>NC_141686.1:257220947-258420947 GCF_964263255.1 Lissotriton vulgaris
AGAATCTCCTCTGGGAACCAGTCATATTTTGCTACCTGGGGGTTTGTATTTATCACAACTTGGCCGAGCTCCTTGAGGGCAATCTTCAACTGGCACTGACTTCCCTGCGGACTTCCATACATTTCTGGCTAACACTACCTCCTATCAGTGGGGGGCAGGGTGATACTGTCGAAGATGGTTTTCCTCCAAGTGTCTTGTATTAGTTTGCAGTTCACCCAATTTTGCACAAAAATGTGCTTTTGATAGATAAAAAGCCTATTGTTATACCTCATGTAAGGCAAGGGGTGGCATTAACCAAATGCAGCTCCCCACTGATGGAGGTGGGTTGGTGGTGCCTGACCTGGGGCATTATAACTGGGCAGCTCAACTAAAATGGGCAGCTTACGGAGGCATTGTTGAGGAGGGGGTGCGGGATAAAGCAAGGAACAGCGACAGGTGTATGCTTTACCTCCACCTGTGTCATGCTATTGGCAACACTGACCAGCCCGAATACTCTAAGAGGCATTGAATATTCTGATCTCCTTCATAATACCCTGCAATTTGTATGGGCCTACACCTTGAAGAAGACACACAAGGGTTATGTAAGCAAAGGACCTCCCCCTGTCGAGATTATTA
The DNA here is from genome assembly GCF_964263255.1 of Lissotriton vulgaris. NCBI lineage: Eukaryota > Metazoa > Chordata > Amphibia > Caudata > Salamandridae > Lissotriton > Lissotriton vulgaris. The sequence continues at coordinate 257,221,563 of NC_141686.1, forward strand.
ACTCCCGCATGAGGGATGATGGTCTGGGTTATGAGAAGGAAGGGGTATGGTGCTAGGGAACTGGTACCCGGGTGGAAAACTGAAGGACTTAATGGATCTCATAAACAAATATGCTCTTTCCTCCCACAACTCTACTGTATGGGGCAATGGAAGTAAGCATGTGGAGGGAATGTGGGAGGACAGACAAGAACTGCCGGAACATAGAGGCCTAGAAAGCATGTGGAAATAATTCCAAACCACAAGGTGGGGTAGACTTTTGAGGAAATGTATTGATGTCCAGCAGTGCCCGTTACATAGGTGTAAAAAGGCTCAGCAGATCCTTGCAACTCTGACACTATTTAAACCATCACATAAGAAATTCCATAACAGAAGAAGACTAACATAGCCAATGGCTGTACACTGCCTTATTACATCTTACAACAATAAACAGTAAAGACATCCTATCTGAAAATGCCACACATGCCCCCCTTTTCGTTTTGACAACACACACACACACTTAACCACAGAGACACTACCACACACAAACAAATTCACACAAACAGGACAAGAGATGAATACTTAACCAGAGAAAGACAATATGTAAAGTAAATATGAAAAACGAACTGGATGCCACTTAACATGTAAGAGGAGTGTATCTTTTAGGTACTTTGATAACACAAGCACTCTTTCGTAACTCAGACCATACCCTACAACAGACCTTTGCTTGTCACAGACCTTTTTGTTTTAACTCATGATCACATTTTCCAACTCTAGCAACTCTTGCCATATTCCACCATTGCCCAATCAAAGCACAAACAGCATTGCCTCTAACTTCGATGACTCTAACAGGACAGATAGCTGGGGGCGGGGTTTTGGATTTAAGATGGCCACCCGGAAGCGCAGCGGTAGAGCGCAGCGGGAGCGCCGTCTCCGCGCCGAAGCCGCGCCAAAGGGGTGCCAGTCTGCGCCAGTCCGTGCCGGGTTCGTGCCGCGTGCCACCTCCTCTGCCCACCACTCACCCCAACAACCCTCTAAGGTAACTACCTATCCCAGGTCACAACTCCTGAGTATAGGCAACAGATTACCGGACAAGAAATGTTCCCTCTTTGCTTTCAGTTCATTGTATAATTCTTTATACTCCGTCTGCTCTAATTGCGCGTTCACAACTACTCCTGCTATCTCCCAACATTCCTTGGTCACACCTTCAGGGGATGACAGCGCTACATATATAAGCTGCATTCTGATAAATACACGCTCTCTCGTTAAACACAGGAATGACGTTGCAGAACTAATAACCAGCCAAAACATTGACATTATGTTTATTACTGAGACCTGGGCAGATCTTGCATCTGGCCCGGATTTCAACGTCGCTACTCCAGCTGGCTATCTAGTAACAAGACTAGATAGGGCATCAGGGAAAAGAGGAGGAGGGCTGGCTATTATACATCGAGCTAACCTAGCCTTAAAAACCGAACCACTTGATTACTGCTGTGCGGAAGCCCTTGCCTTTACAATCTCTCTTTCTCCCACACAAACTTTTAAAGGAACCCTCCTCTATCGATCACCCACCTCACGCACGCTTTTCCTAAAATCTCTCAATCCTTTATTAGAACCAGTAGCCGCTAATCAGGACTACACCATATTGGGTGATTTTAATTTCCATTTGGAGAATGCGAACGATAAGGACTCGCGTACGCTGATCTCGGACTTTCAGGCCGCTGGTTTAGAACAGCAGATCACTACAGCTACCCATCAAGCGGGGCATACCTTAGATGCCTTATTTACCAACAATGCCCACATCACCATGTCTACAGTACTCCCTCTTACCTGGACAGATCATCTAGCTGTCAAATTCATAATTTCACTTAAATCTTATAAGAATCTTCCCTCTAGCACCTGCCCTTCGATCCTATGTCGCGACTGGAAAAATATTGATGTCACTGCCTTACGTAACATACTGGAATCATCGATACCCGAAGATCGATCTGATCCCCACGAAGCCTCTCAGAACTACCAACGCTGGCTATTTAAGGCATTAGACCACCTAGCTCCCCAAAAAAAAAATGCAGCCAAACCGCGTCAAACCTTCTGCGGCCTGGTTCTCGGAGTCATTACGGCTCGAGAGACAACGCTGCAGAAACTTGGAGCGGCGTTGGCGCAGGAACTATGCCAGCCCCGACCGGGAGACCTACAAGAACGCGATGACTAGCTACAGAAAGCTGATCACTGCCGAAAAACGCGCCTTTTACAGTACACAAATAGAAAATGCTCTGAACTCTAACAGACAGCTCTACAAGGTAGTAAAAGACCTAGCCAATCCCCCAGCTCCACCTTCCATCGAACCATCCCAATCATTTTGCAATAAGGTGGCAGACTTCTTTCAGGCCAAGGTTAACGATATTTTCGATAAATTCACCACAATACCGACGGCAGACGGAGTCTCTTTGGTGACTCTTCCTCGGCCATTAAAACCAATCTTAGAGGCGTTTACGCCACCTGTATCTATGATGGAATTCATAAATACTGTTAAGTCAGGATCCCCACTGGACCCCTGCCCCCCACGTATCATTAAATCAGTCTCTGACGTAATCGCCCCAGTACTTACCAATATCTGCCAAGCTATATTTCAGACAGGTGTATTTCCCGCTATTTGGAAAAAGGCAACTGTAACACCACTCCTGAAAAAACCCGCACTAAACCCTTTAGAGCCCAAAAACTACCGTCCAATCGCCTCCCTTCCCTACCCCTCAAAAATAATCGAAAAGGTAATAAACCAACAGCTGTCGACCTTTATCGACCAGAACAATCTGCTTGACAACACGCAGTTCGGGTTTAGGAAGGGCCACGGGACAGAGACAGCTCTAATAAAAGCGTCAGAAGAGGTCAGGATTATCATGGACAGGGGCGGCGCCGCTATCCTAATACTCCTGGATCTATCCGCGGCCTTCGACACGGTCGATCATTCTATTCTGATCGACCGTGTCGCCACCCTCGGCATTCAGGGCAGGGCCAGAGCAACGCTAGCATCCTTTCTGGCCAACAGGATACAGTCCGTAAAGATGGGAAATTTCAGCTCCCCTGATTTCTCTCTCCCGTGCGGTGTTCCCCAGGGCTCCTCGCTAAGTCCGACACTTTTCAATATCTACGTGTCGGACTTGGCGAGGGTAATTAAGTCATTTGGCATAGGGCTAACATCGTACGCCGATGACACACAATTGGTCCTGGAAATACACAAAAACGGAGAAGCTGTGGCAGCGAATTTTCAGGCAGGCATGAAGGCCATCAGCACCTGGATGAACCAGAATTGCTTAAAGCTAAATTCCGACAAGACGGAGGTACTGGTTTTTGGCAAACTAACTCCGTCTTGGTCTCCAGTCTGGTGGCCTTCGGAACTGGGTATACCTCCATTGCCAGTAGCCAAGGTGAAAAACTTGGGCGTGCTTTTTGACAGCAAGCTCACATTCCTTAGTCACGCTAATGCCGTGGTTTCGGCCTCTTTTTACACTTTGAGAATGGTGAAGAAACTGCTCCCTTTTCTTCCTCCTACTGCTGGCAAAACCTTAATGTCCTCCTTGGTACTATCCAAGGTGGACTACTGCAATGGCCTTCTGCTCAATGCACAGGAACAAGTGGTGAGCAAGCTACAGCTTGTCCAAAATGCCGCTGCAAGGATCCTCATGGGGATTCCAAAATATGCCTCTATCTCTTCCACAATTCGAGAGCTTCACTGGCTACCTATAAGAAGCAGGATAAAGTTTAAGGCCATGTGTATCACTTACAAGGCGCTGAAAAATAATGGGCCTGACTTTTTTAAAAATGCTTTTAAAATCTACAAACCTAGCCGAACACTGCGGTCATCTACGGCCCAACAGCTCCAAATCCCCCCAACAAAAAAGGTGACATGGGGAGACAGACGTTTTGTAGTGGCTGCATCCAAATTATGGAACCAGGTTCCCTCTCAGATTAAGGAACACACTTCGCTGTTTTCCTTTCGAAAACATCTTAAAACCTGGCTCTTTAACCAGTAACATCTTATAACCCTCGCAATCTGCAATATGCAAATATTAGCGCCGAGACGCCGTAAGGCATTTGTGCGCTTTACAAATTTTAAAAAATAAAAAAATAAAAAATAAATAAATCTCTAAAATTTCAAAAAACGTTCTTAACAATATTGCATCTTTATTTATTCATGTATTCAGTGTTTTATATAGCGTGAACATGACCCGAATAGGGTATCAAATATTTGGCACATACCAAAACACCCACCTCTAATTTGACCTCCAATTCATATCTGTCCTCGCACTTCAGGTCCCTCTGACACCGAGCAACACTGTTTGTCACTCAATTTCTTGGCATCATTACTTGCTGTAAGACATCACAGCCTTGACCCATCATCTATATCTTTCAACAAGCATTTGCAATGCAATAGGTCTAATTGTTTTAGAATTAGAGCTATTGGCGTTGTAATGTAAACGTTTTTAGGTCTCGCCTGTCGATGCTCATGCGCATCGAGCAAGGCGAGAGTATTGGGACTTATCCGCTCTTTATCCACACTGCAAGGAATCGTGGCGATTCCTTGCAGTGCCCGTGACTTTTAAGCTCAATGCGCATGCACATTGAGCTTAAAAGCGCGTGCACGTCCGTCTTTGTTTACCCGCTCCGCCCCCTCCCCTTCCCGCCGTGTCGCATTTCTCCTCCCCCCTCCCCTCTCTTCCCTCCGGCTTGTTTGTTTATTTGACCCGCTCCGCCCCCTCCCCTTCCCGCCGTGTCGCACTTCTCCTCCCCCCTCCCCTCTCTTCCCTCCGGCTTCTTTTTAGGTCTCGCCTGTCGATGCGCATGCGCATCGAGCAAGGCGAGAGTATTGGGACTTATCCGCTCTTTATCCACACTGCAAGGAATCGTGGCGATTCCTTGCAGTGCCCGTGACTTTTAAGCTCAATGCGCATGCGCATTGAGCTTAAAAGCGCGTGCACGTCCGTCTTTGTTTACCCGCTCCGCCCCCTCCCCTTCCCGCCGTGTCGCATTTCTCCTCCGGCTTGTTTGTTTATTTGACCCGCTCCGCCCCCTCCCCTTCCCGCCGTGTCGCATTTCTCCTCTCCCCTCCCCTCTCTTCCCTCCGGCTTCTTTTTGTTTATTTTACCCGCCGTGTCGCCGTGTCTCCGATCCTTTCGCTTGAGGAGAAAATATCAGTTATCGAAACCTTACTCTCCATTCATTGCCTAATGCAAGTCCTCAGAAATCTCAAAGTCTACACTGCAACTCTGTATCTGTGATCCCCTCAACAAAAGAGGTAGGTAGTCAAATGGAAATGCGTCCGAGCACACATTTAGCTTCAAACCGTCTCCTTTCCATCGTTTGAAGTACTCACAGGTCAGTGCCACTTACAACTTCCAAAACTGCCTCCCTCATCCGACATACAGTCCCCAGGCCAGATAAAGATTTCACTGACCAGGTCACGAAATCCATCTCCCCTACTGACTTCTTCCAATCCGCTCCAACATCCCAGGGCATTTCAATTTCTCCACAACTCGTCCCAGAAATGTATTGGAGACTCTCCTTTTAACACTCGGAGCTTAGACAACTTATTTAAATAGAAACCCATCCCAAAAAAGTCAATCTTTAAGACCCAGTCATCCCTCCAAACCCAGTCTCTAAATTTGCCTCCCACAACTTCCCTGTTGCTCCCACACATTGCTCTTTCTTCAAACACACTGTAAGCTTGCTCTTCAACATATATAATCAGAAAATGCAAGCTCTATTGAAATAAATAATACTCCGCTTGAGGAGAAAATAACGCTAATATACAATTGCGGCACAGTACACGTGAGCCTCGCCGAGCTCAAGCGCCCCAATGCTGACAATCAATGCATCACTTCACTCGAAATGGCAGAGCAAACACCCGCCCCCCAGCACGCACCACCAAAAGGAATGCTGTGACCCCCAACGGAGCACCACAATGGCAATTACCTCGTACAAACAGCAGCCGCCAACACGCAACTCTGAACGTAAACCCGTTCAAAATAATGCCCTACTACTGAACCCCGCCCCCCTTGCATACTATTGGTTACCAGGACGTCGAGCCTCCAGGAACCATCCAGCTACTGCACCACGCGGTGCACGCATGCCGGAAAAACTCACTACATTAGGCGTGAGCTCTGCCCGCCGGCTCACTTTCAGAGCCGCACGGACATTGAGAGGAGGTAAGCTCCAGGGACTGACACGCTTGACCCGCTGCCTTTAGTTAGACAGTTGTTTGGTTTTAAAAAAATATCCACTTCAATCGGACTTTCACTTTCCTGCCACGCTGTCACCACGCCGTAATCAGTTATTTGACTTTAAAATTAAATCGCACTTTCCTTTGGCTTTGACGTTTTTAAACATGAGCATTTGCACTATTTTTATGATAGAACACGTAGCCATGAACCGGCCCACTATGGCATTGTTGAACACCCGATTGCGCTTGTACAAGAGAACATGGCATGCCGGTATCTCACTCACGTTTTCACAGGTCACACGTAATTTTAATATGAGACATCTCATACCGTAGCCACCCGCACTCACCCTCACCCTCACTCACCCTCAACCCCTCACCCTCAACCCCTCACCCTCAACCCCTCACTCTCACTCATCCTCACTCACCCTCAACCCCTCACCCTCACTCACCCTCACCCTCCCTCACCCTCCCTCACCCTCACCCTCACTCACCCTCACTCACCTTCACCCTCCCTCACCCTCACTCACCCTCACCCTCACTCACCCTCACTCACCCTCACCCTCACTCACCCTCACCCTCACTCACCCTCACCCTCACTCACCCTCACCCTCACTCACCCTCACTCACTCACCCTCACCCTCACTCACCCTCACTCACCCTCACCCTCACTCACCCTCACTCACCCTCACTCACCCTCAACCCCTCACCCTCACTCACCCTCACTCACCCTCACTCACCCTCACTCACCCTCACTCACTCACCCTCAACCCCTCACCCTCACTCACCCTCACTCACTCACCCTCAACCCCTCACCCTCACTCACCCTCACTCACCCTCACTCACTCACCCTCAACCCCTCACCCTCACTCACCCTCAACCCCTCACCCTCACTCACCCTCAATCCCTCACCCTCACTCACCCTCAACCCCTCACCCTCACTCACCCTCAATCCCTCACCCTCACTCACCCTCACTCACCCTCAACCCCTCACCCTCACCCACCCTCACCCACCCTCACCCTCACTCACCCTCACCCACCCTCACTCACCCTCAGTCACCCTCAACCCCTCACCCTCACTCACCCTCACTCACCCTCACTCTCACTCACCCTCAACCCCTCACCCTCACTCACCCTCAACCCCTCACTCACCCTCACTCACCCTCAACCCCTCACCCTCACTCACCCTCACTCACCCTCAACCCCTCACCCTCACTCACCCTCAACCCCTCACCCTCACTCACCCTCAACCCCTCACTCACCCTCACTCACCCTCACCCACCCTCACCCTCACTCACCCTCAACCCCTCACCCTCACACAGTGCAATAGGTCTCGGAGCATTTGAGTTAGAGCTTTTAGAAATGTTTATGGCTTTTTTTTTTTAATTCTTTAGCATTGGCTACAGGAAACAAAAATGCTAAAGATTTACAAAAAAACCCATAAACAATTCTAAAAGCACTAACTCTAATGCTGCGAGACCTATTGCATTTCCAATGCTTGTTTGTTTATTTTACCCGCCGTGTCGCCGTGTCTCCGATCCTTTCGCTTGAGGAGAAAATATCAGTTATCGAAACCTTACTCTCCATTCATTGCCTAATGCAAGTCCTCAGAAATCTCAAAGTCTACACTGCAACTCTGTATCTGTGATCCCCTCAACAAAAGAGGTAGGTAGTCAAATGGAAATGCGTCCGAGCACACATTTTTTATTTTACCCGCCGTGTCGCCGTGTCTCCGATCCTTTCGCTTGAGGAGAAAATATCAGTTATCGAAACCTTACTCTCCATTCATTGCCTAATGCAAGTCCTCAGAAATCTCAAAGTCTACACTGCAACTCTGTATCTGTGATCCCCTCAACAAAAGAGGTAGGTAGTCAAATGGAAATGCGTCCGAGCACACATTTAGCTTCAAACCGTCTCCTTTCCATCGTTTGAAGTACTCACAGGTCAGTGCCACTTACAACTTCCAAAACTGCCTCCCTCATCCGACATACAGTCCCCAGGCCAGATAAAGATTTCACTGACCAGGTCACGAAATCCATCTCCCCTACTGACTTCTTCCAATCCGCTCCAACATCCCAGGGCATTTCAATTTCTCCACAACTCGTCCCAGAAATGTATTGGAGACTCTCCTTTTAACACTCGGAGCTTAGACAACTTATTTAAATAGAAACCCATCCCAAAAAAGTCAATCTTTAAGACCCAGTCATCCCTCCAAACCCAGTCTCTAAATTTGCCTCCCACAACTTCCCTGTTGCTCCCACACATTGCTCTTTCTTCAAACACACTGTAAGCTTGCTCTTCAACATATATAATCAGAAAATGCAAGCTCTATTGAAATAAATAATACTCCGCTTGAGGAGAAAATAACGCTAATATACAATTGCGGCACAGTACACGTGAGCCTCGCCGAGCTCAAGCGCCCCAATGCTGACAATCAATGCATCACTTCACTCGAAATGGCAGAGCAAACACCCGCCCCCCAGCACGCACCACCAAAAGGAATGCTGTGACCCCCAACGGAGCACCACAATGGCAATTACCTCGTACAAACAGCTGCCGCCAACACGCAACTCTGAACGTAAACCCGTTCAAAATAATGCCCTACAACTGAACCCCGCCCCCCTTGCATACTATTGGTTACCAGGACGTCGAGCCTCCAGGAACCATCCAGCTACTGCACCACGCGGTGCACGCATGCCGGAAAAACTCACTACATTAGGCGTGAGCTCTGCCCGCCGGCTCACTTTCAGAGCCGCACGGACATTGAGAGGAGGTAAGCTCCAGGGACTGACACGCTTGACCCGCTGCCTTTAGTTAGACAGTTGTTTGGTTTTAAAAAAATATCCACTTCAATCGGACTTTCACTTTCCTGCCACGCTGTCACCACGCCGTAATCAGTTATTTGACTTTAAAATTAAATCGCACTTTCCTTTGGCTTTGACGTTTTTAAACATGAGCATTTGCACTATTTTTATGATAGAACACGTAGCCATGAACCGGCCCACTATGGCATTGTTGAACACCCGATTGCGCTTGTACAAGAGAACATGGCATGCCGGTATCTCACTCACGTTTTCACAGGTCACACGTAATTTTAATATGAGACATCCCATACCGTAGCCACCCTCACTCACCCTCACCCTCACTCACCCTCACTCACCCTCAACCCCTCACCCTCAACCCCTCACCCTCAACCCCTCACTCTCACTCATCCTCACTCACCCTCAACCCCTCACCCTCACTCACCCTCACCCTCCCTCACCCTCCCTCACCCTCACCCTCACTCACCCTCACCCTCACTCACCCTCACCCTCACTCACCCTCACCCTCCCTCACCCTCACTCACCCTCACCCTCACCCTCACCCTCACTCACCCTCACCCTCACTCACCCTCACCCTCACTCACCCTCACCCTCACTCACCCTCACCCTCACTCACCCTCACTCACCCTCACCCTCACTCACCCTCACTCACTCACCCTCACCCTCACTCACCCTCACTCACCCTCACTCACCCTCACCCTCACTCACCCTCACTCACCCTCACTCACCCTCAACCCCTCACCCTCACTCACCCTCACTCACCCTCACTCACCCTCACTCACCCTCACTCACTCACCCTCAACCCCTCACCCTCACTCACCCTCACTCACTCACCCTCAACCCCTCACCCTCACTCACCCTCACTCACCCTCACTCACTCACCCTCACTCACCCTCACTCACTCACCCTCAACCCCTCACCCTCACTCACCCTCAATCCCTCACCCTCACTCACCCTCAACCCCTCACCCTCACTCACCCTCAATCCCTCACCCTCACTCACCCTCACTCACCCTCAACCCCTCACCCTCACCCACCCTCACCCACCCTCACCCTCACTCACCCTCACCCACCCTCACTCACCCTCACTCACCCTCAACCCCTCACCCTCACTCACCCTCACTCACCCTCACTCTCACTCACCCTCAACCCCTCACCCTCACTCACCCTCAACCCCTCACCCTCACTCACCCTCACTCACCCTCAACCCCTCACCCTCACTCACCCTCAACCCCTCACCCTCACTCACCCTCAATCCCTCACCCTCACTCACCCTCAACCCCTCACCCTCACTCACCCTCAATCCCTCACCCTCACTCACCCTCACTCACCCTCAACCCCTCACCCTCACCCACCCTCACCCACCCTCACCCTCACTCACCCTCACCCACCCTCACTCACCCTCACTCACCCTCAACCCCTCACCCTCACTCACCCTCACTCACCCTCACTCTCACTCACCCTCACCCACCCTCACTCACCCTCACTCACCCTCAACCCCTCACCCTCACTCACCCTCAACCCCTCACCCTCACTCACCCTCAACCCCTCACCCTCACTCACCCTCACTCACCCTCAACCCCTCACCCTCACTCACCCTCACTCACCCTCAACCCCTCACCCTCACTCACCCTCAACCCCTCACCCTCACTCACCCTCAACCCCTCACTCACCCTCACTCACCCTCACCCACCCTCACCCTCACTCACCCTCAACCCCTCACCCTCACACAGTGCAATAGGTCTCGGAGCATTTGAGTTAGAGCTTTTAGAAATGTTTATGGCTTTTTTTTTAAAATTCTTTAGCATTGGCTACAGGAAACAAAAATGCTAAAGATTTACAAAAAAATCCATAAACAATTCTAAAAGCACTAACTCTAATGCTGCGAGACCTATTGCATTTCCAATGCTTGTTTACTTATGTGTTTTGGAGTGAAGTGAATGTATGTAATGGCAATTGTGGGGAAAATGATACACAGTAATTAAACTTGATAAGCTAAATGTCAGGCCAAGTCATATCTTTCAAAGGGGCCTGATTTATAAAAGGGTGTTATGGATTTAAACCTTAAAAATTAATTTCAAAATGTTTAATCCCCCCTGTTCTGAAGTGTTTTGAGTGCAAAATGTTGCTGCGTGCCCAAAGTCTACTTTAAAGATATCATGGATACTTCGCTCCACTAACTAGAGAGGTAAATTGATCTCAGGCAAAAAGGGCTAAATATTCACTCAATTAAACAAAAGCCTGAAATTATACAATAAGACTGATGACAGTGTATATTGCTAACAATTGGGTGCATGACAAATAAATACAATGGTAGCAACCCCAACGACAACCTTAGAGGGAGGAAAAGACGACAAACAGGATTAACTCAGTCTTTCGTTGTTCTAAGATTGGTCACCAATACATCACCAGCTCTGCAAGCCTAATTCAGTGAAAATGAGCTAAAGATGACTCATAGAGCTGACTTGGTCTTTCATCCTTCCAATGTCAATCGGTATAGTCAATTAGATCAATGCATGCATCATGATCGATAAACATATGAGGGGTTGCGGCGATAAGGTGCTCCGTGCATGCATCAGCTTCGTTGAAAACATGAGCGGTTTCAGGAGGTGATGTGTTCATCATGATCATTGAACACCTTAAGTTCTCGCCTGCTTTAAGTGCCAAGGTCTCTCCCGTATGCCATCCCACCTTGAGTCCTCACCTGCATCCGGTACACGCTTTCAGGACAGCAGAAGTATGCACGAAGGCTGCAAAATTTTGGTGAAATTATTCCGCCCGAAATGACATTCTAAGCCAAAGCTCTGTCACTTCAAAAATAGGACTGACATATTGTATTTCTGCAATGCGGCTTGCAAGGATGCCATCTTGAAGCGAAACAGACTACAGTTCAACAACCAGAGCAATTAGGTGCAAGTAAAATTAATTACTTAAATCCTTTCCTGGCGAGAAATTCCGTTCACACTGCAACACATTCTGACAGAATTTGTCTGTGAGTGAGCTGCAGGTAGCTTATTGGGCATGCGTGTTAATAGCACCAGCATACGTTTGCCATTTTTAGGTCTCGCCTGGACATCGCATCCGAAGGATGCGTCCAGGCTGGAGACTTAAAGCTGTCTGACACGGGGGAATGAGGGACAAGAAACTGTGACGAGCTTATCCTTGGCTGGATTCAGCTGCGTGCACGCGCGTCAACATTCACGCATGCGCACATCACAGCCACACGCATACACAGCACTCACGCATGCGCACATACACACGCATACACAGGCACACCCCCGTCGCCGCCGCCGCACCTACACGCATACACAGAGACCCCTCCACACACACCAGCCCCTCTCCTCCCGGCTCCACTCACCGGTGTCTGGCGGGCGCTCCCCGGGTCTCCAGGCTCCTTCCCTTCCTCCGCAGCTGCAGGCTCTCCCCACATCACGGGGGCCCGCTGCTGGACAGAAGGCTTCTCTGTGGCCGGGCGGTGGTAGCGCTCGGCGGGGCTCTCTCTCCACATGGGAGCCCCGCCTCCTCAGTGCGCCCGCTTCGCCCCGCGGGTCTTCACCCGGTCCCCCATCTCGGGACCGGGACTTTAAGGGAACCGGTATCCAGGGCTCCTTCCTGGTCACGGGAGCCCCGGGGCCGCAATGCTCACGCCACTTCCTGCTGCCGGCTCCTCTTCCTGGTTGCACGTCAGGTCCCGGGCCAGCAGCCAATCAGAGCGCGGCCCAGGAATGACGTCACAGAGGTGTCCCGCAGTACCGCCCCCGGCCTGCCTGACTTCCTTTTAAGATTCCATCACAAACGTGATGCCGAGGATGCGATGGACGTCATGGATGGGCGCGAACTTCGGGTGCAGATGGCTCGTTATTCAGAAGTCTGAGTCTCGCGATATCGAATAATGTCAACAAAATGCGTAGAGTTTATCGATTGTAGGATTACGAACTAGAGCGCATATGTGTCTCGCTATACAGCAATAAGCTCCTTACGGCACAAGGCGGTTTTCCGGCTGTGGCAGCAAGGAACTGAGCTGCACGTTCTCTCTGCTGTTCTGTGTGTGGTCTCTGAGAACCACGTATGGCCTCAGCAATGAAAGGCTAAAAAGCCTGCTGGGCTGGTGAAGGAGTATGGCATTGGTAAACATCTACTGTAGCCATTGAGAGAGCAAATGGCTGGCAGAACTGTCCTGTGAGAGCAGAAAAGCCAGATGTACATGCAGTGACTATGCTCTGCTTGAACTGTTTCAAGGCAGAGTCCACTTTTCCCCCAAAAAGGAAAGAGCCTTCAAAGGGCATCTCCATTAGAAACACCTGGACAACTGCGCGGAAGGTTGTAGACCTCATCCCGTCGTTGCATCGAAGAGTCACATTAATGCCCATTGCTCGCCCTAAGCAGGTCAGCTGTGTTCATGCCAGAATGTACAAGTAACTTCACCGCACTGCAACAATCTTGAATAGCCTGGATGAGAGACGCCTAAAGGTCGTTTGGAACAGCCGGTAAAACATGTGCCACTGTGTCCGAAAGAGCATGAGAGCAGTAACCTAGAAGGCAATTGGAATTCAATGGCCTCGGGGCAAGACACAGAGGTGAAAATTTGTTTGTGAATGATGGATCTGAGGTCAGCATTGAGTTGGCTCTGGACCTGTTCCAGGTTTAAGGGGCACAGATGATGCTGAAGGTGCCAGCAAAAGTCCGACTTGAGGCACCTGCAGACAGTGAGTGCAGAGTGCGTGCAGAAACAGTGAGTGCAGAGTGCGTGCAGAGTGACAGTGAGTGCAGGGTGAGGGCAGAGTGACAGTGAGTGCAGAGTGACAGTGAGTGCAGAGTGACAGTGCGTGCAGAGTGCGTGCAGAGTGACAGTGCGTGCAGAGTGACAGTGCGTGCAGAGTGACAGTGAGTGCATGACAGTGCGTGCAGAGTGACAGTGCGTGCAGAGTGACAGTGCGTGCAGAGTGACAGTGAGTGCAGAGTGACAGTGAGTGCAGAGTGAGTGCAGAGTGAGTGCAGAGTGACAGTGAGTGCAGAGTGACAGTGAGTGCAGAGTGAGTGCAGAGTGACAGTGAGTGCAGAGTGACAGTGAGTGCAGAGTAACTGCAGAGTGACAGTGAGTGCAGAGTGACAGTGAGTGCAGAGTGACAGTGAGTGCAGAGTGCGTGCAGAGTGACAGTGAGTGCAGAGTGCATGCAGAGTGACAGTGAGTGCAGAGTGAGTGCAGAGTGAGTGCAGAGTGACAGTGCGTGCAGAGTGACAGTGCGTGCAGAGTGACAGTGCGTGCAGAGTGACAGTGCGTGCAGAGTGACAGTGCGTGCAGAGTGACAGTGCGTGCAGAGTGACAGTGCGTGCAGAGTGACAGTGAGTGCAGAGTGACAGTGAGTGCAGAGTGACAGTGAGTGCAGAGTGAGTGCAGAGTGACAGTGAGTGCAGAGTGACAGTGAGTGCAGAGTGAGTGCAGAGTGACAGTGAGTGCAGAGTAACTGCAGAGTGACAGTGAGTGCAGAGTGACAGTGAGTGCAGAGTGCATGCACAGTGAGTGCAGAGTGAGTGCAGAGTGACAGTGAGTGCAGAGTGACAGTGAGTGCAGAGTGACAGTGAGTGCAGAGTGACCGTGAGTGCAGAGTGCGTGCAGAGTGACAGTGCGTGCAGAGTGACAGTGCGTGCAGAGTGACAGTGCGTGCAGAGTGACAGTGCGTGCAGAGTGAGTGCAGAGTGACAGTGAGTGCAGAGTGACAGTGAGTGCAGAGTGACAGTGAGTGCAGAGTGAGTGCAGAGTGACAGTGAGTGCAGGGTGAGTGCAGAGTGACAGTGAGTGCAGAGTGACAGTGAGTGCAGAGTGAGTGCAGAGTGACAGTGAGTGCAGAGTGACAGTGAGTGCAGAGTGCGTGCAGAGTGACAGTGAGTGCAGAGTGAGTGCAGAGTGACAATGAGTGCAGAGTGACAGTGAGTGCAGAGTGACAGTGAGTGCAGAGTGACAGTGAGTGCAGAGTGACAGTGAGTGCAGAGTGACAGTGAGTGCAGAGTGCGTGCAGAGTGACAGTGAGTGCAGAGTGCGTGCAGAGTGACAGTGAGTGCAGGGTGAGTGCAGAGTGCAGAGTGAGTGCAGAGTGACAGTGAGTGCAGAGTGAGTGCAGTGACAGTGAGTGCAGAGTGACAGTGAGTGCAGAGTGACAGTGAGTGCAGAGTGACAGTGAGTGCAGAGTGACAGTGAGTGCAGAGTGCGTGCAGAGTGACAGTGAGTGCAGGGTGAGTGCAGAGTGCAGAGTGAGTGCAGAGTGACAGTGAGTGCAGAGTGACAGTGAGTGCAGAGTGACAGTGAGTGCAAAGTGACAGTGAGTGCAGAGTGACAGTGAGTGCAGAGTGACAGTGAGTGCAGAGTGACAGTGAGTGCAGAGTGACAGTGAGTGCAGAGTGCGTGCAGAGTGACAGTAAGTGCAGAGTGACAGCAAGTGCAGAGTGACAGTAAGTGCAGAGTGCGTGCAGTGACAGTAAGTGCAGAGTGCGTGCAGTGACAGTAAGTGCAGAGTGCGTGCAGAGTGAGTGAGTGCAGAGTGACAGTAAGTGCAGAGTGACAGTGAGTGCAGAGTGCGTGCAGAGTGACAGTGAGTGCAGAGTGCGTGCAGAGTGACAGTGAGTGCAGAGTGCGTGCAGAGTGACAGTGAGTGCAGAGTGAGTGCAGAGTGACAGTGAGTGCAGAGTGACAGTGAGTGCAGAGTGACAGTGAGTGCAGAGTGACAGTGAGTGCAGAGTGCGTGCAGAGTGACAGTGAGTGCAGAGTGACAGTGAGTGCAGAGTGACAGTGAGTACAGTCACTCAGCACCACCATATTATCACTCAGAACCACCACAGCATCACTCAGAACCACCACAGCACCACTCAGCACCACCACAGCATCATTCAGCATCACTCAGCACCACCACAGCACCACCACAGCACCACCATAGCACCACTCAGCACCACCACAGCATCACTCAGCATCACCACAGCCCCATTCAGCACCACCACAGCCCCATTCAGCACCACCACAGCCCCATTCAGCACCACCACAGCATCACTCAGCACCACCACAGCACAAATATGTTCTCTCAATGTTTCAAGCTTTATTACAAATGTCACAAAAGATGTTAATATTTCACTTCTGTTCTTGGATTTCGTTACAATAAAATACACTGAACATAATCTTCACAAAAGTTATTTACACAAGTTTAAGCTATTGCCATTATAAATTACAATCACTTTTATTAAGTATTAAAAAAAATTAAAAGCCATTGTTATTTGTAATATCAATACATCTAAGTCACGTAAATACAAATGTTGCATTACAAATGCTATAGGTGTCACATTTGCGAAAGTTATAACTATTGGCATTGTAAATGACAAAGCTATTAATTTAGCTATTTTCAAAACCAACACATAAATGAACATTTGGTGAATTACCATTAAAATATTTGACTTTTTTACTAAGATATTATTGTACTCTTTTATGCAAACAAAATTTAGATACTGCATAAATAACTTTAATAAAACATATTTTATATGTAGCTTTTTATGTAAAAAAAAACTATAGCACAAAGCAAAAAACAATTGCCATTTACAATGCTAATAGCTCAAATTTAAATAATGCGAGACCTATTGCATTGCAAATGCTTGTTAAAACAGAAACAGGACAGCGGATTCAACATACATTGTAGAGGGTCGGGTCTGCCAGCTGCTGCAAGAGTACACATTCACCCTTGCTGCCTGGCATGAGAAAGGGAGAGAAAGAAGTTGGGCGACTACATTTTTTTAATATTATATTTTTTTTAAGCAGCGTAGCACGCAGCGCAGAAGAAAAGAAAGGCGTGTCTGCCATTATTGAAGACGAAGAGCTGCATGCTGCGCTGTTTAAGGAAACATACAATATTGAAAAAATAGAGTTGGGCGAGTCGCGCAGAAGAAAAGAAAGGGGCACGGCCACCATTGTTTATGAAGAAGTGCAGCGCGCTGCATTAAAAAAAAAATATATGCAGCGGCAAAATTAAATTTGTGAGATGCAAATAAGAAAAGAAAGGCACAGCTGCCATTATTGCAGCTGAGGCGTGCTGTGCTGTTTTAAAAAAAAGCAGTTGCTGGAGAGCATGTTCTGTCTGCAACAGCAGGAAGGAGAAAGTGATTGAAGAAAAGAGTGCTGACAGGCTGTAATTAAAACATCTAGAGTAGCAACACATGTAACAGGGGTAGACCACATGGGAGGTTACAAGAGGAGAAAAGGAGGTCCTAAGGAGAGGCTACTAAGCCTATTGACGAATCAAAAGCCACCACTTTCAAAGGACAGTAATGTAGTTCCCTAGAGTCAGTTAGCAGTCTAGTGCTAACTATGTAAATACACTGTTCACCCACCCACCACTGATGTCACTGGTCAGGTGACACAGCATAAATAAAAGAGGCAGAGCCCAAGTGTTCTTGGCCAGTTGCACCATACAGCCAGTGTGTCTGTGTCAGTGATTGAGAGCATGAGGGCCTAGGGCCCACAAGACTTTAAATGGCGACGAGGACGGAGCTGTGCCCAGCGTGCCACAGCTAAAAAGAAAACTTCAGGGAAAAGGGGAAGAAAGAGCTGCCTGCAGCAAAGGCACACCCCCTGAGAAAGGAGCCGGCCGCCGAGAGACCCACGGGCGTGTGTCGAGCCCCGGGCCTGGAAAAATGAGAAGGGGACTGGGAGCCCACCCCGCACTTCTCCAGCCTGCCGTGGTCCGCCCTGCCGAGGCGGTGCCCCAAGAAGATAAGCGGACTGACCCGGAGCCCACCTGCGTCGGCCGCAAGACAGAGACCCCACCAGGGAGAGAGCGGACCGACGGAGCCCACCCGCGTCGGCCACGACTGTGCCCACCTGCGCTGAAGCCTTCGCGGAGCCCACCCGCATGAGAAGAATGGCCCGTCGGTCGAAGGTGAGCCCTGACCGTGACCGGCAATGAAAGCGGAGCCCACCCGCAACGGTCAGAACAGTATAATGGCGGCCGCCAGCTAGCGGCGCCGAGACTACGTGCAAAGCGGAGCCCACCCGCTATAAACGATAACTGTGCCCCACCAGTGCGAGCGCACCAGCTACTGCCCCGTTAATAAGACAAAATCAGCGGAGCCCACCTGCAGCCTGCCTGCAGCATCCCCCACCCCCCCCCCACGCAGCGTGTGGGAAGTGCGGCAGCGGGGAGAATAGACTTCAAAGATAAATGAGCCCGCAGCGTGAGGAAAGCTGCCGGGCCCTGAGTGAAGAAAGCGGAGCCCACCTGCAAAGCGCCAACACACTCCCCCCTCACCCTGCGCAGCGTGTGATGTACAAGGCTGCAGCGGCGGAGTGGGGAAGCGAGAAATCCAGCACCCGGCCCGCAGCCAGTAACAACAGCGTCAGTACACCCCCGGCGCAGCCCCGATAAAAGAGAACTCACCGTGACGAGACGGGCGGAAAGACTCCAACAGTACCAACTCCCCCTCCCTGCCGCGCAGCGTGAGGAAAGTGAGGTTGCGGCGGTGGAGTGCAGGGGCACATAAATGGCATCCAGACTGTGGCCAAACAAAGCGAGATATCCCCAACGCCTGCCCGTGCCTCAAAACAGCGGGAGGACTCTAACAGCAGCGCCAGCCCTCCTCCGCCCAGCGCAGCATGAGAAATGAGAGGCTGCTGCAGGCGGAGGTCACGAGGAGACAACGAGGAGAGCGGTACCAGCTCCCCATGCGGCCCGTGGTGAGAGAGAAACTGCTGCGAGGGGCAGAATACCCCGGAGGTGTGTGCGAGCCGGGCCCTGCCCTGCCTGGGCAATGAGAAGCCAGCTGTAAGGAGGCTGGAGACCGCGACTGTATCGGGCGGCCCTCCAGCTCCTCTGCCCCCAAAGGACCCCCTGCAAGAGATACACAAGTAAAGAGGCCCGGGTGTAAGCGCAAGTGCACCCGGGCCTGCAAAAGGAATAAAAGGCAGTGAAAAGCACTTACTGTGGTACTGGTGCCCCACTCCATCACCTGCATTGTAGAAACCAGCACAGGCCATAGAAAAGAAAGGCAACAAAAGGAAAGACTGCCGGTGCCTGCCGAGGAGCTCCCCCGCCATCTCATAGCCATCCCTGGTACTGCAGCAGGGTAAAACACAGACAAGCACAAGGAATTCCAAGAGACAGTGAACAGGGCCATGGGAACTCGGCAGGTGCACTGGGACAATACAGATTGCCATTATTCCCAGAAAGTAGAAGAGCAGTGAGAGCCCTACACAGCCAGAAGGTGGCGCTGCACAGCGATACGCCAACACCACAAGAAAGCACGCGAAGGTGCCAGGGTGAGGCAGCGACGCCTCACGGAACAAAGAGCACCTGCCAGTGAAAAGGAAAAAGCTACCAAGTACAGGAACACTCCAGAATTGCAAAGAACACAGCCACGCCGGAACGCCACCAAGCCATCTCACAGCCTGAGCAGATAAAAGGCGACGGCGGAGGAGCGCGCCAGAAGCACAAGAACGCGCCAGAACCCCAGAAATGCGCCAGAAGCCCAGAAGCGCGTCAGGAGTGCAGCAACTCCACTCAGGACATTCTAGAGCATACGCAGCAAATGCGCAGAAGAAAAACGGACAAAGAGCGCAGCTATCAGCGTGCGTGAAAGGAAAGACCAGAAGAACGTCAACGGAGCGGTGACGCAACCCTCCAAAGCAACTCTCCAGAAGCAAACACTCCAGAAGCACCCACGCCACGCCAGAAGAGAGCGCACAGCAATGCCTGGTGGTCACAGGCCATAGTTGAAGCAGTATGGCAAAAGTAGGAGCACCCCCTCACGTACCGACAATGGGTCTGGAACCCTGCACTAGGAAGTGCGAAAGCGCATGGCACAAATGCGCAGCAGTGCAGACAGCACTAGCCCAAAGCACCAAGTCACAAGGGAACACCCATAGAGCGCACCCAGTTGCGCACCAAAGCAATCAAACTGCGATGAAAGAAAAATGGTTGCACCGACAACCCGCAGCATGGAAGACTCAGCACAAGAGCAACCTGACCACTCAGCTTGGTCACAAAGCACGAAGCCGACCAGCCAGATGGTCGCACCAAGAAGTCGACCAGCCAGACGGTCGCACCACGAAGCCTACCTGCCGGACATCGGCAGAAGGAACCAGCACGAGGTCCAAGGAGCTCAGCACCATGAAGCCTACCTGCCGGACATCGGCAGAAGGGACCAGCACGAGGTCCAAGAAGCTCAGCACCACAAAGCCTACCTGTTGGACATCGGCAGAAGGGACCAGCACGAGGTCCAAGAAGTTCAGCCAAGGCGCGGTCCGCGAACATGGACCAACGAACTTCAACGTCACAAGTAATAAAAGCGACTGAAAGAGGAAGTGAAGGTCGCGACGCTAACCCTGAGAGTTAAGTGACAAGAAGATAGTGTCCTAGGACTAGGACAAGAACAGGGAGACACGTGCAGAGTGCGCGCGCTGCATGGGGAAGCCTGGCCAGAGAAGATGAAGAAGATTGAGCCAGGGTACGTCGCGAGAAGATGAAGAAGAAGGAAGAAAGATCAAAGTGGCCACCGCCACTGAGAAAAGAAGGAAGGAGAAATCAGGGTGGCACACTGCCATCTCAAGAAGAAGGAAGAAAGATCAGAGTGGCCACCGCCACTGAGAAAGAAGGAAGGAGAAATCAGAGTGGCACACCGCCACTGCAAGAAGAAGCCGCCCCTGCAGAAAGAAGGAAGGTGACAGGCACCTGAGTGCATTGGAGGACAAGACCTGACAAGAGCACCGGCAGCGCAGATCAAAGACATCTACCTATGAGCCATCCATCCACATGGCGATCACAGAAGAGAGCAAGCTAGACTGTTGGCAACATCTACCTCTGGGGTTGAGCGGAAGATTGGACGGCGAGACTGCTCAGGCCTCCGGAAGCTGAGGAACTAACCACCTCACACCAGCCCGTGGCAACCCAGGAAGCAGAGGCCTCAAGGGACTCTTGTGGCAGCAAGTCCCCCATGGGAGACAGGTCTACAGATGCGCGTCTGCAGGACCCACGGGGGGGAAAGCCTCACGAGCAAGGAAAAGAGTCTACAACTTAACCTTCAGGTGGAACTCGGACACAACGGTCACGCTCGTGGAGCACCCTGCTCATGGCCCGAAGGCTATGGTGGAGCAACACTTACCAAAAACACCAGTCCAGTGGAAACCTGGCAAAGAGGTCCTCCCGGACAACTTGTGAGAGAAGAACACCGGCGAGAGTGTTGTAAATATTTAATTTACCATCTTAATTTCTATGCAGGTAAGTACTTAATCAATAATAACTCAATCGGAAAAAAAGAATCAGAGTCCGTGGTGTTAGAGTTCTTAGGGGTTTTATTCCTTAAAAAGGAATTGTTCCGGAACAGGATATCATGTTCCTGCAACCACAGGGGTTCAGGAAGGGATAGAGCCATAATTTATTGACAATACATAGCTTATATACTTATTTTACATCATAGAAAGCAGTATAGTAGGCGTAACAGCTGAGAGAAGACAAGATAACAACAACCACGTGTTACTAGTGCGTAATCAGAAGGCGTGGACTAGGCGTAAACTGGAGGTATGTTCTAGAAACGTCACAAGTAGGTGTCACATGTGGGTGGCACTAAACTGGAATGTTGCAATGTCAGCGGAAATCTGAGGCTTGGATGCGCGCGCAGCTACATGACGTATGATTGGCGTGAAACTGAAGGGTGCAGGGGACTTGACATTTCAACTAGCGGAAAGAGACAGAAGTCTGGCAGGTCAGATCAACTCGTACTTCTATCATATCTGATATCTGATGTTTAGGAACTGGACTATCTGGACGGAAAGGTCTCTGGGGCAGGAGCTATTCTATACTGACTGTGAGTGCGTGTATAAGCGCCTGAGTGTCTGCATGAGAAGCGTGGGGGCATGGGCCTTCCATGGTAGCATGGTAACAGAGGCTATGAATTACTTGCACGGAGACAGGACGGCCAGGCCCTTTTGCTCTACAGCTGGGGGAATGTTTACTGAAACTAGTAGGCAGGAATGCGTCTTCGGAAAGGGAAACAGATAACTCGAAGGTTGAATTCAGTCTTGGCAGGCAGCAGGCTGAGCTGAGCACGGAGGGCCGCGCTGGAAGTAAGGCAGAGTTCACGGGTACGGGGGCAGCCTGGGCTGAGGCTTTCAGAGTCAGAAGACAGAAAAGGCTCGATGGCAGAAATTCAGGGCCTACTTTGCCAGAGCTGAAAAACGTGTAAAGTACACCACAAAAAGACGTTGGCAAGGCATACTTAGGAACGGACTATTCAACCCATTCAGGGCGGATATGAAAGAAGACATGTTAACGTTGGACGCAAATGTATTTGCGTCTTCATAGCTAGCACAGGAGGGAAGTTACATGCACTTTAACCTCGTACATGGAGTCGGTGGGGTACACGCTAGGGAACATAACTTGACCAAAAATTTATATTTCCTCATTCCCTCCTTGTTCCCTACGGACCCTTCATGATATATCGATCCTCATGAATCGATCAGTCTGTTCTTGTAACATAATTTGTTCATCTTTCTTTCTTTGACGGTTTGAGAGAAAACTGGAATGTTCAATGCATGATGTGGCGCACAGTCCACATATCGCCGGCCCACACTGTAGGCACAGGCAGCAACTGAATACTATGACAAGGCCAATGCCTAGGAAGGATAGGATCTTCCATCCCCAAGCGGATAACGTGGTCCAGAACCAACCGGACCAAGTCCAGGTGCCTGGATTCTGATGTATCAAACTTGCAATTTTATGAAGACGTGTAATAGCTTTGTATACAGATGGCGCGTTTTCTGGAATGAAAACACAGCAACTTGACCCGATGACCTTACAGGCTCCACCTCTATCTGCCAAGATGACATCAATAACAAGACGATTCTGAAGGACAACAATCCGTATAGCAGACTGTTCCTCTGTTAAGTTACCTAGGGCGGAGGCAGTTTCATGTACTACTGCTTCAAGTGTTCTGGTTAATCTTCGTATTAATTTACTGTTTTGGACGGGGCCTATGAAGAAAAAGAATCCTTTATTAAAATCTGTGTATTGCTCCCCTGCCGTTTCTGTATAGTCGACAATCGGGAGATTTCTTCTGAGTCTACTCTTTACTAGAATTGTGTTTCTGTGATAATCAGGAGGGGCTAGAAAAACAGGTGGCAGAAGAAAGGCAATATAACAGGTACCATCCCAATCTGGAGGTAAGCGTATGTATGCGGTATGACCACAAACAAAATATGAATGACGGGTAGCTTTAAAGGACGATTTACCATGATCACTGAATTCGACCACAGTAGTACATTTACTATGACCTAAGTGTACTGAACCTTTCTTCCTAACACATAATTCACCAGTGACTGGTAATACTGACATGGCGGGCAGAACTGGTGCAGCTTCGGATTCAACAGTAAGAATCATAAGGTTAATTGTGTAACTTCCTAATTCATATACTTCATTTTCTAGATCAGTTCCTATTCTAATGGGGAGTCCCTCCTTATCAGGGTAACAGACGTCGAGCAGGACTAAGTTCAGGTTTCCCCAAACCCAGCTCCCGTCGAAAACAGCAATATCAGGATCTAAGGAATTAATTATTTTAAACCATGCACCACAGGAGCCGTTGTGAGTGAACGGGTACGGAAAAAGGGGCAGAGCTCCCTTGTAATTCTGGTAGGGAGGGAGTCGGCCACATATCCAGCAGTTTGTAGTGTTGTTAGTCTGATGGGAATGATGTAGCATACTAATGAATGTGTTGTTGCGCAGCGCAAGTCTGTAAGAAAGTTCATGTGGAGGTAACTCACTAAAAGAATGTTCAGCAGAAACATTGTAAGCAGATTGTTCATGCCTGAAAATAGGCCAATAAATAGGAAGTAGTATACTTGCGACAATAATTAGAATACTTAGAAAAAACATTATTAACAATGTCACTATACAGTGACTACGCAGTGATTTGCAGTATGTACGTTTCTTGAATTGTCTCTCTCTCTCTCTATCTCGATCTAGGGGGTACATGTCAGAAACTATTTAACCGATTCACCTAGGGGAGGACTTAAACAATTAAACTGTCTGACTTGCTAGATCGGAGCTTCAATCTGTACTCCTCTTGGGGAGTTTTCTCTCGTTCGGGTATTTTAAAGTCACTAGGTTTAATACAGTCTTTGGTGGGGGTGGTCTGGTTTCAGTTTGTTGCAAAGTTTAATATGACTCGTATGGACCCACCCCTTTCTGCCCTCCAACTTCACGGCGGTCCTTGTAGTAAGAAGGACGATCTTCGGTGCTTTCCAGCGGGGCTCCAACGGGCTTTTCCTGTCGAAGTTCCTCACTAGAACCAGGTCCCCCGGACGGACATCATGCGGTTTTACATCAGTGTTGTCAGGAAAGGCTGCAGCAACCTGTGAACGACATGATTGGAGTGCAGACATCAAGGAGGCAAGGTAATCTGTCAACATGTTACAATCAACATCGGTAATTTTCTTAGGAATGGGCGTCCCCCACATATTCGGTGGTCTGCCAAAGACCACTTCGTACGGGGATAGTCCTGATCTCGAATGGGCAACCATTCTCATATAGAACAGTGCAACTGGCAGGGCGACTATCCAGTCGACCCCTTTCTCCTGACATATTTTGGCAAGACGGGTCTTAAGTGTCTGGTTATGCCTTTCTACAAGGCCTGCGGCTTCAGGGTGTCGGACACAATGGAACCTCCACTGATATCCTAGCAGAAGGGAAACTTGTTTCATTAACTCGGATGAGAATGGCTGTCCGTTATCTGAGTATACGACACGAGGCAAGCCGTACCGTGGGAAGAATTCTCGAACCAGCTGCTTGGCAGTGGTCGGGGCAGTGTAATCTGAGACTGGGTAAGCTTCTGTCCAACGGGAAAGTGCACAAACAACTACGAGGACATATTTGAATCCTCGACAACGGTCCATCTGGATATAATCCATCTGGAGGACTTCAAACGGGTGATCGGGAGGATGAAATCCACCTTGCTCTACAGGAACGCTTTTACCTGGATTGAACTGACAGCAGATCATGCAAGTACGCACTTTCTGTTTTGCTGCTGCTCGTAAGTGTTTGTTGTACCAGAGATTCTGCAAACTGTCTATCATAGCTTTCTCTCCTAGATGTGCAGGACTATGTGCTGTATTTATCATGCTTTGGACCATTGAGTCGGGGAGAAACCATGTAGATTTTCCCTTTGTGACCCATCCTTGATCTGTCTGGATCCCTCCTAATTCAGTCCATTTCTTTATTTCATCTGGAGTAGCATGTGTCTGGATATCGATTACGTCTAGGGTGGGATCCCTGACTGTCATACACTGTGTCGGTACTATTGTCTTTGTCACATCAGTAGTCTGGGTGTGAGTTAATGCTGTATGTTTTGCTGACTGGTCTGCCAGGTCGTTACCCTGGGAAACAGAATCTGTAACCTTAGTATGTGCTTTACACTTCATGACTGATATGCCCGAGGGCAAATGTATTGCTTCTAACAGTGCTTGAATGAGGGGACCGTGCTGGATCTTGGTACCATGAGAGGTCAAGAAACCTCTTTCTTGCCATAACATGCCGAAGTCGTGTACAACTCCGAATGCATAACGGGAATCTGTGTATATGTTAACATTTCTGTTCTTGGCTAGAATACAAGCTCGGGTCAGAGCGATGAGCTCCGCCGCTTGAGCAGACAGTGTGTCAATACGGTGTGCTTCTTTAACTTCAGTTTCAGTGGTCACTGCATACGCGGCCACTAATTCTCCTGTACTTGTTCTCATACATGAACCGTCCACATAAAGTGTCAGGTCTGGATTGGTCAGTGGAACATCTGTTAAGTCTCGTCGAGGTTTTGTTACTGTATTAATGATCTCTATGCAATCATGCGGAGCTGGATCTGTCATAATTGTAGGTAACAATGTTGCGGGGTTCAGAATGCTACAGCGTCTTATTTCTATGTGTGGCTGGAATAGTGTTAGTTCATAACCTGTCAGTCGTGCTACAGTCAAGTGTTGAGTCTGGGTTCTGTTTAAAAGAACCTCTACAGAATGTGGAACTTGAACTGTTAATGGATGTCCTAAAACAATTGAGTCACTCTGTCTGATTGCTAATGCTGTTGCTGCTACCGACTTCAAGCACGCAGGGAGTGCCTGAGCTACTGAATCCAATGTACTAGAAAAATAAGCGCAAGGCTTATGTGAACCTGCTTGATCTTGGGTGAGGACAGACAATGCTGTACCATCACGTTCTGTAACAAAAAGTGTAAACGGTTTGCTGTAACATGGTGTCGCTAGAACTGGTGCTTGGCATAAAGCTTTCTTTAATTCTTCAAAAGCCTGTGTATGTTCCTGAGTCCAAGGGAGGACAGTCGAAGTTGCTGCCTCCTGCGTTGTTAACTGAATGAGTGGTTTAGCTAGAAATGCATACTGGGGAATCCATTGTCTGCAGTACGAGGTGAGGCCTATAAAGGCCCGCACTTCCTTTTGTGTCTGGGGTTGCGGCATATTTACAATTAACTGAATGCGATCGGGAGTGAGCTGTCTCCCCACTTTGGACAGCAAGTGACCCAAGTACACAACTTGCTGAACACAGAATTGTAGCTTCGAAGGAGACACTTTGTGTCCCTTGTCGGCCAGGAAATGTAAAACTGTCAGTGATGCTTGTTCACATTCGAGCTCACTTCGTGCGGTGATCAGCAGATCATCAACGTATTGCAGTAAAGCGGTGTTAACTGGCATTGTGATACAATCAAGTTGTCTTTTCAGTGCTTGGCTATAGATGCTGGGGCTTTCTGTGAATCCTTGAGGTGCGCGTGAAAATTTGAAACTTCGTCCATTTAAACTGAATCCGAAGAGATATTGGCTCTCTGGATCAATAGGTACACTGAAGAAGGCGTTCTTGAGGTCAATTACAGTAAAGAACGTCGCTTCTGAATCAATAGCAGTCAATAGGGATGAGATGTCGGGAACCACAGGGTACTGTGGAATAATGCATTTATTCAGTTCTCTTAAATCAATCACCAGCCGATATACTGGCGGTGCATTGGGATCAGTACGTTTAAGAATCGGAATGATAGGTGAATTACAGATATTGGAGTCGGTCTCTACGACCACTCCTTGGGCTATGAGCTCTTCAATGATTTTCAGTAAAGCCACTACAGCATCGGGTGGTAACTTGTATTGTCTGATTCTGGGTAAAACTACACCTGCTTTGAGTGTAACACGGTATGGTGTAATGTGCATACAACCTACATCAGTTGGGCCTTTTGCCCACAAGTGATCTGGTACCTTTTTCAATCTGACATCAAACTCGTGTAACATATAATGACCCTTGAAATCCCGCAGAAAGAGTCTGACTCCCTCCGGGGAACAGCAAATCACGGCTCCTAGAGCCTTCAGTGTCTTTATTCCTAACAGATTTTCTGGACAAGACTTCGTGAGTAACAAGTCTGTAACACGTGATAATGGACCCACAGCCAGGGGAACTGGTTTCGATACCTCATTTACAATAGGCTGTCCTGAAAAACCAAGGGAAACATTCTGTGAGCCTGAGAGGGGTGCCCCTGGGACTTCATCATAGCTGATTGTGGTGCGACTTGCCCCTGTGTCAATTAAAAACTTTCTGTCTTTTCCCAATACTTGACTATGTACATAAGGACCCTCTTGATCTACAGGAATCTCAATAAGAGGCAAGCCACCTTCCCTCTCTAGGCTGTTTCATGTATATCGTGAATAATCGGGGTAAGCGGACTGGGCATACTGGTACATCTGTTGTGAAACTTGCTGAGTTGCGGCAATGGGCTGCGGCTGTGATACCGCTACTGTCTGTGCCGTATGTGCTGAAGCATGCGTAGGCTGTATATTCTGCATGGGCTGTGTATTCTGTGAAGACTGATGCTGGTTATGGTCTTGTCTAGGTGGATGCGGTCTTTCTTTAGTTTTACCTGTCGCTATGTTATGTTTCAGAACTGGACATTCATGTACGTAGTGACCTGGCTGCTTGCAATAATTGCATGTCCCTTTAACGGGAGCTGCGGCGTGACCTGTCTGGGTCGTACCCTTTCTGTGACCGTCTGTTGGGACCGACTGGGCTACTAGCATTTTCATTTTCGTGTCTTTCATACGTTTCTGTTCCTGATCCTGCTCTTCTCTAATTCTGTTCTGATGGTATTGTAACATTTGTAACATCTGGGATGGCGTATTGGCTTGCCATGTACTCTCGACCTTGTATACACGGTTTTTAACTGCTAACAGGGAATTCTCGACTAACTTTGATACAAAAAGATGCGGGTACGACTCGCTACTTGGTTTAAGACCACTATTAATAATGAAACATTTCTCGAATCTTGAATAGAAGTCACTAGTATCTTCATCGGGTTTCTGTTTACATGCTGAGATTGCATCCCAGTCTTCCTTTCTAGTTGTCAATAATCTTGGCAGAACCTGTACTATCAAACCTGGTAATGCTTTAGTTTTCTCCCCAAGGCCTACCCCTGGGACACGTTTGTTCTCTTCGTCTTCTATTTCTGTCCATACAATCTTTTTCTCTCCCACCTCCCATTCTTTTTCCTTGAGTTTCTCGTAGATGCCCGTGGGCAGCAGTACCTTTAACATTTTCGTGATATCTTCGTACGTATAATCCCCCATCAGTAACATGTCTTTAAGCTCTCTATGAAAACCTGCAGGGTCTTTATCATGGCACGGGACTAGTTTCTTCATTTCTAACAGTTCTAACTTTGTCAGAGGCGTGTGTACATACACGCGTTTCAAGTTATGATCCTCACCCATAACTGGATGCACTTCTCGTAAGGGGTTCTGACTTTCAATACCGTGCATACGTTCCATATGATACATTTTTCTTTCTGGGGGCGGGGCGGGAACATATTCGGGACTTCTGAAAGTGTCATATCTGTGGCATTGTTCTAGAATTATTTGAATTAATTTGGTGCTTAAACCTCTCCATCTATCCATGAGTAGTGCTTCTAATATATCGTGTAAGGGACCTGGATCAGAATGTTGATTTCTGTATTTAGTGAGGAGGTGCTGAATCATGTATACCCCTGCTAATTTCTGCTCGTCTGGGGAGAGGTTCAGGAATGTCTGTGCTACGGTATCATCATTGTATATATCAGGATTGTCAGTCCATAATATGGCTGACCGGGCTAGTTCTTGTTCATCCATAGAATTGAGTACATGGTACCCCATTCGTTCTCGAAGCCTTTTATCAGTCTCCTGGAACTGATGTTCAGGAGAATTCGGGTTCGTTAAGGCAGAGAGAAAAACTCTCTTGCTTTCCGGACGAATGCCCTTCCTAAGGTAAGTTCCCTTACCTACGTATGCTATAGTGCCTGTAGTCTTTTCTGGTTCTTCAGATTCTTCTTCCCCCTCGGAGGAAGCTTTGTCTTTCTCTTTTTCGTGTATCTCTATTACGGTTTTCCTTATTTTCTTGTACATACTGGCTATGCAAGTCCCCTTGTCGTGTTTTCCTTCGGATATATTCTGACCCCACCTGTTGAGTGCATCTAATTCACCCTGATCTGTCTCAGGCCTGTCTCGTTCTCTTATTAAGCAATTTATGAAAAAACGTAGTATCTGTCCTTGAACGTCAACTTTCTGATGCTCCATGGCATCCTTAATGCTGTCAGGGTCTTTCCCAGTCTGTATAAACTGATATATTCTATCTAGGTGCTCTTTCATTCCTGCAAATAACAGCAGAAAATCAGTAGCAGATCGTAACCGTAGTGATGCCATCATCATTCTATCGTCTTTTCCAGGTACTGGATCATATCTGCAAACTGTAAGTTGTCCTTTGAGTATGTCGAGACGGGGTGATTTGAACGTGAAGGGACTCTGCATATCCCTAAGGTTTAATCTGTGTGTTAATGGCGGAGTCTGATGACCCCCCGTCGCACCTCCTGAGGCGGAAGCTTGGGCATTATCTCTCTGTGGAGTCTGTATCTGAACTTGAGTTTGTCTTATAGTAGGGTCAGGTAGAAGTGGTTTCGGTATATTAACTTTAGGTGTGGGAAGTGGCGGAGGTGGTGGAACAGGCGGAATCTGTTGTGGTACTGGCGGAATATGATCTTGGGGCGTGTTACCGCCCCCGTCCCTGTCGTTAGGCAGGGCGCGGACAGGCAGATTGGTGTAAGCGGGAGCTACATCCTCTAGATAGGAATTCAGGAATATGTCTTTAGTGGCCCTGTGAGTTACTTTAATTGGAACCAATGGTGGCGGCAGATTTTTCGGTATTTCTGAAATGGCGTCAGGTGAACCCTCAGCCACAAGATACATGCCGTTTACTTGGCTATTTCGGATGCGATCTACTTGTTCTGTTCTTACTCGGATTCCTTCAGTAACTAATTCGTTTTCTTGAGCTTTATCTGATTCTTTAAGTCTGTCTTCTCTACGTAATGCTTTTTCAGTACGTTTATGTGATTCCTTACGCCAGAATTCTATGGCGTCTTTCTGAGATTGTCTGGCTTTCTTTTTCCATAATGCTTCTTCTACCTTCATGATGCACTCGGCATCCCATGTTCCAGTAACTGGCCATCTGTGTCTCTCGTCTAGATGTTTAGTATATTCAGCCCATAATTCTAGATACAATATGGCATCTATGCCATGCTTATGATACATGAAGTTTCCTGGAGTGTCCCTAGGGGGGATCGGAATTTCTTCTTCTAGCATCCCTTTCCTAGTTCCTATCTGCTTTAACTTGTTGAAAAACAGCATTTTGCTTTACTTAGTACTGAACGCTCAATCCTTGCTGCTTGACTCTAGACACAACTAGTTACACCAGAACACAATAATGCACATTAAAACAGTCACTCATACAACGACATTAATCACATGAAAACATTTGCGACATATAAGTTTACCCCCTATACTGTATGTACTGCTAAACAGCACAGATACACTGCTGAGAACAGTGCAAGAACTGGAATCATCGGATATACTGCTAAACAGTACAGATACACTGTCTAAAAACAGTGCAGACCGGACTTGTGTACCCAAACCCGTCTAGATACGTCCCAGCAACGGTACTCACCGGGAAGCACGGAAAACAGAAGGCCTCGGAAAACTCGACTGGACTGGACTGGACTCGACTCGACTCGACACGTGGATTCTTCGGAAAACTGGTGGGCCTCTTGACACCTCGGACCTTGCTTCTTTCGGCTAGGCTCTGGTCGGGATCCTCCGCACTCCTTACCGCCTCGTCTGGGTACTGATCGCAATCTTCGTCACCTCCGTGGGCCAGAGGGAGATACAGGAAATCCTGCCGGTACGCGTAGTTTCCGTCTAGCTGATGGCAGGGGACAGAGCGTGCAACGCACCAACCGGCGCGTAAGGTGGGGGAGGGGTCCCTATTCGGGCGCCAAAATGTTGTAAATATTTAATTTACCATCTTAATTTCTATGCAGGTAAGTACTTAATCAATAATAACTCAATCGGAAAAAAAGAATCAGAGTCCGTGGTGTTAGAGTTCTTAGGGGTTTTATTCCTTAAAAAGGAATTGTTCCGGAACAGGATATCATGTTCCTGCAACCACAGGGGTTCAGGAAGGGATAGAGCCATAATTTATTGACAATACATAGCTTATATACTTATTTTACATCATAGAAAGCAGTATAGTAGGCGTAACAGCTGAGAGAAGACAAGAAAACAACAACCACGTGTTACTAGTGCGTAATCAGAAGGCGTGGACTAGGCGTAAACTGGAGGTGTGTTCTAGAAACGTCACAAGTAGGTGTCACATGTGGGTGGCACTAAACTGGAATGTTGCAATGTCAGCGGAAATCTGAGGCTTGGATGCGCGCGCAGCTACATGACGTATGATTGGCGTGAAACTGAAGGGTGCAGGGGACTTGACATTTCAACTAGCGGAAAGAGACAGAAGTCTGGCAGGTCAGATCAACTCGTACTTCTATCATATCTGATATCTGATGTTTAGGAACTGGACTATCTGGACGGAAAGGTCTCTGGGGCAGGAGCTATTCTATACTGACTGTGAGTGCGTGTATAAGCGCCTGAGTGTCTGCATGAGAAGCGTGGGGGCATGGGCCTTCCATGGTAGCATGGTAACAGAGGCTATGAATTACTTGCACGGAGACAGGACGGCCAGGCCCTTTTGCTCTACAGCTGGGGGAATGTTTACTGAAACTAGTAGGCAGGAATGCGTCTTCGGAAAGGGAAACAGATAACTCGAAGGTTGAATTCAGTCTTGGCAGGCAGCAGGCTGAGCTGAGCACGGAGGGCCGCGCTGGAAGTAAGGCAGAGTTCACGGGTACGGGGGCAGCCTGGGCTGAGGCTTTCAGAGTCAGAAGACAGAAAAGGCTCGATGGCAGAAATTCAGGGCCTACTTTGCCAGAGCTGAAAAACGTGTAAAGTACACCACAAAAAGACGTTGGCAAGGCATACTTAGGAACGGACTATTCAACCCATTCAGGGCGGATATGAAAGAAGACATGTTAACGTTGGACGCAAATGTATTTGCGTCTTCATAGCTAGCACAGGAGGGAAGTTACATGCACTTTAACCTCGTACATGGAGTCGGTGGGGTACACGCTAGGGAACATAACTTGACCAAAAATTTATATTTCCTCAAGAGGGGCATCCTAGTGAGAGGGATGTTTGCACCTACTCTATTCACCTGCCAAGAGACAACACTAAAGCCTGGCCGGAAAAATAATGAAGCCAGAAGGGAGAACAAAACCAGAAGACCGTTGACACCCATGTCATCCATCTCTCTCTCATCACCAATGGAGCGAAGCAAAGGCAGGGCTGTGAACAGCGTACAGACGGCGCAGACAAACAATAGACCGACCGAACAACTGGGAGCCGTGCCACAGAGAACTGTTAGTCCTAAATGCAAGAACTACACTGCCTACGGCTTGCAAGCAGCCAAAGAGACTCGTTTGAAAACATAAGTCCAATGTTACATTTCCGTGTTTTCTTTTCCCCACAGGATTTTGGACTTTTTCCGCTTGGTTTAATTTTTAACCAATTTTGGGAGGGATGTAGTGCCCTAGAGTCAGTTAGCATTCTAGTGCTAACTATGTAAATACACTGTTCACTCACCCACCACTGATGTCACTGGTCAGGTGACACAGCTTAAATAAAAGAGGCCGAGCCCACGTGCTCTTGGCCAGTTGCACCATACAGCCAGTGTGTCTGTGTCAGTGATTGCGAGCATGAGGGCCTAGGGCCCACAAGACTTTACAAGTAACATGAGGCAATTGAAAAGAATGGCGGAAAATGAGCGGAGCTTAAAGTCCATACCTGAATACGGCATGTCTCGGAGAGATAGCGCAAGTGCTGCGTAGGGAAGACCTATAAAGGACACAACGAGGACACCACTTTTCCTTCTTTTATGAGTTCAAAAGGTGCTTTACCAGAGATCGAATGAGGTGCAGATCTACTGGCCCACAACAAATCTCGGATGGCTACTTCACAGTCTATTCTTGATTTTACCACGCTCTGGATACACTCCACTAGAAACCTGTTGAATCTCTCCACTTTTCCATTGGTCTGAGAGTGATACAAAGGCATGCGTGAATATTTCACCCCACACTTGCCTAAAAACTCATGTCAAGGTGGAAGAGGTGAATTGATTTCCAATGTCTGGGAGAAACACATCAAGAGTCCCTTCTCCAGGGAAACACTTCACACAAAAAACGAATCACAGAGTTTGTGTTGAGTTCTGCTACACCACGTACTTCCATCCACCAGGAAAGATGATCCATCAGGTCACTAGAATATCTTATGTTGGAAGTTTATACATGAAAAAAGGTCCTAAAAAACACATCATCCACAATTTTCTGCCACACCTTACCAGGACATAAAACATGCACAGCAGTAGGTAGAGAGTTCACCAAATATTTATCACTCACGTTGGATATACCCTGCCATCCACTGCTGCATCGCTGTCTAGCATCACGATGATGGGTAACCAGGAGGCCCAATAAATGGGTCCAACTCTGCTTGCATGTAGGGCTTTTGAAGGGAAACCCAATTTGGCTACCACCCAGACAGGCTCTGCTCATCGCTGCTAAGACGAACCCCTAGCAGACGCTCTCCCGGCTCTCCTCACCTGTCATTCAGCTGCTGATTGTTGGCCGTTGATGTCTGAGAAAATAGCCAGCGACGTCACCCATACGGCTTGTGAGGGTGTGCCATGAGCTTCTTGAGGATTCGGGTTTGGCCTGTGGCTTGGCTGCCTCACCCACCTGCCTCCGACCTACCGAGTGCTTGGACGAGGTTGTTTCACAGCAGATTGATTTGCAGTGACTGAGGAGTGCCCTTCTCCCTGCCCCGCTTGGGCTATGGACCCCCGCGCTACCCTCTGTCTTCTATGATCGGTAGGGGTTCTGTGCCCGGGAGATCATTTCTGCACTTAGGTAGCCTAGTGCTGAGGCTCGACAATGCTCGCCCTTGGCGGCGGGGTGGGTTATTGACTGTGAGCGCTCCATTGGTGCGGCTATTGAAGCCGCCTCTCCTCACCTGGGCTGACGTGATGAGTCGCAGCTATAGTCTTCTGTCTTCACTTACCAGCCTCATTTCAAGTGGCAGACGCTGTGTCTGATGTTGGCGCTTCCCGTCTCTTGATGGTCCCCTGAGTCAAAGTACTATGCAGTGAATCAGAGCGTTGTTCGTTTCTGTCAGAGTCCTCTTGAGTGTGCCGGCTGTTACCGAACTCCAGTTGCCCCATGGTCCAACTGAACTCTCGCTGGCATGGCCTTCTATTCTTTTTAGGTACCCATATACTCGGATCTCACTCCTAAGATGGCGGTCCTTCCTAATAGAAACTGAAATAGGACAGCACACTTGCAGCTCCATTAAAAGCGAAGTAGGACTCTATCTGTCAAGTTTCAACAATATTTCCGCAGGTATGTCATGAACATGAAGCAAGATCCGCAACTTCCCTGAGCCACCTATTGCACCCAACAAGGTCAAAGTGACAATGGTAACCCGGGGAAGAAGGCAAACAAAACAAGGAGAGGGAAAAGAAATCCCACGTTGAACCCCAGGCTGCATCAGGACCCATCAGGACAAGGCAAAAAGGCTGTAGGCAACAGAGAACAGGTTAGCATGTGGAAAGGTTCATCTTCTTTCCCTTTATCCTCTCTACAATACTACTCCATACCTTGAGGATTCCCTTCTTCCAAATAATATAAGTAGTTGGAGTTGTAAGGCTTGTGTCTGGTGCTGGAGAAAAAAATTAGGGACTGCTAAGTTAAGGGCTACTCAAAAAGGGGTTAATCAATAACAAATGACCAATGCAAATGCCAAATAAACCCCCCTATTAATAAGGCTTCAGTGTGTAAAAATATTCCCCAATATCACTGCCTTCAACTGCTCTACAAAAAGGTATCGCCTTATAGTTCAGGTAAATAACTATTGTCCTTTTTTCTTCCCCTAAAAACAGGTACATCAAATAGAAGAACGGATCCCCACAGCGCCATGAACACAAAATCAGATAAGTATTTGGAGACAAAGAGTATTAAACTAAATCGGTAATGCAGCTTTGCTATTTTCTTGCAGGTAGCAGAATATGCCTCCCAAGACGTGAAATGCCGAGAAGAGATGACCCGGGCTGGCGAAACGCCGCGACGAAGCAGGTTGCGGACGAGGAGCTCAACACCTCAGAAGTGATTGGTTGGTAACCCGGAAGTGTAACACTATCCAAAAGCAGGAACGCGAAGCTTTACTGCCCGGGGTGGCTGCGCTTTCACTTGCCTGGCCGGCCCCCGGGTATGCGTAACCCCGGGTATAAGCCATCTTTGTAGCTTGCCGGTCCTGGGGGGGAACGGCAGTCGTGACATTACCCTCAACCATAAGACTCCACAAAGGAGCAGCCATCTTGGAATGGTATCACTCCAAACCATTCTCTAAACAACTCTAAATATACCTACACTAACATTGCAGCCTCTTCCACTACCACTCAGGAACATGCCTCGCATCAGTTCTCAGTACTGAACTACACTTTTGACACTTCTACCCTTCTTCCACAATCAGTTATTTTCCACTGGCTGCATGCAGACAGGCGATTGCTGCTGGAGTCCACCGAAGCTGCACCACCTGTTCTCATACCAGCGAGTGGAGCTCTAAACCTTGAAGATTCCTGCTTACTTGGGGATTTCCTTTCCATCATGGAAAATGCTGCATCCTGTATAAGAACCAACAATGTCCCTAAGGCATCTTTCCTCTAACCATACACAATTCTCCTGATGGCCCCCCTCTATACTAAGAGGACTATTATCAACCAAAGATGAATCAAGGTGTAATCAGTATATTTCCCACAGATAATATCTAACTCATTACACCTTGCTATCCATCCCTTTCACTGAATGGATTACGCCTCTTTGGCAAACATTAATATAGACACTGCTGATCCCTTGCATATTTAATGTGACAGGTTAATGGACACGCATACAAATTCCTGGTCAGAATCTACTGTCTCATGATCCAACCTCTGACTGATATTTTGCTACCCACTCAGACCTTTCCATGGCATCTCCCCAGAGGTCCGGTTACAGCAGCAATGTAAATGTAAATGTATTGCGACTTATATAGCGCACGTATCACCCGAAGGCATCAAGGCACTTGCCTTGGGAACCCGTCCTGGCTTTTTCCCTGTGAGATAACCTCTACTGGGCATCCCCAAGGTGAAAGCCAGGCATCCCGCAGCGAGTGGGCCGCCGTAGTGGAGATTAAGCAAGCTATTGCCCAGAGTTGCAGCGTGGGACCCCATGATTAGAGTAGGCACCGAGACGAGAATTATCGAGTCCGTGGACATTTTTGGGCTCAGGACCCTGCCGCGTCGGGAATTGAACCCTGGTCCTGGGCCAGACCTCTGCATCAGGGTCTGCCGCTCTAATCAGTGAGCCACACTCCTCCGCAATGACTTTCCAACACCCTAGAACCCACGTCATCACACTTGAGCAATACGGCCCAACTCCTCGAGGATAAATTATCCAATCAATCTCTCAAGTAAATGTAAATGTGTGTGTCTTGTAAAGCGCACTGTTGCCCGGAGGCGTGCTGGCGCTATAGACCGCTGGGGAACCCGTCCTGGAAGTAATGGTAGAAAAAAATTTAAACATAACCTACTTAAACAACATCCAGAAAAAATAATCGGTGATACCCACTATAGAACAAACAGCGGCAGGGTGTTTTTAGTTTCTACTCAAAACACCCTGCAAACAATGGAAAATCTTCCTTCCCCACCTACAAGTTACAAAAACAGTCACAATTCGCTATGGCACTAAACTCACCACTGCTCCTTCCCAGAGTTTCTCGCTACTCGCCAAAAAGCACTTCAACCCCTCATCAAGAGTAGCAAGTGCTATATAAATGCAGACATTTACCTCTTTTAGCCCTCCACTATCCTTCTCAATCCATATAACAGACTAACATATCCACCACTCAAGTTAATTTAATATTTTACTATACTAATTCACCACTAATCTTTATGGGTTCCGGAGTAGCCTGCTACTCACCGAAAAAGCGCTTAGACACCTCATCAGGGATAGTAGGCACTATATAAATGCAATTACAATACAATACAATATCCATCTTCAGGATGGGTAAAATCCTAATTCAATCGACCGACCGTCATATATTTTTGACAGACACTTCCCGTTTATTCTAGCCCCACTATATCAAAATTGTTATTGTCCTCCAGGATTTCAACGATGCACCATGAGCCTCTACTGCACCTTGGTCACACTCCCTATGGAAGAGAGCACCTGTATGCCCACCACTATGCCAACCCTGGGCCACAGCCATAAGAGCACGAAGCTCTTTGATGCACTAACTGGTCATAATAGCACCAATCCTAAGCCTTGCTCTCTCACCACTGCACCCACCTTAATCACAACCCTTACTCCCAATATGGAACCCTCGCAAACAAAACTTCCCTCTCCAGTTCCAGCTTCAATGACACTGCCCTCCTCTCAACTAAACTCCACCTGCCCTCTCTAGATATGGGATCTACCTTCTGGCACCCCGATACAGAACAGGATCCCTCCACAATATACTTACCCATTTTCTCAACTGAATAGAAAAAAAAACGTGATTATCTAGCTAAAGACCTCTCTCAGGTAAAAAAGCGATCTTGCGAACCAGGCCAAATTAATACGCAACCCCACTCCGATGAATTGAACGCCCCTTAAAATATCTTATGTCAGCCGCCACTTCTGAATGACCTCAATCCCCCTAAGCTGCTTGTCCCACAGACTCTACCAAGCTCTCAATTCCCTATCTCCACTTGAAGTGGGATCTCTCTGCAAACCATACAACACAAACACTCAACAAGTAGACCACAAGTCTCCATCCTCAATCCCAGTAATCGTGAGAACAAATAGAATCCCTCGAGTTAATATTCAGGCGAGACCACCTGCTCAATAAACCACAATTCACACATTACACTTAACAACCCGAACTGCCTTTCCTGCATGCTTGTTATCTGTAGATTGGAAGTTAAACATGCTACAGAAATATCTGAAACCATTCTAGCTGATGGCATTGACACTGCTTTCTTAATAGAAACCTGGCTCAACGAAAACTCAACCCCCATGCTGAACTTGCTTACTCTCCCTGGCTATTCTATCATTAGACGAGACAGACCTAAACCAATAAGGGGTGGGCTAGAGATAATGCACAAAGATGAAATTAGACTGAACACACTAGAATCCATGGACTACTCAACCTTGTAATATCTTGGAGTTGAACTCACAATAAAAGGCACCACCCTATCATACTCCACAGTATCAACCCCCCTAGTGATCAAATCAAATCAAACATATTTATATAGCGTGCTACTCACCCGTTAGGGTCTCAAGGCGCTGATGGGACGGGTCCGTTACTGCTCGAAAAGCCAGGTCTTGAGTTGCTTCCTGAAGGAGAGATGGTCCTGGGTCAGCCGTAGGTGAAGGGGGAGGGAGTCCCATGTCTTGGCCGCCAGGTAGGAAAAGGATCTTCCTCCGGCGGTGGCTCTGCGGATGCGTGGTGCAGTGGCGAGGGCGAGGCTGGTCGATCGCAGCTGGCGGGTGGGTGTGTAGAAGGTGAGGCGGTTGTTGAGGTACTTGGGGCCCAGGTTGTGGAGAGCCTTGTGTGCGTGGGTGAGGAGTCTGAACGTGATCCTCTTGCTGACTGGGAGCCAATGCAGGTCTCTGAGGTGGGCAGAGATGTGGTTGTGGCGGGGGATGTCCAAGACGAGTCGTGCGGAGGCGTTCTGTATGCGCTGGAGTCTTTTCTGTAGTTTGGCTGTGGTGCCCGCATAGAGGGTGTTCCCGTAGTCCAGTCGGCTGTTGACGAGTGCCTGGGTGACGGTCTTCCTAGTTTCGGTGAGGAGCCATCGGAAGATCTTGCAGAGCATGCGCAGGGTGTTGAAACAGGACGACGAAACGGCGTTAACTTGTTTGTTCATTGAGAGGGAGGAGTCCAAGATGAAGCTCAGGTTTCGTGCGTGGTCTGTTGGCTTGGGGGTGGGACCCAGGTCTGGGGGCCACCAGGAGTCATCCCAGGCGGAGGGGGATGATCCCCGGATGAGGACTTCCGTCTTGTCTGAATTCAGTTTTAGGCGGCTGTTCTTCATCCACTCGGCGACGTCTTTCTCTGGCGGTGGCGGGGTCGTTGGTGAGGATCGCTTACTCTTTCTTCACTGAAGATCTAACTGACCAAAGAACAAAGTTTCCCTTTACTGACACCAAAGATGTGCTGCACTGGAACAACAGAGAAGACACCACTGTCAGAAATCCTATAAACCTTCTTGAATTAAACAACTTTAAACCTTAAACAACTCTTCAACGAAGTGACCCACAATACAGGCTCTATGCTAGATGTAATAAAAAATTAAAAGTTACCGGAAATTATCTTGTTTCCCTTCAATCCATCATACTCATCAACTGGTAAAACCACCACCTAATACTGTTCTATCTCAAGACAAACCCAAGTCCATGCCCAGCATCAGCCAATAAACGCAAACACTGGACAAGGAACTTCAAGCAAAACCCACTAATGGATCTAGAATCCAGGATCAGCGCCCATCTACACTCTCAGCTTCACCATCACTCTGATGATGACCTCACCGCCCTCTATAGCTCATTGACGACTGATGTTCTTGACCAAGTGGCCCCTCTTAAACTAAAGTGTTCTAGAAAAATCTAATTCAGATCCTGGTTCAACTCAGAACTTAACAATGAGAGGAGACACCCAAGACTGGTATATTTAAATTCATAGTACCTTTGTATGTTAATGGATTATTGAACCAGCGGTCTGTCGAAATGTCATGCTTGTCATATGATAATAGGCACATGTGATAGCTGATGACATTATCTCATTAATATACACAACCTAAGGGACAGTAGTCCATACCAGGACTAACTAATACTATTCATCCTTCCCTGAGATGGCTGCCACACTTGGCTGAGCCACCCAGACTCAACCACTTTCACATGCAACATCGTGATCACACCATAGGACACATCATCACGTCTGCCCTATCTCTAACCCGGATTAATTTTGTTGGAATACACGAATATGACCAATGCCTACAAATGGAAAAAAAGCTGCTTAAATATTTCAATAATCTACTCAGGTACAATAAATTCAGATATTATACCAGGATGAACTAATACTCGGTCTAATCATCCTTCTCCAAGATGGCCTCCACAACCGGTTGGGCCATCCTGACTCAGATACCCTCATACGCGTCCTTGTGAGCACCCTGTAGGACACGTCATCACGTCCTTCTATTTCTAACCCGGAAGAATTCTGCTTGAATACGTGACGCGAGAACGTGCGGCAATACTCGCCGGGCTTCGCCGAGCATTTAAATTAACTTAAAGTAGCCCTCACACACCGCCCTCTAGATCTTACTAATCTTAATAAATGCTTTTGCAGTCCTCAGGAAAATCCTGTCCTGAAGAGACCCTCATTTCCATAGTAGGGTCAAAATGCAGTCAACAACTTCTAAGGATAGTCTAAATAAAGCACCAGAGAAGAATCTGGTTCTTGATCTGAATTATTGAATCAGAACTACACAAGACATCCTTAAATTACTCCATAAACCTGTTGCTGATTTTTAAGTAACTTCATGTTCAATAGAGTATTGGCTACGGTCACTTCACTGGGGTTACAATTGTCACCGTTTTTTCCTTTTTAACAAAACGTATGAATCACTGCTCCTGCATTGTGAATATAAAATTGGTGTGATTTAATATGGCAGAAATCATGAATAAACGTATTACTCATTTCGGCTGAAGTGAGTAAAATTACCATATCCCTCGGGCTACTTCCTTCTCATAATAAATTAATAATGCTCTAATGTCCATTTAGTCTGACCTACAGCACCTACTTCCTCTTTTGCAAGCTACACATAAAGTTAGTATAAAGCAGTGCACTGGGTACAGATTACCTTTTCTGTAAACATCTCTCACAGTGTAGTAAAAATGAATGCAGCATGCACATATTTCTTCTTTTGAAAGTCCTTCCTATTGGGTTAAAAAAATCAGTGCACTGTAAATTCCCCATATGGTACAGGTAAGAGCAGTCAGCATGCACAGATTTCCCACGGTGAAGGTATAAAGGCGTGCAGTGTGCACACATTTCTCATAGTGTTGTAAAAAGCAGTGCAATATGTACAGATGTATCATCATATGGTAAAAAGCAGTGCAGTCCCTTTGTGTATATCCCTTGTAGTGTATTATAAAGAAGTACAGAGTGCACAGATTTCTTAGTGTGCTAAAAAGCAGTGCAGTGTGTACAGTTTCTCTATTTAAGCTGTAAATACATCTCATAGAGCAGTAAAAAGCAGCACAGTGGATCTATTTCTCATGTTATAGTGAAAGTACAGTGTGTGCAGATCTCTCGTAGCACAGTAAAAAACAGTGCAGGGCGCTAATAGTGTTCTAACAATGTAGCAGAAAAGCAATGAGGTATGCACACGATTCTTATTGTGCAAAAAATATCTCAGTAGCGTTAAAAGATTTCTCAGTGTATTAAACAGCAGTTCAGAATGCACAATCCACTGTGCACATATCTCACGCTACACAACAGCATCGTGTGTATAGATTCCTCAGAGTGCAGTAAACAGCACGAAAGATTACATAGATGGCTCCTGGTGTCGTAAAAAACAGTGCAGCGTGCCGTATTTTTCAAGGTGTAGTAAACAGTAGTGCAATACGCACATATTTCCAATAGTGCAGTAAACAGCAGCATGCAACGCTTTATCATAGTCTAGTAAATGTAATGCAGTGTGTACACAAAGCGCAGTAAACAGCAGTGCAGTGTGCACAGGTTCATCAGTGAAGCAAAAAGCAGTGCAGCCAATATATTGCCATCACACACAAAAAAAACTGCGCAGTGTGAACGGATTACTTAACGTAGTAACATGCAGTGTACAGAGTTTCCATAGCATAATATAAAGCAGTGCAGAGTATATAGATTTTCCAGTGCAGTAATATTCAGTGCAGTGTGCACTGACAGTGGCGGCTGGTGACATTTGAACGTGGTGGGCGGAAAATGATTTCCGCACTGTAGCTCGCGAACGCAGCGCGCATGCCGAACACCCCTGAGAAAAAATTTGAAAAGAGAGTGGTTCATCACAGCACCATCTGGCTCACCACTGCCACCCTCTGCTTCACCACTGCCACCCTCTGGTTCACTAATACAATTAGCATTGCCTAAAAATACGGCGAGTTTGCAACATGGACCACAACTACATTTGAATCCAGTGAAGTTCAAGACACAGGTGCCTTTGTGAGCAGAAGACAGGTTTCAACAGCTCCACTCTGAATACCAGGTACATGTTATCAAACAATATCCCATTTCTTTCAAGCCTCGATGTAAATGCAGATTTGCGGAGTGTGAGATACGGTGCAAATGACACATCCCTGATCGGGAGCCTCTGAAGGACAGTGGGCTACTCCCCATACCAACCCTTCAAAAGGCTTCATGCATCTGCAACACCAGCTGCAAGTTCATTGGATGCAATGTATTAGTGTATAGTACAACCAGTATTTTCAATGACACACTGCCGCTGACCCTAATGCAGCCTACAAAAATGGAGAACCTTTCCCTTTGTTAGCCACTCAAATATAGTCATAATTGGGGTGCTCAAGGCTGCTCACACCATGGATCGCAGATGCAAGTATGTATGCTGCATTACTGATATCTATTCCCCTGATCAATTCATCTGTAAATAAATGTGGTCCTTATTTTTGAATTTTTGAAATTCCTAAATTCTCTAGTTCGAGCATTGAGTGAGATTGGGTAGGAACCTGTTCTATTGTTCCTATCTCCTCACCTTGTGACGATGTGTCAGTGTTTAATACTTTTGAGTCGATATAAGTGCAGGTCGATATTTTAACTTCGTGGTTATGATAGACCAGTTTTGTTCACAGCTGCGATAAGACGCCGAAAGCCGAGAGTACGGGCGGACGGGGAACAATAACACGTAGATAAATCGTTCATTATTATCTGCTCTCGCACAGATTATGTATATGAAAAATGTTTAGCACGCCGCACTCTCTCAGCTGTCTGACAGCTGAATGTGGTCTCGCAGGAGCGTGGCTGTCAGACTTCAGAAGAAACGGTTCAAGGTTGAAAGGGTCTGTCAAACACAACTCGAACAGCAGTTACTTTTATTTTTATGTTAAGAGAAAAAACATACACATAAGGAATCGATCTTGGCTCCCCAAAATCAAATGCAGCAGCTCTAGCGCCTAGGCCTCCTCTCCAGATGTGAATAGAGGGGTGTCTGAGACAAGGGGCATTCAGGTCTGATTGTGCTGCCTTCTGGTGGTGTGCATCTTTGCGGCTGCAGTAGGTTGAAGGAATTCGAGGTCCCGGCTTTTACGCCTGTGAGAAGAGGAGATTTCGCATTTGTTTTCGCCTGCGAGTACAAGACCGGAGACCCGATTAATAAAAGTGTAGAGAATTATATCACCGCTTCATGCTCATGTTTTATTGGCTTTCCATATATGTTATTATTTTTTATTTTAAATCAGGGAAAGCAGAAATACACGAATCGAGCGGCTGATGTAATCCCTCGGGGGTACTCGGCAGAGCGCGTGCAGCCGGGAGCACTTGACTAGACACCCCTGGCTCATTAGTATTCATTACTGGAGCAGCCAAACTCCCCGCCCCATTAGGAGACCGGGGGCTGCGGCATGAGGCAACCCCCGGTCTCCCAAGGGGGAGGCTAGTGCGCATGTTCGCGCCGGGCAGGAAAATGAATTGTCCGAAAGAGGACACGAGCACTAGCGCATCTGCACAGCCCCACCCCCCTTTTCCTGATGGTTTCTGGACCGGCCCGGTGACCGGCCGGCCAGAAACTCGTAGCTGAATGTG
Organism: Lissotriton vulgaris; assembly: GCF_964263255.1. Lineage (NCBI taxonomy): Eukaryota > Metazoa > Chordata > Amphibia > Caudata > Salamandridae > Lissotriton > Lissotriton vulgaris. The sequence goes on from NC_141686.1 coordinate 257,265,897, forward strand.
TGATTTAGGCACACATTGGCGGTCCTGGATGGCGGCGGTACGCATTGGGAGGGCAACGCCCCAACGGACGCACCGCCGCTGTGCACAGACCCACTTCTGTAGAATGATGCAGCGCAGCATGCAAATAATTCTTAAGGTGTAGGAAACAGCAGAGATTTACTCTAGGATTATTCAGTCTATTTCTACAAACATAACAGAAGGTGCTGACAATCTCCTACCTGAGCAGAAACCTGTGCAGACATTTCCAAGCTCTCTCCTCCCGGTCCTGGAGTGTGGCAAATGCTGGGGGGTGGAAGCATCTGAAGATTAGAGAACTGCACAGACAAGGCGTCCTTCCTCCTCTGCAGCAGGCTCGACACACAAATAGAGGGCGGACGTGTTGCCAGCATCCACTGCTGGTGCTGTCTCGTCCGCCGCTAACCCGGAAGAGGAAACCGTTCTCCTTTTCATACTATGTACTCAGTAAATTTCATTAGCAGACAAAGATCGCCCTCTGCTACCCACTAACAGAACCTCTGCCTCCAAGCTCCAGGATGTTGTGTATACACGTGCTCTTTCACGCGAGCACGCGCTCTTTCACGCGCCTTGTGTATGCTATTATCTCGCGCCTTGTGTTTTCCTTTAAATGTATGTTATCATTCAAATGTATGTGTCTCACTTCACGGCACGATCTGCCATCGGGCCGTTCCACAGTTCAGTTATGGTTTATTCAGTTGCTGTAAGCTGACCGGTGCCATGGGATGTGTCGCTGGGGGTGCTTCCTTTACCTACGAATAAACTACATCTTCTATCGAATTTATTGGTAATTATTGATCCTACAATTTGGTGACGAGGGACGGAGCATCTTTAAGGAAGCATCCACTGGTTTTATTTTTAAAAAAAACTCGTTTTTCTTTTCTTTTTTTTGCAACAAGCACCAAAGAATTTGTTTTCCTGACTTTCAGCCTCGGAGATGTAATCAAGATCTACAAAGTTGAATCCTGGGTATTCCTTATCTATTTTTGAGCCCTTACTTTGTATAGATCTATTTAAAACTGTGGGAGTTTTTGAACTTACCAACTGTTGATTTCCGATACGCCTCTACTTCTAGTCTCTGCTTTGTACTGAGAGCGCGAAGATCGTCTACGTTTCTTTTCCGTATGCCTTACGGTGTTTACGTGTGAGGAACCTTGATTGGACCGCTTTGAGACTAGAGAGGTGATTGGATCATTTTGTTTTGGGACGCTACTCTCCCGCATTTGTATCGGAAAGAAAAGAGGTGACTTCATCTTTACTTATCGGAGCACAAATAACATTCGTTGGTGAACCGAAAAAGGTGAATTAGCTTGTAACACGAATAAGGATTGAGTGGTTTCCATTTTCAACGCTTATTGGTCACATCTTTCGGTTTCCACTGCTCCCTTTCGTCTTTACTTAACAAGAATTCATCTCCTCATCGACTGAACTTATTAAGGAGTTCGTGACTGTTTATGACACATCGTATTTATTTACTTGAGGTTAATTTATAGCGTTTATTTTTCTTTTGTCATAACTTAGTTGTTAAATTTTCTCTCTAATTTTAAAAAAATCATTGCAAGGTGTGTATATTTTTTTTTTAAAAGAATATAAGTTGCACATCTCACCAATATGTGTGCACAAGGTTACACTCTTTCTCCACTCAAAGCTATTGGGCAGCAGGTAGTTCTCCATGCATGCCTTGGATTGAATGGAAAGCTTATTTCCTAAATTATATTGAGACCTTAGACGCAAATGGCAAGATGAAACCTCCAGAAAAAAAAGGTATTTTTTTACATTGTTTAGGACCCGAGGGTTTAAAAGCTTTTAATCAATTGCCTGTATCACAGGCTATTGGGGATGTGAATGTATTTGAAAAAGCATTATATGATTTTGATAAATATTGTTCTCCTAAACTGTGCATAGGAATTTCAAGATATAAGTTCTTTCAGAGAAAACAATTAAGTGAAGAATCTGTTGACAATTTTGTCTCTTCCCTTAAAACTCTAGCTTTAGACTGTAAATTTGGAAATTTACAAGAAGATCTGATTAGAGATCAGGTGGTTATGCATTCAAGTAATGAAACTATACAGGAAAGTTTGTGGATAAATGGTGATGAGAATTTAGACTTTGTGGTAGCTATTGTGAGAAAGGCAGAACTTTCCTGTAGGAGTGCACAACAAGTCAAGGGCAAAGATGTCTCTGTCAGTAAAGATATTGTTTCAAAGATTAATTCTAGATATGACAATAAGAGTAAGGATTCTTTAAAAAAGAAACAAACCTTTGGCTCAAAAAGTAATTCTGAAGAGCTTAAAGGAAATTTAAAGTGTTACAGATGCAATAGCAAATCGCATCTAGCTAATAACAAAACCTGTCCTGGTTTGAAACAAAAGTGTTCCAATTGTGGATTAATAGGTCATTTTACCTCTGCGTGTAGAAGGAGTAAGACTAACCAAAAAGTGAAATGCATTGAGCAAAGTGACAACAGCGAAGATGATTCTTTCTCAAGTGATTCTAACAATTGTTCATTTGTTTTAATTGTTAAAGAATCAGTAATTCTGAATGTTAACAGCACTATGATTAAGAAAAAACCATTATGTGACATGGTCATTGGGGGTGTAAAAATCAACATGTATGCTGATTGTGGATCACCATATTCTATTGTATGTGAATCTGTATGGAAAAAGTTGTTTGTGGATAGATTAGGAAGCTATTTAGAAAAAAGTGACATTAATCCTGAAGGGTACTCAGGAGGAAGGATAGACATTTTAGGATTTAGAACATTAGTTTTCAGATTCAAAAATAGAGAGTGCATTGCAAAGCTTTATATTTCAAAGAAACGTCCTTCAGTGCTTAGCTGGTTTGATCAAGGTAAACTCAATGTCATTTTGAACCCTAATAGTCCTAATCCTGTGATGTTAGTAGATGAACAGAATGGCATCTCTGCTATGATGTTAAACAAATTCCCGAATGTTTTTCAAAAGAACATTGGGAAGTTAACTAGTTTTACGCACGAAATTCGTTTGAAGGAAAATGCATGTCCTAAAGTACACAAAGCACGGAATATTCCGTTTGCTGTTCGAGAAGAAGTTAAAAATGAATTGGATGCGTTAGTCAAAGAGGGCATAATAGAAAGAATTGAGTCATCAGAATGGGTTTCTCCCATAGTGGTTGCCAGACGGGCAAATGGCAAGGTCAGATTTTGCATTGACCTTCGCCATCTCAACAACAACATTGTTGTAGATCAATTTCCTCTTCCCCGTATTTCTGAGTTGTTATCATCTGTAGGTGGTTCAAAATTTTTCTCAACCATAGACTTATCTGCTGCCTACCACAAGACAGAACTTAATGAAAAAAGCAAAGATCTCACAGCATTTATCACTCCGTTTGGGTGTTTCAGATTTAACAGGATGCCTTTTGGTTTGGCGTCAGCAGCTGCCATTTTTCAGAGAGTAATGCAGGACATTTTAAAAGATTGCAAAAATGCCGTCTGTTTTCAAGATTACATTTTAGTTTTTTTTTTATTTTTTAAAACCTTTATTTAACATTTGCAATCAAATACAGACATGGGCCTACAACCCCCAGGGCTGGCCGCTAAGCATTTCAGTACGTTATTGCAATCCAACTTCAAACCCAGCCTCCCTGGGGAGCATAGGAACTCCATCCACAAAGCGCAGCAATTGCAAAGGCAGTTCAATTCGGAAACAGGATAAAAGGTTTTCATTTTACAAATATAAAGTAGAAGGGATCAGGTGCCGTACCGTGACTCGGATCACAAAGGGGGGGGGGGCGAGCAAAAGAACAACGTGTCCGAAATAAGCTCGCTATCGTGTAGGTCAGCGGCGTTGAGACATACGACATCAGGATAAATTAGCACATTGTTATTCGTCTACGCCATCATTATTGTTTGCCCCACAGCACCAAAACCTCAGAAAAGTCAAGGTACAGATGTAGAGACAAGGATGTAAGGAAAGCCGAACCCACTACACTAACCCGGAAAAGGAAAAAGAAAGAAAAGGCAAGGGAAGAGAAGGAAGAAAAGAGGCCATAGAACAAAAATAAAAATGAAACACCCACCCCCACACCCCCCACCCTGCACCCCTGCTGATGACTACGGCCACCCGCCTCGCAGCTTGCCTGTCGCCCAGTAACCAGAACCCGAAATATAGAAGAAAGGGAAAGAAAGGAAAAGGCAAAAAACCCCACTCGATGAGGGAAATCGGAGGAGGGCATAGTTCTACGGGCTCCCGGTCTCCTTCCCCCGTCGTAGCCAATCCCGCCCGGACTCCGTTAGGTCAATAAACAATCCCGTTAAACATAGTGCCACAATGAAAGACCCAGTTAAGAATCTCAACCCTGGCCCCGTCGATCAAATTCACTGAAGTCGTCAATTAAGGAAAGCCCTTTTCACAAAATACTGCAAAGGTCTGCAGAACAGGAGTACACAGATGAGAAAAGAACGGCAGGTCCCAATGTAGATGGCTGGTACCAATGTTGCCCCTCCCTGCCTCCGAGGCCAAGCTTTACCCCATCCGTCATCTTGAAAGACCGACAGGGGAGGAGAGTCGACACGGTCCGAAACAGCAAATAATGGAAAGTAGAAGGTTCCAAAATGGGGACGACATGTAAATGTTCCAAGGGATACATAATCGGGGGATCCAACGGTTCCATTGGGTGACCAGGCACAGTACAGTCAGGTAGATCCACTACAATAGGGGCAAACACTTCTTCCATCGCCGGGTCAAAAGACTTCTCCGAGACATCTATTGAAAAGCGGGCTGGCTGCCGGGTCGCGGGCGTCGAGTCAGGATCCGGTCTCAGGCCTGTGAGTCCATCCGTCGCAGACAACAAACTGCAAGTCTGGACTTCAATAGTTCCCTTAAGCGCCATGAGTGCCTCCAGCACCGTTCGCAATGACAGGCCAGTTAGAGCCTGTTCCGCTAGATTCCTTTCATCCTCCAACATGGTGGTCCCCTCGGAGAGGCGCCTTCTCCGGGGCAAAATTAGGCGGAGCAGGATTAAGCCATGAGGGACTGACGGGTAGCGAGCAGTAGTACGCAGCGAGGCACAGACCCAGGGGGATCGGCGATGTGAATGCCGGACCCCCGGTCAGGGACCCCCACGACACAGCACCGTGCTTCACTCGTCACCTCACCTTCTGTAGGGCACCAGGCAGCTGGTGGTAGCAGAACAATCAAAAAAGTCCGAGTGTTCCAGAGACCGGACCCAACCACCTTCAGCAGTCCGTTGTTATTCAACTCGGACCCGGCAGAGCCAGCACTCGAGACCCCGGCTTCTCTGCTGGGTTAGGCCTCAATGCAACCATCGACGTAGCTCCGCTCCACGACGGCGGAGAAACTCCGGGATTGCACCACTGGAGTGCGGGTCGGATCACACACACGGATCCGGTGCAGGTAATCAGGATAAGCAACAGGATAATAGAGCGAAGGACGGAGGTCAGCGGAGCCGGGAGACTATGCGGCCATCTTGGTTGGTGTCGTAGCTCCTCCTCCTACATTTTAGTTTTTAATGACAACAGAGAAAAACATATTTCTACTCTAGAAGATGTTTTGGGTGCACTCAATCTGCACGGTCTTACCATTAACTATGAAAAATGTAAATTTGGTGTCCATTCTGTAAATTATTTAGGCCATGAATTATGTGAAGAAGGAATCAAACCCAAATCTAATCTTTTAGAGGCTATTAAGTCTGCGCCACACCCTCAGTCTAAGGATGATGTAAGGTCATTTTTAGGGCTAGTTGAGTTCTATGCTAGATACGTACCTGCTTTTTCTTGTAGGACATTTAACATCAGACAGTTAATTAAGAACAGGGTTACTTTTGAGTGGTCAAGAGAGTGTGAGAAAGAATTTTGTGATGTGAAGAATGCTATTTGTTCTGCTACTGCACTTTCCTGTTTTGACCCTTCTTTGCAAAATATTATTACTACAGATGCTAGCTCAAAAGGACTTGGTGCTGTCTTTACTCAGAGAACCAAGAATGGTAAGGAAGTCATTATTGCACACGCCTCAAGAGCTCTTACCCCTTCCGAGGAGAAGTATTCCACGATAGAAAGGGAAACATTAGCGTGTATTTGGGCTCTGGAGCATTTCAGAGTGTTTGTTTGGGGCAAGGAGTGTATATTGAGGAGTGACCATAAACCCTTAGTACGTTTACTCACTACTGAAGGGATGTTAAGAGCTTCAGCCCGCATTGCACGTATGTCTATGCGGTTACAGGATTTTATTTATGATATACAATATGTACCTGGGAAGGAAAATGTTTCTGCGGATTTTTTTGTCTAGGATGCCTTTACCCATTCAGGAAGATTTGTATAATGAGTGGGATGATTTTCAGATTGCTATGGTTCATGATGAAGGTCCTATTTCTATTGATCAGACTTTGTGGTGGAAGAAATTTGAGGATGATGAGATTTTGAAATGTGTTGCTAATTACATTACTGGTGTTTGGCCTGATAGGAAATATATCAGTTCAGAACTTAAGAGTTTTTGGGAAGTAAGATCAGAACTTTCATATAATGATAGTGTTGTTAAAAGAGGTGAACGTATTGTCCCACCAGTTGGTGTGATAAAAACTATTGTTTCACAAGGTCATGAAGGCCATAGTGGCATGGTCAGGACTAAACAACAGGTTAAGAATTTATTTTGGTGGCCAGGCATGGACTTATTTATTGAACGCTTAGTTAGGGATTGTGTTACTTGTGCAAATTCTGACAAGTCTTTGACTACTCTTAAACCCAATATGGGTGAGCATGTTATTCCTGATAATCCATGGGAAACTATTGCTATGGACATCATGGGTCCCATTGGTTGTGATTCTAAGTACATCATTGCGGCCATTGATATTTTTTCAAAATGGCCTATTATCAAGATTGTTGAGAGAATAGATACTGAGTCCGTTTTGTGTTTTTTAGATAGGGTTTTCACTGAAGAAGGTTTACCTGTTAGACTCACAACGGACAATGGAGTTCAATTCAATTCCAACAAGGCTAAGGATTACTCTGCAAGGCTGGGTATAGTGCATTCCTCGACTTCTCTTTATAATCCTCGCGGTAATGGAGTGATAGAGAGATTAAATAGAGTTTTAAAAAGTGCTATACAGTCGGTTAGAAATGAAGGCAAAAAATGGGAAGTGGAAGTTTTTAAGAAGGTATGGATGTATAGGACTACTGTGAATTCCATGACTGGATATTCTCCTTTCGAAATCATGAGGGGAAGTCTTCCCAGGACTAAAGTAAATCCGTCATGGTTAGTTAGATCAACCTTTTCGAGTGTAGATTTGGGAAAAGTTAAAGGAAATCTTGCTCATACTCACAGTAATAATAAGAAGTACTTTGATGAGAAGTTTGGTTCTAAAGTTGATCCGAAAGTAGAAGTTGGTATGATGGTAAAAGTTAAAAAACCTTAGAAGGTCAAAAAGGGAGAAAGTTTGTTCATGGGTCCTTTTGAAGTTACTGAGATTCTAAAAAATTCAGTAATGTTATCAGATAATAAAGTATGGAATCTCAGCAGGATTGCTGTTCTCAAAACTGATAAGACAATTTATAACAAGACTTCTACTCTCAACCATTCTGATTATTCTTATTTGGATGATGATTTGAACGGAAGTGCAATTTGTACTGATAATGGGGCAACAACACCCAGTTGTTCCAGTGTGGGGAGTAATTCTGGTCAAAAAGTTAATTTTCAGCCTGTTGATAGTAATGATGTGAATATTCAACCTGCCAATAGCAATGATGTGATTTTGCAGAAAAGAACAACGAGAAAGCCGAAATGGATGTCAGATTTTATTGTTTATGTGAAAGGTAAATTTGAAACTTAGTATTTTTTTTGTACTTATGATGTTTTTTTTATTGTTTATTTTCTTTTATTTGTTTTGTTTTATTAGGGAGGAAGGTGTGTTATGTAAACACGTGCTCTTTCACGTGAGCACGCGCTCTTTTACGCGCCTTGTGTATGCTATTATCTCGCGCCTTGTGTTTTCCTTTAAATGTATGTTATCATTCAAATGTATGTGTCTCACTTCACGGCACGATCTGCCATCGTGCCGTTCCACAGTTCAGTTATGGTTTATTCAGTTGCTGTAAACTGACCGGTGCCATGGGATGTGTCGCTGGGGGTGCTTCCTTTACCTACGAATAAACTACACCTTCTATCGAATTTATTGGTAATTATTAATCCTACACAGGAGTGCCTACATGTCAACGCTAGTCCCAGACAAGGATGGTTTTAAGGCACAAAATACAACAAGCAGTAGTTAATGCATTAGGTTTCGCCTATGGTATTAATTACACGTTAAGAGGTGTGGGAGCGCAGTGTATGAGTGAAGAGGGATGGTGTTTTCAAACTGCTTTGAAATTATCAAATCTCGTTGTGGGTAAAAAAAAAAAAAAGCATCATGTGACCTTTTATGAGGTACCTTGTGCCCATGTAAAGAGCTGCAGTGCCATTGTGCAGAGTTTGCGAAATATAAATGTTGACCAAAAAATCATTCTTTAATGCGCCATACGAGATTTACAAATTTGTAAGGAAAAAGTAAAAGCAGGGCACAGAACTTTATATCCAATTACAAGCTATTATAGCAGGAATGGGGAACAATAATATAAATACATGGTTTACTCTGTATCACACTTTTTCATTAAACTGCAATGTATTACACCAAACTTATTCCAGCTAGTTTGCATTCAGGAAATAAGCAGTAATCTCGTACAATTTGTAATATTAATAAGCCAAACATAAAGAAGGTTGGTACATTTTAATAAAACTACAGTGTCTTGATAATCAAGATCGTCCTGCATCAAAGCAGACTAACAGTACGAAAAAAGGGAGAAACATACGACATTCTGTCATTCAAGCCACTCACTTGGAAGTTCAATTTAGAGAGCAACAAATGCACTAAGTTAAGGAATTAGCTGGCAAAATAACACATCTATGTGCCGAGCAGGCAGGAGATTTCCAAACACATGGGACCTACATCAAAAGAAACCAGATAATCATAACATTTACAACAGCGTCGAACAAAACGCATGCAATGTAAAACAATGGGGCATATTTACAAGCCCTTATCGCCACCACAACGTCCCTTTCAGAGACGTTGTGAAGGCGATAGGGGCTTCGTTGTATTTACAAAGAAATATTAAGCCACTTAACGTGACTTAACACTGCCTTGTAAATACGGCCCCTTTCATGCTGTACTTAGCGTGAAAGGGGAGGGCAATGGGTGTTGAGGTTTGTGTTCCACTGCAAAACCAATAGATTTTGACCCTGCCCCCTTTTTACAAGGATGGCGTAAATAGGAGGCAGCGCCAAAATTAAGACCAGGGAAAACCTGGTCTCAAACAGGCGAAACAAGGAGAGATGCTTTATTTCTCCTCGGTTTTGCTGTTTCCATGTGTGTTGGGTCATGCAGCACACATAGAAACAGCAATGCCATTGATTGTTTATGTGCAGGAAGGTGTCCCTTCCTGCACATAAACAATCAAATAAAGAAATTACATTTTGCAATATATATGTGTGCTGCATCAAGCAGCACACATATGCTGCAAACCCTACGTTTCTGAAGTGGTGGAGTGCAGTGTTAAACCAGGAAGGCTAACGATACACTTCGTCACTTCATTGTAAATATGGCATAATATGCCCGAAGACAGCTTTCGAAACTCTGCAACAAAATCAGCTGCAACCTGTACGATCCAAATGGCAAGTCAGACAAGCCACACTCTTTAAGTAACATAGGCTATGATTTGTTAAGACTCATTATGCAACAGGAATATCGCCCGCTGGCCACGAACCGTGGGATAGGCAGTTCCAACGCACTAGCCTTCTAAATAAGGAAAATCGAATGATAAAATATGGAAAGGACATAATAAAAGAATGTCAAGTAATCACCAATTTACTAGGAACCTGTAGGCGATGTAAAGGGAGCCCATAGCAGAGGGCAGTAGGAATATTCCATGATAGGTCGTGAATGTGGCAACCTTGAGAAAAAATAACATAAAGCTGCAATAAGGGCAGCGGCAGTCACACCGGCAACCAAAGGGATTTAAAAGCCAAACTCGAAAGGGGAAGGGGGAAATGAGATGGGAGTGGCGTGGATCATCATAAAGGCACACTAAGGAGCCATGGGATTCAAATGCTCCCAACTGGGCGATAGTCAAATAAACTAATCCAATCAAGAAATATCAAGTGCAATCACCCGGTGTGCAGAACGCTGTGCCCAAAACGTGTTGTGTACGTGTCTCCCGTCAATGTGACTCCTTGTGTCAGAAACAACAACGCGTGGCAAGCTTGAGGTAGCCAGCCAGTATTTCTAGAAGTCAAACGGTGTGTTAAAATTAGTGCTTGCATATTGCCCCAGCCCAGAGGAAATCAAAACATGATGTCAATTTTCAAAAGTCACCTAAAAATCGCCAAAGAGCCGGATAAACTCCCAGTGTACAAACGGTGGAGTAACTCACTAAATTGTATGTGTATGTGGGATCGCACGGAGCGGCACAGGGGCAGGATTGAGGATAATCTCCTTGGCGGTGAATGACCGCAAGGACAACCCTTGATGCTGGCTAATGGGCCCGCTAGAGTTCGGATCTATAGACCACAAAAGGTCATCTTTTTCAGTGAAAAGGGCCTACTCAAGCCCTTATGCTAAATAGAGTAGCCTATTTTTGTTACTCTATTTTAGGACACTAGGCATACAATTTAGTGAGTTACTTGAGTATTTTTTAGTAGGGACTAGCAGAGGTCCTGATGAGTAAGCAGTAGGGGACTGCTTACAAAACATGTCGACCAAGTAGGGCACATTATAGCCCTACCACAACCCCCTTTTTAACATTTCTAGCTAGATAAGCGAATACATTATTTTTTATACTAGCCAGGGAATTTTTAAAGTTTTATATATCCACACACATAAGTCCCTACACATTCCTAACCACTCACATTACCTTCACATCACACATAGCCTATCCTAAAAAAAAAACTGCTCCCGCGTAGTTCGTAGGTCGCAGCACGCCCCGCCGCGTACAGGGACGTGAAGACCCCTATGATGAAGCATGACACTAAGGGATTCTTAGTGTGTGAGGGGTATTTTTTAAAAACACATAGTGCTTGCCTTTGCCATCAGCAAAAAGTAGCCTTTTCATCCCCTTTTTTTTCTGATAAATTAAAAATCCAATAAAAAATGTATTTTCTTGTCACATTGATAGAATCCCATTGTTTGTATACATATCCAAGGAGGGTGATTCTATCACCAATATCTCTACACTTCCCCTTTGTTCATTTGAATGCCTCACTGCATGACCTGGTGCCCAATACTGTACAAATGGGTTTCAACCAGCATTGCCTCGGGTTGCTGTTGGCTGGGCAAACAGAGAAACTATAAGCCAATGATTCTACCCTATCCGGACAGAAAGGGCAGTTGCTATTGTTTGCATCTAAATTAGACCACTTTGGGATAAAAGTCTTGGTGGGTATTGTTCCCACCCTAAACTGATGGAATAATTTTCTATCACATGTTGAGGTAATTAAATCCCAGTACTGCTCAAATTTTGGTTCATGTTTAATTTCAAGAAAGGTGCTAGCCAGGGTAAGACTGGTAGGAACTGTAAACCGCCTTAGATTTATCATATGCCAATATGCTGCCTTTAACTCCTTTTTGCTTGGGAACGTACTTCCGGCTGGGGTGGTCCACAACCGACTCAACCCCAGCTCACAGAGAATGTTTTTAACACAGCTAAACCATGCAATTGTCTTGTTTACATCCAACTCCCTGACTTCTAAAAAAGCCAGGGCATAATGGGCTAACTCAGGAGTCACCCAAAGTCTCCTCCAATATGCTACTAACCTATAATGTGCTACATCCCTGATGGATTGGCATCCCAAAGCCAAAAAGAGAGGGACCAGTGGGGTGGATTGAGGGATGCCAATTAACGATCTTAAAAATTTGTTTTGACCCACCACTAAAGAGTCCAAATTTACATGCCCCCACAACTCTGCACCATAAAGGATTGAAGCACCAATTTAAGTATTATAGATCTGCAGTACAGGAGCTATGGGTTTAGTATAAGAGCACCTATGCTCCTTAAGCAACACACCCGAGTGTTGAGCATGTCTCACCGTTAGGCAGTCTATTTGTGGCTTCCAACTTTGTTTTTTATCTATGATTACCCGTAAATATGAAAAACTCGCCGTTTGCTCCAGGGCACCTTCCTGCATTCTAACTTCACCATCCTCCTACGGCAGACCCAGGACCTACTAACCTTCAGAAGACTTCTCAAGACCTGGCTATAATGCAGTAGCAGTATCCCCCCCATCCACCCTAGTGCCTTGAGACCCCCATGGGTGAGTAGTGCGCTTTACAATGTTTTGATTGATTGATTGATTGATTGATTGATTGATTGATTGAACACTGGGAAATTATATAAGATTGGCCTTGTAGCCATTCCCAGAGGGTCATAGATTCCTAGTGGGGCATCTGTGCTGTCTATATCAGTGCTCTCTTGCATGAAGTTATAGAGCTTTTCCACCTTGTCTTTGAAAAAGGTAACAAGCTCGTCGCATCTCTCTTTTGAGGATGGTTGAGAGGAGGTCTCCTGTTCGGTGGAGGCTAGGGATCGAATGACCTTAAAAAGTTCCCTAGAAGAGTTGAGGGCTGAGTTTATTTTTTTCTTGAAGTACTTGGCTTGGGATTGTTTGATTTCATTGTGGTAGTGTCTAACGACCTTCATATATTGACTTTTGGTTCAGGTTTTCCTCCAGTTTTGTTCAATTTTTTCACCGTTTTTTATTCATTGCAGCTAGGTGTGGGTTGAACCATGCCGATGTTTTCCTGGGTCAGTTAGTTCTTGGCCTGTCTTTCTGAATACACTGTTCTGCCACTAGGTTGAACCAATCAGACCATATCATATCTGTCTCCTCAAGATTTCCTGTTAGGCTCGGGATCTGGGCTTCCAAGGCACTAACCATACCATCTGGTATGATTCTTAGCCAATTTCTACCTGACTTAATGGAGTTGTGGACTGTGTACTGAGTTTGGATTTTGGCTAGTGTTAGAGGAATAAAAAAAAGTGGTTTGACCACGGAACTGGCACAGGAGTCCCTACCTTTATTTTAGGTTCATTGGAGAAAATTGCATCTAAGATGTACCCTTTTTCATGAGTGCCAGATCTCATGAGTTGTCTAAGTTGCATGGCTTCCAAATCTTGTGAGAATCTATTGGTGGAAGCGTTACCATGTTTATCTAGGTGTAGGTTTCAGTCACCTAATACGATTATGGATCCTTTACTGGCAATAGTAGTTGCTATGAGGTCAGGGAAAGTCTCTAGGAAGGTGTTCCAGGAACCAGGCGGCCTATAACAAGCTTGCCAGAGAAGGTGCAGGTGGGAGATAATTTGATGCCGAATTGTGTTATATCACAGTTGATTATGGTCAGGGTGAGCTCATAGAGCTGTATTGAGATGCTAGCCACCCCCTTGTAATCTTTCCCGCCCTGTCTTATCTTCTAATCCCGTATCCCAGTGGAAGAGCTAGGACTAGGTCAGGTGGGTCCGCCTTTCAACCAGGTCTCTGTTATGAAGAGTATGTCTAGACCCTCCTCTTCGATTAGAAGCCTAATCTCTATCTTTTGACCAGGGAGAGATCTGCTCTTTATAAGCCCCATTTTCCAATGTGCATTCTCTGCCGGCCTAGGTTTGTGCATTTTTGTCTGTGGTGCCTTTACTTACAGTGGCCTTGCAATAGCAGCAAATGGTCTTCTTGCCATGTAAGCTATCTGCCGTAAAGATGTGAGCAAAATGAGGGGCAAGTATTGGCCTCAACAGTGATAGCTCTATAGCATTATATTTGATGTGCCATAGGAACTCTGGGATAGGGTTATGCCCACTCCTTAAAGGAAATGATCATATAGGGTGTGTATTAACCCCAAGGGAAAGTAGCATACTGGCTACTACCCTTCACTCCCCTTAATGCCCCTAAATTCAGTATTTAGGAGGCCCCTTGACACCAGGAGCTCTGATTCAACGGACTTAAGAAGAAGAAAGGCAAAGAAGAGCCGAAGATGCAAGAACTGTGGACTAGCTGTGGACTTTGGAACCAAGCCCTGCCTGCCTGCTCCTGTCCTGGCAACTGCGACAATCCGACTTGTCCTGCAGCTGTGCATCCTCCCAAAGCTTTGGAGGGCTGCCAGTACTTTGCATGCTAGCCAGCATCTCCCTTGGAGTGGAGGAACCACTCCTCTGCCTCCTGCAGGCACCGACACCAAAGTCCGGTTCACGGTTCTGCTGACCACTGGGTCTACCAACACTGGAGCAGCCCAGGGTCAACCCCATCTCTCCATCGAGTTTTTGAGATCCTAGACGCTCCAGGAAACCAGCAACACCAATTCCCTGAGTCCTGGAGCCCTTGCAGCAGCAAAGGCTTGTTTGAAGTCCAATCCAGACTTCAACATCACCATAACTGACCAGCCAATGAGGGACATCAGCATTACAGAGGCCAGCACTGAGAGTGGCCCAGCTTTCCTGTTTTGTCCCCATCTCCAGGTCAACACCAAAAGTTGTAGCCTCCTACGCAAGCGACCCACCAGCCAAAAAAAAAACCTCTGCACCCAAGCACCACAGCCAAGTCCGAGCCTACCAAGGGTGTCCCTGCATCCCAGAGACCCTCAAGATCGGAGTCCCCTCTGGGGTCTGATGGACTTGTCGCCACTTCCTCCCTTGCAAGCTTTTTATTACAGGTACTTTTCCCCATTGACTTGAACAGTGACATTCAGGGCTGCCCCTGCAAACAGTACCTCTGCCTCCAGACATACCAAGGCAGGTATCACAAAAGCGCTGGTGGTAGGATAACAATACCATATTTGACAGCTGTGTATTCTATAAATGTGTAAATTGCCAATTCAAAAAATACTTACCTAATATTGAAGATATTGGTATCTAAATGAATATAAAAATCTGTGTTATTTTTATAAATTGGTGTTGGATCTCTAAATAAAGTGTGTGCCTCATTTATTGACTCTGTGTGAGCAACAAGTGCCTAACACTCCCCACTGATAAGCCTAAGGCTGTTTGGCCACACTACCACAAAATAGAGCATCTTGACATTGTTAACCGCATCGCTGCTGCGGTGATTTTTCCCCTACGCGGCTTTTTTCGAAAAGCCGCGTTAGATGACGAGCTCAGCTCATCATCCGCACATGCCCTCCGTGGCTGATGACGAGCTGAGCTCGTCATCAGCATCGAAGGGGTTAAAGCAAGCCCTTGTACCCTAATAAGGGCTACCTTGACTATCTTCACAGTGCATATTTTTTGGTACACTATATAAAGAGCCAGCTTCCTACACCCAAAGCTGAGGAGGAGTCAGTCTTAATTTAGATCTTTCATTTACTCAATACATGATTAACATTTAGATGGAAAACCACACATTTCTACTGTTTATGAAAAAAAGCCAAAATAACTTTGAATGCAGGTCTCTTAAAAAACACACATCTGTTCGTTCTTCCTCACATCGCTCATTCTCAATCATTCTAAACACAAACCACTCATTCTCATATGTACAAAAGCTTGTATTTGTATTTATAGGGGCTTTATACTGTAATTGTAATAAGTTCTTATATAGCGCAAACTGCCACCCTGCGGGTATCCTGGTGCTTAGACTTAAAAACTACCAGCATGCGAGTGGGCCAAGGTATCCAGAAGAAGAGGGATCAGTCCTTGGGAAAGAGCCAGGTTTTCAGACTCCTTCTGAACTCAATCAGAGCATAGATTTGTCTGATACTCTGAGGTAGCTCATTCCAAAGATGGGCAGCAGCCACACTAAAGGCCCTCCCCCATCCTAGAACGCTTGAATCTAGAAATCGCCATCAAACTTGCACTAGAGTAGCGGAGCTGCCTCTTGGGATGGTACCAGGTGAAGTTTTCCAGCAATGGGACTTGGCCCAAGTCGTGTACCGCTCTGTACACCATACAGAGCGCTTTAAAGTGGACCCTTTACTTAATAGGTAACCAATGGATTGGTATCAATGTAACATAATACATTCTTATACTTTAGCAAACGCACACAAATCTTTAATTTCATTATTTTCATAGCATCACTCATTAATTCAATAGTCCCAGAAAACTTTTCCTTGCTTTGTGTGTTTTGTGGGATTATGGTTTATTTTTCTCGTTTGATTGTTGTTTTGCTTGCCTTTGCCCAGTACGTGTTCAGACTCTTGCCTCCCCCTGTTCCTGTCCCCGCCCTACCGGCTTGCTCAGGATCCTCGCGCCTTCCTCCTCCCCCTTCCACCTCCACAGGACTACTTAATGAAGGCCTCTGCATGGCTCCATTGAGTAGCCCATGACTTCTGGGTCTAGGTTGCCACTCCCAATCAATCAATCAATCATGGCATTTATATCGCGCACTACTCACCCGGAAGGGTCTCAAGGCGCGTGGGGAGGGGGGTCTGCTACTGCTCGAACAGCCAGGTCTTGAGCTGTTTCCTGAAGGCGAGGTGGTCCTGGGTCAGCCGCAGGTGGACGGGCAGGGAGTTCCATGTCTTAGCCGCTAGGTAGGAGAAGGATCTTCCTCCGGCGGTGGCTCTCTGGATACGAGGCACGACGGCGAGGGCGAGGTTCGCCGATCGCAGCTGGCGGGTGGGCGTGTAGAAGGTCAGGCGGTCGTTGAGGTACCTAGGGCCCAGGTCATGGAGGGATTTGTGTGCGTGGGTGAGGAGTCTGAACGGGATCCTCTTGTTGACAGGGAGCCAGTGTAGGTCTCTCAGGTGGCTCGAGATGTGGCTGCGTCGGGGGACGTCCAGGATGAGTCGGGCGGAGGCGTTCTGGATGCGCTGGAGTCTCTTCTGAAGCTTGGCTGTTGTTCCGGCGTAGAGGGTGTTTCCATAGTCCAGTCTGCTGGTGATGAGGGCCTGGGTGACCGTCTTCCTTGTCTCGGTCGGAATCCATTGGAAGATCTTGTGGAGCATGCGGAGTGTGTGGAAGCACGATGAGGAGACGGCGTTGACTTGTCTGGTCATCGATAGGGAGGAGTCCAGGATGATGCCCAAGTTGCGTGCGTGGTCTGTTGGCTTGGGAGCGGCGCCTAGGGCTGGGGGCCACCAGGAGTCGTCCCATGCGGAGGGCAATGGTCCCAGGATGAGGACTTCTGTCTTGTCCGTGTTCACCTTTAGGCGGCTGTTGTTCATCCATTCGGCGACGTCTTTCATCCCTTCGTGGAGGCTCGCTTTGGCGGTGTCGGGGTCTTTGGTGAGGGAGAGGATCAGCTGGGTGTCATCAGCGTAGGAAATGATGTTCAGGTTGTGATTGCGAGCAATGGCAGCTAGTGGTTTCATGTAGATGTTGATGAGAGTGGGGCTGAGCGATGATCCTTGCGGGACGCCGCAGATGACTTCGGTGGCCTCCGAGCGGAACGGCGGGAGGCGTACTCTCTGTGTTCTTCCGAAGAGGTATGAGGTGATCCAGTCCAGGGCCTTCCCTTGGATGCCGGTGTCGTTGAGTCGTTGAACTAGGGTGCGGTGGCAGACAGTGTCGAACGCTGCAGAGAGGTCTAGGAGGATGAGGGCCGCTGTTTCACCGTTGTCGAGCAGGGCTCGGATGTCGTCAGTGGCTGCGATGAGGGCGGTCCCAGTGATCTCTCCGTAGCTGAAAGGCGCTGCATGCCTCAGTCTCCAGCCCGAACTCAGTATCGTGCCCTGGTCGCTTCAGCCTCCACAGCCTTATCCTGTTCTGCCTGCATTGGGTGCTTTGGTATTATTGTTCATTTTGCTCTTGTGATTGCATTGACTTGCATTGTGTGTTTTTTGAGATTATTTATTTAGTTAGTTACCTAATTTGATTATTTTATTGCCTGCCTTTGCCCAGCCATGTTCAGACTCTTGCTGCCCCTTGTTCCTGCCCTACCGGCTTGCTCCGGTTCCTCACACTGCTCTCCTGCCACCCCCACCTCGCAAGGACTACTTAATGGAGGCCACAGTGCGAGGTCGTATGCAGCAGGCGCACAACCAAAGGTAAGCCCATCTGTGTCCGGACCGTGACCAGCATCAGGACCCCTGGTCCAACAGCCCACCACCACTACTCCACCAACAAACTCTGGAGCCTTGAGCCCAAGCCACTTGACAACACCTGCTACTTCGCCTCTCCCCACTCCACCAAAGGACCCTTCACCTATCTCCAATGCCACCTCTCCTGCCACATCAGAACCCCTGTTAACCATCCCGCTTTGGACAACCCTCCAACCTCAACTCCTCTGTGCTTTACTCAATGTCAGGTCCCTCTGCCATGGAGGTATGGAGCACTGTAACCATCCTCGCACCCAACATGATGTTCATCACCTTAACCTGAACTTCGCGTCCCCCCCTCTAGTGATAGACTCCAATAACTAAATGTTCCTGGGTGACCTCAAAGACCCCGCCAACTCCAAAACCCCATTGCTTCTCGAAAACATGAGCATAATTGGACTCACTCACTGGTCACCGCCCCCACTTACAGTGTAGGACACACCCTAGACCCCATCTTCTCCATCAAAGACCACGCAAAGTTCTCTCATACCACTCAGTTGACCTGGACAGACCACAGCATCATTTAGTTCCCCATCGAAAGCCCGCTGAAAGCCCCCACAAGACAACCCACTTTTCTCTGATGCAACTGGAGCAGTCAATAAACTTCTATGGACCGCCGCATTGAACAAAGCTATACCTCACCCCATGGACTCTCTCGAACTCGACATCCAGAATTTCACCAACTGGATAACCTCAGCCACTTACACCATCGTTCCTTGGAAGAACACTCCCAGTGGAAGAAGAACCACCAAACAAGCCAGCTGGTTCACCTTTAAACTTCTCACCCTCAGACACTATTACAAGAAGCTGGAAAAACGATGGCATACCGACAAGAACCCCCAAACCGCAACTCCATCAAGACAGAACTCAACAGCTACCACGACCAGCTCAAAGAAACCAAAAAAGAAGCCCTGACCACCCGCTTAGAGGCAAACACCAACCACACCAAGGAACTTTTCCACATCATCCAAGACTTCGTCTGCCCTTTTACCACCAGGAACACCATTGGCCCTTTCCAAGCCCTCTGCGATACTCTAGCAGAGTTATTTCAGCGCAAGATCACCGACATCTACAGCAACTTCAACTCCCAACCCACCGACCTCCATCACAGCCACACCCAAAGCATCTCTGCCCTCCACCGAATCCCCGAATGGAAGCAACTCTCATCGGAAGACATCTTCTCTATCATGAGCTCTTCTATCCACTCTGGAACACCTTTGGATCCATGCCCTCACTACATCTACAACCCAGAAAGTGAAGCCATCAAGCACTCTCTTGTGGCAGTCCTCAACACCTTCATCACCACGGCCACCGTACCAAGATGATTGGAAGCACACTGAAGTCAAACCCCTCCTGGAGAAACCCTCAGCCAAACCCAATGAACAAAAAAATTATTGACCCATCTTTTTCCTCTCCTTTCCCAACAAAGTCTTGTAGAAGGCTATCAACCTCAAAATAACAAACCTCCGAGAAGAAAACAACCTGTCCGACCCCTCCCACTCAGGATTCCAACCAGACCACAGAACCGAGACCACTCTGATTGCAGCCACGGACAAAAAAAGCAGACGCTTTCTCGACCAGGGCAGCTCAGCCGTTCGCATACTCCTCAATATCTTGGCAGCCTTTGACACAGTCTCCCACCACACCTTTATCACCAGACTCCACCACAAAGGCATCCAAGGCAAGGCTCTCAACTGCATCACCTACTTCCTCTCTGGATGAACTCAGCGCATCCTCCTTTCAACCTTTACCTCTGCATCCAAAGACATCACATGTGGTGCTCCCTAGGACTCCTCCATGTGGTCCCACTTACATGACAGCTCTGGCCAACATCATCCGCATTCGACTCAACATTGTCTCCTACGCCGACTACACCCAGCTCGCCCTCTCCTTCTCAGTAGACGCAGACACGACAAAACTCAACTTCTAAATCACCTTGACCAATATCTCCACAAGGATGAAAAGCAATTGCCTGAGACTGAACTGAGACAAGACAGCGGTCATCATCTTCAGAAACAAGCCCCCCCTTGGGAAGACACTTGGTGACCCTCGACCTTGGCCTATTACCCACCCCATCGAATCACACATGCAACCTCTGAAACATTCTGACCTCCCAATTCATGAAACAACAGATCAACTCTGTCTTCGCTGCCTGCTTTCTTATCCTCCACATGCTTTACAAGATCTTCCGCTGGATCGCCATCCCTATCAGGAAGACTGTAACCCAGGCCCTCATCTCCAGCCAACTTGACTAAGGCAATGCTCTTGACACAGGAACCACCAAACAACTACTCAACCGCCTCCAAACAGTCTAGAACTCAGCAGCGAGACTCACTTCGACCTCCTCAGAGGCTTCAGCCCTCCCTGCAGGGCCCTTCGCTGGCTCTCCATCCAGGGAAAACGCCTCTACAAGATTGTCCCTGACACCTACAAAGCCCTCCACAATACCACGCCCATCTACTTCAACTGCTGCTGGACCTCCCACCAGCCGACCATAGAGCTCCGCTCCTCACCCTAACCTTAGCCCAAGTGAAGCGCATCCATTGCAGCCGACGCAGGGGTCGCTCCTTCTTGCAACTCGCCGCTAAGTTCTGGAACAACGCCCCCTACCCACCCCCACCTGCACACCTCCCCTTTAGGAAGCAGCTGATGACCTGGCTCTTTGACTCCACCCCTCTCCGATCAAGAACCACTCACACCCCATAGCGCTTGGAGATCCCCCGGGGTAACCACCTGCGCTTTACTAGCCCCGCTGATTGATTGATTGATTGATTATGATGGTTACATCCATTTACTATGCTCTTTTTTCCAAACCTTTTGCCTCAATTTCCCCCAAAACACAATGCAGTTTTTGTTTGTCCACCACTTATTTCTATATTTTGTGGCCTCTGCTTTGTATGTTGCTATCAACGTGCGTTTTTGCTTGAAACGCCTTTATCAGGACTGCCACATTTGTATACCCCACATGAATTCCAGGTTACCTGCAAAAACAAAATAAAATCCTGCTGAGCCGCACCTATATAATTTAATGTATTACTTCCCATGAAGAATAAAATGAATACCATGTCATGCACAGCCTGGAAAGAGCCTCCACCAAGATAACTAAAACTTAATTTGGAGCCATTACCCATCCATGGAGTTCCAGAACATAAATAGGATACCATACTGCACATATACCAGTGTGCATATCACGTGTAGTGACTAGTGAAAAGTGCCAGCATAAGACCCAACACCAGAGAAGTGAATAAAAGCCTAAACAATAAGTATACCAACGACACAGAAATGTAATCCCGCAAGATCTTCATGATATACATTATTATCTGGTCAATAGTCCGATCTCCACTCCAAAAGAGGTCCTAAATCAGACCTAAATAAGCAGTCAGCTGCTGAACAAAGGGAACAAAAGCTCCAACATGGCTGACTCAGAGGGTACAATCCGGTGGCCATCTTAACTTGGTGAAAGCAAAAAGAATAAATGATGGATGGAATGCTGAACAATCTCAAACATTCCACCCAGTACAGAGAGTTGGGTCCAAATCCATCATTCACTGCTGTACTCAAAAGTCTCTGCAATACTATCCCAACAGCCAGAGGGCCACAAGAATGAATAATCAGATGCCTTGCCATGGATATGACAGATGA
The DNA here is from genome assembly GCF_964263255.1 of Lissotriton vulgaris. Taxonomy (NCBI): domain Eukaryota; kingdom Metazoa; phylum Chordata; class Amphibia; order Caudata; family Salamandridae; genus Lissotriton; species Lissotriton vulgaris. The sequence continues at coordinate 257,287,590 of NC_141686.1, forward strand.
GCAACAGGGAGTACAGGAATTTAGGAACCCTAACTTACCTACTATCAACTGAAAATGGGGATCAGAATGTCAGATACCTTGCATGGGTTATAATGGATGAGTAAAAAGGGGTACAAGAATATACTCACTGTACACATTGCTTTCAACTAGAAAAGAATAGTAAAGGTACAACCATCAGGCCCATCGTGATAGCCCTTAATCAGTAGGGACTGTCCTCAGGGCATCCTCAGCTATTTCTAATTGCATTTCCCATGAGATTTCACTGTTAAGACCAAATGTACATGTTTGTAACGTGAAGATCCAAACACTTCTTGAAGAAACTGGTATCGGCCCAATCTTTTCACCCGCCAGAAACTTTTTTTCTATAATTAGCCATTTTATCTTCTCTGGATGATTTTCTTTTTCTAGAAAGAGTTTTACCAAGGGGGCAGTTAGATTCCTTGTTTTGATAGCCGATATGCGTTCTGTCAAATGGATGCTAAAACTCCGACTAAGCTCACCAAGATATCCCCAGCCACAAGGGCATATCAGAAGATATATAACATTCTGTGTTTTGCAGTTTGTTAAAGTATGCACATTTATAGCATATCCATTGTGGGTGTGGGTGTCTGTTTCTAAGGCACTCTCAAATGCCAGGCATTGGCCACATTTGTAATTGTCCTTGATGCGATTAACACCATCCATGTAGTGTTTTTTTATTGTTTAGTTCAAAGCATACAAAGCCAAAGCAATAGCAAAAACATCATTTTAGCATGATTTTACAACAACATCTCCGTATGTTGCAGCATAGGTTGCCAAATCATCAACCCTAGTTGTTTTTTCTTCAGTGATTTGATACGATACAAATTAAATTCGAAGTAGAATACATTATAAAACTTAGCTCGCCACATTTCAAAGGATGGAGCCTCTGGTTTCAGCCACATAGTATAAATGCATAATCGAGCTACAGCCATCGCCATAAAAATAAAATAGCGATGAGGAAAACAAATCTGTATAACTCCTCTGTCTTTACACACCCCAAATAACAACAGCTCACGACTTATAGCAACATGCACCTTAGTTGTTTCAAGCAGAAATTGTTCAAGACAATGAAAAAATTTACTAAGCACGTTACAATCAAAAAATATATGTATAATGTCTGCTTCCTTAGTTTGACACCTAAAGCATTTACCATCATGAGCATCACCTCATTTCATCATTTAACTGGCGTATGATACATATTGAACACAGTTTTATAGTGTTCAGTGCTTAAATCTGCGCTCAAAATCACTTTATTTTATTTTTTTATTTTTATTTTTCAAATTTTTAGAGCGCGCTGTTACCCAGAGGTGTCCTGGCGCTGACTTCACCCGCCATATCAATCGAATCTTGCATAAATAAACCAGAGCTGCCCAGTCTAGCCTGCCATTTCGCATCTTGAGCTGCTATATCATTGCATTGCTTTGAAAGTAATATTTCGTACAAAATACCAATCTTTGCCCCTTTTAACAAAGCCTCCAGAAATTCATTGCATAGAAAGGTCTGTAATTCACACTGTTTATATAAGAAATCACGCAGCTGCAAATATTTAAAGAAATAATTCTTAGATATTGTATATATTTCAGTTAATTTCATAAAGGAAACCATTGCTTCATCTTCATACATATCCCCTAAACAACGGATCCCCTTATGTCTCCAGGTTTTGATCTTTGTATCTCAGAATATCAGCAGAAATATTTCCATAGAGTCAAGGGGGGTGTAGTTGTTAATCCGTTTTATAGCCAAAATTTTGCGCAGCCATTTCCATCCCTTATAAACTGCAGTCATAATTTTAAATCTTGAACGTTTAAAATAGCTAGGTTCAAAAAATTTAAACAGAGCCTCACTCGCCTGTTCGCCTAGTAACATCTGATATATATTAGGTGATTCAAATTGCCTTGTTCCCCCCCCCCCCCCACAGCCAAATACTTTATATTTTGCATAAGACATACCAAATAATAAAAAGCAAAATTCGGAACACCCCATCCCCCACGTACCAACTGTAGCATCATATACTTCGAAGCGCGTCTCGCTCTCTTCCACCCCCAGATAAACCTATCCGTAATAGATTGAAGCTGCGCTAATTGTACCTGTGTCAACTCCAGGGGCACTATCTATGTTTTTTTTTAATTAAATGGATATTCCTTGTAAGCTTGGATCTCACTAAGTTATCTTGCAGGTTTTTGCTGCAGCGATGGGCAACCATCAGTCTGAAGATCTTGATATCTGTCTCTGGACCACTGTTGAGGATGTGCCAGTTGTAATTGATGACCGGTCATACTTTCTCCTTAAGTATTGAGGGGTATATTTACAAGTCCCTTGCACCCCTTCTTATGATGCACAGGCAGCACATTTTTCTGCCCCATATTTACAAGGACAGGAAAAGCCACACTGCATGACTTTTTCTGGCCTTGTAAATATGGTCCCTTTGCATGCACCACTTTGTGTGAAAGGGGTGTACATGGATGTTGTTGTGGGTGTTTCCACGCACACCATGGAGCCTAAAACATTTCCAGATTTACGAGAAATCATAAGCCTGGAAATGCATCTGAATGCTACTCCTACCCAGGGAGGCGCAACAAGGAGAAATTGTTATAATGTAAGTGTTGCCATTCCTTTTCCTTAGCTACGTCTTCCCTACTGCTCAGCCAGGATGAGTGCTGAAGTACTTGGTGATGATTGGAATGCTGAATGTTTGATGATGTCGTAGAATGCATGGGTGCCTGGTGATGTCATGAGTGTCCGTTGGAGTATGCAGGTTGAGCAGCAGGGAGGCTGCTCCTGGTGGGGCTGCTATTTACCATCTTCTACTTACTTACCTGAAACTTACCTTGTAACTAAGCTAGAATAAACCAATCTTAGATTATACACCTCAGTTAATGGACTTTCAATTACAACATTTTGGCGATGATTTGAACAAGAACCTCCATCTTGGGGAAGGAAGACTGTACTATACCCTGCTAAAGATACTGGAACTAAGAAGCCTACTGAAGAGATTGGAATTAAGTGAACAGTAACTTTAAGGATAAGCTACACCCTAGTAAGCCCCATCAGTGTCCCTCATCATCTGGACAACCTGCAGCCTGAGGCGTTTGACCTTCTTGTCATCTGTGATCTTCATGTACTTATGTCAGCAAGTCTGAAACAGATTTCTGCAAGTGGTGAGTCTGTGTGCTTTGGTCTGCTGAACAGACGTCTACAAGTGGTGTACACACAGCCTGTTTAGTGACCCACAAGAACAACCAGCTGCTTTCATTACACTGGAGAACTGGATTTGGCATCCCTGGTGTTTGTTGTCTACTGTTCGCGTGTGGCAACGGCATCTGGTTGGATGTATACAGTCATTGTTTTTTATCTGAATTGGCGGTTGGTGTAAGATCATTGTCGAGGACCTACATTGACATTGTCAGTTTTGGGTCTCGTGGACACTACGCGGCATGTTTGAATTTGAGAAAGAAAAGATGCAGTGCCTTTGTCCGACAGTGCCTTTCTTGTCATTTTGAGAGACAGTTTTTTTTTGACCTGTGCAAGCTCTGTCTCTGCCTTACCATTGTTTTCAGCTCGAGCATTTACAGCTAGCACAGGTAGGCACAAGAAGTGTTCACGTCATGGTGGTGTCAAGCGTTGTTCTGTGCGAGGCTTCTTCCTGCATGCTGTTACGGGACTCCGTATTGGGAGGGAGGAAAGGGGGGCAAGCAACACCGACACCCATTTGTGTGTGTAAACGGCCGCTTTATTGAAACAGGTGCACATCACACTTTATTAAACTGGCAATTCGCCTTACAAAACTAAAACCTCTCTAAACATCAAATTACCTAACCACCTTTTACATTTCCTCCCCCCACCCCTACGATCCCCACATGATAAAAACCCGCCACCCTGTATCATACAATACATGAATTGCAATAAATTAAATAATACACAATCTTCCCACCTACCAATAACTCTTACCCTCCTAAGAACTACAATCCTATTTGCCTTCCTGCAACTGTAACTAACGACCCTCTAATGTAAACTTCCCAACCGCTTAATGTTTTCCTGCTCCCTTTCAACAACTCAAACTGCCAAACTCCAGCCAACCTTGGCCAACTTCAACAACAACTCCGCCAACACCTGTTCCAAGCGACAAACCATACAAAGTTTCCCCCCTATGCACCTGTCTCAAGCCAGTCCTAAAAAACTGCTAAAACAGAAAAAATTCTCCCCAACAAAACATTAGCCCAGGGAGGGTGGGCAGGACAAAAACCAGAACCCTTCTACTGCGCTCCCAGCTACCAGGTCACCAGAACCTAATATGGTGGCTGGGCAACCGCGGAACCCCCAGATATAAGTCATTGGGCTACTTTTACAAAATTGGGCGGCCTTTAAGCTATCCCCAAGGCAGCCCAAAGCAGCAAAATGGCTGCCATTGCTCGCCCCCCTCCCCCTCCCAAATCTGCCCGGGGGGCAGACCTCGCGTTGCTCGACTGCCCCCCAAATCCCCCTTGGGAGGGGAAAAGGGGCATGCAACACCAACACCCATTTGTGTGTGTAAACGGCTGCTTTATTGAAACAGGTGCACATCACACTTTATTAAACTGGCAATTTGCCTTACAAAACCAAAACCTCTCTAAACATCGAATTACCTAACCACCTTTTACATTTCCCCCCCCACCCCTACGATCCCCACATGATAAAAACCTGCTACCTACATCATACAATACATAAATTGCAATACATTAAATATTACACAATCTTCCCACCTACAAATAACTCTTACCCTCCTAAGACCTACAATCCTATTTGCCTTCCTGCAACTGTAACTAACGACCCTCTAATGTAAACTTCCCAACCGCTTAACGTTTCCCCGCTCCCGCTCACCAACTCAAACTGCCAAACTCCAGCCAACCTTGGCCAACTTCAACAACAACTCCGCCACCCAACAAAAGGCGGATGGGTAGGTGATTACACTGCCTCCACCTTTTCCTGCCCCCCAAACCTTCCCTGCAAACTGTGCCCCCGGGGCCGCCACCTCCACATTCCTCACTCCCGACGCACCCCCAACAACCCAGACAACACTTCTCGCAATTCTAAAAGTTACAAATTCATCCCCAAGCGCGAGAGCTAGACGCCGTCCCCTCTAAACAATTCCGGTGTGTCGTACCACAAGTCCCGATGCCATACCCTCGCAAAACCCAAGTGCCTACAAAACCACACCATCTCCACATTGATTTTGCGTCGGGCCTTATCCACTGCCTGAGGTTTGACCGCCCCTCTCCAAACCCGCCGCAGAACAAACTCCGTCCAAACAACCGTACAACCTGCCCAGCTCCTACGAATCTCCTCCAAATCCTTCTTCATGGCCCTCATGAGAACCAAACCCGTATTCTGCAGCATATCATTTTCTCCCAAATGGAGAACCAGCACATCAGGGTACCTGCCCCCCACCATCATCCCATTCAAAGTCCCCACCAGCTCCTTCCAACGCATCCCCCCCTGCCAAACCAGTGCATCTTAAAAACCTCGGGATTGAACCCCAAATTCTTCCCGAAATAGCTATCCTGAGCCTGTAGCTGGGCTATCTTGACAAAGGAGTGACCTACTAGCCAAATAGACATGTCGTGTGCGAGGGGACCAGCCACCGAACCTAGAATGAGAAAGAAAAGTCACACATGGGCCACCACCATACACCGCTTTAACATTGCTGCCCTTCGCTGCGCACATAGAGTTTATACCAATCGGTCGCCTAACGCCCCAGGTGCATGATAACCTCCCGCCCCCATGACCGTCTATGCGCTTCAGACGCTGAGCCAATGCGAAAAGAGTGCGTCCCGAACTTCCTGCCATCCACCCCCAGTCGCTCCAACGCATTCCGCAGTACTGCCAACAATTGAGAACCCTTCGCCCCTCTCCCACCTGCCGAACCCACCACCCGCCATCACAACCCCCAGCGAAACGGGCAAGCCACCTCCCCCTCACTGCTACCCAACCGCACCCACCTCCCCATACTCCTCTGATCCGTCTTGGACTTCTGAAGCCACAAGCGGACTTCCCCGCCCCAAAATATGCCTCTGACCACACCAAACCATCACCTGACCGCCCCCCCCCAGCAATTCTGATACCCGAAAAGCTCCCACAAACATCCATGTCATCAGCGTGGCGAACAAACAAACCTCCCTCTCATCCCGGCAGACGCCCGGCAAAACCTCCACGACCTTCCCCAACAATGCCCCCGATAACGGAAATCGGGCCCGTCCCGCATACCCACACTCGTGGGCCCAACCCTCCAGCATCCTTGACCCAAGCTTCCCTGCCGGCGGAGCGTATCCCCACAACAGTTTGCCCATGAAAGCAATGCCGGCCAACTTGCCCGATATAGTGACCCGCGTGAGGCCCTTGGCGATCAGTGACTGTATAAACTGTACCACATCCTCTGTCCTCTCCCGCCCCGGGGCCAGCCAACGTGCCCCATACGCTACAAACTCCCCCCATGCAGACACATACGTGGTCCGTGTCGATTCCGCCTGTAACCACCTGTAACATCCTATGTTGCCGACTTCCCACAGCTGCAGGGGCATGGCCGTCGGTTCCGGGTCCGCCTCCTTGGCTAACCCACAGAATCTCTCCCACTGCAAACGAGATAAAGCATCCGCAATGTCATTATTGAGACCCGGGACGTGAACCACGCGGAATGCAATGTCATGGCGCAGGCAACCCAACACAAACACCCACAAGAGCTTCAGCACCTGCTCATCCAGCAAGCACATCACCTTCAGCCACTCTACCGGACTTCCCTGGACCGACCACAGCTGCGTCCACTTCAGCTTCAGAAGAACATCGATCCACCACCACCCGCAACAGGTTCCTCACAGGAGCTGGAGCAAGATCACCGCCGAGCAGCTCACCACCTCCCTTAGCCAGAATCGGCCCGCAAGCACAACGGACCCCAACGAAGCAGCCCGCAACCTCACACAGTGGCTGAACGACTGCGCAGATGACCTCGTGCCACTGAAGAACCCTCCCAGCAGACCCAGAAGCAAGAAAGCCACCTGGTTCACCGACAAACTCAAGGACTCCAAGAAGAACTGCCATACCCTCGAGAAAGCCTGGCTCCTCAACCAGACCACAGACAACATGACCACTCTCAAACAAGCCACCCGCAAGCACCACCAGCTCATCCGCACTACCAAGAAGAAAACACTGAAGGACCGACTAGACAACAACGCCCACGGCAGCAAGGAACTCTTCAGCATCGTCAAGGAGTTCTCCAACCCCAGCACAGGCAACAACGACATCACTCCTTCTCAAGACCTCTGCGACTCTCTCGCCTCGTTCTTCCACCGCAAGATCGCTGACATCCACAACAGCTTCGGCGCACCATCCACGCACCCAATCGTCGAACCAATGCCCCCCACCGCCACCCTCCGCACCTGGACCACGGTGACCACCGAAGACACAGCCCGCACGATTAACACCATCCGCTCCGGATCTCCGACCGACCCCTGCCCTCACCACGTCTTCAACAAGGCCGACGCCATCATCGCACCCCAACTGCGGGACCTCATCAACATCTCCTTCGACACCGTCACCTTCCCGGAGAGCTGGAAACATGCCGAGCTCAGCACCCTACTAACGAAACCAACAGCGGACCCCACCGACCTAAAGAACTTTCGCCCCATCTCGCTCCTCCCTTTTCCTGCCAAAGTCATCGAGAAGACCGTCAACAGCCAGCTTGCCACCTTCCTCGAGACGAACGGATCCCTTGACCCTTTGCAGTCTGGTTTCCGAGCCAACCACAGCACCGAGACCGCCCTCATCGCTGCCACCGACGACATCAGAACCCTGCTCGACAACGGGGAAACAGCGGCTCTCATCCTCCTGGATCTCTCCGCAGCGTTCGACATGGTCTGCCACGGCACCCTAGTCCAACGCCTGAGCAACACAGGTGTCCAAGAGAAGGCTCTGAAATGGATCATCTTGTTCCTCACCGGAAGAACACAGAGAGTCCGCCTCCCCCGTTTCGATCCGAGGCCACCGAAGTCATCTGCAGCGTACCGCAAGGATCATCACTCAGCCCCACCCACTTCAACGTCTACATGAGACCCCTTGCAGCCATCGCACGCCAACACAACCTCAACATCATCTCCTACACTGACGACACCCAACTGATCCTCTCCCTCACCAGTGACCCCGCCAACGCCAGAACTAGCCTACACGAAGGGATGAAAGACGTCGCCGAGTGGATGAAGAACAGCCGCCTGAAACTGAACTCAGACAAGACGGAAGTCCTCATCCTGGGACCATCACCCTCCGCCTGGGACGACACCTGGTGGCCCCCGGCCCTAGGCAGCGCACCCAAGCCAACAGACCACGCACGCAACCTGGGCTTCATCCTGGACTCCTCCCTCTCGATGACCAGACAAGTCAACGCCTTCTCCTCATCATGCTTCAACACCCTAAGCACGCTCCGTAAGGTCTTCCGATGGATCCCGACCGAAACCAGGAAGACGGTCACCCATGCACTTGTCACAAGACGACTGGACTACGGAAACACCCTCTACGCCGGAACCACAGCCAAGCTACAGAAAAGACTCCAACGCATCCAGAACGCCTCGGCCCGACTCATCGTGGACATCCCCCGACGCAGCCACATCTCCGGACACCTGAGGGACCTGCACTGGCTCCCCGTCAGCAAGAGAATCACGTTCAGACTCCTCACACACGCACACAAGTCCCTCCACGACCTGGGCCCCAAGTACCTCAACGACCCTTGACCTTCTACACGCCCACCGGCCAGCTACGCTCGGCAAGCCTTGCCCTCGCCGCCGTACCACGCATCTGAAGAGCCACCGCCGCAGGAAGATCCTTCTCCTACATGGCGGCCAAGACATGGAACTCCCTCCCCACCCACCTCCGGCTGACCCAGGACCATCTCGCCTTCAGGAGACAACTCAAGACCTGGCTGTTCGAGCAATAGCAGACCCCCCTTCCCCCAAGCGCCTTGAGACCCTCCGGGTGAGTAGTGGGCTATACAAATGCTATGATTGATTGATTGATTGATCTCTGGCGGATTGGCGGTTTACCACCTGTACCACCGCCATGTTGTCCACATTGAAAGTCACTCGCCTGTGGGCCAGCACCTCCCCCCACAGCTCAATCGCCACCACCAGCGGAAAGACTTCCAAGAACGCAATGCTCTTGCCACCCCCGCCCACTCCGGGGGCCACTTCTCCGTGCAGCAACGCCCTTGCCAGTACAGTCCGAAACTGTCGCTCCCCGCCGCATCCGAAAATCCGAAAATATCTGCACCTCCAAGACCATGTCCTCCCTCCTCAGCATCGGAACTCCATTAAGGTGCTCCAGAAAAAACTGCCACATCCTCAGATCCTCGCGAACGCCCGGGGACAGTCTCACATGGTGATGCGGCACCCCACTAAGCATGGGCGGAAAATCCGTTACGCTTGCGGATTTTGTGGATTTTCGGTAAATTCACAATCCGCGAACGCTCGCGAATTTACCGAAAATCCGCAAATTCGCACGCAGCGGATTTTTTTTTCTCTGCGGTGTAAGTTCGCAATTGCGAACATGTAGGTGCGGCGGGCAGCAACAATCTTGCACTCGCGAAATTACAAAAATTGCCATTCTGCACAAGAAATCTACTAGCAAGCAGCATAGACCTTCTGAAAATGATGATTTTTATCAGAATAACTCCTCAGGTTGACATTAGCCTGCACTTTTTTGGATTTGATGCCTTTTGATTTTCTTTGGATAACTTTTGGATTAGAAATCAACTTTCTCATATAAGCTTGGTGGGGCATTACAGTTGCTGTAATGCTGTTCTGCAGAAAAACGAGTTTTGCAAAAGTGAAAGCAGGTTCAAAAGTTCAAACTCATCATTAGTAACCGTTCCCTGTAGTGCTTCCTGACAAGGGCCCCTCCAGAGTTCAGTTGCTAGTTGCAACAATTGTATGACCCTGCTCTGACCCTCACAGCAGGCTCATAGAATAGCTACAAGTAGGCCACAAAGTTCCTGGAAAAAAAATTGCACTGCAACAGAAAGCAAATTACAGATAAGGAAGCAGGTGCCAGACTGGAATTTTAAAACAGTGACATATTAATAAATAAACCCCAAATTAATTCATGTCAGTTGAAGCAGGCAGGTGTGCTTGCTTTTCCCCCCCATAATCTACAGTGATGATGAACCAGAGGGTGGCATTGATGTACCAGAGGGTGGCATGGGTGAAACAGAGGGTGGCAGGCGTGGAACAGAGGGTGCTGGGAACCTGTGATGATGAACCAGACGTAGGTTGCTAAAACATGGTCTATCAGACAAATAAAGGACGGCAAATCCCAATGCAGACGCTCGGGTCCAACTGTAAGGCTTTGCACTCCGCAGGATTCACGTGCAGCAACAATGCTCCACCTCCGGACCGACCGAACACCCTGAAGTATAAACACAGGGTGCTCAGACGATACGGCGAGGGAAAAAACCCCAAAAGGGGAAAAACCCAGAAAGAATAAAGAGAAGAAGGAAGGGGCAGCAGGGATAAAGAAACTGAAAAACAAAAATACACGGGTTAATACATTGCTAAATCCTACTCTCATTAATTCTTACTAACACCATACCAACAAGTATTCACCTGAAAGTGATTGACTCTAAACCACCCTTTGCTGTATCTCCCGTCTTCCTTCCTAATCAATACAAAAAGAACAGTGTTACTATCAAGCCTAATTGGGAAGCGAAAAGCCTGGTAATAACTGACTTAAACCTACCCCACTGTTATAACATATGTGTAGGAAGGGGGAGTCTCTAGTTGGCGCAGTGCAACACTAGCGACAAGCAGGGACTCTCCTCTTCCTCGTCAGGGCTGAGGGTTACCTTCCAGACAACCTCTGCTTACCCTCTAGGTAGTGTGGCTTAAGCAGTCGTAGGCTAATCTTTGGGGCATATAGGTTAAACACTTGCAATAGTACACCTTTACAACCAACCCACCACACAACGAGACCAGACTGTATTCTTTAAAAATATATATCTTTATATAGATTTTAAGCAGGCTTGTGAATACAGTCAACGTACTTTATGATAACGGTTGCAAGTTACTCAGTTCAGGTTACCACAGTTCTTTCCAGCAGTTTTAAGCGTTCTCTTAGGGCCCTCAGGCCGATGTCAACAAAAGTTCTTGTGGAGCAGGCGGCTTCCAGGGGATCTGTCCCACGTCGCGTTGCCTTCCCGGGGTCGCTGTTCGTTGCGGCTCTCAGCCGAGCAGTTCACGGGTCATCCGGGGCAGCGGTGTTCTGTGGTGGCAGGGTCCTCTTCTCGTCGTCCGCTCCGACCCTGGAGGCGGCGGCTGTGCGGTAGCGGCAAGTGGCAGTACGGTCCCCAAGTGCAGGACGTACCCAGCCAAGTGCCGGTGCAGCTGTGCGCTCACAGCTGGGCTGTCGGGCAGGCTACCGACCTTGCGGATTCTCACAGGGCAACTGTCCGTCTTTTCAGGTGAGTGGCTGCTCGTTGCGCAGTCAACTCGAGAGCTCGGACCGGACGGGTCCTCCTTTACTTTGCTCTCGGGCTCCCGGTGCAGTTGCGGTCACGGTGTTCGAGCCAGCGGCGGCTGGACCTCACGTTGCTCTCGCTGTTGCTTTGGGCCCCGGTCACGGTGGTCAGGTGGATGTCGTTGCCTTGGAGGAGATTCCTCCATCGGTACTTCAGCGATGGCCAGCACCCGCAGTCGCTTTCTTTCAGGGGGTAGCGCCCACTGGTCCTGGGGCGCTGGTCAGGGGGCAAGTTCACAGCAAGCCCTTGGAGATCTCTTTAGCAGAGTTTGGCACAAAGTAAAGCAAAAGTCTTCTCGTAGTCTTTTCTTCTTCCTCTCCTTCGGCAGCAAGGCACCAGACACAGGCAAGAGTCAGCACCCTTCCTTGTCTCTCACGGTCCTTCTCGTAGGGCAGAGTCCTTCTGTGGCCCAAACAGGATCTAATTTTCAAGGAGCAGGGCTCCTTCTTTTATAGGCCAATTCTTTTGTTCTCGCAGGCCAGGGGGGCCTTTGCATAGCCAATCTCAGTCCTTGAGTACCCCGGTGGGTGTACTCCGGCTTCTGCTTTCAGAGTGAGGGGCAGACGCATCAGACGCCCCACAGGAGGTGGAGCCAGCATTGTGCGGACAGGGGCGGCCAGAGTACCTTGTTGATGGGGGCTTCGCCCTTCCTGGGCCAGGTGCCGGCCGAGTCATCCGCCGCTCCCCAGGAGGTTGGAGCCAGCATTGTGGTGGCCGAGCACAGCTACAGTTCGAGTCAAGAGGCACTTCTACCTCCCACTAAGGTGTAATCTGCGCATTCCCCACCTGTCATCCTCCCAGCCCTGTCACTCATACGTCCAGACAGTCGGATACACATACCAGCAGAGGCGGGCTGAAATGGTTAAGCAAGCAAATGCTAACGTTCTAAAAGTAGCATTTGCAAACCCAGGATACTAAAATAAACTTGACTACAAGAAATATTTTATCATCCTGAGTTCAGGCATACTAAACACGACTCGCTACCATGCTCCTTGAGCCTGCTGGGATTATAGGGTGTAATAATTCCAGCAGCTCAGTCTGGCCTAATGGAGCAGGTAGCCTTCAATAGTGAGATACGGTTTTGGTTGTAAGTCACTACTAGGACATGCCACACACATCAGGGCTTGTCCTACCTTACACCTACAACGCACCCTGCCCGCAGGCCTACCATAGGGGTGACTAATATGTAGTCAAGGGAAGGTTCGAGGCTGGCAAGTGGGTGCACTCGCCCAGCTAGCGTGGCAGTACGAGACCGCACGCGGGTTCTGCGGTCGCAGTTCCCAGACACATCTTTACGGCTGCTTCGGTGGGTGGCGCAACCAGCGCTGCAGGCCCACCAGCAGTATTGGCATCTACAAGCCCCGGCACTCTTTAGTGCGCACTACTAGGGACTGACAGTAAATCCAATGCACCAATCATGGATACCAATCGCATGTACAATTTACAGTAGGGAGCACTTGCACTGCGGCACGGGCCAGCCGTGGCGCAGTGCCTGAGTATCGGAAAACCAGCAAAACATCGGAGGCACATCAGCAAAAAGTGGAAGGGAGACTCACGCCAAGGTGCCAGGTCTAACAATATGAGTTTGTAAAAAGGGATCCCAAAACGTAAAATGAAAGGGCACTTCCTGTGCTTGAATAATAACTGTAACGTAACACTGTTATTAGAGTTCCTTCTTTCTATGCAAATACCAAGAATATCCAAACACGGCAATGTGTAGTTCAATCACTACCACACTCCGCTTTGGTAATTGCCTTGTCAACAAATCCAAGATGCAAATGAACCCTATGCCTTGTGTTCGTGACGGCAGTGCGGAGGTCCTACAATTCCCCCCTGCACTCCGCCACTTGAAAGGATGTTAATACCAAGAATACCCAAACACGGCAGTGTGTAGTTAATTCACTACCACACTCCGCTTTGGTAATTGCCTTGTCAACAAATCCAAGATGCAAATGAACCCTATGCCTTGGGTTCGTGACGGCAGTGCGGAGGTCCTACAATCCCCCCCTGCACTCCGCCACTTGAAGGGTGAAATCAACACAATATGCTCTTCCTCCGATGAGCATATACTTAAAGAGCGAGGCGCTCGTAATCACCAACTGTTTCCTCGCAGCCGCGAGGTGAACATCCAACACACATCAATCTCCGAGTTCACGAGAACGGGAAACATTACTATGTCCCACATAGCTCAGCACGCTAGCCAGCGCGCTGTCCTGTAACTGATAACATGCTCCTACAAATACCGGTCAGAGTAGAATACCCGGAGCCTCAGGAAATGCGCTGATCCGAGGAGCAGCCGCCACCTTGGAACGCAGAAGAATCACTGACACCGGACTTCCTGGTCGACCGGCAGATATCCGGAATCCCCGCCGGGAATTCTGGGTAATGTAGTCCCGCGCCCAGGACCGTCGGTATATGTAGTTTGTTGTGCAGGCGCATCGGGCTAGATCCCGACAGTACGCCCTCCTCCCAAGCGCCTCCTAGGCCCAGGCTTAGCGGGGTATCTGACATGGAATGTTCGCACAGCTCTAGGAGCATGGACATTGTGTACTGGTTCCCAAGAGTCCTCCTCCGCCCCGTAGCCTTTCCAAGACACCAAGTACCACAGGACACCCCTGCAAAACTTGGAGTCTTTTATGGATCTCACCTCATACTCCAGATTTCCATCCATGGCCAGCACAGGAGGTGCTGTTCTGCGTGAGGTAAGAGCCTTTTTCAGCAACTGTACATCAAACACGGGGTGGATTCGTAACGAGTTAGGCAACTTCAATTTGCACGCCACAGGATTGATGCGGCGTACCACAGGATAGGGCCCAATGAAGCGCGGATGAAATATGCTTCGGAGCTTGAAACGAATATATTTGGTTGATAGCCAAACCTTATCTCCTACCTCGAACTGAGGACCAGGCATCCTATGTTTGTCCTCCCACCGTTTGTATGTTTCTTTGGCCTTTAGCAGATGTTTTTGCACTGTGCTGTGTATTTTCCTTATAATTAACACCCGCTTCCTTACCGTGGGTTGATCGTTTAACTCTTCCGGTATATGTATTGGCAAAGTACGTACATCATACCCATAATTTGCTTTGAAGGGGGACATACCTATGGAGCTATGCCAAGCGTTATTGTAGGCCATCTCCGCCATCCACAACAGCTCCACCCAAGACCCATGAGCCTCCTTCGAGTAACATCGCAAGTACTTCTTTAGAGTCTGATTTAGACGTTCTGTCTGTCCATCAGTTTGTGGATGGAAGCTAGTAGATAATGCCGATTCTATGCCCAATGCACGACACCATACTCTCCAAAAACGAGCAATGAATTGTGGCCCCCTATCGGACACAATGACTCTTGAAATGCCATGCAAACGAAAAACTTGTGATGCCATTATCTGTGCAGTTTGACTAGCATTTGTTATAACAGTGGGGTAGGTTTAAGTCAACCATCTGAGGGGCCTGTGGTCCGTCTGAACTCGGAAGTGAGACCCAAACAAGTAGGGTCTTAGCTTCTTCAGCGCCCAGACCACAGCAAATGCTCCACGCTCTATTGCACTCCACCTACTTTCCCGTGGAAGTAACCTCCTACTTTTGAAGGCTACGGGTTGGTCAAAGCCCTCCTCAGTCATCTGTGAAAGAACAGCCCCTACACCATGCTCTGAAGCGTCTGTTTGCACTATGAACTCCTTGGAGAAATCAGGGGCCAGGAGCACGGGCGCCGTGCACATGGCAGTCTTCAGGGTGTCAAAAGCCTTCTGACAGGTGTCAGTCCAAATCACATTCCTGGGCTGCTTTTTCGAAGTCAGCTCTGTCAAGGGGGTCACGATTGTGACATAACCCTTGACAAACCTCCTGTAGTACCCAGTGAGCCCCAGGAAGGCTCTCACTGCAGTCTGGGTCTTGGGGGGTTCCCAAGCCAGGATGGTCTCGATTTTGGGCTGCAAGGGTGCTACCTTGCCACTCCCAACTTGGTGTCCCAAGTACACCACTGAACCCTGCCCAATCTGGCACTTGCTTGCCTTGATTGTGAGGCCTGCTCTGCGCAGGGCCACCAACACTTCCCAGAGGTGTCGCAGGTGTTCGGGCCAGGTGCCACTGAACACCGCGATGTCATCCAGGTAGGCGGCACTGAACTCGTCCAGTCCGGCCAACACCTGGTTGACCAATCTCTGAAAGGTGGCAGGGGCATTCTTGATTCCAAATGGCATAACCCGGAACTTGAAATGCCCATCTGGTGTAGAGAATGCCGACCTCTCCTTTGCCCCATCGGTCACGGCGATCTGCCAGTACCCAGACGTTAAATCAAACGTGCTGAGGAACCGGGCAGCCCCTAGTCGATCAATGAGCTCGTCAGCTCTGGGGATGGGGTGCGCGTCAGTCTTCGTGACTGAATTGAGTCCTCTGTAGTCCACACAGAACCGGAGTTCGGGTGTGGCTCCCGGCGCAGCAGCCTTCGGAACCAAGACCACGGGGCTGGACCAAGGACTGCTGGAAGACTCAATCACCCCGAGGGCAAGCATCTTGGAGACCTCCTCCTTGATGCAGGCCCGGACCCTGTCAGTCACCCTGTAAGCCTTATGCTTCACAGGTAGGCTGTCTCCAGTGTCCACATCATGGACGCACCAATCTGTGACACTCGGAACCAGGGAGAACAGATCTGGAAACTGCCCCAGCAACTGGCGGCAGTCTTCCTGTTGTTCGGCGGTCAGGGTGGGTGAGAGGTTAACTCCATCCACTGACCCATCTTTCTCACAGGCCACCAAGAGGTCAGGAAGAGGCTCAGATTCCTCCTCCATTCCGTCATCAGTTGCCAACAACATGCCCACTTCGGACCTTCGCAAGTGGGGCTTGAGGCGGTTGACATGTAGGACCCGCAAAGGGTTCCTGGGCGTCTTCATGTCCACCAAGTATGTCACGGGGCTCTTGCGCTCCACAACCTCAAATGGGCCTGTCCACTTATCTTGAAGGGCACAGGGCTCCACTGGGGCCAGGACATACACCTCTTGTCCAGGTTGAAGCTCGACCAGAGTGGCATTCTGATCGTACCACCGCTTCATTTCCTCCTGGCTTGCTTCCAGATTTGCCTCGGCAAGTTGTCTGAAGCGTCTGGTCTGGTTTCTGAAGGCCAGCATGTAGCTATATACATTCTGGGGAGGTTTCCTGGGAGATTGCTCCCAGCCTTCCTTTACCAAACTCAGCGGTCCTCTCACGGGGTGACCGTACAGTAGTTCAAAGGGGCTGAACCCTAGAGACTTCTGTGGCACCTCGCGATATGCAAAGAGCAGGCATGGTAAGAGGACGTCCCACTTACGCCTCATCGGACCTTCTAGGCCCATGATCATGCCTTTCAGGGTTCGGTTGAATCTCTCAACCAACCCACTACCTTGGGGATGGTAAGGCGTGGTGAACTTATACGTTACGCCACACTCTTGCCAAAGGGACTTCATATACTTGGATATGAAATTGGTCCCCCTGTCGCTCACCACCTCTAGAGGGAATCCCACTCGTGAGAAAATTCCCATCAGTGCACGTCCCACCACGGGGGCCGTCACTGTCCTCAGAGGGATGGCTTCAGGGTACCGGGTGGCATGATCCAACAAGACCAGGATAAACCTGTTGCCCATGGCTGTCTTGGGGTCCAGAGGCCCAACGATGTCAATACCCACTCGCTGGAATGGCGTACCGACCACAGGGAAGGGTTGGAGGGGAGCCTTGTTCTTCCCTCCCGTCTTCCCACTTGCCTGGCAAGTCGGACAGGTTCTGCAATGAGCATCTGAACTCTTATGCATTTGGGGCCAGTAAAAGTGGGTGACAAGCCTGTCATAGGTCTTGTCCATCCCCAAATGTCCTGCTAAAGGTACATCATGAGCCAGACCCAGTAGGAAGGCTCTGAACTTCTGGGGTACCACCAGTACACGGGCTGACCCAGGTTCAGCAGCCTTAGGCTCCGAATACAGGAGGTCGTTCTCCCAGTACACGTAATGTGTTTTGGCCTGAACACCATTGGCCTGGTCTGCAGCCTGCTGCCGCATACCCACGAGAGAAGGGCATTCTTTCTGCTCCTTGCAGAATTCCTCCCTGGAGGGTCCTCCTTCTTGCTGCCAATGGGTCAGCTCAGGCGGGTCCCCCAGTTCGGCGATCTGTTCCCCTGTAGGCTCCAGGGCATCCCCCTCAAGGTCTGCTTCCTCCTGGACCGTGGGAACTTCAGGGGCCGGTTTCCCGCGCCCCCTGCGCCTTCTCCCTAAGGCCGGTTCCTGGGCCTCTCCTTCAGGCCCCAGGAACTCTCGATCACCCCTACTGGCTGCCATCGACCGGGTGGTCACGCACGCCCAGTCAGGCAGACCCACCATCCGCAGGTGAGTCGTCTTCTCCACCTTTTCCCAAGGGAAGTGCTCCAAGTCGTTCCCTAGCAAACAGTCAACAGGCATGGTTTTTCTCACACAGACCTGCAGAGTACCTGAGACCCCCCCCCACTCGAAGGGAACTTGAGCCATCGGACACTGACTCTCAGAATTATCAGCGTTGATAACCCTACAGTAGGCATGGGGTACAACCTGCTCTTGAGACACCAGGTGCTGCCTCACTGCAGTCACACTGGCTCCTGTATCTCTAAGAACCTCAGCTTCCTTACCATTGATGATCACCACCTGCCCATATTTCTTAGTGTTAGAGGGCAGGTAGTTCGTAGGGATCATCTCACTGTCTCCTAGCGAGACCAGGGTCATGTGAACGGGATCTCCACCCCCCGGGACCATCATTTCTTCTCCCAGGTGAACGCTAGTCACTTGACGGGGCGGAGCACCAGTGGGTGCGAGTTTTCCAAACAGGCGACACTTGGGGTCACTGGATATGTGCCCAGGCTCGCCACATTTGAAACAATTGAAGGGCCCCTTTGGAACAGGTTTACCTGTCGGGGCTCCATTCTGCTTCGGGGGTGGGGGAGGCTGAGAACCCTGCTGCGGGCTCCCCTGGGAACTACTTTGGGGGCCTTTTTGGAACCCTTTCTGTTTTCCCCCCTTGTCCCCCCCACTCTTCTGCTGGGGACCCTGCCCACTCTTGGCGGAGTCTCCCACGGGACCCTTGTGGACCCTGGTGCTGAGCCAGCTGTCCGCCTCCTCAGCAAGCTTCCTCGGGTTGGACAGCTTGCTATCGATCAGGTGTTGGCGTAACTCAGGAAAACAGTGATCAGACAAGTGCTCCCATGCAATCAAATCAAAGAGACCTTGAAAATCATTAACTTTGCTACCCTTCACCCAACCATCCAGTGCTCTGCAAAAGTAAGTCACATACTCCACATACGTATTCCCAGGCCGCTTAGTACATCCCCTAAACTTCTGTCTATACATTTCAGGGGTAAGCCCGTACCTGTTCATTAAAGCTTCTTTCATGTGGGAATAGGATCTCTGATTTTCAACGGGCAAATCTAGCAAGGTATCTCTCCCTTCGCTAAGGAACCTTCCCCACAACCCCGCTCCCCAATCCTTGTCAGGGACCCGGTGGGAGGACATGGCTACCTCGTATGCCCTAAACCACTGTCCTATGTCATCCCCCTTAAAAAACTCCTTAACTACGTCCTTCGGGATGTGCACTCTTGACTCTACCTGCACTGGCGATGTGCTGCCACCAGAGGGAGGACGATCCAAGTCTCTCTCCTTGAGACTTATCTCCCTCATTTTCACTTCATAATCCATTTGGTGCTTTCGCTCTTCCAGCGCCATTCTTTTCATTTCAAGCTCCAGTTGGATTTTCAATTCTGCCAGCTTTCTTTCGTGATTCCTCGTTTCCTTCCTGTCCGCCAGCTCCTCTGGCGACAGGCCTTTACCAAAGCTGTGCACGCTGTCTTGTCGTTCGAGATCCACCAGATCCCCAAGTGCATTCTGCTCCTCCGTTGCATCTTGCTCCGCGAGGGCATCTTGATCCTCCGGGGCCTTTCTGGACTCTATCCAGGCTTTCAGGGCCTTGTAGAGCTCTGGCTTGTTCTTGCAGCCAACGTGCGGAACCTTGAGTTTCTTGCAAAAAAACTTCAGTAAAGCTCTGGTGTATTTATCCAGCTTTGCGGCGTCCCACTCCACCTCCAACACCTCAGAGGTCGTGGACTCCGCTCCATCCAGGCTCTTCGTGCCCGGCATGGCTTTCACACTCGGAATCTTCTTTTCGGCAAAATTCAAAAGCAAAGTCTGTGGCTAAGTAACCGGACCGTAATCCTTGTGTAGTGGTCAGAAGCTCAGGTATAGATATCGCAAGTGTAAATTCGAAATCCCACCGCTGCCACCAGTGTAGGAAGGGGGAGTCTCTAGTTGGCGCAGTGCAACACTAGCGACAAGCAGGGACTCTCCTCTTCCTCGTCAGGGCTGAGGGTTACCTTCCAGACAACCTCTGCTTACCCTCTAGGTAGTGTGGCTTAAGCAGTCGTAGGCTAATCTTTGGGGCATATAGGTTAAACACTTGCAATAGTACACCTTTACAACCAACCCACCACACAACGAGACCAGACTGTATTCTGTAAAAATATATATCTTTATATAGATTTTAAGCAGGCTTGTGAATACAGTCAACGTACTTTATGATAACGGTTGCAAGTTACTCAGTTCAGGTTACCACAGTTCTTTCCAGCAGTTTTAAGCGTTCTCTTAGGGCCCTCAGGCCGATGTCAACAAAAGTTCTTGTGGAGCAGGCGGCTTCCAGGGGATCTGTCCCACGTCGCGTTGCCTTCCCGGGGTCGCTGTTCGTTGCGGCTCTCAGCCGAGCAGTTCACGGGTCATCCGGGGCAGCGGTGTTCTGTGGTGGCAGGGTCCTCTTCTCGTCGTCCGCTCCGACCCTGGAGGCGGCGGCTGTGCGGTAGCGGCAAGTGGCAGTACGGTCCCCAAGTGCAGGACGTACCCAGCCAAGTGCCGGTGCAGCTGTGCGCTCACAGCTGGGCTGTCGGGCAGGCTACCGACCTTGCGGATTCTCACAGGGCAACTGTCCGTCTTTTCAGGTGAGTGGCTGCTCGTTGCGCAGTCAACTCGAGAGCTCGGACCGGACGGGTCCTCCTTTACTTTGCTCTCGGGCTCCCGGTGCAGTTGCGGTCACGGTGTTCGAGCCAGCGGCGGCTGGACCTCACGTTGCTCTCGCTGTTGCTTTGGGCCCCGGTCACGGTGGTCAGGTGGATGTCGTTGCCTTGGAGGAGATTCCTCCGTCGGTACTGCAGCGATGGCCAGCACCCACAGTCGCTTTCTTTCAGGGGGTAGCGCCCACTGGTCCTGGGGCGCTGGTCAGGGGGCAAGTTCACAGCAAGCCCTTGGAGATCTCTTTAGCAGAGTTTGGCACAAAGTAAAGCAAAAGTCTTCTCGTAGTCTTTTCTTCTTCCTCTCCTTCGGCAGCAAGGCACCAGACACAGGCAAGAGTCAGCACCCTTCCTTGTCTCTCACGGTCCTTCTCGTAGGGCAGAGTCCTTCTGTGGCCCAAACAGGATCTAATTTTCAAGGAGCAGGGCTCCTTCTTTTATAGGCCAATTCTTTTGTTCTGGCAGGCCATGGGGGCCTTTGCATAGCCACTCTCAGTCCTTGAGTACCCCGGTGGGTGTACTCCGGCTTCTGCTTTCAGAGTGAGGGGCAGGCGCATCAGACGCCCCACAGTAGGTGGAGCCAGCATTGTGCGGACAGGGGCGGCCAGAGTACCTTGTTGATGGGGGCTTCGCCCTTCCTGGGCCAGGTGCCGGCCGAGTCATCCGCCGCTCCCCAGGAGGGTGGAGCCAGCATTGTGGTGGCCGAGCACAGCTACAGTTCGAGTCAAGAGGCACTTCTACCTCCCACTAAGGTGTAATCTGCGCCTTCCCCACCTGTCATCCTCCCAGCCCTGTCACTCATACGTCCAGACAGTCGGATACACATACCAGCAGAGGCGGGCTGAAATGGTTAAGCAAGCAAATGCTAACTTTCTAAAAGTAGCATTTGCAAACCCAGGATACTAAAATAAACTTGACTACAAGAAATATTTTATCATCCTGAGTTCAGGCATACTAAACACGACTCGCTACCATGCTCCTTGAGCCTGCTGGGATTATAGGGTGTAATAATTCCAGCAGCTCAGTCTGGCCTAATGGAGCAGGTAGCCTTCAATAGTGAGATACGGTTTTGGTTGTAAGTCACTACTAGGACATGCCACACACATCAGGGCTTGTCCTACCTTACACCTACAACGCACCCTGCCCGCAGGCCTACCATAGGGGTGACTAATATGTAGTCAAGGGAAGGTTCGAGGCTGGTAAGTGGGTGCACTCGCCCAGCTAGCGTGGCAGTACGAGACCGCACGCGGGTTCTGCGGTCGCAGTTCCCAGACACATCTTTACGGCTGCTTCGGTGGGTGGCGCAACCAGCGCTGCAGGCCCACCAGCAGTATTGGCATCTACAAGCCCCGGCACTCTTTAGTGCGCACTACTAGGGACTGACAGTAAATCCAATGCACCAATCATGGATACCAATCGCATGTACAATTTACAGTAGGGAGCACTTGCACTGCGGCACGGGTCAGCCGTGGCGCAGTGCCCTGAGTATCGGAAAACCAGCAAAACATCGGAGGCACATCAGCAAAAAGTGGAAGGGAGACTCACGCCAAGGTGCCAGGTCTAACAATATGAGTTTGTAAAAAGGGATCCCAAAACGTAAAATGAAAGGGCACTTCCTGTGCTTGAATAATAACTGTAACGTAACACTGTTATTAGAGTTCCTTCATTCTATGCAAATACCAAGATTATCCAAACACGGCAATGTGTAGTTCAATCACTACCACACTCCGCTTTGGTAATTGCCTTGTCAACAAATCCAAGATGCAAATGAACCCTATGCCTTGTGTTCGTGACGGCAGTGCGGAGGTCCTACAATTCCCCCCTGCACTCCGCCACTTGAAAGGATGTTAATACCAAGAATACCCAAACACGGCAGTGTGTAGTTAATTCACTACCACACTCCGCTTTGGTAATTGCCTTGTCAACAAATCCAAGATGCAAATGAACCCTATGCCTTGGGTTCGTGACGGCAGTGTGGAGGTCCTACAATCCCCCCCTGCACTCCGCCACTTGAAGGGTGAAATCAACACAATATGCTCTCCCTCCGATGAGCATATACTTAAAGAGCGAGGCGCTCGTAATCACCAACTGTTTCCTCGCAGCCGCGAGGCGAACATCCAACACACATCAATCTCCGAGTTCACGAGAACGGGAAACATTACTATGTCCCACATAGCTCAGCACGCTAGCCAGCGCGCTGTCCTGTAACATGCTCCTACAAATACCGGTCAGAGTAGAATACCCGGAGCCTTAGGAAATGCGCTGATCCGAGGAGCAGCCGCCACCTTGGAACGCAGAAGAATCACTGACACCGGACTTCCTGGTCGACCGGCAGATATCCGGAATCCCCGCCGGGAATTCTGGGTAATGTAGTCCCGCGCCCAGGACCGTCGGTATATGTAGTTTGTTGTGCAGGCGCATCGGGCTAGATCCCGACAGTACGCCCTCCTCCCAAGCGCCTCCTAGGCCCAGGCTTAGCGGGGTATCTGACATGGAATGTTCGCACAGCTCTAGGAGCATGGACATTGTGTACTGGTTCCCAAGAGTCCTCCTCCGCCCCGTAGCCTTTCCAAGACACCAAGTACCACAGGACACCCCTGCAAAACTTGGAGTCTTTTATGGATCTCACCTCATACTCCAGATTTCCATCCTTGGCCAGCACAGGAGGTGCTGTTCTGGGTGAGGTAAGAGCCTTTTTCAGCAACTGTACATGAAACACGGGGTGGATTCGTAACGTGTTAGGCAACTTCAATTTGTACGCCACAGGATAGATGCGGCGTACCACAGGATAGGGCCCAATGAAGCGCGGATGAAATATGCTTCGGAGCTTGAAACGAATATATTTGGTTGATAGCCAAACCTTATCTCCTACCTCGAACTGAGGACCAGGCATCCTATGTTTGTCCTCCCACCGTTTGTATGTTTCTTTGGCCTTTAGCAGATGTTTTTGCACTGTGCTGTGTATTTTCCTTATAATTAACACCCGCTTCCTTACCGTGGGTTGATCGTTTAACTCTTCCGGTATATGTATTGGCAAAGTACGTACATCATACCCATAATTTGCTTTGAAGGGGGACATACCTATGGAGCTATGCCAAGCGTTGTTGTAGGCCATCTCCGCCATCCACAACAGCTCCACCCAAGACCCATGAGCCTCCTTCGAGTAACATCGCAAGTACTTCTTTAGAGTCTGATTTAGACGTTCTGTCTGTCCATCAGTTTGTGGATGGAAGCTAGTAGATAATGCCGATTCTATGCCCAATGCACGACACCATACTCTCAAAAAACGAGCAATGAATTGTGGCCCCCTATCGGACACAATGACTCTTGGAATGCCATGCAAACGAAAAACTTGTGATGCCATTATCTGTGCAGTTTGACTAGCTGTGGGGAGGTTCACACAAGGTACGAAATGGCCCATTTTTGTCAAATTGGCCACAGCCACCAGTGCTGCGGTGTTTCCCTGATCTTTCGGGAGGCCTGTGATGAAATCCAAACTAATGTTTGACCATGGGCGATCAGGCGTGGGCATTGGCATTAGCAACCCTTTCTTTTTTGATGTTTCCCCCTTGCTTCTAGCACAGACTTCGCATCTGCCCACCCATTGAGTGGTGTCCTTCACCAGAGTTTCCCACCAGAAATGCCTCCTAAGCAGATCCACAGTCTTTGTGATCCCTGGATGTCCAGCCGCAGGAGCTTCATGACACCAACTGAATGCCTTCTTTCTAATCTCCATATTAGGCAGAAACAAGCACTCTCCATAGAAGGGTAAGCCCTGCCTAATCTTCCTGTCTGGCTTGGCAGAAGCCCAACGAACCCAACATTCCATGGACCTAGAGTCCTTGATGTCCTCCAGAAACTTCTCAGCTCTGACTACACAAACCACCTTCATGGAAGGGAGTATTGACTGTTCCTCTGCACTTTGTTTGGTGGGGATTCCCTGTCTAGAAAGAGCATCCGCTTTTCTGTTCTCCGAGCCAGGGCGAAATGTTACAACAAAGTTATACTCGGAAAAGAACAGCATCCACCGCATCTGCCTTTGTGTAAGGTGCCTAGCAGCGGACATGTACTGGAGATTCCTGTGATCTGTGTACACAGTTATTGCCTGACTTGCTCCCCACAGATATGGTCTCCACTCCTGGAAAGCCCTTTTTATCGCCAAGAGTTCTTTTTCCGCGATTGAATAGTTGACCTCAGCAGAACTCAGTTTTTTCGACAAGTAGGCAACAGGATGAAGCTGACCAGTATGAACATCTCTCTGAGACAGGATTGCACCTATGGCTTCATCCGAAGCGTCTGCTTCCACGATGAATGGATGTTCCAAAACAGGATGCGCCAACACTGGAGCGGTAGTAAAGGCCTTTTTCAGTGCCTGGAAAGCTTGCTCAGCCTCCACTGTCCACTCAAATGACCTCCCTTTCCTTAACAGCCTAGTGATAGGGACAACGGTTTGGGAGAAGTGTACGATGAACCTGCGATAGTAGTTGGCAAACCCCAAAAAGCTCTGTACCTCTTTCACGTTCTTAGGGGCTGGCCAATCCCTCACCGCCTGTACCTTCCTCTCTGACATCTGTAATCCTTCAGGACTAAGATTCACACCCAAAAATTCCACCTCATGCACCCCGAACTCACATTTACTCAGTTTTACATACAGATGGTGTTCTCTCAATTTATCCAGAACCTTGTAGACATGATTCGTGTGGCATGAAATGTCCTGAGAGTATATCAAGATGTCATCTATATACATCACCACGAATTGATCCACATATTCCTTTAGCACATCGTTTATAAAAAACTGAAATGCGGCAGGGGCGTTACAAAGCCCAAAAGGCATCACTAGGTATTCATATAAACCAAACCGTGTCTTGAACGCCGTTTTCCACTCATCCCCTTCTCTTACTCTAACCAGGTGATATGCCCCACGTAAGTCTAAACGGGTGTAAATCCTGGCCTCTCTCACCTGATCGAGCAAGACTGAAATGAGCGGAAGAGGGTATCGATTGCGAATGGTGTTCTTATTCAACACTCTGTAGTCCACACATGCTCTCAAGTCCCCATTGGCCTTAGAGATAAAAAAAGAGGGGAAGCTGCGGGAGAGCGAGAGGGGCGAATAAATCCCAATCGAGAATAATGGTTGATGTGCTGCTTCAAATGGGAGGTTTCTGGCACAGACAAAGCATACACTCTGCAGGATGGTAACGAAGCCCCCTCCACTAAATCGATTCGACAGTCATATTCCCGATGAGGGGGCAGAGCTTCTGCCTTCACCTCACTGAACACATCACTGTAAGAGGCGTATACCACCGGTAGCTTGACATCCTTTTCCGCAGCGGTTGCTGCCAAAAATGGTGTGGCTAACACGGTGACATTAGCGGATATACACGGAGTTAAGTGGTCATTACAAGTCTCTGGTTCAAACTGAATAGTTTTTGACTGCCAATTCACCACAGGGTTATGTTTATGCAACCAAGGCATGCCCAAAATAATCTCATACTGAGGAGCATCTATGATATTCAATGTCAACACCTCAGAATGCACATACCCTTGCGTCACCATTGATAACCCCAAAACACCAGTCCTCTCCGTTATCTGACCTGAGGTTAAAGGCTGTCCATCCACTGCCAACACATCTTCTGGCGTCTCCCTAGGAACACGAGGCAATTCTAGACGTCTTACCTGACCTTCGTCTACAAAATTACCAGTCGCCCCGGAATCCACCATCACCATTACCGGACATCTTTCTAACTCATATTCTAACGTCATCACCACCACCAAGTGAGGCTCTGTTTCCTCATCACCCAAGGAGGACAGGGAGGTAAGTTTCCATACTTGTTCCCCTTCTACTCCCGCTGTGCGGTCCTCCTTCTGCTCATTATCTGGTACAGTTTTAGACACCGCGACCTTCTTAAACCTACCAAAAGTCCCTGATGGTTTTGGTTTAGAAGGACATTCCCGTACTTAATGCCCCTTCTTACCACAGTACATGCACAAACCCTGTACCCTTCTGGCTTCTCTCTCCTCTCTAGACAATGGTGCTCTGAGAGCCCCTATCTCCATTGGTTCAGACGTAGTGTCCGTACCCCCGGATACTTTCCTCGGGTTTCTTTCACCGAAATATGCTCCTCTTTCCCACCGTCTCCTGTTACTACCCCTATCCGTTAGTCTACTGTCCAACCTTAACACCAGGTTTACCATGTCCACAAAGGAAGTGGGTTGAGGATCCACCTGCGCTGCCACATCCTTTAAATCATCGTGTAATCCCTGATAAAACAAAGACAGTTTTTTCTCTTCTGCCCATGATGCTTCAGCCACAAGCCTATTGAAGGCCGTCAGGTAGGATATCAGCTCTCCTCTACCCTGTCTTAAGGTCAACAGCTCACGATCAGCACTGAAAGTGGTTGCTCTTCGATCAAAGACCCTCTCAAATTCTTTTTTGAACTCTGCCCAATTAGACAATAGAGCATCATCACGTTTCACCAACGGTACCACCCAATCAGCTGCATCCCCTATCAAATTAGAAATCAAAAAAGCCACCCTTGAATGGTTTGTGGGGAACAAGGACGGTTTACAAGAAAAATGCATGAGAACCTGTGTCATAAACACATGCACCTTACGAGGATCCCATGAAAATCGTTCAGGAGTAGCTAATGGAATGGGTGGGGGTACAGTAACCTGAACATTAGAAGCGGAAGCGTTGAACGGATTACCACTCAAACGCTCCACCTTCTCTCGCAAGGCTGCGGTCTCAGCCTTGGAGGAGGCTAGCTCCTGCTGTACCAGGACCAAGGCTTGTAACACATCCTCCATGGACGTCATTGTTGCTACATATGAACCAGGCAGAGTGTATATTCTTGGGTCAGTGATTCTGTAAGGCCTCGCACTCCGCAGGATTCACGTGCAGCAACAATGCTCCACCTCCGGACCGACCGAACACCCTGAAGTATAAACACAGGGTGCTCAGACGATACGGCGAGGGAAAAAACCCCAAAAGGGGAAAAACCCAGAAAGAATAAAGAGAAGAAGGAAGGGGCAGCAGGGATAAAGAAACTGAAAAACAAAAATACACGGGTTAATACATTGCTAAATCCTACTCTCATTAATTCTTACTAACACCATACCAACAAGTATTCACCTGAAAGTGATTGACTCTAAACCACCCTTTGCTGTATCTCCCGTCTTCCTTCCTAATCAATACAAAAAGAACAGTGTTACTATCAAGCCTAATTGGGAAGCGAAAAGCCTGGTAATAACTGACTTAAACCTACCCCACTGTTATAACATATGAGTTTGTAAAAAGGGATCCCAAAACGTAAAATGAAAGGGCACTTCCTGTGCTTGAATAATAACTGTAACGTAACACTGTTATTAGAGTTCCTTCTTTCTATGCAAATACCAAGAATATCCAAACACGGCAATGTGTAGTTCAATCACTACCACACTCCGCTTTGGTAATTGCCTTGTCAACAAATCCAAGATGCAAATGAACCCTATGCCTTGGGTGCGTGACGGCAGTGCGGAGGTCCTACAATCCCCCCCTGCACTCCGCCACTTGAAGGGTGAAATCAACACAATATGCTCTCCTTCCGATGAGCATATACTTAAAGAGCGAGGCGCTCGTAATCACCAACTGTTTCCTCGCAGCCGCGAGGCGAACATCCAACACACATCAATCTCCGAGTTCACGAGAACGGGAAACATTACTATGTCCCACATAGCTCAGCACGCTAGCCAGCGCGCTGTCCTGTAACTGATAACATGCTCCTACAAATACCGGTCAGAGTAGAATACCCGGAGCCTCAGGAAATGCGCTGATCCGAGGAGCAGCCGCCGCCTTGGAACGCAGAAGAATCACTGACACCGGACTTCCTGGTCGACCGGCAGATATCCGGAATCCCCGCCGGGAATTCTGGGTAATGTAGTCCCGCGCCCAGGACCGTCGGTATATGTAGTTTGTTGTGCAGGCGCATCGGGCTAGATCCCGACACCAACGATGCCCCTCCCAGACTCCAAGACCAGGCGCTATCCCGTCTGCCATGTTAATGGACCAACTGGGAAGGGGGTGCAACACAGTCCAACACAGTTCACAGTTTCGAGCAAAAGTCTCCAAATCGGGAACAGCAGTGAAATGTTCCGCCAATTGCAGATCCAAAGATTCCGACCTTTTAGTTGAATCGCCAATCTCCACATGTTCGAACCGTTCCACTTCTGTAGGGGCAGGTAGAGCTCCAAGCACCGGGTCTGATTGGACCGCTGGGGTAGCTATTGGGAAGTGAACTTTCCACCGGGTCTCGGGCAGCAAGTCAGAGTCGGGTCCCGATCCTCTAATTCCGTCCGCTGCCGACATCAGATTCCAGGCCTGGGTCTCCATAGTCGCCTGAAGTGCCTCAAGGGCTGCCATCACTGACCGCAATGACGGGCCGCAATTAACCCGCTCCGCCGGGCTCCGCATAGCATCGGCCATAGTGATCCCCACAGAGAGGCGCCTTCCCGGGGTAAGATTAGTCGGAGCAGGAATGAACCGTGAGGGACAAATTGTCAATAAGCGTTAGTGCGCACCAAGTCTCCGACCCAACGGCACCGGCGATGCGAACGCCAGGCCTCCGGGTCCAGGACCCCCACCACACCACCTCGGGCGTCACTCGTCTCCTCACCTCCGGTACAATGCCAAGCAGCAGATCGGCAGCAAAGCAATCAAAAAGATGTCGGGAGTTTCATGGACCGGACCCTGCCGCTCTCTCCGGTCCGCTGTTGTTCAACTAGGACCCGGCTGGACCAACACTTGAGACCCCGGCTTCCAGACTGGGTAAGGCCTCAAATCAAGCCTCGACATTACTCCACTCCACAATGTCGGAAAAATCTCGGGATTGCTCCATCAGACTGCAGAGTAGTTCATGCACCCGGATATGGGGCGGGAAATCAGGATAGACAACAGGATCTTCGAGCGAAAGATGGAGGTCGGCGGAGCCGGGAGGCTATGCGCCCATCTTGCTTGCTGTCGTAGCTCCTCCCCAAACTGTCACCTTTTGCTTTATCAACATGACCCAACATCTGCTGCTTTTTGTCAACTGGTAATCGTGCCTACATGGCCCCCGAATCCAGCTCAATGCCTAAGAATGACAGCACCGTGTCTGGTCCCACTGTATTCTCCGGTGCCAACAGGACACCCAAGTAATCCATGAGCTCCTGAAACCTGTCCAGCGCAACCTGGCAGTCCGTGGAGCCTGGTGTCCCCACCAGAAAAAAGTCATCCAGGTAGTGCGTAACTCCCTGGTGGCCCGTCCGTTCCGTAAAAAACCACTGCAGGAACGTACTAAAAGACTCAAAAAGTGCGCATGACATCGAGCAGCCCATAGGCAATGCCTTGTTCACATACCAGCTGCCCCGAAACTAGACTCCCAGCAGGCCCCAATCGTCTGGGTGAACCGGAAGCAGCCGGAAAGCTGATTTGATGTTGCACTTTGCCATTTGCGCCGGTGCGCCCGCCGCCACCACCAGGCCCATGGCCGCGTCAACGGACGAGTATGACACCACCGCCTCCTGCTCATCAATGAAGTCGTTGACCAACCCACCTGCCGGCCGGCCACGACAAGTGCTGAATGAGGTAAAACTGCCCGCCTCCTTTTTAGGTACCACCCCGATAGGAGAACAATAAAATCCTCCAACGGCCATTCGTCAAAGGGCCCTGCCATGCGACCCGCGGTAACTTCTTTTTCCAACTTTTCCTGCACCTCCCTGGCAGACCGCAAATTGTCTACCCATCGCCTCCTCCGCGGCCCTTCGTAACCTAACCAAAAACCGTCCCAAAACCCGGCCCATAAACGCTCCGCGGCCCCCTCGTCCGGGTAACCCTGCAGGGCCGCTACCAACCGTTCTACCTTAACTGGAGTACGAGCCCTTGGGCCCAGCCACCCTACCTCCTCTACCACCTCCAGGTTGCTGAGCGGTCCCCGACTGCACTCCCCCGGCCTGGCCTTGCTGAAACCCCTGCGACTGTCCCGACGCTCCCCAGCATTAAAGCACAGGGTGACCGAACTTCTCACAACCCGAGCACTCGTGTTTAAACCAACAGTGTTCCCAAGCGCACGCCCCTTTATTTTAGTCCCAGCACGGCCCCACCGCTCCTGACTGAGATTTTGCCGCTGCTCCCACCCCTCCACGGGTGGGGCGGCCCTGAAAGGGCTGATAAATGATGGGCAGCCCGCTGGCCGTAAATATGGTTTTCCCCGATCCGGCCAAGCCCATCGTATGCTGCCAAAGGTCACAATCCAACTCGCCCCACTTTGCCTCCGGGTCCCACACCACCCGAGCCTGGAACTCCTCATCATACTGAGCCCAAGCATATCCGCCTCCCGTGATCTGGGCCTTCCGAATTATGTCCATATACTTAAACAAGGACACTGATCGCTCAGGAAATTTCTCACAATATACACTGGCAAAGATTAAAAATGCCGCCGTCCAGTTTTCAATCGTGAGGGGCACTTTAGGCCTCTTCTGAAGCTCGTACTCCTCCTCTTTGGACCCCTCTTTTGCCCGTACCTCGCGATGTAACAGTTTGAGTAATTTGACGTACTCCACTTTCCAAATTCGCTCCTTAGTCCTTAGTAGCTAACATCAAATTTGCGCCTAACGGCTTCGTAACTACCATGTAAGGTAGCCGCTTAAACTTCAGCTCCTTAATCTCTGGCTTCGCCGCCCCTTCCACGGCTGCCCCCTTGCTCGCCGATCGCCGATCCCCCACCCTCCACTGCACAAGCTCCACATGCTACGCCACCAGTCGCCGCGCTACTCTCCCTCCCAGGCACCACCTTCTTGCTTTCCTCTGATAAACCCCCAACCTCCGGGCCCACACCCTTATCCACCACATACTTCCCCCGCCTCAAACAACCCCCCCCCGTCCCCTGCCTCCCCCCCAACCCCTACAGACATCATGAGCGCCCCGCGGTTACCTGGTGCCAAGGACGACACCCGTCGCTCCTCCATTCTCCGATCCACCAATGTCGCATAAGATGTCCGGGCCGTCCATTCACGTGGGCCCCATGACACCGGGAAGACACCATTATAATTAGTGGACCCCCTCCGCCCTCGCCATCTCTCAACTCCCCTTCCTCCAAACTCTCATCATCTCTGATCACCTGCACCCTTCCCTGCACGTAACCTCTCCCGGTCGCCGGAGCCGACTGCACCCTACTATGCCCATCTCCACCGATCTCTCGCTTTGTCCACATCAATAACAAATTGCGAGACATTGCTCCTCCTCCTGCTTTGGCCCCCAAGCCGCGGCGGCCTTGTGGGTGGTGGGGTCAGCGAGCCGATTTTGGGCCTTCGTGTGCCAACCACGCCAGGATCCCTCGTCGACACCGGGCCTGCCGCGGGTGGCCCGACCCTCCCTTCACCTCAGTGCTGAGGGCTTGTCCACAGCCCTGCCAAGACTGGAGCCCCTCGCCAAACCTCCTCCTGAAAAAGAAAAGGTAGGCCCGGTGTGCTGGGTCCCTCAAACTGCGCCGCACCAGTCAACACGCTACCCCCACTCAGCCCCCTACTCCCCGTAACCCCCCGCCCCCGCCCCGCATCATGCAATGAAAAATCCCCCAGAACCTCCTCCCGCCCCGACGGACCCGCCACCTCCGCCCCATGGATCCCCCCAGATCAACGAGCCCTGACCCAGAAAGTGCCCCCCCGCCCGAGTGTCTGCCCCATCCCCCACCTCCAACTCCGCCTCACTCTCCCCAGACTTCAAAAACAAAGGTGACATGTCCCCACCCCCCACCTGGGTCTCTCCTACCTCGTCCAAACCTTCCCCTTCTTGCTCCCCTTCTGGCACCACCGCAAAATCCCCCTCGCGTTCTACCATACCCCCATCCCCCTATGCTCACCCCAGGGCCCCACCTGAGCCCCTTTCCCCACCCCCTCTGGACTTCCTACCTTCCGCGAGCCTCCACCAACACTTTCGCCCTCCCGGGAGGGGAGGGGCTCTCCCTCCTCCACCTCCTACCAACAGTTCTGCCTTCTCCATGCTTTCCCCCCTGCCCCCCCTTTCCCTCGTGTTTTTTCCCCTCCCCTCCCGCCCTCCGTGAACCCCCGCCGGTTATAGCCGCCGTTCCCGCCGTACCAGGGCGGCTGTCCTGCACTGCCACAGCCACCGGGGGAGGGGGGCATTCCCCCCGCCCCTGGCCGCACCACTACTCCCACTGCACGGGCCTCCCAGCACTTCAATAGAGGCCCGAGGTGCGCGCTTCCCACTGCTGCGGCCCGCCCGGCCCCCTCGCACAGCCCCGCCCCGCTCTACGGGCCGAGCCTCCATCATTACTGAGAGCGGCTGGGAGCCGAGAGCAGTGCTCCCAGCCCGCTCCCCATCCGCCTGCGCCAACCGGCCCCGGGAACCTCCCGCTTCCATATCCCGGTAAGCTGGCAGTGGGGAGCCACCAGCAGAGTCCCCCCCCCGCCGCCCACCAGTGCCGCCCGACCCCGCAAACCTCTGCTGCCGCTAACACACACAGGGCTGCACCCCCCTACGCAGCGAGGCCCTGCGCCCTTACCTGACTGCCCGCCACCTTAAAAGGCGGCGAGCAAGCCAAAACGGCAGCCGCGACCCTGGCAGATGCTCGCCGCACAGGGCGCGCCTGGGGGCCCACCAACAAGTCCATCCGCCCTGCTTTACTAAGCAGGCGGATGGCCTCCAAAACACAGACATCTTCTTGCGCCATAATCCTACGCTAGAAACGACCACACAAACCGCCAAAACTAATTCACACAAAAACCAGAATCCTACTACTGCGCTCCCAGCCATCAGGTCACCAGAACCTAAAATGGTGGCTGGGCAAGCGTGGGACCCCCAGATATAAGGCATTGGGCTACTTCTACAAAATTGGACTGCCTTTGGGCTATCCCCAAGGCAGCCCAAAGCAGCAAAATGGCTGCCATTGCTCGCCCCTCTACCCCTCCCAAATCTGCCGAGGGGCAGACCTCGCGCTGCTTGGCTGCCACCCAAACCCGCCATGATGTCACAGTGGAGGCTGTGCGTTTCAAGTTGTGCTCACGTAAAACTCTGGTGCGCTGACCCAATTGCATTTGCAGGATTTGCTTTTGTTATGCAGTTCAACAGTCATGTGATGCCGGTGTGGCTATAGGATCCACGACAGCCGGAGCAGAGCACAGCAAGAGTTCTATCGTCACCAGTGTGTTTTGTGTGCGACATGAGATGCCATTTGGGTGGAGGACACAGTACTTCTTTAAATTACCCATCACATGCAATGTGAGACATCAACCTGGAGGAAGTCACGGTCTATTTTGAAGTTTCCATTCAAATTGAACTCTATGCACCACATCATATTTGGTGGCAACAGCAACATTGAGCTCTTTGACAAGCATTCAATACGGGCGAGGACTTCGGGTGAGAGATCGCTCGCTGGAGAAAAATACTTTCCATCTGCCATTGATTGGAATACTTGTGTGCTGCATGTGGAGTGGTGGTTTCTTGACGCTATTTTGGGTTTCCTGCCTGTATTATAGTCTTATGGGTCCCCTTGGCGTTACATGTCTTGTAATAGTGTGTGGAATATGTTTCGGAATGTTTTTTTAGTCTGTTACTCTATCTTGGGCTCGTTTACTTTTTATGCTGCGCCTGTCTCGTGTACTTGTGGTATGGTCATGTATATTGTTTTAAGATGAAAGGTCTTTTGCCTTCGCACACAGTCGTGGTGTGGTGAGTGTCCCAGTACAGTCTTTTAGGGTGGTGTAAACTCATTACAGTGTTGTTGGGTGGTGAGGCCCCGGTACAGTCTTGTAGGGTGGTGTGTACCCTACTACAAAGTTGTGGGGTGGTGAGTGCCCCAGGACAGTCTTTTAAGTGTGGTGTGAACCCTGTTACAGCGTTGTGGGGTGGTGAGTGCCCCAGTACAGTTTTGTAGGGTTGTGTGTACTCTACTACAGAGTTGTAGGGGGGTGAGTGCCCCAGTACAGGGTGGTGTTTACCCTATTACAGAGATGTGGGTTGGTGCTCAGAGCCACAGTGTTTTTTGCCATGTCCTCTTTGGTCTCAGAATGCTTGTATATTTATTTTCCCTAAAGGAGGGGGATAGGGATTATCTGAATGTATTTAATTGATTCATGAAGTGTTGGTTGCTTTAGAAGTTATTGTTTGCTTCAGGGATATTCTGTCAATTCTCTTCCATGATTTTAATGCATTTATACATTATCAATGTTCCTTCTATCTTTTGTGAATTTAGGGCCCTATGTAGGTAAAACCGAAATACCAATGGGCATATTAGCAAGGGCGATATCGCCGCTTTAGCAGGACTTTTTCCTGCGAAAGCGGTGATATTTATATTGCCCTATTAGCAAGCTGTCACTAACAGCAGTTAGCAACAGCTTATAGGCGATAGCTACAGGTTTAGAGCCCGCTTTGCAGCGATATTTATTGCTAATGACATGCAAAGTGGGTGTACCCAACCTGTTAGCGACTGTTAGCAAGGCAGGCGTAGCGATAAAAATATCTTGCGCTGAGCTCGATTATCGCCAAAACCTAAAACCTGCTCAGACCACTTCTTAACCTGCATATTCAATGGGAGGTGGATATTCAGGTTAAGTCCCCATTAGCGATGATGACTGAATGTTGCTGGATTTCCAGCGATATTCACGCATTGAGCCGCTATCGCCGGATATATTATCGCTTTGGAGATAAACGTTGCTAATAGCACATTATCTCGCCAATAAAAAAAAATGTGCTAAGCACATCTAGAGATAATTATCGCTATTTGTTACTAATATGCTCCTTAGTTCTTAATAGCAAATTTTACCGATTCGCTATTAAGAATTCGGTATTTCCGATAAAAAAAAAAAATCGCTAAACGTTAGCGATTAGGTAAAAATCGCAAACAAAATACACATTCCTCATTACCAAATGGGTATTACCGATTCCATAATACCGATTCCGTAATTAGCGAATGCGGTATTTCAAAAAATCGCAAAGCTGTGAATCAGCCAATCCTGTGTTTCTTGATGACCTCACAACCAGGAGGTGGCCACACCCATGCAGCTGCACTGATCCTGAAGCTGTTAGAGAGGCAGGGAGCAGGAGCAAAAGCACAGGAGCTGCCCAGCTACCACCTGAATGATAAACAAAAATAGAACCATGGACTCAAAGGAGAAGGGGAAGGATGCTGGAGAAAGATACCACAAACACAAGTTCAGTAAGAGGGAGTTGGAGGTCCATATAGATGAGGTGGTGAATGATCACGATCAGCTCTTTGGCAAAAATCCCTGCATGTCCCTGAGTCACAAAAACAGAGGATTTGGCAGGTGATCCAGCAGAATATTAATGCCATTGGCATCACCCATCGCTCAACAGAGGACCTTAAGAAGCGATGGTACGATCTCCGGAAACGTGCCAAGGAGAAGGTGGCCGAACGATTGAAACAAGCCAGGAAGACAGGTGGGGGACATCAACAGCACCTGCAACGACTGCTTTAGAACAAATAGTGGAGTCCACCCTCCAACCGAGGAGCGTCAGTGGCATCGGAGAACTGGACAGTTCAGCCATAGGATCCAACAGACAAGGTAAGATGCATGCACAGCATGCTGTGCCCCCTCCCTAACACCAATCCCCATGCAAGATTCCCACTCCAGACCATGTTTTGCCTGAAATCATCAATGCATCATGGGAGATGTAGTCTCTATCAACTAATAGCATTACAGTCAGTCCCCAAAAAGCATATGCATGTCACACATATCAATAGATGAGCAAGCGGGGGACAGA
This sequence comes from Lissotriton vulgaris, assembly GCF_964263255.1. Lineage (NCBI taxonomy): Eukaryota > Metazoa > Chordata > Amphibia > Caudata > Salamandridae > Lissotriton > Lissotriton vulgaris. The sequence goes on from NC_141686.1 coordinate 257,323,928, forward strand.
CAGCTAGATTGGCTGTCATGTAATTTATTTGTAGGCAAATGCTGCCAGACAAGTGAGTAATTGTAAATGTTGTATTCACAGGCGAAACATCGCGCCAGGCTGCAGAAGGGGAGACAGGAGAGGCTTCCAGGGAGCAAAACACACTGGAGGAGGATGTCCTATCACCTGCTGACACCGCACCACCATCACCACCACCACCGCCAGGAGGTATACAGTGGTTAGCCTCCAGGAGATGGAGGGCACAGAGGATGAGAGCCAGGGAGCACAACAGACCCCGCAGGAGGATGAAATAAAGCCTTCTGTAATACAGGCCCCCTTGGAGGTTGGCAACACAGGTGCACGTAGACGCCGACAAAGGGAACACAGTCCTGAGGCAGAGGAGTCCAGTGTCTTCTCTGGTCTGGAGGGGCAGATGCTCAAAGTGCAGTGCCTGCAAGGAAAAACAATGAGGGCAATGCAACGCCAGATGGTGGCAAAAAATAAAAACTTCAAAGACATGAAGGAAGCCGTATACTGCCTCAAAAACACCGTGGCAGGGGGCATGAAGGAGATGTCTGATGTTGTGAGGCTGTCATGCAGCAAGCTAGATAGCGATAACTAGGGATTTTGCATGGTGGAGTGACTATGCCATGTTTGGCTTGATGAGGCACTGTGAGGCCATCATAGTGTTGCGGTGTGCTGCTCAATTGCCTGACTGAAGGTCAATTAAAAACTGTCACACTATGGAAGTTACTAGCTTTGTTTTATTACTTAATCAGAAATAGTTGTGTGTGATCTCTGCCCGTCTCTGTCTCCCATCTGGTGCAGCTGCGACGCCTGCAGTGCTGTGCTGTGGCTGGGGACATTCCTCATCCTCATCCTCTTATTCACTGATTTCCACGGGTGTCCCCCTCTTTGTGGCAAGGTTATGCAGCCTGGCACATGTAGCTATTATTTTGCAGTAGATCAGGGGATGGTACTGCCGTGCACCTCTACTTTTGTGGAAGCAGCGGAACCTGCTTTTGAGCAGTCCAAATGTACGCTCCACCACTTTGCTTGGGGTTGATGGGTTGAGTTACGGAGTCAGGATGAAGGCACGTACCGCATATGCCCTATCACCTAAGTGTAAAAGAAAGGAAAATTATTCACAGTCAGCAATCGTTGCATCTAATGTGTACCTCAGGGTGTGTCACATTGATTTACCTAGCAGGTAGCCTTCTCCAAATTCACCCGCAACAAGACGGGTATAGATCCCACTGTTCCTGAATATGTAGGAATTATGCGTGCTCCCTGGGAATTTTGCAACTATGTCGGTTATTATGTGATAAGCATCACATATAACCTGTACATTTATTGAATGTGTGGATTTGCGGTTGCGGTAGATGTACTCAGTTGCAGTGGGGGGGAAAATTGGTATATGTGTCCCGTCAATGCACCCTATGACGTGTGGAACCTGGGCCTTCTGATAAAAGTCCATCTTGGTCTTATGCAGTTCTGCCTGTGTGCTGGGGAATTGGATATAGTGTGGCATCCTTAGCAACATGGCGTCCAGGAATGTATTGAAGAAACATGACAGGCAACTCTGTGAGACTCCACCTACCACAGCTATTACCCCCTGGTAACTGCCGGATGCCAGTAGGTGCAGGCAACAGCGTACCTGTACATGTGGAGGTATTGCATGCGTCCTTGGTGTCTGGTGCTCCAGGATTGGGTGCAGGTCCCGTATCAGGTCCAGGATGGTGTTAGGGGAAGCCTGTACCTCTCATGGATTTCAGCCTCTGTGAGTTGGAATAAGGTGATGCGCAATCTGTGTACGCATTCCTGTCGTCTCCAGATCCTTTGTGCTTCAGCTTGTATCCTTAACCGCCTTGCAATGACGTAGAGGGCCACCATTGTGTTCAAGCTGAAGCATTCTGGGGCTGTTTATATGCAGTGCACCTGGTTCCCACCTGCTTTGAGTTTATGGTAATTTGTAACTCTTAATTAGTGATTTTTTAAGGATTCGGTAATAGTGAGTTTATGTACATTGCTTAGTGAATATTTTTAGGTTTAAAGTATTTTATTCGACATAACATGTTGGGACAAGACATATCAGTAAGCAGCAATACGACAAGCCGGGGACAATCCACAAAGCTCAGGTGCACTCTCAGCCAAGGTATCTTGACGGGTTACGCCCCCACAGAATTATACATCATGTTTCGTCACAGCATGAAATGACTTTCCTTGCACAACTCCTCCCCGAACCCCAACTACCAAACTCCCTTCCCCCAACCCCCCTTCCCCCCCCATCACCACCCCCCGTCCAGTGCACAGTCCCTAACCAGAAGGACAAAAAACAGCAGCTATGCCTCATTTGGAGAAAAAGATCAGTAACAAATCACTGGGCAGGCTCCACCGGGCCTGGAAGCCTCAGAAGGCGGCGGTACCTAGGGCAAGTGAGTTCTCTGAATTCTGTAAGCAATAGGGAGTGAAATGGCTGCCAGAGCTCCCTGAACTGTTCCACATCCCCAGCTACCGTGAGGGACATTCTCTCCATCCCCAACACATGCCACAGCCTATGGAGCCAACCGGTGGTGGAGGGAATCGTAGCAGTGTGCCAGTGTATTAGGATGTTTTGGACTGCAGAGCCCAGAGCTATCGCTATCTGTCTGCCCCTACGGGATCTAAGGGGGTACATCAATCCGTTAGGCAGCCCTAGCAAGGTGTAAGCAGGAAAGCGTGGTAATTGAATGTTGAAGTGTGTATCAATAGCGTCCAGCACTTCCTTCCAGTGAGGCTCCAGCAACGGGCAGTCCCATAGAATATGCGTGAGTGTCCCCCTGTGCCCGCACCCCCGCCAACATGTGTCCTCCTTGCTACGATCAAATTCGTGGACTCGTTCAGGCGTGTAATACCAGTAGGTGGAAACCTTGGTTAGAGTATTAGTGAGCACCATGTGGTATGCCGAGTGCCTTGCCCTATAAGAGATGTGTTCCCATTCCTTAGGGCTCAGTGTCCTCCCCAACTCCCTCTCCCAGTGCTCCCTCCCGGGGTGATAACTATGTGTTGCAGGCGGTTGCAGAAGCTTGTAGAGATCTGTGATCAATTTGGCATCCGAGGTGCGCGACAAGAGCCACTTTTCGTAGGGAAGAAGAAGCCTATCGGCTGACTCCCTCACTTGCGGCTGGAGGGCCCAGTGGCAAGCCTGCATGTATCGGTGTCGGTCGCTCTCCGGTAGCGAAAATTCCTGACGGAGTTGGGAGAAGGGGACTACCCCTTCAGGGCTGTATAAATGGCACAGGGCTCTACACCCCGCCAGCCTTCAATGCGTGAATGCCCCTTTCTCCAATCCCGGTGTGAAATCTGGATTGTCCACTAGCGGTGTGAGCGGGGACGGGAACGTGGTGAGGCCGTGTGGAAGGGTAGTAGCGTCCCATACCCGTAGGGGGACCCTCGTAATAAAGGAGGCGTAGAGGTTTTAGGGCCTATGGGGACGACGCAGGAAAGGAATCTCCTGCAAAGGTCTCCCCGCCACCGCTTGTTCTTGGAAGAGCCAATGTTTATCGGACTCCAATCTACTCCATTCCACTAGATAACGGAGCTGCGCAGCCTGGAAGTATTTGCGGAAATCAGGTATCCCCAAGCTGCCCGCTTCGAGGGCCAGCAGCGAGAGGGTTCTACGCATTCTAGGCTTCTTACCCTGCCAAACAAAGCGTGAAACATCTGCTTGTAGTTGCGGTATCCACCCAACCGGCGGTTGGAGCGGCAAGGCCCGGAAAAGATAAAGTACTTGTGGCAAAATCGTTATTTTGACAGCAGCTATCCTGCTCAACCAAGAGAGTGTCCCGCGATTCCATCGCCCCAGTTCCTCCCTAAGTTTTGCTCCCAGGGCTTGATAATTGGCCGACACAATGGCCGGCAAAGTGGGACCGATCTGAATTCCCAGGTAAGGCACCGCACCCGAAGACCAAAGCATGGGAAACCTGTGTTGCAGATAGGCCCTAGTGGCCGGCTAGAGGGAGATGTCTAAAGCCACCAACTTTCCCATATTCATTTTAAACCCCGCTACCGTGCCAAAGGAGTCCAGTTCCTCTATGCATGCCGGAAGGGCCGTCCGGGGGTCATCAATGGACAGGATGACATCATCTGCATAGAGGCTGATAGCGTGCGTGAAACCCCCCATCCGGATTCCGGTCACCGCAGGGTTATCGCGCACCCGTTGAGCGAACGGCTCCATATAAAGAGCAAAGAGTAAGGGCGAGAGCAGGCAGCCCTGCCGGGTACCGCGTTCGATGTCAAAGGTCGCAGACGTAAACCCGTTAACCCGGACTACAGCAGATGGTCGCTTGTAACAGTTAAGAATCATGGATCGGAACTTATCCCCTTTCCCCGCTTTCATTAAAACACGCTCTAGAAAGGGCCAGTGGACTCAGTCAAAAGCCTTCTCGGCGTCTACCGCCAGCATCATTCGTTCTCCCGGAATCCGGGAAGCTTTCTCTAAAAGGTGGACAATCCGTTTCGTATTGTCCACAGTCTGTCTCCCAGGGACAAAACCCGCCTGGTCAGGGTCGATGAGGCCGGATAAGTGAAGAGCTAGGCGCGCGGCTAAAATCCCAGTGTACAGCTTCAAGTCAATATTTAAGAGAGAAATCGGTCGGTAGGACCCGCAGTGTTTCGGATCCTTCCCAGGCTTAGGGATAACCGTTACAGAGGCCCGAAGTAGATCAGGTGTTATAGCTCGGGAATCAGCAAAGGAATTAAAGAGATGCGTGAGCATGGGGGCTAGAGACGTGCAGAAAGTCTTATAATAGAGGGTCGTGAAGCCATCCGGGCCGGGTGCCTTGCCGTGTTTAAGTCTGGCAATAGCAGAGATTACCTCCTCTATCCGGACGTCTCTATCCAAATAATCCGCCTGCAAAGGATCCAGGGACGGCAACGTAACCGAATCCAAATAGGCAGCCATAGCTACCTCGTCTTGGGGTTCTCCAATGTAGAGGCCCTTGTAAAAATGGCGGAAAACGGCCGCGATCCTAGCGTCCTCTGTCTCCACGTTCCCAGACTGATCAGAAATTTCCTTAACTAGTTGGTTCTGACGTGTCACCCGGAGCTTGTGTGCCAGCAATTTACCACAGTGGTCTCCTCCAGTATAGAAGGTGTGACGCAGCCGGAGTGCCGCATACTCCGCCCGATCGAGATCTAAGGCTGCCAGAAGCTTCCTCGCTTCCTTAAGCTGCCTCCAAATCCGGGGAGCCCAGTCCTACGATGAATCTGCTCAAGTTCTTTAACCCGACCTGTGAGTTCATCTCTCTTGGCCTGCCGTTCCTTGTTGTCAGCCGCGGAAATTGCCAAGAATTCCCCGCGAATCACTGCCTTTAACGCCGCCCATTGCGTGGCCCGGCTAGTGTCGGCGTTGTCATTATGGGATTGATAGTCCCGGATCGCCTCTTCAACACGGGCTACCACTTCCTTCCTATGTAACAGCGTGTCACGTAGACGCCATGTTCTGGGCCGAGAAACGGCCGGTGGCAAACATAACGTAGCCTTAACTGGGGCGTGGTCCCAGAGGGAGATCACACCCATCTCCGACCCCGAGGTCAGCGCCTGCACCGGGGAGGTAACCAAGAGATGGTCCAATCTTGCGTACGTCTTATGCGCATGGGAATAATACGAGTAGTCCCTGTCTGTGGGGTGCATGTGTCGCCACAGATCAAGGAGGTCAACCTCCGCCAGCTGAGCCCTACGGTCCATGGAGAATTCCCCTACCTGCGGGGAGCGTTGCGCCGATCTATCCATTGCAGAGTTAAAGACCATGTTGAAATCACCACCGAGTATAATATGACGGTCCTGGGAAGAAGTGATATCCTCAATTGCGGTCTGCAAGAAACGGGCCTGCCGTTCATTTGGGCTATATAGGGATCCAATCGTAAACAGGAGGCCCCCTATCTTGAACCGATATGCTAGGAGCCTACCCTTTTGTTCAGTGAACTTGTGGAGGACCTCTCCCCTAAAGTGTCTGGCTACCAGTATCACCACCCCAGCCGTTTTAGTAGTACAAGAGGAGAAGAACTGCGAGGGGAACTTATGAGAACGGAGTCTGTGCGTGTCTTGCGGTAGTAGGTGCGTCTCCTGGAAAAGACAAATGTCTGCCTGGGTATTCTCTAGAAGTGAGAGCACAGCCCGTCTCTTGACTGGATTATTCAGCCGCCGGACATTCAGAGTCACTACCTTGCAAGTGTCAGGAGGCATTCAAAGGGGTGTAGTAGAAAGCAATGGGGCCCCACATTACCAGGGTAACAAGGGCATGTATGTTGCCGAGTGATATAGGTGACACAATAGGGCATAGAGCACTAGCATGTGTGAAGCAGAAGTGATCAATCAAAACCAGAGGCCCAACCAATGTCCCGATAACCATAGGCCACAACAAGCACTGGACAACCCCCCCCCCCCCCCCCTCTCTCCAGCAAATCAAATAGAAAGTCAAAACTGTGATTGCGGCAGTCAAGTCTAAGCAAACCAAGAAGCACGTGCATTGTCTGAATAACAAGGAACCCCATTGTGCACTGGACGACCCTCCCCCACCCCCGCCAACACCCGGATCCCTCCCCCTCGCCTGCCTCCCCCCCTTCCGGTCCCCTCAGCAACTGTGTCCCCCCCTCCCAACTTCCAAACTGACCCCAGTCCCCACCCGCAACTGGGACTGTCCCAACAACCCCGGCCCCACCCTCCAGATCCCCCAACAACCCATCAGAAACCATTGTCCAAGTCCGGTCCTCAGCGGACAAGCCTGTGGAAAGTCAAAAAAGTGGATGTCCAGCCACCACGCACTACCCCTTCCCCCCGCCCCCCGAACCCCCAAACTTGCGTTACAGTCATGGAGATGTCAATCTCCCCCCGGAGTTCATTTAGGCAGTCAGCGCGACTTAATTTGTCGCTGCATCGGTGGCCACAGCTCGCAGTGCATCATCCAGGTCCGCAGCTGCAGTAGGCGAGCTCGGTCTCGTTGAGGGGGCCGAGGACCGCCGGCCAGGGATCGTCTGCCAGCCATCCCTGGTGATACGGCGCCGGCTAGGTGTGAATGTTCTGTCGTCCGTAGCAGTGATACCCAGAACCCCGCATGTATCCTGAAGGGAACGCAGCTGGTGTAGAGTCCCGTTCCATCAGAAAATAAGGCGGAAAGGGTGCCCCCAGGAGTATTGAGTGCCATGCTCCCGAAGAAAATCAGTCGCAATTTTAAAGGCCTTGCGTTTCTGCAGGGTAGATGCTGCAAGATCCTGGTAGAGTGCCACACGGTGACCCCTAAAGACCTGTCAAGGTCAAAATTCGTCGTCCCTTACCTTGTCTTGATATGAGACACGTTGTGAATTCGCAGGGACGCAAGGGACCAACCTCCCTAAAGACTAGCCCCTTCCTGGAGAAAGTATAAAACACTACAAGATATGAACTAGACAAAGGGGAGGAGGGCCGGTACTGGACGTAACTGTTCTGGCTGTCGACCTGCGAAACAACATGAACATCTAATTACTTCTCTTGTTCTAAACTTTTTATAGGCACCTCTTCTATGTCTCTTACTTCTCTGCACAAAGCTCTATCTCTCGCCTACCTGCGAACAGCTGTTGTCAGTCTTCCGTCCAGTATGTCTTGCTTGTCTTGTTGGTCAGTTTTGTCTGAAGGGGTTCTGTTGTCCTGTCCCGTTGTGTTGTCTTGTTGGTTGTCTTGTTGTGAATTCAAGCCTGTAATTTTCTGTAATATACAAATAAAAGAATTAAAACATTTGTTCTCTTCCTTTTGTCTAGAAATCCCCTTTTTTCACCTTAATTAACTAGGGCCTAGCTCCTTCTCTTGACTTACTTAAACTGCGTTCTGTGTTCTTGTATTCTTTGGTTTCCAGATCTGAAAATATAAGGTTTTTGTATGGCAAAAAGAAACAAGCACAAACACTAGGAGCTCAAATACAGCATTCGGAAATAATGCCTTTCCAAATAACCCTCTGACCTTTGATTCTGTCTTTTCAACTATTTCTAAATAACTAAATACCTAAATCGAATTTCAATGTTTGTTGCTTTCCTGAAGTCTTGCAGATTCAAGTAGTGTTCCAGAAATTGTTCCGATAACCTTTCTTGCGAAGGGCGCCTTAACTGTGGAAAATTATAAACGTATCTTTTGTCTTTGCAGATTTCTCTCGGTGCGATGAAGGATGATGCCAGGCTTTTGCTCCGGAGAAGACGGAAGGCCTCCAAGTCGTAAACCAGGTGAGCTGCCGAGAGTTCTCAAGTCCATTCTCCAGCGCAGGCGGAAGGCAAAGCGCCTTCCAGAAGGCTGGGTGCGGTTTAAATACCTGACCGCACCCAGCCGCACCTTACATATGCATGCGCTCGGCCAGATTCTAGCAGGGCGCACAGGCAGGATCAAACACACACAATTCCATCCTGTAACAAGCCTGCAATATATCCTCAAGGGGCAAAAGAGCGTTTTGTTAAAGAGAAAAGGCATAATAGAATGACACACTCATATTACAGGACAACAAAACGGTAATCAGTGGCTTTTACAAAATCGGCAATCAAAGGCTTCATGTTTCTTCAAAGCAACCATTATCACTGAAATAAGTACCAAACACCTATCCCCACATTACTTCATATAAGGAGTGCTGGTGCACGGGAAAGGGGCGGGTTTTCATATGGCAAATTATGCCAAGAAATAAGTGAAGCCTATCATCAATAAAGGCTTCACACGGAATCATGACAGTACTCCCTCCTCAAGATCCCCCCTAAGACTGTTGCTATAGGTCTAGGTTTTGAAGGATTCTGCATATGGAATTTTTTTTAGAACTCTTGGAGCATTTTGCAGATGAGTGACTGGTTCCCATGACCTTTCCTCAGGGCCATACCCCTTCCAATCTACTAAATAGAATAGCTTGCCACGAATTCTTTTAGAATCTAGAATCTTCTTAACTTCAAATTCTGGATGACCATCAAGACAGAAGAGGGAGGTCGAATCAGCCTAGTTTGGGGGTCAAAAGGTTTGATCAAGGATACATGAAACACTGGATGAATCTGATATTTCTGAGGAAGTTGTAACTTTACACAAACCGGATTGATGATTTTATCAATGGGAAAAGGCCCTATAAACCTGGGATTGAATTTCTTAGTTCCTTTTATGGTTAAATTTCTCGTACTTAACCAAACCTTGTCTCCAGGACTGTACTGAGGTTGTTCACTTCTGTGTTTATCGGCTGACTTCTTTTGGGATTCTTTTGCTTTAGCCAAATTATATCGAGCTTCCTTATGAATAGAAGACAACCCAGAAATATAATCATGAATTGCTGGAACAGAATCATGAACCTTAATGTCTTCCGGGAAACTTTTAGGATGGAAGCCATAATTACAGAAAAAAGGAGACATATTGGTGGAAGTATGTTCAGCGTTATTGTATGCAAATTCCTTGCTTAGAAGATCAGACCAATCTTCAGACATGGTGGTTAACATGCAACGTAAGTACTGTTCTATGGTTTGGTTTGTGCGTTCAGTTAAACCATCAGTTTGGGGGTGATAACTGGACGACAAACGAATTTCCATTTAGAGAAGAGAACTTAAATTTTTCCAAACATGAGATATGAATTGAGACCCCCTGTCAGAAATTACTACAGATGGAATTCCGTGTAAACGAATGACATGTTTAATCAATGTTTTGGCTAGTTCCATAGTTGTAGGAAGTCTTTTCCACGGAATGAAATGTGCCATACGTGAAAATTGATCTACTACTGTTAGAATAGTAGTATATCCATCTTGTGTCAAAGGAAGTTCCACTATGAAGTCTAAAGAAATAGAATGCCATGGTTGAGGAGGTATAGGTAGAGGTGTTAATAAAACACTAGGGGACGGATGAGAGGGCTTGTTTTGGATACAAACACTACAAGTGGTTACAAAAAGTTGTACATCCTTGAACATTGTTGGCCACCAAAATTGTCTTTTGATCAGTTCGTATGTTTTGGCAATTCCTGGATGAGCTGAAAGAGGTGAATCATGAAAAATGTGGATAATTGATTCCTGGAGGGCTTTAGTAGGAACCATTACTAGATCATGCACATAAAGAAATGCATCTTTTTCTTGAAGGGATGGATACTCTTTTCTCCATTCTTCAAGACTTCTTGTTTTTAACTCCTTCTGAATTTAATCAGAAATACTCTAGATTGATAAGCATGCTAGAAAACAAGTAGTAGGTAGTACAGGATGTACAACAGTTTCTTGATTCACACTATTTTCTCCCAAACGAGACAAAGCGTCAGCCTTTAGATTTTCTTTCCCAGGTCGATATGTTATCACAAAATTGTAATCATTGAAGAACAGAGACCATCTTAACTGTTTCGCTGATAAAGCTTTTACCTTTTGCAAAGCTTGCAGGTTCCTATGGTCAGTGTAGATAGTGATAGGGTGACGAGCCCCTAACAAGTAGTGTCGCCATTCCTCAAAAACTGCTTTAATAGCTAATAATTCCTTATCAGCTATGGCGTAATTTACTTCAGCAGGAGACAATTTTCTTGAATAATAGGCAATGGGATGCATTTGACCTGTTTCCAAGTTTTGTTGAGACAGGATCCCTCCTAAAGCGAACTGAGAAGCATCTGCCTCAACAATGAATGGGAGATTGGAATCGGGGTGACTCAAAATGGGAGCTGAAGTAAACTTTCCCTTTAAGTCATGAAAAGCCTTATCAGCTGATTCAGTCCAGTCGAATTTTACTCCTTTATGCAACAATTTGGTAATGGGAGTTATAGTTTGTGAGAAATTTTGAATGAATCGACGATAGAAATTTGCGAACCCTAGAAAACTTTGTATTTGTTTCACAGATGAGGTTTGAGGCCAAGAAGTTACAGCTTCAACTTTCTTAGGGTCCATTTCTATACCAGAGGGACTAATAATGTATCCCAAAAAATCTACTTTGGACACATGAAATAGACTTTTTTCCAACTTCACATATAATGAATTGGAAAGCAGTTTTTGAAGAATGGCGCGAACTTGTTGTACATGTTCGTCTTCAGATTGAGAGTAAATCAAAATATCGTCAATATAGACCACACAACAAATGTCAATAAACTCATGCAATACTTCATTTATAAAAAATTGAAAAGCTGCAGGAGCGTTACAGAGTCCGAAAGGCATGACTTGGTATTCATAAAGGCCGAATTTGGTACGAAATGCTGTTTTCCATTCATCACCTTTCCGGACTCAAACAAGGTGGTAAGCTCCGCGCAAATCCAACTTTGTATAAATGGTTGCATTCTTTACCTGATCTAAAAGAGTTGGAATAAGAGGCAAAGGGTATCTGTTCTTTATTGTGACATTGTTTAAGGCTCTATAATCTATGCACGCTCTTAATTCCCCTCCCCGTTTAGGAATGAAAAAAAGTGAAGATGATACAGGAGACTTAGAGTGCCTGATGAAACCGTTAGCAAGGTATTCATCCAGATACCCCCGTAAGTGTTCATTTTCCTTCTCCGTCAGAGCATAGATTCTGCTGCATGGCAAGGTAGCCCCTGGCACAAGATCAATCCTGCAATCAAAATCCCTATGGGGAGGAAGGGTATTAGCCTTTTTTTTATCAAATACGTCTTGTAAATCTGAGTATACCATAGCTACTCCTTCTAGGAGTAGAATACTTGAGGATTCTATGGGTAATTCAAAACCTTGAATTGTGTCTCCTGTCCTATTTAACAGAAAACATTGACTCAAACAATGATGAGATCTAAAGGTCACAGTTCTTGCCTGCCAATCACTAATTGGGTTGTGTAAAACAAGCCAGGGAAGTCCCAAGATCAGTTTAAACTGTGGGGCATCGATAACATCAAAAACTATTCTTTCTCTGTGGATAGGGGAACTGTCCATAATTAAGACCTCGGTTTGTCTTTTAATAGGTCCTGAGGTCAGTTCTTTACCGTCCACTGCTCTGACTGTTTCTGGGTCAGTCTTTAGAAGGGAGCTAAATCCAAGATGTCTTAGAAACTGAGTGTCAATGAAATTCCCAGTAGCTCCTGAATCTATGATTACTTCTACCTTTCTAGAACACCCAGAATTGGCCAGACTTTTCAATTCTACCATTACACAAAAGTGTCGACACCCTTTGGGTGGGACTGTTGAGGCCACACTAGAACACCCACTCTATAAACTGACCTCTCACTCTACCGAGTGCTCAAGTTTTCCGTTTCCTCTGATGTTAAAGCTAAACTTACAGACTTAGGTTTTTCTTTATTCGGTTTTGAAGGGCATTCTTTCACAAAATGTCCCGTTTTGCCACAATAAAGACATTGATTCAACTTTCGTCTCTTTTCTTTTTCTTCTTTAGTTAAAGGCCCACGAATGGAGCCTATTTGCATGGGTTCTACAGAGCCTGATTTCTGGGTAGTTTCTCGAGGAGTAAAGACTCTATCTCTCTGAAACAAGACTTTATGATCCAACTTTCCTCTTTCTCCTTTTCTTTCTAATATTCTATGATTTAATTTTACAACCAGATCGATGAACTCACCGATCTCCTCGGGAGGTTATAAGATTTGAGTTACCATGTCCTTGAGCTCGTCCTTCAGACCTCTATAGAATAGAGACACCCTTTTTTGATCTGGCCAATCGGCTTCTAGAACCAAACGATTAAATACTGATATGTAATGTAGTAAATCAGACGAACCCTGCTTTAAATTCCGGAGCTCACTGTCCGCTGATTGAACAAAGACATGTTTTGCAGAAATCTTTTTTAATGACCTTTCAAAGGCTCTAAAATTATACAAAACCGGATCGTCTCTTTCTACCAGAGGGACTGACCACAAAGCAGCATACCCTCCTAAGTAAGACAACATAAAAGCCACCTTGGAGGAATCGTCTGGAAAGGCTGTGACTTTGGCTAAAAAGTGTAAATGACATTGATTAAGGAAGATGGAGAATTTATTAGGATCTCCATAAAACCTCTCAGGTTGAGCTAAAGGCGTAGGAACTGGTGTGACTACCTGGATCTGGGTCTGAGCTTCGGAAGACGAAGAAGGTCCCCCCGAAAAGGTGGCTGGCTTTAAAATCGGCTTTTGTTGGTGAACTGTGTTGTGGAGAGAAACCATGTCTCTACGTAACGCTACATTTTCCTGTTTTAACTCTGATAGCATGGCAGCTATATCTTGAAGAGAGACTTGGTCCATTGCGTCCAGGCGAATGAGTCTACTTGGGCTTTGCCTTCTGTCAAGGTCAAAATTCGTCGTCCCTTACCTTGTCTTGATATGAGACGCGTTGTGAATTCGCAGGGACGCAAGGGACCAACCTCCCTAAAGACTAGCCCCTTCCTGGAGAAAGTATAAAACACTACAAGATATGAACTAGACAAAGGGGAGGAGGGCCGGTACTGGACGTAATTGTTCTTGCTGTCGACCTGCGAAACAACATGAACATCTAATTACTTCTCTTGTTCTAAACTTTTTATAGGCACCTCTTCTATGTCTCTTACTTCTCTTGCACAAAGCTCTATCTCTCGCCTACCTGCGAACAGCTGTTGTCAGTCTTCCGTCCAGTATGTCTTGCTTGTCTTGTTGGTCAGTTTTGTCTGAAGGGGTTCTGTTGTCCTGTCCCGTTGTGTTGTCTTGTTGTGAATTCAAGCCTGTAATTTTCTGTAATATACTAATAAAAGAATTAAAACATTTGTTCTCTTCCTTTTGTCTAGAAATCCCCTTTTTTCACCTTAATTAACTAGGGCCTAGCTCCTTCTCTTGACTTACTTAAACTGCGTTCTGTGTTCTGGTATTCTTTGGTTTCCAGATCTGAAAATATAAGGTTTTTGTATGGCAAAAAGAAACAAGCACAAACACTAGGAGCTCAAATACAGCATTCGGAAATAATGCCTTTCCAAATAACCCTCTGACCTTTGATTCTGTCTTTTCAACTATTTCTAAATAACTAAATACCTAAATCGAATTTCAATGTTTGTTGCTTTCCTGAAGTCTTGCAGATACAAGTAGTGTTCCAGAAATTGTTCCGATAACCTTTCTTGTGAAGGGCGCCTTAACTGTGGAAAATTATAAACTTATCTTTTGTCTTTGCAGATTTCTCTTGGTGCGATGAAGGATGATGCCACGCTTTTGCTCCGGAGAAGACGGAAGGCCTCCAAGTCGTAAATCAGGTGAGCTGCCGAGAGTTCTCAAGTCCATTCTCCAGCGCAGGCGGAAAGCAAAGCGCCTTCCAGAAGGCTGGGTGCGGTTTAAATACCTGACCGCACCCAGCCGCACCTTACGTATGCGTGCGCTCGGCCAGATTCTAGCAGGGCGCACAGGCAGGATCAAACACACACAATTCCATCCTGTAACAAGCCTGCAATATATCCTCAAGGGGCAAAAGAGCGTTTTGTTAAAGAAAAAAGGCATAATAGAATGACACACTCATATTACAGGACAACAAAACGGTAATCAGAGGCTTTTACAAAATCGGCAATCAAAGTCTTCATGTTTCTTCAAAGCAACCATTATCACTGAAATAAGTACCAAACACCTATCCCCACATTACTTCATATAAGGAGTGCTGGTGCACGGGAAAGGGGCGGGGTTTCATATGGCAAATTATGCCAAGAAATAAGTGAAGCCTATCATCAATAAAGGCTTCACACGGAATCATGACAAGACCAAGGACGACCTTTTCCGAGCCTCGCGGAGTATTCGCTCTTTCAGGGGATAGTCCGGCAGAAAGGCCAAGATGTTTGGAGGAGGCGCCGAGGCCCGACGCTGTAGGCCCACTCTGTGCGCCCTATCGATACGAATAGGGAAATCAGACGATTCCCCCAGCACCTCTCTGAATAGGTCCCGCAGGTATGCAGCCACATCCTCCCCCTCCTCTCGGGACGGAACTCCACGGACTCGGATGTTGTTCCTCCGGAAACGGTTTTCAAGGTCCTCGGTATGTGACTGAAGATCAAGGTTCTGGTCCCGGAGTCTTATAACCTCTTGTTGCAACTGCATAATCTCCTCGTCCCGGGCATGGCCAGCGCCCTCCACCGTCGCCACTCTCTCTCCCAGGCCATCCACCTCTCGTCGTATCTCCCGGACCTCACCCGCCACCTCCTGCTTGAGGGTTTGGAAGTCGTCCTGCAACGTGCCGAAGAGGGACTCAAGGAAGGATGTCGTGACCGGGGGCTCCCCTCCAGTCGCTCCCTGGGAGCCACCCGGAAGACTCGGAGATGGCTGCCCCCTATCCTAGGCTCGACCAGCCCGGCCCTGTTCCCTCGTCCACCACCGCCGACACCACTGGCAAAAGACTCAACTACTCCTCAGATGGCCCTCTTTGATTCTGTCCGGCAAATTCTTCTCAGGCACCACAGCGCGGGGGGGCCGCGTTAATTTCAAACGCACCACCGCTTCGCTACCAGTCAGTACCGGGCAGTACACACCAAACGCCCTCCTTTCCAGCCTCTTGAAGGCGATAAATCGGCATTGATCCGCTGAAAACCTCCACAAGTGCGCCTCCGGGGCTTCCGGAGAGGTAGGCCGCAGTCCCGACACCACGTGCGTGCTCCTCCTAGGCCGCAGTACAAAGTCTCTCGATCCCCTTCTCGATACTTTCAGATCCGAGAACGCAGAGCGGGACCCAGAGGGTCCCTCCGACAGGCTATCAGGCGAGCGCAGCGCCTCACACCTCCTGGCGCCGTCGCCGTCCGGGGGTATAGGCCAAAGCCACGGCCTCACGCAATGTCCAGCCCCGAGGCTCCTTCAGTCGATGTCCCGCCTCCGGACACCAAGCCGCTCAGCTCCTCGGGGTTCGCCTCAGGGTAGGGTGCCGTGTTGAAAGTCGAAGCCCGACGAGAAGCAGTGGCGGCACCTCAGCAGTCACCAAGGCGGGCGGTCTCCCAAAGCTAGGCCCCGGCTCCGCCTCCGCCCCGGGCCAAAGGCCTTCTCCATTCCCAGCAAGGACTCCGGGACCGTTCAACCTCCAATTCCGGCAATTTCGGCCTTCACAGCCTCCACACCAACCTCCAGCATCTATATCTCGTTAAATGCAGGGTCCCGGGGGGAAGACCAGTGCTAAATTAGTAGGTTAAGGGCTCGGGTCCGGCGGAGCTCACAGCGAGTGCGACCGCTCAGCCCGCCATCTTGGCCACGCCCCCCAATGAATATTTTTAACGATTCCTTATTTTACTAATCGCGAAATAGTGAGTCAGTGTGGCATTTTCGCAAAATAAGGAATCACTAGTTGTTTTCCGTTGCTTTTAGCGATTCCTTATTTAGCGATTAGGTGTTTCTGCTTCTACATTTCACATGGTTTATTACTGATCGCAAACACTGAAATTCTGCGATTTTCAGCGTTAGCAATCGGTATTTGGCCACCACCATCTGGCCCAAAGTTATTATCTTTATTGTTTTACTTCTTTAAAAAATGTTGCATGAGTTACATTTTGAAGCATGCATGTTTTTCATAAAATGTCTACGTTGGACACCACTGGCAGACATTGTCATGTTAGTGCCACTGGCAAATCCAAGTTTGAACAGATCTCACTTTATCTCATGTCAGGTGTACCTTATCTAATCTTGTTTTTTCCTCAGATATTACATTATCTCTTGTCAGGTGTAGTTTATCTAATCCTGGTTTTCACCAGATCTCACGTTCTCTCATGTATGCTGTATTTTAACTAATACGGTTTCCCCTCAGACATTACATTATCTCATGTTAGGCATATTTTATCTAATCCTGGTTCACCTAAGATCTCTCATTATCCCATGCAGGAGTAATTCATGTAATACTGGTTTTCCCCAGATCTCACGTTCACTCATGTAGGCTGTATTTTTACTAATCTTGGTTCTTCTCAGATATTATATTACCTAATGTCAGGTGTATCTTATCTAATCCAGCTTCTCCTCAGATCTCACATTATCTCAGGTCAGGTGTATCTTATCAAAATCTTGTTTTTCCTCAGATATTACATTATCTCACGTCAGGTGTGTTCTATATAATACTGGTTTCCCCAGATCTCACGCTCTCTTATGTAAGGTGTATTTTAACTAATCCAGGTCTCCTCAGATCTCTCATTATCTCATGCCAGGTAAAGTTATCCTGGCTCTCCTTGGATCTTGAATTATCTAATGTCAGGTATATTTTATCTAACCCAGCATCTCCTCAGATCTCACATTATCTCAATTCAGGTCTATTATATTTAATCCTTGTTCTACTTAGATCTCGCATTATCTCATTTCAGCTATATCCAGGGCCGGACTGGCTACCATGCAGTTTGGAATGCTGCTAAGCTGGGGGCTGATTTTGTTGATGGGACCTGCGTGTACTAAACGAAATTCGTTTTGCTTTCATTATTATCGAAGCACACGCAGGTCTCCTTGAACGAAATCAGCCCCCACTGCAGTAAAATCAGCCAGCAGCTCGGCTGAATTCCAAACTGCCCAGTAGTCAGTCCGGACCTGGCTATATCCTATCCAATCCCAATACAGGGTCTACATAAGGAAAGATCAGTGCAACAAGTGAAACCGAAAATGTGGCTTAGGGACACAAAAAACATAGACTATGAGAAGCTAGCAGCACAATGCGAGAAAGACCTCTCCCTCCCCCCCAAGCTATTCAACGTTTGCGATCTCACAGAGCACTACAACTCAACAATGTTGGATATATTTGACTCTCTTGCTCCGCCTAAATTAAAGGAATTCAGGTTAAAGACATTAAACCCTGATTCAATGGGGCCCTAAACAAGGAAAGGAGTACTCTTTGGCTAACAGAAATTAAATGAAGACAACACCCCTCTTTCCCCCAGCTTTAACTTCTGAGAAAGACCAGAAATTAGTACAAGAGCATTCACAAATCAAAAAAATAACTATTTAGTCTAGAACTGGAGAGCGCTAAGAATAGACCTCGCAAACTCTTTGAAATAATAAATCACCAGTCGAACAAACTGGCAAGAGCCGCTCAAGAGGAAACTAAATCCCTAATAAACTGTAATGAGTTCTCCTCCTTCTTTGCAATCAAAATCAATTCTCTGGGAAACGAGTTGAATTGCGCCGCTAGCACCAATTCTCTGCCTCCAGCAACACAAACCAACAACTCCACTCACCTCTACCAGGCAGCTCACTGGTCTACCTTCCACCTATACGATGACCATATCATCTCGGAAATCTTAGCATCCATTAAACCAAACAACCACTTTAATGACCCGCTAGCAACCAGCTGCTTATCTGCAACCATCCAATTTATTACACCCCTTTGAACCATAATAATCAATGCTTCTCTATCGCAAGGGCCGATACCTGGCTCTCTAAAAGCTGGGCAAGTCATCTCGATCTTAATAAAACCCACCCTGAATCCTGCTGAAGCGGACAACTGCAGACCTATATCCAATATTCCACTTCTAGCTAAAGTTCTTGAAAAATGCGTGTAACAGCAACATAGCCAACACATCGCCAAATTCAACCAGCTAGATCTATGCCAATCAGGCTTCAGGCTAGATCACAGAACTGAAACTACTATTCTCCACATAGTAGATGATGCCCTACCAGGACAAAACGTGTCTCTTAATTCTTCTGGACCTATCATCGGAGTACGACACAGTCAAACATGAGAAGTCACTAGAACGTCTTGAAAAAAGGATGGGATTAAGGGGACCATCCTCGAATGGTTTAAATCCTTCCTTTGTAACCACTCCCAAAGTTAATCGAAAACTATCCAATCCTTCTCTAATCGCAATCAGAATTCCCCATGGTTCAACTCTCTCCCCCATGCTTTTTTATCTCTATCTGGAACCGTTAGCTGAAATTCTGTGCAGCGCCAACATCTCTTTCCACATGTATGCCGATGACACACAGATTTACATCAACATCTATTCTCTAGAAGAGATCAAAACAATGAATGAGGCTCTAACGCTAACTGTGAAATGGCTTGCTAGCAATCAGCTCAAGCTAAAAGGGCAAAAAATGGAATTCCTGCTAATCTTCCCCTTAAAAGTTCAACTGACATCCGAGAATGGATCAACTCGATCACCGCGCTGAACTGCACCCCGACCATAGTGGATCACACTGGACAAGAACTTGAATATGAGAGCCCACATCAGCACTCTAGACAAAAATGCAAGGTTTCACCTGAGCTACCTGAGCAAATTAAAACCATTCCTCGATACATCGGACCTTAACCCCTTGCGTGCGGGGCGTATTTTCCGCCTGTGCTGACTCCGCCTTGCGCGGGCGCAGTCATGACGGAACGGTTTAAAATGGCAGTTCAGGCA
This sequence comes from Lissotriton vulgaris, assembly GCF_964263255.1. Lineage (NCBI taxonomy): Eukaryota > Metazoa > Chordata > Amphibia > Caudata > Salamandridae > Lissotriton > Lissotriton vulgaris. The sequence goes on from NC_141686.1 coordinate 257,343,110, forward strand.
CTAGTTATTTCTAGGATTGAGTACGGATGCTCTACCCTCGCAGGACTACCCTAGATCTCAAAGTCTCCCCTAAATGCTTGTATCAATGCAGCCGAAAGACTCCAAACAGGATCAAAAAATTCAACCATATATCTCTGCACCTCAAAGTGCTGAACTGGCTCCCGTACAAAGCCAGAATGCAACTCAAATTGGCCTGCGTCACACACAAAGCGCTACATTCTAACTCTCCAGCATATCTCGCCCAGAAAATCATGGTCTCCAGAGGAAACAGGCACTCCCGGTCCGCCAGGGCTTTTTTGTTCTGAAACCTCCTCTCTTCCGGAAGAAGAAAACATACAACAGAGCTTCTATGGGCCCGCACCCAGAAACTGGAACTTGCTGCCGCCCCACATCAGAAAAATACCATGCTTGGCTAGATTCAACAAGCATTGGTGATGCAATAGGTCTCGCATTTACACACGTTTTATCTATTGGCATTGTAAATGATAATGCCTTTTATTTATGTTTTGGTTTTTAAAATGTAAATAAAAGGCATTGTCATTTCCAATGCCAATAGCTTAAACTGGCGTAAATGCGACACCAATTGCGTTGCAAATGCTTGTTCAAGGTACTGTTGTTCTATGGTCTGTGCGACTCCACGCCTGAAACTGCTATCCTCGCGGGCGTCACCGTACTTTGTATTTTGCCCTGTCCTGATATCGTGATAGCCCCAGTTGGTGCTATTTGATTTATACAAATTTATTTTTGCAACAACCTTTCTAAAGATATTCTACTGAGTTTGTATGTTGGATTTTTATCGTTTTGGTCATGTTTAAGTTTAGAAAAGAGATGTTATTTTTCTAAACTGGTGTGGTATCCATTTGTGATGTTTTCACTTTGTTACTGTGAGTGTTGGTACAAATACTTGACACATTGCCTTTGGACTACGCCTGTCTGCTCGTGCCAAGCACCAAGTTGGTGAGCAGGGGTTATCTAAAGTGTGTATCCCCCTTACCCTGACTAGAAGCAAGGGTCCCTATTTAAAACCAATCACAGACCTGGTGATCTGCTGACTCCAGCAGGCCACCAATCCCTATGATGGCTGTTATTCCTAATAGGTCACAAACTGTGACCTACTTCAATAATATTCATGAGGTAGGCAGATTTGTGACCCACTAGAAAGCAAAAATAAAAAGTTGTTAAATGTCATAAATTAGGAATACTGATTTCCTAATTGCGAATCGCAGAAAATAGCAATTTGGAAATCGCTATCACCAATGCTAGTACATCTGCTCCTAAATGAACTCTGACAACTCCTTCTACCATCGGTCCCCAGACCAAAATTTTCCCTACAGCACTTGTGTAATGCAACTGATAAAAAAGACATGAGCTCTCTCTCTTTTTTAGCCCTCCCTCTGCTGGTCTGTAGATGAAGTGTGATTTAATAGAACACTTTACCTTTGTCTCTTCGTTCTCCACACTAGCATCCAAAGTGAGATATATTTGCTTGCCCATTTCTGGGGTTGGGAGTTCCTGTGAGTGGGCGGGGGACTGTGAAAGGCTTTTGTTGGAATCAATCTATACCACATCCATTGCTCTTCCTCGTTCAATGGCATAGCAATTAAAACAAATGAGATTTGGCTGATATATGCTCCCCTTGGAAAATAATGTTTTTGTAGATCCCATATTAATAGGATTTTTGGGCATTTAAGAAGTATTTCTAACTTACATGTGCCTAATAGGTTGAGATAACAAAGCTCCACTTTCACACTTTCATGAAGAGGGATTTAAATTGGTGTATCAGTTTTATTATTGTGTTTTCAGACAAAAAATTAAAACAACCCAGCATTACAACAGATAACACTGCAAACAAACTGACCTTAAAATAGTTCAAGGAGTGTACACAATCCAACTGCAACATCCATAAACCTCATATTAACTAATAAATCAATTGCACACATACAAGTACAGCTAAACTACTTAATGAAAAGATTAAATCATTTAATACCCACCTTCTGCCACCATACAAGAGATTAACCAATGGTACTAGTGCTTCAGTAACATCCTTCAGTTTTCCATTAAGTTCCAATGTATTTACCCATCTTAATGTTTGCTTGTTTAAAACTATTTCTTCAGTAAATAATACCCCACATCACCAGCACAATTCCATATTGAGAGGTTTTTATAAAACCAGGATTATCAAAATAACGACAACAATGTATCCTTAGAGCAATGCCTGCCTGACGTTTCTTATCACCCATTTATTAGCACACAATATTATGGACGGATAATACCATGCTGCTGCATTTCCAACATGAATAAGTTTCCTACATACAAACCTTTTTCTGAAGAAAGCAGCTTCAAATAAAAAAAACTCTGGCTCTACAAGACAGTTGTAGTTGGATAACAGTGCTTTAAAATTAAACCTAAACAATCTGTGGGGAAGCCACATTTGCATAAAAAAGGCTTCTCTTTGGAAATGTTCCAGAGACAGCATTTCTAGATTTAGGACACTCCACAAGCCTCACTTGTGGAACACACTCTTTCTTACCTTCCAGTTAATCTCCAGCATGGTACCAGCTTGAAAACACTTGCAGCGGTCGCTTGATTGACTTTCAGCAGCTATGCCACTCGCATTCCCTTCTATGGTGCATGCAGAAGGTTTATTTTTGGAAGTATTGAAAGTGGCAGCCAATCAGTGTGAACTTCGTGAAAGGACTCCTCAGCACAGCTGTTCATGCCCTGCCCTGATAGAGCGCGTCATAGCAGGACATGGACAGCGCCCCTGAACATGGCCGACATGTTGGAAAGGAAGTATTTTGTACTCAGTGGAATGGAACAGAATTTCTAGACAGAAAATAACGATAGAGCTGATGATGGCAAAAATTACGGTAAAGAGTCGGAGTAATTTGTTTGAGATAATTAATTTTAATATCACGCGAGAGAACAATCCTCTTGCTATATAAAATACATTATTTTAAAAAATAGATTTTGAAACCAGACCGACTTTTTTGTTGATTAGCAGGGATTAATTAAAAAGAAACGCACACTCATATTCCTCTTTTGTTGTTATTTGGATTGCGGTGAGCACAATTCGCAAAACTCTGGAGGAAAATGCTTCCGCCGGTTGTGTTTTTATGTGAAGTGAAAGAAAGACTGGGTGGTCGCAATTCAGTGACAAGCGCCTGTCTGCATGCAATGTAAGTTTTTAGACTGCAAATGCTTCTGGTAACCTCTCAAGTCCTAATAGAACATTCACCACGTCTTGTGAGTGAACAATAATTTAATAACTACAACTGTATTTTTGAAATTAACTGTAAGCGATGGGGCCTGATGATGAAGCATGCCAACAACTAGGTTGGTGGGTGAGGGCTTTCTTAAAAAACAAAAAGGTTTTTTGTAAAAATTAATTTTTTTTGAACTACCAGACACATAACCTTTCCAGGTAGCTAGCTCTTGTTTATTAAATACAAATTCCTTCCTTAACATTCTCAGCACTTATACAGCTTGCTGCCTAGCGACATGCATCTCTTCTTGACCTCTACATATGTATGCCAATGTGGACTTCCTTGATGTAGCCTATGCAATATCTTGTACCACGGTTGCTATTTCCTACAACCTCATTCGTACCTCTCTGTTCACTTTATGGGGAAGAGTCTAGTGCTGTACAATCTGTCTCTGCTCCAGCTAATGTTTGTTTTTCCCCATTAAATTGTACCCATGTTGCTTATTCCCTATCATTGCATTACCCTGCTTCTGATGGCAAAACGCTCTCATGATTTCGTCTGTCTTGAATTATCTTGTAAACATCTTGCTTAACTCTGTAAAGTGCGCTGAACGGGCCGCGTTCGCGCTCTATAAAACACTAAATAAATAAATAAATAAAATAATCCTGGTTTTCCACTCACTTTCTAGCTCTAGTAAATTTTTCTCAGCATTAATTATCTAGAACAGTATTTTTATAATAAAATATAACCACGCCTGAAGTAATTTGAAATACCTTTTGTTTTTTTACACTGAAGGTATTGAGATTAACTCCATTGTATGTTACACTTAACTGCATTTTAATTTGGGGTGGACGTAAGTAGAGCAACGCAAAGCTCAGCGAAACGGTAAAAAATCTCTGCGAGCAAGCAAAAGTTCACCAAACATGCGGAATTGCTTGTTCCACCCATTCACAATGCTTTTTGCCTGTTCTCTGCAGGAGGCGAAATTACCCAATTTCCGCGAGCGGAACGGAATTTACCGCCCAGGCCTAATTTTAATATCAATTCAAAACAACATTTATCACCAAGAGTCTCTACATTGTTAAAGATGGGAAACATCTGAAGGTGGAGTGATCGTGGACGAGCACTTCCGGTTAAGATGCAATGGAGTTGTTGTTCAATAATAGTTGTGTATGTGATTTTTCATCTCATTTTCTCCTTGTATCATCACATCAGAGCCTGCTAGTTTAAGTACAGGGCATTCTGCAAAGTGCATTGTAATCTACTGGGGTGACTTAATGAGCAAAAGAACCATGGCGGATTCAACCCAGATGTGTGACTGGGGGTGAGAGTCTGAAAAGTTTCAACACTTCGTCCATCTGATTGTGTTTGCTATGTTCGCCAGGGTCTGCCCAGACATGGGTCTCTTGCTCACTCTGCCACTGGATTAAAATTAGGCTGGCTGATATGGGGTGATACCCTGAAACCGGTCCCAGGATGCATGTTTCCGGTCCAAGGAGGAACTGGCCTTGCAGTTCGGGCCTTGCAGTTCGGGCTGCACTGCTACCATGAGGAGCAGGGTCAAGACTGTAGTGCATATAGCTGAGTCAAAACTGTGGTTGCGTGGTCAGCAAAAGAACGATGATGGATTCAACGCAGCACTGGGGTGAGTGTCTGAAAAGTTTCAGCACTCCGGCCATAAACGTATTGTGTCTGCTATATTGTAATCTATTGACAGGTTTATGTAGTTATAACACGTACAACAGGCTGACAGTCAGGGATGTAAGAAGGAAACAACACTCCGTACTACAAAGCCACAGCACATGATGGGTGATTAAGGCTAGGAAGTGCATTCATCCCCAATCACCCCCAGACAAATCCATTAGTTCCAGTAACCCAGCCTGCCTACCCTCTTGCCTAGTCTGAAATTGTGCGAGACTTGTGACCCATTGAGTACTCGCAGTGTAGAAGTGCCCTCATGCAGCACTTCTCACATGGTACTTTGAGCCTTCCAGCTAACACTGTATCCATGTAAGGCCCCTCCAAAACATAAACTCACATCTCTGTACTGCAAAGGCCAAGTGCCAATAGAAAATTTCCCCACTGAGCCACCAAACTGCATCCAGTCAATTATCTGCTGGTGCTGCTGTTTGCATGACTTGTCAATGATTGTTTATTGAATCCTTGCAGTGTGTCACTTGGCAGAGTGTGGGGTAGAAGAGTTGGGAAGGTTCAGCAGCTACTAGAAAGCATACACTTCTGCCCGCCACACAAGGCCTGATATGATGTAGCTCCAGTGCTCAGTCCACCTTGCTTGTGCTGTCTGTACGCATGGCCTGCCACCACATGCAGTCACTGTGCTGGTGCAGCATTATAATTATGAGACGTTGACATCAACCCAAACATGCCCACAAAACTGGCCAACCACACCCTTCAAAAAATTAAGTGGCCCCTCAATTTGCAAGACATGGGGTAGTACCCTAAAGACTGTTTTAAAAGATTCACATGACTTAAGCCCCCATTGTGTATGTTAAAGTCACTCTATATACATCTTGTGAGATCAGACACTTGAAGTGTTTGCTGAATACTACACATCACCTTCTGATGGGAATGCTGCAATTATGGATAGGTTTGGTTTTATTTTTTGAAAAAATACATATCTACAGTAAAATGTGTTCTTTCCATTCCCTACCATATACCCAGGAATGTTTTCTTGGTGCTTTCTCTTGTGTTGCTCATGATTGATACTACAACACAAGCCTTTCTCACGATAAATTGCTAAGACGATTCCTACCAATCCACTTAATTTATCGCTAATACACGTATCTCACATTTGGAGTACTGACAGGATTTTCTCATTCATTGTCCTGTGTTTGGCTGAAGGTGTAAGGCCTTTTCTTCAGGTCTTCCAAGATTCCAGAATGTAGAGGGTAGAAGTGGGTAGTACATGTGATTGATATGTTAATTTGTCCATAATACTACTGGGTCCTTGGCTAACAGTCATTAGTCAAGGCTCCTTTTTAGGTTTCGCATACGCTGCGCACAAGCGCTGCATAGGAGGAGACCTTTAGGAATCGATTCCGTTTTTGCCCCAAAAACGTGCCCGTGTTGCATTGCTTTCAATGGCAATGCGTTCACGTTTGGCGATTCCTTTGCGGGAGCGAAGTTTTAAACCATCTGTTTATAATTAACAGATGGCTGTTGCTCGCCCCCGCAAGGGAAACCGACTAAAGTCCCCTCCTTTCTTCTCCCCCTGCTGCCTCCTCCTCTCTTCGTCAAACCTTTTTTTTTTTTTTACTTTCAGCGCAAGGCGCACACGCTTGTTCATTTGGGTTTTTCCACTTGCTATCCCCAAAAGTACTGAGCTTGTCTGGACCAGCACAGGCATCAAACATTGGCAAGCCCAACAGACCATGGTGAACAGAGATTGGGGCTTTCTGAGAACTTCTGTAGCGGTTTATCACTGAGACGAACTATAAAATCCAGCTGTGCTGGGTTGTACTTAATGTGTTTCCTACTGCTGACATGTGTGGTGGGAAAGGAGGGTAATGGTACACTGTTCAACAAACCTTTGTGAACATATTTTAAATATGATTTTCTTTCTTAAGCAGCAGCAGTTTACAGGTACTGTGAGAAAAGACAATTTGCATACGGTCACACAATTTATTCAAGAGGGAAGCTGAGATCCATGACACAGGGTTTCTTAGTACCACTAGACCGTGTCTACCAGGGCTGAGATAGGAAATTAATTTGTTCAGGATATCATTGGAACCAGGGTGCTGTGATGTCACGACATGGCCGTCTGGTCCTGTAGTGCTGAAGTGCCGTCTGCCAAGTTGCGTGATGAGCGAACTCCTGCTGTGAAGATCTGTGTCATTGTGGAGTGGTGTGGCTCACTGGTTAGAGGCGGCAGACCCAGAAGCAGAGGACGGCCCGGGACCAGGGTTCAATTCCCGACACGGCAGGGTCGTGAACCAGGGTCAGCGGACTCGATAATTCTCGCCTTGGTGCCTACACTAACCAGGGATCACACTCGGCAACTCTGGGCATTAGCTTGCCTCATCTCCACAACGGCCCCCCACAAACACCGGGGATGCCTGGTTTCACCTTGGAGATACCCAGGAGGGAACATCTCACAGGGAAAGCCAGGACGGGTTCCCCAGCGGTCTATAGCGCCAGGACACCTCCGGGTAGCAGTGCGCTTTACAAGACACACACATTTACATTAGTAATTTCCTAAATGTAAACTCCATGGAGCAGGCTACTCCTCCTTTCATCCTTCAGAGATCGATAGCATCACCCGGAAAAATATAATATAACTTTGCATATGCTTGGTGTTCTTGTGGGAGGGGGAAGCAGTAACAGGTGCACTGTATTCTGAAATAATGAGAATTAGCTGATTTTCGAGACCTCGTGAACAGCTGTGGACCCAACGGCACTGCGCAGCTCAGGATAAAATCAGGAGCCTGTGCAACTATGACGGACGAAGCCAAAAAAGGCATGTATCTGTTAAAGACCTTAAAATAACCTGTCTCTTTGTAGCTGTCAGGCCTCTGTAAGAACGTCTTGCTTACCTTACTACCTAGGTCAGTCAGTCAACCGCCAACCCCCATCCATCAATTAGCCTGCCTTCTCATCTCCACATCTCTTCATCCAGTCGGCTGCATCTCCAACGTATATACATCCATCTAACCAGTCGATCTAGACTGACCCCGAGTATACTTTCTTCCCTCTCAAGACTGATACGTCTCACCCATGCCCACCTTAAGCACTCTCTGATCCCCGCCTGAACCACGATCATTTCAAAACGCTCTCTGGTTAGTGCAGCAGCCTTCCTGATTACACTAAATACCTGATTATAGGATTGTACGCTAAATACCTGATTATAGGATTCACTTAGCAAAGCTGCGATTCTCTCTATAGGACTTTCCCTCATTAGCATTCTCCAATTCCCTCTCTAAAGACGCTAACGTGCTCTAAAAGCGCTCTCTGCTCACTCTGAAGGAGTGATTAGCCTATACATGCTCTGAGTGAGTCTATCAACATGCCTATTCATTCTTAAAGCGTTCGATGGTTTCCGCTAAACTGCCTCCTATTTGTCTCCAGGACGATCCTTGATTCTCTCTCTCTCTCTATCTCTCTCTTTCTTTCTCTTTTTCTCTCTCTTTCCCTCTCCCTCTCTTTCCCTCTAGAGACATGTAGATCTTCTGTAGTTTGATGATGCTACAGACGTGTAGATTGTCTGATGCTCCATACACGTAGATCTTCTGGTGTCTGATGCTACAGGCATGTAGATCTTTTGTAGTATGATGCTACAGATGCATAAATCCGCTGAAATCAGATGATACTGCAGATCTTTTGGAGTCTGATGATATTACAAACGATGGACGGAATGCAGAACACATCAAAACATTCACCCTAGTCAAGAGATCTGGGTTAAATCCATTTTTCTTTTGCTCACCATGCCACCCAGTTTGGAACCAGCCATATGTAAATCAGTCTTGAACCTGTGCTCATGGGACCAGTCCAGCACTAACTGCCAAGTCAGCCCCTCCCTGGACTGGAAACAAGCATCCTGGTATCTGTTTAGGGGTATCACCCCTCATTAGCCACACTAGCTTGAATCCAGCAGCACAATGAAAACACAGTACTTTGCTTCAGCCAAAAATTGTGAATTTGCAACATCTCAGTCCCTCAGCCTTCTAAGTGAATATATTGAAAACACCACATTTTACTAAAACATTAAGGTCTTTGTAAAGTTTTAATCCACACTTATAAGATCTCCAATCGTTGGGTACATCAAATGCTCTATTGTCTTCTAAGGCACTGGTTGGGTCACATAGCTTAAAAACAAGCCAATAGCTCTAGCTAAGCACTTGTAAAGTCCCAAAGGCGAGACCTATTGGCTATGCCAATGCTTGTTATTTCTTGACTCTTTAATAATAGTGGCTGTGGACAAGCAGCTATATCTGAAAGTAGAAATGTCAGTGAAAAACGCCGAGCAGTTGGGGCTTCACACTTGGCCTCAATCTTGCATGTCTCTTCATAGTGCCAGACTAGAGTCAAGCTCACCAGGTACTTTTTCCCCATTGCTTTTGCCAATCTTGATCCTTTGGCTGTGCTTTGGCGAGCTAATAGATAGTATCAGTGAGAAAATCTCATTCATCAACTCAAGTGCATGACAAATTATTAATAATAATAATAAAATATTTTATTTGATTCATTAGCATTATTAGAATAAAGACAAATCCCAAGTCAGGAAAACTAGTAGATCATAAAATAAAATTGTCTATTTCTTCATTAAAAACCTGCAGTCCATCCACTAATTAGACACACAATATAGAATGAACAATAGAAAGAGACCGGCCCAGTGAATACAGAAAATAAAAGCAGCTAATCACGATCTCAGGACTGCTAAGAAATGGATTAATTCAAACATCTTGTTGACATTCATATGACGACAAAAGGACAAATTCAGCAACGCTCTACAAAGCATATTAGTTGGTGCATCAAGACATAAATACAAGGCACGTCAGAGTGAGTTTAATACTTTCAAGGAAAACAAGTTTTAGTAGTGTTTTTGATTTCAACATCAGTTCTAGACAGTTACACAATACTTGAGCTAGAGGCTCACTTTTATTACAGAGCCCACAGTTCTTTATATAATTTCTGGCAGTTATTCTCTTTCCATAGAATTGGTGAGACAGTAGTTATAAACAAAAAAATCTTAGTGCTATGGAACCAGAGTGGTACTCTTAACTTTAGGGGCAGGAGTAACGTTACTGCCACATAGATATTTAGCTAATCTGGCATTAAGCAGCAAGTCTAGGTTCAGACTGAGAGAGTTTATAATCTACACATGCTGTAGCTGCATTTTAAAATCTGAGTTATTGGTAGAGTGTTAACATCCCCTAAACCATAATTGGCAGCAATAAAAGAAACATATTACATCCATGTATTGGAAATACGCTTTGACTGTGTTTTATCTTCAGAAAAAGTGCTTGAAAAAGACACCTTCATATCTAGTAGTAAGAAGTGCACTGGGTGCAATGGATTGGTACAAAATATTCAGAAACAGTTTACATAGGCATATTTTTTCACGTTTTATAGTTTGGCACGTCTGAGTTTTATATAATTTGAGCAAAGCATAACTAGTGGAATTATTAGATTGCTGGAATACAAGGAGATCGTTTTATGTACAAGGACAACTGCACCGCTGAGTAAGTGTCAGAGGTGGTAGGTATCGGAGCTTAAGACTGCAAAGAACACTTGAATTTAAAAGGAAATCCAGACCCAAAACCACACTGTTAGTTTAGGTGAAATTATCGGTCAAATCCTTCAGCTTGTTACACTATTCCAGTTTATCGTTGCCACAAGACATATCAAAGAGTACATTAAACTTCTTATGTCTTTGCCCCCTTACCTATGGACAGAATGTGCAACCTTCAGAGAATTTGTTGGAGAATCAGAAGAAAAAAACTCAAAAAGGTAGCAAAGAAACATCCCTGCTTTGCTCCGTAATTAGAGTTAATACCTTTGGTCAGTTGATTATTATGCCCTACATCTAACTGTCAATATGGTGATCTGGAAGAAATATCGGAGAAATATCTGAACTGTGTAGTTCTGCCAAAGCCTAACTCAAGCACCTTACTGAATGCAGCCATATAGTCTTTGAAGCATGTATAAAGTTTGTCATCCATAATGAGTATTGTGTACCTACATCGCAGCATTGCAAAAGCCAATATATTATTAGTGGTGGGTATGTCATTGTGAAAAAGGAGGAAATCCTAGTGACTCCAACCATACTTGGGTTCAATAAATGTTAATAAATCTTCTAGCATTGCTACCAAGAAGGGTTATGAATCAGTAGTTTTTTTAATCTCTTTAACATATCCCTTTTTAAATTTTAATGTATCATAGCATCACACTAGGCATCTAGAACAAGTCCTGAAGAGAAAATATTTTTGTGGAACCTAATTAACATTTCAATCTAAAGTATTTACAGTCTCCAAAACCTTTCCTTGTTTCTTTTGCTTTATAATGATAAAAAGGTCCTGCCATGTACATTCTTTCCATCTGGTGCCTAATGACTTCCAAGGTGGATGGAGTATATACTTTTCTTTTTTACGTTCTAGTTTGTTTTTACATTGATGTATTTACTGTTGTTTTTTACATTTTAATATGTTTTCAAAGGGTTTTCTTAATATATTAAATGATTGTATCAAAGTTTAATGTATGGCGCTGGAGAACGTGAAATTGTTACAATATGTTTAGATACTCATAAATCATAAATCCGGCCTACCGTTCTTGCCAATAAGCACTGTCCTTCTAGCATCAATTCATTTTTCTTTTTACAAATTAGAACAAATAGGGTTACTGTGATACTCATAGATCAAACCAAGTTAACTAATTGTTTGACCCCTTCAGTTTTTTTATTGGATGCTATAGCATTCATCCTACCAAAAAATGTGTTTATTAGCTAGAATAAAAGTAACACAGCCATAGAAAATGACTTCAGAAAGGGCTCCCTTTCATGCCTGGCACTAATTAAAAACACTTTAAAGAGGTGAAAAATGGGGGCCAGTAACCAGAGTCTAATCTCATGCAGTCGATCTCTACATGAGTAATGTATATAAGCTGATGGACAATTGCTCTTTGAACTCCTTTAACTGCATACAACTGACAGATATACGAGTCGATCTAGGCAGTGTCTTTTACCATGTGTTATCTGAGGTGTACGCCTTCATTCTGATATGCCACAGCGGAATATTGTTCCTTATTTGAGTCTAAAGAGAAATGATCATAAAATAGCTGTAGACTTAAGGCACCCACATTATTTTTATGATACTACCCACATAACAATAATTTATGCTCAATCATAAGTCGTTAGAGTTCCCTACGGACACAGAAGATAAATACATTATTTAATTAGTAAATGGATAGTTCTCTATTGCATTTAAAGACAGCCTGGATGAGAACAGGAATTATCACTTCTGACACATTTACTCCCTCTAAAGTGGATGCTGTTACACCAGTACTTGCTAGTTACAACACTTCCTGTTGCTCTGCCACATGGACTTGATGAAGCTTTAATATTAAAATGTAAGCTGTATCAGACATACTCCAGGTATCTTGAATACAAACAATCTTATGAATCTGAAATAATTTAACATCGTTCACATCAAATATCTTTTTAAAACAAGCAATATTTAAAGAGGGCAGTGAATTCTTTATAAGGAAAGACCTACGGCAAAGTCAACAGAGAAGGGGCTAGACCCTCTGCTCAGCACATCTTGCCAGTGCAGTGGGAATCCTGTTTCAGTTTTTAGGATTAGATTAAACTAATAAGCCTTCAGACTTTACATTCTCAGTTAATGTGCAGTTGCCTTTGGACCTGTTGTATACTACATTTTAAGGCATTTAATTGCTCAACAGTAATTGAGCTAGGGGTGTTACCTTTACTTAATAGAGAGAATGTTTCCATTTTATTCTCACATTTGAAAATTGAAGAATGATGATAGTTGAGGAAAAGTGTAGGGACTCCGTGCTGGCCAGAAACCCAATATCGATCCACCATTGCAGAAAGGTCGGCAGTTCTGGGACAATAATGGAAACTTAATACTTCCACGTTACTCAAGTACATTTTCTGTTAAATTAAAATATTTCAATACCCTTGAATTTAACTCTGTAAATTGAGGTTAGCATTTTCAAGAGGCAAATCATATTCTCATGGTTAAAAATATCTTGCTGACCTATTTATACGTAACATGGATGATATAAACTACCAAGCTAAAAACATACACATTTAAAGGTTGTTTTTACATTCAGTTTAAAATCAGGGTGTTTGATTTGATAAATCAATCTGTCTGAGCCAGATTCCATGGTCTTCAACAAGCCTAAAGTCCTGTGTGAATAAAAAGTGGTATCAATATTGAATGGTACCAGTGACAGCATCATTGGTAGCTTTCATAGTGGAGTTTTTAAACTAGCAAAGCAGCATAATCGTAAAAGTACATAGATCAATGTTTTATTTTGCAATACTCAAAGAGAAACAGTTCCAGGCTACTCTTTTTTGTATTCCTAAGTTCAATGACCAAAGTGCAACAGATATGCCCAGACTTGGGTCATATGCTCACTGCGCCATTGGAACCAAACTCTATCTCACTGATGATACCTAAGTAGGTTAGAACTTGTTTCAGGTCACTTCAGGGGGCTCAGGCCTGACAGTTCAAGCAGGACCCAGGCTGAACTGCATATGGCTGTGCCCTGTCTGATGTGACATGGTGGGCAAAGAACTATTGACTGGGATGCAGCCAGAGTAATTACCAATTGCTTAGATTAGCTCACCCATTCCTTCCAACACTTGCATGTATTTTTCAGACTGCCCTAAAAACAAGTCTGACTCTACCTTTTAACTGCTGACCCATGTTCATAGCTTCTTTTGCTCTCCTGCCTGTAAGGGCTTGTTCTCTGACCTCAGGCTGACTCATTCCTAGTTAAGAATCCAGTTCTAGGTTGTACTCCTTGAATGACATTGAGGGTCCCCCGTTCATTAGTCTCACCAGTGGGCAGATATGTGTAATGCACTACGAGATGTTTTGCACACCTGTTATGGCTAGAGAGAACCGGTGGAATACCTCTGGTACTAATGATATAACACACGCGTTCCATCTGTGACCTTTTTGCCTGTATCTAGATGTGCATTAACATTTGTGCATGGACTGAGGATTGATAAAGTTACATTCTGATTCAATCGTAACTGTCTCTTTAAAATCTAAATACCGTCTACGAGCGCTCTACCAAGAGACTTATGCTATGATTCACTGTCCTTTAACACGTGACCTATGTGACTCCATATCCCCGCTACGGCAATACACATTGGTTAACATTCGGGCGGTGGTTGTGCACTGTGTAGGTCACAACGCGGGGAGCCATCGGAGTGAAAGTGAGTAATACCTGCCATAATCAAAGATCTCGCCGACAAACTACTCTTTCTGCCTTCCTTTCTGAATGAACAAGGGATTATGGTGGTCGACGTGTATTGTGATGGCATTTTTATTCGCCCACAGATCCCTCCGATGTGAAGTCACCCCCACCACTTTGCCCATGACGTGAGACAGACTCTGGTTTCACGTAATTATATTTAATTTCCTTTGATGTGCTAGCACTATTGGGTCCACACTGTCGTGCGTTTCGGTTACCTCAAGTACCGGCTGGGTACTTTTACGCTGAAATTTTCCTGCACTTGGTTTTAGATAAAAGTCGTGTTCTTTGATATTAGCAGTGGCGATTTATTAATTAATAACACGCTACATTGTCCAAGTATTTCTGGACCCGATGGGGGTTGATAGCAATAACATAATGAGCTTAACATATCACCCCACACAATTGTTCATTACGAATGTAATACCAATTTTTGTCAGAATCTGTTTGCTCATCCATGCATGGTATTGACAGTTGCATATTCATGAGGCATAGTAAAGTGGAGTACACGTTGATACAGTGGTATGAGAAAAAATGCTTTTCACACATAATACTGGTGGTAACATGTCTGTTTGTATATGCTTTTTTCTCCCCTTTTTCCACAGATCCTAAAAACCTGGAAATCCCAGGGTGAACCGGTATTAAGAACCGTGAGTTGTGAAATACTTGAGGAAAGGCTGAGGTTAGGGTACGCCTTAGAGTGCGCACACCACCCAGTGTTTGAATTTTGTTTGGTCCTGATGAAAGCTCGGCCAAATTGGCCTCCAAGAGCAGAAACATGTCGACCATTTGACCTTATGATTAGGATAATCTGACTCAAATTCATAGTCTATATTGTCCTTCTCATCTTTTTAGTCAGGCGCTCACATTGATCTTCATTAAAGTTTGGTTTGGATCAGGGTCCGCACCTTTTTAATTCTATCACGATCACTACTTTCACTGTTTTTATTCGTATCCAGCTCCACTGCAATTGCAGGTGTAGTAGCACACCAGATAGGTATTTTACCTACCTGGTGAAAAATACCCAATGATGAAGCATGTCACCCAATAGTTGGGTGAGTGAGGGTAATACAAAAAAATTTTGTTTATTTTTTTTCACGTTCCACTTCACTTTAGGCACTTTCATATTGTTTTGTTTCTATAGTCACTCCTTTGTTGTTGGTTATATAGAGAGAACACAAGTCATAATGTTTAGGGAATGAGAATCTCTCATAAACAAATGCTTGCCATGTTATTTATATTGTGCCAGACAATGCTTAACTCTGGGCTTTAGAGGTATTACTATTATTGGCAGCTCATGTGCTGCCATGAATACTGATACCTCAAAAGATGTAATTTCACAGTTCCTTTACAGCTACAATAATTCAGATTATTTCAAGTGCTTTGCTACACATTATCACATTTCGGATCTCATGTCCATGAATTAATCACCTTGGCCTACTTTTTATTAATAAACATATTTTATTCAGTGGCAAGATGCCCACAGGAGAACGAACGCTTTACAAATACTCATTTATTCTTTCAAGCTGTGAAGATTTCCAAAGAAGGCTCTGGCAGGGGTTGACGATATTGCAAATCTATGCCCCTCAAACAGGAAAATCCAAACATGAATTCTACCATCATCACTGTAAATTTGATACATTTATTTGGCATGTCTAGAGCATAACTTTAATCCTCCCATGTTGATTCAGATTAGTTTTAAACCTGATGTTTGTCTGCCATTCAAACAATGATAATATTTTCCCTTTCATGAGTTCTCTCATGTACAGTGATACTGAATGTATGACTAAAAAATTTCTGATACTCTGAGCACGGATATGGGTTTTATTTCCAGTGTGAGTTCTCTCATGTGCAGTGAGATAATGTTTGCAATTTATGCGTATCTGGCATTCAGGACATGGATAAATATTTTCTCCATTGTGGGTTCCCTCATGTTGAGTAAGATTATTGTTGCATCTGTAGCTTTTCCGACATTTAGCGCATGAATTAGATTTTTGCCAAGACAGACTGTATTTTTTTATGCTGGTTAATGCTTATTTTGCACCAATATAATTTGTGGCATGCAGAGCATTAACAAGGTTTTTGCCCAGTGTGGCCTCTCTCGTGTCTTTTGAGATTGCCTTTCTGATTGAAGCTCTTTTGACATTCTGAACACTCATAAGGTTTTTGCCCTATGTGGGTTCTCTCATGTGCAGTGAGATGACTTTTGCAACGGAAGCTTTTCTGACACTCAGAGCATTGATATGGTTTTTGTCCAGTGTGGGTTCTCTCATGTATAGTAAGATTACTTTTGCAGCTGAAACTTTTCTGGCATCCAGGACATGGATAAGGTTTTTCTCCAGTGTGGGTCCGTTCATGTTGAGTAAGATTACTGTTAGATATGAAGCTTTTATTACATTCTGAACATTTGTAAGGTTTTTGTCCAGTGTGTATTTTATGATGTTGAATAAAATTAGTTTTGTGCCGGAAGGTTTTGTGGCATTTAGAGCACTGATAAGGTTTTTCTCCAGTGTGGGTTCTTACGTGTAAATTTAGATTGGACTTATGACAGAAAGTTTTCTGGCATTCAGGGCACTGATAAGGTTTTTGCCCAGTGTGGGCTCTTTCATGTAGTTTGAGATAACGTTTTTGACTAAAGCTTTTCTGGCATTCTGAGCATTGATAAGGTTTCAGCCCAGTGTGGGCTCTCTCATGTAATTTGAGATTGCCTTTCATACTGAAGCTTTTCTGGCATTCTGAGCACTGATAAGGTTTACACCCAGTGTGTGTTCTCTCATGTTGAGTGAGCTTAAATTTATGAGTAAAGCCCTTATGGCATTCAGAGCACTGAAAAGGTTTTTCACCAGTGTGGGTTCTCTCATGCTGAATAAGACCAATTTTCTGACTGAAGATTTTCTGACATTCAGAGCACTGATAAGGTTTTTCCCCAGTGTGGGTTCGCTCATGTATATTGAGATTGGATTTTTGACTGAATGTTTTCTGGCACTCGGAGCACTGATAAGGTTTTTGCCCAGTGTGAGCTCTTTCATGCAGTTTAAGATTGCCTTTATGATTAAAGCTTTTCTTGCATTCAGAGCACTGATAAGGTTTCTGCCCAGTGTGTGTTATCTGATGTTGAGTGAGATTGCCTTTCTGATTGAAGCTTTTTGGGCATTCAGAACACTGATAAGGTTTAAGCCCAGTGTGGGTTCTTTCGTGTAGAGTGAGATTTGATTTCTGACTGAAGCTTTTCTGGCATTCAGAGCACTTATACGGTTTTTCCCCAGTATGGGTCCTGTTATGTTTAATGAGAGTATTTTTGCAACTGAAGCTTTTATGGCATATATAACATTGGTAAGGCTTTTGACGAGTGTGGATTCTCTTGTGTAGAGAGAGATTAGATTTATGACTGAAGCTTTTCTGACATTCAGTGCACTGATAAGGTTTTTCACCAGTGTGTGTCCTTTCATGTTGAGTAAGATTGCATTTATGACTGAAGCTTTTCTGGCATTCGGAGCACTGAAAAGGCTTTTGTCCAGTATGTGTTCTTTCATGTTGAATTAAACTGACTTTGAGATTGAAGCTTTTCTGGCACTCAGAGCATGGATACGATGATTCCCCAGGGTGTGTTCTCTCATGTTGAGTGAGATACGACTGATAACTAACTGTTTCTTCACATCGAGTGCACTTACAAAATGTCTTTCTGGATTTAAGGTCTTCAAATTGGGGTTTATCCTGGATATTTCCCATGGTATGGCTGAACTGTATTCCACAGTCAAGACATGTTTACATAATGTTCATCATTAACCTCTCTAAGACCCCACAAGTGTTCTTCTTAACACATGCATTGAACCATGATCGCTTCTGTTGGGATTTTACAAGTTGTCACATCTGTAGGTTGTCTTTCCAAGTCATCCTGTAAACCTTCTTTAAACATTCTTTTACACCTATGATATTTTGTTTTGTGATTGAAGCTTTTATTATATAGGACTTTATATAGCACTGATAAGTTCTTTGACTGGGGGTGACTGATTACAAGTTAGATACATTTTTACACGCGTGAATTGGCAGGAAGGTAGTCCATGTTAGGATAATAATATGCACCATTATAAACAGAACTTTTATTTTTCATTTACGCATGTCAACCAGTAAGGGTGGCACTGAGTCGGAATGTTTTGTCCTGTTATAAGAACCTGGACAATCTCCAAGGTTAGAGATGATGGTGAGGATCGTTTCACACTTGATATGATGCTCCAGTATCTTTGGTTTCCTAAGATCATAAAAAGATCTTTAAATATCAACTGATTCAGATGGGACATGTGAGGAAAACTTGTTTTTTCATATTGAAGTTGATGGTCTTTCTGACAAAGAGTTCACAGTTTATGCACTGCTATAGTTTTTCTCAGCATCGTCAGGTCTGTGCAGCATTCCTTGTTTGCCACAAAACTGAATTTATAACAGAGGTGAGGTGAATTTCATATGCCAGATTTTCTGTTGCTTTGGGTCCTACTTTTAACCACCTTGTACTGTTGCTTAAATCATAAGATGTATACTAGAACTTGAAATATTCTTTCAATTAGTCTGTACTTTGGGCTTCAACATGCATGTGTATATCCTTTACACGTTAAATGCAGGTCTGGCTCCAAAATTCATGTGATCTAGGCAGCATTTCATTCGTGGCGCTCCGGGGCATCTTAAGTTCTTCAAAAAAGTATTTATTTTGATACTAATTTTTAAATAACTGGTTTGCTTTTTTGCCAAGGGTTCATTCACCTGTAGGATTAAAAACAGAGAGGTCACTAAATGTAAATTGGTACAATAAAATAACATGTAAGAGCTGTTTCAATGTTAAACAGTAACATATTTAGAGACACAGGCATTCGAAGTACAACCTATATTTCTTTTATGATTTAGTTGTTTTACTTCTATTGAAGTTTGTGCTGATGTAGTGCCTCTTCTAGCTGATATCAGTGATGCTAAACTCCGCTCTAACCACCTGCCTAATACATGAGGTTTTTATGAGGTATAACCAGAGGGCTTGTTGAAAAGCATTTGAATAAACAAGGTTTAGCCAGAGTGTTTGTTGAACACTGTCAGAATATACATTAAATAAGGTTTAGCCAGAAAGCTTGTTGAACATCCTTAATGTGAACAATAAGCATGAAGAGGCAAAAAGACCTTGCAGCTACTGCCGGATTGTTTTGCAGTATTCTTTTCAGAAGGACAAGGACTGAGGCACACAGTAACTAATCTCATAGAAATCTTGCTTGTTAATAACTAATAATAGTGTCAACAGGAATGATTTTGTATAAGAGAAATTATCACCATTTATTGGCTCATTTGTAAGACAGAGGAACAATCTAGGTGTTGCTAGTCTACAGCTGGTGGGAAGAGATAACTGCAAAACAGTTACACTAAGAAAGAGAGATGAAAGAAGTTGTTTTGGTCTCACATGTAGGTAAATGTACAATATTAGGGAAGGAGTTGGACCATAAGCAGTCAAGCAATGGAGGTAAAGATGAAATAATGAAAAATCTATCAAGATTCCAAACTGGTCCTTCCTACTAGACTAACCTAGAAAGAAACAATGTTTAAAGATACTGGGGAACACGAATGGCCAATGAGAACATAGGCCAGAGGCTGTTACAAATCCAAAATCAGTTCTATATACTGATAAAAACAAAACGTGGCTGAAAATAACTATACAAATTAAGTTTGAGTTTGAGTTTAAAGTATTTCTTAAGCGCGGTACACCTAGCGGTTTCATGGCGCTATAAAGTACTGAAAACCTGAGGGCCATGAAGAGCGGGAAAACGAGGGAAGGAGCTTATGGGGAGAAGGCTTGTGTGAAAAGAAAGGTTTTTAGTGCCTTACAAAAAAGGGTGTACTAGGCACAGGATCTAAGGTGAACCGGGAGAGAGTTCCAAAATGCAGGTGCGAGTGTAAAGAATTGGAGCCTCCCCATTTTTTTCGTTTAAAACGAGGAACTACGAGCAGTTGTTGGACTGATGAGCGTAGCTCCCTGGTCGGGTCATAAGGTTGGATTTCTGAAGAGATAAAGGCAGGGGCTGAGCCAGTTCGGGCATTAAAGGTGATGCAGCCCAGTTTAAACAGGGCTCGTTCTCGGTTTGGGAGCCAGTGTAGGGACTTAAGGAGAGGAGTGACGTGGTGTGATTTGGACAGGTTGAATACCAGGCGGGTCGCCTGGTTCTGGACCAGCTGGAGTCGTTGCACACTGTAGGCGGGCATGCCGCAATAAAGGGCATTGCCGTAGTCCAGGCGGGAGATAACCATTGCCAGTACTATGACTTTAAGGGCCGGTAGAGAAAAAAAACGAGAGACTATGCGGATAGTACGGAGAGAGAGGAAGGACGAGGACACCGCCGAGCTGACTTGGGAATGAAGGGAGAGTTGGTCATTCAGTTTGAACCCGAGGGCTTTTACAGAGGAAGACGGAGTGGGAGGGAGACCTAAGGAGGGGGACCAGAAGAGAGAAGACCAGGGACTGGAGCAACCACCTGTCAATACCAACTCCGTTTTGTCGGGGTTTAACTTCAGGTGGTTGAAGTTCATCCAGTCCTGGATGAACATCATGACAGACTGAAAGTTGGACATGAAATCAGAGGATGCGGATAAAGAAAAAATGAGCTGGAGGTCATCCGCGTAGTTGTAGACGGAGACCTCCAGCTGTTGGAGGGCGAAGATGAGGGGGGCAATATACAAATTAAATAACAGAGGGGAAAGGGAGGAGCCCTGTGGAACCCCGCATTGAACCGCACAGAAGTCCGCCGAAAAGTCACCATGCGCACTGCCTGGGTGCGGTCTCTCAGGAAGGAGGACAGCCAGACCAAGGCGGAGCCTCTGATCACCGCCGCTCTGACACGGGAAAGTAAGATGGCATGATCAACGTGTCAAAGGCGGCGGAGAGATCGAGGAGGACCAGGGCCTGGGGATGGTTGGTGTCTATGCCCTCTCTGAGGTTAAATTAGTTTAAACATTAACCACAAGCCTCTAAAATAACCTCATACAACAAGTCAACTGTTGCATGAATGGAGAATTGTAGGACAGTAACTTAAAAACAACAAATTACAGAACCCAGCATGTTCCACTTTATCAGGTCAGTTACCATCACTTGTACAGCTGCACAGTATACAATCTAAAACCTCAACTTTGCTGAAATCCGCTATTTTCAGGAAATATTGACTTGTGTTTCAATGGGAGATACAATGACTAATTACATTGCAATACAGGAAGGGTTACTACTCATTGTATCTTTTATCATAACAGATCATAACAGACTATATAGCTACCGTCACAGAGCTTTCTCAGTTCCCATAAAGAGAAAGCAGAGGCATCAGTGCATCAACAGGGCTCAGCTGCTCCCACAACATTATGTGCGGTTTGTCCTGAGCTCTTCTGCGCTTGGTGTCCAGTGTCTATGGACATGATACAAACTTTATATTTGAAATATGAACTATATTGTACATTTATAGATATTATGAAGTGAGGTCACCCATCCGCTATTAACAGTAGTATGTTCTACTTCTCTTAACCCCATTTTAAAACTCTCTCTCCTTCTCTTTCTATATAAAAGGTTAAAGTGACATTATAGGCAGGTAAGATAATAACATCTCAATTAATGTTAAAAAACAACCCTAGAAATTCCCTGAAGAAAATTGAGGTTCTAGTTAGGCTATAAAGTCAGTCATAGAGTCAGGTCTTAAATCTAAAAAAAACACTGAAATTCACCGGTAATATTTTACTGAGCTAACTACACTGTGCGCCACTGCCATGCACATCATGCATTACTTCAGTCATGTCATATTTAATGACACCATTGATGACATCACGGATATCAGCTCAGATTACATCTTTGATGACATCATTCAAAGAAAGTGGCAGTTTTGTATATGTGTAACACACTGAAAGGTATTCAGAAGGGTACATCTAGACCTAATTTTCTATAGCCTCTTTACTGCTACTGGGTGTAAGCTTTTGCCACAAGCTTACACTCCTAATGGGACTTGGGTGTATGAAGGGAGTAAGCTCTTCATGAATGGTTGTGCACAGGCAAACACAGTGCACAGTTGAGACTTGCTGACTCGTGTCTCGTTGATTGCCCACAAGAGCTTGGCTATCTGTAAAAGCTTTAATACAGCGGGAAGGATGTACGTATTAAATGCTTACTCGTCTAAGAATCCTTTAGTGTCTGAAAGGAATAGGCTCTGTATGAAATATTCTGCCTGGGGGTGAAGATTGTGTCAAACAGATAGTTGCCCACTCATGTGTGCTTGATTACCCACAAGAGATAGGTTATTTGCAAAGTGTTCGGTACAGTGGCAGGGCTGTGCATAATAGGCTCTTCACAATCTACGGGGTGTTGAGGACTTGCCCAATCATATCTGTTGACTGCACACATGAGGGTGGCTACCCACAAAATGTTTGGTACAGGGCAAAGGCAGTGTGTAGGAAAAGCTTAGCTCACCTAAGGAGGCTTGCTTATGTGAAGGGATTTATGATTTACATGATTCTGTACTGTATTCTGTGATTTAGTACTTATTTTCATATCTGAAATGCTGTACTGGTTTATCGAGTAATTTGATTAGCAGTATGTTGGATGATGAAATCAGAGATGTCATCAATTATGTTATTTGAGATATCATGTGAGTTCCTTTTATTCCAGTGAATTACTATAAAAAAAATATTCAACCAAATGCCCACCTGCCAACGTACTTCGCCCAATTCCGCTTGAGCGTCTAACCTCTCACTGTGCAGGGACTTTGAACATGTGCAGCAGAGATTGGCTGGGGTCAGGTCCTGCACCCAACCCTACGATGGCCAGTCAATCCCCACCTGTGCACAAACTTTCTTGTGTGCCACGGTGGGTTGGCAACAAGGCCTAGACTTCGTCCAGGCCACGCACTTATTTCTACAAGCACAGCCTACCTCAGGCTGTTGATGGCCTTCGGCACAGCCCGGGTTGGCCTAAGGCCAGAACCTGCGCACCAACCCCCCAGTGGACAACCATCCCTTCCAAAATCAAATTAATTTTTTTTTTATTATTTATTCTTATATTTTTTTCGATACCATGGTAATCCTGTGGTACCAACCCCAAAGCCTCACTTTCATGGGAACTGTGGTACTTTGCAAGCATTCCTCTGAAGTTTGCACTATACAATGGTACCATGAAGATGAAGCTTGTGCGGTTGCTCTGGTAGGAGTACCACTGGCACAAAAAAAACAAAAAGCTTTTTGGGGCCCTAGAGGTCCCTCTGGACTCCCCACCAGTGATAAGAGGTTAAGATGTCCCTATTCTTCCCTTTATAACTTTTTAAAAACATTTCTATGACACGGGGTCCAGCCCTGAGTTATGTAATTGCAGCAGCAACATTTTTCTCTGGGTTTGAGGACAGTCAGATTGCCCTGTACTGAGGGAAGGAAGAAAGAGCTCTCCCAGCTAATCAGAAGGCCCCATTCTTTTAACTTTACAGTACCAAAGTACACCCACGGGACCATCTGTCTGCATATAACAATAATTAGCTGTTCATGAGCACTCAAAGTCCGGCAGATTACTCATAAACAGCTGAACGATTTACACCAAGTAACAAAAAGCACGCATTCTGCAGAATTTGGTATAATTTAATTAGGCCACTTTCTGTAGCTGCAACAGAATTTTCGTTACCGTTTAACATGGGAAATCAATGTTTTGGGCCACATATTTTTTATCTTGGCCCCGTGAGATAAATCAACCCGAAACTTCCTGGGTTTTAATATCTTTTTAACAAATGCATTTGTTTATGTACACATGCATGCATTTTAGTGGCATGTTAGTATGTCTACAATGGAGACGGCCTAAAAACACAAGGGAGTGCTTGAAAACAAAGAACAAATAGCTATACTACCAGGGAGTAGTGTAAGGAGACATGTACCTGGCCCATACGTAATGGTAGGTCTAAAAACAAGAAGCAGGCATGAAGCCTGCATGCCATGACAAATGGCATCATAGAAAATGCGAATGATGCTGAAGTTTCCCAATGGCAAGAGATGGGCAGCCTGAAGCCCACATATAAAACACAACACTTCATTTCAAGATACCGCTTCTGCTGTCTAGCGGAGACCTAAAAACAATAGATTTTGCACAGGTGAAACCTACTGGCTTTGCCAATGCTTATTTAATTTAGAAAAGGGGAGATTAAGTGATTTTCCGTAATCACAAAATGTGGAACTGAGGCCGAGGCTCAGGAGAGGATGTGGCTTGAGGGTCAGAGCTACTGACTATGGAGCTGGCAAACCGGGTTTTGGGTAAGTTGGTGGAGTACCACTACGCGGAATTTCGCGGAGTTGAAACTCCGCTCCGTAACTCCGTTCCGTCTCATCCCAATTAATAAAACAGAAACCTCATATACCTTTGGTAAAAAAACAAGTATATCTATTTTTACATGCTAAAATGCATATAGTCCTCTCACAAGTGAAAATGAAGATATAGCAAGCAGTGAGAGAGGTGATGATGTTGGGGTCCTGCCTAACCTAGGGAGAGAACCAAGCAGAATCCTTGAACACAAAGAGCATATCATGCTGAACAATTCGGTGGTGGTTCCATCCTCCTAGGACCACCCCAAGCACAGTTATGTTCAAAAATACAATCCCAACCAAAGGCCCTGCAAAGCATTATTGGACAAGATTCTAGAGTGCTGTGAATATTATTCAGCGGAGTGGAGATCATTGCCCACGGTTAGCTTTAGGCAAATCACTTAATCTCGCCGTGCCTACAAAAATTAATGTGTCCATGTATAAAGTAAGTGGTACTAATGTAAAGCTCTCAAATACATTTGGGTGGTTTTGCCGTATTACAGATCTGCACACAAAAAGTAACTGGTGCTAATGTAAATCGCTCCAAAACCTTCGGTGTTGTTGGCGCTATATAAACCTGGTAGTATTGAGAAAGTCGAAGTAAATATGAATAACAATACTTTCATGTACTAAAACAAAATTGCTCTCTCTCTATTATCGAATTCACCCAACATAAACACTCTTTGTCAACCCTGACTCAGAAGAAATACATACTTAAGCAGGCTCTGAGACCTAGGCCTGAGGTTACTGATTGACAGGTCACAGGTGGGGTAGCACGCAGCCGACAGAGGAACATGCGAACAGGAAACCCCAGATCATTTGCACAGATGGGTCCAGCAACACAACAAAGGTTCAGGGAGATTGGCCCCAATAAAACACAAATGACTGGAGAGATACATGCGCTCCCAAAACACCATAAAGTTAGATGCCACATGAAGTTAGGAACACATAGCCAATGGGGACACAGTACAAGCAGTGATTACTCACCCATGCCAGACATCTGGACACGTTGCCCACTAGCCGCATTGTGACCATGCAAAGTCGAGGCCCACCTGGATTCGTCATCCAATACAACAGGATGACCGGAATGGTTTATGGCATTCAATGTACTGTATATAACTTAATTTCAGACCAAATGTAAACTGAGACAGTCTTCAGACTCCGCACCTTTAACTGTCTACTGGCTGAAGCGTTTTGCCAAACGCTTCTTGTCTTTTGTTTTTTCAAGGTAATTCATATTCGAACAACATTTTGGCGAGCTGGCTAGGAGCTAATTGGTACCTCAAACTCGACTGCAGCCAAAGGAAGGAGATCCTTCCTGGGCAGATTCACATTTGCACATCAAGGAAGGTGAGCAGACACCACAATTGATTGGAAGTTCTGAAGAATCTGTGGGCAGAGATCTATCCTGAAGCTGCTATCACAGAGGGTAAGAGACTACATCAGAACATTAGTAATAGCATTAGGCATATAGCAACTTAGAAAGAAACGTAGAAAGATGACTTGAGAGCCCTGCCACTGACAGAAATCTGGCATATTACCGATTACATATGTCTGAACTTAGTAGTCACAAGGCGGCCTCTGAGACGATCGCGTGGAATGAAAGGTTAATGTTTATTGGTTGTTTGGACTGCTCGGTGTGACGCAGATAGATGGTACGCTTGGCCCCTGGGAGTAATACAGGCTGTGACTGAGTTGGCATCTCAGACTTATTTTTTTAATCTGAAAGGGTGTCTCAGTGCCACCGGTTTCTTAACACTGTATGTATCTGGAAGAGGGGTTGGTCGATTGGACCACTGGAAATATACAGTTGGTACCCTTGGCCCTGGTTGTGTTACAGGGTGCAATGGGGACATTAGGGAAACAGATTTGGACCTGGGAGATTAGGCGTAACTTATGTTTGGCCAGGAGGGGCCGGTGGTTCTCAAGTTATTCCCTTTTTCCGCAAACTATTGTTATTGTCTTTGTCCCAGAGATGATATTGACAGACTATCAGGCTCACTTAGCCCTGTGTACCATGCAGAGCTTCCCCTGGTTGCAGGATGGCATGCGCCAGGAGAGGGCTATGGGATTGGTTTGACAAAGTCATAAATGTTTCTCTGTTAGTTTTTATTGCTTAGATTGATGTATAACACATGTGATGTTGTGGTTCTGTTAATAACTGATAGGCTGGTTTACGGTAGTGAACAAGAGGAAATACATTGCACCGACAATCACATAACAAGGACTACTTTGACCATGCCATGAACACTGAGGGGAAGGCAGAACAAGACTCCCTTGAAGAGAACTAAAGTTAAGCAACAATAACCGGTGAATACAGAAAAAGTAATAAAGTTTCCATACAAGAGAAATTGTAAGAAATAGAGTCCCACCCTATGAAATGAGAAGAAACAAGGTGAGACACAAACAGTTTAATTATTTCATACAGGAGGAACATGACTAAATAATTAAAGCAGAAGCCACTGGTACTTTAGAAGCTCAGACATGCCCTGTGATCATGTATACCGGATTCACTGAAGGGCTGATTTTCCAGCCAAAAACACCACTGTCGAACAACCACATGTGGTGTAAACAAGCACACACCTAGTGCCAACAGGCGCAGAAAATAAACACAGACTACACATGTGCCAAGTAATAGTAGCAGTGCACACATGCTCCAATCAGCACATCAACTATACACGAATAGGTCATAAAAAGGCAGACCACCACCACTCACAAAAACAAAATAGACTAGAATCGAGGTTTAAAGCAGTGATGGGGTTGGGGAAGGGGTGATTTGTGGAGGTGGCAAATACAGAAGGTGCAAGGGAGCAAGCAGACACAGAGGGGAGGAGGTGCGGAAACAGGAAGCAGCAACAAAGGAAAAAGCAGTGACGGGGAGTGGGTAATTTGAGGACGGGGCAAGCAGCAACGGAAGGGAGGAGGTGGGGAAAACGAAAAGCAGCAATGATAGGAAAATCAGTGACTGGGGAGGCGTGATCTGCAAAAGTGGCATGGGGCGGGTGGTTTGGAGACAACTGGTAAAAGCCTGAGCCATGTGTAGAGTGCTGAAAAAGAAAGCAAAAAGTAGGTCCTGAAATGGTCGTAAAAACAAGAGCAGTGGATGTTAACAAGCACTTGGTCCATGCTCAGGGGAGGTTATAAACACAAAAAGAAGCATGGCCAAGTATGCCAGGGACAAATGGTGTCAAAGAATATGAGACAGACAGTGGAGCAAGGAAACGGGAAGCCTGTGGGTGGGCTGAAGCCCATAGAATACGAGACAGCGCATGTGCTGGCTAGCAGAGACCTAAAAATGATTCTTTCTTTTTTAATTTTACAGCAAACTAATAGAGGATTTACAAAGCCTTAGTATTTAAAAAACAAATCACTCTTTAAACAAAATAACGCAGGTGGGCCATGGTCAGGGCGGGCATCACATTGTCTCATTATGAGGGGAAGGGGCGTGTGGCTGGCCACCCTCACTGATCCTTTATGAGGCCCAGGGGTCTCCATCTCTCAGGGCTCTCTTGCTAATAAGGGGGGCGGGCGCATGGCCCTTCTCCCAAGCCTCTATGGGGCCTGAAGGATCCATCCATTGGACCATTTTGATAATAATGGGAAGAGGCATGCTGAACCCCTTCCCATGCCTCTTTGAGGACCTGGGGTCCCCAGAGATGTTACTATTATTAGGAGAGGGGGCACAAGGCCCTCCTACCCGAGCCTAGATCAGTCTTGAGAACCCCATCCCCCAAGGCCTGATCTGAGCAGCGCCCAGGGACTCCATCCTTGGACACTTCCTGTTTTCTGCACAGGAGAATGCAGGCAAACCCTGCCCCCCACTCTCCCGGGAAAAATACACAACTTTACTCACACCCAGGTAGGAGCAGAGAAAAATGCTGCTCCTATCTGAACTGCGCAAATTTAATGAGCCGACTCCCGCCAGAAATCCTTTCGTTGCTGGCCTGCCAGCTGGCTGCAGCCACAGGGGCTTTGGGGCTCCACCCGCAGCCTCAAATGAACTGGAACCAGAGGTGATCCGAGTGGACAACGGGGCACCCACCACAGTAGGGGATCTGGCAGGTTCCAAGGGGACCCTGGGGTTCTCCCCGCACTCTCCCAACAAAAAACCCTGGGGTTCTCCCCGCACTCTCCCAACAAAAAAGAACATGTGGGTGTCCTGGTTGGGCACCCACTTTTGAAAACAGAAAGGCCCACGTTGGCCTGGGGCTCCCCCTGCAGCCTCAAACATTTACAAAAGTGGAGTAGTCTCATGGAGAAAAGGTGAAGTTTTAAGTATATACATTCTTTACAGTCAGTACTTAGACTTGTAATGGTTACCATTTCTTTTACCTTTTGTTTTATTTTTTTATCCAAGAACTGCCTTTAATTTGAAACTTGAGTACATCACTGCTATTAGGGAAACCTTCTTTGAAAATAAGAATTGAGGCGATTATTCTGCATACACTGTGGTGTGCTTGAGGGATATTTGATAGAATGCTGAATGTTATATTTGATGTAATATGATTCTTAACCATGGCATGTGTGTAACTACACATATGTCTTTAGAGGAAGTAGACTGGTATAATAGGCATATACTGATGTGTTTTCTGTTACTTTATATTAGACTATGACTTATACTGTCAGAAAGAAGTGAATATATAATAAAACACAAATCTGGCTCATGTGATGCATTATATACAATTTGATCTGTGCAAGACTAATCTAAATAGATGTTGTATCTCTATACAAGTTTTCCAAAGAGTATTGTTTTTCAATATATCATAAAAAGCAGAGGGACGAGAAAATCAAAAGGATAGAGTCTCATTGCTCAGATCAAATTGTATATAATGCATCACATGAGCCAGATTTGTGTTTTATTATATATACATTTCTTTCTCTTGTGGACAAGGATAAGCCACTTAGTGCACAATATATGATTGTTGGAATATCTAACTGAAACAAAAAGTCTGTAACCACATTGCGATATATGATCATTCCAATATTTTTACTAGAAACAAAGAATATGTGGAACTTTGCAATGGTAGATGCTTTTATCATGGTTGAATGACAAGCATATAGTTTTTCTCTCTTTTTTTTCTATATACTCATACTTGCACAGAAACTAATGGCACTCAATAATGGTGAATGAGGCCATTGTAAATGGCATTCACGTACTAACGCTCACTGTAAAAAAAGTTTTCTTTCTTCTTTTCTTTTCCCTTTTTTTTAAACTTTGTTAGGGTATGTAGCCTACTTTATAAGCACGGATATGCAACTTAATACGGAATTCATAAACAAATACTAATTAATAATGGCCGCCGCAGTTGCAATAGGATATGATGATTTTGTATTAGCAGTCCATTCTTTATTTTTATGAAACAAACGCCATACGCGACCTTTTCGGAAAGACGTCCTACTTAATTGACGGAAAGGAGTTTAAAAAGAGGTCCAAGAGGAAGCAAATTGTTTGCTAACCTACTCGGAACGGCCCCGAATGCTTATGGACAGGTCAGTGTTGCAATTTACCGGGGGTGTTAGAGTTTGATCAGTCGTAATCGTAGGTAATCTCGCCCCCTCTTTTTTCTAATAGATATTAAACATAGGGCACCATAATACATGATAAGAGTAGTATGCACCATAAGCTAGTACCATGACGAGACAGCAGTGACCCATAAGTTTTAGAACAGGGGTCTCCAAACCGGTCCTGGAGGGCCGGATCCATGCCAGATTTTTAAAATATCTACATGTATCTCAATGGGGATATCCAAAAAAACTGGAATGGATCCGGCCCCCCAGGACCGGTTTGGAGACCCCTGTTTTAGAACAATGCTCTTAAATATTAAAGACGCTACTATGTAATTTCCGTAGCGTTTTGATTAATGAATAGGATCGGTATGCCTTTACTTAACTGCGTTTGGGTATGAGAAAGTGAGTGGCACTAACATTGTTGGTTGCGTACGCAAGAAATTAATATGCGCAAATGAATCCTCCGTCCTGACGAGCGTATTCACTGGGGCAAGGACTGCAGGATTTAAACCAGTGTGAATCCTGCACTGCTCCTCTGTAAAGGTACGAGTGCGCAAGCCCCTACCTGAGCCTCGCTCCACCAGTCCACCGATGCCTGTCCTAAAATGTAATCGCTCCAGCAGTTTCTTGACTCTACTCAGCCTCCCATTCTCCCGCATGCAACTCACTTCGCCTATTCCACGATGGCCTCCCATGTCACCACAGTCATCACCTCCTGATCTTCACTGTAGGTAGTATGGGCTCACCCTTCCCCCTCTTTCCCGTCCCGACACGAACTTAGACGCCCATTATCATCTCACCCCCAGCTGATTCGCCCAACCTCTTCAAACGGCCTTGACCCCCTCTCTGATACACAGCCCCTTCTCTTAGAAATTTCCACAATGGCTCCGGACACGTCATCCCACTCCTCACAATCCCCATCGACACACCTGAAACCTCACAGCGCGAAAACATTCACAATTAGCTTCCCCCCAACCTCACTCCTACAGCGAGACGTAATTTCAAGCAAAAACTGATCAAACAACACATAGAAATTCTATTTACGGACATATATCACTGCCCCTCCAAAGGACAGATTAAGATGGACTTGATATTTCACACTGAAAGACCAGAGGAATGGAACGCTTCCCTCAGAACAAAACTCTACATCTCCAAAACCACAACTACCTCACAAAGCTGCAAACTTACTTCTTTGCTCCATAACATTTCGCCAAGGGGTGGGAGCATGTCTGTGACCATCTACACTAACAGTACTATCCTGATTCAGGCTAACCACGAGAATCTAGAGGCTTACGACTCCCTCTTCCCCACACTCCGCTCCACTCTTCCGCGCATCCCTAGCTCCTTCTCTGCCCAGCACCCACCAACAGATAACTGTCCCCACCAGGGTTTTCAATCTGTCCCTGCCTCCTCCCACTCCTCCTCTTCCCGACACCCCAGAGACACCCCCCATTCCAGCGCCTCCATAGAGGATGTCTTCCAACTCTCAAAAGGACAACAAACCCGACCTCCTAATTTGACCCACCCTCCACATCTCCTTGAACCCGCTCGGCCGCCTTCATCCCCCAATAACACTAGAACTCACCCAGATCTTAGAAGGTCAATTTCACGCCATGGCACAACACACCCTGCTGTTGTTTGTTTTTGTTTTGTTTTGACCTCCATTTGTGCCTGTTTAATCTTACTTTTGTGCCTGTGTTAGCGTTTTGACCTTCATTTGTGCCTTGTATTGTTATTGGTATTTGTTGCCCGTGTTAGCGTTTTCCTTCCTGTTTGCCCGCCTACCTCGCCGCCCTCCGTCTTCCCTCCCCGCTCCCCGCCACCACTGCTGACCCCGCCCCTTTTTTCCTTCTGTTCCCTCCCCGCTCCCGCCTCCCAGCTGCTCCGCCCACCCGCGCACTTCGCCTTATATAAGGTAAGGTAAGCCCGTCTGCGCCCGTCCGCGACCGGATCGCGACCAGCGCCAGGACCCCTGGCCCACGAAGACCCCGACCTACCCGCCTGTCGTACTCCGCCGCCACCCTCATCGCACTCAACACCGGCCGACTCCCAGAATGCCACCAAGCCACACCACGACGCACCCACGGACCTTTCAGCTGCCACGCCTGCAAATTCACCTGCATCCGGACCTGCCTCGCACCAGCACCCGCCAAGTCGAACACCAGCAGCACCCACCTCAAGTGCATCCTGCTCAACACCCGCTCCGTCCACAGACACGCCATCGAACTCTGGAACCTCCTAGACGCCACAGCCCCTGACGTTGCCTTCCTCACGGAGACCTGGATGAACGCCTCTTCAGCTCCCGACATCGCCATCGCTATCCCAGAGGGCTACAAGATCATCCGGAGGGACCGCAACTCCAACCAGATGGGAGGAGGCATCGCCATCATCCACAGGAACACCATCCGTCTCACGACCAGCACCGACAACACCCTGACCAGCGCCGAACACCACATTTCCAGATCCACACCAACCCGAACACCACCCTCAGAGGCACCCTGATCTACCGACCCCCGGGACCACGCACACAATTCAGCGAGGACATCGCCGACTTCGTCAGCCCGCATGCCCTCCCCTTCGCTGACTACATCCTCCTGGGGGACCTCAACTTCCACCTGGAGAACAACAACGACCGCAACACCAGCACCCTGCTCGACAACCTCGCCAATCTTGGACTCAAGCAACTGGTGTCCACCCCCACCCACCTCGCCGGACACACACTCGACGCAGTCTTCTCTTCCAGCACAGACATCGACTTCAGCCACGCCACAGAGCTTCAATGGACAGACCACAGCTGCGTCCACTTCACCTTCAAGAGAACGACGACCCACCACCACCAGCAACAGGCCGCCCGCAGAAGCTGGAACAAGATCACAGCAGACCAGCTCGCCACCTCCCTGAGCCAGCACCCTCCTGCCAGCTCAGCGAACCCCAGCCAGGCCGCCGACAACCTCACGAAGTGGATCAGCATCTGCGCGGACGAGCTCGCCCCGCCGAGGACCCCGCCCAGCAGACCCGGCAGCAAGAAAGCCCCGTGGTTCACCGACGAACTCAAGAACTCCAAGAAGAACTGCCGAGCCCTCGAGAAAGTCTGGAGAAGGGAACCTACACCGGACAACAGGACCACCCTCAAGCTGGCCACTCGGAAGCACCACCAGCTGATCCGCGCCGCCACGAAAACTGCATTCAAGAACCGGCTGGACAACAACGCACACAACAGCAAGGAACTCTTCAACATCGTGAAAGAGCTATCCAACCCCAGCGCAGGAAACAACGACATCACCCCATCGCAAGACCTCTGCAACTCCCTCGCTTCTTACTTCCACAACAAGATCGCGGACATACACAACAGCTTCAACAACCAACCAACGCACACCATGACCGAACAACCACCCTCCACCACCACCCTCCACGCCTGGACCCCGATCAGCACCGAAGACACCATCCGCACGATGAACTCCATCCACTCCGGATCACCGACCGACCCCTGCCTTCACCACGTCTTCAACAAGGCCGACGCCGTCATCGCACCCCACCTGCGCGACATCATCAACACATCCTTCGACACCGCCACCTTCCCTGAGAGCTGGAAGCACGCCGAACTCAGCGCTCTACTCAAGAAACCAACAGCGGACCCCACCGAACTCAAGAACTACCGCCCCATCTCGCTCCTCCCGTTTCCAGCCAAAGTCATCGAGAAGACCGTCAACAAGCAGATGGCCGCCTTCCTCGAGACGAATGGATCCCTCGACCCCTCACAGTCCGGCTTCCGAGCCAATCACAGCACCGAGACCGCCCTCATCGCCGCCACCGATGACATCCGAGCCCTGATGGACAACGGAGAAACAGCGGCCCTCATCCTCTTAGACCTCTCCGCGGCATTCAACACTGTCTGCCACCGCACCCTAGTACAGCGCCTCAGCAACGTCGGAATCCAGGACAAGGCGCTGGAATGGATCATCTCCTTCCTCGACGGAAGAACTAGAGAGTCCGCCTACCACCGTACAAGTCAGAGGCCTCCGAAGTCATCTGCGGCGTCCCTCAAGGATCCTCTCTGAGCCCCACCCTCTTCAACGTCTACATGAGCCCCCTCGCGGCCATCGCACGCCAACACAACCTCAGCATAATCTCCTACGCCGACGACACCCAGCTGATCCTCTCCCTGACCAACGACCCCACCTCCGCCAGAGCCAACCTGCACGAAGGGATGAAAGAGGTAGCCGAGTGGATGACGACCAGCCGCCTGAAACTGAACTCCGACGGAGTCCTCATCCTGGGCTCTTCACCCTCCGCCTGGGACGACTCCTGGTGGCCTCCCGCCCTGGGCACCGCACCCAAACCGACAGACAATGCACGCAACCTGGGCTTCATCCTGGACTCCTCCCTCTCCATGACCAGGCAAGTCAACAACGTCTCCTCGGCGTGCTTCAACATCCTACGCATGCTACGGAAGATCTTCTGGTGGATCCCCACCGAGACCAGGAAGACCGTCACCCAGGCCCTCGTCACCAGCCGACTGGAATACGGCAACGCCCTCTACGCCGGCACCACCGCCAAGCTCCAGAAGAGACTCCAGCGGATCCAGAACGCCTCAGCCAGACTCATCCTCGACATCCCACGAACCAGCCACATCTCCGGACATCTGAGAGACCTTCACTGGCTCCCCGTCAACAAAAGAATCACCTTCCGCCTCCTCACCCATGCACACAAAGCCCTACACGACCAAGGCCCGAGCTACCTCAACAGCCGGATCAACTTCTACGCTCCCAAACGCCACCTCCGATCATTCAACCACGCCCTCGCCGCCATCCCCCGCATCCGAAGAGCGACTACAGGAGGAAGGTCCTTCTCCTACCTGGCCGCCAAGACCTGGAACTCCCTCCCGACCGACCTCCGCCTGACCCAAGACCACCTCTCCTTCAGGAAGAAGCTGAAGACCTGGCTGTTCGAGCAGTAGCGGCACCCCCCCCCTTCCCCAGCGCCTTGAGACCCTACGGGTATGTAGCGCGCTCTATAAGTGTCATTGATTGATTGATTGATTGATTGACCCTCTTCCTGGGGTACAAAAAAGAAACAACATGCTCTACACCAGTAGCAATAGACATCTCAGCATAAACACCACCGTCACTACTCTGGCCGCCCGCCCCTTGATGACCTCACCCCTGCACACAACACCATGGCGCAGCATCTTGCTTCACTAGAAAACAAGTTAGAAACCATTTCCCGGGGCCTGACCAAAATCCTCACCAACCTATATATTCGAACAACATTTTGGCGAGCTGGCTAGGAGCTAATTGGTACCTCAAACTCGACTGCAGCCAAAGGAAGGAGATCCTTCCTGGGCAGATTCACATTTGCACATCAAGGAAGGTGAGCAGACACCACAATTGATTGGAAGTTCTGAAGAATCTGTGGGCAGAGATCTATCCTGAAGCTGCTATCACAGAGGGTAAGAGACTACATCAGAACATTAGTAATAGCATTAGGCATATAGCAACTTAGAAAGAAACGTAGAAAGATGACTTGAGAGCCCTGCCACTGACAGAAATCTGGCATATTACCGATTACATATGTCTGAACTTAGTAGTCACAAGGCGGCCTCTGAGACGATCGCGTGGAATGAAAGGTTAATGTTTATTGGTTGTTTGGACTGCTCGGTGTGACGCAGATAGATGGTACGCTTGGCCCCTGGGAGTAATACAGGCTGTGACTGAGTTGGCATCTCAGACTTATTTTTTTAATCTGAAAGGGTGTCTCAGTGCCACCGGTTTCTTAACACTGTATGTATCTGGAAGAGGGGTTGGTCGATTGGACCACTGGAAATATACAGTTGGTACCCTTGGCCCTGGTTGTGTTACAGGGTGCAATGGGGACATTAGGGAAACAGATTTGGACCTGGGAGATTAGGCGTAACTTATGTTTGGCCAGGAGGGGCCGGTGGTTCTCAAGTTATTCCCTTTTTCCGCAAACTATTGTTATTGTCTTTGTCCCAGAGATGATATTGACAGACTATCAGGCTCACTTAGCCCTGTGTACCATGCAGAGCTTCCCCTGGTTGCAGGATGGCATGCGCCAGGAGAGGGCTATGGGATTGGTTTGACAAAGTCATAAATGTTTCTCTGTTAGTTTTTATTGCTTAGATTGATGTATAACACATGTGATGTTGTGGTTCTGTTAATAACTGATAGGCTGGTTTACGGTAGTGAACAAGAGGAAATACATTGCACCGACAATCACATAACAAGGACTACTTTGACCATGCCATGAACACTGAGGGGAAGGCAGAACAAGACTCCCTTGAAGAGAACTAAAGTTAAGCAACAATAACCGGTGAATACAGAAAAAGTAATAAAGTTTCCATACAAGAGAAATTGTAAGAAATAGAGTCCCACCCTATGAAATGAGAAGAAACAAGGTGAGACACAAACAGTTTAATTATTTCATACAGGAGGAACATGACTAAATAATTAAAGCAGAAGCCACTGGTACTTTAGAAGCTCAGACATGCCCTGTGATCATGTATACCGGATTCACTGAAGGGCTGATTTTCCAGCCAAAAACACCACTGTCGAACAACCACATGTGGTGTAAACAAGCACACACCTAGTGCCAACAGGCGCAGAAAATAAACACAGACTACACATGTGCCAAGTAATAGTAGCAGTGCACACATGCTCCAATCAGCACATCAACTATACACGAATAGGTCATAAAAAGGCAGACCACCACCACTCACAAAAACAAAATAGACTAGAATCGAGGTTTAAAGCAGTGATGGGGTTGGGGAAGGGGTGATTTGTGGAGGTGGCAAATACAGAAGGTGCAAGGGAGCAAGCAGACACAGAGGGGAGGAGGTGCGGAAACAGGAAGCAGCAACAAAGGAAAAAGCAGTGACGGGGAGTGGGTAATTTGAGGACGGGGCAAGCAGCAACGGAAGGGAGGAGGTGGGGAAAACGAAAAGCAGCAATGATAGGAAAATCAGTGACTGGGGAGGCGTGATCTGCAAAAGTGGCATGGGGCGGGTGGTTTGGAGACAACTGGTAAAAGCCTGAGCCATGTGTAGAGTGCTGAAAAAGAAAGCAAAAAGTAGGTCCTGAAATGGTCGTAAAAACAAGAGCAGTGGATGTTAACAAGCACTTGGTCCATGCTCAGGGGAGGTTATAAACACAAAAAGAAGCATGGCCAAGTATGCCAGGGACAAATGGTGTCAAAGAATATGAGACAGACAGTGGAGCAAGGAAACGGGAAGCCTGTGGGTGGGCTGAAGCCCATAGAATACGAGACAGCGCATGTGCTGGCTAGCAGAGACCTAAAAATGATTCTTTCTTTTTTAATTTTACAGCAAACTAATAGAGGATTTACAAAGCCTTAGTATTTAAAAAACAAATCACTCTTTAAACAAAATAACGCAGGTGGGCCATGGTCAGGGAGGGCATCACATTGTCTCATTATGAGGGGAAGGGGCGTGTGGCTGGCCACCCTCACTGATCCTTTATGAGGCCCAGGGGTCTCCATCTCTCAGGGCTCTCTTGCTAATAAGGGGGGCGGGCGCATGGCCCTTCTCCCAAGCCTCTATGGGGCCTGAAGGATCCATCCATTGGACCATTTTGATAATAATGGGAAGAGGCATGCTGAACCCCTTCCCATGCCTCTTTGAGGACCTGGGGTCCCCAGAGATGTTACTATTATTAGGAGAGGGGGCACAAGGCCCTCCTACCCGAGCCTAGATCAGTCTTGAGAACCCCATCCCCCAAGGCCTGATCTGAGCAGCGCCCAGGGACTCCATCCTTGGACACTTCCTGTTTTCTGCACAGGAGAATGCAGGCAAACCCTGCCCCCCACTCTCCCGGGAAAAATACACAACTTTACTCACACCCAGGTAGGAGCAGAGAAAAATGCTGCTCCTATCTGAACTGCGCAAATTTAATGAGCCGACTCCCGCCAGAAATCCTTTCGTTGCTGGCCTGCCAGCTGGCTGCAGCCACAGGGGCTTTGGGGCTCCACCCGCAGCCTCAAATGAACTGGAACCAGAGGTGATCCGAGTGGACAACGGGGCACCCACCACAGTAGGGGATCTGGCAGGTTCCAAGGGGACCCTGGGGTTCTCCCCGCACTCTCCCAACAAAAAACCCTGGGGTTCTCCCCGCACTCTCCCAACAAA
Source organism: Lissotriton vulgaris (assembly GCF_964263255.1). Lineage (NCBI taxonomy): Eukaryota > Metazoa > Chordata > Amphibia > Caudata > Salamandridae > Lissotriton > Lissotriton vulgaris. Next base: position 257,381,276 of record NC_141686.1, read on the forward strand.
AAAGAACATGTGGGTGTCCTGGTTGGGCACCCACTTTTGAAAACAGAAAGGCCCACGTTGGCCTGGGGCTCCCCCTGCAGCCTCAAACATTTACAAAAGTGGAGTAGTCTCATGGAGAAAAGGTGAAGTTTTAAGTATATACATTCTTTACAGTCAGTACTTAGACTTGTAATGGTTACCATTTCTTTTACCTTTTGTTTTATTTTTTTATCCAAGAACTGCCTTTAATTTGAAACTTGAGTACATCACTGCTATTAGGGAAACCTTCTTTGAAAATAAGAATTGAGGCGATTATTCTGCATACACTGTGGTGTGCTTGAGGGATATTTGATAGAATGCTGAATGTTATATTTGATGTAATATGATTCTTAACCATGGCATGTGTGTAACTACACATATGTCTTTAGAGGAAGTAGACTGGTATAATAGGCATATACTGATGTGTTTTCTGTTACTTTATATTAGACTATGACTTATACTGTCAGAAAGAAGTGAATATATAATAAAACACAAATCTGGCTCATGTGATGCATTATATACAATTTGATCTGTGCAAGACTAATCTAAATAGATGTTGTATCTCTATACAAGTTTTCCAAAGAGTATTGTTTTTCAATATATCATAAAAAGCAGAGGGACGAGAAAATCAAAAGGATAGAGTCTCATTGCTCAGATCAAATTGTATATAATGCATCACATGAGCCAGATTTGTGTTTTATTATATATACATTTCTTTCTCTTGTGGACAAGGATAAGCCACTTAGTGCACAATATATGATTGTTGGAATATCTAACTGAAACAAAAAGTCTGTAACCACATTGCGATATATGATCATTCCAATATTTTTACTAGAAACAAAGAATATGTGGAACTTTGCAATGGTAGATGCTTTTATCATGGTTGAATGACAAGCATATAGTTTTTCTCTCTTTTTTTTCTATATACTCATACTTGCACAGAAACTAATGGCACTCAATAATGGTGAATGAGGCCATTGTAAATGGCATTCACGTACTAACGCTCACTGTAAAAAAAGTTTTCTTTCTTCTTTTCTTTTCCCTTTTTTTTAAACTTTGTTAGGGTATGTAGCCTACTTTATAAGCACGGATATGCAACTTAATACGGAATTCATAAACAAATACTAATTAATAATGGCCGCCGCAGTTGCAATAGGATATGATGATTTTGTATTAGCAGTCCATTCTTTATTTTTATGAAACAAACGCCATACGCGACCTTTTCGGAAAGACGTCCTACTTAATTGACGGAAAGGAGTTTAAAAAGAGGTCCAAGAGGAAGCAAATTGTTTGCTAACCTACTCGGAACGGCCCCGAATGCTTATGGACAGGTCAGTGTTGCAATTTACCGGGGGTGTTAGAGTTTGATCAGTCGTAATCGTAGGTAATCTCGCCCCCTCTTTTTTCTAATAGATATTAAACATAGGGCACCATAATACATGATAAGAGTAGTATGCACCATAAGCTAGTACCATGACGAGACAGCAGTGACCCATAAGTTTTAGAACAGGGGTCTCCAAACCGGTCCTGGAGGGCCGGATCCATGCCAGATTTTTAAAATATCTACATGTATCTCAATGGGGATGTCCAAAAAAACTGGAATGGATCCGGCCCCCCAGGACCGGTTTGGAGACCCCTGTTTTAGAACAATGCTCTTAAATATTAAAGACGCTACTATGTAATTTCCGTAGCGTTTTGATTAATGAATAGGATCGGTATGCCTTTACTTAACTGCGTTTGGGTATGAGAAAGTGAGTGGCACTAACATTGTTGGTTGCGTACGCAAGAAATTAATATGCGCAAATGAATCCTCCGTCCTGACGAGCGTATTCACTGGGGCAAGGACTGCAGGATTTAAACCAGTGTGAATCCTGCACTGCTCCTCTGTAAAGGTACAAGTGCGCAAGCCCCTACCTGAGCCTCGCTCCACCAGTCCACCGATGCCTGTCCTAAAATGTAATCGCTCCAGCAGTTTCTTGACTCTACTCAGCCTCCCATTCTCCCGCATGCAACTCACTTCGCCTATTCCACGATGGCCTCCCATGTCACCACAGTCATCACCTCCTGATCTTCACTGTAGGTAGTATGGGCTCACCCTTCCCCCTCTTTCCCGTCCCGACACGAACTTAGACGCCCATTATCATCTCACCCCCAGCTGATTCGCCCAACCTCTTCAAACGGCCTTGACCCCCTCTCTGATACACAGCCCCTTCTCTTAGAAATTTCCACAATGGCTCCGGACACGTCATCCCACTCCTCACAATCCCCATCGACACACCTGAAACCTCACAGCGCGAAAACATTCACAATTAGCTTCCCCCCAACCTCACTCCTACAGCGAGACGTAATTTCAAGCAAAAACTGATCAAACAACACATAGAAATTCTATTTACGGACATATATCACTGCCCCTCCAAAGGACAGATTAAGATGGACTTGATATTTCACACTGAAAGACCAGAGGAATGGAACGCTTCCCTCAGAACAAAACTCTACATCTCCAAAACCACAACTACCTCACAAAGCTGCAAACTTACTTCTTTGCTCCATAACATTTCGCCAAGGGGTGGGAGCATGTCTGTGACCATCTACACTAACAGTACTATCCTGATTCAGGCTAACCACGAGAATCTAGAGGCTTACGACTCCCTCTTCCCCACACTCCGCTCCACTCTTCCGCGCATCCCTAGCTCCTTCTCTGCCCAGCACCCACCAACAGATAACTGTCCCCACCAGGGTTTTCAATCTGTCCCTGCCTCCTCCCACTCCTCCTCTTCCCGACACCCCAGAGACACCCCCCATTCCAGCGCCTCCATAGAGGATGTCTTCCAACTCTCAAAAGGACAACAAACCCGACCTCCTAATTTGACCCACCCTCCACATCTCCTTGAACCCGCTCGGCCGCCTTCATCCCCCAATAACACTAGAACTCACCCAGATCTTAGAAGGTCAATTTCACGCCATGGCACAACACACCCTGCTGTTGTTTGTTTTTGTTTTGTTTTGACCTCCATTTGTGCCTGTTTAATCTTACTTTTGTGCCTGTGTTAGCGTTTTGACCTTCATTTGTGCCTTGTATTGTTATTGGTATTTGTTGCCCGTGTTAGCGTTTTCCTTCCTGTTTGCCCGCCTACCTCGCCGCCCTCCGTCTTCCCTCCCCGCTCCCCGCCACCACTGCTGACCCCGCCCCTTTTTTCCTTCTGTTCCCTCCCCGCTCCCGCCTCCCAGCTGCTCCGCCCACCCGCGCACTTCGCCTTATATAAGGTAAGGTAAGCCCGTCTGCGCCCGTCCGCGACCGGATCGCGACCAGCGCCAGGACCCCTGGCCCACGAAGACCCCGACCTACCCGCCTGTCGTACTCCGCCGCCACCCTCATCGCACTCAACACCGGCCGACTCCCAGAATGCCACCAAGCCACACCACGACGCACCCACGGACCTTTCAGCTGCCACGCCTGCAAATTCACCTGCATCCGGACCTGCCTCGCACCAGCACCCGCCAAGTCGAACACCAGCAGCACCCACCTCAAGTGCATCCTGCTCAACACCCGCTCCGTCCACAGACACGCCATCGAACTCTGGAACCTCCTAGACGCCACAGCCCCTGACGTTGCCTTCCTCACGGAGACCTGGATGAACGCCTCTTCAGCTCCCGACATCGCCATCGCTATCCCAGAGGGCTACAAGATCATCCGGAGGGACCGCAACTCCAACCAGATGGGAGGAGGCATCGCCATCATCCACAGGAACACCATCCGTCTCACGACCAGCACCGACAACACCCTGACCAGCGCCGAACACCTGCATTTCCAGATCCACACCAACCCGAACACCACCCTCAGAGGCACCCTGATCTACCGACCCCCGGGACCACGCACACAATTCAGCGAGGACATCGCCGACTTCGTCAGCCCGCATGCCCTCCCCTTCGCTGACTACATCCTCCTGGGGGACCTCAACTTCCACCTGGAGAACAACAACGACCGCAACACCAGCACCCTGCTCGACAACCTCGCCAATCTTGGACTCAAGCAACTGGTGTCCACCCCCACCCACCTCGCCGGACACACACTCGACGCAGTCTTCTCTTCCAGCACAGACATCGACTTCAGCCACGCCACAGAGCTTCAATGGACAGACCACAGCTGCGTCCACTTCACCTTCAAGAGAACGACGACCCACCACCACCAGCAACAGGCCGCCCGCAGAAGCTGGAACAAGATCACAGCAGACCAGCTCGCCACCTCCCTGAGCCAGCACCCTCCTGCCAGCTCAGCGAACCCCAGCCAGGCCGCCGACAACCTCACGAAGTGGATCAGCATCTGCGCGGACGAGCTCGCCCCGCCGAGGACCCCGCCCAGCAGACCCGGCAGCAAGAAAGCCCCGTGGTTCACCGACGAACTCAAGAACTCCAAGAAGAACTGCCGAGCCCTCGAGAAAGTCTGGAGAAGGGAACCTACACCGGACAACAGGACCACCCTCAAGCTGGCCACTCGGAAGCACCACCAGCTGATCCGCGCCGCCACGAAAACTGCATTCAAGAACCGGCTGGACAACAACGCACACAACAGCAAGGAACTCTTCAACATCGTGAAAGAGCTATCCAACCCCAGCGCAGGAAACAACGACATCACCCCATCGCAAGACCTCTGCAACTCCCTCGCTTCTTACTTCCACAACAAGATCGCGGACATACACAACAGCTTCAACAACCAACCAACGCACACCATGACCGAACAACCACCCTCCACCACCACCCTCCACGCCTGGACCCCGATCAGCACCGAAGACACCATCCGCACGATGAACTCCATCCACTCCGGATCACCGACCGACCCCTGCCTTCACCACGTCTTCAACAAGGCCGACGCCGTCATCGCACCCCACCTGCGCGACATCATCAACACATCCTTCGACACCGCCACCTTCCCTGAGAGCTGGAAGCACGCCGAACTCAGCGCTCTACTCAAGAAACCAACAGCGGACCCCACCGAACTCAAGAACTACCGCCCCATCTCGCTCCTCCCGTTTCCAGCCAAAGTCATCGAGAAGACCGTCAACAAGCAGATGGCCGCCTTCCTCGAGACGAATGGATCCCTCGACCCCTCACAGTCCGGCTTCCGAGCCAATCACAGCACCGAGACCGCCCTCATCGCCGCCACCGATGACATCCGAGCCCTGATGGACAACGGAGAAACAGCGGCCCTCATCCTCTTAGACCTCTCCGCGGCATTCAACACTGTCTGCCACCGCACCCTAGTACAGCGCCTCAGCAACGTCGGAATCCAGGACAAGGCGCTGGAATGGATCATCTCCTTCCTCGACGGAAGAACTAGAGAGTCCGCCTACCACCGTACAAGTCAGAGGCCTCCGAAGTCATCTGCGGCGTCCCTCAAGGATCCTCTCTGAGCCCCACCCTCTTCAACGTCTACATGAGCCCCCTCGCGGCCATCGCACGCCAACACAACCTCAGCATAATCTCCTACGCCGACGACACCCAGCTGATCCTCTCCCTGACCAACGACCCCACCTCCGCCAGAGCCAACCTGCACGAAGGGATGAAAGAGGTAGCCGAGTGGATGACGACCAGCCGCCTGAAACTGAACTCCGACGGAGTCCTCATCCTGGGCTCTTCACCCTCCGCCTGGGACGACTCCTGGTGGCCTCCCGCCCTGGGCACCGCACCCAAACCGACAGACAATGCACGCAACCTGGGCTTCATCCTGGACTCCTCCCTCTCCATGACCAGGCAAGTCAACAACGTCTCCTCGGCGTGCTTCAACATCCTACGCATGCTACGGAAGATCTTCTGGTGGATCCCCACCGAGACCAGGAAGACCGTCACCCAGGCCCTCGTCACCAGCCGACTGGAATACGGCAACGCCCTCTACGCCGGCACCACCGCCAAGCTCCAGAAGAGACTCCAGCGGATCCAGAACGCCTCAGCCAGACTCATCCTCGACATCCCACGAACCAGCCACATCTCCGGACATCTGAGAGACCTTCACTGGCTCCCCGTCAACAAAAGAATCACCTTCCGCCTCCTCACCCATGCACACAAAGCCCTACACGACCAAGGCCCGAGCTACCTCAACAGCCGGATCAACTTCTACGCTCCCAAACGCCACCTCCGATCATTCAACCACGCCCTCGCCGCCGTCCCCCGCATCCGAAGAGCGACTACAGGAGGAAGGTCCTTCTCCTACCTGGCCGCCAAGACCTGGAACTCCCTCCCGACCGACCTCCGCCTGACCCAAGACCACCTCTCCTTCAGGAAGAAGCTGAAGACCTGGCTGTTCGAGTAGTAGCGGCACCCCCCCCCTTCCCCAGCGCCTTGAGACCCTACGGGTATGTAGCGTGCTCTATAAGTGTCATTGATTGATTGATTGATTGATTGACCCTCTTCCTGGGGTACAAAAAAGAAACAACATGCTCTACACCAGTAGCAATAGACATCTCAGCATAAACACCACCGTCACTACTCTGGCCGCCCGCCCCTTGATGACCTCACCCCTGCACACAACACCATGGCGCAGCATCTTGCTTCACTAGAAAACAAGTTAGAAACCATTTCCCGGGGCCTGACCAAAATCCTCACCAACCTCGTCAAGGCCCGAAGGCCCCAATAATACCAACCAGGTCACCCTCTCCATCCAACTCCCCCCACCACCAGTGCCCCTCTAGGCCCGTTGCAATCCCTGTGACACAGGTACAGAGACCCCCTAGAATGGAGAAGAAGGACTTGTAACAAAAAACCCTAAGAAACACAGCCCACGGCACTAGAGTTTAGATTCATTCAAATACTGACACTGAGCCCGTCTATTCTAGACCTACGAGGACCGAAGCCTTGATGTCTGACAAAGAAGCAGCTGATCTTTCCTCCTCGTAGGACCGCCCCTCCCCTTGACTCCCCTAAATCCATGATCCAAGTGATCACGGGTCTCGGAAGAGACCCTCTGTGCACTAAACTCCCCAGACCGCTTTGCCTCACCTCCCTTCCCAGAGCACCCAAGGAATTGAACCCTAGCTCTAAAGAGCTTTCCACCAACTGCATGCTCATCAACTGCAGAACGGCATTCCATGCATGCAACCGAACTAGCAGAAGCCATTCTCTCGCAGGACGTTGACATTGCGTTCATCACGGAGACCTGGCTCAATCAGCTCTCCTCACCATGCCTAGACATGCTTGTGCCCCCAGGTATTCCATTATCAACAAAAACAGAAAAGACCAACGAGGGGGTGGAGTAGCCATCATCCATAAAGATAACATCTCCATCATGGAAATAGACTCGTACAAATACAACACCTTTGAATGCCTTACCACAAACATAAAGACCAAAGATAATGGAACACTGTCCTGCCACCAGGCAATACCTCAGCTTTTGGGGAACAACTATCAGACCTGACTGCTCACTGTGCTCTTGGAGACACCAACACCTTAATTCTTGGTGACCTTAACCTGCGATGGAATGAAACACATAGAGTTGAGGAAATTCTTTATAAAGTTGTAGAGGAATAACAAGAGTGGACTCTTCCCTGCAGCAGCAACCAGTAAACTGTCTATCACAACATAGAACACAGAGGTAAATACGTTCTTTACATTAAACATTCTAATAAAGTATTCTAGAAAGACTAGAGCGATACCCAATATAATACAATGTACTACACATCTTCTTCCTTTCTATTGAACAAAAGAGATGAAATAAAAACATAATAAAAACAAAAAAACTAACATACAAAGTCTTGTAAGTATGCAGGTGGTCTGCGAAAACCTTGGAAGACGCTCATTCGACAAACTACCCTCAGGTAGACCCTGAGCTCGAAAAGTGTGATCTTGATGTACACGAGCATCTCCAGCACCAGAATTGCTGACTTCACTGAGAGGCAAAGATTCCACTGGAGCTTGAGCAGCTAAGAGATAACCACTAGTACTCAGAGAAGAAGAATCTACACTATCATTGAACTCGGACCACTTTCACTTGTAAAGAGCCACTCTCCTAAAATTCCAACACTCCCCATTGTTGAGGATAACACAGTGATATAAAACTTTCTTCAATTTAAAAGGCCCTTTGAATTTCGACAACCCTCTCTGCACCCTACCACTCTTGATTTTAACAAGGTCACCTACCATGAAAGGAGGTGGAACACTCGTGGCAGAAGAAATGACAGAATGCTTTGTTTGTAATGTGACCACTTGCTTCATCCAAGCTGGTACTAACTTCAAACCAGGATTCCGTCCCCTCATTATCTGAAAAACTGACTCCTGACCATGAACTAAAGGAGTTGTGCGATAGGCCCATAACATTTCATTGACCATTTTCCTCACAATACCCCCATTAGTAGATGCCATTTGGATGATACCTTTAACGACCTTGTTGGCCCTCTCACATATTGCATTACCTTGAGGATTGTACAAGGACGTGCGATGGTGTGATATGCCCCACCCCTTCAAAAATGTTTGCATCTCCTTCGAAGTAAGTTGTGTGTTGTTGTCAGTGATAATGACAGAAGGTATACCCTCATCTTTAAAGAGATTGCCTAAGAACGTAATCGTACTCTCAGTGGTAATGTCGTTAGTGAAATGTACAACCAACCATTTTGAGTAAACATCCACTACCACTATGGCAAAACTATCTTTCTCATTAGGTTCACCCATAGGACCGATAAAATCAAGGCAAATAGTATGCCAGGGTAAGCCAGGAATTTGTATATGTGTCTTACCTGATTTTGGCCCCACTTTCAAACGCTTCTCACCCTCTTTACACATGACACAATTCTCCACCCACTCCACCACTTGAGCATCAATGCCCGGGCCACCAAAACTGACTTTTAAGCTGCCGCTGAGTGACAGTTTGGCCCACATGACCTTCATGAGCTAAGGCTAATAATTTATTCCTGAGGCCAAATGGAGGTATAAACTTCTCATCTTTATGTAAAACTAGCAGCCCACCCCAGCGTTGCCTGGGGCAGAAAGGGGCTGGGGGCAGCATTTGAGGCTTGCGTGCACTTCTGCCCCCGGCCCCTTCGCGGCCTGTCCCGGCGCGTCCCGGCCTCCTCCCGTCCTGGCCCCCCCTCCCGCCTGATCCTTACCTCAGCCGCCGGTCCCGCTCCAGGTGCCCCGCCCCCACAGGCTGCCACTCTCCAGGCGCCCCGCCCGCACAGGCTGCCACTCTCAAGGCGCCCCGCCCGCACAGGCCGCCACTTCGCCCAGCAGCAAGCAGGCAGTCCTCCCAGCAGGTCGCGATCTTCGGCGCCATTTCCGGAAGTGTTGCCAGGGAGCGCAAACGCAAATGATGTCATCACGCAGACGTTGCGGCCGGCGCTACTTGCAAGGGACTACTTTATTTTTATTTCAAAATTTTTTAAACAACGTATATTTTTTCTTTTTAATAGCCTATGTCCTTCTGCTTGCCCTGAGGTTTTCAAAGATGTCTTTGGTGTTTTGATTGGTGCTGTACTTTTCGAGTTTACCTGGCTCAAAGGTTTGTGTTCTTTCTTTATAATAGTAGTATAGATGTTATCATTAATGATGGAAAGGTCATCCAAAACCTTGATGAAAGGTCGGACAGAGACAGAAATCTCCCGCCTAGGACCAAGTTTTAGGAGTTTAATAACTTCCTGGAGGGTATGATCATTAATCATCTCTCACTCCCAGTCACTAGCCATAAAAACACCTTCCCCAACAAATACAGCATCTTCTATAGAAGCAACAGCAATGTCATCCATGCTTACAGAAACCTCAGAGTTGTGAAAGGTACGCCAATCCAAAGACATTCTAGAAAGGCAATCTGCTTGCACATTTTTCCATCCTTGAATATATTCAACTGAATATTGGAACTCTTTTAGCCTTGCAGCTAATTTCATACGTCTAGCAGACCCTTTACCAGCCCCACCCGGGAAAAGAACCTTAAAAAATTGAACGAAAACATTTCATTTTTCTTTTTTTAAATGTATCCCGTTTTCCTTTAAGGAAAAAGGGCTGCATTAAAAACAAAAAAAACTGCTTTATTTAAAAGAGTCGCTAATGCCAATGGTTGTACATTTGGCCCTCAGTGCTTTAGTTCTTCATCTCTGTGCACTGTGTCATAAATCTGACTCAAGTACTGCTCATTATCAGGCTCTGCTATCTGCAGCCTGAAGATAATACTGTAAAATAAACACAGACTTCCCTTAGGCAGCAAATGTGACCCTATGCTGATTGAAAAATTAACGCAATGCTGTCAGCTACTCTGAAGGTGTCTGTGAGATACTGGCAGCTTATGATGGACTGGTTTGAGACACTTGGAGTTAGACCACCCACAATTTCAGCTGTATTATGTAGTCCATACTTTGGTAGGGCCTGTAAAAGTTTCATACCACTGCAATCAACAGTCAGAGTGAACAACGGGTTATCCCTGACTTCAAATGGATCAAGCATAGTTGTATTAGTTCCTAATTTAGCATTCTAATCCCCTCCTATTATAACATAACATTCATTTGATACTCTATCTATCTATCTATCTATCTATCTATCTATGTTTTAGGCCAGTAAGAATACAGAGTAAAATATCAATCTGACAACCTAACTCATAAACTGGGTTACAAAAATTGATAACAAAAAATTCAACCTATTAAATGTATTGATAAGAATAACTGTTAAAAACCGGGTCTCTAGTTGGCAGTAGCTTGCACCCTGTCCAAGTAGGGACCCTCCATTCGGTAAGGATAAGGGAGTTACACACTTAAAATAAACCCTGCTCACCCCTTTGGTAGCTTGGCAAGAGATTGTTAGGCTTATCTCAGAGGCAATGTGTACACCGTGTGTACATTATCACACAGCAATACAGTGAAAACACTGCAAAATGACAACACACTCGTTTTAGAGAAATAGCCAATATTTATCGGTGCATAACAAGACCAAAACGACCGAAATCCAACTTCCATAAATCAAGATACGAGTTTTGTAAGAACCAGCTCAAAATAAAGCTCCATGAAGTTGATAGTCCCTTCCGGGGCTATTGCGGCTTCGTGATCAACAAATCCAACACTTCAGGCCGACCGGGAGGGGCGCAGGCCAGATAATGCGTCCGGAAGACCCGCAATCAGTACCTTGGAAATGAAGGGCTTTGTAGACCTTGCAATGAGATACGAAGATGCGGCATAGCCGTTGTTGGCAGGAGTCGGCTCCGGAGGTCAGTGAGGAAGTCAATTTCAATTCAGGAATTTTTATTCGATGATTAAAAATCACCACAAAAGCACATACATAATTACATGAATAAAAAGTCATTAAACATTTTCAAGATCCTGATACAAAAATATTAATATTAACATGGAACACAAAGCGAAGAAAAAATGCAGCACATTAAGATAGGTAAAATCAGGAACACATCATTCATCTCCCCTCGTTAGCCTTAAACGGACCGCTACCTTGATGAAATTCATTATACAACACAGTGTTAAGGGGTCCGATGCTTTTTGTAAAAAGACTAATGCCTCACTGGCATGTTCCAGTTTAGCTTGTTTTAAAACTTTTACAAGAAATCTGCGCCTGGGCATTGTGAAAAAAGGGCAGAGTAAAACAAAGTGAAGGGAATCCTGCGGAGACCTATTGTCGCAGCCGCAGGATCCCTTCTGTTCAATTGATGTTAAAAACCCTGCTGGTGATGCCAACATAAATGGGAGTAGGTTAAGTCTAAAACGGCACATCAAAAATCTGTCCTGTGCATTGTGCATAAGGTACAAATATGGCTCCATTCCCTCAACGCTCTTAACCAGGTTGTGGGCCCTCACTGTCTTTTTAGGCCCTTCAGCCTCAGCTCTACGTTGACATTTCAGCTCTAAGAAAATTTTCTTTACTTGCATCTTGTGCTGGGCTACAATTGTTGCAGGGTTAGTAAAGAGCTTCCCAAAACCTAGTTCCTCTAGGGTGTTCTTTACATAATTGAGCCAGGGAATTCGCATACATTTGTCCCTCTCTAAACAGTCCGATAAAATTTCTCTGCTTAGGGACGCATCGGGATTAGCCCAGATTTTTAACCAGGCCACAATTGGCCTGAGTTTTACCAGATCATCTAGGTGTGGCCTCCCTAATTCCCTGTGTACTATGAGTCCAGCAGTACTTGGGGGTACCCTCAGGATGTTTTTTAGGTATTTGTCTTCCTCCCGTTGGATTCTTGTGGTATTGACAAAGCCCCATACTTCTGCCCCACAAGTTACTTTAGAGCATGATATGGAGCTATACAGGTTCATCACCTGTTCCGGGCTCCATCTACCTAACCTCCTGCCATAGCTTGCTATTGCCCCATTAGAAGCGATCATTTTACTGCAACGCTCCTCCACCAGGGAGTTAAACTGTAAGGCACCATCAAAAATTACACCTAGATAAGGAAACGTTTTGACCTCTTCTACTATGTGACTTCCTATTGTGTAAGTGAATTTAGAGGGTTTTTTTTTTTTACCAGCCAGGAGCACATAGGATTTGCCCAGGTTAACAGAGAGATCTAGGGCACCCATGAACTCAACAAATCCGTCAATCAAGATTTGTAAGCTCCTGGGTGTGCGTGCAATCAGGACAGCGTCATCTGCGTAAAGCAAAACAGGAATATGACGCGACCCCACCCTTGGGCAATCTGCCTTTAAACCTAACAGGTACTGCTCCAGATTGTTAATATAAAGGGAGAACAAAAAGGGGGCAAGAATACAGCCTTGCCTGTCTCCACTCATGCAGGGAAAAGAGTCGGTCAGCGCCCCCTCCCTGTTAAATCGAACCCTAGCCGTGGTGTCACTATGCAGTTCCCTAAGTATGTTGATTAGGCCACTCTCTATCCCCATACGAGACATCATGTCCCACAGTTTCTCCCTGTTGACGTGATCAAATGCCGCCGCCAAATCCATGAATCCCAAATAGATCGATTCATCACTGGCCATGGTGTATTTGGCGGTCAGCATGTAAAGGTTCAAACATTGATCACTGGTGGACCTCCCTGTCCTAAATCCATATTGAGTGTCCGAGAAGATGTTATTTTCTTCGGTCCACTCGGACAGTCTATTGAGGATCGCCCTACCCAGGAGTTTAGCCGATACATCAATCAGGGAGATAGGACGATAGCACTTGGGGTCGTCCCTATTGCCCTTCTAAAAAATCAGCACAATTATGGCTTTGGACCAGGACGGTGGCAGACCACAGGTGATGGCAGTGTTTATGACCCTGGTCATTAAGGGGGCCCAGAGTTCTATGCTGCTCAGAAACAGGTCGGGGGGGATTCCGTCAGGGCCAGGGGCTTTGTTTTTGGTCAGACCCTCTATCCCAGCAGTGATCTCCTTGATAGTGAATACAACTGTTGAAGCCTGGGTTGGGGTTTCAGGTGGTTCTACAGGAGTACCGGAATCATAATTGTACAAACCCCTATAGTGAGTGACCCACTGTTCTGGAAGGATGTTAGACCCTATCTCCGGGGTGTCGTTTTCCTGGAAAGTAGGTTTGTTGATGATTCTCCAGAAACCCACTATATCCTTTCTTTCCCCTGCTTCTCTAAGGTCTGCCCACGCTTCTCCCTGCAGAGCGAGTTTCCTCCTCTTGGTCTCTTTCTTATATTTCTCCCGGCACGCCTTGATTTTTTGGGGGTCCCTTGGTTTAATTTTAAGGCTGCTTTTAAGCTCCCTCAATGCTTTTGAACAATCTTTATCGAACCATCGAGGGTCACCATGGTTCCTTGTGGGCGCACTAGTTTTTAATAAGCCATCAATCAGGTTGGCAATCTGACCGAAAGCTTCCAGTAGCCTTGGTCCATGGACTTCTGTGTCTAAACAGTGATTAATAGCAGATTTACCTGCGTCCACCAGGGCCTTATAAAACCTTTCCCCATCTATTTTGGACCACTTTAATCTCCTGCCTTGATCTGTTACCTTCTCCTTGATTGTGCGATGATCTCTACTTTTTGAGCCCACCCTATACATCAGCTCCAAAACAAGTGGGTTATGGTCGCTGAAACTGCTCCATTCAATCCCTACACTAATTATTTTATTTAGCAGGGCTCTTGAGACCAGGATGTAATCTATAATGGATGAGCAGCCTCTGCCCTTGAATGTGGGTGGGAGTGTGCCATCCTTCTGTGTGCCCATCATATTAATAGTATGCTCAAGGTCATACTTGAGCCGGAGCATACTGAGAGCTGACCCTGTCGACGTGTGGGAAAAATGCGGCCCCTTCTCCACGAGGCATTGGGACCAGTCTGTATTTGTTGGAACCAATGCCGGACAAAGGTGGCAATTAAAGTCTCCTATGACCAGCAGCGCATATAACTGCCCCTTTTTCTGGACTGTTATTTCCTGGCCCAGCCTATAATCCAATTCTGCTACAAGTGAGGTGTGGTCTCCAGCGATCTCCTTGTTATAAAAGTTAAAAACAGTGAATCTTAGCCCCTTCCCGGTGAACTGAACTGCTTGAATCCCTTGGGAATTCCAATCTGAGGAAGACCAACTGCCCGGGAGGTCTAAGTCTACGTAAATGGAAAGTCCTCCCATGGCTCTCCCTGATCTGGATTTTTGCGCGGGTACAAAGAAACACTTATACCCCTGCAAATGAAAATTGTTCTCCGGGGCCCATGTCTCCTGCAGGCTGATTACATGGAATTTTCTAATGTGCTCAAGCCACTCTTTGTTGTTAAATTTGGCTGCCAAACCTGCTATATTCCAAGAAATCATTCTCAGTTTCTCACAACTCTGCTCTGTTCCCCCTTGAGGCCCCATTTGTGTCTTAATCTCTAACCCTTGTGTGTCCTGCCCATGTCTTCCTCCTATACTTTCAATATCTATAACCCCGGACCCATCTAACACAGACCTCCCGACCCAGCTAGATGAAGTTTGCTGTGCAGGGGGATTTTGCTGCTCCAACTCCTCTGTTAAGGCCCCTTTTTTCCCATCTCCTAAAGGGACAGTACCTGTTTGTCAATCAACACCCTCAAGGCCGTTCAAGCAACTGAACCGGTTGAAAGTGTGAAAGGGTGGCTCTGGGCGGCTAAATAGTGGCCTGGGGTTGAATTCATGATGTCTTCCCCTCCGACCAACCCTCATCCAGTTATCATGGGTTTGAGACGGGTGTACAGGGGTAGGGATAGGGGGAAAGAAGAAAGACACATGAAGGGTTTGAATAGTTGATTCCCGTGATCTGTTCTTTCCTTGACATATGTGGGAAACAGTTCCAGCATCCCTGAAACTCACCAATATGCAATCCCCTATTATGGATTTGTGTGTTCTCCCCACCCAAGGCACCCTTCTAACCATTATGATTTCATTATTTAGATATACCGGGAGGGGTCTGTTTACATTTAGCCACTTGATTACCCTGCTTTTTAGAGAGCAAAAGTCCTCAGCTTCGCCCGCTTCAAGTGTCGGGACACCCGCCATGACTACCATGTAATCATTTGCCTCTGGTGGTAGATTAGGCCTACGTGGCCTGGGGGGAGGCTTCATTAAAGGTGTTGGAGCAGTACTGTCTACAGATTGTATTAAAGGGACAGGGTCTACGGGGGGAGCCGACCTATTGGAATTAAGTAACTTGGTTGGTGCAGAGTTAGTCCTTGGAGGTTGTGGGGGGGCCTCGGCATTCACAGCCTGTGGGGGGGCTAAGCTCACTGCTCTATTTCGGGGCTGCTGGGCAGCCGTGGGGGTGGGAATGAGCTCCGGAGATCTTCCCTGGAGGCCAGCCGGAGTTTTCATGCTGCTTAATGTAGCCTCCAGGATAGTAAGTCTGATCTCGACCTTTTTGATACTCTCGCTGATTGGTAGTAGTAACGACCTGAGCAAGAATTCCAAGTTACCTAGCGGGACAACAGAAAGGGGGACATTGGCAATATTATTTCCTGTGTCTTTTATCAAAGCGGGAGCGATGGCATCCTGGACAGTGGGTTGGGGTGTACTTCATCCACTAATCTCTCAGTCGGTGGGGGGAGTTTTGATGTCCTCCCAAACTCAGAGTGAGGGATTTTTGATTTGTTTTTACCCTGAGCACCCCTCGACTTCCTCCTACGTTTGTTTGGAGGGGGCCCATACGCTCCTTGTGCAGTGGCTGGCTTGGGTTTGGCTTTCCTAGCTTTGGGGGCTGGGGGGGGTTGAGAAATTAAGTCAATGGTCACCCTGCTTGAGCTTGGGCTGTTGGCGGGGGTTAAACTCGTAGTTGGGACTAGTGGGGTGTTGATACAATCCCTCAGCAGGAGGGGGACATCGTCTATAGAGGTTGGCTCTTCACTGAGTGAGGTAGAATATTCACCAAGGGGCCTATGTTTCAAGTTATCTATAGAACGTCTCCGCTCCGCCCTGAGCCGGATTAAGTTGCTCTCCTTATCCCCATCTCCCGCGGCCCGGGGAAAGTAGTTATCTAGGGTCCTGTTTTTAACTCCTCCCTGCTTCATGGGGGTACCCTCCCTTGCAGGAGAAGGCATTTCTACTTAAGTGAGTTGGTAGTGTATGGAAAAGTATGTCAGATGATAAGACCAAAGCTCAGATATCTAACGCAAGAGGGTAGGCCCAGCCCAGCCTACTCCGGCCTATGACGGCCACAGACGGTCCCGCCCTTGTCCCGGGCTTCACCCGGGACGCTCCCGCGCAGCGGGATGACAAACGCAATTTATGGGAGGAGGGGTGAAAGGGGGCGTGTCCAAACAGGGAGAGCTACCCAGGTGACTCGGGCAGGTCAGCAACAGCAGGGACTCCTGGGAACCGGAGTCCAGTTGCCAACACGCTCGCAGCCCTGCAACACTTACGCCCACAACAATCCTTTCTGTCTCCTGCACCCAAAAGTCAAGGGCCACGAAGCGGGACCCGCGGAGCGGGTCCGGCGAGGAGCAGCGTTTTTCAAGCTGTAAGCACACGGGTTTCACAGCGCAAGTGCGCTACACCAGCAGCAAGGGTCCAAATCCCATCAGGCAAAGCAGTAGAAAGACAAATCCCACGAAGTTAGCAGGTCCGGTGATTTTGAGCAGGCTGATGGGGGCGTGTCCAAACAGGGAGAGCTGCCCAGGTGACTCGGGAAGGTCAGCAACAGAAGGGACTCCTGGGAACCGGAGTCCAGTTGCCAACACGCTCGCAGCCCTGCAACACTTACGCCCACAACAATCCTTTCTGTCTCCTGCACCCAAAAGTCAAGGGCCACGAAGCGGGACCCGCGGAGCGGGTCCGGCGAGGAGCAGCGTTTTTCAAGCTGTAAGCACACGGGTTTCACAGCGCAAGTGCGCTACACCAGCAGCAAGGTTCCAAATCCCATCAGGCAAGGCAGTAGAAAGACAAATCCCACGAAGTTAGCAGGTCCGGTGATTTTGAGCAGGCTGATGGGGGCGTGTCCAAACAGGGAGAGCTGCCCAGGTGACTCGGGCAGGTCAGCAACAGCAGGGACTCCTGGGAACCGGAGTCCAGTTGCCAACACGCTCGCAGCCCTGCAACACTTACGCCCACAACAATCCTTTCTGTCTCCTGCACCCAAAAGTCAAGGGCCACGAAGCGGGACCCGCGGAGCGGGTCCGGCGAGGAGCAGCGTTTTTCAAGCTGTAAGCACACGGGTTTCACAGCGCAAGTGCGCTACACCAGCAGCAAGGGTCCAAATCCCATCAGGCAAGGCAGTAGAAAGACAAATCGGAAGTCATCGGGTCCTTGAAGTCACACGCATTGCAGATCAAACTCAGTGAGGAGCGCTGGCATCGACAGGGCCAAGGCAGCGAAGTGGGGAATGCGACGTGTGGTTCCCACAGGTCACGGTGCAGGTAGCAGCTCACTGATGTCATCTGGCCTAGTCGGTGACACTAGGGCTGTGATGTGAAGCAGAGCAATGAGACATGCCGTGTCCATAGGTCACGGTGCAGGCAGCGGTGTGGTGTGTTGCTGGAGCGCTGTCATCGGTAGACCCATGACAGCGATGCATCATGCAGTGCCCACAGGTCTCAGTGCAAGCAGCAGCATCAGTTGACGATGCTGGAGTCGATGGCCCTGACGTCGAAAGATCAGGTCTGCAGTGTGGGACCGGCGATGATTTGTATACTCATGAGCGGCATCCACAGCCCACACTGCAGGCAAGGCATTATTGACAATGTTGGGTCGTCGTCAGTGATACCAAGGCTGCGATGTGAAGTGAGGTGATGCGACGTGCGGTGCCCACTGGTGAAGGTGCAAGTAGCGACTTGATGACTCATCAGGCAGCGACGGTGAGACCAGGGTTGCATTGTAAAGTGGGGCAATGCTTCATGACGGGCCGTCAGGCCATGTGCAGACAGAGGCGTCAGTGACACTACCGCTGTTACTTTTTCTGCTGTTGCATTATGAACACACAGTTCCAAGTGCTGGTAAGCAGATGAAATTGAAGTCTTTGATCTGATGAAGACTTCCAACAGGAGGCAAGCTCTACTTCAAGCTCGTAGAGAAACTTAAACAGCAGAATGAAGAAAGTTCAGTCCTTTCACTGTCCAAACAGAGGAAGCCCACAGCAGGCCAAAACAGCAAAGCACGCAGCAAAGTGGCAGTCCTCCCGGCAGTGTTTCCAACTCTTCTTCTTGGCAGAGTCCTTAGTCCAGAGTATTTCACTATCCAGACATCTAAAAACACACTGCTACATGTCTTACCTTTCAAATACACTACAACCTGCCCATGGGGCTGCCTTGGTCCTACGTTAGGGTTGACTTATTTGTAATGTGAGTCACCACCAGCAGGAGGACTCAGAAACATGTTAGGTCTAGCCCCGGTTATTGGACATTTTAAATGTACCAACTGTGGAGTTTGTATCCACACACCTAACTCCAAATTTGTGATGTTGAACAATGTGAAACATGTCCAAAACAACTTTTCTAATTGCAACACAAAAAATATTACATACTGCATCTCTTGCCCATGTGATAATGTATGTATAGGGACAACTACACAAGCTGTTAAGCAGAGAGTAATGCAACATCATTCAAGAATTCGTTGTAGAACTCTGGGGGCACCCTTAGTTCAGCATTTCTGTGAAAATGGTTATAGTGAAAATTATATCAGGTGGTCTGTACTATTGGTTGTTAAATCCCAAAATAAGATGACGCTACAAATAATTCTGAATAAACTGGAAGCCAGGTTGATTGAGAAGTACCACACAGCGACAAATGGTTTGAATGACCGCGATGAAATATGGGCTCTGATCGGATGATTTTATAGCACTGACTCACTCTGAGATGGAACTTGAATCCCTTGGTTGGGGGTTCAGACTGATAAGTTGATAGATGTGCTGTATATATTAGAACCCAAATATACATGTGTGCTCTCCCCCTCTTGAGGCAATATATGTTGTATATATATATATATATATATATATATATATATATATATATATATATATATATATATATATATATATATATATATATATTGTGTACATATAGTTTTTGGCATTTTTAAATATGTATGTGCTTGTAGATATGTATGTAATTTCTTATGCAGTCTGTATGTATGTATATGCTTATTTTTGACATTTGATTGTCTTGTGTCTCTGCGCTGCACCCGGTAGTTTTGTGACATCACCTAACGCCTTGAAGTTTGAGGATGATTTCTGTATCGCCCGTGACCCTTCTTGTGGGGTATGCCGGTTCTTTGAATAGTGGGCGACTGTATATTAATTTTCTGATATGGTTTCTTTTTTATTCCTCTTATTCCTTTTGTTTCTTTTGAACTGTCTGCTTAGCATTCTTTCGTGTCCCCCTTTTTCTGTACGTATTTATCTATATTTTTTGTTTTATTTCTTAGCACACTTGCCTTTTATTGTTGTGGGATCCCTGGGAATAGGTGGGATTTGTGATCTCCTCGATAGATTTTTCGAAGTCAGGCTTTTCCTCTCCGTTTCCCCCTCTGGGATCCACTACTTCCCTACTTCTTGAAGCCCGTAGTCCAATATTTGTGTTATTAATGTGACCCGGAAGTTGTTGATCACGTGGGACGCCGAGCTAGGTAGTAGCCGGGCGCCCTACTCCGCATCCTCAGTTAGCTGGAGAGTACTTAGAGGCCCGCCGTGCTGACTGAGAAAAACACACAGGTACGTGGCCCCGGTGCCTTAGTCGCCCTGAGAAGACCTTTTGCTTCGAGGGTATAAATGGAGCGCTGGGTGAAGGTGACCGATAGCGCGTTGTCTAACGTGGGTGAGGGTGACTGATAGCGCACTTTCTAATACGGGTGCCTTGTACTTTTTTTGAGCCGGCAGATACCGTATTTTCACTTGAAGAGGACGGCGAGCATCCTGTGTAGTGACCTGGAGCAATTAATAATTACGATATACTCTCGCTTTTATGAGGTAAGAGAATGTGCTTATTTGTGGTTGTATAAATTGTTTTTGATGTGACACCCTATTTGGCCTGTTCTAGCCATGGACCGACTTTTCATTTTTTGTTTATTGCACTTACATTTACTCCTTTAGGAGGTTATCCAGTCCCCTTGATGTATCTTGGTGACCACACACTTATGGGATTATTAGTAAGTTCCTTTGCCCTGTTTTGCTTGTATGGATGTTGTAGGAGAGTAGGGTCTGCTTTCCTATGGTCACCCCAGATTTTTGCTTTTTGCTTCACTGGTTTTCGACATAATGTGGCTGTGGGCATGCTAATCAGACCCACAGCCTGCTGTTCTCTCTCTAAATTCACATCCATGTACTTTAGGTACATACCCAATTGGACATTGGGACACCTTATCAGCCCCTGTACAGTGTACTATAGGTACCCAAGGCATAGGTGTATCCAAAGCCTACCAGGGGCTGCAGCATATCTTTTGCCACCCCTGGCTGGCTATCCAAACTGGCAAAACTGGCTGATCACTCAGCTGGGACAAGGGGGTGTAATCACCCCTTGCTTAAATATAGTATACCTATATCTAAACATATATCTGGGCACATATATACCTATAAGTCACACCTATGGCAGGCCTTAACAATCCTGGAGGCAGAGTACTTGGTTTTATGTGAGATGGTGCTCTAGCATGAGCTGAGCCTGCCTAAGCTGTCGGGACCAACTCCCTTAGCTGTTCCGGGATATTGCCATACCATATACTCTTAAATGCATTATATTCCTTGCGGTTACTTGCTAACTTTGGTTTGGCTTTATCAAAACAGGTCGTGTAAGGTGTCATACGCTTTGGAATACTACCCCCTCGCCAGTCCTGGCGACGGGGGTAGCATTCCACCCTTCTAGAGGGAGAAGACATGTTACTTTGCTTAACGCGGTTAAATCCAACCAAAGCCCCAGCATCACAAAATTGATGCAGCTGCCACAGACACAAGTCTGGCCTCCTGCTGCTGACTGAAACTTCGGCAGGGGAGGCCTGGACAAATGGTATCCTGTCACAGGGAGGCGTTACACCACCCCAGACAGGAGATAGTGGATTGTAGCAGGGAGGGTTGAATGAAACTAGACACTGCCTGGGGAGCACAAGGCTTCCCATGCAAAGTCCAGTTCAAACCGGTGCTGGGACACTCCAGTCCCAGCTCTGGCGCGAAACTGGACAAAGGGAAAGGGGTGTAACCACCCCCTTCCTGGGTCCCACCCATAGGAGGGACCTAGCAGGTAATCCAGCACCTTGATTAGGAATAAAGGTAGGAGAAATGCCCAGGAGCATTAGATTATCCTGAACGAAACTTTGATACAGAACTCTGGACCCTTCGACATCCCACTCGACGTGGAAGACTGAAGAATCTACCTTGTGGTCAAGGAGTGACCACCCTGTGCAAACAGGCACCATCCAGCACCCAACAGTTTGCTTTGTTGCAGTTCCCGCTGGAACTCGAGTGACAGAGATCGACAAGACCCAGCTTCCCTGACTTCTAACAGCCCGATCTACAGTCCCAGTGAATCTGATACCCGTGGAGGAGACGTGAAGCGTGGAGCCGGCCATCTTGAAAAGACTGCGAAGTGCTGACCGTGCAGCTTCCGAGGCACCCTCGAAGCTGTGCATTGGGGTTTGAGAAGCCCCAGCCCCGAGCAGCTTGTGCACCGAAGATCTCCCCTCCACACTCATCGAGTGCTGCGTGGGGCCCTTTTGCATTTTCCTGCTCGACGCGTTGGTTCGGTCGCTTGCCCGTTGGCTAGTGGCCCCAGAACTGACGAACCTTAAAATTTACACTGCTAGTCTGGTTGCTCCAGACTGGCCCTCGCTCCCCTGAAAAGGAGCCACCGCTCTGACCTTGCTGGTCCGAGTAAGAAGCGATTTTCGAGTCCTGCTTGGGTTGCATTTGCCATGGCCTGTTAACTCCGATCCGGAAGCCGACACCGCCAACAGCGAGAGCCTTCGTGGGACAGCTCGTGCTCGTGCTCCACTCCTGGTCATCGTCGATGCCCCAGAGTCCACGTGGCAGCGGAGACAAACCACCTGATTGCGCCAGACATCGCCTGGTTCCTTCCTGGTTCCATCCTGGTCACTGGCTAGTGACCCAGACTCTGTCTTCTCTGCTTTAAGGTACTCTACATCTTCGATCCACCCTTGGATCCAACCGGACTCTTCTCTCCTGGCCGCCTGCAGCATCTTCATCTCCAGGCTCCATAGATCTCCACGACGAAACCCGACACACTTTGGCACCTATGCACCCTCTTCCTGTGGGTGAGGTAACGATCTAACACTGGTGCTCCTGTAGTGGTTTACACCTCTAGTGTCCTAGTTTAAAGTGGGGTAATTCTATTCCAGTCGGAAGACTTCCAAAACAGTAACTCGATAACTTTTACGCGCCATTGACTTTGCATTGGTGCATGCGTGTCCCGCGGGCCTCTCCCGACTTCATCACTGCTAGTCCCGAGTAGTCCCATCGATTCACAACGCCCTAGGCCTTACCATTGTTCGAGAGGTGGTACTTATACCACTATTTTAGTATATGGTTTGAGTGGCCACCGGGCCTATCCAAAATTGTGCAACTTTTGAATTTTTAACTGTGCTTTTGTTTAAACGCTTGTGTCTCTGCACTCATAAAGAGTACAGAAGATTATTCTAGTAATAAATACATATATTTTTTTAATATATAACTTGTGTGGTGTCCTTTCATTTGATATTACAGGATTGCATATGGTAAAACAGCTGGCTTCACATGCCCTCTTGAGTTTAGCCTCCATGCTACCCCTAGGATAACTTGTCTATAAGGTTGACTTTACAACCACCACCATAAGGGATTGTTTGGACTGATACAGGGTGCCCACAGAACTGTGGACATCATACATCAGGCCAACTTCTCACAGATGTTGGCTCCACATGTTACCTAGGGAGAATGCGGAAATGATCCATTTGTGTAAACCATTTTGATCTACCTTGGAGCTACTGTGTTAAGTCTTGTATTGGGGCGGTTTATTTGCTTTGCGTAGTATTTACATGCATGTCCCTGCAAAAAGGGTTTTAGGTGGACTTGCCCGTGGTAGGTTTAAGGGCTATTTTATTTTCCTCACTTGGATACACACTCTTTTGGAGTGGTTGAATGACACTTTGGTGTTTGATTCTTCCTACGCGTTCTCACTTTTTGGTGTTGCGGCAGTCGCATTGCGCTAGGGTAGCGCAGAGACATTTGTTTTTGAATCAAATAGACCTGACACTCTGTGGGTATGTTGTTTTTTTGTATATGTATAGGATCTCTTATCACCCTTGAACTGAGGAGGCCAAGATTCCTGGAGGCCGAAACGCGTCCGCATAGACACGCCATTTTTCGACAAGAGGAGTGAACATGTTTGAACATGTTGTGTGAACATGTTTTGTTGACCACAATCTGAAATTTTGATTCACAAATCTGTAGAATCGATTGTGTTGGTACACTACTTCCTCTTAGTGGACCCCTGAGTAAATAGGGGGTTACTTGATTTGATTTAATAAGTTCTTTGTTGGGTATAAAAAAGAAAGAGAGAAAACAAGATTTGCCTCTATATAATAGAGTGTGTTTTTTCTGTTTTTTTGTACTTGAGAATGTGTATATAGATAGTTTTTGGAAATTGAGATATATGTATATATGTGCATTTGACATGATATAATGTAAATAAAAGAAAAAAACTATTTACTTTAAAATACGGATTACTACAAATAAAATTAGTAATCACGATAATGATCATGCATGTGTTCTTCTGTATATAAAATATTCTAAAAGTTAAAATTGAGAATTGGGTTCCCCCAATCAGGAAACTAATATTCCTTGATTTGTATAGGATTTTTGGTATTGATCCCTCTCAACCACTTCTTCTTTTTGAAAACCTTATATGTAATAAAAGGCAAGGTTTGAGCTGGGCAAGTGGGTGCACTTGCAGGTCGACATGACAGTTTAAAACTGCACCTACACAGACACTGCCGTGGCAGGTCTGAGACACATTTGAAAGGTTACTAGTGTGGGTAGAACAATCTGTGATGCAGGCTATGGGAAAACATAGTGCACTTTACAGGGGACTTATTAGTAAATCAAATATACCAATCATGGATAAACCAATCATCAATATAATTTACACAGAGAGCATATACTCGTTAGCACTAAATAGAAGTGGCAAGATGCCCACAGCCCTAAAACCAACAAAAATAGGTCAGAAAAAAATAGGAGAATGAAAGCAAAAAGTTTGGGGATAAACCCGCAAAAATGCATGAAATGTATACACCTTGATGGTTACAGGTGACTTGAAAAACCCTAAAACAACTTTGAAATGCACATCACTGTCACCATCTCCCCAGAGCTCTGTACCCAGGTGTAACAACAGCAGGGACAGAGACACTCTCATAACCATCCCAGATAAGATCTTCCAATGTCCAGGTTTCTTGCATCATCACTATATCAAATGTAGAATTGTACTTAGTGTGTTCCTGGTCCCACAACGTAGACTGACAGCCATCAACATTCCAACATACTAATTGAATCAAAGAGTCTATCCTGTTGTTGGTAACCAAAGACAAAGGCCTCACAGAGTCAGGGCAGTACTTTAACGATTTGTATTACATTCAGATATATTACAATTAGATGGTAGTCACCTGATAGCCTTGAGAGGCCCAAAAGTCTAGAGGCTAAATTCGAGTGGCAATTGAGCATCGACAGCCATAATGTTTGTCAAAAGTCACTTGTGTGCCTGCTCCACCCTTGGTTGCGAGTGTTTTTAAAAGAACCCCAGTGGTACCAGATTAATACTCTTGGCCATATGGCTTTATTGGTTATTGCAAGGATGAGCTAAGCTTGGATAATGACAATTGATAACAATACAATCCTCTTTCATTTGCGTAGCCGAAGAGCTAATCCACCTGACCCTCCTGAAAAACAGAATATCTTTATTTTCCATAACATGAAAATTGGTGTTTTGACTTTGCCAATAACAGACCTTATTTCTAAGTTGGATGGTAGATTCTCAAACAGAAGGGGACATCGGTGGCACATTTGTCAAAACCGCAACATATGGGCAGCAATCAGGGGGAAGGTTTGCCATGTATGATCTTAATAAACCTGCTCGTTCATGGTGATAAAGCGCATGTACCCAACTTCATCCTCCCAGTGTCCTCGGTGTCACAACCCAGAAGCAGACTTTATACACGTTATGGACTTGCCCCTCCCTTGTAGAATGTTGGACATAGGTTATACAAGGCCTTACACTTCTTACTGAATGCTCCTCTTGGATACACCTGAGGCCTGCCTGCTAGAGCTCTTTCCTCTTCCCAAGAAGGCAAAGGTACTGCGTCGTTTTACAAGCCTCATCTTAATGCTGGCCAAGAGACTCATCATGCAGCGGTGGAAATCGTATAGGGCGCCACACGAAGGGAAATGGTGGGAGGAGGTTATAAAATGGGCCACTGCTGAGAGAGAGGCGTTGCAACGCGAAGAGTACAGAGGGCTGAGGAAGAAACCAATATCGCTGGACTGGGCCCAATTACTGGAACACTTCAAAGTATAAGATGACACTCTTGCCGATGACTGATCCGTACTTCCTTTCTCTCTCGACCCTCCTCCCCACCCTGCACCCCTCTTCCCCACCCCCTCCTCCTTGGGCCCTGGTGTTCACGCAAAGCCCGGCAAAGGATTGGAACAGACACTTAGTTCATAGTAGCACTCCTTTTCTGTGTTTTTGTATTGTTCTGTTTATTTTTAGGTTTCGCCTGTCGAAAGCTGCGCACCACGCAGTTTTTCCGCGCAGGCGAAATCTTATGTGTATAGTATGTGTGTGTTGTCCCGCCCCTCTGTTCCATTGGCTAGCTCCATAAATGGAGGCTAGCCATTGGAACAGAGATCTGTCAGTCATAGCCGGAGCAGATTCGTGGGCGTTCCGGCGATTTTTAGGCTTTTTGCAACGTCATGAAGACTTGTCCACTGTGGGCGAGTAGTTATTTTTTATTTTTTTACATGGCTGTTTTTCATCATTTGTTCGAATGTCCTGGTCCCGCAAGTCCATACAATGTAGTGGTGTTCGCTCGCCATGCCCTGCTAGATCTGTGCCATTTATCTCTATAAAGTTCCACCCCAAATGAAATGCAAATGGATTTCTTTAATTGAAGACGGCTGGTAATTCATAGCTTGGCGGCTGTTTTTGCAGTGTTGCAGAAGCGAGCGAGAAGCACAAGGGGTTGAAATGATTCGCGTCGCCCTCCGAAAGCTGTGTTTGTTTTGCCAGGAGCCTGGGTTGGCAGCGGCCCCGTGAGGCGCTGAGGGCCTCTCTGTGGAGCCTTTGAAAGCGCCTCTGTCTGCCGAGCTGGACCCTCGTGCTGGGCGGGGATTGACGGACCCTTTCACCGTCTCAGGCACCTAATCTGTGGGCCCCAGAGGCGCTAATCACCCCTCGTCCTCTCCAGTACCCGGCGATATATGTATCATACGAGTATAGTGTCAACGCTGGTCACGGCCTGGTTCCTCTTTTTTTTTTCCAGTGTTGCGTGCATGAACCAGCTATGCTTACGTTGTTCGTCCCCAACGGCCATAGAGTACTTTATTGGGTTCATATTTGAATCTTTAAATCTTTTATTTTTCGGGGGGGAGGGGGGGGGGGGCCTAACGGCATTGTAACTGGTGGCCAGGTTCGAGTCCCGATTTCGGCATCTTGTGTCTCAGTAGCTGGACACCAGTGGATGTCGCTTCTGAGTTAATTGACCGAGCCTTAATACCCATGCAGTTGAGACCCTTAAAATGCTGTGGCCGCGTTTTTTTCATTTTGTACTTTTACTTTTAGTTACGGATTCGAATCAGGTCTGTAACTAAAAACAAAGTACATTTTTTAAGTGGGATGAAGTGCTGTGAAAACCGTGACTCTAATGCCCACTGTGTGTGGGACCCCTGGCCACCCTGCCGTGTGCACGATTATAACTTTAAAAGATCCCTGTAAACGGAGTCCATACAATGTGGTGGTGTTCGCGCGCCATGCACTGCTAGATCTGTGCCATTTATCGCTATAAAGTTCCACCCCAAATGAAATGCAAATGAATTTCTTTAATTGAAGCCGGCTGGTAATTCATAGCTTGGCGGCTGTTTTTGCAGTGTTGCAGAAGCGAGCGAGACGCACATGGGGCGCTCAAGTGGCTAGAATCCTTCCTGTCAGGACGCACTCAGAGGGTTCAGATGGAGGACCAGCTGTCAGGGATTAGTGAGGTGACATGGGGTGTGCCCCAAGGGTCCGCACTTTCCCCCTTACTTTTTAACATCTACCTACAACCACTGATGGAGGAGCTCATGCGTAGGAATTGTGAAATCTTTAACTACGCAGATGAAACCCAGCTGCTGGTGCAGCTAGAAGATACAAGGGAGGCTCAGGAATCAGTGAGGAACTTGCTCAGATTCACGGTCAATTGGATGACCAACTACCTCTTGAAGGTGAATGCTGAGAAAACGGAGGTACTGGTGCTCACCAACCAGGCAAATCCTTCGGGTGATCTGTACTGGCCCCCAGAATTAGGAAAAACTCCTACTCCCGGTACGGTGGTAAAAATTCTAGGTCTAAAGATCGATGCAGATCTTACCATGGCCCCTCAAGTTTCGGCTGTGGTAGGCTCTTGCACGGGTGTGTTGAGGCAATTATGCAAGCTGACCCCTATTCTTTCAGCCTCCACCCTACAAACCATCGTGTCTGCTACAGTCATCTCGAGGCTAGATTATGGCAACGCTCTGTATCTTGGTTTGCCACAGAAGTTACTGAGGAAGCTGCAGGTCGTGCAGAACAACGCAGCTAGACTGATTTTTTCTCTACCGAGAAACTCACATGCAACCCCACTCCTTTGGAAGCTGCACTGGCTGCCTGTGAAGCTCAGGGTTCAGTTTAAATGTCTCTGGGTGGCCCATAAGGCACTCTTTGGTAAAGCCCCAAAGTACATTAAGCAGCGCCTGAGGAGGTATGTTCCCGGCAGAACTCTGTGCTCAGGTCAGGCCTCCAATCTGACTCAACCCAGATTTAAACTAAAAACTAAAGGAGGCAGAGCCTTCTCTGTGATTCTTACGCAACTTTGTAATGAGCTACCGGCCAGTATGAGGGAAGATTCACAGCTATTTTCCTTCAGGAAGAAATTGAAGACGTACCTATTTAAAAAGGCAATACTTCCGGCCTAATCAGAGATGGCAGAGGGTTTCGGGGTGACAGTATGTTGAGTTCTTTCTGTTTAAGCGCTTAGAGACCGGCGGTGATAGGCGCTATACAAAAACTTTATAACATAACATAACATTGAAATGATTTGCGTCGCCCTCCGAAAGCTGTGTTTGTTTTGCCCGGAGCCTGGGCTGGCAGTGGCCCCGTGGGGCGCTGAGGGCCTCTCTGTGGAGCCTTTGAAAGCGCCTCTGTCTGCCGAGCTGGGCCCTCGTGTTGGGCGGGGATTGACGGACCCTTTCACTGTCTCAGGCGCCTAATCTGTGGGCCCCAGAGGTGCTAATCTCCCCTCGTCCTCTCCAGTACCCGGCGATATATGTATCATACGAGTATAGTGTCAACGCTGGTCACGGCCTGGTTCCTCTTTTTTTTTTTCAGTGTTGCGTGCATGAACCAGCTCTGCTTACGTTGTTCGTCCCCAACGGCCATAGAGTACTTTATTGGGTTCATATTTGAATCTTTTGTTTTTCGGGGGCGGAGGGGGGGCTAACGGCATTGTAACTGGGGGCCAGGTTCGAGTCCCGATTTCGGCATCTTGTGTCTCAGCAGCTGGACACCAGTGGATGTCGCTTCTGAGTTAATCGACCAAGCCTTAATAGTTGAGACCTTTAGCAATGCAAATCCCAGGGCCTCGGTGAGAATGAAGCTGCACCTGGTGTAAGCATAGGACGGTAGCGTGTAGTCAGCACGAGGCCAGATGTGATTCAGTTCATGAGTTTCTCTATACAAGTCCCAGCGCCCCCTCAGCTGATCCGGAGTCAGTCACTCTGTCTCCAGAGCTGGGATCGTTTCCAGTCTCCTCTCTTCCATCTCCCATCTCGGCCCTCCTTACCCCCGCTCCCTTCCACCCTCCTTTTCTCCCATGGAATCTCGTGTCTTCATCTTGGCAGGCTGCCCCACCTTCACCTCTGATTCAAGGCGCTCCTCCGCCTCGTTTGTTTTGTCTGCACTTTCAGCTTTTAAGTGTTGTGTGAGACACGGCTGCTTGCACAGAGCTGGGTGTTGTGTGAGACACGGCTGCTTGCACAGAGCTGGGTGAGGGATGGGCCTACAGCACAGGGCGAGGAGCTGTGTATGGAGACGTTGGAGTCCTGATGAGCAGGGTGGTAGTGCTGTGTGCAGGGGTAATGCTGCAGGGAGGAATGTGGTGCTGTGTGAAGCAAACTTTTTGTTATCATTTCGGTGGGTTCTGCTGGGTGAGCACATCCCAGTGCTGTGAGGAGCAGTAATGCTATTTTGAGGAGAGTGGATAGTGCTGTGTGTAACAGTTATTGTACAGGGAGCACATTGCACCATTGCTGAGCTGGGAGTGCACCGCTCAGTTCTTCCGTAAGTACGGTGTGTAGTGTCCTGTTGAGCCTTCATGCTGTAGTTCCAACGGTACATGCTGATGTACAGCACTGCAAGTGGATACCTCAATGCCTGACGAGAGCATCCCATATTATCAAGCAGTATGCTTTCTGGAGAGCCTTATTGTGCAAACTGAAATCAAGATGATCATCAAATTAAGCTTGATCCAAGTTCGTTACTGCCAAGGAGGTCTGTGATGAGAGGGCACAGCATGCAGCCTGCCCAAACAAGGTTTTGTAGTTCACTGCACACAGCCAGAACATGCTAGGATTGCATGGTAAGATCTCTGCCTATTGTAGAAAGAGTTTACTGTGAGATCACTGTCTGCTGTCAGAACATACTAAAATTGCAGATGTAAGGCCCAAACATGTCAGCACAAGATTCTGTAGTTAGTTTACTGTGTGCACCCAGAACTTGCAAGGAATGTATGGTTTGGTGGCTGCATGCCGCAAGAATGTGTGAAGATCGCGCTGGCATGGTCCAACAATGCGGCCGACTCTCACAAGAACTCAGTGGTGAGGTTACTGGATTCAGATACAGCATGCCAGTATTGAAGAGCGAGGTTGCTGCAAGCAGCTGTGACAGGTGATGTCTGTTAAGGCGAAGTCCATACACTCAAGCGGCCCACACTAGGATTGTATTGGTGGGTTAGTGAATGCAGTCAGCCTACACAAGAAGTGGTTGGGGAATTGATGCAGAAGAACACGTGAAGAGTACAGAGGTTAGGTCCATTTACGCAGCTAGTACATGCAGAGCTTGCAGAAGGAGGGTGCTA
Source organism: Lissotriton vulgaris (assembly GCF_964263255.1). Lineage (NCBI taxonomy): Eukaryota > Metazoa > Chordata > Amphibia > Caudata > Salamandridae > Lissotriton > Lissotriton vulgaris. The sequence goes on from NC_141686.1 coordinate 257,411,938, forward strand.
TATGCATCCAGGACCTGTGAAGGTGGCAGAGGTGAGGTCACAGCCACCCTTTGACAGATTCTGATTCGGCATCCTCATGAAGTCAGAGTACCTCAATGTTGCATAAGGTAATTATGCTGCCAGAACACACGAAGCTTGATTAGATGAGGGCGTCAAAATCATGGCAGAGCTCTACTGTGACATACTGTTGGTGGATGCAAACTGAATATGGATTGCTTTGTGGCTATTTCTGTGCTTGCAAGTAGCTGCCTGCACATGCAGTGACTTGATGTTGGTGCTTGTTTAAAGAGAGATGACCCCTCTCACTGCTTGGATGAGTTAGAGTAGAGGATGCGACTTGAGGGCTTCTCACACACACCCTTGTCCAATCTCATTCATCTCTCTACCTTGGTTTTCTGTCTTTATTTTTTGTCCCTTGTTTTTGTAGTTGCTTTCCTAAAACGGATCCTTTTAGGTTTGTGTGTTGTGTCGCACATTGCCCAGTTAACTTTGCCGAAGTCGTTATCTCTTTATATTACAGTGTGCTGAGTTTGGAGGACTATGCGACAGGGGATGTGTGTGGATCTCTGTAGAAAAACTGCTAAGTCGTGCACCATTCTGTGATGAGCCTCTCTACCGTTTTTATTATCCATTCCATGAGGGATCTCAGACGTGGTTCCTAGGGTTATGCAGTCTCAAACATTTAAAACACTGCCAAAAGTTAAGCCTGTTTTGAATTATATGCATTTTTTCTTTACATTTTTGCACTTTTTTTTTATTTGGACCCTTTTTTGCTCAGTTTCCAAGTACTTAGAAATTACTTTTTTAAGAGGTTATCTGTAATGACATGGCTGGTACTCCTCGACTACATACTCCTCTTTGCTTCAAAAGCTGCTAGTGGATGTCTAGCTTGTGCCCCGCCTGGAGAGTTGCCCAAGTGTGAATGTGAGGTGGTGGCGCTAAGAAAAGGTTCCTGAAATGGCTCTATGTACACACAATGTATGTGTCTGCTGGCACTTTGGAGTTAGGAGTGCAGTTGTTCCTTTTAGGTATGCATATCAGACACGTAGGTTGCAGTTGATGTTTGTCCTGTACCGTGTATCTTTGCGACGGCACACAGCAGAGGTGTGCCAGTGCAGATGATTGGCATCCGCCCCCTAGTTCCCCTTCCCCTGGCTGTGCTTGCTCCCCTGCAAACTGGCTGTGCTTGCTTTCCTGCCACCTGGCTGTGCTTGCTTCCCTGCCCCCTCGCTGTGCTTGCTTCCCTGCCCCCTGGCTGTGCTTGCTTCCCTGCCCCTCGCTGTGCTTGCTTCCCTGCCCCCTCAATGTGCTTGCTCTCCTGAGTGTGTGTGTGGCTCTGGGTGGGTGGGTGTGTGTGGCTCTGAGTGGGTGTGTGTGGCTCTGGGTGTGTGTGGCTCTGGGTGTGTGTGTGTGTATGTGTGGCTCTGGGTGTGGGTGTGTGTGTGTCTCTGGGTGTGTGTGTGTGTGTGTGTGTGGCTCTGGGTGTGTGTGCGTGTGTGGCTCTGGGTGTGTGTGTGTGTGCAGCTCTGGGTGTGTGTGTGTGTGTGTGGCTCTGGGTGTGTGTGTGTGTGTGGCTGGCTCTGGGTGTGTGTGGCTGGCTCTGGGTGTGTGTGTGCCTCTGGGTGTGTGTGTGTGGCTCTGGGTGTGGGTGTGTGGTAGTAATTGCTGTCTGCTGAGCTCGTCCGTAGGGTACAATAGGTCCCACATTTGCAAGAGATTAAGCTAATGGCAATGTAAATGACAATGCCATTTATTTATGGTTTATGAAAACCAACACATAAATACAAATGTTGTCATTTACAATGCCAATAGCTCTAACTTTTCCAAAGGCGAAACCATTGCATTGTAAATGCTTGTTCTAATCTTGACTCAGATTTACCGATTAGCTGCACGATAATGTTTAGTTTAGTTATGTTTGGTGTCATCATATTATCTATCCATGTGTAATACATATTTGGTTTACTCCACCTTGTTCATATATGCAACCTGTATGTCTAAATGGATCACCTCTAGAAGCATTGTTTATAAATCCATGATTTGCTGTGTAAGCATTGTAATCATTGGTTCTATATGATGTTAGGCATTTAGCATACACATGATGGAATGTAATGTGATTTTCATCAACACTGAAAATGTAATAAAGTCTGTGTTAAAAAAACTAAAAACTGCTCGTTCATTTTCTGTACCAATGCACTGTTCTTAGTTTCCCCTACGACGAGACTTTAAAGGGCCAGAGAAAACGTAGTCTCTACATGCAGCAGGTATTGCGTCGCTAGAACAAGAGGGCGGTGTCTGTGCTGGCCCTTCCTGGTTAACTGCCGCATTATTGGTCTCAACCAGCACACTGCCCCCTCATTATGCATTCTAATAAAATCTTGAACAGTAGACTCTATCATCCTCAACCTCTCCAACAAATGAGCCAAGCTGGCTCAATAATCACCTTGAATTGCTCAAGAAGCAGATCCAGGATGGTTTTATTACTATCATTAAAGTTATTCCTGGAAGCTTCATTACACTCTATAGCTGGGGAATCTTTACCAGGACACTTGACAGGGTGTTTATTCATGATACCAGCCCATTTTGGCAGTCTTATCCCTTTGGCTGGAGGTCTTCCATCGCTCACTTGTGAGATTATTGTGTCATTTGAGTCCACTCTCTTTACAAATATTACAAGCCATCAGAATCAGCTGCAGGTCCACTGCCAGTAGCTAAAGATTCCCCAGATGGCTGATTGGCTTGGGGAGAATAACAGGAGCAACCGGGCACAGACCTAAATCAGGGGAAAGGCGATGGCCCGCAAGGTCTATCTCCTTGGAGACCACCCCTACTGCTCTGGCCAGAAAGAGTTCATTGTAATACCCACAATTGTTTTTTTCTTGATCTTTGACCCGGGGCATCTGTCTCTTTCCCATAAGATCTTTAATTGATGAAAAATAAAATAAATACCCTTGAGTGACAGGTTGTAGACAAGTCCCACCAGACTAGCAATCATAGGAAGCACATTAACAACACAACCATACCGAAAATGTTTACACTTGCAGTTACCACGCAGTCGGGCCAAGGCATAGATAAACTATAAATATCATGAGATAAAGGTTGCCGCTCACCTAAGAGGATTTTTGGAACTTTGAGCCAAAAGAAATGGCTCAGCCCAGATGCATCCCGCTCTGCGGGAGAGTATGCGCCCGACTGGCACTTTACCTTGCCCTGCCTCAGGGGCTTAGGAAAACATCATGGGGCTTGTGGCTCTCAGCCGCCCCAACAAAAGTCTGCAGCAGTCAGATCTCCTGTGTCCCAGTGGGAGTTTATGTGCCTGACTGGCGCTTCAGCTTTCCACCCCTGCAGGGCCTTAGCAAAGAATTATGGGCCTTGTAGTCCTCAGCATCCCCAACAACAAAGTCTGCAGCAGCCAGATCTTAAGAACATTATATGAAGAGTTACTCACATTGATAAACTAATTTGACTTACCAGGTGTAAGACCTGCTGAGTTTGGCAGCCCAGAAGATTTACTGATCAAACCTGTGGCACATGACTGTGCAGCGGGTGTTTGGTAAAGTGGCTGTGGTGTTCTGCAGCTGAAAAAGAAAGACAATGACTCTATTACAGATATACACATGCTTTGATGGACAGATCATACTTCATGTTCGGTGATTGAATTAAAACAAGGAAATGCCTCAGCACAAGAAGAGGAGCAGCTGCCACTGGGCACATGCAGTCAGGTGCGGACTCGTGTGGTAGACCACTAGCAATGGGGAGGAAATCTCGTGAGGGACTAGATGTTTCTAGGAGGATCAAACTCTTGCGAGACTTTGTGGCAGGCACTTTGCACAAATAGTTATAAATCTAAAGCATGAATGTTTGGACATAGCGTTGCAATCAACAGTTTAGCAAGATGCTGCTGTTGTAAATCTTTATTCAATTATTAAAAAAGAATCATTAAAGAGTAAAACATACACCTGACAAATATCAATTGGACAAAAGCACAAGAAGAATACATAGGCAGATGATATAGAAATACAAAATCATTAAGAACATTAAAAATCATTAGATTTAAGAATACACATTTATGAAGATGGCGGACGGGACGGACGTGTGAGTTCCCGGCTCCGCGACCCGTCTGTTATTTACTTAAAATCCTGATAATTATCCTCGATCGTATCTAGCTTCAACGGAGCCACGAACGCGCTGGAGATGACTGCGTTCTCCTGAGGTCTCTCTCTCGGCTGATTTGATGGAGGACTCGTGGAGTTAGCCGACCTCCGACGCAGCCCCTGGAATCTGCTCCGATGTTCCCCGCCTGACGCTGCTGGACTTTGGGGGTGGAACGAGACGTGGCTGGGCTGTGGCAGAGCCGATCCTGAGCGGAGCGCGACCGATTGCTGAGACGAGCGGATTTGCTTCTCTACTGGGACGAGACCCCATTTAACGACGGAGTGTCTATTTGTGGGGCTGGGGCTATGCAGGCGACGTTTTTCTTTGTTCCGAGACGGGCAATCTGAGCGGACTCCATCTTGAAGCGCTTTCTCCGCCGTGGGACGCTTGCACCAACAGCCAGCGAGGGGGCTTTCACTCGCGCAGCCCCCGGACTGATAGCCGCGCTACCTTTGGTGGTTTTCACTCCTGCTTCATGAGGTAACGGAGTCGGCCCCCTCTCCCTCCATTGTAGGCTGCCTGTAGGGGTGGTAATGGCGCCTGCCTATCGGACCGACAGAGTGGCAGATCCCCTGTCTCCAGTACTCGCTGCCCTGCCTGTCCTGGGGCTCGAAGCTACACCGAGGGCGTCGTTGAGCAGAGCTGACCGGCCAGTACTGCAGAGTGTCCTGACTTATAGAGACATCCTGGTGGCAATTGCAGACCTACGGGCGACATGGCGTAGTAATGCTCGAGAGCTGGAACGGCAGATCGAAAGCGCTGCTCATGACATGGGGCAATCACGGCTGGCTGGCCCCCTGCTGCCTCTCCCTGCTCCCGAGATGGACACAGTGTTGCAACATGTGAACACGGAGGACGGCCATGTCACTGGCTACAGTGTAGAGTGTTTCCTTACTGACGAGGCTGCAGCTACAAAGTATCCCTCCACTCAGAATATTGAGACTTTGCCTACGAGAATGCTGCCATCGTCTTTTCTTCACTATCGGAGTGTGTGCCACCCTGCGGAAAAAGTAGAGCCCGTCACCTTGGACGCCACTCTGGCTGCTGATTGGGGACACTCCTTTCTTCCTCTTCCGTTTCTTCCATGCCGAGGGCGGCCATTTTACTCCTTTGTTCTGCCTGAAGTGCGCTCACAGCGGTGGCCAAGCCTGCTGGGGTTTCGACGCTCAGGACAAGGTTGATGCTGTTTCTCTCACTGGTTCTGATTGACTGGTTGGCTGAGACCCGGACTGGCACGTTGGTTGATATATTGGTCGCGTTCCACATGCAATGACCCCCCATTTCAGGTTGCAATTGCTATTATGTGCACTGCTCTTTTTTCTATTTCGAGTTGCGACTGTACTATTGTGTGTCCTTTTTATCCCTTCCTGGTGGGGTGATTGTCTTTGCGAGCTGTGGGTCCGGGGGCACAAGTAGCGGTTTGTGATCTCGAACTTTGTATCTGAATCTGCTGGGGGAGACCCGGATTGGAGCGCTATTTTGTTACATGCAGGGGCTCTCATTGAGATATCCCTCTTCATCTGCGGCTACAACTTCTGTACTTTTTCTGGCCTTGTTGATGGGTTGTAGGTGTTGTGCGGGTTGCGGGGTCCGGGACTCAGTAATTTTGGCCTCCCCCGGGGTTGGGTGTTTCTTGGGAGTTTTAGATTAGGTTCCCTTTTCTTGCTCCCTATATCTTAGGTGTTATGAGATTTTTCTTTCCTTCTTTCTCTTCCTTTCCCATTCTATATTTCGGGTTTATGGGGCGACAGACACACTGTTGGGGGGGGGGGGTAGGCCGTAGCCTTCGCATGCGTGTAGGGCGGGGGTTGGGGGATGGGTTTTTAATTTTTCTCTGTTTCTATGGTGCCTTGTTTTTTCTTTTTAATTTCCTCTTCTCTTCTTTTCCTTTTTATCTTGGGACCGTGTCGAGGTTGCTGGGGGGCGGGCGGCGGTGCATACTTGTTGGGATCCTGGCTCTGCTACCCTTGCTGCATACTTGATTGACCGCCGTGCCGCCTGGGGAGACTGGACACTTGGGTCGCTGGGCTGTACGTGACCCAATCGCTACTGTCATATCACGCCTGCACGGACCTTGTTCTTTAGCTTATATTTTACCTTTTATTAAAATGGAACAGTTGGACTTTCATAGCTGCTAGATAAAACCTTTAAAATTAACCTTCATTGCTCCTTAGGCGGGATAACTCGTTCTTTACTGTGTAACTGCTGAATGCTTGCTTATTGCTATTGTTGAGCTATCGCGCCACCGTATTGTATGCACCTGTGCTTAATCGATGTTCGTGGCCGGCTTGAGGGTTGTGGGCCCGTATATGTATTTAAGTGGATGCACCAATAAAGGTTTTCAAAAATTTAAAAAAAAAAAAAAAAGAATACACATTTATAATCAAGATGTGCTAAAAATGTGCTGTATTCCGCCAAGAGAAGGCCACCTACAGAAGAACAGACTGCCGGCTCAAACAGCATACGAAGATAGAGAAAGGCCGGTATGTGTTGGCAGAAACCACAGGTCCTTAGAATGGACAACAAGTGTCTGCGTCAAAATGGTTCATAGAATGTGCAAAGTAGAGTAAAGTGTTCCAGCGTTTGAAAAGAAATAACTTCCCGAACAGAACCAAATAAGATTTGGGTCAAACTGGCCAGCTGGGAAACAGAGGGGAGATCTAATTGAGCCTATTCAGAATTTAGTTAGAAGGGACCTTTCCCTTGGATTCCTCACAGGTGAAAGATAAGGCTCCGGACCATCACTGGTTATAATGACCAAATAATCTCTCAATGCTGATTTTCCGAGGGCCAAACTCTCTCTGTCCTCAAAGGCGCGCTTGGGGAATAATTCCCTGAACTTCGCGGCTCACCCTTGGTCAGTGCTTCAGGGCAGGTAAACAGCCCAGGTCTGTCCAGTGATTCAGCAGTTAGTCCAGCCACTGGATCTTATGACCCTGCTCACAGCTAAAACAATCCAGGATCACACTGCGGTTAAAAGCAGTATGCTGATTGCACCAAACCGCCATCCTTAAAAGCAAAGAGTCAAATCTGATTGTATCGCCCACATCTGCTAGGTTCAGTTCTTCATAAATAAAATATAAAAATGTTTACCTGGGCCCAATCCCAACAACAGTCTGCAAAAACTATTCTCCTCTTGCTGTCATTTTGTACATTCACGGTACCATCATATGGCTGCAACATAAGTCAAAATGGGAAGGCACTTCAGTTTGTGAACTTCCATCAGGGGCAGGATAGGTTTACAGGCAACACTAACAGCAAACCCAAACAGTGCCCGGCAAGATTGGTTAAAGTGCATACCACAATTTAAGAGGCAAGGTGTCCATCAATTCCGCAAATCAAACATAATGCCCAGATAGGGGACATCGCAAACCCTCCTAATTAATTTATCCTTCATGGAAATTGGCCTAGTTTTGCGGGTCTGCCTCGCACACACTATATAGTATGTCTTAGTGATGTTGGTATCTGGATCTCATCTGTCTAAAAGCCACATTCAAGAAAAGATGTATTTTTAAATTGTGAGTTCAGAGATCCCAAACTCCAAATTTCTATCAGTTCCCAATGGGAATCTGCACAAATGTTAATCCCATGTTAACCTACGGAAGAGATAGGCCTTGCAACAGTGATAAAAGAAATGCACAGCATTTCACTATAGGACACCTAAAAACACACCAATACATGTCCTACCTTTTAGATGCACTGCACCCTGCCCATGGGGCTGCCGTGGGCCTACCTTAGGGGTGACTTATATGTATACAAAGGGAAGGTTTAGGCCAGGCAAGTGGGTGCCATTGCCAGGTCAACATGGCAGTTTGAAACTATGTGCACAGACTCTGCAGTGGCAGGTCTGAAATATATTTGATGTACCCGCTTGTTTGAGTTTATGTTTTGTTTACAGTCAATTACATTAGTAGAACCAGAGTTAGTAGGTAAGCCGGTAGATGATGAATGACCTAGTATTTCAGGCACATAAGACGATGGGCAACATGTAGCAGGCTTTTCATCATTTCCCGCACGTACATGGTGCCCAGGCTGACCCAATAAAGGACAGCTTTGGTCCTCACCAAGGTCTAAAGATGGACATCTCTCCCTGTAAGATTAATTTCTTTGGTAATTACTCCAACAGCACGAGCCAGGAAGGAATCAAGCGTGATACCTCCTGTTTGTTTGGTATTGGCATTGTCTCTATCCCCAGGTAGCTCTGTTTGCCTATGTTTCACCTGGTTAGGACGGACATGTTTTCCCCCCTAGGGTACACTTTAGGATCAAAGTGCACAGTACACCAGGCTAATAAACACACACTGTGTGTTAGTATTGAGTCCAGGGGAAAGAGAGATGTCCAAGCCTGGCCTTTTCCAGTTGATGGTGGGCAAAGACAGACCGCAAGACTCACAGAGAGCATTTAAGCACTGGATCAGTGGGGCCCCTCCTCCTTGATGCAGGCTCCTCAAGGCTGCTGGGGGATGTTGTTCCACACCAGCAGAAGGACACAATATGTGGCTGTCAAAGGTCCTGAGCCGCGAACACACTGAGTGTTTTTAAGCACAAGATCAGGGGGCCCCCTCATCTTTCCTGAAGGTTCCTCAAAGCTGCTGGGAGATGTAGACCCACATCAGCGGCAGGACACAATATGCAGCAGTCAACGTTCCTGCATAGCGTGATTCATTAAGCACTTTTATGCGCAAGATCAGTGGGGCCCCCTCCTCCATGCTGCAGGCTCCTCAAGGCTGCTGGGGGATATTAATCCCACCTCAGCAGCAGGACACAATATACGGCAAGATGCAGTTCAGGCAATATACAGTAAGCAAAAAAAGAGTGTCATATGGTTTCAACGAGACGACACGAAGGAGCAACGAAAGGGGGGAAGACGGCCTCACTCAGGACGTTTAGGAAAGCCCTCACTCGCCACCTGGTGATGACATGCTTCATCATTGGACCCCACTGAAGAGGCCGAGTGCCTCTTCAGTGTGCTTCGACGCCAGATCTACTGCGGAGCAGGATAAGTGAGTTCAAGGCGTGCAGTGAAAAATAAACTAAATAGTGGTGAGGGGATTAAAAATGTCTTTAGTGTATCAAAAATGATTTAATATGTGATCACTTAGGACATATTATTACAATTATGTGTAGGAAAGCAGTCCACAGTTAATCGTGTGGTTATTTCCTTAATTGTCAGTCAACATGTTTCTGCCTCTGAAACGGTGTAAAGTTACCAGGCATTCATCAGGACTCTATAGGGGTACTAAACCCTGGCGGTATGGGCACACTAAGGCCCACCCTTACCTAGGGACGTGCAAGTGAAAAAAGAAAAGTGAAAAAAGTGCAAAAAATTAGGAAGAAAAACTGTCTTCCTAATAACTCCTGGTTTAGGAGGCTTCCTGCATTAAGGTTTCTGCACTTTTGTGGTGTAACAGGGGTAATTGCACACCGCCCTTGATGCTAGGCACCCTCAGTATACCTGCTTTACCTTCAGACCGGACCCGGACCCCCGATACACTAAAAACATTTTTAATCCCCTCACCACTATTTAGTTTATGTTTCACTGCCCGCCTTGAACTCACATATCCTGCTCCGCAGTAGATCTGGCGTCGAAGCACACTGAAGAGGCACTCGGCCTCTTCAGTGGGGCCCAATGATGAAGCATGTCATCACCAGGTGGTGAGTGAGGGCTTTCCTAAACGTCCTGAGTGAGGCCGTTTCCCCACTTTCGTTGCTCCTTCGTGTGGTCTCGTTGAAACCATATGACACTCTTTTTTTGCTTTCTGAATATAACCGGGGAATAAGAGTGTTGCATACTACTCCCTACCTCTCTTTTTGTTGACATATGTTCTGGCAATATAGCCTGCTGACGCTGTATTCTTTTCTAGAGGTGGAATAGCATTTCTGCAGTGACTTTGAATCTAAAGCGGCTGGTTTAAAGAATTTACAACCATGAAACCTTCCAGGTATGGAGAGATTTGGTGAGAATTTAAATATGGAGACTTCTTGAAATGATTGAGAAACCAGTGCATGCTAAATGCAGTTGAAGTCTAGATCCCAACCGCCACATGAAACGATATTTGAGCCAGTGAGCATGGAGATTATAGGAATTAGAGAGATCATCTTTGTGAAAATAAAACTTTAAGGGATCCAAGTGCAGTGCAATGAACGGGAGCTGGAAGAAGTGCTGATCAGAACAGCTGAAAACATTCTCCAGGACACTCCATCTGGGTGCTCTCAGGCAGGATCTGTGAGGTACTGGAGCTGGAAGAAGTGCTGAACACACCCAGTAGAACACTATCTGGGTACTCTCAAGCAGGAGCAACATTATCTTGGTGTCTACTACGCTGTAACTGAAAATCCAAGCTATTCCTTAGAGTAATTGTCTCTCTGGAGGGCAGTGAAGTAGTAAAGTCATGCAGTCAAGGCACGCTCTGGCACAGGACGGCACAACATAGTAACACTCACACAATAAGGCCAACGTCCAACCAGAGGTACAACGTCAAAGACAAACAGAGGTCTTTCATCCACAGGTACAAAAAGGAGCAGTTAAAAATATACCGAAAGTGCTGGCACCTCTTGGGCAAAGATAACAAATACATATATTTAGCACTTATCGTGTTTACGCGCATAGAGTTGGAGTTTGAAATTACATTGAATCAAGTGTTAACCTCAGGCATAGTACTTGCGTTTTCTCATAACTCTTTTGGACTCAGTAGATCTTTCTACAATGTTTGAAAACAAAACTAGTCAATGGAAAGTGGTGCCTAGTAGAAACTGGCCAACTCATTGGGTCGGAGTCCCTGCTACTGTATTTTAATTATAAACAATCTAAAATCCATCTTTGTAGAAAAAAATAATTAAGCAAAGCAAAAGCCACATAATCTATACGTTTTATGATGCCAAAACTCTGTGTCCAGTCAGAAAGCTGTGTATGGTTGTATACCTATGTTTACTGCTGTAAATGGCTCCCCTGATAGCTAGCCACATAATGATCTTGCCAGTACTACATTTTTTAACTCTGTGTAATTCTCATCCAGTCATAAAAACACTGAGGATTCGAAGGAGGAAGGTGTAGTTAGCCTTGACAATTTGTGAATGACCACAAACTTGTGAGAATGTGTGCATTTCACAAACTTCAATGTGACCATTTCCCATGCTAGAAATTCTTAGAGATTTACTTCAGACAAATGCTGGTGTAACTCGCCTTGCAGGGTGGGAAGAGAAATGGATCACCAACCAAACTTGGTGGCATGTCGTAGAGGTACCGCAAAGAGAAACTGGAGAGATGGCAAAAAGCACTGGGAAAATGGCATTATATTAAATGTTATGATATTTGTATTTATATTACACACAATTCACTTAAGAGGGTATCCTGAAGCTGAAAGCAAGAGCTACATGAGCCGTGCCAGGTTGTCCGTTTCTTGCAAAATTCACAGACTGAGGGGGCGGCTCTGATATATAGGGGAAGGTCGTCTCAAGCTTTAGGAGCGTAGGAGAAGAGACAACTGCTGGATCCGATTCTGCACAAGCAAGGGAAGTGTGCGACTAGGAGTCTGTTGTGTACGGCTTTATCTGTGTGAATGAGGAGTTTGAAGAGTGCTCTTTTGTTGACTGAGAGTAGGGTGGAGTTGTATGAAATGTGGGATAGTATGGGTGCAGGGAGTGAGGTTGAGCGCGAGTCTGGTTGCTGAGTTTTCATGGTCTTGAGTCATCTGTGATGATTCAAGCATAGAATGCATTGACTTAGGCCAGCTTGCTCGTGATAAAGTCCAGGCGAATGTTGGTGGGGAGCCATTGGAAAAGCTTCTGGAGCACTGTGAATGCGTGGAAGCAGGAGACAGAGACTGCGTTAACTCTGCCAGTCATAATGAGTTGGATCCCTATTACTAGTCCAAGGGTTTTAGCATGGATTGCCGGGAAGGGTGTAGGTCCTAGTTTGGTTAGCCACCAGGGGCTGTATTATGTATTTTCATTGTTTGCACCCAGCACACCTTTGAAAAGTTGCACCGGGAGCAAACAATACCAATGCGCCCCAATATGGGGAACCCGCTGGCCGGGGGGCATCCGCGAACTTGGCCTGCCCTGAGAGCAGCGCATTCATGTGAAAACAAGGAGCAGCTGCTCTGTGTTTTCACAGTGCAGGAGGCACCTGCCTGCACTTTCAAAGGGGATTAGAGTTCCCCTTGCAGGCGTGTGTAGTCAGTGATTGCACCCTAATGAAAGGGGATGTCTGGGGGGTCCATGGGACCCCATTTGCCCCCTGCAGAGGGCTGCTCTCAGGGGGGCGCACAGGCAGTGCACCACCTTTTAAATGGTGCACTGTCAGTGTGCCTTCTGAGGGCTTCTATTCACTCTGCGCCCGCGTCTGTAATATGGCGCGGGCGCAGAGTCAAAGGAATTCCCTCATGTGCATAGGGCACGCCCCGATGCTAATTAAGGAACACCCTCTGAAGGTAGCGCTGGCGTATTAAGTGCACCAGCGCTATCTCTATTATAGTAGGGGGCGCACAAGCGTCTGTGCCCCCTTCTATAATACCAAAGTGCCCTGGGGGCGCGCAAAGCATGTGCAAACGCATGTTGTGCCCCGGGGCATGTTATACGGTACCAGGTGGAGTCCCAGAGAAAGAGCTCCTTGCCGAAGATAACTACTCGTGTCTTGTCTGTTTCGAGCCTGTGGCAGTTTTCATCCATTTGGCGACTTCCGTCACACATGTGGAGAAACTGGTTTGGATGTTTGGCATGTTTTCAGAGAGTGAGATTATGAGCGGAATGTTGGCAGCATAGGCTATGATGTTGACTCCATGTACGCGGATGATGTTGGCGAAGGAGGCAATGTAGGCATTGAACAGTTTGGGGTTCAGTGAAGATCCTTGAGGAACTCTACAGATGAAATTGGCATTTGAGATGAAGGGAGTCAGGCTGACTGTCAGGGTGTAGCCTGTCTGGATTGAGTAGACCCAGCAAATTGCAGGTCATTGGATGTTGGCTTCGTGCAGTCGTTAGGTTAGGATGGGTTAGGAGACTATGTCGACGGCTGCAGATAGATCCAGTAGGATGAGGGAGAGGTTTTTCCTCTATCATATGTTGTTTGTGGTGACGACGAGAGCAGCCTCTCTTGTGCCTGAATCAAGACTAAGGAGGTGTTCGAGAGGGTAAAGTCCATGTGGTTGATGGCTAGATGTTAGTTTATCATCTTTTCCATAATGTTCGCCAGGTAGGTTAGCAGCGAGATGAGTTGATATTTGGTTAGTGTCTTTGGGTTGGCTGAGAGTTTCTCCAGGAATGGTGGGGGTTCTGTGGAGTGTTTGAAGGCATGTGGGAAAGTGGCTGTGTTGATGGAGTCATTCAGGATCGGGGCGAGGGCTGCACTAATGGGGTCCAGTCTTTTGATGAAGACCTAGTTAGGGCAGCAGGTCTGAGGGTGGTCTGGAGTGTATGGGCTGCATTGTTACTGTAGCCCACCACCACAACTGTGATGGTGGGCCAGATGGCCAGGGTAGTCCTCTGGGTGATTGTTGGTTGGATGTTGATTGCGATAGGCCGGATGGCTGCAAGGGTGGAAGGGTGTGGTGGGAGTTTGAAGATGAGGAAATGGCAATAAGCACTAGGAAAATGGCATGTCCCTAAAATGTGACATGATAGTTCTACTACACAGCCCCAACTGGTCTCATAATTTGAAGGTACTCATTGGGCGTCTCTTTGGGGAGGATGGTGACAGATATGGGTCCACTAATGGCACCAGCTGATTAACAATTGATCCCTTGTTTGAGAGTTGGTTCTAGATGCTAGCAGAGAGTGTGAGTAATTATCACCATAACTCAAAACTAACAAATAAAATTGCTTGGATCCTCAAAAACTATGGCCCAATCACTCTTCTCCCTCGTAGAGCAGGGATCTCAGAGACGCATACTCTTTCAATGTCAACTAATGCTCTAGAGAACAATGTATTTTTGTTTGGGTAAAATCCAGTATTTCATCCTGGTCATAGCTTGGAGACATTTCTTTTGGCCTTCCAAGACAAGGTTATAAATTACTCACAATGATGGGCTTGGTGCTGTTAGAGCGGATGTCTGCTTTTGACATTGTTGATTGATTGATATTGTTCAGCCGTCCTTTGGAGGCAGGTATTGCGGCCTGGATTTCCAATGCTTCTCCTTATGTCTGTATAGGTGCACACAGGTTGTTGCTCTTTCTGTCCTTTTGCTCATCAATGTAGGCAATAGTGTATGGGGCAGCCCATGGGATGTTACTTCTCACCCGTTCGCTTTACTCTGCATGTGCACTACAGAGGAGTTATTCCACTCCTTCAGTATCACCCTAAGCCGTTGACACACAGCTGTTACTTAGACTGGAAAAAGAGTCTGACTATTGCATCAGTCTTCTGGGGTCTGCTTGACACCCATTCAAGTCCTTGCGACTACTAAAAGTTTACAGATGAACAGAAACAAAACTGGTCTTTTCATTGGCGGAGCACAGGAAGCCAGAACTTTGGCCTACGCCGGGTTTCGCTGTAAAAAGTTAAGTACCTGGGCATTTGTCTGTGACCTCTGATTTCATCCTTAAATTAAAAAAAAGTTTGTTCTTGCGTTTTAAAACTGTGGATACCTGGAATGGTTCTGACATTACTCCCCACTCCTAAAAGAGTGGACGAGGCAAGAGTATTTGTTTTCTGCCAAGTAGACTATTTTGGCTTACTGGAGGCTGTGATGGGAAGTGTCTCACCACCAGATAGCTGTGAGTCTGTTTCTCAATTGCTCTCAGATGTTGCAACATTCTTCCGTATAAAGTCCTGTATACCTTTTCTGACACAGGCATACTAACAATTATACCACAAAATCATCCCCGCATCTGTAGTGGTGTATGAGGAATTTCTCAGTTCCTGAAGGGATTGTTTACAAACTTTCTGTTCTTCCCATGTTTAAATGCTTTACACTTCATACACCTAAAAAAAGCCTTTCTCGGGCTCAAATTAACCCCCTGCTTCTTCCTCTTTTATATCACTGGGTACTACCATGTCTCTTATGGAGGATGGTCTACAAAGAGTTTGCTAGTTAGATTTTCCCCTAGCACTGGATCACTCTGTAAAGTAAGCTAGTATTACATAACATGTTTTTTTGCTATATATTTAAGTGAGAGTCAGTTTCAGACTTTGTTTTATTTCCTCTGTTTTGAACAATATGTTTTCTCTCTTCGAGTTGTTAACTTTTTACTTTGCTCTCAGTCTACTTAGTACCCTAGGTCCCGAAATCTTTGTTGTGTATTTTCCCTTATCTCAACATATAGTGAATCGTTGGTACTGACTCTCTTAGATTGTAAGAGCCCACCGGGTGGAATACTTTCTTTCAGTCTGATAGGATGAAAACTGTCATCATGTAATCTGCTGTTAACAGCAGTGGGTCTTCTATGCATTTTAGCGCATCGTTTTCGACCAACAACTATGACTTCCAGGTCCAGGAAGACCACTGAGGTTGTCTATATATTGCTGCCACAATACAATGTGATGTGACACTGTTCCATATGGATGCTATGGATCACCTGTTCCTCTAACCAGCCCATATACAAATTAGCATAGCTGGGGTCCAACAGGTGTCCATAGTAGTCTCTCTCCTATGTCTAATCCTCTCTTTGTTGAATAAGAAGATATTCTCATTTACGAAGAAAGACATCATTTCAAGCAGAATTTTGGTGTAACAAGACAATTTCAGTGATTTCGACCTAAAATTATGTTTGGCTGCTCTTAATCTGTCAGTATGATTAATGCTGGTGTAAAGAGAAGACACACCTAATGTCATAAACAGAAAGTCATCTTCGCTGATAATGTCACAAGTGCATCAGAGAAAATCTGATATATCTTGTGAAATAAGAAGACAAATTCTATACAAGTGGTCATAAAAAGCTGTCAATGTACTTTGAAGTATTTTCTAGTCGGCTCCCAATAACTGATGTAATGAGCCTCCCGAGGGGGTTCGTTGTACTCTTGGGTACTTTTGGGATTAAACAGAAAACAGGCACCCTCGGATGATCTACTTTCAAATAAGTATATTCATCATAACGTATGAGTACCTTTTCTGAAATCAGTCAATCAATCAGTCAATGAGAATTTATAAAGCGCGGCTAATCACTCGATAGGGTATCCAGGCGCTTGCAGGCCCCGGAGGTTTATTCGAACAGCCAGGCCTTGAGGACCATTCCGAATTCCATAAGTGAGGTGATGGTCCGGAGGTGTATGGGGAGGCTGTATCTGGTCTTTGCTGCCAAGTGGTAGAAGGGGGAGTATGGGCAAGTGAAAAGGAGGCGGAGAGCAGGCTTATCGATGGTTGGTGGAAGTTCAGGCGGTAGTAAGCATCCTCCACTTCTGCTTCGGTAGATGCGGAGAGCATGGGCAAGTGAAAGGGAGGAGGAGCATAGGCTTCTCGAATGGTTGGTGGAAGATCAGGCGGTGGTTAATGTAGAAGGTTCTTGGTTTTCCAGAGCCTTGTGTGTGTGGGTCAGCAGCTTGAATTGGCAGCTCTTCTTTATGGGGATCCAGTGAAGATTCCTGAGGTGGGGTGTGATGTGGATTCGTCAGGGAAGGCCAATAATGAGTGTGGATGCAGCCTTCTGTTTGGTCTGAAGTCTCCGTAGAAGATGAATACCGATTTCTATGTAGAGGGCGTTGCTGTAGTCGGTGATAAGGGTTTGTGTCATGGTGCATCTTGTGTGTAGGGGTAGCAACTTGATGAATAGAGTGAGGAAGCAGGCGGAGGAGACAGCTTTGATCTGTGATTTCATGGTGAGCTTGTTGTCAATGATGATCCTGAGGTTTTTGGGATGGTTGGAGGGAGTGGGTGCGGGTCCTAGATCTGATGGCCACCAGGAATTGTTCTGTGTGTTGCTGCTGTTGCCATATATCAGTACTTCTGTCTTGTGTTCAGCATCAGGCAGTTGTTCTTCGTCCAGTTGGTGACATTGGTCATGCGTCTGTGGAAGTTGGTTTTGGTTTTGGTGGTGGTGGGGTCGTTGGTGAGTGAGAATGAGTTGGGTGTATTTGTGTAGGAAATTATCTTGAGACAGTGGGATCTGTCGATGTTGGCCAGCGGGATCATACATGCGCTGAAGAGATTGGGATTAAGGGACGAGCCCTGGGTGAAACCGCAGGTAATCTCCATTGGTTCAAAGGTGAAAGGTGGGAAGTGGATTCTCAAGCCAAATAAAAACTAAGATGCCCTCTTTCGTCACTGGGTCAGGTCACAACATTTGTGTCATACAAATCTGGGACACAAGCCTCCAAATCACAGCCCCCAATCACCCCTGAACCCAAATTTGACGTTGAAATCCCCTGCCAAGACAACATGAAAACTACAGTCTTGAAAAGTGTGAATAGATTTTAAACCAGCAATAAATTCAAAAAGGACAATAAAATTCGGGTTCGGTTAGAGGTAAAATGATCGTTATAAAAATTAATTAATACAAATTTGAATGGTTTTGACCATTTGACCAAGAAATCTTGAATTAAGGGTTTGGCCAATCGCTGATCAAGATGGCCGCTTCTTGATTGGAAACATCGGAGCTCATCTTCCGCAGGAAACTTAAAACATTCCTCTTTCCTAAAGAATAGCCCCGCCTTTGTCTTACTGACTGAGCAACTAGTTCTTCTGACAGCGCGGGGACACACTGACAGTGTAACCAGGCGCTATACAAACTCAGAAATAATTGATGGGATAGGGTATAAGTACCTTCAAGGGATTTTGTTATTATATATTTCTAACAGAACTACAAACAATACTTGGCGGCCCTATACACATGAGACCGATAGTGCAAAGCAACAGTTAGCAAATGTTCAATCAATATACATAAGTCACTTCAAGTGATCCAATATAGAAGAGAGGAATAGATGTGTATGAAAAATATAGTATTTTATACTCAAAGATTGATTTGAGACAAGGGTACAGAATAAATAACAATGTTATAGGAAGAATATTTCAGATGTAGCAATCAAACAAAGCCTCTCTATAACAATTGTATGTGCTTATCTGCCTGTTCACAGTTGATTTGTTGATTAAGCAGACAAAGCGTATATGTCAACGATTCAGTCTCTAATCTTGAGTAGAAGAAACCATCCTCAGGATTTGTAAGTCATTTCTTGAAAACCCTGGTAGACTGGAGTCTTGCAGCCTTCAAATGTAATATATTGATGTTTAAAAAGGCGATCGAAGATGCCTGTGCAACAAACATCACAGGGAATCTTCAGCTTGAATTATTTCAGTAGATTGGAGTCTTGGTACCCACAAGGTTTAGAATGGATAATTTATAAATATTTCAGCGCAGATTCATTATCCGTCCAAAGCCACGTGTGAACTTTATTCAAATGGAAGACTTCCAAGTACCAACGCCCAAAACAGCTGCTCCTTTGGCTATGGCTTTTGGTTCCTCTTCCCTTAATAAAGTAACAACTAAGCGCCTTAAAATGGATCCTCCTTCTCCTCCGAAGCAACCTTCGTCTGTCTCCATGGATCTTCTTTTGAGGAAATTTGGGCTTTGCGACCATTTGTTGTAGAGACAAACTCTAAGATACAAATTCTAACTGAAGGATGGGAAAAACTGGAAGAAAGAGTCACCAAGGTTGACCATACTGTTGAAACTCTCAGTGCATCTTCTACCAAAGTAGACATTCTTCATTCCCAAATTACATCTTTGCACAAACAGGTTGAATACAGAAACAGACATAATAACCTCACCATTTATGGATTATCCGAAGGCGAGGAGGGGTCAGATCCTAAAAACACTCCTAAAAACTCTCCTTTTTCAAGCGGCATAGGACTAATCCCCACCCTGGATCAATGCTTTTTATATCAAGGAGCGCCAAGAAACCGATGGTGATAGTGCGCTGTATAAATAATTTTAATAGAATAATAGAATAGAATAGATCCCATCTCCTTCTTTAAAAAGTTTTTACCGTCAATACTAAATCTACCAGAGGTCATTACTCTCAACATACAACATGCTCAGAGACTGGGCACATTACATTCATCATCCTCAAATACGAAGAGACCAAGAGGAGTCATATTGTATTTTCTTGAGTATACGGATCTCCTTAAAGTTCTGTCAGCATTCAGACTCCTGAAGCGTATTTCATTTTCAGGGCACCAACTGTTCTTTTCACAGGACTATGCCAAATCCACAGCGGACAGACGTAAAGAATTTCTTTCTATGCATCCAGCATTACGTTCAATCGGAGCAAGATTCGGATATTTCATCCCTGTTTGTTTAAAGTCACTTTTAACAACAACACCCTGGCCTACCAAGATCCAACAAAGCTGAAGAGTTTCCTTAATACACAATGCCCAGAAAAGATGGAAACTTCCAGTACTCGCTTTAAATAAATCTTCTTCTGTTATACACCTGCATAGGGTTTAGATTTTCAGAATGTTGTTTTTCCTACAAAAATTTAGAATTCTTTCATTGAAGGTTATGACTTTATAATGCTTGCTATTACAATATGTTATGTCATATTCCATCCTGTTCGCATTAACCATTTTTGTTCCTTGTTTCATTTGTCCCCTTTCACACAGGACCTAACCCGATATGCCTGACCTACTAGTTTTGTTTACAACCCGAAGTCCTGCCTGCCTTACCTCATGTAGTCCGGGTGCATCATCGTTCCATGCGTTCTCTCCCCAACACCCCCATTCTTCCATTGTTTTGACTTTTATGTAGGTATGTTCCTTTTACTTATATTCTAATTTACAGCCTTCTCTCCTTTTCCTTGATTCCCTCTTCTTTCTTTTTATCACACTTGTTTCTATCATATGTCTCATTTTTCAATCTTGCTTCTTTCTCTTCTTTATGTTTTCTACCTATCCACCTTCTCTCAATTGGTTTTAACTTTCATTATAAGGTTTACTTCAAGGTTTCTTTTTGCTTTCATTGTTGAATTTTGCACAAGTATTGTTGTTCACAGTATACCGGGTTTTACGGTTTCACTTATGCTTTTATCACTCCCAGTTCATATATGTTTCTGCCTCCAGTATGCATCAATCTTTCCTGTGCCTCTTTCTCTCTTTCTTTTTATATTCTATCCCTTCTTTTTTCTTCAATTGGTTTTCACTTTCAATACCTTTGTACTTAATATGAGATTTACTCCAATGCTTTATTATCTTGTTGTTGCTGAATTTATTGGAAAAAAAAATATTGTTCACAACATACAAAGTTTTCTTGGTACACCTATGTCTCTAGTACTCCTAATTCACACATGTTCTTAAAAATTATCTCATGGAATGTTAGAGGCTTGAATTCCCCTCTTTAAATACAGAGGGTCTTATCCCACTTATCAAAGTTGGATTCTAATATTGTATTATTACAAGAAACTCATCTCACTGAAAGCGAATCACTAAAACTCAAAGGAAATTGGGTTGATGAGGTTTCTTCTCGCCAGGAGATAGTAAAAGGAATGGGGTCATAACTCTCTGCCACAAAGCACTGAAAGCCCAGCTTGTCTCTCAAGAATCCAACGTAGAGGGAAGATGGGTTTTTACAAATCTCTTGTTAGGACGGACCTCATTATCCTTGCTCAATATTTTTCCCCCCACCAACGGCGACACTAGTTTCTGGTCACACATAACCAAATTGTTATTTAAATATCCGTCAGATAACTTCATCCTTGCAGGCGATTGCAATCAAGTGATGGATCCATTCATTGACAGACACTCCAACTCCCATTTTACCTCAAATGCAGCGCACAAAGCTTTCATACAAACCATTAAACAAAGAAATGTATAAGACTCATGAAGCCTTTGTAACACATCCACAAGAGAATACTCTTTTTTCTCTCATCCACACCAAACACAATCCCGAATTGACCACATTTTTATCTCACGGAACATTTCCCAAATCTTGCACTTTACTGATATTGGCCCTATACTTATTTCAGATCATGCTCCTGTTTCAATTCAATTGGACCTTCTGAGCTAATCCATATCACCAAAAGAAATGGCGTTTCAACAACTCTTTACTTCTCGACCCTAAATTTAACTTGTCTTTTGGCTCCTCTTCTCAAGAGTTTTTCTCTATTAACCTAAAGGAAGAGGTTTCCTTTCACACAGTATGGGATGCCTTCAAAGCTCCTGCTAGAGACTTTATCATTAGATTTGTATCAAACAAACGCAAAGCTCGCCGCATAACACATAACACATTTCTTAATAAGATTAAAAAACTTGTACATTCTTTTCACACTTCCAAATCAAAGGAATCTCTCACATTTGTCATTAATGCAAAGATCGCCTTTAATTAATCACCTACTAAACAGGCCTCCTTATATTTACTTAAATCTTCAGCTAAGTACTACAGGGGCCAGAATAAATCAGGCAAACTTCCGGCTAATTATTTGAAAATTAAACAAAAAGAACTACACATTGACTCCATTATAGATGACAATCAAATACCAAAACTTAAAGACACTGAAATTCTCCAAGAATTTGTACACTTCTAGAAGTCTCTTTATACACCAGAAAACAAACCTTCAGATACAGACCTTTCCCATTATTTTTCCACAATTTAAAAAAACATCAATCCCCAGATGGATTTAACAATTCTAGAATCTGATCTTACACAAACAGAATTATTGAATGCTTTAAAACCCCTTAAAAAAGACAAAGCCTCTAGCCCGGATGGCTTAACAGTGGAGTTTTATCTACACTTTGCCCATTTATTACTCCCACACTTACATACTCCTTTATCACTTCACGTAAATCCATTGGTTCTTTTTCTGAAGCCTTGATCTGTCTAATTCCAAAAGCTGATAAGGACTTATGCTTTTGCAAAAATTATAGCCCCATCTCCTTAGTAAATGTAGATTATAAAATCGCATCTTCCATTGTTACTTGGTAAGGAACAATCAGGTTTTGTCAAAGGTCGTAATATCACAGACAACACACGTCTATTTTTCGACATTATATCCAAATCATCACACTAACCGGATTCTCTGGCAGCAATTGCGTTAGACGCGGAAAAAGCCTTTGATCGGGTTTATTGGCCATTTATCTTTCACGCTCGCAAATGGTTCGGTTTGGGACCAAAAATCACATCCTTAATTGCCCTACTTTACTCAGATCCCAAAGCTGCAATCTCAACTAATGGTCTTATCTCTCCTTACTTCGGTCTCAAGCGAGGTGTTCTTCAGGGCTGTCCCATATCACTTTTTCTTTTTAATTTAGCTTTAGAACCCTTCTTGTCAAAAAATTGCCAAAATCATTCCATCATAGGCTTTGTCTCGGGCCCTCAACAAATTAAATTAGCACCATACGCTGATGATATTCTAGTTTTTCTCTCCCAACCACAATCCTCCTTCACAGTCTTTCTAGGAGAAGTGGAAGATTATGGTGTGGTGTCAGGCTATAAACTAAACGAAGGGAAATGTGAGATTTTACTCATAACTAAATACACCTTCAAAGAGGATTTCTAGATTCTTAATTTCACCTGGAATTCTAAACATATAAAATATCTTGGCATCTGGTTCTCTCCCTCTATTAAAACATCAATTTCTCTAAACATTAATAAATGTTCTGCCAAACTTAAATCACTAGCTGCAAGATGGCATCCCCTCCATCTATCCTGGTGGGGTTGCCTAGACACTATTAAAATGATGCTGACACCCATAGTCCTGTATATCCTTTCTAACATACCAACATCCATTCCATCTAACTCCTTTCAAAAAATTAATTCCATCCTAACTTGCTTTCTATGGAATGCTAAAAAATCATGAATGGCGCTACAGAAATTAACTAGACCAAAATCCAAAGGAGGGGTTAACTTTCCCCATTTCTCCAATTACCATAAAGCTTTCCAACTAAGACAAGTTTACCCGGAAGCCACTAAAGCTCACTACTCCCATAATTAGGCAATCATGTAAACTATTATCTACTGCACCTCACTTAGCTACACACAACTCAGAAACTTTTCTCAAATCCACAATTTGGCATAACAAATCGATCCTTTTTAAAGGGAAACCTATATACTGGAAGGTATAGAGGAATCAAGTTCTACTTTGGGTTCACCAATTTTTTGTCCAAGGCTCATCCATTCAATTCACACAAATACAAACTCTCTATCATTTACCTCCTTCCTTTAAACCTAAATGTATGACTTTGCAGATCGTAATTGAGTCATACGCAAAACTTATCACTTCACCCCCCTCACAATCCCACCCCATATTTCCATGGCACAATTTATTGCTCATAAACCCCAAGACCTCCAATATTTATTCTCGTCTGAAGGCACCTCCCACTAGACACAAAACCAAAGTAGAACTATCATGGGAATCTGATCTGGAAATAAATTGGCCCATTACTCTATGGAATAGAATTTGGATGAAGCTCAGGAAATCCTCTAGAGCTGCTAGCACAACACAAACACTTTTCTTTATTTACAATCGGTTATTTTTCACCCCATTCTACCTAAACCAGATACATAACACAAATCCTGATTTCAAACACATGTTATTTACATGCACACGTTTTAAAATTTTGGGGACAAGTTTGGCACCAAATCAACATTATCTTTCACACCACAACACCCCTTTCCCTTACCAATATTTTCCTCAGTAGTTTAGCACCGGAATGTGAGGGGGGGTGAGGGGGAATCAATCCAAACTAAGACTCTTTGACCTGCTACTGGCTGTAGCGTTTCAACAGATTTCACAACATTGGAAATACTCTTCTAAATTGTTCTATTTAGCATGGTGGTATGCTGTAAGTCATAATCATTGTTTAGATACAGCCCTTGTCCACCCTATCTCTTTAGCTATGAAAATATTACACCTCTGGTCTCCTCTCGCACACTTTCTAAATATAACAGCAAAGAACACTTCTTCACCAGCTCCTTCAATGCAAGAAGTTACCAAGCCTCCCTGACTTCCTATTGTTTGTTTTTACATAGTTATGTTCAATCTGTTACTCCCTATTATACCTCTTCAACTGTATATTTTTGAACATGTATTATTATTATTAGTGATATCTATGAACCTCTGAATGTATTCATATTATTTCCTAGCTATACTTTTATTACCTTGAAGATTTTGTATATCAATAGTATTCTTAAGTATCCTTTTCCGTTTACTATGCATCGGTAAATGATTGTCTGTACGAAATATTGTTTTTTGTAACCACTTTCATTATTTCATTAAACCTTTACTTGAACTTGAAAAAACAGAACAGCCCTGGAGGGCAAAATGTATTCAGTAATAACCGGAGTTACTCTGATGCACGCCAATCTGCAAAATTTGGACATACCTGCCAAGATGCCAAAGAGTCAATAAGAACACTCAAGACTGAAACAAAAACATTAAAGTCCCAAGTCAAGGAATTGCAAGTCAGCACAAGTATCCTGGAGGCTAGAGTGGAAGACTTCGAAAAGCGTTCGCGCCACTATAATGTTCACATAATCAGAGGTCCAGACAATGGATTTATGTATAGAAGACCTAGTCCTTAACCACCTGCAACCCCCTGGACTTTCAAATCCTTTCTCAACTGTGCGAGCACATCATGTACCTTGTGCCCCACCGAGAACTGGAGCACGAATTTTCAATTACAGAGATCGTGATGTCATTTTGCAGATGGTGCACAGTGTGCCACTGCTCAAATTGGAAAATAATACCATCACCCCATTTCTGGACTTTACTATCAAGTGCAGAAGTTGCGGCTCTCCTTCCTCGAAGTCAAAAAAGCGCTTCAGGAAAGTGAACCGAAATATGCAAGGTTGTACCCGGCTAAATTGCAGCTCGTTGCAAAGGGTAATACTTGGATTTTTGAAACCCCGGAAGAGGTATGAAATTGGCTTGATGGCTGTTGAATTGTCAAGGATAGGAGCTCCTGCTCCCGACAGACTAAGAATGGAAAGGACCCTAGACCTCAGAGACAGCAACAAGACCTGGCTGAGGAGGAAACCACTGATGAGGTATCCAGAACTGTGACATCTTAGAGATCTTTCACAAAGGACATGAACCGTCTAAGTAATCAAAAGGTATATAACTGGTTCGCTTTATGACTACTTGATACTCAGAGTTGGTGGGCCGGGTGGACTGTTACCTCCTTCTCCACATGCTGTGGGGAATCTTTACTGCATGAACACTAGGAACTCTACTGCAAGATTGAATGCAACTAAGTGGTAACAGATTATACTTGTTATTCACAGAGGGTGTGGTGGGACAGCATTATAGTGGGTCCACGTTCCCCTACAATATGTTGGGGTAAAAGGCATTCTGCAAAGTTGGGGGGTGGGCAGTCCTAAGTCCGCCACGCAGGGAGGCATGGAGGGGAGGCTACAATCGAGGTTTGTATAGTTAGTATGTATTTAGTAATTGTGTTTGTAGTAGCGATGACAATCTCTAGAAGACGAAATGTACAGATGGGCCCCGCTATCTTACCCACGATACAGAAAAGGGAACACGATACAGAAACCGGTCCCCGGGAGCTTGTTTCCTTCCCAGTGTAAGAATTGGCTTTTGTAGTTTGGTTTGTCCTGTTCCCATCATGCACTGGGACAGGAACAGACTAATTTGCATACAGCCAGGTTCTGAAACTGGGATGGTGCAGTGAGCTAAAAAACGGTGTTGGATCTAGCCCTGATCTCTTGACTGGGTGAGAGCTTTCTGCTTAATTCAGAGACTCTGTCCCTCACCACCCCTTGTTGTAAATATTTTTGTCCACCCTAAGCGTGGAAGGGTATTCTCAGATGTGAGACCCTTGCTCATTGCACCATCAGGATTCAAGCAAACCGGGCTGAAGACGGCTGTAATGCCAGAAACCGGTCCCCGGGAGCTTGTTTCCTTCCCAGTGTAAAAATTGGCTTTTGTAGTTTGGTTTGTCCTGTTCCCATCATGCACTGGGACAGGAACAGACTAATTTGCATACAGCCAGGTTCTGAAACTGGGATGGTGCAGTGAGCTAAAAAACGGTGTTGGATCTAGCCCTGATCTCTTGACTGGGTGAGAGCTTTCTGCTTAATTCAGAGACTCTGTCCCTCACCACCCCTTGTTGTAAATATTTTTGTCCACCCTAAGCGTGGAAGGGTATTCTCAGATGTGAGACCCTTGCTCATTGCACCATCAGGATTCAAGCAAACCGGGCCGAAGACGGCTGTAATGCCAGAAACCGGTCCCCGGGAGCTTGTTTCCTTCCCAGTGTAAGAATTGGCTTTTGTAGTTTGGTTTGTCCTGTTCCCATCATGCAGTGGGACAGGAACAGACTAATTTGCATACAGCCAGGTTCTGAAACTGGGATGGTGCAGTGAGCTAAAAAACGGTGTTGGATCTAGCCCTGATCTCTTGACTGGGTGAGAGCTTTCTGCTTAATTCAGAGACTCTGTCCCTCACCACCCCTTGTTGTAAATATTTTTGTCCACCCTAAGCGTGGAAGGGTATTCTCAGATGTGAGACCCTTGCTCATTGCACCATCAGGATTCAAGCAAACCGGGCCGAAGATGGCTGTAATGCCAGAAACCGGTCCCCGGGAGCTTGTTTCCTTCCCAGTGTAAGAATTGGCTTTTGTAGTTTGGTTTGTCCTGTTCCCATCATGCACTGGGACAGGAACAGACTAATTTGCATACAGCCAGGTTCTGAAACTGGGATGGTGCAGTGAGCTAAAAAACGGTGTTGGATCTAGCCCTGATCTCTTGACTGGGTGAGAGCTTTCTGCTTAATTCAGAGACTCTGTCCCTCACCACCCCTTGTTGTAAATATTTTTGTCCACCCTAAGCGTGGAAGGGTATTCTCAGATGTGAGACCCTTGCTCATTGCACCATCAGGATTCAAGCAAACCGGGCCGAAGACGGCTGTAATGCCAGAAACCGGTCCCCGGGAGCTTGTTTCCTTCCCAGTGTAAGAATTGGCTTTTGTAGTTTGGTTTGTCCTGTTCCCATCATGCACTGGGACAGGAACAGACTAATTTGCATACAGCCAGGTTCTGAAACTGGGATGGTGCAGTGAGCTAAAAAACGGTGTTGGATCTAGCCCTGATCTCTTGACTGGGTGAGAGCTTTCTGCTTAATTCAGAGACTCTGTCCCTCACCACCCCTTGTTGTAAATATTTTTGTCCACCCTAAGCGTGGAAGGGTATTCTCAGATGTGAGACCCTTGCTCATTGCACCATCAGGATTCAAGCAAACCGGGCCGAAGACGGCTGTAATGCCAGAAACCGGTCCCCGGGAGCTTGTTTCCTTCCCAGTGTAAGAATTGGCTTTTGTAGTTTGGTTTGTCCTGTTCCCATCATGCACTGGGACAGGAACAGACTAATTTGCATACAGCCAGGTTCTGAAACTGGGATGGTGCAGTGAGCTAAAAAACGGTGTTGGATCTAGCCCTGATCTCTTGACTGGGTGAGAGCTTTCTGCTTAATTCAGAGACTCTGTCCCTCACCACCCCTTGTTGTAAATATTTTTGTCCACCCTAAGCGTGGAAGGGTATTCTCAGATGTGAGACCCTTGCTCATTGCACCATCAGGATTCAAGCAAACCGGGCCGAAGACGGCTGTAATGCCAGAAACCGGTCCCCGGGAGCTTGTTTCCTTCCCAGTGTAAGAATTGGCTTTTGTAGTTTGGTTTGTCCTGTTCCCATCATGCACTGGGACAGAAACAGACTAATTTGCATACAGCCAGGTTCTGAAACTGGGATGGTGCAGTGAGCTAAAAAACGGTGTTGGATCTAGCCCTGATCTCTTGACTGGGTGAGAGCTTTCTGCTTAATTCAGAGACTCTGTCCCTCACCACCCCTTGTTGTAAATATTTTTGTCCACCCTAAGCGTGGAAGGGTATTCTCAGATGTGAGACCCTTGCTCATTGCACCATCAGGATTCAAGCAAACCGGGCCGAAGACGGCTGTAATGCCAGAAACCGGTCCCCGGGAGCTTGTTTCCTTCCCAGTGTAAGAATTGGCTTTTGTAGTTTGGTTTGTCCTGTTCCCATCATGCACTGGGACAGGAACAGACTAATTTGCATACAGCCAGGTTCTGAAACTGGGATGGTGCAGTGAGCTAAAAAACGGTGTTGGATCTAGCCCTGATCTCTTGACTGGGTGAGAGCTTTCTGCTTAATTCAGAGACTCTGTCCCTCACCACCCCTTGTTGTAAATATTTTTGTCCACCCTAAGCGTGGAAGGGTATTCTCAGATGTGAGACCCTTGCTCATTGCACCATCAGGATTCAAGCAAACCGGGCCGAAGACGGCTGTAATGCCAGAAACCGGTCCCCGGGAGCTTGTTTCCTTCCCAGTGTAAGAATTGGCTTTTGTAGTTTGGTTTGTCCTGTTCCCATCATGCACTGGGACAGGAACAGACTAATTTGCATACAGCCAGGTTCTGAAACTGGGATGGTGCAGTGAGCTAAAAAACGGTGTTGGATCTAGCCCTGATCTCTTGACTGGGTGAGAGCTTTCTGCTTAATTCAGAGACTCTGTCCCTCACCACCCCTTGTTGTAAATACCGCTATCTTACCCAGGCCTCACTTAAAGACAGCCGCAGTGTTGAGGATTTCCCCCGCCAGTTCTATATGCCAGATAATTGGGGAGCTTTCACACTGATCAGGTTTCTGTGGCTGCAACCCCTCCTTTGACCATCGGGCCAAAATGGTGGTTGACGGTCTCGATCCTGCAAGGAGTGCCCAATGAGGATACCTGATGAATACTAAACTGTTGTCACTAAGCTTTAAATTCCTCTATTGGAATGTAAATGGCCTAGGGAATAAAATTAAAAGAGGGGTGGTCCTGCACTATCTGAAAAGACACTCTCCTGATGTAGTCCTCCTAAAGGAGACGCACCTCCAGGGGACAACCTAATGTGCGTTAAATAGATGGGGATACAAGATGGTGGGCCTTGCTGGTTGCACGAGGAGCTGTGGAGTAGTAGGCATACTTCTTTGTAGCTCTTTTCCTTTCATTATACAACAAATCACAGATGACAACTCATAAGTGCTTGGTGGCACTGGGAGGGCCAATTAGGTAACATAATCTCACTCTATATCCCCCAGAGATTATATGCTTTGATGCTTTCGGACCTAAGCACTCTTCTCCTCCGTCTCCCAGAGGGTAAATTGTTATTTGGGGGTGACTGTAACGCGGTTCTTTGCTAAAGTATCGACCGCAGGCCTTGAGTCAAGGGGAAGCCTCCTGCACAGCCCTGGCTGACCTAATATCCGCAATGGACATGGCGGACGCGTGAAAGGCCTTCAACCCCACAGCCCGTCAGTACACCTTTCACTCTGGAGCACACAGCAGCCTATCCTGCATTGACTACATATTCGCTCTGGTCCATCAGCTTCCTTCTTTCAGTGAGATACATCATCTCACGTGAGGTATTTCTCATCACTTCCCAGTGTGTGCAACATATGGACGGGGGTCTCTGGATTAGAGAAGCACGGTGGTACTCAACCCCTGGTATCTTAAGGTGCCCCAAATACAAACATGCCTCCAAGAGGCCACCAATCATTATTTTGCAGAGAATGAAGGAATGGTAGATTCTGCACAGAGGCTATAGGAGGCATTTAAGTATTTCCCTGATTGTGGGACATGAAAAGGAAAATAAAGCCAAGCTAGAATCCCTGGAGCTGGATATTCAGGAGTTGGAGGCCCGCCTGGCGCCAGATGACCAGGAGGCAGTGCGCCATAGTTTGGCAGTTAAACGCAAATAATACAAATATGTTGTAGAGGAGGTAGTAGTGTTTTCCCTTGGAGGAAAAGGAACCGCCCATCAACAACTTAATCAGTATCAAAATACAAAGTAATGAAGTGTGAATAAATAATAGTTAAGTCTATCAAATTAATTCAGGGGTGCTTTTATCACTCTAAAGCACCCACTACCAAAAGATGCAATACACACAGAAGCCTAATGTGTGTGCAAGCTATAGAAAAAAGAGCATTGATAAGCACACCCGTCAACAATTATTTTCACCCCAAGTATAGGATAGGTAAAATAGTTTTTGGTTCGCAAACACCACACATTTATCACTTACTTGGTGAGTCCACACTGTTCAGATTCTTCAATTTGGCGTTTTTTAATTCTTGTTGTTGTTACATCCAGGACGAAATACTGCCACCCCCGGTCCTTCAGAAATACTACTGGGCAGTCCAGTTCACAACAGTAAATCACTGGGTTCACCTCCATCATGAACCTGCGTACAGATTGGAAGTGTGAAATATGCAAAGGGGGGCTACCTTAGAGCCATCTATGGAGGGGGGGAAATGCTACAAGGCAATGCCTACCCTGACTTGGGTGACAAATCAGGTGTGGCGCGCTACGCTGGCAGCACTAGGATGGCGGGGTACTATCAAATCGTGCTACTTCATTATGGGACACCTCACAGCTTTGATAAATGGAACCGGATAGGCCTTTCATGAGTAGGAAATCTATGGGGAGGCGGGGAAGCTCCCCGGAGTTCTCTCTGTTAGAAGAGAGTCTGCTTAATAAATATATAGATAAAAAGGCAATTATACTGACGTATCGTAAATTCCTAAACAACTGCACTGAACTCTTGACGCGTCTGCGATAAAGCTGGGTGGAGAACCTGGGGCAGTTGGAGGATGATGAATGGCAAGAGGCAACGGCATGCCCTTAAGATCTTACATTGGTCCTACTACGCTTGTACAACGCTGGTCAAGATGGTCAGGGATGAGTCTGTGGTGTGCCCCAGGGAGTTCGGTCAAGAGGGCACATTCTTTCACATGTTGTGGATCTGCCCTGTACTGCAGGTTTACTGGGTTGCGTTGACGTCCTCTATTATGACAGTATGCAGAGGAAAAATTATGATGGTGGCAAAATGGTGCCTATTAAATATATGGGAGGCAACAGACCTGAACAGCAAGGATCGTCTCTGGGTGACACTGGGCTTCATGGTGGCCAAGCGTAACATAGCTAAGATGTGGAGAGCTATGTCCACCCAACAGTGTAGGAATGGACTGGTGCATGCAAGATGAGAGGGTGGTCTCTGAAGGCAGAATTGTCCACATAAATGGAAGAAAGTTTGGGGAAAGTGGAATGAATATAGGGGAATGCTATGCTCATGTCAATAGAGTCAACGCAATGGAATCATTGCATGAAGGGGTTTAAAAATGTTGTAATGTTGCAGAAACGAGAAACCTGTAATATCTGAGAAATATATCGGGCGTGTCCACTGTTGTAATGTGTTTCAATACCATGTACCATGAGATGTGCTGTAATCGCAGCATTATGTTTACTTATTACAATAAAAATAGATGTTTTTAAAAAGAAATCTTGAAGTAGCATGTTGTGTGTAGGGATTGGATCAATAACACATTCAAGGGAGACTTTAAACCAGACAGCAAGACCCGCCCGGTACCTCCCCATTCCCGACAGACAGTAGGAACTGAATAACAGTAAAAAGCAATCACAAAGATGTAGCTTGCTTGTCCATCAGTTTGCGATTTGCTGGATGGTGGCTGGTCACATTACCGGCTGTAGGTCGAGAAGGTAAAAGAGTGTCATAGACGTGGGACTGGCCAGGGCTTGAGACGAGCCTGGCGGAGCATGTTAAGATCCCACATAGTGTGCCCCCAAAAGAGGCCGACTCAGTCCTATGGGAAGGAGTAGACATAACCGGGCTAGCATTAATAAGAGACAGTCTCCTCTCCACAAACAAAATTTCAATATTAAGAACCCCAGCAGCCTTAGCAAGGAAATCGTCCATAATAGTGTTTCTGGTAGAGTGCCTGACTGTAAATAGGATTTGTGACACCGATCTTGCATTTCCTCATCATGAGGCGTTGTCCCAAAGCTCACACTGAGTCCCAGGAACAATGAAGGTTTGCCACTACAAGGCAAACGGGGATATAAAATCAGAAAGACAAAACACCTTGTGAAGTGGAGAGAAAAAGAAACTAAACAGCCTTACCAGGAGAAAAGAAGGATTTACACTACAGGGCCAAGGGTGGTGGCCCTGCCCCGGCTCTTCCTGTTGCTGACAGGCACAGGATGGCTGCCCTTGGCCCGACCTTTGCCTGGGCACGTCCTGTGCTACAATAGGACAGGAAGCAATTTTCAGAGTGTGGCTGGCCCCACCCCTTTGCTGGCTGGCCTCGTACTGCACCCACGCCTCCTGAAACATCTGAAGACAGGGGGTGAAGTCTCCTTTGGCAAGTGGGGGCCCAAAATTCCAAAAAGTCCATTTAGGTAGCCGGTGTATTCCACCATGCAGCAATCAGGCAAGTCAACCAGGTCTCTCTGAGCAGCTCAGACAACAGCAATGTACAGCCACCCTACAGCACTACTGCCTGCAGCTTAAGTGCCCCCCTACCCAAGAACTTGGCCAAATACGCACTCTGGCTCAGGCTGGCACTGATAGGTCATGATGGCACAAATGAGAGTCCAGCAGAGCACTGAAGAAGTTCCATGGAATGTCTGTCAGAGAGAGCTATTCTGTACCTATTTAGATTTTTCATCTACAGGTAACCACATATAAATAACCATACACTTTTACAGTACGATCATTTAGAAGATCTCTTTACAGCTTCTCTTCGCTCAAAATTGTATCATTTATGGTATTTATATCTTTGCCTGTACTTCATTGCTTGGTTTTACCTGCAAGAAAGTATCACTCAAAATGTCACACATTTGGTCGCTGAATGTCACTCATACGCACTCTAACCATGGAAATGTCACACAGAGACATTCTGGAAACTTGGTAGCTATGCACAAACAACCCCAGGGCCGGAAGGAACGCCCAGCAGAGGTCCACGGATAGAAGAATCCAGCGCAGCCCGGCTCCTGGCTAGGGTGACCAACCGTCCGTAAATTTCACGGACAGTCCGTAATTTCGGCCGTCTGTCCGTTGTCCGTGAAGGATTCTTTGACGGACGCCATTTGTCCGTAATTTTAAGTGGTCGCACAACCGGCAGAGCTGGCCCCCACCTCCCTTCTTGACTGCAATGCTGCTGAGGGTGGGTGTAACAGACTCCGAGGCAGTACAAAAGCTCAGATACCCATCAGCATTGGCGAGGCACAGCGGGATGGCAACCCTCACACCGTCAGCCCTGATGAGCTGTTAAGAGGTGCTGAAGGTGACAGAGGGAGGGGCGGCAGCTTCGGAGCAGGGGCATCTATTCAGATGCAAACAGCACTGAATGCGTCTTGTATACAACCATTTCTTTGAATATATCATTCTTACCCCACTTGAGTAGATTACACTGCTGGTTAGACGGAGCGTGCAATTTAAAGCTGTCCGCATGGTGCGTCAGGCATGCAATGGAAGTGGCCCCAAGTTTTTAAGCAGTACATTTTACAAAACATGCTCTGTAGAGATTCTGCTAAGGCAATGTTACTTCTGACTTTTAATGATTAAGTGACAGTGCAATCAACACTGCAATGGTTAAATTTTGGTGAATAAACTGTGCAAGAAATTAAAACCATCACTGTTTACAAAGTTGTGCTAGTGTGGTCCAGATGGCTGCAGTAGAGTTTGCTTTAACATGACTGCGACAAGAGATTCCTCCTGAAATAATGATGTACTTAGTAAATACTATTTTGTACAGCACTCAGCTGCCTTTATAGCTAGATTTGTGCCGTTACAAACATTGTCTGTCAATATGTATTGGCAAAGTAAGAAAGTCTGGCTTGTAAATTAATGTGACCCTTCGTTGATGGTGTGCGAGTGCAGGTCGAGTATTGTAGATGGATGACTCAATTATAGAATGAGTCAAAAAGTGGATGAATGAATGCACAGGTCCATATATGTATGAAGAGTGACACAGTAACTAAATTCCACAATCAATGAAGAAGCACTCTTGTAAGCCAGACATACTGGTTTTGCCAATGTTATTTTTACCAGGTGCCCATACTTGTACTATTACCAAATATCTGCCTCCCTTCAACGAAGGTCACTGACTTGCTCTTATGTAACATTGTGATTTAATATTAAAGCCTGTGCTTCCTTTACACATCCTCCAGGAGCATTTTAAACATAAGGTGATGTGGGTGTGGAACAATGTGAAGCACTGTGGACGAAATTTGCTTTCCAAGCGCAGTGCTTTTCAAGAATGTCTTAAGTCCATGTTTGTGCCCTTCCTCTGAGCCCCAAGCCTGACCGGTCTGCATGCTCGCCTGTTTGAGATCTGACCTGGAACATTTTAACTATGCAGACCTGAAAGTCAAAGAACCAGTTTACAATTTACGTTATGTTGCCATGTTATTTATTGTGCAGCAAATTTCTAGCATGTTTTCCTCATATATTCAAGATTTCTGATGATCAACGAATTACAGCAACAATTATCTAAGCAGCCGTGCTGGCAGGAATGAGCACCCCCTACTGAGCCCCATTGTAAGAGGGATTTCCAGAAACTGCACCCTGGTCTCCTCTTTTGAACCCACCTCCCAGGAGTCACAAGGACAGCAGATTTGAAGTTTGGTGGAGGGGGGGGGGGAATAGGAGGGGGGCATTAAATGGAACACAGATAGGGTGACCAACCGTCCGTAAATTTCACGGACAGTCCGTAATTTCGTCCGTCTGTCCGTTGTCCGTGAAGGATTCTTTAACGGACGCCATTTGTCCGTAATTTTAACCAGGCACCGGTCGCAACTCCCTGAAGGTGGCGCAGCTTCCACCCACCCCCCTTCTTGACTCCGATGCTGCTGAGCTCGGGTGTAACAGACTCCGATGCAGGACCAAAGCTCACATACCCAGCAGAGTTGGAGAGGCACAGCGGGGTGGCAGCCCTCACACCTCCAGCCCTTGATGACCTGTTAAGAGGTGCTTGAAGGTGACTGGGAGGAGGGGAGGGGGGGCCGGCAGCTTCAGGAGCAGGGCATCTATTCAGATGCAAGCAGCCCTGAATGCGCTGTGCGTCCGCGATTTAGGAGGGCTTCACACATTCCATTTCTGCACAGGGCCCGAAACATCCTAGAACCGGCCCTGATTACACTGAGGCAGCACGTGGTTCTCTTCAATGAGCTTAATTACTGTCAATAGATTGTACACAAACCTCGGTTCTTCAAACATGCAGTCTATAATGTAAGAAAATAAAGAAATGGCACAATCGCACTCACACTGATTAACAAATGATGGAGGACAATCATTTAAATCAGTTCTCTTGGAGCATCTCCTTTAAGTCGTCTCATTGTCTTGTCCAGGAGGGGGTGAGGAGCCCTACCCCACCTTGGAAGAGACCAAGATGATACCAGAATACTGCATGCCCACCCTTGTGCCCACCCTGGTGGATCCTGTTCCCCCTCCTGTGATGGCTCCTGCCCCCGCCCCCCGCCTGTGATGGCTCCTGTCCCCCCTCCTGTGGTGGATCCTGTCTCTGCCTTGGGTGGCTTCTGTCCCAGTCCTGGAATGGCTCATGCAGCGAGGGTGAAGTTCTTGATGGGCCTCTTCTCAAAAAGGCTCAGCTCAAAATGTATATGAAAAGATGGGCAAGTGAGCAAGAGATGGGAAGGGTGGATGAATTAGTGAAAGGTTGATTGGATGAATGAAAGATTGAATACATGGATAATGAGAGGATGGATGGATGGATAGATGAGTGAGTGGAAGGATGGAAGAGAGAAAAGGTAAATAGCTGGATGTATAGGTGGAAGGGTAGCTGGATGGGTAAAAGGGTGGATGGATGAGTGAAAGGATGGATGAGTGAAAAGGTGGATGCTGAGTGAGTGAGTGGGTGGATGCATGAATGAAATGATGGATGGATTGATGAACTGATAAGTGCAAGGGTGAATGGATGGACAGATGAGCGAAAGGGTGGATGTAAGGATGGATGAGTGAGTGAGTGAGTGAAAAGGAAGGTAGATGGCCAAAAGGATAAATAGATGAGTGAAGGAGTGAAAGGATAAATGGATGAGAGAAAGGATGGATGAGTGATAGGGTCAATGGACGGATTCATGAGTGGATGAGTAGATGGGTGGGTGGGTAGATGGATGGAAGGAAGGATTGCTAAGTGAAATGGTCGATGGAGAGAGAAAGGGAGGATGGATGACTGAAAGTGTGGAAGGATGAGTGACTGGGTGGATGGATAGTAAGTGAAAGGATGGCTGGATGGGTGAAAGGGTAAATGGCTGGATGGATGAGTGAATGGATGGATGGGTAGAAGAGTGGATGGATGAGTCTACGGATAGATAGGGTGAAAGGGTGGATGGATGGATAATGGATGGATGAGTGGAAGGATGAATGAAGGGATGGATGAGTGAAATGATAGATGGAAGGATACATGATGGATAGGTTTGCAAATAGTTGAATATGTTTATATATGGCTGGGCTTACTTATATACTATTGTGCGACCTCTGATGTGCCTGTAAAACGTATCCAATTGTCCTGAAGTTTTGTCCTGAATTTTGACCTACTGTCCTGAATTTGTGTCCTGAATTTTGACCCTTTGTCCTGAATTTTTACACTCACCGTCCTGAATTTGCACCAATGCCAGTTGGTCACCCTACTCCTGGCACAGATTCCATATAGTGCAGGAAGATATAGTACAGTGCACAGATCCCCTCTATAACACAAATGTGGCTCACACACACACCCAGGGCAGGAAAGAAAGCCCCCCCCCCCCTCCTCCTCCCCCCACCCCATCACCCCACCAGGTCTCCGGCTACACAAGCCCAGCTCAGCCCAAGTCCTTGAAGAGATTTCCTAAAGGATTATTCGGTCTATTTCAACAAACACGATAGAATGTGCTGACAATCTCCTACCTGTGCAGAAACCGGTGCAAACATTTCCAGGCTCTCTCCTCATCCCCGGAGGTCTGTGAGGGTATGAAGATGAGGATAACTGCACAGACAGGGGGGTCCTACCTCTTCTTCAGCAGCCTGGACACACAAGGATAGGCTAGTATCATCTGCTAGTGCTGTCTCTGCCGCTAGTGACCCGGAAAAGGAAACATTTCTCCCTTTCATACGATGTGCTCAGTGGATTTCATCAGTAAACGAGGAGCGCCCTCTGGTCGCCGTAGACAGAACCTCCGCATTCACTCTCCAAGAGTGAACTGTATTTCATTGAATATAAGAAAATGTAGGTAGTTCAATTAAACTGGACAGCGTTTTCTAATGTTCCTATTTCTGGGGGATATTCTTTATATTTAATATTGCTGCGTATCCTCAAACAACATTCCGTGGCCTTGCCTTAATTACGTTTTGCATTTGTCTGCTGCTTTGCTGTCCACCAGCCTCCCTACAAAGGTTCATTTATAAAACGAAGAAATAAGTAGACTGTAGTCACAATTTATTAATATGACAGAACTGTAGTGTCTTGCATGATTTAGAATGGAACCTTTCTGCCTGTATCTATTTGAGGTAATCCCTTGAACAGAATGTAATGAAAGCTTGCTTTAGAATGTTGGAGTTCACAGGTGCACCGAGAGGAACAAAGACGTGTGATTTACAGATCTGTGTGGGCTCCTGCGTCCTCCACAAACCCCTAGCTCTTGTCATTCCCCCCCTGAGTTCTCACCCGCATTGGATTCAGTCCTGGCTTGCAGATGTCGTACTCGAAGCGGCAGACATAGTAGGGCTGCCGTTGCATGGCGCGTTTGTCTGCAACGAATCCCCGCTAGACCTGACTTTGTCGACACATGGAAATACGGCAAAATGTAGAGATAAAAAAAAGGGGCATTCATAACTAAACTCCCTCACAGGCAGCCGTACTGCATAATTAGCAAGCAGGGCTGCCTCAGATAGACAGAAAGACCGGCAAAATAACACAAATTTAAGCTCAAAATGATGCCCCTCTTTTAGCACATGTGACTTAACGGCCCGAAGCTGCAAGACT
Source organism: Lissotriton vulgaris (assembly GCF_964263255.1). Classification (NCBI taxonomy): domain Eukaryota; kingdom Metazoa; phylum Chordata; class Amphibia; order Caudata; family Salamandridae; genus Lissotriton; species Lissotriton vulgaris. The sequence continues at coordinate 257,449,795 of NC_141686.1, forward strand.
TTGAAACGTGAGTTCCAGCTTAACTCAAAGTCCTGTGATTCTGGGAAAATAACGAAATCTCCAGGTGCCTTAAAAACCTGACATGTGAAATGTAATCCGGAGCTCATGAAAAGTGCTTTTATGGCCTTGGTACAAGTTTGCACTATATAAAATTACACAAAATAAATAGCGACAGAATTGGACTGTCGCTTGGGTTGAGAAAAACTATTACTTGCTGAAGGAGCTGGGTTATCCTATGGCGCATGATTGTGCAGTAGGAAGTTCCGTGACATTTGAGTTGACAACCAATGATAGATGGTCTGGGGTGCCAGGAGAATAATGGGTCAGTTTGAGTCTGGATGCAACATCATGCGCAAATGTCTCAGAAACGGTGCCATTTGCACTCCCCTCGTAAAACTTATAGTGTGGCTCTAAAAAGAATCTGAAGGTTTAGAACCGCCACAGCAAACAGACCGACCATCAAAGTGAGAGGCCTACAGTCACGTAATGAAAAAGGACTTTCTTGACACAAAACAAAGTGAAATCTATTTTGAAAATACGCGACCTGATATATGCACTTCTTGTTTTCTTTCTTTCTCTCTCCCACTATTTGTTATTCTACCTGAATTCAGAACACTTTACCACTTTTCCAGCTCAAATGCTGAAAAATGCATGTCTAACCGAGAAATGTGACTCCAAGCAAAGTACAGTTTCGAACAGTAAATTCTTCAAAGGCTGGTCTCTGGCTTATTTAGACAACAAAAGAAATGACTGGGCTGTTCCTAGAGGAAGAAAGAAGAAGATGGTCACCAAGGTATAAGGGCTAGTGCTCAATGGAGGACCACCCCTGGGTATCCAATTTGTTGGATATAATGGGAACAGCCCAGTCATTTCTTTTGTTGTCTAAATATCTGGGGCTACGACTGTGGCTGGACCTTCCATTCTCTTCTCTCTGAATGGTAATCTAAGCCCTACTGGATCACAATTGATCCTTTTCTTCCCCTACCTGTTGTTACACTCGGGCTTATTTAGCCAGAGTAGTTTTATTTTCCCAAATGGATTCAGTCCCTAGGTGCCGTGGAGTGTGCCTAGGAGTGTGAGGGAATGGTGAGAGGGGGGAGAAAAAATACAGAGCTAAAGGGTGAGTTAGAGAACGAGAGAGATAGAGAGAAACAAAGATGGGGCGAAAGAGACCAGGGGAGTGCAAGAAGTGCGTGAAAACAAATACCACTTACCTCTTCCATCAGCCACGTCTCTCCTCCTACTTCTCTGGCGAGTCCTGGAAACAGGAAGCACCCAGGTTTCCCATAGCCAATCACAATGCTGCAATACAGCATTGTGATTGGTCTGAGCGCTCAGATGGGGGTGGGGGGGCCTGGGCATGCTACCCACCAGGCTGTGTAATGCAGCCTGGTGGGTAACATGCAAGTGCGCATGACTGTTTGACTGGACCAAGACGGCTGGCTAAGCAGTCATGTGCACTTGGAGTGTGTAAGCCACACCTCTCCCTGTGCCTCCAGCCCGGCCCTACCCTAACCCAGCCCTGAACAAGCAAAAAATAAAATGATAATAACTATGTTACCAAATGCTCAGAGAGCATTTGGTAAAGTTTTCATGTTAATCACAGCACCCGTCATGAGCTGCAATTGGAGCTGCACCCACATGGGCAGTCTGGTTACTGGAACACATAGCCTTGGTTGCAGCGCACATGGGCCTTACACAGCCACACACACAGGAAAAAAATTAGAGGGAATATTGATCATAACATAAGTATTTGTAAAGCGCACATTCTTGGCACTGAAGAAGATTTGTTTATTGTTACCCTACTCAATGGTACTCATTTTATCAACCTCAGATAGATTAAAGGCTGAGCAGAACGGTCGGGATTTGAACTTGTGACCATGAGGTCAAACACAGGCATTTGCAATGGACGCATTACTCCACTGAGCCACCAGACCCAGCTCAAAAACTATTGAACTGAATTACACCTAATCACAACAAGCACAACCAGCAGAGCAAGATCTAGCTTCATGCTGAATTTGGAGTAATTATGTTCACCAGATTTTGCTGTAGCCTTGTCTAAAAAGTCTAGGGAAAATGCATCAGGATTTAGCATTTTGGGACGCCCCTTTTTTCTCTCAGCACTAGTGTGAGGGATCACCCCAAAACTTTATAGAAAGGAGCCGAGGTAGGTGAATTTTTTTTTTTGACAGGCTTGTGAAAAATTTTCATACAAGGCCAAATGTCTTAGCAAATTAAAAAAATAATCCTTCTATGGAAAAGAAGACTTAACTATAACTACATAGTGGCGACTGCCAGTAGAATTTGTAATATATAGTAGGATTGTAATATATATTCCCAGTAAGTAGGTATAGTTAGGACCTAGTTTCCATTGACAAAGTGTTTTTTAGTTTGCTAATAACTTTGGGTCATTTGACAAATCTTCATGAAATTTTCCAAGATTAGTGGCCTACTTTGTCCAGTTCTTCATGGAATGTTTTGGGGTGATCTGTCAAATGGGCCGAGAAAAAAGAGGGGTTAAAAAACGTGCGTTTCCCATGCAATTTCCCATAGAGATTGTAGACACAACTACAGCCCGAACCGCTGAACAGAATTACACCAAACTTGGCAGAAAGGTTGCTCTTGGTCCAGAAAGAGTACGTTTTGTAATTTGGTGAAAATCTGCGCAGTAGTTCTGGAGTTTTTAAGACAAAAGATTTATAGATATATAGGCACGCAAATCCTCCACAGATCCGACAAATCTCATGCTGAGATCTGATTGACTGCCAACACTTCAACCAGGAAGTGTTGGCAGTCATCTTGGAACTTAGACTCAGGGAGTCCCCTAAAACAAAGTTAAATAAAACATGAGGGGGCAGTATAGCAATACCCTGAGCCCCTAGGCATGGTGGTGGAGTTCCACAAGGACTCCGCCAGCGACCAAAAACATTTGTTTCCAATTTTGTCGTGAAATTGCTGTTAATCCGCAAATTTGTGGCAAAACTGAAAATAAAAACAAGTGCGGTCGGAGAGGCGCGAGCGCGTCAACCAAGATGGCCGCCACCGTGATGAAGCATGACACTCGCAAGGGTGTGTGAGGCCATTATATCCAACAAATTGGATCCCCAGGGGTGGTCCTGCATTGAGCACTAGCCCTTATACCTTAGTGACCATCTTCTTTCTTCCTCTAGGAACAGCCCAGTCATTTCTTTTGTTGTCTAAATATCTGGGGCTACGACTGTGGCTGGACCTTCCATTCTCTTCTCTCTGAATGGTAATCTAAGCCCTACTGGATCACAATTGATCCTTTTCTTCCCCTACCTGTTGTTACACTCGGGCTTATTTAGCCAGAGTAGTTTTATTTTCCCAAATGGATTCAGTCCCTAGGTGCCGTGGAGTGTGCCTAGGAGTGTGAGGGAATGGTGAGAGGGGGGAGAAAAAATACAGAGCTAAAGGGTGAGTTAGAGAACGAGAGAGATAGAGAGAAACAAAGATGGGGCGAAAGAGACCAGGGGAGTGCAAGAAGTGCGTGAAAACAAATACCACTTACCTCTTCCATCAGCCACGTCTCTCCTCCTACTTCTCTGGCGAGTCCTGGAAACAGGAAGCACCCAGGTTTCCCATAGCCAATCACAATGCTGCAATACAGCATTGTGATTGGTCTGAGCGCTCAGATGGGGGTGGGGGGGGCCTGGGCATGCTACCCACCAGGCTGTGTAATGCAGCCTGGTGGGTAACATGCAAGTGCGCATGACTGTTTGACTGGACCAAGACGGCTGGCTAAGCAGTCATGTGCACTTGGAGTGTGTAAGCCACACCTCTCCCTGTGCCTCCAGCCCGGCCCTACCCTAACCCAGCCCTGAACAAGCAAAAAATAAAATGATAATAACTATGTTACCAAATGCTCAGAGAGCATTTGGTAAAGTTTTCATGTTAATCACAGCACCCGTCATGAGCTGCAATTGGAGCTGCACCCACATGGGCAGTCTGGTTACTGGAACACATAGCCTTGGTTGCAGCGCACATGGGCCTTACACAGCCACACACACAGGAAAAAAATTAGAGGGAATATTGATCATAACATAAGTATTTGTAAAGCGCACATTCTTGGCACTGAAGAAGATTTGTTTATTGTTACCCTACTCAATGGTACTCATTTTATCAACCTCAGATAGATTAAAGGCTGAGCAGAACGGTCGGGATTTGAACTTGTGACCATGAGGTCAAACACAGGCATTTGCAATGGACGCATTACTCCACTGAGCTACCAGACCCAGCTCAAAAACTATTGAACTGAATTACACCTAATCACAACAAGCACAACCAGCAGAGCAAGATCTAGCTTCATGCTGAATTTGGAGTAATTATGTTCACCAGATTTTGCTGTAGCCTTGTCTAAAAAGTCTAGGGAAAATGCATCAAGATTTAGCATTTTGGGACGCCCCTTTTTTCTCTCAGCACTAGTGTGAGGGATCACCCCAAAACTTTATAGAAAGGAGCCGAGGTAGGTGAATTTTTTTTTTGACAGGCTTGTGAAAAATTTTCATACAAGGCCAAATGTCTTAGCAAATTAAAAAAATAATCCTTCTATGGAAAAGAAGACTTAACTATAACTACATAGTGGCGACTGCCAGTAGAATTTGTAATATATAGTAGGATTGTAATATATATTCCCAGTAAGTAGGTATAGTTAGGACCTAGTTTCCATTGACAAGGTGTTTTTTGGTTTGCTAATAACTTTGGGTCATTTGACAAATCTTCATGAAATTTTCCAAGATTAGTGGCCTACTTTGTCCAGTTCTTCATGGAATGTTTTGGGGTGATCTGTCAAATGGGCCGAGAAAAAAGAGGGGTTAAAAAACGTGCGTTTCCCATGCAATTTCCCATAGAGATTGTAGACACAACTACAGCCCGAACCGCTGAACAGAATTACACCAAACTTGGCAGAAAGGTTGCTCTTGGTCCAGAAAGAGTACGTTTTGTAATTTGGTGAAAATCTGCGCAGTAGTTCTGGAGTTTTTAAGACAAAAGATTTATAGATATATAGGCACGCAAATCCTCCACAGATCCGACAGATCTCATGCTGAGATCTGATTGACTGCCAACACTTCAACCAGGAAGTGTTGGCAGTCATCTTGGAACTTAGACTCAGGGAGTCCCCTAAAACAAAGTTAAATAAAACATGAGGGGGCAGTATAGCAATACCCTGAGCCCCTAGGCATGGTGGTGGAGTTCCACAAGGACTCCGCCAGCGACCAAAAACATTTGTTTCCAATTTTGTCGTGAAATTGCTGTTAATCCGCAAATTTGTGGCAAAACTGAAAATAAAAACAAGTGCGGTCGGAGAGGCGCGAGCGCGTCAACCAAGATGGCCGCCGCCACCGGAGCTCCGTGATTACTACGTCCGAATTTCTCTATGACGACGAATTTTGTGTCAAAAAGTCGGCGAAAATAGCAGCGCTTGCCTCTACATGCTATTCCCTACCTGTGGAGTGTTTTTATAGACAATTTCCTTCGACGGAAGTGCTCTTTAAGGCTCCATGGTTCCTGCTCCCAGCTTCACCTGCAGGTATTACCGGCTTTGAGTGCCTGGGGGCGGAGTAATATCTATGACAGTGCCTGGCTTGGGCCTAACCACGCCTACAGTCCAATTTAGCTGCTGCACCTGTAGTTTTGAAGAGATTTTTGGTGTTTTCTTCACTAGTTACATAATTTCTCTCACATTTTGAGGTGGTTTTCATCACTTTATTATTTTTACGTATTATTGAAAATGTTTTCACCTCAGAATGGATTCCAAGAATTCAACTACTGATAAAAGGAAGCAGCAGGTTTCTCCTCCTCCAACCAAATCTAAGGTGGTAGAATCCTCAGAACCTTCTCTTGCACTAATTTTGGAGGAAATTAAAGCGTTGTGTCTAAACACTGATACTATTGCTTCTGAAGTCAAAAATTTCCGTAAAGATATGGCCTCTATATCAATAAAGGTTTCGGATAATGCCATTAAAATTCAAGATAACAAAAATAAACTTGACGCTTTCACACCTTTAATGGCCAAAATAGTTCCAATGCATACTCAACTGTTGGACATGGAAAATCGTAATAGGTAATATAACCTTCGTATTTTTAATTTGCCTGAAGATGTTGAAGGGACAAATTGTCGATTATATCTTGAATCTCTTCTACCTGGTCTTTTGAATATTAAATTCACAGAAAAATTTGAGGTTGACAAAGCCCATAGAGTCCCGTCACATCGGAATCCTCGACATACTAAACCCAGGCAAATGATATTCAAGGTCCTGCGTCATCATCATTTGGTTCTCATTCGAAAAGCTGCGAGAGAAATTCCTTCATTGTTGATGAATGGAACCAAAATCTTTATTCACCAGGATTTTGCTAAAGAAACTGTGGCTATTCATAGAGAGTTTTCTTCCCTTCGCCCGCAGCTGAGGAGCCTTGGTTTCAGATATGGACTTTTTGATCCTTCTACGATGCATGTATGGAAAGACAATGTCTCCAAAACTTTCCAACGACCTGAAGATCTTCGGCTGTTTCTTGACCAACAAGCTCCTCCATCCATGGACACTCAGGATACTAATACTTGAGTTCGTTTAGTCTGACTTCACTTGTCACATCTCTGCATAATCTTATATTCACGGGCTTCAACGGTTCCTGGCCATGCTTGTGGAACGGGTGTGCGTTTCCTTGCTTCTATTCATGTTTCGGGTTTGTTCATTCCTCTTTCTTTTTTGTTTCTCCCTTTCATATTTTCTATATAGAGTTACTCCTTTAACTTGGCTATTTCTTCCTTCCTCTTGTTCTGATTCCTTTCTTTCCTTCCTTCTAAGTCTTAATGGCTAACATTCATAATATTACATTTGTTTCTCTTAATGTAAAGGGTTTGAGACATCCAATAAAACGTACGAAAATTCTAGATTATCTAGGTAGTTGCAAAGCTGATATTTGTTTTGTTCAAGAAACACATGTTGAAGATAAAATCTTGCAGTACATGAATAAAAAATGGGTACATACTATTGTCTCCTCACCTGCCAAAGGTAAGAAAAATGGGGTCGCTATTTTCTTTGCTAAAAGATTACATTGTCAAATTCTTAGTAAGATTTCAGATTCTGAAGGGAGATATATTATAGTTAAAATCAAAGTTCATGACTCTATTTTCTTTTTGTTTAATATTTATGGCCCTACAGCAGATGATCCTGTATTTTGGGCTACAGTTACTACTGAAGTTTTGAAGTTGGGAAAAGTTCCTTTGATTGTTGGAGGGGATTTTAATGTTATTGCTGACCCCTTGCTAGACAGATTATCTACCTCTCGATTTCGTCCGTCCAAGATTTTCCATGCCTTTAAAACTTTTCTTCATACCACCAAATTAGCTGACATTTGGAGATTACACTTTCCCACTGGTAAAGATTTTTCTTTTTTCTCCAACCCTCATAATTCCCATTCCAGAATTGATTATTTTTTACTTTCCCCTTCTCTTATTCAATCTGCAACTAATCCTATCATTGGAACTATTGATATCTCAGACCATGCCTTGATTTCTTTTGTTTTGAATGTTTCGTCCACTTTTGCTAAACAATCTAGATGGCATATGAATACTGGCATTGTCCTCAATGACACTCACAAGCCTAAATTGTTACAAGCTATTCAGGATTATTTTATGTTCAATCCGGAAGACTCTACCTCTATTGTTAATAGATGGGATGCGTTTAAAGCTTACATTAGAGGTTCCACAATTTCTATTATCGCCCATGAGAATAAACAATTTAACTCTAACATCAAACTTCTTGAGAAGCAAATAGCCCAATTTGAGCGTTTATTTATTACTTCCAATGACCCTCAATATAAAATTAAACTACAAAAACTTAGATATGAGTTTAATGCTATCCTTAGTACTAGGGCTGGGGTCCAGCTCTCTAAATCCAATGCTAGGTTACACTTTAATTCTAATAGGTCTGGGAAACTCATCGCAAATTATTTGCATATTAAAAGGGATAAAGCACAAATTACCTCCATTCCGGGCCCTCAAGGAAAAGTTGCACTTTCCCATAATGATATTGTTCAGGAACTTTTACACTTCGACTCCAACTTATATAACAAACCAGATCTTTGTGATAATTCTTTAATTGATACTTTTTTAAACACTTCTCATTTACCTCACATTTCTCCTTCTGACAGACTTGGGTTAGATTCACCAATTACTACTGATGAAATCCTGAATGCCATCAAATCACTCCCAAAAAATAAATCTCCAGGTCCTGATGGTATCCCTGCTGAATTTTACAAAGAATTCCAATCTCATCTATTGCCTCATTTGCACTAAATTTTTCACATTTTGGTTCCTCAGGTACCATTTTGGGCTCTTTTTCAGAAGCCTTAATTGTTGTACTCCCCAAACCTGATAAAGATCCTACCCTTGTCCCTAATTACCGTCCCATTTCTTTAATTAATCAAGACTGTAAATTATATGCTAAAATCCTTGCCTCTAGATTAGCTCCTATCCTCCATTCCATTATTCACCCGGATCAATCAGGTTTTATGAAGAATAGATACTGCGCTAACAAAACTAGAACGTTATTAAATGTGATTGAACAGAGTTCCACACTCCTTGTCCCTGCTTGTGTTATGGCTTTGGATGCAGAAAAAGCCTTTGATAAAATCCATTGGCAGTTTTTATTTAAAACTTTATTATCCTTTAATTTTGGCCCCTCTATTATTCGTATGGTTTCGGCATTATATTATGCTCCCCCTGCCCGATTGTTTATTAACGGTCAAATTTCTACCCAATTTTCCCTTTTTAGAGGTACACGTCAGAGATGTCCCCTCTCCCCTCTCTTATTTTTATTAGGAATAGAGCCTTTTCTTAATTTCATACGTAAGTGTGAGGATATTCAGGGTATCACCATCAAAGATGTTACTGTTAAAACTTTAGCATATGCTGATGATGTGTTATTATTTATTAATAATCCTACTTCGTCTGTTCCATTTTTACTTGACATTATTTCCAAATATTCAGCTGTATCAGGATATAAATTAAATGTTAGTAAAACTGAATTTTTCCCTTTAAATATGCTTTGTACTCCCGATATGTTACCTTCACCTGATATTGTTTGACAAAAAAGCAAGTTGAAATACCTTGGCATATTATTTTCATCCTCCTTGCATGCTACGTTGAAATTAAATTGTGATTTTATATTTGATTATGTCAAGCAAAAAACTTCTAAATGGTCTTCCCTTCATCTTTCCTGGTGGGGGAGAATGGAATCTATAAAAATGAATATTGCCCCTAAAATATTTTATTCTCTTGCAATGATACCCACTCAATTCCCGCTCAAATTTTATAAAGATATTGATAAACTATTGTCCGAATTTCTTTGGAATAATAAACCTCCTCGTATTGCTTATAAAAAATTGAAGATTCCTAAATGCCAAGTTGGTTTTGCCCTCCCGGATTTTTATCTGTACCATACATAAGGCTTTCATCTTAAAACAGAGTTTGTTGTGGTTTAATATTTCACCTGTTATTAATCCTCCTATCTGGTTTCATATTGAAAAATCACTTGCAAAACCTTTTCCATTGCCCTCCTTGTTAACTATGTCTCATACCTCTAAGGTTGTACATTACTCGTCCATAATCAAAACATCAAGATTAATTTTTAATGATTTGGACTCTAATTTTGCCTCTCCTTTATTTTCTACGGTGCATTTGTCACTATGGCACAGCGCTTTAATAAAATTAAATAGAAATGTCACGTTTTAGTCCTCATGGATTGACAAAGGCATTTTCTATCTTAAAGATGTTTTTCAGATGGTGCATTTATTTCCTTTTCTCAACTCCAATTAAAATTTAACCTGCCAAAGACCGATTTGCTAAAATACCAATTTTTGTGTAATTCCATTTTAGACTCCTTCCCAACTGGTATTCCATCTATGTCCTCAGCTGATTTTTCAATTTACCTCAATACTATTTCTGTATCTTCTAAAGCAGTTTCTGTATTTTATAAAAAACTTACCTCTTCATTGGGCTCCAACATTGATATAATTTCAACTTTTTGGAATGCTGAACTTTCCATTTCCCTATCTGTTGACTCTTGGTCATTAATTTGGACCAATAGTATTTCTGGATGGTTACCAGTTTCACTTTATCAAACTAATGCTTACATTTTGTTTAATTCTTTATGGACCCCATTCCGTTTATTTTGTGCTAAATTATTACCATCAGACCTCTGTTGGCACTGTAAATTGCATCCTGGATCTTTACGTCACATGTTATTTGATTGTCCTGTTATTATGAAATTTTGGTCTGAAGTTTGGAATGTAATATTGAAAATTTTGCCTATTTCTGATCTGCTTTCTTATAAATTAATAATTGGCAAATCAGTTGTTTTGATTCATCCTCTTGAAGATGCTGAGGCAAAGTTATTTAATTTTATGGTTTCAGCTGCGTTAAATCAATTACTTTTTGTTGGAAGGATGCCACTTCTCTTTCAGGTCATGCTTGGTGGTCTTGGATTATCTTTACAAGAAGAGGTGCTCAATTATCATTACAAGGTATTCATAATAATTCTATGCATTTTCAATCTTTTTCGTCTCCTATTGATTCATATTTAAAGTTATGACTCATGTTTTTCACTGTTGCTGTCTTAGTTATTGATTATTATGCTCTTTTTTTAGCTTATTATTGGTAACTCTATTTATTCAATTTATTATGCTATTAAATGTTTTTACCCCTTTCCCTTCTTCCCTTTCACTCCTTCCTTCCCTTCCTGATTTTGGTTATCCTTTGGTTGACGATTGTACTTTGCATTGTACTTTTTTATGACTGCTTATTTATAATTGTTCTTGCTCACTTGCTTGTAATTTAATGATATGACTTGTATTTTTCTCTTTGTGTTTTTCTCTGCCAAAAAATTCAATACAATCATTTTGAACTAAAAACAAGTGTGGTCTCCTATGTTTGTTTTCTATATGCTCCACTGGAGGGCCAGGTTCTGTGAGGTGTAGCTTATATTATAAATGGAGGGGTGGGGGTACGTGTGGCCCCACTTCCCAGGCCGATTTTTGAAGCCGAGGAGGCAGCGCACATACAGGACCAGGCAGGGGGAGAGGACACAGAGCAGACAACACTGCCAACACCTGTCCCACGGAGACACCGTCACAATGTACCTCCGCTCCCGGTGTTGAAGGGAGAACTGGAATCTATAGAGGATGAGGCACAGCCAGAGCAGGAACAGCGTGCACATCAGGTCCATGATCAACCCCCTATGCACCGTAGGGATGAGAATTGCAGGAGACGGAGGCCAAAGGCACAAACCAGCGCAGACGCTGTTGGGGCCTGGAAGGCACCATGGTGAAGGTCCAGAGCCTGCAAGCCAGAAGTATGAAATCAATACACAGGCAGCTGGTGTCTGTTAACCATAACCTTACAGACACGAAGGAGGGCGTCAGAGAACTCAATCTGAAAATCAATAAGGGACATAAGGTCTGTCCAGACAGCATTGGGGAAATGACTGGAGCAATAAAAGAACTCTGTGCCGCGATTAAAAGAGACCAGGCATCCAGACGTAGGGGAAAACTGTTATAAGTAGATTTCAAGGATGACCAGAGGTAGCCATGAAGTATTATCATGTAAAGGTTTATTAGTTGCTCCAGTAGATATAAGTTGTAAGTCTTGTTAAGTTCATTAGACGTCCCACCAGGAGCTAGATGGTTGTTGCTCAGCCTACACTCTTCAACTGTCATTCCTCACATACCAACAAGCACACTCACATTCTAACCACACTGTCATCAGGCATTCCAACATTCCACGCAGACATCACTTTCATTCTGGCTGAGCAACTAAGAAGAGGATGCACTAGGGAGAATTAAGTCACTACATATCCTCTTCCCTTGGGAACAACAAACAATAAGAGTTGCAACAATGCAGCATAAACAATAGAATGAATGTGCAAGAAACATTGTGCATAATTCATCTAAAAAGTAGAAGAAATGCAAAGGAAGAATTAGCACAGATTAAAGCTCAGGATGCAAGACAGCACTTGCCCCTTCCTAGGGAAAACAATGGAAAAGGTGCATAACTTAAATATTAAAGCATTCTGTACTAGTGATGAATAAAGGAACGAATCAGAATCAAGAAAGAATAGGTGTAGCCGGAGGCTGAGTGAAATAGATACAAAAAGTACCACACCCAACCATGTCTCTACACATCGCACCATGGAGGTATGGTGTGGATCTCAGAGAGTGGAGGACACAATAGAAAGAGAAAAATTATCCAAACACTCAAATTATGCCACACACCTCAAACACAATATGAATAGTCATGTAATATATATATCTATATCCACAAAAGGATACAAAGCCCAAAGTACAACTAAGGCACAAAACAACAATAATGCAGCGCCCAAGGCGCAATGCCAACCAAGAAGTGGGTAAACCCCCCACAACGCACTTCTGAAGAACAAGTGCCAAGGCAAAGTGCAGGACATAGAAAGATGAGGACACCCAAGAAACCCAGAAAGTGTAAATTCCACACAACTGTAATTGTCCAACTTGCCATAATAAAATAACGTCCCACCAGGAGCTAGATGGTTGTTGCTCAGCTTACACTCTTCAACTGTCATTCCTCACATACCAACAAGAACACTCACATTCTAACCACACTGTTAACCACACTGTCATCAGGCATTCCAACATTCCACACAGACATCACATTCATTCTGGCTGAGCAACTAAGAAGAGGATGCACTAGAGAGAATTAAGTCACTACAAAAACAATGTCTGTTCACCTGTCTGTACAAATATAGCAAGGAGGTCAACCGCTTGTCAAAGGCCACTTCGGTACTGTCACGCTGCACAGTGACCATGCAGGTGGAAATGGCACACTGCAGCCAGGATGTGGCCAAAGGGTTGATGCAGGCCACAAATGCATTTGACCAGCTGCATACAGCTACCATAGGTGGCACAGGTCTCCTGGGCTCAGGGGACAATGAGGAACTCTACAGCCGAAGCAGCATCACCCCACCAATTGCAGAACCCAGACGGTGTAGTGTGAGTGTAGTGTGAGGCAGGGGACACCATCAGATGCCTCAAGGGAGAGCCGTCAGCACCCTGAGAGTGCAACTGCAGGACGTGCACACAAGAAATGAACTGTCACCACATTAGAATGCTAATGAGTGAAGTAACCCTTGGCATATGGACTTTTGTTAACTGTGATACGGGACTCAAGCCAACCCCTCTCGTACCTCCCATTCCCGGACACTCACCCTTCACGACAGCCCCTGAGGTACCGTCCTGGGACACCAACCTGACGACCAGCTTCCCTCCCCTCTCTGTCTTCCAGGAGCCAATCAGGAGCGGGCGATTCCCGGAACCGCAACCACCTGACCCCGGAAGTCCCGCCTCGGAATCACCACCGGAACAGGGTAAAAGCGGAAGCAAGGACAGAGACGCCGTCGGAGCAGCGATCTCGTGGCAGGAGGCTCGGACCGGCGTTGAAGCAGACCAGACGAAAGAAGAGGCAGAAGAGTGGAGCGAAGACTGGTGGAGTCCAGAGGAGGAGGCTGAAGAGCGGCCGCAACTCACCTGGGAGTTGCGGCGGAGCGTGTGAGTACTACCGAACCCACCTCTGTAGCACGTTAGGTGCTTTGTATATAGTGTTCGACCCTCTCTCCTTAGTAGCACAAAGCCTGTAAAGATTTTGTATAGCACGTTCTCACTTGTACAGCACTTTGTACATAGGCGGAACCCTCACGACCCCTCACCTACACCCTGTCTCTCTTCTCCTTCCGAATCCGTCCCGCTACCCTTCCCTCACTGTCTTTTTCTACTCCCGTACACTCCCGGTGCTGGTTGTAGAACAGTGTCATAGCGAGACAGGTTAGACTAACCGCTCCTTGTCCTCTTTCTCTTCCCTCCGAGGACCACCCAGTACGTATCCATCCCGGCGGACCCATTCCATCACCGGAGGGAGAAGACAAGAAACCGTCGCGGACGACCGTACATCTGTACTATCTTTTCCATCACCTGTACTAACTGTGTTCTTGACGCTATTAAAGACCCACCATTGCACACTACATACGGCCTCCTCGCCTGATTTTCCGGCCCGCCTGAGGTTCCGTGACAATTGTAAGTGGTGTTTTTAACTCGCACGAATATGGTCGAGTCTAGTATCTATGAACCGCAAATGACGAGTTTTGTAAGTGTGCGCAGTTTCGCTGTGCTAACTTAAACCGTTCGTTTGTTATGTGGGTTTGTCATCTGTACCCACGGGTTCCATCTTAGATACGGCATCCATTTTGTCTCTTGCCCTCAAGTAGCCAGCGAACGGACGCTGTCCGCTTCGCGACCCTGGGACTCCCAAGATATGGCGGAAGACGCATGTTCTTTGTAAGTGTCTTTATGACGAGGGGGATGCTACTGTAAGGCAGATGGCGCCGCTCGAGGCTCATCTTGCCGCACGGGCTTATTGTCTCAGTCGTGCATCTCATTAGGCACGTCCCTTTGATGCCTGTATCTCGTGCTTCTCGACACTCCCCTTTTACACCCTTTCCGATCTCCCTACTGTCTCCGTCTTCCTCTGCACCTGTCTTCGTTCCTATTTCGATCTACTTTACTGCTGATTGGAATTTGCTAATGGTGGGAAGATGGGTTTTTACAGTTGGGAACCGCCAAATGTTTCCGCACTTATGTTCCGGATCTTGTGTGTTTCAAAGTGATCTAAGCGACCCCTCTGAGAGCGACTTGTGGGAACCAGGTTGTAAACTATTGTGTATCATGTTATCCTATGGGTAAAAACTGTATAAAAGGAGCGATCCACAAATACAATTTGAAGCAGTCTCCCCGAACTACACTCGATGTACTTCCTGTGACTTCTGTGTTCCCTGCAGTAAATAAACCTTGACTCTTTGACGCCGAAGGAAGTGTCCCGTGTCTCTGTGACTTGTACGCCGGAGCAGGTTACCCACGAAGGTTTCAGGTGTTGTGCCCTGGCACCGCTGGGTCCAAAGAACCCAGTCCTTCAGTTGGCGCCCAACGTGGGGCTGCATCAGTGGTACCGGTCCAAGCCCGACGATCGTGAGGAACTTCGTGTGAAATCTCCGAGGGAAGGTGCACCCCGCTTCATCGATCCTGTTGTCGAAATAAGTGGCCCGAAGACTTTTCCCGCGAAGATTCCCGCCTCCTAACGGCTGCGACGGACTGCTGCCCTGACTGTAGACCTGTTTTGGCGCCTGGCGTAGACCTTGGTATAGCGAGACGATTGACGGGCCTTCCTGAGGACGCCATTGATCTTTGAGTTAAGTATTTGTGGGTCGCTCCCAGAGTTCTTGGTTGTAGACACTTTAGCGAGTGTCTTTGTTGTAAACACTTTAGCGAGTGTTTTTGTTGTAGACACTTTAGCGGGTGTCTTTGTTGTACACGCTGTGTGAGTGTTTTTGTCGGTGACACTTTGCTAGCGTACTTTGTTGTTGTTGTATTTGTTTGACGACTGCAGCCGCCAAAGACCGAGGGTTTAGTTCTTTGCTGGGACTTGGTAAATCCCGAAATCCCGTAACCCTTGAAGTTTGTGAAACTCGGCTAGTGTGCAAGATGCCTGGTCGCAGTACTTTGTTCAGTTGCTTTAGACCTTGTGGTGCGGATTCCCTGCTGGAGGACTCGTGTCCGATACCTCCGGTTGGAACTCCTACATATGACTTATATAGCAAACATGGGCTAGGCCCGATTGCTTTTAACGATTATTGGATCAAATATACAAAGAAAGACGGCGATCTTCGTTGGCCACCTCACGGTAGCTTCGAAGCGTCGATCTTAGATAATTTGGAAATAAAGTTGTTCGAACGTAAATCAAGGCCGGCCATGTTTGATGCCTTTCGGTTCTGGCGCAAAGAAGCCCGACAGAAAGAGATCAGACAAAATAAACGTAGTCAGCGAGATACTGTTGCTACTATAGTGAAGAAAGCTGAGCAGTTTCAGCGTGATAAGGAGGATAAGGATAAGGAAGTGTTTGAGAGATTACAGCGTATGTCCATAGACAAATGCTATCCTGTTTTGCCTACGGAGTCGGATAAGAAGGAAGAGGCAGTTGAGGATTCTTTAATGTCCTATCTTATGAAGTCGCCACCTCCGTACGTACAGGGTACCGCAGCTCCTGTGGTCCCTGCCGTACCTGTTCTTCCACCTGTTATTCCTCCACCAGTTCCTCAACCTGCACCTGCTCTTCCGACTGTTCCTGCTCCTTTGCCTATTTCTATTCCTACTGCTCCTCCGCTTCCACATACTCCTGTTCCCGCTACTGCTCACGCTACTGCTCCTGTGTTGTTAACCCCTGTTGCTGCTAACGTCTCTACTCCTTCTCTTGTTAGTCCTGTGTCTTACTCTTCTCCCTCTACTCGTAATCGTGATTCTCCCCTTGCGACAAACTTCTTTCAGTCGCTCGGACCTGTTTTTGGGTCTGCAGGTTCTGATGGTCCACAGAGACGTAGCCAGCTTCCTGGTAATAGAGAACGTGTTGCGCTATACAATATGGCGATGGGTTGGATGATAAACCCTGTTAGAAATCCACCTCGTGTTGTCCTCGAAACGTTTGATCAATTCAACATACCTACTCAGAGATATGTGTTTGATGAAATGTGCAAGTTCTTACATGATCAGATAGCGGCCAATGCGCCTGACGAGGTGCTGACCGCCCTGTCTGAACTCCGGCTTCAGTTCGCAACTGGACTGATAGTCGACACTAATGTCCGACGTGCTATTGAGCGGTTGCTATCTCTTCGTCCCGCTCCTATTCCTCATGCATTGTTCGTTGAGGACATTGAACAACGAGATGGGTCTGGCCAATATCCTATGCGTGAAGTTCCGCCAGTTTGGGTACCCGCTGATAATACTAATGCTAATGCTCCAATACCAGCACATTTCCAGAGAGTGTGGATACACCTCCCTTGGAAACGATCGGAAGTGCTTCAGGTGAAACAAACTTTGCCTGATCCTCGCAAAAATCCTGCGGGGTATTACAAAGAATTATCGCAGCTCGTAGACGCTACGATAATGAATCTGGCCGATATCGACATGTTGTTTGGCAATGTCGTACCGCAACCGGTATGGGCCAAGATTCGTCACCAAGATCACGCGAATGAATTAGGTGGTGATTGGGCTGCCATTACAGCGGCAGACGCTGGACAAGTGGCTGCTACTAAACCCGATCAGTTGATTGAACTTCTTCCCCAGCGAATCATTACATTAATGAAAACGCTTATGCCAGCTATGAGGGTAAATTGGGACAAGTTGTCAGCCTGTAAGCAGAAGAAAGATGAGAGTGTTTCAGACTTCTTTACGAGGTTCGAGGAAACATTCGTCGATCATAGTGGGCAGGATATGGGTACTGAGGGTGGACAGAGGTTGTTTGTGGATAAATTCGTATCGAACTTATTGCCCGACTTGAGCCATAAATTGAAAAATTCAGAAAGTTCATGGGCCGTTTCTACCTCAGCTCAGATATTGGCTACGGCACAATATTACGAAAATAGAGAAAAAGAGGAAAATGACCGTGCCGATAAAAAGACGAAAGAGCTGAAAACTAAAGTGTTGTTACAACAAGCATATCCGCCGCGTTCTAATCAGAATGCGCCTCAGCAGAATAGATCGCAGTCGCAATCGAATCGATCGCAGCCGCGTAATGATTCATCTTTTCAGAGATCTTCATTAGGGTACAATCAATGTGCTTATTGTAGACAGGAGGGACACATTAAATTCAATTGTCCTGCTTTAAATGACCGTAGTGGTGGTAATTCGTCTAGAGGAGGTCGTGGTGGTGCACAGCACGCATCACGTGGTAGAGGTCGTGGTGCTCAGAATGATCGCTCTGACCATTCATCAAATTCTAATAACTGTTTCGATCAACGTGGATCATCGCAAGGACGATCTGCGCAGTACAATGTAGACGATTATTACGTCGATCAGGGACCTGACGATAGTAATTACTAGGACAGCCAAAGACAAGGAGAGGGAGTGGTATCAGTTCCGGTTGATCAGAGAGGGCCTTACGTCGCAGTTGCTACATCGGGCGTCGTTGAGCCTTTTCTGTTGGACACTGGTGCAGCGAAAAGTTCTATCATGCATTCGAAACTCCCTGGCGCACCTTTGTCTGGCTTAACAAATGTTTCCGTTGGATTCTCTGGCGCCCCCGTTAGCAATCCAGTTTCGCGCCCTTTGCCCCTTAAAATTGGGCCACGTGAGCTCGAAGCTCCATTGATTTTGTCTACTGGTTGTGGCGAAAATCTTTTGGGTCTGGATTTGCTTAAACGCTTGTATGCGACTTTGTATTGTTCTCCTGCGGGTGTAAAGCTTACGTTAGGAGAGAGGGTAGTCTCTCCCATGTACTTGTCCCTCGATAAGCTTCCACCGGAATTGAGTTCTCTTCCTGCATCTTTGTGGGCGACGGGTCCAAATGACGTGGGCCTACTTGATATCTCCCCTTATGTTGTTCAGTTGAAATCGAATGTGCGATTGCCACGTATTCCCCAATATCGTATCTCCCTTGATGGTGAACGAGCTTTGTTAGCGATCATCTATGATTTGATCGAGAAAGATGTCATTGAAGAAACTCGGGGAAACGTGTGCAATAGTCCTGTACTGCCCATTCTTAAACGTACTGATCCTACCAAACCGCCTGTTTATCGTTTTGTTATCGATTTACGGGAGGTGAATAAAATTGTGGTTCCTCAATTCCCTGTTGTGCCTGACATTACGGCGCTACTGACTCTGATTCCAGCTACAGCTTCATGGTTTTCGGTGATTGATTTGAAAAATGCGTTTTTCAGCATCCCGATTGCCGAAGAGAGCAGGGACCTTTTCGGTTTCTCTCTTGGTGGACGTAGCTTCCGGTTCAAACGCGCTCCTCAGGGCTACTGTGAAAGTCCATCGATTTACAGTCAAGCTTTGAAGGGTCAACTAGATGCGTTTAGGTTGCCGGTTGGTGCGGCTTTAATCCAATACGTCGACGACTTATTGGTGGCTGCTGATACTCAGGACATTTGCAAAATTGCTACAGTGTCGTTGCTGCAACATCTCTGTGAGTTAAATCACAAGGTGTCACCTTCTAAACTCCAATATTGTTGTCAAGAAGTAACCTACCTAGGTCACTTATTGTCAAAGGAGGGAAGGAGATTGACCCCAGAGAGAATTGCAGCGATTGCGCGCATGGCTGTGCCACAAACCCAAAGAGATGTGCGTGCCTTTCTAGGTATCACATCGTACTGCAGGCAGTGGATTCCTAATTTTTCATTGCTAGCGAAACCATTGGTGGCTCTTACGTGCAAGGATGTTTCGACTCCTTTACCATGGACGGAAGAATGTCAGAAAAGTTTTTCTGAATTACGTGATTCATTGTGTTCGGCTCCTGTGTTAGGTACCCCTGATTACAGTAAACCGTTCACGTTATATGTTCACGAGAGGGAAGGTTGTGCTTTAAGCGTCTTAACGCAACCTTTTGGTGGTAAGCAACGTCCATGTGCATATTTTTCCTCGACCTTAGACCCAGTAGCTAGAGCATTGCCGAGTTGTTTGAGAGCAACTGCGGCAGCTGCGGTCTCCATCCGACAATCAGCAGAATTGGTCATGGATAATATGCTTACGGTGATGGTTCCGCATGCAGTCGATACTCTTTTGAACCGTACGAAAACTCAGCACTTGACGAGTGCGAGGTTATCTGGGTACGAATTGACGCTCTTGGCAAGCCACATTCAGATAAAACGTTGTAATGTCCTAAATCCGGCAACTTTGTTACCAATTAGTGCAGAGTCAGATGCAGTAACAGAACATGACTGTTACTTGCGGACAGAGGAGGAAACAAAAGGTCGTGTGGACCTTAAAAACACCCCATTGGAAGACCCGGATGGCATCCTGTATGTGGATGGGTCATGTTTTAAATTGCCGAATGGTGATGTGACTACTGCTTATGCTGTGGTGACATTGAATACTGTTGTTGAGACTGCGAGATTGAATCAGAATTCTGCCCAAGCTGCAGAGCTGATCGCTCTTACTAGAGCATGTGTATTAGCAAAAGGTAAACGTGTGAATGTGTACACCGATAGTCAGTATGCTTTCGGTGTAGCGCATAGTTTCGGACGATTGTGGCGAGAACGTGGTTTCTTGACGTCACATGGCACGAAAATACAGCATGGCCAGCTTGTGAACGATCTTTTGGATGCATTGACTTTGCCTGCTCAAGTTGCAATTGTTAAATGTAGTGCGCATCGTAAAGTGACGGATGATGTTGGTCGTGGTAATGCGTTTGCAGATGAGATTGCTAAGGAGACTGCCCGGAACCTTAGCACTCGAATGTATGTGACGAATTCGGTTAGGTGGCCTACAGAATCAAGTATGTGTGAGAATACTATAGAGAGTGTGAAAGCAATTCAGAATGAGGCCACCGACACTGAAAAGATGAAGTGGAAAGAAAGTACGGGAAGGTTGGATGTGAATGGTTGCTGGATTGATTTGTCAGATCAGAAAAGATGGATGTTGCCTGATGCGTATGTACTGGCCGTTGTGCAAATGGCACATGGGTTAGCACATATTAGCGCGAAAGGTATTTGCAAGTTGTTGGCTGATGTGTGGAAGAATGATGGAATTACTAAGTGTGCTGAACGTTTGGTGAAGAATTGTATGGTGTGTATAATGTACAATCCTGGCAAAGGAACCCCAACTCCCCCTGGCAGTTTTGCTCCTCCTTTGTATCCCTTTGAGGTGATCCAATTGGACTTCATCCATATGGAGCGATGCAATAACCTGAAATACGTTTTGGTTGTGGTTTGCGCATTCTCCCGATGGATCGAGGCCTATCCCCTCAAAGACAATACTGCTTTGTCTACTGCGAAAATCCTACTGAAGGAATACTTTCCTCGGTATGGAATGCCTAGAGTCGTGTGGTCAGATAACGGAAGTGAGTTTGTTGGAAGTGTGATGAAGAGTGTGTGTAAGGGCCTTGGAATAAATCAGAAATTCCATAGCGCCAATCATCCCCAGTCAGCTGGATTGGTTGAAGGGTACAATGGCACCCTTAAACTAAAATTAGCGAAGATTCAAGCTACGACTGGACTTTCGTGGCCTGATGCTTTGCCTCTAGCATTACTGTCAACTAGGGCGACTGTACACTCCCGAATAGGGCTCAGTCCCTATGAAATAGTGTTCGGCCGTCCTGCGAATGTGTGGGGGGTTCCTAGGCCAGGAATATTCTCTGATCTTGAGTTTCCGATGTTGATTGATTACTTACATGACTTGACTGCTAAACTGAGGTTAATTCATCAACAGGTTTACGACGCCTTGCCGACGCAGACGGAGGGTCCAGGCCACCAGCTCCAGCCCGGAGATTGGGTGGTTACCCGAAATTTTTCACGAAAAAACAATCTGGACCCTCGCTTCACCGGACCTTACCAGGTGCTCCTGGCCACGAGGACTGCCGTTCGTCTTGAGGGGCGGAAAAATTGGGTACATGCTACCCATTGTAAGCGAGTCCCTATTCCTTTGTCGGCAGACCCGTGGGTAAGGAAAGGCATTGCGTCAACAGAAACAGAAACATTGCCGGCGTTTGTACCTTTTAGCGACGCACAGCTTGTTGGAGAACCCTCAGCGCAGCAGAAAGCCACTGTTGAACATTTGTCAGCAAGAGACTCAAGACCAGACCAACGAACTGATCAGCAGGACGCTGTCTCTTCGACAGATCCTTTGTTCGACGTGCAGACACGTCCCGGGAAACATCGATATTCTTTGCGATCTCACACTAAGGACAAATAAAAATTTGCTTGCTTTGCTGAAATTGATAACTGCAATATCTTCGTTTCCCATGATCAACTTTGAACATTCGTATCATTGAAAATTGTTTTGTATATATATATATATCAAGCTTCTTCCTTGTATCTTTTTCTTCCACAGCTGAGAAATATTGTGCTAATATATACATATTGTGTATTGAGGGCCGTAGGGCCGCGCGCGTACTTCCTTCTGGACAGTAGGTCTTGACACTAGGTTAAAGACCGTCGGTTCCTAGGAACTCCTGGGGATTGACTATTGCTGCACAGAACGAAGTGCGTCAAGAAACGTTGCGGACGGTCGTAGGGAAATGGCATTTTCGAAGCTGAATGATTTGGAAGGAGCTCAGGCATATAGAGTCAAGCTGCAGAAACTTAGTCGTACGAAATGTTTTGTATCCCAGTTGTTTGTTTTGTTTTTAACTGCTTCTGCATTTTTGGCGGGTGGGGTGTATTACACTATGTCTTACTTCTTACTTCCTACCCCTACTCCTACTCCTTACCCTAACATTACTTCTACTGCTTCTCCTCATTCCTTTCATATGTTACCAGAACACGAACAGGCTAGACGTGTAGAATTCCGCAACAATTCCTTTATCCAGCTCCTCCATCAGCATCAGTTAGTGGTTAACACTACTAATTGTTGGGTGTGTGGGTTGATGCCACATACTACGGGTAAGGGAATTCCATATCTGGTGTTACCGTATAGTTCCCAAGGGTCAGCTCGAGCATTCCAAACAATGCTTCGAAGCGCACTGGGTTTCCACCCCACTCCAGAACAACGTTCCCCCAACGCTGGTCCTACCTCGTATCAGTGGGTGCTATCGATGGCAATAGAGGAGATGGAAGATGAGATCCATGATCCTTTTCTTATCCCTAAAGAAGAGGTACAAGCCTATAGGGTCCTAAGTAGAGGGGAATATAGTATGTTCATTAATGAAAAGCAGCTTAAAAGCTCGTCTCCAATATGGGTCGTACCCCACACTGGTAATCTTTGTCTTGTGGGTCGTGGCTCGCAAGCCTCACTTGGAGTAAGTGCTTGCACTGAAAGTTACGTTTTGCCAATGTCCCCGTCCCCTGTGTTTCTGGCTGCCAAGGGTACATACTTTATCTGTCATGATCGTGCATACACATGGTTGCCCGCAGACTTCATGGGCTCATGTTTTGTTGCAAATCTGTTGCCTCCGACGTTTACTGTAGATGCCGATTATCATAAGACTAGAGTTGTACGAGGCGTAATTAGCGAAGAGGATACTGCCGGTCAAGAGGCAGGAGACTTTTTCAAGGGTTTCCTCCCGTTTTGGGGACCTATGGTTAATAGTAGGAACCTGAGACATTTGACTCGAGTGGTAGAATCGACAGCTAACATTACTGCCAGTGCCCTTGGTAATATCACCACAGAACTTCAGGCGGAGAGACTTATGACATTACAAAACCGTATGGTTTTAGATGTTGTCTTAGCAGATCGCGGTGGGGTATGTAAAGTGATCCATTCGAGCTGTTGCATTTTCATTCCAGATAATGCTCCTACTGTCTATCAAGCCATCTCGAAGTTGCACAAGATCTCCGAATCCATACACGTGGATGTAGGGGATTGGACGCTACTTGGTTGGTTTTGGGGCCTGGTGTCGACTTGGGGTTGGAAGATTCTGACGATCATCGGGGTTGTGGTAGTGTTCCTGTTCACGTGTTGCCTTTGTGTGCAGTGTGGTCCTGCCTTATGTGGCCTCTGTGCTACAACGTGTATGAGACAACCATCTGTTACCAAGGGGACTCGGTTGGACAGAGCTATGCTACAACGACATCTTGATGGTCTGATGAATATCGAGTATGATTCCGACTAGTGCTTGCCTACATGAGGGCAAAAGGAGCGTCTGAGGTTCCGTGACAATTGTAAGTGGTGTTTTTAACTCGCACGAATATGGTCGAGTCTAGTATCTATGAACCGCAAATGACGAGTTTTGTAAGTGTGCGCAGTTTCGCTGTGCTAACTTAAACCGTTCGTTTGTTATGTGGGTTTGTCATCTGTACCCACGGGTTCCATCTTAGATACGGCATCCATTTTGTCTCTTGCCCTCAAGTAGCCAGCGAACGGACGCTGTCCGCTTCGCGACCCTGGGACTCCCAAGATATGGCGGAAGACGCATGTTCTTTGTAAGTGTCTTTATGACGAGGGGGATGCTACTGTAAGGCAGATGGCGCCGCTCGAGGCTCATCTTGCCGCACGGGCTTATTGTCTCAGTCGTGCATCTCATTAGGCACGTCCCTTTGATGCCTGTATCTCGTGCTTCTCGACACTCCCCTTTTACACCCTTTCCGATCTCCCTACTGTCTCCGTCTTCCTCTGCACCTGTCTTCGTTCCTATTTCGATCTACTTTACTGCTGATTGGAATTTGCTAATGGTGGGAAGATGGGTTTTTACAGTTGGGAACCGCCAAATGTTTCCGCACTTATGTTCCGGATCTTGTGTGTTTCAAAGTGATCTAAGCGACCCCTCTGAGAGCGACTTGTGGGAACCAGGTTGTAAACTATTGTGTATCATGTTATCCTATGGGTAAAAACTGTATAAAAGGAGCGATCCACAAATACAATTTGAAGCAGTCTCCCCGAACTACACTCGATGTACTTCCTGTGACTTCTGTGTTCCCTGCAGTAAATAAACCTTGACTCTTTGACGCCGAAGGAAGTGTCCCGTGTCTCTGTGACTTGTACGCCGGAGCAGGTTACCCACGAAGGTTTCAGGTGTTGTGCCCTGGCACCGCTGGGTCCAAAGAACCCAGTCCTTCACGCCCTAAGCCCACGTTCACATTAACCCATTACCCATGCACTGTATACATGACATGTGCAACAGAATGTGCCACACATAAATTGTGTTTGTAGGCAGTGTGACTGTCGCTAAGGTACATTAAAATACAATCATTCTCAAATTATTATTTGCATTGTGTCATCATTACTCAGCTAGAGTTGTGTATTTTTCATCACGTCTGTGACAGCCCTCAGCTGCCCCTACACCACCTGCTGGTCTGCAACATGGACCTGGTACCTCATCCTCATCTGATTCTGTATCTGTGAGTTCCAATGGTATGCCTTTTCAATTTGCAATGTTGTGCAGCATGGCACAAGTAGCCACAACTTGCAGCAGGTCTCTGACCCGTATTGTAGTGTTCCTCCACTTTTATGCAGGCAGCGGAATCTGCTCTACAGTATACCAAATGTCTGCTCAATGACACAGTGCGTTGACTTGTGTGCGAGATTGTATCTTCGCTCTCTGGGATTAGCCGGATTGAGGTACAGTGTGAGGATAAATTTGCGGAATACATATGCACAGTCACCTGCAGGATGACAGACATACGGTTAATCACTGTCCTCTCACTTCAGCCCTTAACAGTATATAAGAGTGCTTGACAATCATTTACCTAGCAGGTAGCCCTCGCCAAATTCGCCCCCAGTAAAACGTGTGTATACTCCACTGTGTCTAAAAATGAAGGAATTGTGTGTACTGCCAGGGTATTTTGCCACTATATCAGTTATGATATATTTTGTGTTGCAGATGATCTGTATGTTGAGTGAATGGGATTTTTTGCGATTTCTGAATACGTACTCATTGTTTGAGGGGGTGAGAGGGCTACATGGGTACCATCTATGCAACCAATGACATGGGGAAATTGGGCAATCTGGTAGAGTTTGGTTTGCTACAATGCCTGTTGTGTGGTGGAGGACGTGATGTGATGATGCAGCCTCTGTATAATGGCATCCAAGAATGCATGGAAGAAGCACAACAGGCAACTCTGGGAGACCCCTCCTACTGTCGCTATGACCCCCGGAAGCTCCTTGATGCCAGTAAGTGCAGTGAACACAAGACCTGCACCTGTGGTGGAATGGTTTGTGTCCTGCGGGTTGGGGGTTCAAGCATAGGTTTTAGCTCAGAAATCAAGCTCAGTATGGTAGCTGAGTCCAACCTATACTTCTCATGTATCTCTTCCTCTGTCTGCTGGAACGGAGTGATGTGCATTCTAAAGACCCGTTCCTGTCACCTCCTTCTCCGTGCTGCTGCTTGAATCCGCATCCTCCTGGCTAACACATACAGCGCTGCCATTGTGGAAGTCCCTATTGCATTGTGGGCCTGTTTAAATAAGTTGTACCTGGTCACCTTCTGCTTTGAGTTGGTGGTAAAACTCAGGTGCAAAATTGCAATTTCAGTGGATTCGCAATTGGCGATTTTTTGATACATAGGTCTGTGAATTTGCATTTTGCGTGGAGGGTATTTGCGAATATCGCAAATTGCGCTTTGGTATTTGCGAAGTCGCAAATGGATATTCGCAAATTGTGGAACTCGCAAAATAGGTATTCGCAAATTTAGGGAATACCGACTTTGCGATGCAAAACCCTGTTATACATTGGAAAAGGGTACTTTACAATCGCTACCACTTTTTTTGCTATCTGCAGCGTTTGCGATCGCAAAATACCTTGATACATATGGCCCCTAGTGTAACATTTAAACCGCATCCTGCGCGCCCTTGCCCATTCACTAAAAGCACCATTACAATCTATATTTGCTGACGAGCATTCCCCATGGCACGCACAGCTGTATTTAGCCACCGGCACACTAAGGATCGAAATAAGAAAACTGTCTAATCCACGTATCCCTTTGTCAATGTGCAAAAGAACAATAAATGAACAAACCATGCAAGCATCATATGAAAGAGACATTAATAAGCTTCAACACAAGCCCCTCTTCACAGCTTTGAACGCCTCGTACATCAAGGGAAAGCCCAACCATACTTCAAATACCCCTTGCAACCCCAGTCTTGCAACAAAATCACTTACATGTGTCTGCTAGCCCTTCCAATTCATGATTTCAACCCTCTTGTAGTGTCGTCCCTACAATGATGACAGACACTTGGATATCGTTGAAGGAGCCTTTTGTAGTAATCCAAGAAACAGGTTAAATTCCAAGAAGCTTTATTCAGCAGCACAGCATCATGTAGACAGCTTCAAGTCCAAGTACAACTGACATTCAGATGCAGAATGCATCACTAAGAAAGTTCTGAGAACCAGAACACCATGGGGAAAGGCTCATGCCATTAAAGGGGAAGAGATATAAAGACAGATATACAGTGCAGGATGTAACACATCTCCCCCCTAAAAGAAAACAAGGCATAAAACATATGTACAAAGGTTATAAAGCAAATAGAAGAAATATATTATACATAGTCCCGTAAAGACATGGGCTTCTTACGAATACGGGAATCCTCCTTGATCCTAGAGGCAATTGTGTCAGAAGGAAGAACAAAATGAGGAGGAGGCACATCATGAGTATTCACATTATATTGAACAGGGCACTTTGCAACTTTACTTACATTCCAGACCTTTCCATCTTGCGTGATAACAGAGTTGTTAAAAACATTTTTGATCTGAATAGGTCTGCCATACTTGCTCGTGCCCTTGCTAACAAAAGAAGGTTTCATAATCTTGACCCAATCACCAACAGCCAAACCATGGTCTCTTGCTTTCCACCTCTTGTTATACCATTCAGCAGATTTCTTTTGTTTACATAAAACTCTGTCCGCAAGACTCTTAACATCAACAGTATCTTCACCAAAACCCTTACATTTCTCCTTGAACCACCAAGGGCAGATAACAGATGCAGGATCTCTTCCCTTAAGTAGTTTGAATGGACTAACTTCAGTAGTGGTATGGGGAGTTATACGGTAGTTCCAAAGTTTCTCTCTGAGAGCATTCAACCAGTTACCCTTTTCCTTGGTGGAGTCAACAACAAACTTTTTTAACACACGATTGAAACGCTCAACCTGACCATTCTCGTGCGGTTCATAGAGAGAAGTTCTGACATGTTTAATATTACAGGACTGTAAAAATGCCTGCATCTCTGACGAGACCAGTTGAACTCCGTTGTCTGATACCAACACAGAGGGACAACCCTCTCTAGAAAACACTTCCTGGAAAAACATAATAATGACCTCAGAAGTAATCTTGGATACAAATTTTACCTCTGGCCATTTGGAATGGTAATCAATAATCACTAGAGCAAAACGAGAAGACTCAGGTAAAATGTTGAACGGGCCAGAAATGTCAAAGGCAATTTTTTTCCATGGAAACTCAGGCCAGACTACTGATTTAAGAGGAGGAACTATGACTTTCAACATTTTATCTTTGTCACAACACTCACTGCATTCTCTGACCACACGATCCACGAACCTGTCCAAACCTGGCCACCAAAAGTTCAACCTAATAAGGAGCTTCATAGCAGAAATTCCCGGATGAGTCTTGTGTGCTAACTTGAGTATCAGGTCTTGAACTCCAACAGGTGGGACACACTTGTCACCTTTAAAAACTAAGTTCCCTTCACAAAACAACTCATCCGCAACATTAAAAAATGGCATAATATCCTCTCTGACATTGGCTTTGTTAGGCCAACCTTCCAACAAATATTTCCTTAAAGTATTCAGCCTATCATCCTTCTCTTGACACTTAAGCCAAAATTGTTCAGTAATATCTTGATACTGAGTACCAACAAAATGCTGCAATCCAGAGACAAAATCAACATCCTTACACCCAGAGATGCCATCAACTACACTAAGACATGGAAGGCGTGATAGACAATCAGCTGTGACGTTTTTCTTTCCGGGTATATATTCTACTGTGAAACTATACTCCTGTAATCTAGATGTTAGTCGCGCAATTCTCGCTGTTGAGTTCCATCCTCCTCCCACTGAAAGAATATGAACAAGGGGCTTGTGATCAGTTCTTAATACGAACTTGCTTCCCCAAATGTAGATCCTATAGTGTTCGATTGCCCACACACATGAAAGTAGTGCTCGCTCGATAACAGCATACCTGCGTTCTGTCTCACTCAAGGTCCTAGATGAGAAAGCAACATTCCACTCTGACACACCATCTGTCTGAGACAACACACACCCCAAACCATATAAACTCGCATCCGTAGTGATAATACACTCTTTGCCCATCCTAAAAGGTCCTAAAGTTGGAGAATTTACAATATCTTTTTTAATCTCTGTAAAAGCCTTTTCTTGCTCTATGGTCCAAACAAACTCATTCTTCTGCCTCAACAGCTTCCTTAACACCTTAGCTGTGTGTAAACATTTCTCCCCAGTGCTGCGCTGTCCATTAGAACTAGTGCTGAATGGACGTTCAATGGTCGTGCGCAGCACTGGGGAGGTAGCGCTGCTGACGACCATTGGCCGTCAGCAGCACTTAAGGGGTTAAAGGCTCCATTTTGG
Organism: Lissotriton vulgaris; assembly: GCF_964263255.1. Taxonomy (NCBI): domain Eukaryota; kingdom Metazoa; phylum Chordata; class Amphibia; order Caudata; family Salamandridae; genus Lissotriton; species Lissotriton vulgaris. The sequence continues at coordinate 257,478,849 of NC_141686.1, forward strand.
TGGCAAAGTTAGCAACAAATTTGCTGTAGTACTCGCACATTCCCGAAAAGGACAAAAGCTGTTCCTTATTATTGGGAGCCGGGACATTGAGAATTGCCTCAACATTAGATTTCTTTGGAATTAAATCTTCCCCTGAAAGGGTGTGTCCCAAATACTCTACCGACTTCTTGAACAAATTGCATTTATGTGCTTTAAGGGTAAGGCCATGGCTTTGCAATCTGGAACATACCTCATCTAGATGTACAGAATGTTCAACAACATTTTTAGAAAAAATCAGAATGTCATCTTGAAAACATTTAACGAAAGAATCAAGATCCCTGAACATCTGAAACATTACACGCTGGAAAACCGAAGCGGCTGAAGCCAAACCAAAAGGCATTCTTTTGTATTGGAAGAGACCCATGGGAGTAATAAAGGCAGTGAATTTCTTAGATTCTTCTGTCAACTCTATTTGGTGGTACGCTGACCTAAGATCTAAAGTAGAAAAGATCTGTGCACCATCGAATAAGGAAACAAGCTCATTAATATTTGGAAGCGGATGGCAATCTATGACATTATTCGAATTAAGAGCCCTCAAATCAATACAGACTCTCAACTTTTGATCCGGTTTACGTACAAGAACTATGGGCGAAACCCATTCTGAAGACTCTATGGGTTCGATGATGTCATCTTTCAATAAGTCATCCAACATATCTTTTAACTCAGACCTGACATTGAGAGGTACACCTCTTAATTTCTGCTTAACCGGAATAGCTCCATCTTTTAGCACTATTTTGTGTGCAAACCCTTTCAACTTTCCCAGTTGATCACAAAATACTTTGTCAAATTTACTGCTCCACAATGAAGTAACATCCTCTCCCCCATCAGTAATGGAATTAATCATCTCTTGGTCGCTACAAAGCTCAATAGGATCCTTGGCTCGTGGATTCAACTTGATGCCAAGTTCCCACTGATCTTGCCACCCTAGAACATTCACACCCTTAATAGCAATGTATAATTTGATGTGAGCTAATCTACCTCTGAAAGTTAGAGGAACACACAAAAATCCTTCAATGGAAATATTGCCTCCATTAAAACTTTCTGCTAGAATATCAGATGGTTGTAACTTAGACAAATCACATACATTCTGTAACTTTTCATCAAAATATTGCTTTGTAATAATGGTCCATGGGGATCCAGAATCCACCATCAATTCTATCTCAATACCTAAAATGTTAAACATGCACTTAGGTGATTTTTTACTAATTGAAACAACAGTACCACTTTGAATGATAGAGACAACATAGCCTCTATTGAGTTCTTGTGTAGAGATTTCAGCATCATTAACAGAAGAAACTTTTTCAGGAGTAGAAAAATTGGAAATAGGACGTGGATGCCCTGTCCGCCCTTGAGTATTGAAATGTTTTTCTCTACATACATTCCCAAAGTGTCCCATTTTGCCACATATATTACAGGTTCTATTAAGAGCAGGACAACCTTGGTAAGAAGCAATGTGAGATCTGTTTCCACATCTGAAACAAGAAACTGAACTGTTGTAAAATCAGGTTTCCTGAAATTACTAATTGACACATTCTTTGTGCTCAATTGTGTAGCACTGAAATTCTTTCCTTCATTTTTGGGTTTAACAAGGCATACTTCTTCCTCAACACTACTTTTACTAGGATTAGTACTTTGTTTCTCTACAATATTCATCCATTTTTCAGACATTTCTGTAGACTTAGCAATAGCAATACTCTCCTCCAGGGTAGGATCACCTAAACACCACAATTTATCTTGGACTTTTTTGTTTTTGACGTGAACAATAATTTGGTCACGAATCATTTCTTCTGCCATTGTGCCAAAATTACAGCGTAAAGTTAACGCTCTCAAAGCAGTGAGAAAATCATCAAAAGATTCATCCTGTTTCTGTGCCCTGGTATAAAATTTGAAACGATTAAGGGCAATGTTTGCAGTAGGTTTGAATCTTTTTTCTAATCTGGCAAGTGCTTCAGAGTAAACATTAAGATTGTCACCACTTCCAGACGGTAGCACAATAATAGGCAAAGTTCTAAAAATTTCCTGCCCTTCTGAGCCTAAACAATGTAATAAAATACTTTTCTTCCTCTCTGCCCCCATTCGCTCTCCATCAATAGCCTTCATATAATTGAAGAACTCTTCTTTCCATCTTGCCCAAGGCAAGGGAGGATCACCCTTAACTTGTAAAAACTTTGCAGGAGGATCAAATTGCATATCAGTTAACTTAATGACAGTAAAAGTATGCAATAGTAACAATTAAAGTTATGAAATGCACTAAATTATTATGTGTAGAAAGGTATCATGAATAAATTGTGAAAAATACACTGTGAGATGAAAAGAAAATATAAGAAAGCACAGAGTTAATAGATGTTGAAATCTTGCAAATGATAACAACAAAATAATAAATAAACGAAATAAATTATTAGTTGGGTGCTGAAGGAGACGCTGTAAATACCACACAGCAGTAATTGCCAGTCAGAATTATGTCTCTTCATTCTTAATCGGCAACCGGCAAGTCAGAATATCCAGCAGTGATCGCCAGCAAAATATAGTTCTTTCGTTTTTGATCGGCAAGAAGAAATACCGCGATTGTTGCTAGGCGATGAAGTTCAAAACAAACAAAATGGCGGCACGTTGCACGCAGCGTTGCGTGAGACGCTACTCACGCTGCGCGTATTGGAGGAAAACGCGTTGCCAGGAGATGACGCGTTCAATGGAGACGCGTTGCCAAGAGATGACGCGTACCAAACACAGCTAAGTTGCTGGGCAGCGTTGACGTCTTAAGGATTGATTCCGGAAGAAAGCGCTGACGTGTTAACGCTTTGTAAGCGTCCAAGTAACTAGGCAACAGGTTAGAATCCTCGCTATAGAGAGCGAATGTTACAGCTCAGCGTAATGGTATCCAGGCAGTGATCCAGGATTCCTAAGTAACGCGCTAAGCCAGTAGAAGGACTTGAATGATGCACAAGTCCAAAAACGAAGTAAAATGCAGGGAAAACACGGGAAAATCCTCTCAGGCAATGAGGAACAACAGGAAATAAATCCAAAATGGCACAGATGCAAAATTCCAATTTTCTTCGAAGGAAGAAAGACAAAAACAGAATGAAAAGTCTTAAAATAATTCCAGAAGAAATAAAATAGGGTTCACTCCGCTCCTGTGCTGTAGATGGCTGGAGTCCTCGTCGCCAAAATTTGTAGTAATCCAAGAAACAGGTTACATTCCAAGAAGCTTTATTCAGCAGTACAGCATCATGTAGACAGCTTCAAGTCCAAGTACAACTGACATTCAGATGCAGAATGCATCACTAAGAAAGTTCTGAGAACCAGAACACCATGGGGAAAGGCTCATGCCATTAAAGGGGAAGAGATATAAAGACAGATATACAGTGCAGGATGTACCACCTTTATTATCGCGTCTGCTCTCTACCCCGTCCTTCTCCTTACTGCCCCTTTCCTGTGCCTGCTCCTCCTCTGCCTGTAACTCCCCGACTCCACCTCCCAAACACTAGACTGCATTATACATTATAACACCTCTCTGGACACGGAAGGACGGGTAGTTATCGTGCAGACTTTGCACTCACCATCTTGAGTATTGGCTACACCTGCTGTGCTGCTGCCCTCACCTTGCCAAGATCAACGTCGCCTTTTGATCCCATTCTGCCGGGGCAACTTCTACAGACTTTGCAGGGAAGCATCAGATCTGTGCTTCACTAATAACAGTGGTCAAACCCTTGCAAAGTTAGGGAAATTCATTAACATCATCCAAGCCACACTGCAGACAGCCCAGCTCTACACACACTGATAAAGGTCAGAGAAGTTCCACCTTTGGGGAGGACAATCCTGGTACTTATTCGCACCAGATGAGATGTTTATCCTGACTTACCTCCTGCTAAACACAACGAGCCTCACCACCCTACATGGACCGCCCAAATCGTGCTTATACTTTTTATATTCTTTTAGAAAAAGAAAAAACCCTCTTGATTTTAATGAATATTTGTCACACTTGTTAGAGGTTTTTAATGATTGACTAGCAATCGGTACTCATGGGAAACGGTTAATTCCATTTCCCAACATGTAATGAACTTTATTAATCAAACATGAATAAATAAATAAATGAAATACTGGGTGCTAATCCCAGCTACACAAGTGGAAAACTTTTTTTATTAGGATATGTGTAGGAATGTTGGGTGGTGGGAATTGTGTGGATCCCTGCAGATTATGAAACCTTCAATAACTGAAATGTGAGGAAAAATTGTGATTTTGGTCATCATTTAAGGAGGAGGTATTGGGACGAACTTGCATTTTAGGGCCCTTCCCGCTCATGTGCTAGACTCAGCCACAAAAGTGGGGTACGATTTCTATCTGGAAAAGCATGGGAACAATGGATGGTAAGAGTTTTGAGGATCCCCACAGATTCCAGAACTTTCTCTCCAGGGCGAAAAAGTGTGTGAAAGTTTTTCTGGGTAAGAAAATGTTGTAGGAATTACACATGTCACACCAACCTGGTGATGGTGAACATTTGATGTCTCCACTTACGTCTTGCGACCTATACTGTTGCGAGCATTAGGCCCACCCGTAAAATGTGTGTACCATTTTCAGTCCGAAGAGTGAAGAGAAAGTGTAGTGCAACTTTTGTTATCATACATTGAATTTCTCTCCCTTTTTGGTCTCCCAAAGTAAGCCAGGGTGCATGAAAAACATATTTTTCAAAATATCATTTGAATCACGATAGTATGGATAGCCTCAAATTCAAAGTTGTACAAATAACCACTATTTATAAACTCAGTATCTGGGGACCATTTCAAAATGCATAAATTGCCTTGAGGCCCATCTTTCATTACTTAGATTTTATCATATAAACTGAAGCACAATCGGTACGCAATGAAAAACTATTATAAGCTGCAGCTCAGTTGTTGGCTTTGGGTATGCGTTTTTTTGGAAAAAAACAACCACTATCTGTCCCTGTGACCCGTAGGGTCTGATGGACTTAACGGTATGTTACTTTTGTAAATCGGCTCTAAGGGCAAAAAAATGACAGATAAAAACATTGGGCCTCATTTATTAGGTCGTGCGTCACTTTTACGCCGCCGGTGCGTCACTCACCAGTGGCGTAAAAAATGCGCCTTGTTGCGCCATATTTACAAAGTGACACATCTAGGTAGATGCGTCACTTTGTAAACCCCTGTGCCACATTATACCTGTGCCAGGTATAATGTATGCAAGGGGGGGCGTATTGACGCAAGAAAGGGTCATGGAAGTGACGCAGTGAAAACTATGAGATTTCACTGCGCCACTTCTAGGACTCAAATGCGTCAATATCTAACGCCTGCCTCACAGCAGGCCTAAGACTGATGCAAGCCCTTTCACATGGGGCTTGCCCCATGTGAAAGGACGCATTGCTGGAGTTGCGTCACTTTTGTGACACACTCCAGCAATGCGCCACTTTGCGCCTACAAATACGTCAGAAATACTGACATATCTGTAACTCCTTGCGACATGATGCGTCATACTGTAAATATAATGCATTATTGGTGTCGCAAGGAGGGCGCAATGAAAAGTGACGCAGCAATGCGTCACTTTTCATAAATGAGGCCCATTGTAAGCAATTTGTCTTTTTCAGAATTTGTTTTCCATGTTCTTGACTAGCTTTTTGTGTAAACCCAAAGCGATCTAAAAGTGTGACCCCCTCGCTAAATTCACAATTTCTGTCTAGTTTTCAGAAATGTATGGCTTTTCAGGTTCACCCACAAGCTTCACATTTGTTTCCACCGTAAACTTCAAGAAGGTTAGAGGTGGATACTACAAAGAATAGTAAAATAGACTATCACTTAGAAAAATGCAAAAACTCTGGTAAAATGTTTTTTTACAACTCTAGCAGTAGAAAGCTGTGAGAAAGGTGATCTTAGCACAGCAACCCTTTTTGTTGATGGCCTTCTGCAGAAAAACAAAACACAGGGGGCCTCATTTATGAGAAATGACACATCGCTGCGTGAAAGCAGCGATGCGTCACTTCTCAGTGCGCACTCCTTGCGACGTTCCTGATGCGTCATATTTAATGTATGACGCATCATGTCGCAAGGAGTTACAGATACGTCAGTATTTCTGACGTTTCTGTAAGCGCAAAAGTGACCCATTGCTGGAGTGTGCCACAAAAGTGACGCAACTCCAGCAATGCGTCCTTTAACATGGGGCAAGCCCCATGTGAAAGGGCCTGCGTCAGTCTTACGCCTGCTGTGAGGCAGGCGCAAGATTTTGACACAACGGTGTCCTAAAAGTGACGCCGTGAAATCTCATAGATTTCATTGCGTAACTTCTACGAGCCTTCCTTGCGTCAATACGCCCCACTTGCATACATTATACCTGGCGCAGGTATAATGTGGAGCAGGGGTATACAAAGGGACGCATCTACATAGATGCGTCACTTTGTAAATATGGTGCAACAAGGCGCATTTTTTACGGCACTGGTGCGTCACAAAAAGTGACGCACCGGCGGCGTAAAAGTGACGCATGGCCTCATAAATGAGGCCCAAGCTTTCTAGCACAGAGTGAAAAAACCCAAACATTTCGTTCCATTTTCGCGATTTCCTGGATCACCTCCAGGGGAATTCACAAACTACGGATACTTTTAGAATCTCTAACATGCGGGGGGAAAAGGACGCTAATTTGGCTCGGATGCCTTTTGCGGGGAAAAATATTATGAAGGCTCAAGAGTGAAGTGTCTGAAGCATCAGAAAAATCAGCACTGGTGCGGCAATACCCTTAGCAGCGATGGGGTTAGAGTGGTCCGTAGAACTGTGTGCACGGGGAGATTGTGAGCACTGAATTGCTAAGGTCTAAATTTGGGAATTCTGGAAGGGAAATCATATATAATACAAGCAGTAACACAGATACTCAGAAATATCCAGCCAGAGTCATGCATTCAATGTTTGCGCCAACAGAGTTCAACGAACAGTTTTGTGATGCATGGAACCCACGACCTCTGACTTCACCACTTGACAACTCTGATGGTCTGAACTCCACTACCATGTCCTGTCCTCAATGAACTGGAAAAACAATGGCAAGACATGGGTCTCATGGTCACTAGTACACTGCTATCAAGCTACATCCAAATGAAGAGCCTGAGTCAGGGTGGAACAAGCCTTGGGTTGCCTGTACTCTGGATCAGGAAGTACCTGACCTGGCAGTTCAGACTGGACTCTTCCAATGAGGAGCTCGAGCAAGGCTGATCTGCATGTACCTGGGTCCAAACTGAGGAGGAATAGTGTGCAAAATAATGATGGATTGGGATGCGGCCCGAGTAATTACCAGTGGCTGAGATAAATTCAAGCAGTCCATCCATCGTTTTTTGTATACATTCATGGGAAGTTAATTCCATTTATACAAAGAATTACTATTATTTAGTAGCTTAGAATTCTTAACCCCTCCAGGTGTGACAGGGACTCAAACATGGCTTCCAATGTCTTAACAATTTTTTCTACAGCAAAACAAAAATATGAGAATCAGAGCTCACTCAGGCATGTGCGGGCTCTTGCCTACACTTGTAACTTAGACGTAACAGTATATCTTTTTAGGTCTTGGCCTGACGTAAGCAGCACATGCGCTGCTCTCATCATACGGAGCTTCTTTATTATTATTAAAGGGGTTTGTAAAAGCGCCTGGTGACGCCTCCCGGCGTGTCCCCGCGCTGTTGAGAGAGAATGTTAGGAGGAAAGAACAGGACCACTACGAAGTAAATAAAAGGGTTTTCAGCATCTTTCTAAAAGAGGCCTCATTCGTTTCTAGCCTAATGTTCGTGGGGAGGAGATTCCAATTCTTGGCTGCCAGTGAGCGGAAGGACTTGCCTCCCATTCTGGCTTTTTTGGGGCGCGATGTTCTGAGCAAGCCCATTCCTTTGGATCTAAGGGATCTATTCGGTTCATACAAAGATTCCAGATCCGACAGATAGGACGGAGCTTTTTGGTGAATGATCCTATGGCACCAGAGGAGTGCCTTGAATACAATCCTCTTGCTAATAGGTAACCAGTGGAGGGAGGCCAGAGAGGGTCCGGAGGGGGCTCTACGGGGGAGTCTTAACACCAGGCGTGCTGCTGAATTTTGCAGGACTTGTAGCCTCCTGATGTTTTTTGCAGATGTGCCCAGGAGCAACACATTCCCATAATCAATACGGGATGTGATAAGTGCCTGAGTCATGGTACGCCTGGAATTCAGTGGAAGCAAATCCAGGGTACGATTGAGCGTTTTCATTACTCCAAAGCATTTACCGACTGTTTTCTTGATATGGCTGTCAAAAGATAGCTTATTGTCTACCCAGACACCTAAGTTTTTTGCTTCCAGGTTGGGAGTAGGTAAGGGACCCAGACAACTGGACCACCATTCTTTCGTCCATTTTGTCTCATTTCCCCCTATTATAAGTACCTCCGTTTTTGTGCCATTTAATTTGAGACAGTGCTCTGTCATCCATGTGGCAAGCTTGCACATGCAAGCATTGAAGTTGTCAGCTTCCAGGGAGGGGGCTTGTGACAGTGATATTAGAAGTTGAGTGTCGTCGGCGTAAGAGACAAGCTCTACGCCGAACGATTGCACTACTTCTGCCAGGGGAGCCATGTACAAGTTAAACAGGGTGGGACTCAGGGCAGAGCCCTGGGGCACCCCCTGTTCTAGCATCACACTGTCAGAGAGAAAAGTCCCTCTTTGGACTTGAAAGCTCCTGTTGATAAGAAAGGCTTTCAACCATCCCAGTGCCTTTTTGGTGACCCCCGCTCTGTTTAGACATTGTAGCAGGATGGAATGCTCTACAGTGTCAAACGCGGCACTGAGGTCCAGCATGATGAGAGCCATGGTCTTACCCTCATCAGCTCCCTCCCGTAGGGTTTCAATTGCCCACAAGAGAGCTGTCTCTGTAGAAAAGCTTGATCTGAAGCCAGATTGAGATTTATGAAAAGCATTTTGGGCTTCTAGATGGGCCATAAGTTGGACATTCGCAACTTTCTCGGCTAATCGATACAATTCCAGAAGCACTGTCCCAGCTCCGCCTTCAGTTTTGATATGTGCGCATCGTTTGGCATCACAAATTATGCCAAAGGCAGTGCAATGATTACACCAAAGGCATGTCAATCCCTTCTTGTTGCCACACTGTCTCCTTTTAGCCCCGCCCAGCGGGATTGGATTTCTCACTAGTGGCATGATACTGTCTCCTTCATTAGCTGGGACGCACTCTTTCTTTCTCATTGTGAGCGCGGGCCACAGCTTGAGCACTTGAGTGTCTCCCCGCTGCACACTCCGACGTGATACCCCATGCTGCAAGTGTGTACACAGTGCACTAGTCACACCTAGGGTTGGCATTAGGCCGGCTTTCTCCCCGCACCACCAGTGTGTTATTGTCCCTGCCAGTAGAAAGATATCCCAAATCACATAAAGCTGGCATTTTTAGCCCTTACCTGTCCATACTTCAAACTGCAGTGCAGATATAAATAGAAAGCACTGCACCATGTGTTTTGCGGCCGCGCTCGTGATCCCGGAGTGATGAACAGAGATAGAGAAGCCGGATACCAATGAATATTTACCATTTTGTTTAATATCCTATTCAGCACTGCGTCCGGGCCTCTGCAGGCTCTTACCATAGCAAATCTAGAAATGTGGCCACCCTGATCGCAACCGGTGGTTGTTCAAAAGCAATGTGCACTCTTGGCAGGGCGCCCCCCGCCCTGGCCCGGGATCCTGCTGGCACCGGCTCAGACGTCCCTGAAACAAGCGTCGGGCTGGGCTGGGATCACAGTCCACCCCGTCGGCATCCTTTCCTAGTTTGTTTGTGTTAGACGGGGACCTGGAGGGTCGGCCGAGGACGAGAGGAGAGGCCTCCGGTGAGGGCCGTCTCCAGCGATCGTACAGACAAGTAACTTCCCCCCCACAGATGGACACCACACGAGGATAAGGTCAACACTCTTTATATACGATTCTTGAAGCAAGGATATCAACGATATAGTGAGATCGGGACACGAGGGTCCTCTCAATTCTAGTCTCTGGCAGGGAAAGGGGTAGCGGGACAGTCTTGGTACCGATCTGGTACTGAGGTGATAAGATGGAATCACTGACAGATTATCGATTTCTAAAAAATCGACCTACTATAACATCGAGTCTCTAATATCGATAGCACTAATATCGACACCCTATACTTAACATGAAAACTACAATAATATCGAGCAAACTATATCGATGCACAAAAATATCGTCTACATAAATATCGTTAGCATTATTTTTGAATACCATAATATCGACACTCAATACTACATATAACACACTACAATAATATCGAATGCAAAAATTTCGATAGCACTATTTTCGTCTATATCAAAATATAGATAGCTAAATTATACTCCATTTTTTATATATAACACCAATAAATCTATTCTCTAAGTAATACACACATTTCTAATGACTTCACTAATGTATTTTCAAATTATTAAGTAACATTTAGTCTACTAAATTGTGTTTTCGCAAACTGACGAAATTTGTATATAAACTCTTTGTAAACATACTTATTTAATACTTAGTACTCATTTTACATAATCTTTATTTATTACAAGAGTTTTTTTTTACATAAATATATCATTTCAATTCCTCAACATAAACTATATAAGAAAATATATCTTAAATGTTTTACTTAAAAAAAATTCAAACTAACCAATAGTAACTCGTCTTTACATATCTGACCAATCAGATGGCAAACTTAATTACACATAGACTATATAAACCAATCACAAACAGCCATACAAGTTGCAGGAAATATTCTTCGTGACCACATACTGCCAATTTTGGGAGCACCATCTATATTCTTCTCTTCAAGAAAATTCGTCCTGAAACTACAAGTAAGTAATCATATAGCTCTGTTAATAAATTCTAATGTTTTTTGTCTATTAATTATAGACCAAGATTTGTAACCTAATTTGTTATTTCTTTACGTACTTTACCTTTAAACAGACTCTACAAACAAATCAAGTTATACTTCAACTTCAAGATACAGGACACTTTAAATTTAAAAAAGGTATCTACATATGTTTAACATTTACTTAACGTTCTTTGCCAATTATTGGCCTAATTTAAAACTCTATACTTTGTTTCTTAGCCTCTAAATCTAAATACATAGTGTGAAGCCAGAATTTTTTGAGGAAAAAACTTTACAATGCTGTGTAAAAAATGTTTTCTTCCTGTTCTTAAATATGTTTTTATGTGCTTATACTCATAATACATGTATCATCCTCGATTCTTTTTAGCAATTAAGTAACAATGCTTTATAACAAATGTGTATTATTTATATAACATATAAACGCATTAGTAATTTTCATCAACTTTCTCTCTAAACAGAACTGAAAGGTACAGAAAAGAGATAATTCACATCAAAGAACAAACATTCTGCTACTACTATAATTCTCTTGGTAAGATCATAAATAAAACATAACTAGTCTTTATAAACTCTATGGAATGTACTAGAAATAAAATGCCTCTTTTTATGCATCTGTTAGTATAATCTTCCTGTTCTTAAATATGTTTTTTTGTGCTTTTACTCATAATACATGTATCACCCCCGGTTCTTTTTAGCAATTAAGTAACAATGCTTTATAACAAATGTGTATTATTTATATCACATATAAACGCATTAGTAATTTTCATCAACTTTCTCTCTAAACAGAACTCAAAGGTACAGAAAACAGATAATTCACATCAAAGAACAAACATTCTGCTACTACTATAATTCTCTTGGTAAGTTCATAAATAAAACATAACTACTCTTTATAAACTCTATAGAATGTACTAGAAATAAAAATGACTCTTTTTATGCATCTGATAGTATAATCTTGGAAATTTCTCTTTTTAAATTCAAATAAACAAAACTATTTTTAGAGACGTTATAACGTAAAACAAAAGTTACCAAAAAACAAATGGTAACTTTTCCTATAACATACTTAATTATTTCTCAACAGACCGTGGCAATAGAAGAACAACATCTAACTGAACAAGCATCTACTTTCGATAAATAGAACATTACTGGTGGTAAGTACATTACTAGAAGAATACTAGCTTTATTTAAAATCTTTTATACATTTCAGATTGTATTAATATTTGTATATTAACTTTTCTAGATACCAGAAGTCAAGAATGACTGATGATGCAAGATTTATTACATCTCAGAAAGGCAAATTTTTGTTATGCTATATGGGCTACATTTATACTCAGGAGAAACAAAAAGACCTTAAAGTGAATTGGAAGTGTACAAAATATTACTCCAATAAATGCTATGGCCGTGCTACAACAAGGGAAACTAGTGTTATAAATACCACTGAACATAATCACCCACCAAACATGTCGGAAATAGAAGTGAGATCCACTCTTGAAAATATCAAGGAATTAAGTACCAGATCAGAATTACCTACCAACGTAATTCTGAAAGAGTTACTCCCTAAAGTTCCCAAAGAAGCAAGAGGTCAGCTACCATCTATTGCTACCATTAAAAGAACAATAGCAAGAACAAAAAAAGCAAGTAGACCCAATATACCAACTCCTAAAACTTTTGAAGAAGTCATAATTCCGCCAGAGCTTGTAATTACTCATAATGACGAGCCATTTATATTTTATGATAATCATAGCAAGGACAAAAGAATAATCATGTTTGCAACTAATAACAATATAAAAAAATTAACTGAAAGTACTACTTGGATGATGGATGGTACTTTTTCTATATGCCCAAAACCTTTCTACCAGTTATACACAATTCATGGGCAATATCATAATACCTGTATCCCCTTCATATATTGTTTATTACCAAACAAACAAGCCACAACTTACTCAGAAATCTTACAAAAAATAAAGGAACAAAGTTCTGACTACTTCCCAATGAAAATCATCATAGACTTCGAGCAAGCTATGATTAATTCTATTTTGAAAACTTACCCACACACATCCATTCAAGGATGTTATTTTCATTTCAATCAATGTCTCTGGAGACATTTACAAAAATCTGCCCTTAGTGTTGAGTATGCAACAAATATAACTTTTGCATGCCAAATCAAACATCTCATTGCTCTGGCATATGTACCAGTAACTGATGTGGCCGAACATTACAATTTGTTAATTGAAAGTCCTTTCTACACCCAAAATGAGCAAAGACTCACCCCACTTTTAGATTACTTTGAGGACAACTGGGTAGGAAGACTACATAGGTCAGGCCACAGACGCCAGCCAAAATTTGCAATTCCCTGGTGGAATGTCTATCTACCAACACTCAACCAAGAGGCAAAAACGAACAATGCTGTTGAAGGTTGGCACAATGCCTTCCTCTCTTCTACTGGACGTACAACACCCACATTACACAAGCTAGTCACAGCTATACAAAAAGAGCAAAGCTTTCAGGAACTACGTATGCAGCAATCAGTCATACAACTGAAACCAAAACTCTCTAGACAAACTGCTCAAATGTATTTATATCTTCAACAGCAAGTCCAACTATATCCTACAACAAGAGGACTGGAATATTTAAAAATGATAGCCAAAACATTGAACTAATTGCTATAACTAAATTAATTGATAGAGATCAAACAATATCCTTAATCTAAAAAAACACATATTTTAATATAATAAAAAAATATTTATTTAGTCTAATTTATTTTTTAACACTATTCTAAAAAGACTAAATAAATATATTATTATATCACAATATTTGTTTTTAAAAACTGCTTCCATCCAAATAAAATAACATAAATTTATTACTTACCTTTAAATAGAACATCATAAAGATAATCCTTTACCGACAATACAATGTGTAAATATCAAAGACTTAATCCAACAAATCATTAATTATGTTTTCTTTAACTCTGCAAAAACTATCCATCATCCAAATTAAACGACTATTAAAATGCCATTTAAAATAACGACTGTTATCTTAAAGTGTGAAAAATATTTCACAGAACTCAAAATATAAAGGAAGAATGTAAATCATCTCCGTTCTAACAACTGAAACACACTTCCTTTCCCCAAAAAAATAATTTTCGGAAACGGAAATAGCTGTTTCAAAATACGAGAAAAAAAAACAGCTAAACAATCCCACCGACATAACACTAACGAGTATCCCAGAATATATAAACATAACATTCCTATGTATTTTTAATTTAATTAAATTATACCACATACTCATTAACTCCAACTATTTTAAATGGCTCAAAAAGTCGTGAACGAAAATACGTATTGATTCCACTCCATTATATGTAAAAAGTCATACTTTAATTACCAACCCCAAAATAACAAAATATAACCTTTAATTTTAATTTACAATACTTTAAAAATATAAAAGTAGATTCGTACCTACTCAAAAGTGAACCTGCTTCCAACCGCGACTTTCCCTTTACCAAAATAACGCAAAAAGACAAAGAGTGGTTACAAAATAAACGATCCAAATTATATGTAACTGTGAAAAGTACTACTATAAATGTCCATTATTGTTATATATATAGCTCGAAATTATGTGTAATGTTAAAAAAATTGTATAGTATATTGTGAATAGAAAATGTTTTTGCCTGTATAATAATTATATATTACATACTTTTAATATTTATTACATTAAGTATGAAAAAATAAAAATATTTAATGTAATATTTATTAAAATTATTATATAACTAAATGTGTAATATTGTATTTGTTTATCAGATTTAATTGTTTACAATATGACTAATATGTGAAAATTGTTATTATTAAAACGTATTTATTAATAATAAGAATCATACATAAGAATATTGTAATGTTAAAAGAATCATTGATGATGATGTACATGTTCAAATTAGGATATTTATATTATATTATAAATTTAAAAGTGTTCATATGTTAATATCATCATCAGTATATCACTATATGTATTAAAAATTTGTGACTTATGTTTTTCATTACACATGTTTGATGTTTTATTAAGAAACAATAATAGTATTATGTATGTATAATATCATACATTGCATTATGTGAACTAACCATTTTTTCTCTACAAATTAAAAGTACTTATCAAGAAAATTACTGTAAAATGTGATTATTAAAAGAACATTGTCCTCCATTTTTGTTTATATGTATACCAAAGATAGCTTAATAAAATGTATATATGTTCGTATATTTCCAGTGTTGAATAAAAAAATGTACAGGAAAGAAAACTGGTGTCATTATTTTGTATTACCTATGACAAAATCATTTTTATGTATTTTTGCAAATGTATTATAACTGTAATGTTCTATCTATTTCTATATACCACATGTAAATAAATAACATACTATACACTGAAGTTATAACAATTATTATTCATACACCCATATACATATAATATCAATATTTGAAAGACACATAATTAAATTTTTAAATATTCCAACTCCAATAACCATTTACTTAAGTTAATTGCTTCTCAAAAACCGTGATTAATTTACAATTCGAAATGCAATCACCATTTAATTAGAGTAAGTGCAGGACACAGAACATATTAAATTTACTCTTCCAACTCCAATTAACAATTAATTTAATTAACTGCAGGACATTAAATAATAATTAATTACTATAAAATATCAAATGTTAAAACAAGAATAATGTAATATCATTAAATTTAATTTAATATAATAAATTTAATTTAAATAGAATCTTAATTTATGTTTTCCCTGTACCCCTATAACTAAAAACTGACCCTGAAACCTAAAAATACCCCTTCACCCACAAACTAAAAACTGACCCTGAAACCTGACAAAACCCCTTCACCAACAAACTAAAAACTGA
The DNA here is from genome assembly GCF_964263255.1 of Lissotriton vulgaris. Lineage (NCBI taxonomy): Eukaryota > Metazoa > Chordata > Amphibia > Caudata > Salamandridae > Lissotriton > Lissotriton vulgaris. The sequence goes on from NC_141686.1 coordinate 257,494,653, forward strand.
CCCAGAAACCTAAAAATACCCCTTTACCCACAAACTGAAAACTGACTCTGAAACCTCACAAAACTCCTTTACCCACAAACTAAAAACTGACCCAGAAACCTAAAAATACCCCTTTACCCACAAACTGAAAGCTGACTCTGAAACCTCACAAAACCCCTTTACCCACAAACTAAAAACTGACCCTGAAACCTTACAAAACACCTTTACCCACAAACGAAAAACTGACCCTGAAACCTAAAAATACCCCTTTACCCACAAACTAAAAACTGACCCTGAAACCTTACAAAACCCTTCACCCACAAACTAAAAACTGACCCTGAAACCTAAAAATACCCCTTTACCCACAAACTAAAAACTGACCCAGAAACCAAAAAATACCCCTTTACCCACAAACTAAAAACTGACTCTGAAACCTCACAAAATCCCTTTACCCACAAACTAAAAACTGACCTTGAAACCTTACAAAACACCTTTACCCACAAACTAAAAACTGACCCAGAAACCTTACAAAACTCCTTCACCCACAAACTAACTAAAAACTAACACTGAAACATTACAAAACTCCTTCACCCACAAACTAAAAACTGACCCTGAAACCTAAAAATACCCCTTTACCCACAAACTAAAAACTGACTCTGAAACCTTACAAAACTCCTTCACCCACAAACTAAAAACTAACACTGAAACATTACAAAACTCCTTCACCCACAAACTAAAAACTGACCCTGAAACCTAAAAATACCCCTTTACCCACAAACTAAAAACTGACCCTGAAACCTTACAAAACTCCTTTACCCACAAACTAAAAACTGACCCTGAAACCTTACAAAACACCTTCACCCACAAACTAAAAACTGACCCTGAAACCTAAAAATACCCCTTTACCCACAAACTAAAAACTGAACCTTAAACCTTACAAAACCCCTTCACCCACAAACCAAAAACTGACCCTGAACACTTAAAATACCCCTTCGCACATACACAAAAAACAGACCCTAAACGCACAAAATGTACCTTTGATAAAACTACCCACCCTGATCCACTATAAAGTCTACATCCCACTCCTAAAAATATGATACATTTATTTATTTCATATCTACTACATTATATATTTTTGATTCTTTTTACTACATACACAAAATACCTCAATTTAGAACAACAACATAATAGTGTTCATAATTTCGCATTTACATAATATTTATATAAATTTTCGAATCAAAACTAAAATTAAATACAAGGCGAAATTTTTACTTCTATGATTTGAATATACTTTGTTTATACACTACCCACCCTTATTCCCTTGAAAGTATACATCCCACTCATAAAATAATTAGACAAATATTTTTAGAAAATATATAAAAATATTATAATTACAAATCTATTTTAGTACATACACAACAGCAAACTTAAAAAATAAGTACTATATTCGAATAAAATCGATATCATTTCGCATAAATCGAAAATTTTAATTTAAATTTTAGAAATTTCGCTAATTTAAATGAATTTGCGAAATTTTAATTTATATAATTACCCTATATATTTTTAAAACAATACCCACCCTTATCCCCTATAAACTCTACATCCCGCTCCTAAATTTATTGTACAAATATTATAAAAATATAATGTAATATTTTAATATTTATAATTCTTTTTTGCACATACACAAAAATTTATCATAATGTTTAATGTACTCCCTAAATTTCGAGTAAATTTCGACTACTACAAAAAAATTTTTTTAAATATCGAAATTTAGAAATCTAAAGGAAATGCGAAATTTAAAATTTTACAATTTCACTATACTTTTTTAAAACACTACCCACCCTTATCCCCTATAAACTCTACATCCCGCTCCTAACATTAATATACAATTATTTAGTAAAAAATGAAATATTTAGATATATTTACACAATTTAATAATATATATCCAAAAGCAAAGAACAAATAATTTAACAATACTCAATAAATTTATATAAAATTTCGCTTTTTTAAATAATTTGAATAAAATTTCGCAAATTTAAATTTTTAATTCAAATGCGAAATTTATTATTCCATATTTACACTATACTTTTTTAATACACTACCCACCCTTATCCCCTATAAACTCTACATCCCGCTCCTAGACTTCTAACTAAAAATAATAAAATTAAATGTAAAAATTACCTTATATATAAACAACATTTAACTAGATCATTACTTAACATACTTTAAAACATCACTTTTACATATCGATATTTTTGACAATCGATATTTTCTGCATCGATATTACTGATTTCGAAATTCATGTCTTCGATATTTTTGACACACACATAAATCGATATTTTCTACGACGATATTTTTGTTTTCGAAATTTCTTACCATCGATATTTTGGACTCGATATTATGGTACATCGACATTAACAACTCGATATTTTGACTGTCTACCGATAAGATGGATAGCTCACAATCCTCGAGCTCGGAGTTCTGGAAGGTCGGGCCGCGGCAGCGCCAGCAGGCTCGGATGATAAGTCTCACTTGAGAAGGGCTGCGGCAGCGCCCGCCGGCAAGGGCGATGGTTCACACAAGGATGGGCCGCGGCAGCGCCTGCAGGTCCCGACGAGGATGTAGGTTGCAGAGGGCCGCGGCAGCGCCAGCAGGTCCCGACGAGGATGTAGGTTGCAGAGGGCCGCGGCAGCGCCAGCAGGTCCCGACGAGGATGCAGGTTGCAGAGGGCCGCGGCAGCTCCAGCAGGCAGGACGATGATTCACAAGGCAGGGCTGCGGCAGCGCCAACAGTCCGTCAAGGATGAGTTCTTCTAGGTGTCTCTCGACTCCAGGATACAACTGCCTTCCTGCTCTGGAGCTGCCCCAGTTATAGGTCTGACCTTCCTTGATGTCCGGACCCTCGCGCTTGGAGGTCGGGAGGTCCGGGATGAGGGAGTCCAGACACCAAGCAGGGGGGTGGAGCCAGCGCCTGGGGAGGCTGGGGGCGATCGACACCTGGTGGGGGAGAGCCATCGACACTCCTCTCTCCCATTGACCTGCCAAGTGGTCTCTTCACCTCCTGGGTGGATGGTGGTGCCTTGATGTCGGGGCCTGGCCAGGCCCAGGGTTGGGGTCGAGCTATGGCCATGCGGCCTCGTGGTGCAGTGTCCAAGATGGCGGCTGGGCCCGGGCAATGGAGCTGACGGTGGCCCAGGTCAGCCGATGCTGGGATGTTCGGGAGCAGGCGTTCCGTGGGGGACGGGTTGCGGGTGGCTTCTGCGGGTTGCCGGGGTAGTTCTTCTGGTGACACCGGGAGAGCCAGTGTCCGGGCCCTGTCATGCGGGGGGGGGAGCGAGCCTTTCACGAGGCCTGTCCAACATGCGTCACCCCCAGCTGAAGGCGGGGAGAGTCACCCATCCTCTTGGGTACTCTCCTCGTCGAGGCGGAAAAAGCGTGACAGGCCGTCCGCGTTGGCGTGATCCTGGCCTGGACGATGCTCCACAGTGAAGTCCATCCCCTGCAGGGAGATGGACCATCGCAGCAGTTTTAGATTCTCCCCCCACATCTGCATCAACCATTGCAGGGGTCTATGATCTGTTTGTACCCGGAAATGGGTACCAAAGAGGTAGGGCCGGAGCTTCTTGAGGGCCCACACTACTGCGAAGGCCTCCCGCTCGATGGTGCTCCAGCGCTGTTCTCGAGCTAGCAGGCGTCGGCTGATGAAGGCCACTGGCTGGTCGACTCCCTCGGCGTTGAGTTGGGAGAGGACTGCCTCAATGCCCTGATCTGAGGCGTCCGTCTGGACGATGAATTCCCGGCTGTAGTCGGGGGCCTGGAGCACAGGGGCGGTGCACATGGCGGCCTTCAACTTCTCGAAAGCCGCTTGACAGTCTGGAGTCCAGTTGACTGTTTAGGGGTTTTTCTTGGATGTGAGTTCTGTGAGGGGCCCCACAATGCTGCCATAGTCTTTCACAAACTGCCGGTAGTATCCGGTGAGCCCCAAGAAGGCTCGGACCTCGGTTTGGGTGACGGGTGGCTGCCAGGCCTGGATGGCAGCGATCTTGAGCTGGAGGGGGGGCACCAGACCGCTCCCCACTTGGTGTCCGAGGTAGGTCACGGAACCCTGGCCAATCTGGCATTTGCTGGCCTTGATGGGAAGGCCGGCCTGTTGGAGGGCGTGCAGGACTTCTTGGAGGTGGTGAAGGTGGTCTGCCCAGTGACGGCTGTATACAGCGATGTCGTCCAGGTAGGCGGCGTTGAACTCTTCGAGGCCCGCCAATACCTGGTTCACGAGTCGTTGGAAAGTGGCTGGAGCGTTTTTCATGCCGAATGGCATCACTTTGAAATGGTAGTGGCCATCCGGGGTAGAGAAGGCGGATCGTTCTTGGGCTCTGGGGTTGAGGCCGATCTGCCAGTAGCCCGCTGTTAGATCGAAGATGCTCAGGTAGCGGGCAGACCCCATACGGTCAACCAGTTCATCTGCCCGGGGGATGGGGTGAGCGTCGGTTCGGGTGACAGTGTTCAGGCCCCGATAGTCTACACAGAACCGGAGCTCGGGGGTGGTGCCCGGGGCGGCAGCTTTGGGGACCAGTACGACTGGGCTGGCCAAGGGGCTGTCGGATGGCTCGATGACTCCAAGTGCGAGCATTTTAGAGTCTTCGTCCTGGATGCAGGTGCGCACCCGATCCGGCACTCGGTACGCCCTGTGTCGAATAGGGGGACTATCCCCAGTGTCCACGTCGTGGCGGCACCAGGGGGTGACCCCCGGGGTGAGCGAGAACAGGTTCGCAAATTGCAGTAGGAGAGCCCGACAGTCTTGGCGTTGCTCCGGGGTCAAGGCATCGGAGAGTCGGACCCCGTCCACTGAGCCATCTTTCTCACGGGTCCTCAGTAGGTCAGGGAGGGGCTCGGAGTCTTCTTCCGCCCCACTATCTGTGGCCATCAGTAGGCTGAGATCCGAGCGTACGAAGTGTGGTTTGAGTCTGTTGGTGTGGAGGACCCGGAAGGGGTTCCGGGGGGACTCCATGTCTATTAGGTAGGTGACAGCGCTCTTGCGCTCAATCACCTTGAAGGGCCCCGTCCATTTGTCCTGCAAGGCACAAGGTTCGACTGGAGACATCACCCATACTTGCTGACCGGGCTCGAACTCAATGGAGGAGGCATGTTGATCGTACCATTTCTTCATGTCCTCCTGACTGGCCTCAAGATTGGCCTTGGCGAGTTCCCTGAATCGCCGGGTCTGGTTGCGGAGGGTCAGGAGGTACTTATACACGTCCGGGGGGTCTTCTGGGGGGTCATCTCCCATTCTTCTTTAACCAGACTGAGGGGCCTCCGGACAGGGTGCCCGTATAGGAGCTCGAAGGGGCTAAAACCGAGGGATTTCTGGGGAACCTCTCGGTAGGCGAAGAGGAGGCACGGGAGCAGCACGTCCCATTGGCGACGTAGGGGTTCCTCCAGGCCCATGATCATCCCCTTGAGAGTGCGGTTAAACCGTTCGACCAGTCTGTTTCCTTGCGGGTGATAGGGGGTCGTGAACCGGTAGGTAACCCCGCACTGCTGCCAGAGAGATTTCATATATTTGGAGATAAAGTTCGTGCCCCTGTCGCTGACGACACTCGAGAGAAGATCCCCATTAAGGCTCGGCCTACCACTGGTGCTGTTACGGTCCGAAGAGGAATGGCCTCGGGATAGCGGGTGGCGTGGTCCACCAGGACCAGGATGAACCGGTGCCCCTGTGCTGTTCGGGGGTCCAGGGGACCCACAATGTCTATTCCCACCCGTTCGAACGGGGTGGTGACGACGGGGAATGGTTGCAAGGGTGCTTTGATTTTTCGGCCGCTCTTCCCGCTGGCCTGGCAGGTGGGGCAGGCCCGGCAGTGGTTGGAGACATCATTTCGCATTTTGGGCCAGTAAAAGTGTGTTACCAGGCGGTTGTAAGTTTTGTCTTGTCCCAAGTGCCCGGCAAGGGGGACATCGTGTGCTAAGTTCAAAAGGAAGTCTCTGAAGCGGAGGGGCACCACCAGCACCCGGTTGGCCCCCAATTCAGCAATTCTTTGTTCGCTGTACAGTAGGTCATTGTCCCAATAGATCCAGTGTGCCCCTGCGGTGTCTCCTGTGCTCTGGGCGAGGGCTTGCTGTCGGAGTCCCTCGAGGGAGGGACAGGTCTTCTGTTCTTGCCGGAATTGTTCCTGGGTGGGTCCACCCTCTTGACGCCACTGGGCCAGTTCTGGAAGAGCCTGGAGCTGAGTGGGCCCTTCTTGGCATGGCTCTGGGGGATCAGTACTGAGGGCGTCTCCCTCTGGGATGATCGGGGGAGGAGGTGCTGGCCATTCGGGTTCTTTGGAACTGGGGATGGTGCGGGCGGCCATGGACCGGGTCGTTACGCAGGCCCAGTCCGGGAGGCCCAGCATCCCCAGGTGCTCTCTTCTCTCAACGGCTGCCCAAGGGGACCTTTCGAGGTTGTTTCCCAGGAGGCAGTCCACCGGGGCATCATCGCGGACAGTCACCTTTAGCATACCGGACACTCTTCCCCATTCGAAGGGGACACAGGCCATCCGACACAGGCTCTCCGAATTGTCCGCTGATCGGACGGGGCAAAGAACGTTTGGCAAAATTTGTTCGGGAGTTACCAGATGACAGCGGACTGCCGTCACACTGGCCCCGGTGTCACGCAGGGCTTCGGCCTTGCGCCCATTAATGTTCACCCACTGGCTGTATTTCCTCGTGTTGGCGGGTAGGGGAGCCCGCGGAATCATGTCTCTTTCCCCTAGGCAAGCCAGGATCATGGCGGCGGGTTCCCACTCGGGCTGTTCCTGTTCGTACTCTTCATAATCTTCGGGAGCTTGCTCCTCTCCCAGGGCGGCGGCAGCGACCTGGCGGGGTATGGGACTCTGGTTCTTCGGGCAGTTAGGGTTTTTGGCATAGTGGCCGGTCCGCTGGCACCGGTGGCAAGTAACGTTGGCTCGGAACCCTGGACGCATCGGGGGGTTTCCCCGACCGGCCGGGGGCGGGGTGTTGCTGGCGGGAGCTACCGGGACGGCGTCTCTGCCCCGGCCCTGGCCTCCTCCTCCTCGGGGGCGATGGGGGCCTTGGTTGGTTCTGTTTGGTTCACTTGGCCCACTTCGGGCAACTCGAGTGTTTTCCCATCGGTCAGCTTCAGCGGCGAGCTGCTGAGGTTCAGTCAGTTTACTGTTGAGGAGGTGCTGCCTGAGCTCGACAAAGCAATTGTTGGAGAGGTGCTCCCACACAATGAGGTTAAAGAGTTGCTCGTAGGTGGTTACGTGGCTGCCCTTGATCCACCCCTTGAAGGCTCGGCTGAAATAGTTCACATACTCCACCCAAGTTGTACCCGGGATCCGCTTGCAGTCGCGGAACCTCTGGCGGTACATCTCGGGCGTGAGTCCGTATCGAGTGAGGAGGGCGGCCTTCATGTGGTCATAGGATGTAATTTGATGGTCCGGGAGCTGCAGCAGGGCGTCGCGCCCTTCATTGACGAACCTCCCCCATAGCCCGGCTCTCCAGTCCTTTCGATCAATCCGGTGGGAGGTCATGGCGATCTCGTAGGCTTTGAACCACTGCTGGATATCGTCGTTTCGATAATATTCTCTGACGACATCCTTGGGGATGTGAACTTTTGGTTCGGCAGTGCCCGGGGTGTGTGGGTGCTTGGGCACCCCGAGATCTTTATTCTGTTTCCGCATTTCTGTCTCTGCTAGCTTGCGCTCATGTTCGTATGCCAGTTTTTTCTCTTCGAGTTCTCTCTGCCTTTGTTTCTCTTCCCGCTCCTCCCGGAGCCGCAAGTGTTCTAAGGTTATCTTTTGTTCCGCCAATTTCAGCTCTCCTTCCAACCGGAGCCGTGCCAACTCTAATTCATGGGGTCTGCTTTTCTCTCGTTCTTGGATCTCCTCCAGGGAGAGACCTGATCTCCTTCCTTCTGTCGGAGGGGTGTTTGTTTCTGGCGCCTCGAGGTTTTGGTTCTGGGGTACGGCCGTGCCCGTTTCTGCCCAAGATTCTAGGGCGTGTTTGAAGTCCTCTTTCGTGCTCAGCCCGGGGGAAGCAATGCCTAGTTCTTTGCAAAATTGCTTTAGCTCTCGATGGTTGTACTCTTCTAGTTTCTCCATCTGGAATTTCTCTGTGGATCCGCATTCTTTTGTTGACATTGTGGTTGAGTCGAGGGGTGAGTTACTCTCTGTACGATTATGAGTTGGTTCGGATCGCGCCGCTGGCCACCAATGTTAGACGGGGACCTGGAGGGTCGGCCGAGGACGAGAGGAGAGGCCTCCGGTGAGGGCCGTCTCCAGCGATCGTACAGACAAGTAACTTCTCCCCCACAGATGGACACCACACGAGGATAAGGTCAACACTCTTTATATACGATTCTTGAAGCAAGGATATCAACGATACAGTGAGATCGGGACACAAGGGTCCTCTCAATTCTAGTCTCTGGCAGGGAAAGGGGTAGCGGGACAGTCTTGGTACCGATCTGGTACTGAGGTGATAAGATGGATAGCTCACAACCCTCGAGCTCGGAGTTCTGGAAGGTCGGGCTGTGGCAGCGCCAGCAGGCTCGGATGATAAGTCTCACTTGAGAAGGGCCGCGGCAGCGCCCGCCGGCAAGGGCGATGGTTGGCATTTATATGTCATATGTATGTATGTATTGGCGCACTACTTACCCGTTGGGTCCCAAGGCGCTTCGACCGCTGTGAAACCCTTCCTGGCTTCCCTGAGAGATGGTCCCTTAATGGGTATCTCCAGGGTGAGACCAGGCATCCCCGGCGGTCTGGTGGGGCCGTTAGTGAAGATGAGGCAAGCTAATGCCCAGAGTTGCAGAGTGTGATCGCTGATCAGAGTGGGCACCGAGGCGAGAGAATTATCGAGTCCGCTGACCCTGGTCCAGAAACCTGCCGCGCCGGGAATCGAACCCTGGTCCCGGGCCGTCCTCTGCTCTCGGGTCTGCCGCCTCTAACCAGTAAGCCACACTACTTCCATGGGACCTGCTCGCGCTGCCGAGGCCCATGGTTCACACAAGGATGGGCCGCGGCAGCGCCAGCAGGTCCCGACGAGGATGTAGGTTGCAGAGGGCCGCGGCAGCGCCAGCAGGTCCCGACGAGGATGTAGGTTGCAGAGGGCCGCAGCAGCGCCAGCAGGTCCCGACGAGGATGCAGGTTGCAGAGGGCCGCGGCAGCGCCAGCAGGCAGGACGATGATTCACAAGGCAGGGCTGCGGCAGCGCCAACAGTCCGTCAAGGATGAGTTCTTCTAGGTGTCTCTCGACTCCAGGATACAACTGCCTTCCTGCTCTGGAGCTGCCCCAGTTATAGGTCTGACCTCCTTTGATGTCCGGACCCTCGCGCTTGGAGGTCGGGAGGTCCGGGATGAGGGAGTCCAGACACCCAGCAGGGGGGTGGAGCCAGCACCCGGGGAGGCTGGGGGTGATCGACACCTGGCGGGGGAGAGCCATAGACACTCCTCTCTCCCATTGACCTGCCAAGTGGTCTCTTCACCTCCTGGGTGGATGGTGGTGCCTCGATGTCGGGGCCTGGCCAGGCCCAGGGTTGGGGTCGAGCTGAGGCCACGCGGCCTCGTGGTGCAGTGTCCAAGATGGCGGCTGGGCCCGGGCAATGGAGCTGACGGTGGCCCAGGTCAGACGATGCTGGGATGTTCGGGAGCAGGCGTTCCGTGGGGGACGGGTTGCGGGTGGCTTCTGCGGGTTGCCGGGGTAGTTCTTCTGGTGACACCGGGAGAGCCGGTGTCCGGGCCCTGTCATGCGGGGGGGTGCAAGCCTTTCACGAGGCCTGTCCAACATGCGTCCCCCCCAGCTGAAGGCGGGGAGAGTCACCCATCCTCTTGGGTACTCTCCTCGTCGAGGCGGAAAAAGCGTGACAGGCCGTCCGCGTTGGCGTGATCCTGGCCTGGACGATGCTCCACAGTGAAGTCCATCCCCTGCAGGGAGATGGACCATCGCAGCAGTTTTGGATTCTCCCCCGCATCTGCATCAACCATTGCAGGGGTCTATGATCTGTTTGTACCCGGAAATGGGTACTGAAGAGGTAGGGCCGGAGCTTCTTGAGGGCCCACACTACTGCGAAGGCCTCCCGCTCGATGGTGCTCCAGCGCTGTTCTCGAGCTAGCAGGCGTCAGCGGATGAAGGCCACTGGCTGGTCGACTCCCTCGGCGTTGAGTTGGGAGAGGACTGCCCCAATGCCCTGATCTGAGGCGTCCGTCTGGACTATGAATTCCCGGCTGTAGTCGGGGGCCTGGAGCACAGGGGCGGTGCACATGGCGGCCTTCAACTTCTCGAAGGCCGCTTGACAGTCTGGAGTCCAGTTGCCTGTTTTGGGGTTTTTCTTGGATGTGAGTTCTGTGAGGGGGTCCCACAATGCTGCCATAGTCTTTCACAAACCGCCGGTAGTATCCGGTGAGCCCCAAGAAGGCTCGGACCTCGGTTTGGGTGACGGGTGGCTGCCAGGACTGGATGGCAGCAATCTTGAGCTGGAGGGGGGCCACCAGACCGCTCCCCACTTGGTGTCCGAGGTAGGTCACGGACCCCTGGCCAATCTGGCATCTGCTGGCCTTGATGGTAAGGCCGGCCTGTTGGAGGGCGTGCAGGACTTCTTGGAGGTGGTGAAGGTGGTCTGCCCAGTGACGGCTGTATACAGCGATGTCGTCCAGGTAGGCGGCGCTGAACTCTTCGAGGCCCGCCAATACCTGGTTCACGAGTCGTTGGAAAGTGGCTGGAGCGTTTTTCATGCCGAATGGCATCACTTTGAAATGGTAGTGGCCATCCGGGGTAGAGAAGGCGGATCGTTCTTGGGCTCTGGGGGTGAGGCCGATCTGCCAGTAGCCCGCTGTTAGATCGAAGATGCTCAGGTAGCGGGCAGCCCCCATACGGTCAACCAGTTCATCTGCCCGGGGGATGGGGTGAGCGTCGGTTCGGGTGACAGCGTTCAGGCCCCGATAGTCTACACAGAACCGGAGCTCGGGGGTGGTGCCCGGGGCGGCAGCTTTGGGGACCAGTACGACTGGGCTGGCCCAGGGACTGTCGGATGGCTCGATGACTCCGAGTGCGAGCATTTTAGAGACTTCGTCCTGGATGCAGGTGCGCACCCGATCCGGCACTCGGTACGCCCTGTGTCGAATAGGGGGACTATCCCCAGTGTCCACGTCGTGGAGGCACCAGGGGGTGACCCCCGGGGTGAGCGAGAACAGGTTCGCAAATTGCAGTAGGAGAGCCCAACAGTCTTGGCGTTGCTCCGGGGTCAAGGCATCGGAGAGTCGGACCCCGTCCACTGAGCCATCTTTCTCACGGGTCCTCAGTAGGTCAGGGAGGGACTCGGAGTCTTCTTCTGCCCCACTCTCTGTGGCCATCAGTAGGCTGAGTTCCGAGCGTACGAAGTGCGGTTTGAGTCTGTTGGCGTGGAGGACCCGGAGGGGGTTCCGGGGGGACTCCATGTCTATTAGGTAGGTGACAGGGCTCTTGCGCTCAATCACCTTGAAGGGCCCCGTCCATTTGTCCTGCAAGGCACAAGGTTCGACTGGAGACATCACCCATACTTGCTGACCGGGCTCGAACTCAATGGAGGAGGCATGTTGATCGTACCATTTCTTCATGTCCTCCTGACTGGCCTCAAGATTGGCCTTGGCGAGTTCCCTGAATCGCCGGGTCTGGTTGCGGAGGGTCAGGAGGTACTTATACACGTCCGGGGGGTCTTCTGGGGGGTCATCTCCCATTCTTCTTTAACCAGGCTGAGGGGCCCCCGGACAGGGTGCCCGTATAGGAGCTCGAAGGGGCTAAAACCGAGGGATTTCTGGGGAACCTCTCGGTAGGCGGAGAGGAGGCACGGGAGCAGCACGTCCCATTGGCGACGTAGGGGTTCCTCCAGGCCCATGATCATCCCCTTGAGAGTGCGGTTAAACCGTTCGACCAGTCCGTTTCCTTGCGGGTGATAGGGGGTCGTGAACCGGTAGGTAACCCAGCACTGCTGCCAAAGAGATTTCATATATTTGGAGATAAAGTTCGTGCCCCTGTCGCTGACGACACTCGAGAGAAGATCCCCATTAAGGCTCGGCCTACCACTGGTGCTGTTACGGTCCGAAGAGGAATGGCCTCGGGATAGCGGGTGGCGTGGTCCACCAGGACCAGGATGAACCGGTGCCCCTGTGCTGTTCGGGGGTCCAGGGGCCCCACAATGTCTATTCCCACCCGTTCGAACGGGGTGGTGACGACGGGGAATGGTTGCAAAGGTGCTTTGATTTTTCGGCCGCTCTTCCCGCTGGCCTGGCAGGTGGGGCAGGCCCGGCAGTGGTTGGAGACATCATTTCGCATTTTGGGCCAGTAAAAGTGTGTTACCAGGCGGTTGTAAGTTTTGTCTTGTCCCAAGTGCCCGGCAAGGGGGACATCGTGTGCTAAGTTCAAAAGGAAGTCTCTGAAGCGGAGGGGCACCACCAGCACCCGGTTGGCCCCCAATTCAGCAATTCTTTGTTCGCTGTACAGTAGGTCATTGTCCCAATAGATCCAGTGTGCCCCTGCGGTGTCTCCTGTGCTCTGGGCGAGGGCTTGCTGTCGGAGTCCCTCGAGGGAGGGACAGGTCTTCTGTTCTTGCCGGAATTGTTCCTGGGTGGGTCCACCCTCTTGACGCCACTGGGCCAGTTCTGGAAAATCCTGGAGCTGAGTGGGCCCTTCTTGGCTTTGCTCTGGGGGATCAGTACTGAGGGCGTCTCCCTCTGGGATGATCGGGGGAGGAGGTGCTGGCCATTCGGGTTCTTTGGAACTGGGGATGGTGCGGGCGGCCATGGACCGGGTCGTTACGCAGGCCCAGTCCGGGAGGCCCAGCATCCCCAGGTGCTCTCTTCTCTCAACGGCTGCCCAGGGGGAACTTTCGAGGTCGTTTCCCAGGAGGCAGTCCACCGGGGCATCATCGTGGACAGTCACCTTTAGCATACCGGACACTCCTCCCCATTCGAAGGGGACACAGGCCATCCGACACAGGCTCTCCCAATTGTCCGCTGATCGGACGGGGCAAAGAACGTTTGGCAAAATTTGTTTGGGAGTTACCAGATGACAGCGGACTGCCGTCACACTGGCCCCGGTGTCACGCAGGGCTTCGGCCTTGCGCCCATTAATGTTCACCCACTGGCTGTATTTCCTCGTGTTGGCGGGTAGGGGAGCCCGCGGAATCATGTCTCTTTCCCTAGGCAAGCCAGGATCATGGCGGCGGGTTCCCATTTGGGCTGTTCCTGTTCGTACTCTTCATAATCTTTGGGAGCTTGCTCCTCTCCCAGGGCGGCGGCAGCGACATGGCGGGGTATGGGACTCTGGTTCTTCGGGCAGTTAGGGTCTTTGGCATAGTGGCCGGTCCGCTGGCACCGGTGGCAAGTAACGTTGGCTCGGAACCCTGGACGCATCGGGGGGTTTCCCCTACCGGCCGGGGGCGGGGTGTTGCTGGCGGGAGCTACCGGGACGGCGTCTCTGCCCCGGCCCTGGCCTCCTCCTCCTCGGGGGCGATGGGGGCCTTGGTTGGTTCTGTTTGGTTCACTTGGCCCACTTCGGGCAACTCGAGTGTTTTCCCATCGGTCAGCTTCGGCGGCGAGCTGCCGAGGTTCAGTCAGTTTACTGTCGAGGAGGTGCTGCCTGAGCTCGACGAAGCAATTGTTGGAGAGGTGCTCCCACACAATGAGGTTAAAGAGTTGCTCGTAGGTGGTTACATGGCTGTCCTTGATCCACCCCTCGAAGGCTCGGCTGAAATAGATCACATACTCCACCCAAGTTGTACCCGGGATCCACTTGCAGTCGCGGAACCTCTGGCGGTACATCTCGGGCGTGAGTCCGTATCGAGTGAGGAGGGCGGCCTTCATGTGGTCATAGGATGTCATCTGATGGTCCGGGAGCTGCAGCAGGGCGTCGCGCCCTTCATTGACGAACCTCCCCCATAGCCCGGCTCCCCAGTCCTTTCGATCAATCCGGTGGGAGGTCATGGCGATCTCGTAGGCTTTGAACCACTGCTGGATATCGTCGTTTCGATAATATTCTCTGACGACATCCTTGGGGATGTGGACTTTTGGTTCGGCAGTGCCCGGGGTGTGCGGGTGCTCGGGCACCCCGAGATCTTTATTCTGTTTCCGCATTTCTATCTCTGCTAGCTTGCGCTCATGTTCGTATGCCAGTTTTTTCTCTTCGAGTTCTCTCTGCCTTTGTTTCTCTTCCCGCTCCTCCCGGAGCCGCAAGTGTTCTAAGGTTATCTTTTGTTCCGCCAATTTCAGCTCTCCGTCCAACCGGAGCCGTGCCAACTCTAATTCATGGAGTCTGCTTTTCTCTCGTTCTTGGATCTCCTCCAGGGAGAGACCCGATCTCCTTCCTTCTGTCGGAGGGGTGTTTGTTTCTGGCGCCTCGAGGTTTTGGTTCTGGGGTACGGCCGTGCCCGTTTCTGCCCAAGATTCTAGGGCGTGTTTGAAGTCCTCTTTCGTGCTCAGCCCGGTGGTAGCAATGCCTAGTTCTATGCAAAATTGCTTTAGCTCTCGATGGTTGTACTCTTCTAGTTTCTCCATCTGGAATTTCTCTGTGGATCCGCTTTCTTTTGTTGACATTGTGGTTGAGTCGTGGGGTGAGTTACTCTCTGTACGATTATGCATTGGTTCGGATCGCGCCGCTGGCCACCAATGTTAGACGGGGACCTGGAGGGTCGGCCGAGGACGAGAGGAGAGGCCTCCGGTGAGGGCCGTCTCCAGCGATCGTACAGACAAGTAACTTCCCCCCCACAGATGGACACCACACGAGGATAAGGTCAACACTCTTTATATACGATTCTTGAAGCAAGGATATCAACGATACAGTGAGATCGGGACACGAGGGTCCTCTCAATTCTAGTCTCTGGCAGGGAAAGGGGTAGCGGGACAGTCTTGGTACCGATCTGGTACTGAGGTGATAAGATGGATAGCTCACAATCCTCGAGCTCGGAATTCTGGAAGGTCGGGCCGCGGCAGCGCCAGCAGGCTCGGATGATAAGTCTCACTTGAGAAGGGCCGCGGCAGCGCCCGCCCCGGCAAGGGCGATGGTTCACACAAGGATGGGCCGCGGCAGCGCCAGCAGGTCCCGACGAGGATGATTGCAGAGGGCCGCGGCAGCACCAGCAGGTCCCGACGAGGATGCAGGTTGCAGAGGGCCGCGGCAGCGCCAGCAGGCAGGACGATGATTCACAAGGCAGGGCTGCGGCAGCGCCAACAGTCCGTCAAGGATGAGTTCTTCTAGGTGTCTCTCGACTCCAGGATACAACTGCCTACCTGCTCTGGAGCTGCCCCAGTTATAGGTCTGATCTCCTTTGATGTCCGGACCCTCGCGCTTGGAGGTCGGGAGGTCCGGGATGAGGGAGTCCAGACACCCAGCAGGGGGGTGGAGCCAGCGCCCGGGGAGGCTGGGGGTGATCGACACCTGGCGGGGGAGAGCCATTGACACTCCTCTCTCCCATTGACCTGCCAAGTGGTCTCTTCACCTCCTGGGTGGATGGTGGTGCCTCGATGTCGGGGCCTGGCCAGGCCCAGGGTTGGGGTCGAGCTGAGGCCACGCGGCCTCGTGGTGCAGTGTCCAAGATGGCAGCTGGGCCCGGGCAATGGAGCTGACGGTGGCCCGGGTCAGCCGATGCTGGGATGTTCGGGAGCAGGCGTTCCGTGGGGGACGGGTTGCGGGTGGCTTCTGCGGGTTGCCGGGGTAGTTCTTCTGGTGACACCGGGAGAGCCGGTGTCCGGGCCCTGTCATGCGGGGGGGGAGCGAGCCTTTCACGAGGCCTGTCCAACAGTTTGGTATGCAGTCCCTGCAGGACCCCGCCCCACCCTGCCGTGCCCTTGTCTCTCCCCGGGGGTCTCCCTCCACCCTCTGGAGCACACAGGATCTCATTGAGACAGACCCTGAGGTGGGCTGTGTGGGGGCACCTCTGTTAGTGTGAAGGAGTGGAAGGCAGCCAAGCGGACCAGGGGCAGGCCTGCTGCCCTCCTTCCCCGCACTCATGGATGACATTCCCCCTCCACCCATGGAGGTGGTGGGGGCCAGACGTTGCCTCAGCTGGGGGTGGACATCCATCACAGACCAGCCAATGTGTCTGTGGGAGGGGGGAGGAGGGCCGCCTTCAGCTTGATGAGTCATTAACGCTCCGTCAGCACTGGCTGACACAGACTGACTGACACTGACTGACTGACACTAACTGACTGACTGACACTGAATGACCCTGACTGACATTGAGTGACTGACACTGACTGACTGAAACTGACTGAAACTGCCTGACTGAAACTGCCTGACTGACACTGACATGAGTGACACTGACTGACTGACACTGACTGACACTGACTAACATTGACTAACTGACACTGACTGACTGACAATGACTGACTGACACTGACTGACAGTGACTGACTGACAATGACTGACTGACTGACCTACACTGACACTGACTGACACTGACTGACATGAACTGAAACTGACTGAAACTGACTGACACTGTCTCACACTGACTGACTGACACTGACTGACTGACACTGACTGAAACGAACTGGCTGACACCGACTGACTGACACTGACATGAGTGACACTGACTGACTGACACTGACCAACATTGACTGACTGACACTGACTGACTGTCAATGACTGACACTGACTGACTGACTGACTGACTGACTGACTGACTGACTGACACTGACTGACTAACCTACAATGACACTGAGTGACACTGACTGTCTCTCCCCGGGGGTCTCCCTCCACCCTCTGGAGCACACATGATCTCATTGAGGCAGACCCTGAGGTGGGGTGTGTGGGGGCACCTCTGTTAGTGTGGAGGAGTGTAAGGCAGCCAAGCTGACCAGGGGCTGGCCTGTTGCCCTCCTCCCCCACACTCATGCATGACATTCCCCCCTCTGCCCATGGAGGTGGTGGGGGCCAGACGTTGCCTCAGCTGGGGGTGGGCATCCATCACAGACCAGTCAGTGTGTCTGTGGGAGAGGGTTGGAGGGCCACCTTCAGCTGGATAAGTCATTAACGCTCCCTCAGCACTGACTGACACTGACTGACTGGCACTGACTGACTGAAACTGACTGACTGACACTAACTGACTGACTGACACTGACTGACTGACACTGACTGACATTGAGTGGCTGACACTGACTGACTGACACTGACTGAAAATGACTGACTGAAACTGACTGACTGACACTGACATGAGTGACACTGACTGACACTGACTGACTGACACTGACTGACACTGACTAACATTGACTGACTGACACTGACTGACTGACAATGACTGACTGACATGGACTGACTGACTAACTGACTAACAATGACTGACTGACACTGACTGACTGACCTACACTGACACAGAGTAACACTGACTGACTGACAGACACTGACTGACTTGGACAGAAACTGACTGAAACTGACTGACACTGACTGACACTGACTGACTGACAGTGACTGACACTGACTGAAACTGACTCACACTAACTGACTGACACTGGCTGACAATGACTGACTGACTGACTGACACTGACTGACTGACACTGACTGGCTTGACACTGACTGACCTACACTACTGATTGACACTGACTGACTGACACTACTGATTGACATTACTGATTGACACTGACTGACTGACACTGACTGACTCTGACTGACTGACACTGACTGACTGACACTGACTGACACTGACTGACTGAGACTGACTGACTGACACTAACTGAGACTGACTGACTGACACTGACTGACACTGACTGACTGACACTGACTGACACTGATTAACATCGCCCTTAATGCGCACCCCTACACGGAGGTGCCAGCCATTGCATTTCTCAGAGGTTCAGGGCACTCATGGGACACAGGGGGAGTGCCACATATGTACACAATCGTTTGAGGTACTCGAGAAAATAGAATTAGAGGTGAGCTTTAAAGGGCGATAATTT
This sequence comes from Lissotriton vulgaris, assembly GCF_964263255.1. Lineage (NCBI taxonomy): Eukaryota > Metazoa > Chordata > Amphibia > Caudata > Salamandridae > Lissotriton > Lissotriton vulgaris. Next base: position 257,512,549 of record NC_141686.1, read on the forward strand.
TGCACAACGAAGAGGACACACACAAACCCAGAGGTATAAGCCCTGTTCACTGTACACTGAGGTGCAGGTTGTTCCCAAAAAATACACAGACATTCACTGTACTTGCATGCAGACATAGGCGCAGAAATAAGAGCCACGGGCACACACGCAACACAAACCCTTGGTGTACATAGAAATAAATGCAGGCACATACTGGGTGCATTCACTCACTGTACACAGAGGTACTCAAGTCAAACTTGTACAAAGCGGCTCTTACAGTGCACAAAGATACAGACTCTCAGAGCGCATGCACTCAGAGCCTCCCCCTGTACACATGTGTACTGAATTCTGCTGTACACTGATGAACCCTATATACACAGTCAAAGCACCGCCAGTTCACAGAAGATATAAGCACACGCCGTATGGGAACATCCTCCCTTGGTCTTTTCTTATCCCCGGTTCCTTCCGCTACCACCTGAGGCTGTGCACATCCATCTTGCCTGCTGAAAGGCAATATTTCTCTCCATGTGTTCCCATACCTGGTTTGTCACGCAGTTTGGTGCTTATTTTCTCTCCATTGTAAAGAATAGTAGATGTTTCAGCACCCCGGCAAATGTGCTGCATAGCTAAATATATATAAGGTCCCAATGGCGTGACTGATTGCATTGCAAATGCTTGTTATAAAGTGGACCCCTACCTATATTCTGACTTGCTTGTTTTCTGTAAATGCTGATAAAACTCCACAAAAAGGGAACCAGACCCTGCTAGTTTACACCTGTAAACACTGATAAACACAGACGTCTCAAAACTGAACAGGAGGCGCTCTCTCACAAGCCTTGCAATTGCGACACCACCACAGGTTCACAGAGCTGATGGAAACCAGCATTAGAAACCATTACTGCTGTTCAGATTATGGATGCTGAGGGCTGGCCCCTTCTCTTACTATTGTCTCCCCTTCACTGCACCTGTACTTACGGATGTGCTCCATAAAAGGTCAAATATCATAACACACCACTCTCATAAAATTGGCCACGTTTCCTGGCTTTAAAGCAGTGGCTGCTGTGGAACTGACCCTTCAGCCCAGGTTGTGTATACATCTGCCATCTCTATCAGGAGGTGCGGGGATATGAGTGATCAGGTTTATTGATCTCAAGTGGGCTGCTGCTGTGATGATGGAATATGGTATGCGGTCACTTCTGAGACATATGGTGCAGAATCTAGGGACATATACCTTTTTCAAGCTAGCAACCACCACCTGGACCTTAGTTTCAGTTCCTCTTGTTTGCCACACTTAGTCCAAGATGGGCTTAGCTGCAGATTGCATGTTTCGATGGAGATTCTGAGGCTGAAGTCACAGTCAGGTCAAGGAGTCTCTTGGAAGGCTTGGATGCAGGGGTCAAATGAAATGTGGATATTGAATGGGAGCTATAAAGCTCTGGACAATCTCTTGATGACAGAACATCAGTTGTTCAGTGGAGTTCAGATAGCCCCTTTCTGAGTCTCATATTCTGACTCTGGACTGCTGGCTCCTGAGAAGCAAAGAGAAAGTGGAAATGGGCTGAGGATCCGGAGACACCACCTGACCAGGCAAGTAGGGTGAATAGGCATCAGCACCGAAGGAAAGAGCATGAAGAGAATGTCTCTCGGGGGCGTGGCTTGGACGTCGATGTAGGCAGCAGCGGACTCCGGGACTCCGCAGCCACCCTTCTCCCGCACGTATCCTGTTCATCGATTCCGGTCCCCCGACCCTGGAACGCACGTCGGAAAGCCTGGTGCCCACATTGGAAGGGGCGTACAGGGTTGCTGAGCGCCACAAACAGCATAAGAGAACTTCTTCCCCATGCTTGGTGAGGCCCGGGGTCAGCGCAAACAAAATGGCGGCCGGCGCTGCTGACGGGAGCGCCTGACTGGAGATCGCTCATCGCTGCGCAAAGGCTCCTGTCGGAACCAGAGCTGAGAAGAGGGAGGACAAGCCCTAGGAGCCACTGAAGGTGGGGGGATCTTACCTGGGTCCGGTGGGTCCTCACGGGAGGCCAGACTGAAGCGGTGCCTGACTTTAGGAAGCGAATTGGAAGGCATCTCGTGGAGAAGTGTGGCTCAAAGGTTAGAGCAAGCAGACCTCGATGCAGAGCTCTGGCCAGGGACCAGGGTTCGATTCCTGCCCCGGCGGGTCTCGGGCTCATTAATTCCCCTGACCAGATATTCTCGCCTCAGTGCCCATTCTGATCTTGGGTCCCACGCTGCAACTCTGGGCAATAGCTTGCTTAGTCTCCACAACGGCCCCCTCAACGCGAGGGATGCCTGGTCTGCACCATGGGGGTACCCAGGAGTGGACACTTCACAGGGAAAGCCAGGAAGGGTTCCCTTGCGGTATTCGTACAAGCGCTGGGAAACCCACTGCGGGTAGCTGTGCGCTATACAAGTACAAAAACATTTACAAAAACAAAACATTTACATCTCGTGGAGCTGGGGAAATGGACGATTAACCCCTGAGGAGCGACACCCCTTGGTATTCGGCGGTTCCACTGGTGCCCATCCTGCAACTAAGGAGGAGAGTCACCTACTGTCCTTTGCGATCCCCTACTGCCTGAGTGATTCATTAGGGGTCCGATCGGACAAGCGCTGTGGAGCTCAATCCTGAGTCCCGATTGGGCAGACGCTGGTCTGGAGATAGGCCAATTTGACCTCCCAAGAGCTGAGGTACGGAGAAGTGGCTGGAGATGCTGGGCCAAGGGAGGGTTCTGCCTTGAAGGAGTGGGGCCCATCCGTGAGAGGCAGAGGCTGGAGATGGACAGGAGGGCTTTGTATCAGCGTTACCTGAGGGCCACGTCTGGACCTGTGTGTGCGAAGCAGAGCTGAGGGACACGGATACTTCGGGACATTGCCCATTTATGACCTGTTAGTACTGGTGGGCTCCCGAGTTGCCTGATCTAACTGCTGGGAGAGAGAATCCGGTGGAACACCCTTTACAGGTTTGGCTGAGTTTGAAGAGAAGTCACGATCTGCCCGCCTGAGCGGAAGTGAGCACGAGGGGCACTGCAAGGCTGAGCAATAATTGACATTCCCAGGATGGATGGGCAGAGTGACTAAACAGAAATGATTTGAGGTCCTACCGCTCGATGACCCGGGTCATACTATGGACGAAGGGGACTCTGCAGCTGAGAGAAGAGTTTCCACGCAGCCACGGGACCCCTCATTGGGCGACATCATGCAAGCCATCATGACCTCGAGGGAGGCTTTGGAGAAGAGAATGGACTCCATCGGCTCGGACCTTTCCCTGCTTAAAGATGACCACCGGAAACTAAGGGAGACAGCCATGAAAGACATTCCGGACACGGTGGATGCCTTATGGAAAACGCTGAATGACGTGGTGCAGAGGGTCCATGTACTGGAGGTACGAGCAGAGGACAGCGAAGGGCGCTCCAGACGAAATAATCTCTGCATACTGAGAATCCCGAAGCGAGAGGAGGGGTCTGATGCTGTTCAATTTTTTGGGAAATGGATAAAAGCAGAGGTGGTGCTGGAGGGCCTCTCCCCCTTCTATGCGTTGGAGGGGGCGCACAGGGTTCCGGCCCGACCGCCGAGACCTGGAACCCCACCGCGCCCGATGGTGGTGAGACTTTTACATTACCGGGATCAAGACCATATCCTGCTGAAAGCCAGGGAGCTGCAAAACCTGCGAATTGGTAACAGTAAAGTACTGATCTGCCCGGATTACATCAGGGAAGTGCAGCGCCAAAGAGCCTCTTTCTTAACGGTGAAGCGGAAATTGTGACAATTACGCCTTCCCTACCTAATGCTGTTCCCGGCCCGGCTACGAGTAACTGCTGACGGAGGTACACATTTTTTCCTCACACCGCAAGCAGCCTAGGAATGGCTGGACTCCCGAGGAGAGTCTGGTGAGCGTTCACCGCATGCGACCTCGCCTTGCAATTTCTCCCCTGACATGCTGCCGAAGCACAGGCCCGGGTCTCCCATGGATTGGCGCCAAGAACGAGATATGGCGGTATTGGCGGTGGCCACGGAGATATCAGTCCAGCCAGCTATAATTCGGAGCGCATGAAGAGCTGAGAGGAGAGCCCTATCTCCAGCAGCGTCCACGGTCTCTCGGAGGCTGATCTCCTAGAGGTTACCTCGCAAAAAGCAGATGGGGTGTTTGGCTGAAAGAGCAGCAGGAACAATGTGTCTGTCTTCATGAGGTATCTGCGCTGCCTGGTTGGCGTTGGGACCCTGTACTGATTTGAGTGGCGAGATGCCTGGACATACTGTAGGAACCTTGAGGGGGTCTGGCCAGAGATGTTAACCTATGTGAGGGGGGTGAGGTTGTGAGGTTTTCTGGAATGATTGAGTTGACGTTCCAAGCAGCCTGAACTGAATAGATTTTCTAAGTGTATTTCTTTGTTTGGATGGCGATGCCGCGTTGGGTGCCTATCCTGGGGAGGGGGAGTTGGGGATGTTTTAATAGTGGGGTTTGGTATGGGGGGCTCGTGCATGTCGGGGGGTAGATGGGGTGGAACATTGCCTATATCATTGTCAGCAATGGGACCCACATTAGGATACACATGTCTCACATGGAATGTATGGGGCATGCATACTATGAGTAGGTGCCATAAGATACACTCATTCTTGACACGAAGGGGTATACAAATTGCCTTTTTGCAAGAAACCCACCTCGATGTGAAAGAAGGGAAAGCTTTTCAACGCTGCTGGAGGGGTCGAGTCTATACACATTCTCTGCGTATGCGAGGGGGGTATTAATATGGGTAAGAGCTGGGGTTCCCTTCCAGTGCACAGCACAATTGATTGACCCAGAGGGCAGGTATGTGGTCATTCAGGGGAAACTAGACGGTAGATATTTAACACTGGGATGTCTGTATGCACCTAATGTGGACCAACCCGCCTTCTTCTCTCTTCTTTCCCACAAACTAGCATCAGTACTGGTAGGGCCACTGTTACTGGGTGTCGATTTTAATTGGATCATGGATATAGACCTGGATCGTTCTCACCCCCCCTGCCGAATACACCCGTGCATAAACTGGCAATGGCGCGATCTACCTGGCAGCAGACTTGGGGATTAATAGACACTTGGAGGGCTCAGCACCCATTGGTTAAGGATTACTCCTTTTTCTCCGCACTATATGAACTACACGTCCGCCTAGACACCTTTCTATGTTCCCCAGTCGTGCACGGAGAGATCTGCAGTAGTGAATATCTCACTCGCACTCTCTCTGACCATAATCCGCTGATGGCCCAGTTGAGGTGGTCGCGGCCGCGCCCCAGAATCCCTACATGGAGATTGCGTCCGGAAGGGCTTGAGGATCAGGTCTTCCGTGCTACTATAGCCACGGCCATTGAAGACTATTTTCAGTTTAATGAGGGGTGTGTATCCGTGATTGCAGAGCAGAGCCCTGAATGAACGAACGAGAGAGAGAGGGACCAGCTCAACTCCCTACGTTGACATGACCAGGATCCTGGTGAGGTGTTCCAAGTTGGCTTATGGCATTTAACCATTTATTTTTCCTTCTAGGTTATGTATATGTACCTGTATATGCAAATGCTTTATTATTGTGCCATCTAATTGCTTCTTTCTTGTCACTCTATCATTATGTAATAAAGAGACTCCAGTGTGCATTAGTTTCATTTGTATGTTGTTTTTAAGAAGGAGCCCCAGTGTCTTTTTAGCCAGGTGCTGACGTATAGAAGGATGTGCGATTCCCTTCTTACAGGTAACTGATGACAGAAAGGTGCATGACTCATGATTGGAGATAATTGCAGATGGGAATGATTTGGCTTAACAGTTCTTGCATGGGAAGGACGGGCCCCTTTTCTCTACAGAAGGGAAATCGGTTCTAATCAGGGATGCTTAAATTATAGGGACAGTCGGATGACTCTAAGTCCGTAGGAAGACATTAAATAAGTATAGGCGGGAGACTAAAAATCCGTGGGAAGTTTTAAATAAGTATAGTCTGGAGACTCTAAATCCGTTGGATGACGTTAAATAAGTATAGTCGGGAGACTCTAAATCCGTCAGAAGACGTTAAATAAGTCGGGAGACTCTAAATCCGTCGGAAGACGTTAAATAAGTATAGTCAAGAGACTCTAAATCCGTCGGAAGACGTTAAATAAGTCGGGAGACTATAAATCAGTCGGAAGACGTTAAATAAGGACAGTCGGGAGACTATAAATCAGTGCAGTGTGGTAATTATGAGTTATAGTATGGATTTCCCCAGATTCTAATAGTGTTTCTAACTGTGCAAGCCTGTTTATTGCTATTCTCCCCATTCTCAGGTAGGTATTTTAGATGTTTGTCCTATAGGTCCTGAGAAGGGTTGTGGTACGAGGTAGCTGGGTGTTCTATAACTGATGAACTGATAACTTGGTATAAAAATCCGGTCATTACACAAGGACAACTTCAGGCCAAGAAAACTAGGAAAAGGCTGTAAACCCCTATTCTTTGCAATTCCCATCTATCATGCCACATGAGTAGGATGGCAGAGAAGGGCTCCCGTTGTACTGCTGTGAGGGACTGGAATCCCATTTGAGAGGTTTTCATGAATATTGTCCCTTGACACCATGTGCGGATTAGGAACCAAAGTTTGTCAGATCAGCTCTCACACTGCACATAGTGAGTGAGGAAGTCTGACAACTGCAAGGGGAATTTGGGGTGGGAGAATCTCCTCATGAGGCTTTTTTTTAAAGTGCAAATACAGCACATTTTACAACAACTCTTTTTATTAAAAAAACGTGTCCAATCATTGAATGGATGGATATAGATTGGAGATATGACTCTATGGCTCAATGAATGAATGATGGGTGAGGAGTGGGTGGTTGAATTAATTCAAGAATAGATGACAATAAATGTAGGCTTTTATCTATGGGGAGCAAATGGTCCCAAAAGACTGACCAAGGTGGGTGTTCTGATTTCATTTTTGCTTCTGCATTAATACATAACACTCCTAAAACACTGCTATAACAATCCTTGTGAAACACGCATAACCTAGATGTATTTCATACAATGTAGTGATTTAGAGCTCCCAGAATTAAACACAAAGCATTAAGCATTGTTCTAAAACCAGTAAACCTTGTATCATTCCAGGCTACCACTTGGAACATTGTGTGATCCTAAGCAATTACTTTTCCCACAGTATAATGGTACTCAATTTATAGTAATTTATTTCCTAGGCCACGTACAGAGGGCAAAACAACTAGCTTTCTTAACGGTTCATTACCAGCATCGTCATTCGGGCAGTGGGGTTGGGGCATGAATTGTCCTAAGTTCATGATAAGAATCTAGCTTGTCTAACACTTGCCACTCAATTCATCTGTATTTTTGAATATACTAAACTGAAATGTTTTGCCAAGCAGCGCAAACTCCTCAGCTCCTTCCACCAAAGGCCATGAAGGCCAAGGATGCTCGCGGAGACCGCGCAGGACACATGAGCCAACCAAATGCAAAATCAAATGGTTTTGAAGCAAACGAAGCTGACATGGGTGTACCACAGAAATATAGAGGTGAGAATCACAATGCATGAAATATGGTGACTAGAATTAATATTTAAAGGTATGTGAGAAGAGAGTTTGTATACCTAACTCCACATATATGTACATTGACGACAAGGTGCGTAATGTGCAGGTAAGAATAGTAATCAATACTTGCTCGATATGCACTTACCTTTCGATATTTTGTCACTCAATATTCTGTCCACGATGTCTCTATGCTCAGTATTTCTTAGTACAATCTGTAGTACAATCACAGTGGTCACACTTTAAAACCATTTCTTTTGCATTATTTGTTTTTGACATGCTGAAGCGCTGCAGGCAAGAAACGCAGCTGGCCAGAACCCAGCAAGCAAGCCAGCCCCTGCCAGCATTAAAAGTGGCCTCTGCCTTCCCAGCCTATCCGGGAAGACGCCTGGTACCGAGTAGGGCCACTCTGGGCCTGCCTTTAGGAATAAGAACCCACAGAGTGTGAGCGGCGGTAATATAGGGACTCGATCTGTCAAAATACCCACCGCCTCCCCAGTCCCCACGGTCTGACGCTGAAGGAACAGTGATGGCTCAGTGGGAACCAGGAAACCAAACCATGGGAAGGAATGAAGCTGGCTCTTGTGATTGAAGAGGTCACGGATCCAGAGCCACTGTGTTAGGAAAAAGACAAAGTTAGAATAAGGTGGAGTACACAGACTGATATGCAAAAAAGGCTGTAATTCACTCTGCACAGATCACAAATGTTGATAGAATCTTAACTGGCACTCTGGTAACCAATGTGGATCCAGCGATGTTTCTGGAAGAAGGAAAAGATGGAAGAGCTGGAAGAAAGGAGGAGGAGCAAACAATGCGAAGGCACAACATGCACAACACAGGAAGGCCAGATGCAACCTACACAACAGCAGAGGAAAGTCCTCTAACTAAAAAGGTTGCCAGGCGAGAAACTGACAGCTCTATGGGTTAAATTCTGCCTATATCACATCAGGGACACTTTCAGAAACATGAAGTGACCTTCTCCTGAAAACATCTCAAGCCTCATTACCGAGAAAAATCCAGGGGGCTCGTATGGTCGCCTTTTTAAGGATTCTATTCGAGAACTGTCCGTGGGTGACCTATGGGCCCTCAACCCCTGCATGACAGCATTTAAAATCACCATTAAGAAATGTGTCAGAATGAGCTCCCTCATCAGTGATAAAAACCACTTTGCCAAACGCAGACACATATGGGCAATTATGAATTCGTACGGGCGGTTAGCTCCCGCTACCTATCTGTCCTGCACCTACTCCCTGCATTTAAAACTTAGCTTTATGGCCATTAGATTTGGTGACTGGCAATTTTTAAAAGATCTGCCAGGCTGGCGTCATACGTCAGATGTTTTGTGTTGCCGAGGGTGCAGCAGGACGGCTGAAACTTTGGAGCAAGTGGTCTGACTTTGCCCAGCATTCATGTCACAGCGTAGACGTAAATTGAAAGCGGAGTGGAACAGGCTGGGCATCCGGTCTTGCAGACAGGCAATCATCGCGGCCTTAAGCCCAGAAAACACTGCTTTAAATATAGGCCTCACAACCTTATATGCCTTGCATACCGCAATTTTATGTATGTACCCTTTTTGTTGGCAACAGCCAAAATTAAATTGCATTATTTTTAAGCTGCTAAAAAAAAAGTTTTCCTTTTTACTTTTCTGTATTTTATCACAAATTGATGCTATTGAACTGTTGCTGCTATTTTTATCTGATCTCACTTTTTAAACCCTGTAATTATTTGTCGAACATTAGATTGTTTTACAAGCCCAACACTGCTAATCAACAATACCACAACCTTCCTACCTTTTAAAGCTCTGTTTAATGTTATGTGGATTGTTCACAATAGGATGCTGCATAACGCAATGTGGAAAACCTGTATCTATCCACTGTTGTTTACTTGATGTTTGTTACAATGTGTATTGCTGTTGGTGCTCATTTTAAGGATATTATTTTATATCCAAATAAAGATTATTATTATTATACATCTCAAGCCTCATAATAATTCATACAGATACACACACACCCATTCCCCTAAAATGGTCACAACATATGACTCAACAAGCCTTTTCCTTTACACACACTATAGTGTGTAGTAGTCGGTTACTCTGCACGTTTGCAAATAAAAAGTCTGTGTAAGATTCCCTTGGTGTGCGGTGAAATCCTTGGCGGGGTCATTTGGTGATTAACAATCGATGAAGGGCAGTCCACCCTCGACACTGGCACCCTCTGTGAGAGAGATAGATATATATGTGTTGCAGTATTTCAATCCCTGACAGCCCAGTGGACACATCAGCCAGCGAGTATTGTAGCATGCTTGGGCTCGTCTTCCTCAAACCTCGACAGCGGTGCCCTACAGAGGATGTATTCTGTAGGGCCATCACTCGAGTTCCCCCTGGACAGAGACCTCAGCCAGAGGAAGTGATGCAGCGCTACTCGGGAAATGTTTTCTAGAACCTCATCAGCTTTCCCTGAAATATTAAATCACACAATTCTCGTCAGTGGGGCCCATAATACTGCGAGTCACTCATAAACACTTTCATCCCATTTCAAGGATCGGTGAAAATCAAAGGAGAGCTGCTGGATCATAGCGGAGTGTCTAAATGAAAACTAGATATTTATACTATTTACACCTGCAGTTTAATTTGCTTTTACCATAGTTTTATAATCAAGACAATTATTCAGACACACCACCATCGTTTAGTCGACGGATCTGCTAGTAAAAATTAGGCTAAGGAAAATACAAGACCAGCTTAGTTCTCCATTTATCTAATTTTTATTCAAAGTAGATTTTAGCATATCTGATGTTTATTCACTTTATTTTATTTATTGTATTCAGAAAAGGACTTCAAGAAAGAAAGAGTTTAGCTCAAACATTTATATTCATTTAATTCAGATTCAGGAAGGAAAACATTATTATAGGACACAGATATTAGCAAAAGTCAGAATTGTTCCCACAGTCCATTTCACTATTCTCCCTAACTATCAGCCTCATGTAAAGACTCCGTACCCATTCAAAAAAATTTTAAAGTTCAAAGATTCTTACGACTCAGGAAAATTCAGTATTCCGGCAGCATCTCAGGAGGATATCGAAAAGAGAGTTTTTTCTTAAGTCGATCATATTTCTTTTGTACCCTTTTTCACTAACTTAATCTATCTAAAAAGTAACTATCATTCGTCTATAACACTTCTGATTTGCTTGTCCAAGGATGGATGAGCATCACCTCATCATTTTATTACTTAATTAAATAGTCCATTGTTTTTAGAATGTCCGATTCTGTCACATCCTCAATCTGGTATTAACCAGTACATTTCCTACGATTCACAATACTGATGTCCATATTTGTTGGCAGTCAACTGAGTTTTTCAGTTCACGCTGTCCTTGACCCACACTGTTCAGGCACAGGCAGCTCACATTCACGCTTGACTTTGGCTGCACATGCGCGGTACATCTTTCTTTCAGAGTTTACTGAAACGTCCATGTTTTAACAAGGCCTCACAGGTCAGAACGGGAACTATCATAGAAACAAACACAAAAATAAATGTTAGTTATTGAATTATAGCCCTTCTGTTTACCTCCCTCCCTTATACTAAGATTTCCCTGTTAGTTGTTACCTAGCAAAATAAAGCAACACTTATGCATGATTTACTCACCAATCTCCGGCTTTATGCCACCAATAGACAGACAAAAAGCATTTGCATGCCGCTTTTGGTTAATTAATGAAGCTGCATTAATTAAGAACATCACAACATCACTCAGTTAGTTGATTATAGTTTGCGACAACAAGGCAAATTAGTTTCCCACGTGTATTTGTGTGTGCATTCTATTCTACGTTGATTATTTTCAAAAACCACACAATTAGTTAAGGTTATTGTTATGAGAAAATGATTTCATGAGTGGTATACAAAATGTGTTTCTCCACCTCGCTCCATCAAAAGTAAACTCATGACCATCTGTTTAAAGGTCTTGTGGGATATGTTTGGGATAAACTGCTATTTCTCAACATTAAACTACTCCCACTTCTTAGAGTTTGCAGGAAGTTGTAATAAAACAGTTAAGGGAATGATGACTTCTTTGGAATGTGTTTGGCTATCTGTTTTTATGAAGTTCTGCTGTTAAGTTCTGTTGTTTATGGCTATCAATAGTGCGAGGTTATAAGCATTGCCCCGAATGATTACTAGCAGCTGGGGTTTTTGCAAGCATTTGACTGGTTGCCTTTGTCTTACTCCTCAGTGCAATGCCCTTAGTACGTTAGCTGTGGCACAGCGAGCTTCATGCTCGCTGTGCCACAGAAGTCAAGCTACACTTCACTGAGGAGATCTAACTAGGATAAACAAGGCTTGAGGTTACTTATGTCCCTGTCTAGAGGAGACTTGGGCTGGCTATTTGGACTGGACTGCCCCAATGGGAGCAGGACCAAGGTTGATATCCTTGGGGGTGGTATCATAAGTGGCATACATTCTAGAATGTAATGGAGTGATTGTCCGTAGCAGATGCTTTTGCAATCATTCCATTGATAACACTTGGGTTTTCGTCTGTGTAATACCCTAAGTGTGATGGGTATTCCCAGAAGTGGGTTCTTTGCTCACTGTTCCACAGGACTCGAGCTATACCTCACAGATGAGACCCAAGAGTGATGGGAATTCCCAGATGTGGGTTCTTTGCTCGCTGTTCCACGGGACTTGAGCTATACCTCACCGATGTGACCTAAGAGTGATGGGTATTCCCAGATGTGGGTTCTTTGTTCGCTGTTCCACGGGACTTGAGCTATACCTCACCGATGTGACCTAAGAGTGATGGGTATTCCCAGATGTGGGTTCTTTGCTCGCTGTTCCACGGGACTTGAGCTATACCTCACCGATGTGACCTAAGTGTGATAGGTATTCCCAGATGTGGGTTCTTTGCTCACTGTTCCAGAAGACTCGAGCTATACCTCACTGATGAGACCTAAGAGGGATGGGAATTCCCAGATGTGGGTTCCTTGCTCACTGTTCCACAGGACTCGAGCTATACCTCACCGATGAGACCTAAGAGTGATGGGTATTCCCAGATGTGGGTCTAGAGGGGACGTGGGCTGGCTATTTGGACTAGACTGTCCCAATGGGAGCAGGACCGAGGCTGATATCCTTAGGGGTAGTCTCGTGAGTGGCATACTTTCTTGAATGTAATGGAGTGATTGTCCATAGCGGATGCTTTTGCAATCATTCCACCGATAACCCTTGGGTTTTTATCTGTGTAACACCCTAAGTGTGATGGGTATGCCCAGAAGTGGGTTCTTTGCTCACTGTTCCACAGGACTCGAGCTATACCTCACCGATGAGACCTAAGAGTGATGGGTATTCCCAGATGTGGGTTCCTTGCTCACTGTTCCACAGGACTCGAGCTATACCTCACCGATGAGACCTAAGAGTGATGGGTATTCCCAGATGTCGGTTCCTTGCTCACTGTTCCACAGGACTAGAGCTATACCTCACTGATGAGACCTAAGAGGGATGGGAATTCCCAAATGTGGGTTCCTTGCTCACTGTTCCACAGGACCCGAGCTATACCTCACTGATGAGACCTAGAGTGATGGGTATTCCCAGATGTGGGTATAGAGGGGAGTTGGGCTGGCTATTTGGACTGAACTGTCCCAATGGGAGCAGGACCAAGGCTGATATCCTTAGTGGTAGTCTCGTGAGTGGCATACTTTCTAGAATGTAATGGAGTGATTGTCCAAAGCGGATGCTTTTGCAATCATTCCACTGATAACCCTTGGGTTTTCATCTGTGTAACACCCTAAGTGTGATGGGTATGCCCAGAAGTGGGTTCTTTGCTCACTGTTCCACAGGACTCGAGCTATACCTCACCGATGAGACCTAAGAGTGATGGGAATTCCTAGATGTGGGTTCCTTGCTCACTGTTCCACAGGACTCGAGCTATACCTCACCGATGAGACCTAAGTGTGATGGGTATTCCCAGATGTCGGTTCCTTGCTCACTGTTCCACAGGACTAGAGCTATACCTCACTGATGAGACCTAAGAGGGATGGGAATTCCCAGATGTGGGTTCCTTGCTCACTGTTCCACAGGACTCGAGCTATACCTCACCGCTGAGACCTAAGAGTGATGGGTATTCCCAGATGTGGGTCTAGAGGGAACTTGGGCTGGCTATTTGGACTGGACTGTCCCAATGGGAGCAGGACCAAGGCTGATATCCTTAGTGGTAGTCTCGTGAGTGGCATACTTTCTAGAATGTAATGGAGTGATTGTCCAAAGCGGATGCTTTTGCAATCATTCCACTGATAACCCTAGGGTTTTCATCTGTGTAATACCCTAAGTGTGATGGGTATGCCCAGATGTGGGTTCTTTGCTCACTGTTCCACAGGACTCGAGCTATACCTCACCGATGAGACCTAAGAGTTATGGGAATTCCTAGATGTGGGTTCTTTGCTCACTGTTCCACAGGACTCGAGCTATACCTCACCGATGAGACCTAAGAGTGATGGGTATGCCCAGATGTGGATTCCTTGCTCACTGTTCCACAGGACTCGAGCTATACCTCACCGATGAGACCTAAGAGTGATGGGTATGCTCAGAAGTGAGTTCCTTGCTCACTGTTCCACAGGACTCGAGCTATACCTCACCGATGAGACCTAAGAGTGATGGGTATGCTCAGAAGTGAGTTCCTTGCTCACTGTTCCATATGACTCAAGCTATACCTCACAGATGAGACCTAAGAGTGATGGGTATGCTCAGAAGTGGGTTCCTTGCTCATTGTTCCACATGACTTGAGCTACACCTCACCGTTGGGACCTAAGCGTGATGGGTGTGCCAAGAAGTGGGTTGTTTGCTCACTGTACCACAGGACTTGAGCTATACCTTACTGATAAGGCCGAGAGTGGTCGGGAGTTGCTTAAGTTTCGGTATGGAGGGGACCTGTTGTGGCAGCTTAGGCTCACTTTTTGAGAAGAAGCAATGACAACCTGCATATAGCTGGTCTGGAGTGATGAAGTGACACAGTGGGTGAAAACAAGAGCCTGGCTTGTGAAAAAAGCAATCACCAGTGGCTCAGATTACTTCAAGCATTCTTTCCATCCCTTTGGTCTTTACTAACCAAGGGTTACTCTTGGACTGTAGGCCCCTAAGCATGCACAATGTCAGAATGCCTATCAGCCTCACTATAATGCTGCAAGGCACACTGGGAAAGAATGGTCAAGATGGAAGACCCAGACATGTCGTGGATCATCTCTTATTAAACTGGTAGAAGTGTTGTGCACCCGCTCAAAGCGAGCACTCAGCTCATGAATCAGACTTTTCCTTGCAGCCATAATAGACCACAAGGGCCTCACAAGGGAAGGAATAAGGATGCTGGGGTAAACTGCAAACAAAACCTCTGATAAAGGTGGAGCACAAAGCAGCAACATGAGAAAACATAACTTTGTGATGGCACACAGCGAAGGTGTCAATGAGATACACATCAACTTCAGCCCTTGAGTGTAAGGAAGGTACTCAACTGATTTCTTGTTTCAATCTCAGGGATTGACAGGATTTGCTGCTTTTTCAATTGTGTGGGTTTTGTTTGCTGTTTTTTGCAATAAATATAATAAAGGTTAATACTCATGTTTGGTCCTGCCATTTATCTGCTTTGCTTCACTTCAGACTCTACTCCGCCCTCACAGCTCACATCAACAAGAAGGCCAAGTCTGATAGAGAAATGAAATGAAACATGCATTTGTGGAGCGCATGGCTACCCGAAGGCATCCCAGCGCTGGCAGCAGCAGATAGTAAGGAAACCAACCAGGCTAAGGGAATAGCCTAGTCTTTAACAATTTGCGGAAGGCCAAATTATTAGGTTCCTTTTGAAGATGGAGTGGAAGGGAGCTCCATAGCCTGGCCGCATTATATGAGAATAGCTGCCCCCCACTTCTGGCTTTCTTAATCCTGGGGACAGTAACCACGTTCAAGTCATCTGAACGAAGTCGTCTGTTAGCCTGATAGGGCTGGATGGTGGTGTGGTTAATGGCAGGGCTCTTCCCGGAAAATGACCTGTGAGCAATGCACAGCGCCTTAAAGTTAACTCTCTCCCTGATGGGAAGCCAGTGGAGGGCGTTCAAAGCAGGTTTGGCTGATTGATGTTTGGGAGTACCCAGAAGAAGTCTGGCTGCCCAATTTTGTATAATCTGAATTTTGGAGAGGATCACAATTGGAACACCGAAATAAAGGGCATTCCCGTAGTCCAGCTGTGACAGGATAAGGGCTTGAACCATGGTTTTTCTTGCCTGGAATGGGAGAAGAGGGAGGACTTTTCGAAGCACCTCAAAATGCCCAAGCATGTGGCTGCCATATTACATGCCTGTGTCTTAAAAGTGAGGTCTTGGTCTAACCAGATGCCCATGCTTTTTAACTATGTCTTAGGGGTAGGGACGGGGCCCATAGTGGTCGGGCATATTGTATTTAGGTCAGGGGGGACCGATGCCCCAGGATCATTATCTCGCTTTTTTTCCCCATTCAATTTCAGGAAGGAGTTAATATGTGTACACCAAGAGGTAATACTGGCTCCGCTGACAAGCTCATATAAGCGTTAAACAAGGTGGGGCTCAGGAATGACCCCTGAGGAACTCCACAATACAGGGGCATCTTAATAGAGGTCCCCTCATCGTCAAAGACCTGAAAGGATCTATTACTCAGAAAGGACTGTAGCCATGCCAGAGCAACTCCGGTTACTCCCAATTTTAGTCTATGAACCAGGATATGATGGTTAACCGTGTTGAAGGCTGCGCTAAGGTCCAAAAGAATGCCGATAGCAGTGCCTAAAGAGTCCATAATTCTCTTTTACTCTTCCACGACTGATAGCAGGGCAGTTTCAGTTCCCTGGAGAGGTTGAAAACCCATCTGAGATGGGTGGAGAAGTTTGTGTTTCTTTGGGAAAGCAGACAACACCGAGTTGATATGTTTTTCGTCAATTTTGCTAGTCCCGGGGAGAAGTGATATGGGACGGTAATTTCCCAGGACAGATGGGTCAAGGCTAGGTTTTTTAGAAGTGCCTTCACCATTGCTTCCTTCCATAGAGGGACAACTCCCGAGGAAAATGAAGCGTTAATCAGCTCTAAAATGACGGGGGAAGCAACTCCTCCCACCTGTCTCCGTGTCTTTAAAGGTGCTGGGTCTTTGGGCGAGCCACTTTTTACCTGAGACAGGATGCTATCAAGTACAGGCCTATCCATCAGGGGAATAGTTTCCAGGAGAGGTTGGTTACTGTGAGTATTTAAGTTCAGTGTGGAGCCCTTAGTCGAGGGAAAGGAGATGATGATGGTTTTAATTTTGTCGAGGAAGAACTCAGCTAAATCATTACAGCAGGAATCTGAGGTATCAAGGGTTACTAGGGGGGGGGGGACTCTAAGAAGAGTTTTGGCAATACCAAAGATCTCATGGGCGGAATTAGCTGCTGTTAAGATTTTGTCTTCGTAGTAAGCTGCCTGGGCTAATTTAATTTCAGCTTTGTATAGTTTTATTGCTTCTCTGTATTTCAACTTCTTGTCGTCCGAGAAGTCTTTCCTCCATGATCTCTCGAGGGTCTTACAAATCTGTTTTAAATCCTTACGTTTTGAACAGAACCATCCCATTCTATTGCTTCCTGTTTTAGTGTGAATCAGTTTTTCAGGAAGAAGCAAATCTTGGGAATTTTGAATCCATTTAATAAAATTTTCATTGCCAGTAACGACGTCAGTGGCTGGTACTGGCCTAGTTTTCTCTAACTCTGTGGTCCATTGCTCTATCGACAATTCGGACCAGGGACGTGAGCTAGTACATGTTGGTTTCGTATTAGACACTATGGGTGATGGGGACCAAAAAAGTGGAATAAGAAAGTGGTCAGACCACGGTACAGGGATGGGTTTCCCTCCCACTAAATCCTCCAAGTTTGAAAAGATGGGATCTAATAAGTGCCCTTTGATATGGGTGGGATCGGTAACTTTTTATTAGAACTGATAGGCTGCAAGGTCCTTTGTGATATCAGTTGAAGCCATCTGCAAAGGATTGTCAAAGTGGAGATTCAAATCTCCCAATAATGTGAAGTTGGCCGAGGTACTAGCAAAGTTAGCTGCCAGGTCAGGCAAGGAATCCAAAATTGGGCTGGGAGACCAGGGGGCCGGTATATTAAAATAACTGAGAAGGTGTGCACTGGTGAGAATCCTATGGAGAAGGCAGCGTTTTTGCAATCTGGTATTGAGCTCCCTGACATACGACAGGTTAAATAGTTTTAAAAAAATATTTGCAATCCCGCCTCCTTTACCTGTGGGCCGATTGAGCCTCTGGATAGATTAGCCAGGAGGAAGCGCCTGGACAAGGTCAGGGACAGAGCTTGCGTTAAGCCATGTTTCCATTAGAAACAGGACCTCTGTCCATTCTTCTTCTAAGAGGATAGAAATGTTGTCTGTAGGCTTGGCAGCGACCTGCAGTTTAGCAGGAACATTTTGTAATTTTTAGGTTTGGCGCAATTAGGGTGTGCGGCTGTTGAAAGCTTAAAACAACAGTGGGCACATTCTGTCGAATCACTATCTGGAAGAATGGAATGTTTGCAGTTGGTTATTATGGGGCCCATTAAGCTTAGCAGCTCCTCTGCCTCATAGTGCACCCCTCATGGGATATGAGAAGCTGTGGTTGTGGCCCCTGGCCCCGACCGGGCGTAGATGGGCTTGCCTTTGGTGCACCAGCTGCTCGCCTCTGCTGCGCGCCCGGTATGGCATTTTGCCTAAAAGGATTCTGCCCCCGGAAGTGAGGGAGCTGGGAGGAGGTACCAAAACAACTACATTGAGTAACGCTTGGCAAAACTACCTGTTCTGGACACAATCGCTGCCGTGAGGGGAACGGCTCTTCGGTCCTTCAATCCTTCCTGGGAGTGCCGCTCCAGTGGTCCCAGCGCCGCCGTGAGGGGAACGGCCATCGAAGTCGCAGCAAGCCACCTCCGCCGCAGGGACTACACTTCCCAGCTGCCCCGGCGGGTGTGGCGCGACCAACGTGACATCATCATCGGAGCGCCCCTTAAAAGGGAGGAGTGCCGGGCAAAGGGCGGGCCCTCTGTGGCCCTCAGTGGCCGAGGTAGGCCGGGCTGGGCACCGGTATTTACATTTTACTGTTGAATAAATAATACATTAACATACTGCAGACGAAAAAACTGTGAGGAGACAAATCCCTCATTTGGTTTAGTATTTTCAGCACTACCTGTGTATTGGCTTTTTAAAGACAGTCTGTTAATTACTTTACGAAACATTTCATACAATTCTGGTGATATTGGTCTGCATATAGGTTACAGCCTCTCGCACTATGACAGCAAAGAAGTTACGCTCTGGAAGAGTGCTATGGGGGAGGTCATGCATAAAAACGAGATCTAACCCCCTGAGGAACAAATATGACAATAGAATTCAATTGAAGGGACAAATGCAGCTAATGCAAATATGGGAAAAACCTGCTAATAAGGATACGGAAGGACCTCTAATAAAAGACGAAGGGTTGATATCACAAACGGACTCTCACCATGAAGTAGTGACTGATCTAACTACGATGAGTCAGCCACATACTAATGAAGTAATTCTCCCACCATGTTCAACTAAAGGAGATCTTCCTAATCCGTTGTTAATAAATTTGGAAGTAAAACAACATAATGTGAATGTTGAACACACAGAGAAAGATATAGTGGAACTATCTATTCCGTCCAGTATTGATCTAGAACTCTGTGGTCGCTATATGGGCGAGGGAACGGTGAATCAGTCTGAACTAATCAAAACCCCTAATAGAGCGACGCCCTCTGGATTACTACTATATAGTAGCACTCCTTCTATAGCATCCAATGATATCTTTTCTATGCATAGTGAGTTGAAATCTCCACAACTAAATCTTTCTGGGATCCGTGCTAATACTGCGTCTGGCTATCCAAAAAATGAAAAACCGATTTCGGATTCTCTGATAGCTCTTAAAGATTTACTGGCCTCTATATTACTTCTATTAGGTAAATTTGCAGTGAGTTCTGACTGCATTATGGACTCAGTTACCGAGATTTTGAAAGTATTAGTGGCAAAAAATATGGAGAACGGAATAGCTCCTCCTACTAATTCTGTTGCCCTAAATGCCATGGACAGTAATACTTCATTAAGAAAAATGCAGTGGTTGGGATGACGTTAAAGGTGGATATCCATGAGCCTTCTGAGACCCTAATCCCAACTTCCTTAAAAATGTCGAATGAAAGAGAAAAAGACTCTATAGTGAAGGAAGAAAGTTCACTGGTGATACATCAATCTACTGCAAAAGGTCAATTAATGGAGGAAGAATGTCCGGTAGAGGGCAATCAAACTACTGGAAATGTTTTATTCCCTATCTTTAATCAAGAGAAAAAAGAACGCGAAGTAACATCTGGTACTAAGGGAATAAAAAAAGAAAAAAGCAAAAAGTATAAAGGTAAGAATAGGAAGCCAGTCCGTAAGTATGCGAAGAGAAGACAGAGGCAAATTTTATTCCAAAAACATTTAAATGAAGCCTCTGATGTAATAGAAATTTTAGAAAGTTTAACATCGGATACTCCCAGAAAAGAGGCAGTGGTTTGTGTTACCAATTCTGTAGTGAAAGATACCCCCGCTGTCAACAATAGCAATGGGAGAGTCCTGTGTTCTGAGGTTAATGAGACAGAACTCCCTGCACCAGTTGATGAAGACACAAGAATTGAGCCTACAGTAATAAGGGTACTTAATCCATCTGCCCCTATTTTTCGGTTGCCATCTGAAGTGACATTGGTCTCAACAAACCCGCCTTTGAAAGATCCTCCCCTGTGGGTGGATACCTTGACACTGGATTTTCTGCCATTATTCGATTCGGATCTAAATTTGAACAGATCATGGTTGCTTAATTGCCTTAAGGACATTAAGTGCTTAAAACTAATTCAGTCAAGTGATATTGACCTGGTTTCAGCAATAACATGTGATAATGGGCAACGAGCAAGGGTTAAATTTTGCTCAAAAATAATTGCTAATCTCGTTCTGGCAATTCTTACGGAAACTTGGCTCAATTAATCATCATCGCCTGTCATTGATCTCTTAGTACCACCTCAATATAACATCGTGAGACTGGATAGGCTAAAGAAAGTAGGAGGAGGTATAGCCTGCATCCACCGATCAGAGATTGAGGTCTACCAAATCCAAGCCGACCCCCTGGAATCCTGTGAATACCTTGGTCTGAATATAAGATCATCAAGTAACCAAAAATGCAACCTGCATGCGTTTTACCATCCACCAGGTGATAACGCAAAGTTCACAGAGCAACTAATAGAGATCATAACGGCCAACTCCAATTCCGAGGCCAACAACATTTTCCTGGGAGACTTTAATTTACACTGGGGCGACGATAATGACATAACGGTTAACTCGCTCAAAGAGTTCCTGGCCGAACTAAACCTTACACAAGCATGCACACAACCTACACATGCACAAGGAGCGACCTTAAACTGGATTATCTCAAAAAAGAAAGAGACATCAATCCGCGCTATAGATCCATGTGATTGGTCGGATCATCACACCATAACATTCGTGATTCCCAAAGTGAAAAAGGGTAGGACTGTGCAACCCCTCAAGTCCAAAAAAGCGATCCGAGATACAAAGGAGGCGAATATTGAGCTATTGGTTGCTAACTGCGAAAGAGACTTAAAGCCACCTAACGACATGCAGAATGTAAACGAGCTGACCGATCACTACATAACCTCAAATGGAAATATCGTCAATGACACCATGCCACTAAAACTAAAAAGAGTCACATAAAAGCCAAAAAATCCTTGGTTTAGTGGGTCACTGAATGAGGACAGGCGCAAACTGAGAATGGCTGAAAGAAAATGGAGACAACACCCTTCCTCCCCAGAGCTGAAAGCCCTCAGAAAAATCAGGAACCAATATAACAAAAAGATAATCAACTCCCAAAAAGAATTTATAAGAGCAGAACTTGACAATGCCAAAAACAGACCACGGAAACTCTTCGAGATCTTAAAGCAACAGTCAGATAAACTAGCCAAATCGGCCCAAGAGAACTCAAAAACGCCCTTAAGCTGCGAGGAATTCTCTTAATTTTTCACGGAGAAGACCAAATCGCTAGAGGCAGAGCTCTCAAACGCTGTGGCTATCCTCCCAACCCAACCGTTGCCGACCAGCGAGGCTTCCATGACAACAGAGAATACTAAGACAAAAAATAAAGCAAATTGGGACACATTTGAATTATATGACCAGGACAAGATCGCCAAAACGCTGTCTGAAATCAGACCGAACAACCACTATCAGGACCCTCTACCTGCAAAGTGTGTTAAAGAAATCAGCCATATCGTGGTCCCGATCTGGACCAAAATAATAAACGCGTCTCTTGCACAAGGGATCCTCCCTGACTGCCTAAAAACAGGACAAGTGGTGCCAATAATCAAAAAACCAACAGCGGAAACAACAGATCCGAATAACTACCGACCAGTAACCAACATCCCTCTACTGGCCAAAGTAATTGAGAAATGCGTGCAGAGCCAACTGAACCAACACATCACCAAGTTCTCCTTACTAGACGAATGCCAATCAGGATTCAGAGCAGGACATAGCACGGAAACAGCGATCCTGCATATTGTAGATGACGCGTTACAAGCCCTAGACCAAAATCAAGCAAGCCTATTGATTCTACTCGACCTATCATCTGCATTTGACACGGTAAATCATGAAGCATTATTGTCCAGGCTGCAGGACAGGATGGGACTATCCGGAAATTTGCTGAAATGGTTCAATTCTTTCCTACGGAACAGAACACAACGATTCCTGGTTAACCAAGCAATCTCACCCCCTTGTCCTAATACAATTGGGGTCCCGCAAGGTTCTACGCTATCACCGGATCTATTCAACCTGTATGTCGAACCTCTTACAGACATTCTTCGGAATTCTCAGATATCCTACCACATGTACGCAGATGACACGCAAATATACTTGAAGATCGCCTCCCTTGATGACATCGATCTAATGAATGAGACATTAAAGATGGCTTTACAATGGTTAACTACTAATCATCTGAAACTAAATGCCCATAAAACAGAATTCTTGCTAATTTCACCTCCAAGGAGCCATTCTGAAATAAAGGAATGGACCAAATTGGTGACTGCGCTTAACTGCACCCCAACCCTAGTCAACTCAGCTAAATCACTAGGAATCACATTGGATGAGAACCTTGACATGAAAGCCCACATTAATTCAATGGCGAAAAGCGCCCGCTACCATTTGAGCTACCTAAGAAAATTAAAACCATTCATCTCAGAGGCAGATCTAAAACTGGCTATACAATCCCTAGTTATATCGAGGATCGAATATGGTTGCTCCACATTAGCTGGCCTACCTAAAACATCCACAGCACCACTAAAAGCCTGTCTCAACGCAGCGGCAAGACTCATCACAGGATCTAGGAAATTTGATCATATATCTCCTCACTTCAAAGCACTAAACTGGCTTCCTTATGAGGCCAGAATTCAAATGAAGTTAGCATGTATTACCCACAAAGCGGTGCACTATAACACGCCAAGATACCTAGCCAAGAAAATCAAGTTATCGGGAGGAAACAGACCAACTAGAAGCGCCAAGGAGCTGCTGTTGCGGCCAGCCATCTTCCGAAAGAAAAAGTCTTATGACCGAACATTCTCTAGAGCTGCCCCCAGAGTCTGGAATTCACTCCCTCCAAGTGTGAGGAAGATTCAAAATATTGTAACATTCAAACGGGAATTGAAGAGTCTTATGTTGAGTAAATACCTTGCATAGGGAAGCAGGCGGATCGTGGGTTCGAATACTTATGTCAGCTGAAGGATGGCCCTCTCAAGAATATTATTCAAGAATGTTATCATTGATAAGGGACTAACTCCTCACACAAGCCCTGACTGTGTCCTGAACGCTACCACAGTCCTAGGCGAACTTATAATTGTTTTCTAAAGCCAAAACTATATAACCTCTACCTCACCTTAGTTGTCGATATAGACATGGATATAAGCTAAGCCTCACCTACCTTTATTGCTAATTGCACATGCGTTTGGAATAGTTAGATTTAGGCACCCTCTCATAGCCACAGTTTCCTCTACCTCATATCTGTTTGTTTGTATAAATGATTCTGTATTGCCAATATGTAACCTACCTCGATGTTAAGCGCTCTGATACCCACGGGTCTTATTCGCGCTATACAAAACACTATAATAAAATAAAATAAAATAAATAATGTAGAGGGATAGATGTGTTACCTTTCATTAGTACTTGCTCCAGAGAAGGATCTTTAACGTCGGGTGTTAGGCAGGACGTTCCGCCTGCCCATAATAAAGACCTAAAAATCTGTGTTTCAAGGGGTAAGCGTATGGTTTCGAAGATACTTCCATGTTATGAGAATATGATTCCTTCTCAATGTCAAGACCCCCAGCAGTGGAATTGGCTACCAGGAGCTCTATCGAACAATACATCGAACAACAAACGACTATTTCAACATCTTTAACAGTCAATTGAAAATTATCTCCTGGAATGCTGCAGGTCTCTATAATTCCCCTGAGAAATTGGATTTTCTTCTTTCTTTGAAGGCAGATGTACTATGTGTACAAGAAACATGGTGTAAAGATATACAATACGGGGGGAAAGATTATTTTGTTTTTGAGGCCCCCGCTATACCCTCAAATAGAGGTCATGCGAAAGGGGGAATTGCCTGTTTTTTATCTAACTCCTTACAATGGCAATTTTCTCACTATACCGATACTAGTAAGCTTTTCCAAGTAATAACCATTAATAACCTGTCATTAGTAGGTAGTCGAACATCACTTGTAATCGTAAATGCATATATACCGCCAGAACATACTTTTAATTCTGGTCTAAAGCGAATGTTTTCTTATGTAAAGCAATTGTTAGAGCTTTTTGAGCCTCCATATATCCTACTTATGGGTGACTTAAATAGTAAAGTGTCCAACCTAAGTTTAGATATATTTAGAAACAAATCTAAGGAAGAAGCATATAATATACCTCAATCTGTATTTCCCAATAAAATAAAAACTAACAAAAGAGGAAAGATTTTACTTGAGGAACTGAGCTCGGTAGAGGGGCTCATAGTGAATGGCAGAATGCCTTCTGACACTCCAGCTAAGTTTACACATGGGTCATTCAGGGGTGAATCCATCTTAGATTACGTAATCACAGATTATGATACGTTCTCGTTCATTCAGGACATAGTGATCTCTCATTCCACCTTGAGTGACCATAAAATGGTTAACATAATAATTTCATTACGACCTCCTGTGACTGAGTCCTGGTCTCTAGTTAATACAGGAATTTCTATTAATCGTAAGTCTGGAAGATGCTTCTGGGATTCTAGCACTGCAAGGGATGTCCAAAGTATTCTTGCCCAAACTCTATTAGAACTAGACGAATGGCAGGGAACAGAATTTTTTAACTTTGAAATGCTCTTGCAGAAGCTTACAAGGACAGCAAAGAAAAACAGAAATCCTAAGAATCCCCTACTCCCTCCACCCATATTATTATCCTTAAATAAGGAAATAAATAAACTTGTTAGGCAACAGTACCTTAATAGATCCAGGGAAAATGAACGTAAGTTAGCCTTTCTAAAAAGAAGGAGGAATAGACTAAAAAACAAAATAAAAAAAGAAAAAGAAGACTCTCTCTGGATAAGGTTAAGAGAGGCCTCGACCTATAACAAATCTAGAGAATTCTGGTCTATAATAGGGAAGGGATGTGGAGTGAGAACCTCTCCCATTCCAGTCTCTATTATGGAAGAAGTCTGGATAACATTTATATCTAGTCTATATGCTTCTAATGGAGTGGAGGATAATAATTTGGAGCTAGCCCTGAATGAAGAGTATAACATAGAACTCCCGACCGAGAAATCCATAGCATCCGTGATAAAGAGTATGCGCTCTTCCGGAGCTATGGGCCCGGATGAATTGCCCATGTCTATAATCAAGCAGGATGTCACCTCCTGGAGTAAGATACTACTTCCCGTGATTCATGCATGCTTCATTTCTAGATTAGTTCCCAATTCTTGGAGGGGAAGTATCTTGATTCCCATATTTAAAAAGGGAGAGCGGGATAATCCTAAGAATTTTCGTTTAATAGCTCTTCTGGATTCAATAGGGAAAATTTTTGCTAAATGTATTTTATTGTTAATCATGAAATGGATAGAATCAAATGGTATTTTACCTATGCAGCAAACAGGGTTTCGTAAAGAGCACGGTACTCTTGATAATTTGACTTCCTTACAGGTGCTTGTAGACAAATATGTCCGTGTCCGAGGTGGTGGTATATATGTAGCATTTATTGACTTCTCCGCGGCGTTTGACAAGGTAGATCGTCCAACGCTATGGAAAAAGCTTGCTACATTGGGCATGCCAGTACAGTTACTAGAATTGGTAAAATCTCTTCACTCCAACACATAGTGTAAGGTGCTTCAAGGTGGTGAAAGGGGTCTTTCTCAATCTATCCCTTCCCCGAATGGATTAAAACAAGGGTGTATATTGGCCCCTATATTGTTTTCCCTATATACGGCAGACCTACCTTCCTGCATAGCAGCTGGTGGGGGATTAGCCCCAAAAATTGGAGGATTACCTATATGGGTCCTAATGTATGCGGACGATATACTTGTTTTAGATCTAACCCCGAAGGGCCTGTCTAACCGCCTGCATGCATTAAATCTATTTGCAGAAGCACATTATATGAAGATCAATGCCTCAAAAAGCAAAATTACGTGCATGTTCGGCATGAAAAAATGCAGGTCTGAAAATTATAATTGGATATTAGGTGGACAGAAATTAGAGGTGGTCAAAACCTACACCTTCTTAGGAAAAATAATTGCTGCAAATATAAGTGAGACCACCCATATAGAGCACAACTCTCGTAAAGCGCTAGCACATGGCATGGGATTGTGTTCCTTCTACAATGCTACAGGGAAGAGACACTTCACACTATTCCTAGATGTATTTAATGCAAAGATACCTGCTACTCTCCTATACGGAATTGAATTAGTGGATTTAAAACACTGGGGATTTGTGCAAAAAATAGAAGGAAAGGTTCTAAGGAAAATCTCTTCTCTTAATACAGCCTGCTCTGTTACCTCATGCAGGCTGGAATTCCGACTGAGAAGCGGTTGGGTTCAGGGGTTGATTGCCCTCGTAAGATGGGTGGCCTGTCTGGTTAGAGGTAAAACTGGTTCCCTACGAGAAGCTATTAAAAGAGAACTCTTGGGTGACCTCAATGAGTTCTCTTTATTAGTAAAAAACTTTAGAAAAGCAGTAAGTTTGTTAGAGCTGGATGCAAACACCTTGTTTTTACTTGATCCTGCTGAGCTCAAGGTGAAACTAAAAAGTGCATCCTGGGAACTGTGTTATAAATTGGACATGCTTGCCCAACCAAGGAAAAAAGAAAGACAATCTCTGTTAAATACATATATATTAAAGCAGCCCCAACAGTATCTTACTTGGAATATTCCTCACAGAGTCCGTAGGTTATGGTTCCTCTCAAGACAAGATCTGCTCCCACTAAATTTCCTCCTTGCAAAGTGGTACGGTGTATCTCCTATGTGTAATCTCTGTCATAATGCTGTACAGGATCGTAACCATGTCTTGTTTGTGTGTACTGTACTACGCCCATTACGCCTCAAATGGTTAAAACCAATTTGTCTACAACTAGGAATTTTAAATGTAAAAACTTTTTTCCATGCTCTTTATTGTCCGCCAAATAAAATGTTTTGCTACAGAATTTTTTTTTTTTTTTAAAAGCTTTTTAGATATTTATTAATAATACATGGGGAGATGTTGATGATCACTCAACCAATGACAGGATGTGTTACTTTACTTGTGCTCGTCTGTATGTTTTTTTTTTCTTGTTTTTTGGAATGTAAATTCTGTATATTGTGTACTTATTTTATGTGGCCCTCATTGAGAGCCAAAACAAAATACATTTTGATTTGATTTGATTAATTCTTCAACACGCTCATTGAAAATCAAAAGATTCTGCTTTCCAAAACTTTCCTACGATTTTTAAGTTATTTTTTTATAGGTATTTATGAGGCATCCACACAGCATGCCATGCTTACATTGTTTACACTTGTGTTTAAAGGCACGCACTTCTTTCCTGGCTTTGACAGAGGATGTGATTCATTACATACACATATATGACACTACGAATGTACACGTCTTAGTATGAATATATATTCTTATTTGACAGTATGAATATATATTCTTATTGAGCTGATATTTCATTCTCAATTGTAACATAAGATTTTTAATCTTGAAGAGTTTTAATTAACTCCTTTAGTAAAGACGTGATTTACATACTCCACAAGGCACAATATTTCGCTATTATTTTCTAAAAATGTCTGGCATGAGAAACAAGACTAGGAGCATATTTTCATTTTTTTTAACCTGGACCGTAAACAAATCCGAACAAGCCCCATTTTCCATTCTCTCCTGCAAATAAAGAGCGACGGTGAAGCACTAGGGGAGAGAGCAACAGTGTAACAAGGGAGTGAGCGGAAGTGCAGGAATAGAGTGAATGAAAGTGCAGGAAGGGAGTGAGTGATCATGCAGGATGGAAATTAGAGACTGGGCAGGAAGGGAGAGAGTGACTGTACAGGGAGTGAGTGGCAGGAAGAGAGAGGCAGGAAGAGATAGAGAGAGGCAGAACAGGAAGGGAGCGAATCGCAGTGAAGAGAGTCAGTGGTACTGTAGGGAGTGGATGAGAGCAGTGCATGAGTGAGGGGTTGTGCAGGGGGTGACTGTGAGGCCGTGCTTGGAGTGAGTAACAGTGCAGTGAATCAGAGCCTGAGGCAGTAGGGGGAGCCAATGGCAGTCCAGGAAGGGAGTGAGTGGCAATACAAGGAAGTGAAAAGCAGCGGAGGGAGGAAAGCACTGATTTCCTCTGGGAATGTTCCATGTCCCTTCGTATGCTGGACCGAAAGCCTGTTGTCCGGATTCTGTATTTTTCACACTTAATAGATGTTATTATATTCAGGATATTTTTATTTTGTTTCTGTCTCTGTTCGTGAGTATTCTGCCTCTTCTCCTGAGGGCAAAGTATCTGCATCATCCACGGAGCTCCCTTCAGTCCTGTCTCTCTGACATGAAATGCAGGATGTAGACATCTGGTGAAAAAGTGTTGTTGCCTTCCAAATTCCCTGCGAGTTTCTGCCTCGATTGCGAGGCCCAAAGAAAGACTCGTGTACAACCTCCGGTGACTGGGGCAGTCTGCGCATGTGCGTGGAACTAGTGTCTGGCCACTGCGCCACAAGGTAAATCCATGCGTGTAGGCGAAAGATTTCCTCTTCCGGGTCAGCGCTGGCAGAGACAGCTGCAGCAGTGGATGATGACATTACTTCCGGCCTCTACTTGTGTGTTCAGACCGATGCACTGGAGGAAGAACCCCTTGTTTGTCTGTGGAGTTATCTTCATCTTTGGACCCCAAATCTGCCTCACTCCAGCCCCAGGAGGAGGAGAGAGCCTGGAAATGTCTGCACAGTTTTCTGCTCAGGTAGGAGATTGTCCGCACTTTCATATGTGTTGGTGTAGGGAAGACGAGAAGCCGAATAGAAGTTGTAAGGTAGATTTATTCAAACGTATGTTTCATCCACACCCAATACCGGAATCCACACATGCCGGCAACTACTGTCACAGGCTAACAGTTTCAAGGAATAACATGCTATGGTGTGTCTCGAGGATGGACCTGCGAGGAAAGGAGCGGGCGTACTGCGAGACACACATGGCAATCAATACATAACAACACCTACTACAGTTTATAGAAATAGACTGAATAATCCTGGAGCAAATTTCTGCCTGGAGGCGGGCTGGGCTCTTCTATCAGGGGAGCTCTGGGGGGCTTTGCTTCCGCCCTTGATGGTGTTTGTGGTCAAGTCAAGTCAAGAAATACTTTATTCGGTTCGAATTTTCAAAACCATAAAAGTACAGACATATATAAAAAATGGTCCAAAGATCAAAATACATCATTTAAGAAAAAAGTTACGATTAGTAATACAGCAATATTAAAAAACGTTACAGAATAACAAACCAGGTTCAGTTTTACAGATCACAAAGTGGTTGGTACATGTGCTACCCCCAATTGATCTTTTTGCCCATTCTCAGTGCAATAGTTAAAAACTTGGCCACATTATAGATTTCCCAGATATTGGTTAGCATCTGGAGATATAATACCGCTGGTTTAACCTGTCTGAATCCTTTCCCCTTCAACAGGGGAATAATGAATTTTTCCCTAACGGTTTTAAAATGGGTACAAAAAAACAGGAAATGGGCAGTGTCCTTAATTGAATAACCATCACAATTGCATATACTCAGTTCCGAGTCCCTGGTCCAGCCAGGGCGACCACAAATTAGCAAGTGAACCTTGTTCAAGCGGAACTTGGTAAGAAGGTACCTGTGGCTTGGGTTATTTACAGCTTTCAAGTAAAGTTCCGGTTCGTGATCTGAGGAAACAATCAGTTGATGCGACCTGACAGAAGGTTTTATCAACTCCTTGCTTTCTCTGTCCATTCCACTATGTAGCAAAAAGGTATTCTTTGCCCACTTCAGATCAGCCTTAACAAGGGCAGAAGGATTGTGAAACAACTCAGGCCTGCCCAGCTTAACACAAGATTGTTCAACATATTTTAGCCAGGGGATCTTGTTCCAATGATCTAGTTTAAGGCAATCCTTCAAGATTTCATGATTAACATCAAGCTCTGGGTTGAGCCACACAGATATCCATTTCAGGAGGGGAGCCATGGCAACTCGATCCTCCAGAAAATCCACCCCGCATTCCTGATGTACAATGAAGTTTGCTGTGGATTTTGGTAAAGAGAGAATGGACTTCAAAAAGTTATCTTCAATCACTTGAAGAGATTTTGCAGACATGAAACCCCACAGGTCCGCGCCATACATGGCAATGGCTATGCATTTGGCGGTGTACACTTTTAGGACAGCCTCTATAGGCTTCACTCCAATTTTGCGTGAGAAACCAAGGACTGCGGATGTGGAGCGTGCCAAGACCTTTTTTTTCTCCAACATTTGGGGAAGCCAAGTAGAGCGATCATCAAACATTACACCCAGATAAGGGAATCTAGAGACTCTAGATAATTTGTGGCCATTGCAGTGTAGAGACAAAGCACGCTTTTTGGCCTTAACATGGGGCCCAACCACCATTACATGGGATTTACCAAAGTTGATACTGAGGTCCAGATTTATCATAAAATTATAAAAAGAATTCAGCAGACTTTGCAAACCCACAGCGGTTCTAGCTATGAGAGCCGCATCGTCTGCGTACAGTAATGCGGGCAATGTATATTTCCCTGCTCTAGGTATATCTTTACAGGCTAAGCCCAGTGCTCCACCCAGGTTATTAATGTATAAGGTGAACAACAGGGGAGCGAGAATGCAGCCCTGCCTGACACCATTAGTAATATGAATTTTCCCTGTGCAGTTCCCTTTTCTGTCATAACGAACAGTAGCGGTAAGGTCCTTATGAAGGTCTGCTAGGAAGTATACGATGTTTGGGTCGATCCCTATGCTGAGGAGCTGGCCCCACAACTTGGACCTGTTCACTCGGTCAAAAGCCGAGGACAGATCCATAAAAGCAATGAATAGGGATCCAGGCTTTGCTTTAGTATATTTTCCGATCAGCAATTGTAGGTTTAAGCTCTGATCAATGGTGCTCCTTCCTTTTCTAAAACCATACTGGATAGGGGAAAGGGTATTAGTCTCCTCTAACCATTCGGTGAGTTTACTGAGGACCACTCTCCCTATGACCTTAACCGCAGAATCTATCAGGGATATGGGGCGGTAATTCCCCGGTTCCCCCCTGTCTCCTTTTTTAAAAATAGGGACAATTACAGATTGGGACCAGGAGTCTGGGATACCTGTTTTAAAAATACTGTTAAAAACTCTAGCTAAAATTTTGGACCAGAATAAGATGTCTACTTTAAAAAGATCAGCTGGAACCCCGTCCGGCCCAGGAGCCTTGTTGCTGGTCATTTTTCCAATGGCTAGGCCCACCTCTTCCTCATCTACCGTTAAGCTATACGGGAGTTGATATAAACTGGTCGTGTCCTCAGCCCCGTTGGCTTCCTGCTCATACACAGATTTAAAGTGCGAGTGCCATTTGTCTACTTGAATGCCACAATCTAATTCACTATTGCATGTGTCCGCAAAATATGGTTGATTGACCACGGCCCAAAATTTGGTGCTGCTTTTCAGGACGTCAGTTGAGGTCAGATCAGCCCAAGCATCCTCTCTGATCTCACGCCGCCTTTTCTCGATGGTGGTCTTATAAGCTTTCCTGAGGGCAGCCACAAGTTTTCTGTCTACAGGGCTTGATTTTAAAGCTAGTTTTAGTTTGTGATTAGCGGCAGAACATTTACTATCAAACCAGCCTACCCTTTCCTGATTTTTCCTTTTACAGTGTTGTGTCAGGTTAGACACGATGTTGACGCATACCCTCTTATACGCTTCTAAGACCTCAGTGTCCCCCGTCTGGTCGTTTAAACAAAGTTCAAAATCCTCTTGACTATTTGTACACAGATTACCAAAGAAATCAGCAGGAATTATTTTGCACCATTTGATTCGACGGGCCTGGTCAGTTGGTCGTAAATCACATTTATCTACCAGACTCAAGCTAGTGTCATTAAATTCAAATACATCTCTAACTTTTAGTACAACAAGATTGTGGTCACTAAAATGGGACCTTACAACGGTGTAACAGATGATATGACTGCTATAACTACTGCTCAAAAAAATGTAATCAATGGTAGACCCACTGCCGTGGCCCGTAAAGGTTGGGATGCCCTCTTCCCCCCCGGGTGGCAACATTAAACCATTTTCAGCTAACAGAGATTCTAAGAAAGAGCCCTGATCTGTGTGTTCAAAATGGATATTCTCATCATCTGGGGAACCAAACAGAGGGTTCGGAGGACAATCTTCCTGACAGCCGTGGACATTAAAATCTCCTAATAAAATAACAATGCAATTGGCCTCCATGGACTCTTGGAACTTGATTAAAAAAGAGTTTAACCTCTGCAAATTATCAATTGAGTGTACTCTATCAAAAGAGTTATAGAAATTCACTAGTAAAACAGCGTTAAAACTCCTGTGTGTAATTAAAACTGCAAGGCAGTAAGGGCTACCAGTGGGAATTTCTTTATAGGTGCCTGAGATTTTTGCGGAGATCAAGGTGACCAGTCCACCTCTAGCCCGCCCTCTCAATGAGTTAACAGCTGGGAGGAAAAAGGTGGTGTATCCATCCAATGTAAGCAGATTTTCAGTCACCCACGTTTCCTGCATAGCGATAATGTCCATGGTGCCTATAAGGTCTCTCCAATGAGGGTCATCGATTTTGTTCCTAAGGCCCGCTATGTTCCATGTGGCCATTGCGATCCCCTGCCTGCCTCCTTTACTCCCATCAATTGCAGACAAATCTGTCCCCCCCTCCATGACCTGTTCTGTGGTAGACGTTCGTTCAGTACTTGGATCAGGATTTGAGTCTTGTGGGGAGTGACTACTCTGTGAGATGGTGTGTAGGGCAGTTAGAGATTGTGTGGCATAGTGACCCAATGTTTGTCAATCTACCCAGTCCATAAAGGACGGGTGATCGTAATGATTGAACGTTGGGACATTAAAATAATTTTCCTGCCCATTTACGTGATGATAGTCATGATATGGATGTTTTTTTTGGGGGCCGGCGAAAAGACCACCCTGAAAGGGTCCAGCTCTTCTTCTCCTGACCACGGTCCAACCATCTTCACCCCCCTCCTCCCAGCCACGTGATTGAACCTCCCAGGGGGGATTAAACCTTTGTCTAAAGTTGGACTCCTGAGGGCCCTTTAGCCAACTCCATCTTTTGTCGGGTTGGTTCCCTTGAACATAAAAGTAGGAGAGAGGCCTGGCCGTGACCGTGCTCGCCTGATGGCGCGGTGTACCGGCACAGATGTAGTTTACTACTTGTGGGTGCTCAAAGGTAACCACCACGCAGTCACCTTGTAGGTTTTTTCTATTACCTCCCACCCAAGGAGTTCTCTCCACCATTAAGATGTTGCTAGGCATGCCAGGCGGTAATGGGAAGTTTTTAGACAGCCAATGGCACACCTTATTTTTTAGGGTTTGGTAGGACTCCGTTTCAGTTGGCCCAAGTTCAGTGACCCCGGTCAGAATAACTACATAGGAGCATGCATCCGGGGGAAGGTGGATGTTTCTCCGTGGTTCTCTCTTTTCCTTTGGGGTCTGATCCAAATTAGGGGTCGGAGGTGTAGGTTCTTTAAACTTAACCTGAGAGGTAACCTTGGGTTTGACAGGATTAGAAACTAGTTTTGTGTCAGGAGTTTTTGAGGAAGTGCCCCCCCGTAATGATGGAATTGGTGGGATTGATTGGCGCATTTTTTTTAAGGGAGGGGGTATTTTTGTCAACCAAAGGGGGCTTATTTATGGCCTTCTTTGCGGGGGGTATCTTGTTATCCAGGCTGAAACTAGGGGCGCTTATATCTTTGTGGATATTTTTTAAGATGGTTTCTAAGCAACGCAACCTAGCTTCAATTGGTTCAAGCAGGATTTTTAACATTTGAAAGATGTTATTATTTGCCATGTTTAAACTATTCCTATCCTCCTCACTTCTGATATAATTATCTACTTCGCCACCTAGATCCAATATTTCCTCTAGACTGCTATCTATGACTGTGTCATCTGGTAAGCTTAGCGGCAGACCCACATTAGTTTGTTTAGCTCCATCAATATCAGCGGTATTAGCCACCTGAGCACTGTTGGAGTTTGGGGGCACCAAGTCTGAGGTAGTCTGATCTAAGTTCTGAGTGATCAAAGCTTTCTTTCGCTTGCGTGCAACAGGTTTGGACTTTTTTTTTGGAATTGCTCCCTCTTTCAAGCCCCTTTCAAGTACATTTTCCACAGAAACATCTTCAGACTCATTTAATGTACCACTCTCAGCTAACAAGGCAAGATTAGGTGTTGCCTCCAAATCTTCGTGCGAGGTAATATCATCATGAGCCCCCTCATTGTGTACGATAGCTAAGGTGTTTGGGTTTGTGACTGCATGTGGAGTACAGGCTTGAGCTATGAGGCCTAAAGAAGATCTCCTGGCCAATGCCAAATCTTGAGACACCCTTCTGTCCATTAAAATGATCCCCTCATCGATTAAGGCATGGGTCCGAACGATGAAATCATCGAGGGTACCCGTCAGTTTTTTAGCTCCAGCAGCTGCCATGCTTCTAGTCTCTCGACAGTTCATTACCGGCCAAAAATAATACAATTGCAGTACGAGGCGGCCGGGGTTACGTGTAAGCAGTAGAAAATTAGTCTCTAATGTTGGTCCCAGAGAAAAAGACAAAATTAACAATGAGCGAACTTACAATTATATGGTAGGTCCGTTGGTCCGAGGAGTAGCAAACAGATGACAAGGGGTGTGGCCCAGACCAGGCTCCTCAGGCCTCTGAGGGCCACGGAGGGCCCGCCCTTTGCCCGGGCTTAGCCCCGGGCGTCCCGCACGCGTCCCGCGTAGCGGGAGTCAACAGTTGCTAATGAGGAGAGGAGGTGGTCGGGGGCGGGGCTACCCGGGAGAGCGTCCAGGTGCAGGGGATGGCTACACAGGGACTCCTGGGAAATGGAGTCCCTGTCCCTCACCTGGTGCTCGCAGCCCGGGCAGAGTGTTTTCTCCTTTCTCCCGATAAGGCACACAGCGCGCCGCCAAAGCTCTTCCCCTCAGCGAGGCAGCCCTGTCCAGCAAAACGGGCGGTGCGAGTTGTGAGGCAAAGGGTCAAAGGGTCAGCCCAGCAGCAGGAACGTTGCAGGGATAGTCCACGAGGCTCCCTGGTCAGCAGCAGCAAATCCGTGTGGTCATCATTTGTGTTAAACAGTTGATCTGTGTGCACTGCACTGCATCTTACACTACTCTGAGGAATCTGTACACACTGCAATGTATCTTACTGCACTATGAGGAATCTGTACACACTGCACTGCTTCTCACTGCACTAGGAGAAATCTGCACTTCATCATACTGCACTATGAGGAATCTGCCCAATGCACTATGAGAAAACTGTGCACGATGTACTGCATTGTACTGCATCATGAGAAACCCCTACACTACAATGCATCTTACTGCATTATAAGAAATCCATGCACTGTACTGCATCTTACTCCAGTATGAGAAATCTGTGCATGCTGCACTGTATCGCACTGCACTATCTGTAATCTGTGCACTGCAGTGCTTCTTACTTCTTACTGCACTGTGAGGAATTTGTGCACACTGCACTGCATCATACTGCACTATGGGGAATCTGCACACTGCACTGCACTGTGAGATATCTGTAAATGTAAATCCAGTATTTGTAAAGCACGAACAGCTACCCTAAGGCATCCCGCCGCTGGGGGCCATAGGGAAGATTAAGCAAGCTATTGCCCAGAGTCGCATGGTGCTGGGCTGACCTACAACCTCCGGTGCTGGGCATCGAACAGTAAGCCCCAGATTCCAGCGTCAGTTGCCCTGGGCGCTGCGCGACACCTCTTCCCTCTGTACACACAGCACTGCATCCTACTGCAAGTGTGAAATTCGTGCAGTTTACTACATTATGACAAATATATGCTGCCTGCTTTTTAATGCTTTATGAGAAATCACTGCTTACTGAACAGCTTTTTACTACATTATTAAAAATGAGTGTGCACTACAGTTAACTGCTCTCTGAGAAATATGTGTATATTACGCTGCTGTATACGATATTCTGAAAATCTGTGCACACTGCCTGGTTTTTACTGCCCAATAGAAAATCGGTGCACATGTATAGAAAGCACTGCACGTTAACCATATATGTTGTAGGACTGCGCCTACCAGGGGAGAGGCAGATTCTATGTTTATTTGGGCAGCCGCTTGACTTATAAATAATTTTTTCGGCTTTGAAGAAATAATTCACACCTCTTGTCCACCCTCCCAAGGTAGCATCTTTCTTACTTCTCCAGAGGCATGCCTTGTACCTTTTGGCCACCAGTAGACCTACTAACAGTGATTGTTCCCAGTGTAGGAAGTTGGGTTTCTGTTGAAGTAACCTCCCCCACATTTTGACAGACTTCTGATGCACTTTGATGTGCCCTGGGTCCATCCCAATCAGGTTCCCAGGGCCTGTGTTCTTTCCCACACCTGTACATTGTACCACCAATTGGCACCTCTCTGGCCACATGTCAGACCCTTGTAAAAGGTACCATGGGTACCAAGGGCACTGTGACCAGGGAAGGTCTCTAAGGGCGGCAGCACTTATTGTGCCACCCTTAGAGGCCCTGTACCTTTACACACACACACTACCATTGCAGGCAGCGTGTTTGGTGCAGAACAAAGTGTAGATTCGACATGGCACACATCCCTGTGTGCCATGCCTACAATCCACTTCCATGGCATAGGTCAGCCACCCCTCTAGCTGGGTGCACTATACCAGTGGTGAGGGTACAGGTGCACGAGCCTTGTACTCCCCCAAATGTCCAGACCAATTCCTAGACATTGTAAATACAGGAGTGCAATTAAGAGTGTATGGTGCTGGGAGTTTGTTATTACAAACTCCACAGCACCATATGGGCTTTACTACAAACTGGGAAGTTTGGTATCAAACTTCTCAGCACATTAAACCAACACTGATGCCGGTGTGGGATTTAATCAAAAATGCACTCAGAGGGCATCTTAGAGATACCCCCTGAAAAACGACCAGCCTCTGGTGGGTTCTCAGACTGGTACACACCAGCCTACCACCAAGGGACATGTTTCTGGACCCCTGGGGTGGGACCCCTACGCTCCCTGAGCCAGGAAACAGAGCCTTTCCTGGGCAGAGGTTCACACCTCCCCCGGGCCAGGAAGAGCCATCTGTGGCAGGGGAGCTTCAAAGGCCTTGAAGCCTTTGTAATGTGAACCCCAGCCTATCCTGCTATCAGGGGCAAGCCCCTTTCCTGTCTCCCCTCCTTTTCAGCTGGAAGACAGGTGGAAAAAAATAGCCAGCCCAGAAGGTGTGCCAACCTCTACAAACCCCACCCCTCAGATGGGGGAGGCGAGGTGAAGCCCACGCTTTAGTGCCTGCCATCTTGCAGATGGCAGACACTCCCCAATCAGGATTAGGGATTGTGCTCACTCCCCCCAGGTGGGATGAGCACACCAAGGGTGTAGTCACCGTAAGGTCAGTAGCCCATTGGCGACTGACCTCGAGACCCCTAAAAAGCCCCCTAAATACAGTATTGTGGTGGCTGCCTTGAAACAAGAAGGCAGATTCCCGCAACCTAAGAAGAAGGACAAAAGAAGACGCCCAGCAGAGGAGACTGCAGAGAACAACTCACTTGGCCCCAGCCCTACCAGCCTGTCTGCAGTTTCCAGAGATCCTGCGCCAAAAGTTGCCTTGTCCTGCAGCCAGCGACCTCCAGAACCCTGGGAGGACTGACGGCCTTCAACTAAGACCGGATCTTCTGTGAACAGCAGCTCTGTTCAAAAGAAACTCCCAAGGCAGACCCAGAGCCTGCTGAAGGCAAAGAAACCTGATACCTCGAACCACCACTGCACCTGTCACCTACAGCCCGAGTCTGAGTGGCCCACCCATCCCAGCAAGGTCTCCCAGCGCTCCAGAGTCAGAGTCCACTGTGGGTTGCCCCTCCAGAACTCCCCGACGTCGCATGCAGCCTCTACACGGAGATCTCCCCAGCCTCGAGTGGCCCAGTGAGGTGAAATCAGACCTCAAAAGACAGCCTGGCATCCAGCCGCCCTGCGCCCTGGAGAAGAGAACCCAAGGTGTACCTACGTACCGAGCCCTCCAACTTTCTGCCCAGCTGTTAGTTTCTCCGAGCAGTCTTCCTGGACCAAGCCTGCGGCTAAAAACCGAATCCCTAAATCCCCATTGAAAACAACAGGGCACCCTACGCCCAAACAGTACCCTGCACCCAACCCCCGCGCTACTGGAGGTGCACTTTGTGTGCTAAAATGGATCCCCCTTTGCTCTGAACCTAACACCTGGAGATTTGCTCCCACAACCCTGTGGCCTGCTCGTTAGAAGCCAGCAACCGGAGGCCCCCTATCCCTCATCGGATAACATTGGTCCCAGCACCCTGCACCCGGCCGCCCAAGTGCTGCTCAGGGTCTTTTGAGAGTGCATCCTTGACCCTGGGGGAACCCTTGTTCTAACACCAGAAACTCAACCGCAAGACTGAGTACTTACCTGGTAACCAATAACTTCATTTCTTTCCTAGGAATTTATTGACTGCTTTTCTCTGATAAATGTTCAAAGTGTTGAGTTGATTTGTATGGAAACCTGAAAAATTACAATTTTGTAAAACTGATTTTACTTACCTTTTCTCTAGGAAATGTCCTGGTGTGATATCTAGGCATATATAAAAAGTAACTTAAACAGTAATCAAAAAAGTAATCTGTACATTAATTTCAATACCATGACTTACCTGTATTTCAAACAACTGCATTTGAAAGTGCATTCACTTGTAAACACTGCATAATATCTTGCAAAGCATTTATTTCACTTACCTGTGCCAGGCTTGGCTTGGTTCTAGAAATTAAAAGAACGTAACAATATTTCTATACAAACAAAATTTGTCTGAGTTCAGACTTTGAGTGTGTGACATACACTACCCTCTAATGCAGCCTTACTGCTCGCCCACACTTCCACAAATAGAGAGTAAAATGCTATCTACTTTTACCTCTGCCTACCTTTGGGGTTCCACTGTACTCTGTGCCCTCTATACCTCATTTTGGTATAGTATATACAGGGCCAGCTTCCTACACGTGCATTGTCCCTTTTGGCCACCAGGAGCCCTACTGCTTGAAGCAATTGTGGCCAAATTGGCCTCCCAACAGGGCCCAATTATGCAAGCATGGTTACTCTTAGGGTCGAAGTTGACTGGCTATGCCAGCACCCTCCCCAATAAATTATGTGTCTTCTGGTACTGTATTATCACTTGGCATTTTCACATCACGTGCAGAAAGTTATAACATAGTGTAAGCGGTTGGAAGTGAGGGCCCTTCCTATGTCCCTGAGTGAAAGTATGTTCTGAGAAAGTAATTATATTGGATGAACCTCAAGCGGGATGAAATGGCCAGTGACCTCCAGGCTGTTCTTGACTTCACCAAGTCATAGTCCTCAAGCTTCCCCAGGTCCAATTTCCATGTTTCCTGTAGCTCTGGAAGGGGGTCAGGCATGTTAGTCACCAATGACTTGTATATTCTGGAAATACGGATTAAATGGGGACTCGCACCCATTATATTATATTTTTATCTCATAATATATATTACCCTTACTCTACTTGATGGATGTAAATTGTAATTTACTGCAAATCTGACACACCCGAGAGCCAAAACTGTGTTTTGCTCTCATGTGTAAAAGCTTCAGCCTCTTGAAACACACATTGTTCCCCATGTTGCTTTTCCCTACAGTAGTGACACAGGTTGCTTCCTCCACAGCAACCGAATCCAGTAATTATTTTGGATTTGACGTTGAGACCCATCATGGATTCAATCACGCTAAACTGGTAAAAGTGGCATCAACCAAGCCTTGGAGGGTCCTGCCACTTAAAAGCCCCTGCCTCGTAAGTGCATTGTCCTTTTTATAATGGTTAAATTCCTAAAATAACTAGATTCTGCTTACTCAACCCCCCTCTTTCCTTCTTTATTTTCAGGTGCCTTGTGTTGCTTTAAGGTACCTTTTCCCCAAAACATGTATTGAAAATACAATGCAAATTAGTCTAAAAAATGTATTAAAGAATCGTATCCTGTGATAAATTCCTTTCTTTTCTCCCTGCATTGCCTTCTTCTACTAGGCAGCAATCGTATTTGTGGTTCTTTGTCCTGAAGAAGACCTCAAATTACGAAGGTCGAAACTCCTTCGACTTTTACCAACCAGATTGGAATTACTAATTGTCCTAGGATTCTTTTATTGTTTATGAGATCAATACTCATACACAAGCTCTGCATGTAATAACTTCCAATCTATATGCTGTTTTTTATTGATTCTTTGTGTTTCACTTGCACCATTTATTCACTTCTCTCACGAGCACTATGTGTTCACTTTTGCACTTTAAACACATCTTTACAAATTCTTTAATGTTGCCATCAGTGTTGTGTATAAGAAGTATTTGGGCAATAATATTAATAAAATATGAACTTTTGAGTATCAGAAAGTGTGATTACGTGTTCTGTATGTAATTAATTTACTGTTATAATCTGTACCTTCTTCATTGACTCCCATTGAGGTATTGTTGCGTGATATTATACTGACAGTTGCAGGCTGTGCAGTCGTCTGAATAGATCACACTCTTACATTCATTCATGGGTAACACGTATGAAATTTGTCGAATTGTGATTAGATAGTGTGACCCAAGCACTGTTTTTTTTCTAAACAACCCATTTTCAATATCTGAAGTAATGTTATAGTTTTCTTAATTAAATTCATCAGTCCAGTAAGTACTTTGAATGTTTTTGGTTGAGTGGCATGGCACTCTTACATTAATATACTATCTGGTTTTCTGCATTATAAACCCTGGATGGAGAGTTTACGTGTCCATCCTGTGTTTGTAACTAAATGTATTATTCAATTTGAGT
The DNA here is from genome assembly GCF_964263255.1 of Lissotriton vulgaris. Classification (NCBI taxonomy): domain Eukaryota; kingdom Metazoa; phylum Chordata; class Amphibia; order Caudata; family Salamandridae; genus Lissotriton; species Lissotriton vulgaris. The sequence continues at coordinate 257,553,647 of NC_141686.1, forward strand.
TATGTCCAGATACCTTTTGAGAGTCTGGTGAAGTATAGTTGATTCTGCTACACTCTCCAGAAATTCTGCTGCCAAACTTCTGTTCCTCTGAAATACTTGCAGTGATGGAGACATGCTCTTTTAGTTTGAGCCTAGAGGCATTGCGCATGCGCTGCTCGCTCTGTGAGACATGCCGTTTTGGAGTATGCACTGGAAGCGCCGCCCACTCTCCGCCCATATTTGGCACTGGCTTGTGTCATTGTCCTTCGTAAATGATGGCTTCTGATTCTTAAATAGGCTTGTTAGTCCCTCCTTGTCACCGCCTTGTCTGCATTTGTAACCTCCCATAAGGACTGGACCTTTTACTTGGCTTGTTACATGGTCTGCATTATGAGTGGGTGACCACTATTTTGTTTATTGACTAATGTGGACAATAGCAGCTGCTTTTTGTATTTGCAGAGGACCCTCTGACCAATTCAAATAAGTTTCACAATGTGTACTTTCTCACCCTTTAACCATGCTTGATGGTCTTGGAAATGTACAGGGATTTCTAATGTTGCATATGGTTCATAATTTGCAGGAATTTCAGTAGATCCGAATGTTGTGAAATGTCTGGTGGCAGGATCTACAGGTTCAAAATCTCCTGTGAATAAAATATTTCAAAGGTGTTTGCTACATGTACTGAGATTTACTGAGACTTCTAGAGTTAATATGCCCCCAGCCTCGTGGTACTCTCGTCCTGTGAGATACTGTGTTAATAAACCCTTACAATTTGCCATTATTTGTACAGATTGTTCAGGACATATCCAGAATGTGATTTAAACTGCTAAATTCGAACTGTGGAAATCTTTTATTAATTAAGCCTGTAACAAATCCTATTGCTACTAGGGAGTTACTAAGCTGAGAAAGATGTAACCAATATTACAATGGATGCCTCCGTGTTAGTCTTAATGGGTAGGTACTTGTGTGTGTCCTCCCGTGGCATTCAGTTTCTAGCCTGAATTGGTCACCACGGTGTTATTTGGCACATATAAAGGCCAATTTAGCCCAGATTTAGAAATCCTAACTCTCTGGGCAGCGCAGACTTCAGCAACCCCAAAGTTATAAGAAAGGAAATCAGGCAGAATGCAACCCACACACCTCCCATATGTTCCTTGGAGATGGTGTGTTTTGGGCAATGATCAGTCCTGTGATACTCACAGGATTATTTATAGTCTTTTTTTATTGAATTTATGCAGAAGGTACAACAATCTTTCCACCTACAACCTGGTGGGGAATAATAAACAAACTATAACAGGACCGGCAGTCAAAAAGAAACCCAGAGGGTAAGAGTCAGAGGGTAGTCCGCAAGGTTGATGTAGGAGAATGACATCCATCGGAGAGCGTTGGACACAATCGCAAAATAGGAGATGGGAAGGAGAGGACGATGGGTATCTACTTATCCGGTGGGTCAGTTAGGCTCTTGGTCTGGGTGTGTCAGGCATATGGTGAAGTATATGCAGATACGTTGGGCAGGTCAATTCTTTTAATCCATCTGAAAGATAGTGTATACAGGGCCCCTATGTCTTATCAAACTGTGGTAGCGCACTAGTCATGACCGCTGGCAGCATCTTCATACCCGTTAGTTCCCACAGTTTATGTAGTCAATTAAGTCTTGTTGCGATTTTGTCTGAGCCCCCTTGAGAGAACAGTAGTTGCTTGGCGGCTACAACAATCAATACGATGGCACATCCTTTTGTGGATTTTATGGGGTATATCAAGGGGCTTCAAGGGCCCAGTAGGATATTGCTCGGGAGTCTTGGGATTATCGTTATCCTGTATTTCATCTACTGCCACCAGGACCTCTTTCCAGAAATGTCTTTCTGTTGCGTAAGAGTATCAATTTTACAGCAGCGTTGCAAACGGGCATTGTCACTACTCCACTTCCATTGAGCAAACCTGGCTGCTGTTTATTACCAATAGTGTGCAACTTTTCAGTAAAATATCTTTCCTAGAGGTGCTGCAGGCAGAGGCGCAGGCACGGTTGAATTTATCACTCCATTCTTTAGTGGTAAATGTGCGCTCGCACTCCTCTTCCCATCGTCGCTGTGCAGGTGATATAAACGGCGCTTGGGCTGTTGTGTTAAGAAATGCATAGATGTCAGAGAGAAGGCATTTGTCAGAGGAGTGGGTGAGAAGCCATTTTTCAAAGGACGTAAAAGGCCTACAGGCATGGGAGCAGACCTTAGGGCACGGAACCCAGTGCCGGATAGTGGTATACTGCCAGAAGGCGGTGGGAAGGAGACCATACTCAGCTTGGATTTGAGTATAGTCCATGAGGACATCAAAGAAGTCTCCTACCCTTTTGCAGTTTGCTTCCTACTATTGTGTAAACAGAGAGCCATGCAAATGCGGGGGGAAATCAGGGTTGCCTATAATAGGCGTCTGTGGTGAAATGGAGGTAGACAATCTCCATTGAACTTGCACCTGCTTCCAAACTCCTATTGTATCTCAGTGTACTGGTGGCACATATACCCCTACTGTCCGATGGTGTTTCGGAAGCCAGAGCACCTTCCATATATGGATTGCAGCCACTGCCTGGTCAATGTAACCAAAATATTCTTCAGTGCTAGCTCTAGAACATTCCACCATGGACCGCAGCTGTGCTGCCTGATAATAGCATAATAGGTGTGAAACGCCCAGCCCACCTCTGACTGAGGCAAATAAGCCTGCTTCTTTCCATACCAAGTGAAGGGTTGGAGTGGCAACGTTTACTTAACTTAAGTCTGCTTGTTATGAGTGCATGGGTGATGGTCTTTCCGGCTTCCGAAGCCGGAAAGACCATCACCCATGCACTCATAACAAGCAGACTGGACGGAAACGCCCTCTATGCTGGAATCCACATATCTCTGCTACACAAACTCCAAACCATCCAGAACACCATGGCCAGACTCGTCCTCGTCATCCCATGACATGAGCACTTCACCCAACGCCTGCAAGACCTCCACTGCCTCCCTGTTTAGAAGAGAGTAACCTTCAAGCTACTCACCCATGCCTACGAATCCCTCCACAACACCGGACCCAAATACCTCAACAAAAGAGTCTCCTTCCACGTATCCAAAAGGAACCTCCGCTCCGCCGACCTCACTGTGGCAGAAACCCTGCGTATCCGCACAGCGGGTCGAAGAGCCTTCTTCTACATTGTGGCAAAAGCCTGGAACGAGCTCCCAATCAACATCAGACGCGACGGTAGCAGGATCACTTCCCAGGGTCCTTGCCGGGCTTGGAACTACCTTTATGGTTGATAGTTGCATTGTATCAATCAGGGTACCTGTAGAAATAAAGGAGTTATGAAGGCGCTCCAGTATGGTAGCTAGTTATGGCTCAAAGGTTTTGAAGAAGTCCACAGTGTCGCCATTGTTCCGGGAGCTTTGCCTGACTGTAGGGGCTGAGTGGCCATGAGGACTTTGGTAGAGGAGGTATCTCTGTCTAATTTGAATCATCTCCCTGGGGGTGTGGCTCACTGGGACCTTCGCATGGTAGGAAGCCGCACTTCCTAAGTCCACCACCTCCGCCTTATAAATCTCAGCGTAAAGTTTTCAAACTCCTTGACGATTGGCCGTCCTGATGGTTCTTACTACCATTGGGGGGCCATGAGTGGCCAGTAACCTCCCTGCACTGTTCTCACCTTCATAGTATATCTGTTTCATGCGCAGCAAAGTGTATTCCGCCCTATGCTTATCTAGAGACTTGAATAGATTGCAGGCTTCCATAAGTTGGTGCTGCATTGCAAAGGAACTAGATTGTTTGTGTTATTTCTCTAGGTCAATTTTTCTGGCCTCCAACTGAGCGTGGGTATCGCGTCTATTTTTATTGAGGCGAGCCTCTATTGCAATACACTGGCCCTGTATCACCACCTTCAGCTTGTCCCACAATAAGGCTATATGTATTTCTGGAGTGTCATTGGTAGCTATAAAGGAATTAATAGCTTGATAGCAACTCTGATGTCATTGACCCCCTTTTCATAGGTAAGAAGTTTGTGGTTGAGGTGCCATGAATGAGTGGGAGGTGTGGAGCTAGGAGTGGCAAACCTGAGGGCGATAGGAGAGTGGTCAGAGGGGGGGGGGGGCACCCCTATATCCATCGCCGAAGTTGTAGTACTGATGTGTGGGGACTTTGGAAAGAGATTGATTATGACATAGGTCTGAAGGGCAGCAGAAAAAAATGGTATAGTCCGTCACCGTCGGGTCCTGGTGTCACCACACATCCTATGTTATTGTGTAGTTCCCACAAATCCGTAGTACCTGCATGTTTGTTGGACAACATAAACTTGGGTGAGGAGCCTAGACTGATTCTGGGCACTCCTGCGGGATATTTTGGCCTAGAGACCAGCTAGTTCATGGTGCCACCATGAGCCCCCTAATCTTACCAGGCAGCATATGCTTTCTGGCAACCACTGAACATGACAACCCTAACCCCTCAGGGTTCGAGGAACTGGATCAGAACCTTTCAGTCAGCCACTTGTGCTTACGTGTGCTTAGAGAAATTACATAATACACAGTGGGACGTTTTCAATTTATTTATTGAACCAACGTTATTCTTGTATAGAATACATGTGCTGCGATGATCAGTAGACGGAAGCAGATGAAAGTGATTACAAACACCAACAGAGTAAATAGTAGATACAGTTCTACCATGGTGCTGAAACAGTGTACATGAAGGCATATAAACAAAGCAGTAATCAGGCGTGCTCCTACAATGCAAACCCTACTGAGTGTACCTAGAGTGTGTGTAGGTGTGTAGCCAAGAATCCCCCAAGGGACGATCCAACCCCATTACCTGGTGGGAGAGAATGTAGGAGCCCATCTTGGTCACGAATTGGACACACCCTCTCGGAGATGTTAAACCGATGTGTGGTGAAGTCTCACCATGTCCCTCAGTGTCAGCTAAATTGGCTCCTCTGCTAATCTATTGGATGCTTTTTATTTATAATAGAAAGCGGTCTTGTGATGTGAGTATAGATGTGATGTTATGGATATGTAGATAGCCTTGTCACCCCGTGGATGAAGATAGAATGACATTTTTACATAGTGCGTAGAACGACCAAGTACATGATGTGAGGCATCATGATAACGTTGTGCGAAGCTAGAAGAGGAAACAAAGTAGTTTCAGGGAAACTAATCCAACATTGTAGTGCACGCAAATATGCACAAAAGGGCATGACATAAATGTTATTGTGAAAAATAGGACATTGTAAGAAATGAGCGGCTTTGCTACATGGTCCTAACCCGGGCACATAACACTCACTCACAAGCTATCTAAAAGCCAGCAGGTCACAATGAAGCAAACTAAAAAGGTTTAAAAACAACTCTTAAAATCCTGTAAAAGCAAGCTTCCATTTGAAATATTCATATAAAAGCCTTGAAGGCATTATACGGTTTGAAATCCCAAGCACTCAGAAAGACATGCTGCATAGAAAAATAAAGTAAAAACAGTTTGATTCATTTTTATTAAAATCAAAACCGGCCATATGGTTGCCACTGCATGCAAAAGGCCAATTGTGTATGTGTTCCGAATGGGAGACGCAACATGGATGCTGTCCACAACCTCAGATGACATTCACTGAGGCGTACCTCAAAGCATCTTTATGGGCAAAGTTGAACCCACCCAGTTCCCACAGCAGCAGCTGAGAAAGGGACAGCATCCGGTAAGCGTATTGTAGAGCTGGTGTCCATTTAAAATAGGAGCCAAAGCATCCCAGGGTGGCTCGAAGAATGAATTCATCAACAATGGAATACACTAGGGACAACAATACCCCTGGCCCTTTGAGGGGACCATTAGTAATTTAGCGTCCTGTGGCGCAAACGATTGTGATCCAAGGCATAGATCCAATACGCATTCATGGCTGCAAAGCAGGCAGCACAATACAGGTTTTACGCAGTGAAGCCAAACATGCCTGAAGGATAAGAACCAGTGCTCATTTAGTTCTCGAAGCCGAGGTGTGTCTAAGCAATGTACCATGCGCTCATGGCATCACAGCACAAGCAGTGCTGTCTCCAGTCCGGGTTGAACTAGGATGTCCATTGCCGGGTAGAAAAATTTAAATCCGGATTCCTTCCACAAGTAGCAGGACAAGCGGGAGACCTCCAATGCCCAACACTGAGTGTATGAAAGATGGCATAACTCTGAAAATCGTCTGAAAGGTGCTAACTTGTCCAGAGCCAATACATTTAAAAAAGTGCACTTCTCCCTTCGCATCAGCCATAATAAAGATACAGTGGACCATCTCCCCAAAGCGCAGCTGCAGCTGGAAGCTCGTGGGGAGTAGTCTCTGCATCTCAGACGAGGATCTTGCAACCTGGACGATCAAACGTTTCTCTGGCCGAAGGTAAGGCCACATAATTTTCAAAAAGCATGGCTTTCAATTTGCTTAGAGAATCTTAGATACATGTTGGAAACATTTATCTAAGGCCATAGCATTGCCTCCCTAACTGTGCATGTAGGTGGAAACAGTATGTGTGTGTGCAACAGGCGACTTTGGAATTAACCGTTACCAGATAAGAAATGCCCGGTTCCATTACACATCAACCTTGATCATTCTGCATCAATCTGCTCCCATTCAAGAGCAGCCTGAAAACTGGATGAATCACGGCAGCTGGGGAACCCTTCAGATAATAGGACAAGTTTGCCACTGAAGCATTGCATACCCCATGAAGGAAAATGTCCTTGCAGACTAAGGACCAGCTTCAAGCATCCTCACTGTCAGAACCTCTGTGTGCCCATTCCTGAATCTAAACCTAAATGGTAATTCCCAGTACTCGTGTCCAGAGGTGTTGGTATCATTTAAGACATTTTATCATACAATACCCTGTCCCACACTACTCCTTCTGGAACACAAACTGCTTCAATGTTCACCAGGTACAGGTCCCTTAGTTTACAGTGCGATGATGCATGTGGTTTCAGAACCATGTTCATGAGTTGTACTGCAGAGCGTCCTGGAAGATAGTGTCCATTCAGAAGTAAGAAAAAGATACTTACTAATCCAATCCAGAGGACCAGAAAAAGTAATCCAGTTTCCGGAATGCATGTGCCCCTTTACGATTGCACATGCAGCAGAATATTGGTGTTGTGTCCCTACAGCAGGCTGAGCAGATCCATCTATATATATTATGTAATCATATCAAACTAGAGGCATTATTACATTCGACAGAGGAAATTCTTGTTCGTACTGCAGGAATGCTTGTGTTTGTAATGTAGAATCGAATCTGTAGTCTACATCCGTTGCAGTGAGTTAGCCAGCCTATTAATCCATTGTGAATGGAATGCCTAAGGTTTCGGAACGCTTGCTTTAGTAACGGCTTCTAAGGTCGGTACTGGAGTAACAACATTATTCGCCTACCCTGAGCTAGTGCTCTCTATACCTACAGCAGTCTCGACCGCTGTGAGAATTTTCTCAGTGGGTGCAAAACGCATTTCAGCATTTGTGTACAAATGATTTTTGTATGCAATAGGTACTGTATCATCTTGATTAAAAGTGATATAGGTGTACCGGGTTGGTCCAGCAATGACGCGGATCACCAGGTTAGCTGTGTTTTCACTTGTGTGTAAATGTTTGGAAGCTATCATATCAGCTTGTACGGAACGCAAAAAGTTTGTGTGTTCCTGTGTCCAATGATTGATTGAAAAATCAGGCCTGATTAAGTCATAGAACAGTTTTACTCCTTCTGAGTAATCCAAAATGTATGTTCTGCCAAAATTCAGGAATCTTAAAATGGATTGTAGTCTTTTCAGAGTCGTTGGAGGTTGGAGCAGTGCATATTTTTCAAGAAAGTGTGCCGCCAGGCTTTTGCCTTCACTTGACCAATCATATCCTTGAAACAGGACATTGAGGTGCGCAATTTTTTTAATTAAACGTGTAACCTAGATGAGCAAACCCCAGGATTATGTGGTTTACTCTAGCCAAGAGTTCCATTAACTCATCTTCCATCAGATAGATATCATCTACATAGGTCATTGCCTCCTCATCAAAATTTTGAAGAAACTCAAATGAGAACAGCCCTGAGGTAAACGGCAAAATTGTCGCTGTGAATCGAGCACTGAAAATGCTGTCAAATATCTGCTTTCAGGCGCTATATTCTGGCAGAAAAATCCCTTTGAGATATCTAGTGTCATTTTGTATTTCTTCCGCACATTGTTATTCATTAGTGTGGCACTATGTGCATTTTGTACTGCAAATATGCATATGGAAGTGTTCAAATGTCTGTAGCCTAAAACTAGACGATATGAATTTTCCGGTGTCATAACGGGAAACAAGGGATTATTCATGGACGAGGTGCAATTTTCTGTTATACCCTGCTATTCAAGTTGTTCTAGGATTTCCCTAACTTGTTTTTAAGCTTAATGTTTATTGGATACTGTCTCTGGGGTTGAGGAGTTTATTTTAATGGAATCTTGAAATGAGGTGACTCATCGTCCCACTCAACATGATTGCGGTATAGTTCAGAAGCTAGCGCTAACGCCCATTACTGCTCGCATGAATGTTTAACTGATTCTGGATCCAGGTGGAAGAAAGCAGGTAAAATAATAGTGTTTCCCAGTGGGCATTCCATTAAAAACTCAGGTGGCCAATCCTTTTCAGCCAAAAGAATATCGTAACCGTATGTCAGGTTCTCCTAGAAGAGTCTTGATGTGCCTGGGTATGACCCCCTCTATTTGGAATGTTATTTTGTATAAATGATGTGGAACACTTAGCCTGTATTAGGTGTTACCACCGTGATATGCTCATTCAACGCTACTACCACCAGATAATCCATCAAGTTCAGGCGAGCTATTGTGACTTCTGCTGCGTTGTCCAGCAGCATCACTGCTCACTCCCCATTCAGAAGCAGAGTCCTCAGTAGTCTGGGCGTGTCTTATCTTAATTCCAGCTACCTTTTTTTTTATTTAAGGATGAAGTCTGAAGTGTGATGTGTTTCCCATTTCGTCTTCTAGCGCTCATCTGACCTGTGCTCTGACCGTCCACCTCTCTCTGCACTTGTATCGGTTGAATCCTGAATATTAATATCCTGATACCTGTCAGGCTTTCTAATATTTTCACGGTTTCTTAACTTCCATTTCTTGTCTGTGGACTCCTCCTTAGGAGACCCAGCCTGTGATTGTGTTTTATTTCGTTTATTTTTTTGGTTATTGTCCCATTTCTTCTTTAAAGAATCGGGTGCTTACTTGGAGTTATCCTTTTCAGAATTCCTCTTAACCTGTGGTTTTCCAGGTCTGGCTTCCAGATTATCTCACCGAACTTAGGTGGAATGCTTAGGTTTCTTTGATAATTTTAGGCAATTCGTGCTTCTGCTGTGCAGGAGTGAACTCCCTCAGGTGTAGCCAATGCTGCTGCTTCTCCCTTTATGTTAATTAACAGGGCAGGTGCAGCCCCTTACTCATTCTGCACTTTCTTCAGTACCCCAGGAAAAACTGCTATTCAAGGGTTACCATGAGTTCTGGTGTAAACAGCAGCGAAGACTGTACCCAAAGTGGCAAATCTTCCAACAGGGGAGCCATCCTCATTGGTAAGCACTTTGTTAGTATTCTGTGTTTGTCATGCGGGCCCATATTGGGAAAAACCACTTCAAGCTGGCTTGTTTTCTGTGCTATACAGAACGAAATTTGCTCCCGAATGGCTGGAATCTTTCCCATTACAGCGTTCAGCGTTTGCGGGCTGATAACTGTGGTAGCCTAGTGTGAATGTGCAGCCTGAGCAGTCCGAGAAGGGTTAACTGTCAGTGTTCACATAATTTACTGTGTGAGATTTCTGTGAAACATTACTAAGTCTTCATTTAGTGTTATTTCTGCTGCATCTAAATTAGCAAGATTAGGATGCGGTGTATAAGCAGCCTGCCAAGTTGCTCCTCCTTTACTGAGTGGACGAGTCTAGCATTTTCAACAGTATGGGGGAGGGCGCCTTTAAAACAATTTATGTCTTGAAACTTTGATGAAGTAATTAATGCCCTTCGTCCAACCAGAAATAAACACCCAGCAATTTAGTACGATACATGGAGCTTTCTGACCACGAAGTCCATGGCCTAATTCTTCTGCTTGCCAACTTTGCTGGCTTGTGTTTTTTTTTTTCCCTACCTACAGAGAGTGACTACAAGGCCTCCCCCTCCAAGCCCCTCGTTGGGAACTTGCACCCTGTCCAACCGGGGTGAGTGTCCTGAACATATAGTCATTGACTACTGTTTTAATTCACTATTATTAGTCACTTAACAGTCAAAATACGGGTAATAGTGTGTATGTATGAACGCATGTAAGATAGTAAACTGCAACAATTATTGTGTGTGGCACGAATGAAACCGAATTACTGCGTGTACGTTTTCTCCATAGATATATGGCTAAACAGGAAACCCGTGGATGTGTGCCACTGGTATAGTTTCTGATTGGTGATCACCAGACACATTCCCCCTCTTGTGCCCTACACATTATACCAGTCGCTCTCACCGTACTTCACTAAGGGAAACTATAACATCGAAGCTTCCTTTGCGAAGGGCAACATCAGGCTTGACCACACAAAAGTCACTACTTGTCCTTTATGTGTATGTTCTATTTTCCCTCTTTTCTTTCAGGAAATTCCTTGAAGAGAACAGTGGCAGGTACTAGACCTGTCCCACATATATAAATGTGTTACATGTTAATTGGATGATCACTCAGCACTCAAGTCTCTGGGGGGAGTGACCTCTTCGCATCCCATCCCTGACGAAAGCCCAGGACCTTAAATAGGCCTGTGGTAGGGCTGAAACATGTTGGTGTTCAGTTAGGGTCATAGGACCATGATATCCTCTAACCCTACCATAGTCTTTTTTTAACCTCCCGCCCCCACTCCACGAATAAAGGAAAATTTTAGAGTGGGAGAGGAATTTTATCTTTAACGTTACTCCCCCCTACCCAAAATTTTCACAAGAGCTCCCTGAAATACAGTTGAGCCCACTGTTGGACAGGCCTCGTGAAGGGCCCGCTCCCTCCCCGCATGAAAGGGCCCGGACACCGACTCTCACTGTGCCCCCTGAAGAACCACCCCGGCAACCCACCGAAGCAACCCGCAACCCGTCCCCGACGGAACGCCTGCTCCCGAACATCCCAGCATCGGCTGTCCCGGGCCTCCGTCAGCACCATTGCCCCGGCCCAGCCACCATCTTGGACACTACACCACGAGGCCGCGTGGCCTCAGCTCGACCCCAACCCTGGGCCTGGCCAGGCCCCGACATCGAGGCACCACCATCCACCCAGGAGGTGAAGAGACCACTTGGCAGGTCAATGGGAGAGAGGAGTGTCGATGGCTCTCCCCCACCAGGTGCCGATCGCCCCCAGCCTCCCCGGGCGCTGGCTCCACCCCCCTGCTGGGTGTCTGGACTCCCTCATCTCGGACCTCCCGACCTTCAAGCGCGAGGGTCCGGACATCATAGGAGGCCAGACCTATAACTGGGGCAGCTCCAGAGCAGGAAGGCAGTTGTATCCTGGAGTCGAGAGACACCTTGAAGAACTCATCCCTGACGGACTGCTGGCGCTGCCGCAGCCCTGCCTTGTGAACCACCTCTGAAGCCTGCTGGCGCTGCCGCGGCCCTCTGCAACGTGCATCTTCGTCTGGACCTGCTGGCGCTGCCGCGGCCCTTCCTTGTGAACCATCGCTCCTGCCTGCTGGCGCTGCCGCGGCCCCTCTGCAAAGAAGTCATCATCGTAGCCTGCTGGACGCTGCCGCGGCCTGTCGTACCGAGAACCACCGTCCTAGCATGCTGGCGCTGCCGCGGCCCTCCTTGCCGAGACTTTTTATCCTAGCCTGCTGGCGCTGCCGCGGCCCGACCTTTCAGACCTCCGAGCTCGAGGATTGTGAGCACCTCTTGGCCGCCCTGGTACCGGACCGGTACCCAAGACTGTCCCGCTACCCCTTTCCCTACAGAGACTAGAATTGGGAGGATCCTCGTGTCCTACCCCCTCTGTATCGTTGATAACCTTGCCTCAAGAATCCTATATAAAGTGTGCAGATCTTATCCTTGTGTGGTGTCCATTTGTGGGGGGGGGGGGAAGTTACTTGTCTGTACGATCGCCGGAGACGGTCCTCACCGGAGGCCTCTCCCCCTGTACTCGGCCGACCCTCCAGGTCCCCGTCTAACACCCACCATAACATTTAGGAGCCAGGGGGAGCCCAATGATCAAGCATGTCACTATTAGAGTGAATGAGGGCTATAATAATCAAGCATTTGCAATGCAATAGGTCTCGCATTAGGAAAGTTTGAGCTATCGGTATTGTAAATGACACATTTTTTATTTATGTTTTGTTTTTGAAAATAGCTAAATTAATAGCTTTGTCATTTAAAATTCCAATGGTTATAACTTTCGCAAATGTGACACCTATAGCATTTGTAATGCAATATGTGTTGTATTAACGTGACTTACATGTATTGATATTACAAATAACAATGGCTTTTAATTTTTTTTCAATAGCTAATACTTAAATAAAAGTTATTGTAATTTATAATGGCAATAGCTTAAAGTTTTGTAAATAACTTTTGTGAAGATTATGTTCAGTGTATTTTATTGTGCCGAAAATCCAACAACAGAAGTGAAATATTAACATCTTTTTGTTACATTTGTAATAAAGTTTGAAACATTGAGAGAACATATTTGAACCAGGTGTTGTTGAATGGTTGCACAGATTGATGCTGTGGTAGCGCTGATTGATGTTGTGATGGCGAACGAGTGATGCTGTGGCGTTCAGTGATGCTGTGGTAGCGCATAGTGATGTTGTGTTGCCCCTGAGTGATGCTGTGGTGGTGCGGAGTGATGCTGTATGCTATGCTATGTTTTGTTTTGCTATCCTATGTTTTGTTTTGTTATGCTGTGCTATGTTTTGCTATCCTATGCTTTGATTTGTTATGCTATGCTGTGTTTTGTTATGCTATGCTATGTTTTGTTATGCTATGACTATGTTTTGCTATGCTATGCTATGTTTTCCTATGCTATGTTTTGTTATGCTATGTTTTGTAATGCTATGCTATGTTGTGTTTTATTATGCTATGATTTGTTTTGCTATGCAAGGTTTTGTTATGCCATGCTATGCTATGTTTTGTTGTGTTTGGTATGCTATGTTTTGCTATGCTATTATATGTTTTGTTTTGCTATGCTATGTTTTGTTTTGTTAAGCTATGCTATGTTTTGTTCTGTTTTGCTATGTTTTGTTATGCTATGTGTTGTGTTTTGGAATGCTATGTTTTGTTATGTTATGCTATGTTTTGTTATGCTATGCTATGTAACCTGGTCTCTCTGTGTTCTACGTCCGTGCCCTGTCCTGGCTGCACCCTGGTGCACGAGTGTCCCACGAGCCTCTCGAACCTGGTCTTTCTGTGTTCTATGTCTGTGCCCTGTACTGGCTGCACCCTGGTGCACGAGTGTCCCACGAGCCACTCGAACCTGGTCTCTCTGTGTTCTACGTCCGTGCCCTGTCTTGGCTGCACCCTGGTGCATGAGTGTCCCACGAACCTCTCGAACCTGTTCTCTCTGTGTTCTATGTCCGTGCCCTGTCCCGGCAGCACCCTGGTGCACGAGGGTCCCACGGGCCTCTCGAACCTGGTCTCTCTGAGTTCTACAACCAGTGAATCTCCCTGCTGTTATTTCTTTCCACTTACCTACCCACGCCTCCTTGCTCTTCCACGCATGTGTTGTTGTGCATTTCCTTGCATCTTGTGCCCTGTCAGTCACGTACTCCGTTGCCCAGAATATTCTTGTGCACGGTCAGCCCGGGGTCCCCTCCACCCTGTCTGTCACCTGCCCAGCGCTCTCTTAAAAGGAGTCTTCAGAGCCTGGTTTCGTGTGACTCTCCTATTCCCCTATACTCCAGAATCCACTGTACCCCGTTAACCCCGAGCTCAGGGGCATCTTACACCTGGTTCAAAGTGCTCGATTGAAAAGGCCCCTTTAGTTAGAAAATGGCTGGTGATCGTGATCTCATTCGTGATTAATTAACCCAAAAGTGTCCATACCCTGTAACCCTTTTCCCACCCTTACCTCTTTACACGATTCCTTGAGTAACATTAAATAGTAACCGCTGTTTTCAGCCCTTAGAAATGGCATTAGTGCGCTATGACGCCGCACAATACAAAATTACAATGATAATGACTCCCAGTCTGTAACACGCCCCTTCCAGTGGACCTGTAGAAGGGTCTGCTGAAGAGCAGCAAGGTGAGCTCGAGGGTGAGTCCGGTTTATCTGTGCCGCCAAGTACACTGCTTAGCTCACCTGTGCACGAATAGAGAGTAACTCCTCCGCAGAACATGCCAGAGCCTTCCCCTTCCAGCGCACAACGGAGGAGCCGCTCCCCGGCCCGCGCCGCCTTTCATCTCTTGCTGCTGGCCGCCGGGTACTGCACGTCCCGTCCACATGACTGAGTATCCAGCAGCAACCACCGGCTCACTTGAGGGTAGCACAGGGGCGGCTGCTACCCCGTCACCCACCCACCAACCGGCGCTCAGACCCCCGGCACAGGCACACTCAGACACAGCTTCAACCTAGGGTGACCAGATTCTCAAAACAACAAGCCAGCAACAAAACAAAAACAATGCGTGGTGAAAACGAGGCCTGACACGCAAATAGGATTTCCGGCCGGGAGAAAGGAGGCGTGACACGCACGAAATGTCCTCAAGGGGCGGAGAAACAACGGAGCGGGCTGCGGAGTCTGGACACGGAGGGACAGGACGAGAGGAGCCGGTGAGGGGGGCGTCGGGGCACATTGACGGTGCCCGCCGCCCCCCCAGTGATGGAAGACCTGCGTGTGCCCCGTGAGCGGGGTTGGGAGCGTGTGTGTGCGCGTTTGTGTGTGTATGTAAGCCGGGGGGGGTACGCGTATATGTGCCTGCGTGTGTTGTGCCTGTGTGTGTGCCTGCGTGTGTGTGTGGTGGGCGGGCGGCAGCGTGTGTACGTGTGCCTGTGTGGTCTGTGTGCAGGGGTGTGGGGGCTGGCTGTGTGCGCATGGGAACATGAGGCACGAGAGGGGCACGGCGACTTGCTCGCCCACGAGGTAAAATCTCCGGCAGGAGAAGCGCGTGTCAGTCTGCTGTCCACATTCCCTCAAAAGTGATAACATAAGTTGTCTCGCCCTAGACAGCAAATGCTTCGCTTTTGCTTTCGTCTAGGCGAGACCTAAAAAGGGGTCTCCCTCCCTTCCCACCTTACAATCTGGGGACATCACTGACTCAGTAAGGTGCATAGGTGTTCTGTCCGACTTCATAACACCCCCTCCTACATCTGTGGCATTTTTCCCCCTTTCTCTACCTCTTTTCATCTCACCACCCAAGAACCTCACGAGGTTCCAGGAGGGATATCTTTTTGTAAAACAAATCAAACAGGGGCCATGGCTTCTAAGCAACAGGAAGCCACAACTTGCCGCTGCTTCGGCACATGGGCGTCAACAAAAGTCAGTGTTTGCTGCCAGAATCCGATGCAATATCGCAATGTTGTAGTTGACGTACCAATGCTGCTCTTTCCTTTTGGCTTTCCTTCTCCTTAGGTTTATGAACCGGCTTCTTCAATGGGTGGGAAGATCAACGCATTCCTATGGGAGATGATGTGGGACATTGCTATGGCAAGTGAGTAGAGAGATCCTCCTGGAAGGCAGGCGTTTATTGTCCAGACACTCCTAGTCTCATTGTCTCAGACACATTGGAGCCAGAACGTGTGTACCCACTTGTACTTGATCCCTTTGTCACACAGAAAATCGGTCAAAGAGATCGATGATGCTGGTGCGTTATTGTGGAAAGATCTGGTAGAGCTAGAACTTAGTGCCTACAGCATTCCTGTCCCGTACAGCTTCCTTCTTTAGTAGTAGTAGTAGTGAAAACAGGTGAGGATATCTTGTGGTTGTCCTGGGGAGTGGGCAGGGCGTCTCACTCTATACGTATGCTCAAGGATAATCGTCTGGTCTATAAGTTCTGTGTTCACATGACGAAACAGGCGAGTGACATAGTCCTTCAGGTTACCAGTTGCAGGCTGCATTGGGACTCCTCTTATGCAAATGTTGGAATGTCTGGATCGGTTTTCAAGATCTTCAAGTTGATAGTGGAGCTCCATGCTCTTTTCCCATAGTTCAATAAGTTCTCGATGGTGGCCATCCAGTTCTTCGTCGCAGGAGTTGTTTTTATATCCAAGGAGTTGACACGTTGGCCCATTTCGCCTAGGTCCCGCCTGCTAACCTTCATTTTCACCACTATGTCTTTCTTGAGTGCTGTGATGTTGTCCCTGAGGGTCCCGAAAGAGGTTCTCCAGGAACGCCTTTGTGGCTGGTGCATCTTGAGTGTGTTGCAGCTATCTCTGTGGGTGGGGGTGTGGACGAGAGCGCTTCCCCCGACCAGTTTCTTTGACATAGGTTTGATAAACATATCTTTAAGAGTGGCATCCTTTTGGGTGTTGTGCTTATGGGACATGTGTGTGTCATGAGTCAACTCGGGTCATAGCAGAGAAGTGAAATTCATAGGACATCTGCTAGATCAGAGTGGCCAAGCCGATTCTCCAGTAGGTCACATCTCCCACTGAAGTTTCGAGCAACAGGGTCCGGTGTTGGAGATAGAGGGCCAGAGGCGAACATTCCAGGACAAGGGCCCCCGTTAAAACCGTCCACATAGTGTCGTCTGCTCGGGAGGGTATGAGCGGAACATAGCAGTGAGCAGGATCTGATGATATCCTCCGGGTGCGTTACTGTGAAGGCCCAGTCGCCTGCAGGAACGCTGGGCGAATACTTCTGTCAACACGGTTAGGAATGCGCAGGGAATCTGAAGAAACCAGAGACCAGATGACCTCAAGTAGTGCAGGAAAGCAGCATGGGTATTGGGCAGGCAGAAAATGAGAGGCCCCAGTGCTCAAGAGGTCGTTCCGTGGATGTGCCTCCCAAGCTTACAAATGTCCTTGAAAGGACAGGTCCCGGTGCTCCCGAAGGATATGGTGGAGAAAATCAGGCTTTACAACTGGAGTGGGTGCAGGGAAGGAGTAGGCCCCATCAGTAGCACATTTTCTGGGACGGACTGCTCAGGCATCTGCCACATACCTCCGGCCTCATGGACCCAGCATCCATACCTGTGCAGTCCCGAGGTGCAGCGTCTTGTGGTCCGCTGGTCTGGCCATCACTCAGAGAGGAGAGCAGTGAAAGGCAGCAGCGGTCCACTTAGTGGCCCGTCCCAGCTCAAAAGGACAGTGGTAGGTGGTGGGCTCAGGCAGGAGCATGACCATCTCCCAGCTTTCAGTGGGTGGCCCAGGCTCTGGCCCCAATCCAGACCAAACGCGGAGCCGACATGCAGTGCAGTGACTCCGCCATCCTGGTAGCGGCAATCAGGTCTCACTCGTTTCCCCTCCTAAAGCATCGCACTTCGCAGGACAGGGAGGGCAAATGCAGGCAGGGAGTCTGTCAAACGTGGCTCACCATGGATCCAGGCTCAGAACTCCATTGCAGCTGTCATCTTAGTCATGCAGCCTTCCGGTCTGCTTGCTACTCATCAGGCTCTGGGGTTGACTCTCTGGGCAAAACAGGGCAGAGCCTTTCCCTATGTGATGAGGGGCACCTCCAGGCACAATGTCACTCACTGTGGGGCCCGAGGGAGTCTGGTAGCCGCCTCCATGAGGTTCTCATGCACAGGAGCTTTGAGGGATGTGTCTCACATGGGTGCCATCTTTAACTCACTCACAGGATTGTAAGTGAGTTCCAAAGTCCCTTCCCCACATGGGTGACCACACAGAAGAAATCCACACTGTACATTTCAGAATGCCTAATGAAAACGAATGCCCTATTCTTGTGAAGATATTAGGCATACGTGTTATAATCGAAATAAACCGATCACGCATGATGATATGAGCAATAAAACAGTGGTTTAAAAAAATGGTTATGTAGTTGAATTTTTTTTTTTATATAATCAATGTATGATCCAAAATCTCCAACCCCCTCTTCTAAGGCCAAAGCGGAGTTAAACCAGAGCAGCATGAAAAATGCCTAACTGCATTTCTCAGAAGGCCCTGACTCACAAGGTTTACAAGATGTTTTCTCGATCCTCTACTGTGCCTGACTTTAAAGACAAGGTTGTTTTGAGGTTCTTTTTGCCATTCCATACTCCAAGAGTACAGAGATCAACTCGAGCTGAGCTATAAGTCCATGGCTTTCATGGGTCATTTGAGTGCATCACCAGTCTTACTCTGCCTGGAAATCTGAGGGTGTCCTCTTTGATGAAATGACCGTGCATTGAGGTTAAGTACCCCTTGCACATTATCTTGGAATGAGTCAGAAGTCCTGATTTGTGATGTAAAATGTACACATTAGCATAAGAGAATTCTGTTGCACAAAAACATATTTATAATGAGTGAATCAAACGTGAAGCACAAAAACGAGAAGAATTCAAAGTACAGAACAGCAGCCTGGGTTTGTTACTTGATATCTCACCGGTAACCTTCTCCAACCAGGACACTCACACAGGTCATGGATGTCTTTTTTAGGTCTCGCTGAGCCAGCGTGCATGCGCTGTCTGCGAGACATTTAGTAAGCGGGTTTCAAAAGTGCTACCCACCACAGGCTTGCAGGCGACCAGCTTGCTAGAACGCGCACATGACTTGCACAGCACTTTTTCCCATCGCTCGTGCGCACAACTTGCGTCACCAGCCGCGATTACTTTCACGTTTGCGGCACCGCGATTACTTTCACTTTCGCGGCACCGCGATTATTTTCACTTTCCCGGCAACGCAATGTAATGCTGCTGTGTAGGTCTACCTCATTCTCTCTCCATGTTTGGCTCATTCTGCTTCTCATTCAGATCCGTCTCATGCTTCCTGGTGTCCCTTTTTCCTTTCTCTCTCTAATTCTTCAGCAGATCGTTCCCTTCTCTTTTTCATGGCTCGCTTATTCTCCTTCAGTCCTGTCTCGAGTTGCCCTCAGATCTGTCCCCTTTATTCCCCCCCCCATTAGTTGTTTCTACCTCTCATCCTGAACCCTGTCTCGTGGTCTCTTTAAGGCTATTCGCCTCCCTTCCAGTCTGTCTCATTCTGCCTGAGGCGGTTTTCCTTTTCTCTTCTGCCAGTCTAATGCCTCCTTATTCTCCCTCAGTTCGGACTCGGGTCTCAGTCACACTCACTCGCACTCTGTCCAGACCATGAGGCCGTAACCCCCCTCCCTCTCCCAGTTTCCGGTAGTTCGGCGTGTGCTTCCTGTTACCAGTGCTTTGTCAATCTGACCCCACTCCGCCCCACCCCCTTCCCTCCACCCTCTTGTTGAGAAAAGAGAGCATGCAAAATCTAGCGGTTGTGGAAAAAGCTAGCGTGGTTATTGGGAAGTAACTTTTTTAAGCTCATGATTTGTCCTTTTAAAATGAATTGTTGTATGTTAAGTGTTGCTTTCCTTTTTTCTAGAACATAAATGCATGTACTCAGGAGATGAAATACCGTTTCAACCTAAACTGTCAATTGATACATAACTTTCATGGAATCAGTGCTTGACAAAGGGGCATCTCTTTTTCCTCAAAGAAACCAATGCAAAATAATCTTTTTTGAAGGTGGGGGTCAAAAGAGTTATTTTTCTCAGGCAAAATAAATACATAAAAAACTCAAAACGAACTAAGGCTGTCAATCGCCCAGTAAATTAGGGATAACTCTAAAGACATTTCATACTCCATTACAGATGGATATTTGGGTCCTAAATATTCTCGGTGGAGACAGTAGGAGACATGGGATCACTTTTCTACCGTGAAGTCTCAGCACTGTTTTTTCCTGTGTATTTTTGTAGTCCGGTTTACCACACAATTCATTTAGGGTTACAAACACCAGGATGGAATGGAAAACACGTACTGGAAAAGATACACATTGAACTGGGAACGAGTTCCATTCAAATTTTGACGAGGGACGGGGTTTGTTTTTGTAAAACGCTAAGAAGGGTGAACACAATGTTTCCAGTGTCGTGCGAGGTTTAGTAGGGGGGGCTTATTTTGTGAACTGTGTTTGTTCCCTTCCGTTAAAGTCCGGCTGTCCCCGATATCCGGTTACGATACTACTCGCATGTCACCTTCTTTCCAGTGATAGTTTTCCTTGTACAAATATTTTTTACGTGTGATATAGCTGAAGCTAAGCTGAACCAAGACTATAAGTCCCAGGATGCACTGCAGTGGTAATTGAGAGGCTAGGACTGGAAACAGTGTCACAGTGACGTGGCGCATGAGACCGTGTGTTCCAAATCGGTTGGAATTGACATTTACTCCAGGATGCAGCCGAGGGGCAAAGTAAGCCCTGAGCATTGCATCCTTCACAGCTTCTTTGATTTTTGTGAATATGTCTACACACTTGATGGACCGTGCATGCCCCATACCCTGGTGGTATGTCAACTCTCTGGCGGGTGCTATCAGTACAGATTTTTTTGTTGTTGTATCAAACACAGTTAGTGGCCATTCCTAAGAATGACTAGAGAGTTCTTCTTTTTTTGGCAGTCGTGTGTTGATGAGTACTTGCTCTTTGCCATGGTTAGGATTAATACCTTTCGCTGTAAAAAAAAAACAAGCATTGGCATGGCCAATAGGTCTCGCATTTGGGACCTTATAAGTATTTAGTTATGCAGCACAATATCCTTGGTGAAACAACATCAACTGTTGCTTGGCTAAACACTTATAAGGTCCCAAAGGCGAGACCTATTGGCTATGCCAATGCTTGTTCATGTGAGTGATCAGCACATTGTCTCCCCCACTGACTCGCTAAATTATGGATACTCACAAACATTTTCCCAGGGGCCAAAAAGCATGGTCTGTGTATTGTGGCAGAGGGCTGTATTGAAGCCAGCAGTGAGGGGATGGGACTGGGTGGAAGTTGGGCGTGGGAGAAACGATGCATGTGTGTAGTGTGTACTGTGATTTTGAGTTATTTTAAGGGGTTTCATTCCATACTGCCCTCTAAATTAAGCTCTTAGTCTCTGCAATAGAGACATAGAGTTGACTATATGGTGTTATGCTACATCTGAGGGTGCTATTCCTCTGCCTCACCTTGGTGTAAGCCTTCTCTGCCGGCTATTGCTATCTTTAGCAAGTCAAGTGCACAAAGGAAGTAACTTGATTATTGAATTAAAATAAAAGAGAATCTTAGGCCTCAAAATCTTCATATTCCTTTTGTCTTTTATCTGATAACATTAAGAGTACTTAGACTCAGGTACGGATAAGGTTTCAAGTGCTATAAAAAAATCATGACAAAGGCCAACATGGTGCACAATTCACTGAGGTGTGCACAATTCACTGAGGTGTGCACTCGCAGACAAAAACACCCAACCTCCACCGCTTGACATGGGGCAGTGGAAAAGTTATCCATCTCACAATGAGGCTAGGCATTTAATCCTCGATTTACCAAAATATGCTGGTAGTCAAATCTATATTTAAAGTCTAGTAGTCTCTGATTTTAACCATCGGAATCACTCACAACCCAGTTGTTGTGTAATGTCCCAGATGGAAACTATATAACAAGACAGAAGTTTTTTTCAATTTTTTTCTATTATTAATCTCTGCCTCCGCTAGTGACCAATAGTGTGCTCCTGGTTAATCACTTTTAAACATATTTCTCAGCTCCTTTTTCTTCAACAGAGGTACAAAAAAACTTTTATCGAACGTAGTAATAGTAATAAGTATGTGATGATAAAACTGAGCTGAATTCTTTGGTGATGGTCAAAATATATGAAAAAGCATGGAGGGCCAGAGGAGGTTTAAATACCCGCAGGGATTGACTCCCCTACTCGGAAACCAACAATACAAAAAAAAAAAACACGGTCTCTAAGATGAGTTAGAATGCTACTGGAGTGTCCCTTTTAAAGGACTGTTTCCCTCACCCGCCGGAAGGTGCAATACTTCATCATAAGGTAATCTCCTTGCATTAGGAACCTAGTCATAATGTGAGCTACAACCCCTCCTCTAAGAGGGAGGAGCTCAGGGATGTTTTATGGTAGAAAGAGGTATACTAAATACTTTAGATGAGTTGAGTGTGATGAGGGGTGCAGAGCAAAGTGAATGTGAAGTGTAACTATCTCAAGGGTACGCAATAGACTTTATTGGGATGCTCCTGGGCCAGGATCAAAAAATCAAGCAATAGCAGAAGGCAATTCAGCCTGCCATGGAGTGAAAAATAGGTCGACATATTTCAGCCTAATATCCTCAACAAAGGTGTAGCAGCCTTCTTCAGGACCTTATGGAAGCTACTGCAAGGTATGTGTAGACAACAGTGATAGAAAACAAAAGCAAATTTGTAATACACAGTACCAGTGGTTGAGTTGGGAGTCCACTTTATCAGGGCTTCGCTGGTGGATTTAGCAGAATGAAACAATGTGTTTCAGAATGACTTACACTTTGTACAACAAACTATAGCACTCATTCCGACATTCTAGGTTACAGGAACGTCCTGGAACTGAGTTAGGGCTACCACAATTATCAGTAACCAACATGTAAACACAACTTTGTGCTATAAAGAAAGAATGCATGAGCTTACCTGCAAACGGCAGGTAGCATGCCTCAACTTTACCTTGGAGCAAAACTCAAGGTAGCATCAAGTCCTACAAACATAAGAGGACACGTGCAAATCAATTTGTCAGGGGACAACAAAATAGATGAAACAGGTGACTCAATTGCAAACCACATCAATTCCTCTACTGTATGAAAATAATCTTGCATTTAATTGTTAGCCTATAGTGGGAAGTCATGAACAACCTGCTGTTGTTTAGTAAAGAGACAAATGTGTAGATAGTATGACCCAAAGTGCGTGTTATCAATCATTGTCACACTAGGGCCCCTCATCATGTCTCAGAACAGCAGGGCATATGATAATCTTCCGCCATGTTTACAGATGGAAAAAAGATGCCTGGAATCGATGCATCAATACAATGGGAATAACCACTCTCCTCATTCTCATACAGGGGTAAAGCGGTTAGCAAGACCCATGCCTACTCTCTTGTGAAAGTGGTAAGGCGGTCCCAACTCTCATGTATATCAGGCCAGTGAAAATGAGCTATGTGGTGGTTAAAAATGTGCCGCTGATACCATCGCTTCAAGTATATCACGTTTAGCTGGGTGCAAGACCCACAGTTGCAACATACCGGAGTTACAAAAAACCCCAAGGAGGACACATGCCTTTTAGAATGATCTAGGTAAGCCCCAAAGACTATTTTGTTTATTCACATTTACAGTCCTTGGTCTAATGTGCACTAACTTTTCTTTTAAGTTCCCACTCGGTCTAAATGTGAAGAGTGGTTGTAGCAGGGACGGGTCCCTGTATTCAGGATATGCCAATTCTTGTTGATTGATTTCTGAATCATGCCTGATGTGCTGCAGAAAGTGTTAACACAGACTAGTCGCTCTGTGGGCTCATTTAGTGGTTGTATTTCTAAAAGCTTTACGGGTATTGTTTGGTGCACTTTTGGCTGATTTGTGTATCAGTGATGGTGTGTATTGACGTTCCAAAAGTGGGGAAGATAAGTTATCTGCGTGAACTTCGTATCTCTGGACGTCTGAGCAGTCCCGTCGTAAATATAGGCACCGTCCAAACTGAAGATTTTCTTTTAGTGACCCGGGGTGGTAACTCGCGTATGCAAGCAGAACATTCCTGGCAATACATTTCTTATACAGCTCTGTCTGCAAAGTTCACAAGGATGGATATATCCATAGGTCTAAAAATGGAAGGCATTCCTGGCTTCATTCACAAGTGAATTTAATGAAAGGATTGCACGAATTCAGTCATTGATGGAAAGCGGTGATAGTCAGCATCACCATGCTAAATGACTAAAATGTCATTAATATAGTGCTTCAATTGAAGGGTATTAGAATGGTTGGAATTCTCAGGTATCAGAACTTCTCCTGTCTCAAACGAGTGCATCTAGAGGTTTGCTATACTCGGGGCGAAGGCACTGCCCATCAAAGTCCCAGAGATTTGTAGGTACAAGCCATCCTCAAATTGAAAGAAGTTCTCTTTCATAATTAGCGAGCTCAAGACGCGGACAATAGAGCACAAGACTACCATTAGGTGTAACAAGCAAGCCACTAAATTAACCACACACTTTCTAGAGCAAGGTGATCAGGCAGATGATCTGTCATGGACTGTACTTGGCAAACCTTCTTTCCCTCAATTTCTCTCCAATGTGGCACAGTGTCTGTTTGAGAGAGAGCAAGGATGGGTCATCAGACTACGTAGTGACAGACAGGGTCTTAATGATGATCGCTTGTGGTCTGCTTTTTCATAGATGCATACACCATTATATGGTATGCAATTACTTTAAGATCATTTTCTGAATAAATATCATTTCAGTAAATAACCCTCCATTTTTTTTTTTTTTTACAAAACCCAGAGACTTGTTACCTAAACCATATATACTAGAAATAGCTGACTTACTTTACTACTGATGTATAACCTGGTTTCCGTTTTTCCCAAATCAGTTGGAAGCATTAACATGCAGCTCATTTTGTTGACACAGGCTTAAGAGACTACATCTCCCAGCATACAATCTAAGGGACACGTCTCCATCTAAAATATCATGATCTGAGTACATGTCCTCTTTCGGCTCCCACTATGCAGGGGCATTGTTATAAGTCTATTTATCCAACCCGTGATTATGCAACTACATTTCCGAGGATGTTGGTAGTTTGTGAATGGCTCTACCATTACCTCTCACGTGGCACATTAATTACACAGGAACTACAGCTCCCAACAGTTCTGTAGTACGAGACTAGCCTTTTGATTGGACAATGAGTAAAGGTGCACGTGACATTCCTTCACGTCTTTTCACATTGCTGCCGTTGTCTCTGTAGGAAAGATATATGTAGGACCTGGCCCGTTGCCGCAAGTTATGCCTTCTTCAGCGCAAATTGCGTAATTTGCCATAATTTCTAAAAGGTATGTGTCCTCCTTGGGGTCTTTTGTAACTGCAGTTTGTTATGGTGGGTGTGTACTTGGCGCCCAACCCAACGGGCTATAATTAAAGCGATGTTATCAGCAGCACATTTTTAACCGCAACAACGCTAATTCTCAATGGGGTACCTGTATAAACGTGAGAGTTTAGACCGCCTTACCTATTTCACAAGCGCATAGGCATGGGTCTTGCTAACCCATTGTATTGATGCATTGATTCCACGCATCATTTCTCCATCTGACAAAACACAAAAATGGCACCGAAGCACACACAGTCCAATTTGCGTTTGTTGGTTCTTTTTCTTGTTAAGTTTCACCTTCTCAGTAGTTAAATCCGGTACCAGTTCCTATTTAATTCTTGAGCACACCCCAGTACATCATTATTTAAAAACACCGTAGCCATTATTCTGCACTTGCTAGTAGTGCTGTTGATTTGCGCCAAAAGGGTACAACGGCACCACCGAGCGGAATAGACATTATATTGTGTTTACTTCTTTATTGCAGTAAACTGGGAGTAGATGTGCAGACATCAGTCATAGCCACCATACACTAGATTGTTTCTCCAGCTGTAAACTAGACAGGAGTCTATTGTATGTGCTGCTGTTTTTTGAGACATTATGAGTGGCCATGGTGTGACAAGGATTGATAACGCACACCATGGATCATATAATCTACACATTTGTCTTTTTACTAATCAACATCCGGTTTTTCAAGACTTCCCACTATGAGATAACAGTTTAATGCGTGATTATTTTCATACAGTAGGGGTATTGATGTGGTTTGCAATTGAGTTGCCTATTTCATCTACTTTGTTGTCTCCTAACAACTTGATTTGCACTTGTCTTCTTACAGTTGTAGGACTTGATTTTACCGTGAGCTTTGAACCAACGTGAAGTTGAGTCATGTTACCTGACGTTTGCAGGTAAGCTCATGCATTTTTCTTGATAGCACAAAGTTGTGTTTAGGTGTGGTTACTGATCATTGTGGTAGCCCTAACTCAGTTCCAGTAACATAGCATGTCAAATGTGTATGCCATTTTGAAACATTGTTTCTTTCAGGTAAATCCACCAGTGTAGCCCTTACAAAGTGGACTTCCACCTCAACCACTAGTTCTGGATATGACAATTTGATTTTCATTTTCTTTCACCATTGTAGAAGGCTGCCACACCTCTGTTGAGAGTATAAGGCTGAAATATGTTGATCTATTTTTCAGTACATGGTAGGTTAAATTCCCTCCTGTTATAGTTTGGTTTTTAATCCTGGTCCAGGGCCACCCTAGTAAAGTATACTGTGTACCCTTTTACTTCACAATCACTTTGCTCTGCACCCCTCATCACACTCTGCTCATCTAAAGTATTTAGTATACCTCTTTCTACCGTAAAATATCCCTGAACGTTTTCCTCTCAGAAAGGGGGTTGTATCCCGCATTATAACTTGTTTCATAATGCAAGGAGGTTAACCTAAGATGAGGCATGCAACCTTTGGGTGGCTGAGGGAAACAGTCCTTGAAAAGGGACACTCTTTCTCATCTTATAGACTCAGGGTTTTTTCTTTTGTGTTTTTGATAGTCAAATTATATCCTTAGTATGCCTTTGTCCTCTTAAATACCATTATGTTATAGAGTGAAAGCTTGAACCCGGCAAGAGCCAGATGCCTGACTTTGGTTCAGCTCGAAAATCACTTGGATCCTCGGGCCAAAACAAGCTAAGCCTTCTGTGTGCCACCCACGCTTAAACTGCAAGCCCCAACAATTCAAGACAAAGCACTAACTTGTCATGGTCAATGAAAAAATGAAAGAGATACCCATCTACTTGCTGAATTGCACAGTCTGAAATTAGAAAACTTGGGCTCAATCTCAACTTTCCTGCTTGACCAAATTGTGTTATCCTAGGAAATTGTTTTGTTTTACTTTGGCTCCTTTTACTTCAGTATCACCACATTGAGAGCACCTTCAAATACATGATTTCAGGTTGAGCGCTTTACAAAACCTCTTTTGTTTGATTTTAAAAAACTATAATTTGTTCCATGTGTAATAATAACCCAGGTTACACAAGATGGTTGGTGCAACTCCCTTTGCACCTCCTGTTGGTGTACCTCAATAGCACCTACCTGTAAACCTCATCTGTTTGTACCTACCAGACGAGCTTCTGTAATGGAGCTTGTGATACCCCCTCTTCCACTCTTGGCTGCTTGACTATCACGCAATTCCCTGACATCTGCTGTGTGCATGCACTGTGGTGCTCCACTGCTTTGGCTAACAATGCACCCTGAGTTACCTTTGTTATATACTCCAATTTAGTTTTGTTATGTACTTCCTGAAGAGTTACCTTTGTTATACAGTTCTTGAAACTTCCTCTGTGGACACTGTTAAATCACCTCCTTTGCTGAAGTAAATAAGGTGTGAGGTGTTCAACAGACCATTTAGTTAAATATCTGTGTGTGGTGAAATATCCCTTAGTAAGTTTCAATTATGTTAAAGAAGAGATGTCTTATACAACCAGCAAAACATCATGTATTCCCATTCCTTTACATTTATTAATTTTATATCTCTTTAGATCCAACAGAAAATAAGCCTTGAATACATGGAATTATTATGGATATTGAAGATACTACTGTAAATCTGCAAAAACAATGAAACATTGAACTCCAGTATTCACAAAAATATCAGAGCAGTCCGAAACAGATGAACCTGAATATAAACTTACAGATCTTGGACAAACCAGTCATGAGCAATTCAGTGAACGTAAGAGTCTGAGCTGTATACCTCCACTCCACGAGACTAAGAAATTACCTCTAGAATTTTAAAGCAACAACATCGATAAACTGCCTCCTGTATCAACAGATGTCCACTGCCAGCTTTGATCATTGGATCTGTATTGTGTGTTTACAGCAGTGCTTTACTTCCTAAACAAATCACCACTATTCAGTGCTGTAGGTGTAATGTAAACTCTTTGTGGCCAAACTACAGAAAATAGAGAAAATTACAATGGAGTGGAGCCAGACAACTGAAGTGTAAAGGAAAGAGGAGTTCTGCCATCTAGAATACAGAGTGCAATCACAATTTTCACCAACCAGGAGAAGGAAGAATCTTTACCTCTAACTGTGCAAAACCATTATCCATTCTAAAGACCTGATTACCCAAAAGGAAGCCTTGGACATATTATGAGTGTGACAGGTATTTGGTGAGCATTGTACTTTATTGTTAAACCGGAAAGCAAACCTGCAAAATACCACACACATACATGTTCTGTTAGAAAAACACAAGTCTTTTACCACTCATGTTGGCCAATCAGGAAGCACAGTCACAGTATGTAGACAAAAATATACCCGACCTAGAGACACTAACCAAGAGAGAAGTATCAGACACATGCATCGAGAGCTTTAGTTTGTCATCGGAACTAAAACACCCTCAGCAAACACACACTGTGGAAAAAGCATTCCAGTACAGTGATTGTGGGAAGAGCTTTATTGATTTATCAATCCTACTAAGACACCAGCGAACACACACTGGGGATAAACCATACCATTGCAATGAATGTATAAGGAACTTTAATCAGTCATCAAACCTCCAAGTGAATCAACAATCAAACACAGGGGAAAAACCTTACCATTGTAATGAATGTGCAAAGAGCTTTAGTTTTTTATCACACCTCCAAAGACATCATCGAACACACACTGGAGAAAAACCATACCATTGCAATGAATGTGTGAAGAGCTTTAGTCGGTTTTCATACCTCCAAATGCATCAGCGTACACACACTGGAGAAAAACCATTCAAGTGCAGTGAATGTGTAAAAAGCTACAGTCGGTTATCACACCTCAAACTACACCACCGAACACATACAGGGGAAAAACCATTCAAGTGCAGTGAATGCGTGAAGAGCTTTAGTCTGTTATCACACCTCCAAATACATCAGCGAACACACACAGGGGAAAAACCATTCAAGTGCAGTGAATGTGTGAAGAGCTACAGTCAGTTATCAAACCTCCAGATACATCAGAAAATACACACAGGGAAAAGAACATTCAAGTGCAGTGAATGTGTGAAGAGCTTTAGTCTATTATCACACCTCCAAACACATCAGCGAACACACACAGGGGAAAAACCGTTCAAGTGCAGTGAATGTGAAAGTAGTTTCAGTCAATCTACAACATTAAAGAATCATCAGAGAATACACACAGGGGAAAAACTATATCATTGTAATGAATGTGGAAGTAGTTTTAGTCGATCTTCAACATTAAGGAATCATCAACGAATACACACCGGGGAAAAACCATTCAAGTGCACTGAATGTGTGAATAGCTACAGTCAGTTATCACACCTCCAAATTCATCAGCAAATACACACAGGGAAAAAACCATTCAAGTGCAGTGAATGTGGGAAGAGATATAGTCAGTTATCAGTTCTTCAAAGACATCAGTGTACACACACTGGGGAAAAGCCATTCAAGTGCAGTGAATGTGTAAAGAGCTTTATTCAGTTCTCAACCCTGCTAAGACACCAGCGAACACACACAGGGGAAAAGCCATACCATTGTATTGAGTGTGGAAAGAGCTTTAGTCAATTATCAAACCTACAATGCCATCAGCGGAAACACACTGGGGAAAAATCGTATATTTGCAGTGAATGTGGAAGTAGTTTTCATGACTCTTCATCATTAAGGATTCATCAGCGAATCCACACAGGAGAAAAACCTTTCAAATGCAGTGAATGTGTGAAGAGCTTTAGTCAGTTATCAACCCTGCAAACACATCGGCGAACACACACAGGGGAAAGGCCATTCAAGTGCACTGAATGTGTCAAGAGGTTTAGTCATTTAACAACCCTGCAGAGTCATCAGCGAACACACACAGGGGAAAAACCTTACCATTGCAGTGAATGTAGAAGCAGTTTTAATACCTCCTCAAACCTAAGGGTGCATCAGAGAAAGCACACAAGGACAAGCCATGAAAATGCACTAAATATATGAAAGCCTTGAGTTGATTATCAATTCTACACCGCCATAAGTAAAAACCATCTGGAAATTATCCTAGAGATGCAGCAAATTTGGCAGGAACATAAGTACATCAACAATAAAACTGACCCAACTGTTGGGACACACACAGAAGCAAACCGGTAAAGTTATTGTGAGTTTGAACGAATTACAGAAAATGATAACAATATAAATTTGTGGAACATTCAAATACCAGATGCTAAAAAAGTAGATGGTAGAAGACCCGATTAGCAGGAAAGAAGAAAAACTTAGACATTTATAGAATAATTGAAGTCTCTATTCTCAGCAAATGTTCATTTCTGTACAGGTAGGATAAAAAATGTAATACCAGGAAACCTATTGGGAGACTAGAATAATGTGAACTAAAAGAAATGTTTTATTGACTGAAAAGGAGTTATAAAGAACAGCATCCAAGCACACCTGATCAAGCTACTGGTAAAGCAACACTATAAACAATGCTTGAACTAACAAGAGTATTTTCAGCTACATTTAGGGAGAAGTTATAAACCCTGTAAACCCAAAGCACATGCACTCCCATGGAATGCTTAACCAAAAGACAAAGGTAGTTTCTAATAATGAGCAGTAAAAAAGAATACAAGTCATCCAATCAGAAAGATGGTAAAGGCGCTTTACTCCAGGGGAGTGACAAGCACAAGAAGAACAAACACAAGCAGACACATAACATGCAAAATAGACAAGCTCTTCCAACATTTGTCAAAAAATATCCTAGGATAAAATCTAGATATGAGCATAGTTTTTGTTCTCTACACTTAATAATACAAACAGCCACTTAGTACATGACAGTCACTCATTTGTCTCCTTAATGAAGAGTTCTGTTACCAGCAAATGTATTGATACTCATTTTACCAAACAAAGATGGACGAAAGGCTGAGTCAGTCATGCTGAGCTGTCTGTGGTATTCCACCAGTTCATATTTCTATAAAAGCTACCTTGCAGAAGACCGGAATAACACTATTATTCTATAAACGCTAAAAGCAGCAACTTGGGTTATTGTATGTAATAAAAGAAGCTTTCCCTTTTTCTGGTAAAATGTATATCACGAGACACACATGTTTAAAATCTGATGCTAAGCAGATGAACATAAAAGATATGTGATAAGAATAATTCTCTCTAGGCTGTATGAAGTGTTGTTTGTCATGTCATCGCTGGCAGATGTTCATGGGTGTGTGATTTTATTAAGAACGTTCTGGTGCAATAGTAGAGATAACATTTGCCAGACAGATGCTTATAACATAAGACATAGAAAAAGTTATTGAGCAGGGTGTGGGTGCTATCAGTATATGCATAACACTGAAAGCCGGACAACCTGATCAGGAGTGAAAAAGTCTATGATCATCCATTCAGTTAGAGACCAGAGCAATCCAGTGCAGCCCCAGTGATACTTGCCTAGCCAAGGCAGACAATCAAAACAGCGTATTCAGTAGTTGGAACAGTGCTGGAGACATCACTTTTTAAATTATGTTTTATAAAATGGCACACATTCACTTTACGCTTATTCACAGTTTGGGGCAAAGGAAGGTAAATCCGTTTGTCCATAATCATTTGATAGAGTTAATTATCAGGACTTGTATTAGAGGTCTCTAGTTTGCAAGGACAGCAGCTAAAGTTCTGGATTACATATCATCAAGAACATTATCCTAGTGTGTTGTCTTACCTTACTCTAATATAATGTGGTTCGCACAGAACCACAAAACAAAATCAAGGTTTATTTGGCTCTCACACAGGTAGAACTGTAACTCCTTTAATTCATGAAGCTGCAAGATAGCCAGGCCAAGCA
Source organism: Lissotriton vulgaris (assembly GCF_964263255.1). NCBI lineage: Eukaryota > Metazoa > Chordata > Amphibia > Caudata > Salamandridae > Lissotriton > Lissotriton vulgaris. The sequence goes on from NC_141686.1 coordinate 257,585,318, forward strand.
CAGGGCCGCTCTTCAGAAGAGCGAGGGATCATTAATAAAAGTCACAGAGATGACGCTGTGTGATAATCAGGCAGAGCGCAAAGCAAACAAAAGCATTTACATCTTTCAAACCGTTTTGTAGAGGGCAGATGGATAATGGACTCATATTTTGAAGTGATTGTTCAACATAGGAAATGAGAATAAACAAAATGATCCCATTCAAATATGATACTGATAGAAGCAATCCTGATGTTATAAAATGTACAGACAAATGACTCAATTTTACATCTTAATAAGAAATGTATGTTTTTGGTCTCCAGTGCTTGTCAAGGTAGGAATCCCTGTCTAAATATTAATATGATTGAATAGTATTACTAGAGTAAATCCAAGTATTTTGATAATTTAATGAACCAAAACTTTGGCACCAATAATAGATATCTAAAAATAAATTTCAAGAGAGTATTTTATTTTCCGTTTCCTTTTACGTCCTATTTTATGGGTCTGTTGTTTGTTTTGAATTTGTTTGTTTTGTATGGATGAAATGAAGACAAAAAATATTGAAAAAAAATCTATCTGCTTTTTTGAATTGGCAAACCATAAAACCTCAAAACATTTTTTTTCTGCCTCTGGTTATAGTGAAGATATCTGCTATCTTTATAAATCTGGTGTTAGATGCAGATACAGCAGTCAGTACGAAAGTCTTCGTCCGGTAGTCTTGAATAAGGTCACTTTCAGAACTTGTAAATGAAACTGTTACTTGTTGTTAAGAGCCCGGATGAACACAGCATATCTATGTAGCCAGATGACTGTGTATCTTGGCAGGTTTGGTGTTGAAAGGTTTACAAAACAATAACAGTTGAGAGTCTTAGCATATGACTAAAGAAAGACCACTTTCTAGCCACATGGCTACGTGTCCTGCATGAAATGGTGGGGGTTCAATGAGAATAGACTTGTTCCCTTAGGCAGAGTGCAGTGAAGATGTTCCAATAACTGAAATATTTGGTTGATGGAGAAGATATCTGTCTGTATGAACCTCTTAACTCTGTACATCTGCAGTGAAAGTTACAGTCGCTGTGATGGCCAGTTGCTGTGATGCTGAGGCAACAGATAACAGGAAAAAAGCATAGCAATTTGTAAGCAACTGTGTATTGAACTACGTTTCTCAATATATTGGTGCCCTTAAAATAAAAATGACATTTATTTTAAAAAGCTAGTGTGAGAAGCTATAAATATGTAATAATGTTCCTCTTAACAGCAGATTGTCCGGACGCTCTATACTAATTGGCCAAAACTTTGAAGCATACTGAAACTAGAGAGGAATTATCTATGTTTGTGAGTTTTAGGTCCAAAAATGTCTTCTAAACCTAAGAATTCATATAATAAATATGTTGAAGGATGCAGGTGTTACATATTTCTGCAGGTTTTGTGTAACTATTGATGTGAAAAACTGGGTAATCCTGTAACTCTGTGTGTGTTTCAATGTTTAATCAAACATATGATTTTTAGACATGGGGTGTACATTATGCTTTTGATTCAGCAGTTCCACGTTTCCCTACTAGTGTTTTTGAATTGATTAGTTAATGTTAAAATATTTTTATTACATTAATGTATTCTTCTGTACTATTTATGTATTGGTCTAATGGAATATACATGAATTCTAAAATAAATCTTGAGTGAGTCATTCACTTGCATTCTGTGAGCTCTTCTGTTATTTTCTGATGCATGTCTAAGGTCTCATGTATGTATGTCTAGGGTCCCATGTATGTATGTCTACGATCTTCCTCATCAGGAAGCATGAGGGCTCTGACGTAAAACTGTTGGTCAGTCAAAACTTAAATTGTAAGTCACAGACATTGAAAGCCAGAGGATTTCAGTCTGTTGATCACCTCTTACTCATTCTCACTGATCAAAATAAGTGTATTGGACCAGGTCCCTTCCTCCTGTGTCCAGATGGTCCCCAAGCTGACTGAGTTCAGCACACATTCAAAAATCTAAATTTCACGGGGTAAAGAATAAAGGCAATACAACCATGTAACTATTAAAAATGGGGGTGGAGGTAATGCCAAGTCCTGTGTGACCCTGCCAATTAAATGCTGAAAACAGGAGTGCACCATTTATGCAATAACAGCCACGCCTTTATGAAAGACATGCGCCTCTCCTTGACTCTCTTTCTCTCTCCCTCAAACTCACCCTGATCTACACGCTCTCCAGCAGCACCTGCAGATTGCTGGTATATGAACAGCAAACAATATCACAAACCCAACATATTCTACACCCTCCCCAGTAGGATCTGTAGAAGACGGATAGTAGCAAATGCAACAAAACTAGGACTGCTGATATACCCCAATCCCTAGCCAAGAGTGGCTTGTTCTGAAGATTCACCAGGACTAATTTGTCCTATGTGTGAACAGAAACTCTACCAGTTCCTGTCCAGAAATGCCCAGTGTTCACAGGGACAGGAAGGCCTTGTTCTTGAAGGACATGACAGCTGAGTGCTTATGACCAGCAGTAACCAGGCCCCACAAAGTAATTTATTGATAATCTTCAAATCACTGGTACACCGGCTGGTGGAAGAATCTTGAAGATGGAAGAGTAACCTTTCCTGGACTGCTAAAGTTAGAGAGGACCCTAGGAAAACCACCCAAACTCCAAGCAACTTTGTTTCTACTGCTTCTTCTTGTTGGTCATTACCTGGCTGTTCTTAGATGAATCAACAAATTTGTTTCCAATTTGGAAGCTCTCCCATCAGAAATATTTGTGTCGCTTATCTGAGCAGTCAAGACTTACTTCAGGAGGTAATAGGCGTGGACTAGGTACGACAAGGATGACCAGAAGATCCCTATCACTGGGAGACAATTTTTGTAGTTCTGGGTTTTTATTTTACATATCAGTGCATAATGGGATTTGTAGCTTTGGTTCAGTTTAATTGAGCTAATTAGACTAACACACCTGATAATGATATCTAAAAGCAACGTGCAAGAATGTAAAAGAGGTGTCCCAGTGACATGGAACCCTCTAGGCACTAAGTATGACAGTAATTTTACACAACATACTTCATGGGAGCTGTGCAGTCTACATGTAGAGAGCCCCGACTCCTGGCCACACTATATACCAATAGAGAACACTTGTGCCGATACTTGGGGAAATTTGGTGGGACTACTAAAGAGGATGGAATAAAATCCTTTACAGAGCTTGCTACCTTTGGTATCAATCTTCAGAAGCGACTGAAAGACCCAAGAATTAAATAGATGCCAAATAGCGACTACTAATTATCCATGGCAGGAGGAGAAGCACAAGGACATGAAGAAATCTAATGCCCAGAGTATGAAAAATGCTCAGAAAAAGTTGCAATATCAAATTAGCCACCTTATGGACAAGGTTAGGACTTGCACTCCAACTGGTTCGCCGCTTCCTTATCCATTCCTGAGGATCACTGAACAACAAGAGAGGAAAAAGAGCAAGGATAAGAGGGATAAAGATTTGTTGGATATATCCCCCATGCGGGCTGATGGGGATAAGGCACAACTGGATTTGCATCTGAAAATGGAGCCGCAACTGTAGAACCTCTGGCAGCTGGAGTTCAAAGCAGTAACGTGCAAGCAAGCAATGCGATTGGCTGAGACTACAATGACCATGCTTGAAGCGGATTCTACTACTGTGGATCAGGCTGGCGCACATATGTGTTCTGCCATGAGGGAACCAATTTCTTAGCCTCTTAAATGGGAGATGCGATAGGAAGCTGGTGTGACATATCATTTCTTTACTGCATACATCCACAAATAAATGGGTTAGTGGAGAGGTACAACAAGATCCTTAAAAGTAAATTGGGAAGTTTAAAAGAGAAAAAACAATACAAAACAGTAGGTAGAGGGTCTAAGGGAAACATTTAAAGGCCTGCGCAAATAGATTCCCCACAAACAATAGTATATCAAACAAACAATCCGTGGGTCTGCCGAGCTTAGACTAGCTCTAAGGCACAACCAGTACAAGCATACAACTCCTATTTAAACAAAGGGGAAGTCATTTTAAGAGGACTGAATCCCATCATCCACCGAGGTGGCATGCTTCATCATCTGGGATCTCCTCTTGGTTGCAATCCCTAGTGCAACCAAGGGATACAACCCCCTCAATGTGAGGGAGGAGCTCAGGGATGTTTTACTGATCAATTTATCGGTTCTCCTAAAATCTGCTTGATGCGAAGCGTAACGAGTATTTTGGGTGATGGTTTCAGTGCAAAGAATGGTGATGTGAAAAGTGATCTAAAATTGGCTACAAAGAGAAAAAAAGAGTTTATTAGTTAACTCTTGGTGTCAAGGTTATAAAACAGTGCAAGTGCAGTTTTAGGAAATATTCACCGCACTAGTCCGAAAAACTGGTCTATATGTTTCAGCCATAGTGATCAATATCTGATCGTGGCCTTCCTGAAGATCTAGATAGTAGTTGCTACTGCAAAAAAAAGTGTGATACAAGTGACAGTAATGTGGATGGAATAAATAGATAGGTGATCTCCGGTTGCAGCTCATGTGGGGTCCAGGGTATCAACGGAGAGAGCGGTGCCTCATGTCCTGAGCTGTTGTCAGGTGAGGTGAGGTGTTCTCCCGTACATTTACGGGGGACACCAACACTCTTGTGAAATCTTAGCAAACGAGACTACAGGTTTTCGTAGGTTTTATCGATTCCAACCACATTACTGTCACATGTATCACACTTTTTTTTGCAGTAGCAACTACTATCTAGGTCCTGAGGAAGGCCACAATCAGATATTGATCACTACGGCTGAAACATGTAGACCAAAATAATTCTACAAAGCGCTGCAGTTCAACTAGTCGTTACTAGGTGTCCCTCACGAGTCAAATGCAAAAGCATTGAAATTATTACATCAAGCTACAGGTCAATGCTTTTGCATTTGACTCATGCAGGACACCTAGTAACGACTAGTTGAACTTCAGCTTCATGAAAGGGTTTCAATGCTTTTGCATTTAACTGGTGAGGGACACCTAGTAAGGACTAGATAAACTGAAGCTCGTTGTAGAATTATTTTGATATTGGATATTATAGAATTCACTGCCCACTGCTAATTTCGTCCCATAATTCTTTGCAGAGCCTTTGGTTGGGATTGTACTTTTGCCCATAACTGTGCTTGGGGTGGCCCTAAGAGGATGGGACCACCACTGAATCGTTAAGCAAGGTGTGCTCTTTCAAGGCATCTGCTTGGTTCTCTCCCTAGGTTAGGGAGGATCCCAAAATCATCATCTCTATCACTGCTTGCTAAATTTTCATTTTCGCTTTTGTGAAATGACTATATGCATTTTAGCATGTAGACAGAAATATTTGTTATTTTATCAAAACTATATGAGGTTTCTGTTTTATTAATTGGGAGTCCGACAGAGCGAAGTTGCGGAATCGGAATTCACAGAGTTTTTGTTCAACTTCGTGGAATTCTGCATAGTAGTACCACGCCCACCCCTAGTTAGTATATACAAATTCTGCTAGCTGTACCCAATTACTGGTTAGGGAAGATAACAAACACTATAAATACTTTTCTAGGATTTGATTAGTTCTCACGATCCGTCCATCGGACTGTGGATGAGTACAGACTATTCTCAATGTGCAGAGTTGTGCTGTCCCCCTACAGAATTTTGCTAATAGACTTGGGGTCCTCGATTGGGGGCAATCACTGAGGGCAATCATGCAGTCTAATAACCTGAAGAAGAAATACGTCAACAAGTTCTTGAAATATTGTCAGCATTTTCAAAGGAATAAAATGGGTCATCTTCGAAAACAGATCCATTACAACCAGAATATTGTTATATCCATGGATTCTTGGGAGTTCAATGTGAAAGTACATTCTAAGGGAGTGTTGTGGTTAAATTGGAATGGCTAGTGGGCTCAAAAGACCAGCAAGAGGAGTATGTTGACCCTTTTTGCGGGTTTAGAACAAAGGTCTTTGGTCTTAGCTGTTCCATAATGTCCTGCCACAGCTGAAGAATGACAACATTGTACAATCCTTTCTTGTAAAGCAGGTGTTTGTACTTACAACTGGGAATAGTGATCGAGACAACTAGCCTTGCCAGTATTGGCAGTGTCGGCTATCCATGTGGTGTAGCCAATTCCTTGGTGGAGTCCTTGAGATCATCTAAGAAGTGAGTTGTATTGCAGTCCCCTATAATACTTTCTGGGGAAATAATGGATGAATGCATTTGTTTGTCTGGACCTAGGTATTTATCTTTGCTGATCTTTGATAAGACATCAGCATTAATCTTTTTCACCCCTGGACAGTATGTGATAAAATCAAATTAATTGAAGGACTGGACCTATCACATCTTTCAGGGAGTGAGAGCCTTGGCTGATCTAAAGAATTGTAGGTTTTTGTAGTCCGTATAAATTGTTATCACATGTCTAGAACCTAACAGGTCCATCCCTGAAAGGCCAATTTAATGGCTATAAGTTTTTGCTCAGATCTAATATAGTTCTGTTTGGCAGGGAGCAATAAAAAAATTATAATTAAGTGGGTGCATGTGACAGGACTCCTGGTCATTTTGTGAGAGCACAGCCCCCTCCCCAGCATATTATGAATCATCAGCTTCCACGAAATAAGGTTGAGTGGGATCTAGATGATGTGGTATAAGAGCAGTGGTTAACTTGGTCTTTAAAAGGTTGAACATTTAATGTGATCTTGTTTTCCCGATAATATTTCAAATAAGCTCTTTTAATGAAATATGTAATTTATGTTTTACTAACAACATTTGATCAGTTTCAGATCTTAATGATTTGTTATCAAAGTAATGGTTTAATGCTTTATATTTCATATTCACTATTTAATATTTAATGATGTCTATATTACCTTTATCTGATGTAATATGCTTTGCCCCTAATTACCTCTTTTATCTGCTATTCTATGGATTTTGATGTATTACCTATCAGATTTATTTATGTATTCATTATTATTTCTCTATTACATCATATTTTAGAATATGCTATTCTATCCTATATTTCTTGTTTTTATGAAATGCTAATAAAAAATGCTAACCCACAAATAAAAAAAGGTTGAACTCTTCACCGTGTTTAGCCCGCTATGGTTACGACCATGTTTATCAAGCGGGATTTAATCGAGGTTCCAGGGGCGTGGCCCTTTTAATTCATCCCAAACGTTTATTGAAAGCTTCATGGATGTTTGGGCTCTACTGCACGAATGTCTCACAATTATGGGCAGCGACTACAATGATGTAATGTACATACTCCTTGATAGGGGAACTCCCAAGGGGGATGAGCTTTTGTAAACATGCCTGGTTGGGTTGACACCTGGAGAATGTCCCACCCCCACAACAAAGGCTTTACATATCACTCCTCAGTTCACAACACATCCTCCCGACTGGACTATTTATATCAGGGACTCATTCTCATAGAGTTGCTGCAGCCTCTATTCTTCCCTGCGGCTTTTCCGACCACTCTCCAATTACATTAACAGTCACAACTGACATACATAGACGACCATTCCGATGGCGAATGTCCACATGGCTCTTGCCAAACTAGAAATATAGGGAACATCTCAACAACGCAGTGGCAGAATGTCTCCGTCATAATGAGTGTACAGCGTCTTCGTGGACAGTACTATGGGAAGCCCTAAAGCCTACCCTACGTGGTGTGGACATCAGCTACACCACCACCCCGGCAAAAGTAAGACACATAAACTTAAACAATTATAAGACCAAATTATGACCTTAGAAAGGCAATGTTACGAGCACAAAACCTCTATATTACGCAGAAATCTAACTCTCACTCAGCAGCAATACCAAAGTATGTTAATGGAATAGGTCAGACAAAATGTGGTTGGGATCTCAGAGTCGAATACATCAATGGGGTGACAAATCTAGTAAGTTATTGTATCGACTGTGCTGACAGGCAACGTTATCCATACCCCTCCCCCTTATTCGGGTTATATAAGGGATGACCATTATGGATCCCATCGATATCGCCAATAGCTTTGCGCAATTTTATGAAGAATTATACCAGCCAAAATATGTAATACATGTCTCTTTGTTAGATACAATTCTAGTTGACATACCACCCTGCTCAATCTTGGTGGATACACGAGAAGCTCTAGATGCACCTATCACACTAGTAGAGGTCACCACTGCCATATCCGAACTGCGGACCAGCAGGTCCTAACTGCTTTCCTAAGGAGTTTTATAAAACATGTATAACACACCTAGGCCCACATCTCCTTAGTACCATATCCAATTTGATAGAGATGGCACGACTCCTTTCAGATTGGCGACATGCCGAAATCGTTGTGTTCCCCAAACCAGGCCGACCACCCGAACACCACTCTTTATATCGCCTAATTTCCCTTTTTAATATTGAAGGCAAAATCCTTGCTAAAATATTGGCGAATAGACTTTTACCCCATCTGACCACGATGGTTCATCTGGATCAAGCTGGTTTCATTCCAAATCGCTCTACTCGCCATACTACCTGGAGAGCCCATAACGCGATCGCAGCCGTGGATCGGTTGAGCAGACCAGCCTCATTGTTGCTGGCAGGTATAGACAAGGCCATTTATTCCATCAGCTGGCTATATCTATTTACTCTACTACCACGCTATAATTTCAGCCCACAGTACATAAAATACATCACAGTCCTTCATACAGATCTTACTGCTACAGTCCATGTCGCCAATTGTGTCTTGGCTCCGTTTTTGGTAGGGCGAGGAACGTAGCAGGGCTGTCCCCTGTCCCCCCCTCCCCCCCTCCTATTTGCACTGGCCATCGAGTAAAGGTGGGCGTAGTTAGCGGAGTACCACTATGCGTAATTCTGCAGAATTGATCAAAAACTCTGTGAACTCCACTCTGCAACTTCATTCCGTCTCACCCCAATTAATAAAACAGAAACATCACATACCCTTGATAATAGAACAATACATTGGGCTCAGCTGAGAGCTAATACTATAATATTCACTAAACTCTAAGATCTCGCCCCATAATGCTTTGCTGGGCCTTTGGTTGGCATTGTGTTTTTGCCCATAACTTTGCCAGGGGTGGTCCTAGGAGGATGGGACCACCACTGAACCGTTCAGCGTGATATGCTCTTTGTGTTCAAGGCTTCTGCTTGCCCTCCCCCTAGGTTAGGGGTGACCCCAAAATCATCACCTCTCTCATTGCCTGGTATTTTTCAAAGTTCATTTTTGTGGATTGGTTATATGCTTTATAGCATGTAAAGGTAAAGTTGTTTTATCAAAGGGTTGTAGGTGCAGTAGGTTATTCCACTACGTAGCCTGTAATTTTTGCTTGAATTCTGGAGTTCATTGCTCTCAAGAACAATTTCCATTGTTGGATGAAGGCTATCGCTACCTGCATGAAGAACAGCTGCTTCAAACTGAACTAAGAGAAAATCTAAGTGCTCATTCTGGGCTCCACCTTCTCTACATGCGATGACTTCTGGTGGCCTGCAGCTCTCAGAACCCCCCCACACCAACAGACGACACATCATTCTGGACTCCTCGCTCACCATGAACCACCATAATAACGTAGTCTCATCAATCAATCAATCATGGCATTTCTAAAGCGCGCTACATACCCGTGAGGGTCTCAAGGCGCTGGGGGGGTGGTGGTGGTGGGGGGGGTACTACTGATCGAAGAGCCAGGTCTTGAGAAGTCTTCTGAAGTCCAGCAGGTCCTGAATCTGCCGTATGCTGGTAGGGAGAGCGTTCCAGGTCTTGGCGGCGAGGTAGGAGAAGGATCTGCCACCGCTAGTGGTTTTTCGGATACGGGAACTGTGGAGAGGGTGAGGTTGGCTGAGCGGAGGCTTCGGCAGGGGAAGTGGAAGTTGAGACGGTTGTCATGCTGCTTTAACACACTACACCTGCTCTGAAAGATCGTCAATTGGATCCCCACCGAGTCCAGAACGACTGTCACCTGTGCACTCATCAGCAGCAGAATCGACTACGGCAATGCCCTCTACGCTAGCATCACCCAGAAACTTCTCAAGAAACTGCAGAATATTCAGAGCGCCTCCGCCAGACTCGTCTTCCACATTCCCTGCCACAGTCACATCATCGCCCACCTGAGAGACCTCCACTAGCTCCCAGTCTACTAAAAAATCACCTTCAAGCTCCTCACAGACTCCTACAAAGCCCTACACCATGTGGGACCTGTGTACCTTAACCACGCCTCACATTCCACGTACCCACCGGAGCGCTCTGCTCTGTCCCACTGGCCCTAGCCACATTCCCACGGATCTGTAAGATGGCGGTGATAGGAAGAACCTTCTCCTACCTCCCGGCAAAGACCTTGAACACCTGCCTCTCCACCTCAGTCAATTACCATCACTGCCTCAACTCAGGAAAGACCTCAAGACCTAGCTCTTTGACTGAACCACAGAGCCTTAGACAGCCTCCGCAGCACTTTGAGACCCTTACGGCTTAGTAGTCACGCTTTACAAGGCTTTGATTGACTGATTTTTGTTTAGGTCAAATCACACCGATACTAAATAAACCTGGGGAAGAACACAATGACCTCATTAGCCTCAGACCTACCATCAACATCACATTCCTAGCCAAAAAAATAGAGAAGTACATTCTACCACAACTCAACGAACATATAAACAAACTCAAACTCCACAATAACTTCAATCAGGATTCAGGAAAGGCTATGTTCAATAGCTCAGATGACATTAACAAATCCTTAGATGAAGGTGATGCATGCTTCCTAATCCTACTTGATTTATCTGTGGCCTTTGATACAGTAAATCACCCAGCCTTACTCAAGACACTCAAGAATCTCACTGGTAGGAATGGCACAGTCCTAAGATGGTTCAAATCTTACCTGCAACATCCCTCGCAACAAATAAAAACCAACAACTGTATCTCAAAACCAATACTAGTTCCACATGGTGTACCCCAAGGCTCAATTCTCTCCCCTTCCCTTTTCAACCTATTCATGGAACCCCTTACTGTTAGACTGAACGAAGAAGAGGTAAAAAATCACCCATATGCTGATGACACCATACTCTACTACGAAATTAAATCACCCAGTGACATCCTACATCCAAACGCCACACTAATCAAGATAAAAACTTGGCTCAACATCTACCACTCTACCAGATAAGTCAAAAGATAGATAAAAAGCTGGGTGATTTTTACTATGAAACCATATTTATCTTTTCAGTGCTTCAATATAGCATTCTCCGATACCCATCAGCTATTCAACTTGTGTGTGGAATTTCAAAATCGTATATTCTACTAATAATAAAAAAAGAAGTGAGTACCTAAGCACACTACATCTCAATAATTTAAACGTAGTACCTTCCGTGAAAGATGTCCCTTCACTGTATACATTCCCTATATTCTTTCTATCTAGTAGACTATATATCTTGTATCTTGTCAATCTTTAACCTCTTTTAACCATCACACGTTATACCGTCCTATTCTTTATATAAAAGGAAGGAAGAGAAGTATGATAAGGAAATATGATGTAGAGTGAATGTATGAGAAATGGAGGCAGTTAGGACATAACACAGAGTGTCTTGAGAAAAATAGTGAAAAATGTTTACTGTTAAGTAATGCCATTTTATTGCATGTACATATGAGAAGTAATGTGTAACATAGTGACCAGAACGCCAGTGTATCTTTGTCTAGATAAACATAATGATATACCTTTCTGGAATGGAAAAATAATATATGCGACCCAAAAGTATCATAATGTAGTCTGTTTTGAAAATGAATGGTCTTGACTCTGCCACAGATGATTAGATTGCATGTATTAAGATAAGAAATGTATATAACAATCTATATTCTGAAAAAATGATTATAACTATATCATATGTATATATATATTTTTTTACTTTTTCCTATATAGGTTATGTTGTATGTTATATACGAATGACGGTAACCTGATGAAGGCCCCTTGGCCGAAACGCGTTGTGCTCCACCTTACCGCATTTTCCTTCGTCACTTATCCATCAACCAATCATATCGTATAGCACTTGTCTATGTTGTTTTTTTTCACCATTGTTAAGTGTATGTAGTCTATATTTGTATGTATTTTATGTGTTACTGACCGATAATTTATATGAAATATATTTGTCTTTTATAAACGTACTGAGGTAACAAATAATGAACAAAAAATCAAGAAACATAAAACAATAATAATAAAAAAAATTATATTTTTGATATATCACTGTTTCAGAAAATTATTATGTGTTAGTATCTAATATGTTATAGTGGGTCAAGACAAGGGTGCCTTTAATTATCAATAGTTTGCTTAATACTTGTCTCTTTTCTCTAAAAATGTTGTTCTCTTCCCTACTAAAAGCAAACTAAACATTATGTAGGGGTCCCCATTTTTTCCAATAATCAACATCTACCACTTAAAGTTGAACCCCAGCAAAACTGAACTACTACTTTTCTCCCCTGGAAACAATCCTCTTGCAAACCAAGACTGGCTCAAGAATTAGGACGCCCTAAATTGTTCTCTCGCACTATCAAACTCCCTAAAGACCGTGGACATCACCGTGAACAAAAACATGTCAATGAAGGACCACATCAACAACTCAGCCAAAGGAGCACTTTACACACTGAAACATCTCAAGAAAATCAAAACTGGATCATGTCAATGCCTTCTTCACAGAAACTCTGAAAAATCACCTGTCCCCCCTAAAAACAATTCTCAGCACGGATGCCCAGCTCCTAACAGTTTTTGAATGGTTTGAGCGCATCTCACTGGCCTTGAAGAACCTCAATTGACTTCCCATCAAAGGAAGATGTGTCTACAAGACTGCTTGGATCACCCACAAAGCCCTTCATACACATAACCCTAACTATCTAGATATCAAACTTTCAGAAGCAAGAAGAACCAGGACTCTGAGACGCTCAAACTCACTTATTCTCATACCTCCCAAACTGAAAAAGAAATCCTCCCAGACATACTCATTCTCTGGAAATGCTCTGAGGATCTGGAACTCACTCCCTCTAGATCTTCGCTGCAACCCCTCTTTTTCCTGCGTCAAACAGGACATTAAACACCTCCTGCTCAACAAATCCTTCAACACGCACTCAGAATGAGCTATGTTCCAAAAGCTCACACCCAATCTGACTTGACCCGTTGTGACGGTCGATTTAATATTTCAGCTGTCTACTATGTCCGGTACCTCATTAACTTATGCTGTTCTGATGTCCGCATAGTGTAACTACCTTGACTGCCGTACGATTTTCTTTCTAAAATGCCAGCATTTGTAAACTTATACGGGGCTTTCATAGGAGTGAGGCCTACAACTCCTGTAACCCACGCCATTGAGTGTTCTGGCTGCCACAGCTTTTTTGTTTCATTTATCCCTTTTTCCCCTTCCCCTGCTGAGGTAATATCTGTAGAGAGATTATAACAACTCACAGGTGGTGCCGCAATCAGGGAAGGGGTAATCTAGCATCCTCATCGCTCCTGCTGTACCCGGCTTTTCAAGGGTAGTCAACCAGCCTCCTTTGTGACACACAACACTTTCTTCCCATTTTACTAACAACAAAAAACCTGCTATATTTTGGCTATTTTCTCAGTTGTTTCTAGCGGAATCCACAAACTTTAGAATCCCCAAGATGTGGGAATAAAGCACACACCTTTCGCCTGTATACCTATAGTGGGGGAAAAACAGTAATGAAAGCCTTATCGTAAAGTTCCCCAAACATCAAAAAAGGGTTTACCACTGAGGGTGGAAAAGTTCAGCAGCTGAGGGATTAAGGGGCATATTTACAATGAAGTCGCGGAGCGTGGCGTTAGCCTCCTTGGCTAACGCCACGCCACTCTCAGGTCGCAGAGTTACTGGCACCTAAAGGGCTGAGCAAGTGTGCAGCCTGCGATGATGCCGTGCGCACTGATATGAACTCTTCCATAGCGAAATTAAGACCCAGAATCAAGTGTGAGACCTGGTGGCATGCGGAGCGGGCTGCATGATGTGGAGGGTGCCATGATTGTGGGCCCCGGGCTTTGGGCTTGCACCGGCACGTGGTGTGCCCTCTTGGTGACACGCCGGTGGCGGAAGGTGAGCAGTGAGGCCTGGCTGCGTAGGAGCGGGCAGTCACCGCTAGGCGGCCGGAGGGGCTGGGGTGCAGAGCCTGGGGGCGCAGAGGCGGGCAAGCGATTATGGCGTGTGCAATTGTATGTACTCTGCCATTCATGAATCTGGGCTCTGTTTCAGATAAGGGAACTGGTGGACTGCAGTGTATACCAGCACATTGTTGGGAACACACCGGTGGCAGCAGGTGAGCAGTGAGGCCTGGGTCCGCAGTGTCTGCGCTCTCTCTCCCTCTCCATCTCTTCTTTTCACTGTCTCTATCGCTCCCTCTCTCTTTCCCTCTCTCTCTCTCTCTCTTTCTCTCTCCCTCTCTTTCTCTCTCTCCCCCTCTCTTTCTCTCTAACTCTCTCTCTCTCTCTGTCGCTCTCTCTCTCTTTTTCCAATGATGAGCGCATGACACACGTTCTTATCTGGAATTTTGTCTTGCAGGCTGTGACCTACAGATTGTCCTGAGAAGACCCGCCATGACTCTTCAAAATAGTTGTTTTGAGATTATTTAAATTAAATGTTTCGTTTGGTTATTCAAAGATGAATGAGTCATTCTCCTTTTTCTGACCACACATGAATGTTAAGTGTTGTGATTGTGCGACATCAGGCAAATTGTTTTGTTCATGGTTTCTTGAAGTTGATGTTACATTTCTTTGTTTGGGGGGTGGGTGGGTGCCTGGGGTAGGGCCCCGGGGGGGGGGGGGAGGAGCGAGGGGGAGGGTGGGTCCTGGGGGTGGTGGTGGTGGGTGTTGTGGCCCTCTTGGGTGTCCGAGCTGCATGATCATTGGCTCCTTGGCATCTGTTGTTTTTCAGGTGTGGCTCATGGTTGGGCTCCCTTTTATGGTGCAGGTTGTCGTCCGACTTTACACCAGGTAAGAGCAGGTGTTAAATTCCTGCTGCTAACGAGCCTTATCGCCTGTTTTGTGATCTTATTGTAGATCTGTCTGGTCATTGAGAATGTTGCGGAGTGGTGTTTTCGTTGCTTTTTCGACAGGAATGCCTACTCTGCATCTCATTAGGGTTAGTTGGGGGTGTCATCTGTGGCATATTGTGTTATTGTCTGTTAGCAACAGCTTGTGAATGGGCGATAAATTTATCGCCACTTTGGCTGCGATAACTCTGCGATAAGTCCCTGAAAATATTCCCTAAGGTTTTTTTCAACGTAACTTTTTAAGTAATATTTAACCGTGGAGTTGGCAGTACAAGGGTGCAGTACCACAGGTCATTACTAGATGTCCCTGTAGAGTCAGGCGTACAAGGGTGCAGTTCTGCAGGTCGTTACTAGATGTCCCTGTAGAGTCAGGAGTAGAAGGGTGCAGTACCGCAGGTCGTTAGTAGATGACCTTATGGAGCCAACAGCACTCAGAGCACAGAGCTACAGGACGCTGCTAGAAGTTCTACTAACATTAACCGCACAAAATGGACTGCTTACTTGATAAAAACCTTTTTTACCTACTAACCACTTACTAAGGCTAAAGCCCTCCCAATATTACTAAATTCCAACATTGCACACCATGAAACGTGTGTGAAGAAGAGAAATAGTGACATATCCGCTGTCAGACTAAAATTTAAAACAATGTTGCCAGATACACACGCAACGCGTAACGTAATGAGGAAAAACAGCATTCGAACGAGCGCGTTCCGATTATACCTGGAGCGAAGAGAGCAGATAAATCAAACCCCTGAAGAAGGGTCCGTTTGAGAGACCTGCAATGAATTGGGTACTTGCAATCAAGGATTGAAATTTAAATAATTTGACAATATTGAAGAAACTGCTACATTTTGAAATAAAACAAGGATTGAAACTTTGAGTTTATGACCTTTGATTAAACATTTAATGCAAATGGGAATGAGTTAAGATAAGGAACCGGAGGAGTTCCTCTTGAAAAGTGCGCACATTCTTCGGATAAGGGTCTCCCTGCCCGAACCAATTGGAATTTTGAAACCCGCCATATGCCCAAAGCTGTCCAAGCTTTGTTAAGCTGCGGCCATCTTGGTTGGCTGCAGCCACACCCACCGCGTTCCCAAAGATCCATCACACATCACACCTTGTATCACCCGCTTCCTGCCATTTGAGAGAATGTTTAAGAGTAGGCACATGGCAGAGATCACTCCACTCAGAAAGACATTTAAACCTGCCAGAGATCCCTTTGTGAGTTCATAAGAGACGCAAAAAAAGGTAAATTTGGTCAGAAATGTATTTTTGAAACCACTTTTACCTTTGTGAATAGGCCTCAAAGTGTGGAAAGAGCTCGTTTTGGGTGGGTTCTCTTTGAGAATAAGATGTTGCATGTAGCTACATCATTTCTGGCCCACCAGTGTGCACCCACTGCTCCTACCAGGTGAGTCTCTTGGGACCTTATAGATCAAATCTCTGCCTCTCAATCTGAGAGTCAAGAGTAACCATCCTGCTGTGGCCTCTGCTCCTGTGTCTGCTTCATGCTGTGCTCATTTAGCCCTGCTCCAATGAAGAATACTTGATCCGGTTTTTCCATCTTGCACTTGTTTCTTTTGGATTATCTAGGGGGGCATCTCTCTTTCATGCTCCTTGGCAGCCTTAACTCTGCTTTGGGATACCAATGTGAACTTGTTGTCTGGTGGGTTTCAGTCTGTCTCTTTCCAGGGT
Organism: Lissotriton vulgaris; assembly: GCF_964263255.1. Lineage (NCBI taxonomy): Eukaryota > Metazoa > Chordata > Amphibia > Caudata > Salamandridae > Lissotriton > Lissotriton vulgaris. Next base: position 257,601,972 of record NC_141686.1, read on the forward strand.
CATGTGTGTGTTTTGTGTGTGTGTTGGTCTCCTTGGCTTCCTGCTTTTTTGTCCTTTGGCCCTGTGGATGGGGCATGGCCTCCACTTTGATATCTTCTACCTGCTCGGATGTCATCAGCTTCTCTTCACCATTGTAAGCCTGTCTTTTGCCTGCACTCTGTGTTGGGAAGCCCTGCAGGGGTGGGACTCTGGCCCCCAGCATTCACCCTGAAGAGAGGAGGGGTCTGTCATCATCAGTGCTTCACAATGGGCAAAAGAAAGTTGAGGGCAGGCATCCTGGGGGGGGGGAGGGGGACACAATTACCATTAAAGACACCTTTCCAGCGAGGGCAGAGAGTGACGTCACAAAGGATATCGAAGTGACAGAAAGGAGACTCTCTCTGGAGGCTCTAAGAAGTGATCATGGTCCGACCCCCCAGGATGACACTGGCGGTGGATAGCCAATTGCCTGGACCTGCGTCGTTGCCAGCGGACACTCACTGAGCGGTCATGCAGGACCCATTTGATGCAGACAACATGGCGCTTGTAGAACCTCTGGTTAAAGAGAGGCGCATGAGAGCACCAGAAAGCCGCAAGGGGGAGGCTGCTACTTTGACACTGTGAGGATTTTAAAATAGAACTGGTCTTGAATATGCTGCTAAGTTAAAAAAGGTTTATTGGCACCCTTATAACCGTGTCTAGAGGTACCCGAGGCTAAGTTATACAAGTATCACCACCCTAGTGCTGGTCTTGCAATGGGGGTCACTCAAGATAAGGTTTTAGCCGTCGTACCCAAGGGCCCGGGTGGTGCTGTAGATGGTGCTTGTGTTGAGGGCATTCTGGAGGTGTCTGAAGGGCCCAGCCTTATTGTGTCAGGGAGTGCAGAATGGTTCAGCATCTCTACAAGGGGGTAGGGATAGGATTTACTGTGCTGCTCAGGTTAAAATGGGCAGGAGTATATCCAGCAGTGTGGGGGTCAAGAACATAATACACCTGTTCCTAATTGCTCACCCTCCCTATGGATGGGTGTTGCCACTCTATTGCATCTTCCCCTTAATCGCTACCTTTAGTGGAGGTCCTAACGGGGGTACCCCCCATCAAACATGGTGCGAGGGTTACAGCGGCATACCTCAATTGTAAGGCAAAACATTGGTGTGACAAGACCTTAGTGAATCGGCATCTCCTGTCCCCTCACATTATTATGGCGAGAAGAGCTGGATGAGTGGGGCGCAAGGCGAAGAACATTGAGTGTGATTGCATCATAATTAATTTAAGGCATCCCATATTTGCAAAAGATTTTCTTCAGAACAACTTTTTTATGCAAGACAAAGCTACAGGGATCAGGGTTTCTCCCCTTCTGTATCTTTAGCATCCTCCCACCATTCCTGCACTTTCAGCACAGGCCGGCCCATTCCCAGGTCCAATGTAACGGTTCACGGAGAAGCTCCAAGTTTGGAGATACCACTTGAGAATAAGTTTGCACCTTTGTGTGAGTTTGGATGATAATTGTTGACTGAGTCCACAACAAGTTGGACCCACTAGCCCTAGGCCCCTGGGCACGCTGAGTGATCAGACAGCTCTGATTAAGCCAGCGGGTCATCACTTCTCCCCTTTAAAAGTCATGCCATGGATAGTTGCTGGGTTAAAATCCAAAAGGGATGATGTTAGGTAGTTTGACATTTTGGGGGGATTCACATTCTGGCCTTGCAGGAAACATGGGACATAGACGATTCTTTCTATATAGATGGTTTTTCCTCTTTTTTTAAGCTGCGTCCCCTTCGCACGCGGGGCTTGCAAAAGGGTGGCCTTCTCATCTTAGTCTCCCTTAAGATGTCTTTGACCCCGCTTTGGTGGTAACTAATTTGCTCAATTTGTTGGCAGCGGAGTTGGTATTCAATGATCATCCCCCCTTGCTGATGGTGAATTTGTACAATTCTTTCGGGCAGGAGCAGAGCGACAGAACACATCCTCGTGCTAAGGCGCTTTCTCTAAAGCTTCAGGGAGAAAAGGCCCTCGTACTAGCAGGTTATAAGACTTGGTGATTTTAAAGTAAATTGATGCCGATAAGGTTGTGTCTTTGCAAAAGGGCTATTTGACGTAATACCTGCGGTTCACATTTTGAACATTCAGAGCAAGGTGACTTGCTAGAGGATATCTTGGCGGGTAGTATCTTGTTTTGAATGGGGCAGACAGTGGAGGGTGAAGTGATTCCTCCCTTCACTGGTAGGGGTTGTTCTTCTACTATTGATTTTATTATTTTATCTTCACCCCTGGCTTCCCTAGTCAAGTTTCTAAGGGTAATCTGAAATAACTTCAGTGGCCACAATCCTATAGTGTTGGAATTGGATTGGGTATCAGACGTGGATGGTAAGGTGAAAAAAGATCTTCTTAATAGTGATCTTAGCACTAATGACCAGGCCCGGAGATTGAAGTGGGATAGGGTGATCTCTGAGGTATTTTTAGAAAATCTTTACACAGTGAATGTGGGGAATATTGCCCTACGTTTAGTGAGTGGTACTCAGGATGGACTGGTCCTGGTCGCCTTTAATCGATTATGGGAGTAAATTGCCTTGAATCCTTTGTTGCGTGGAAGACATAGCAACAGTAAGGAGGACAAGTGGTTTGATAGTACATGTTCCAGATCTCACAGGAATTTAATGGTTTCCCTGAGTCAGAAGCCCATGGATGAGAAGAATATTAGGGCCTGTAGGAAAGCGTATATTTTTGTGGAAAAAATAAATCAAGGAGCAAGCCTCCCTGGAGTTATTGCAGCCCTATGTTATAGCTAATAGTGCCATAGTCTGGGATTCTAAATTTAAGGGTGGACTATAACATCGCTACTGACAGGTGAATCCACCATTTTGAGGGAATGGACAGTGTCGCAGGGTGAAGAGGATTATGTTACCCCGTGGGAGCCAGGGTGTGATATTTTGTCCCTGACTTTTAGTGTAGAAGAAGTATGGAAAGCAATCTCTGCCAAGGCCGAGGTCAAAGCACTGAGCCCGGATGCAGTACCTCCAGATGTTTATAAAGCTGATCTCCTAACCTGAGCAAAGATATTGATCTGTGTATTTAATGTGGCCTCCCAATGTGGTCTTTCCTCTTTCTGAACAATGATTTTACCCATCTTTAAAAAAGGGGCGAGGGGGATATCTCCGACGAGGAGTGGACTCACCTCTGGCGTGATTTGCACAGATTTAATCATTCCATTGACCTTAGGGAGGCCCACATGAAAACGATGTTGGACTGGTATCTTTACCCAGCCCGGTTGAAAAAGATTTTTCCCTCCACATCGGATAGATGTTGGCGAGGATGTGGCCTCTTGGGGGACTTCCGCCATATTTGGTGGGACTGCCCTGCCATTCGCCCCTACTGGGAGGAGATACTGTCCCAAATCAAAAGATGTGCTGGGTTACCTGATACCTGACTCGATAGGCTTTGTTCTATTAGGTCTCCGTGATCCGCTTCTGGAGCATCAGACCAAGGCAGATAAACAAATCCTTTGGCTCTGCATTGGTGCGGCCAAGCTGACCTTGGCGGCAGCCTGGAAAAAGAAGGAGGCTCCTGCACTCTCCCTCTGGCATGCAAGGATGTGGAAACTGCTGAGCATGGAGCGTATGGCGGATGTTTTCAGAGGGGATTTCAAAAACTTCGTTTTCCGATGGGGCCCCCTGGTCCGCTTCCTTTCGCAGGGCCTGCCGTCGGCGGTTTGCCCGCCCACACTGCGTGCACTCCATCTATTCCAGGTGTGAGAGGATTTTTTGATGTGTGCCTGTTACTTAGCTGCCACCACTGGGGGAGGGGGGATGGAGGGTTGACGGAGTTTTGGGGGGAGGGTGTTCTGTTCCTTTTATCTCTATGGGGGGTGGGTTCATTTTTCCTTTCTGTGTTTCATCTCGTTGCATTGTTTTTCTTTTGGCGGAGAGACGAGGAGGCGCAAATTAGACTGATCGACTGAGCTCCCGACTTGGGTGGCTTGTACCTGGCACCACTGTGAGCCGGTGCCTTCATATGGACTCCCCCTTGGGGCAACATTATTCGCTGGCGAACTTTGAGAGCCATCCTGGCTAGGGTGGCCACGTTGAACAATCCTCAGCAATGCTCCGCCTCCTCTGCCATGTAAAGTGAGCTCCTGCGAGGGCCCTTGTCGCATTTACTGTGTTTCTATCTTTCCTCTCACTTTCTTCTTTTTCCTTATTGTACTTTCAATAAAAATATCTTTTACAAAAAAAAAAGGGGCGAGGGACAGTCCACAATGTTACCACCCCATTTCTCTTTTAGACTCGGCTGCAAAAATCATGGGGAGGGCTGTCCTGGTGCGACTAATCTACTGGCTGGATAATACCAGTCTAATATCTGAGCTACAATATGGCTTTAGGCAGGGGAGACGAAAGTTGGATCAGTGTATTAACCTACAGCTGATTGTGGGTAAATACACGATAGCCAAGGAGGTTTGCTTACAAAAGGCCTTTATGGATCTTAATTAGCCCTTCGACCGGGTCGATAGATGTAAGCTCTGGCCCCTTCTCCTGGATCAGAGCACAGAGGCTGAGTTAGTGGCTTTTCTACATAGTCTCCACCCCAACCTCTCTGCCTCAGTGACGTATGATGAAGATGACAATTTGTCGACCTCTTGGAGGTCCATAGTGGGTAGGGCAGGGGTGTATTTTGGCACCCCTTTTATTTTCCCTGTATATTAGTAATCTGGGTGATGTTCTGACAGTTGCCTGCAGGGATATTCCCAGGACGGGTTCTAAACTAGTTCCTATTTTATTATACGTGGGCATTGTGGTTCTGATCGCACGGACCGCTGTGGGCCACCAACATCTCCTGGACACTTTCATTGACTGAATCGATTCATTAGATCTTTCAACTAATTATACCAAATCACACACATGTGAAGGACATCTAACATGAGCTTCGATTGGAATTCCATAGAGCATATTATCAAGCCCATTGTCGCCACTTTAGTAGCAGTTTCCTGCGGATAAAGCAGCGATAATTTTATCGCCCAGACTCGATAACATGCCCCTTGGTTTTAATGGCTGTTGACTTCATGTGGTTTTGAATTACTGAATAAAGTATTCTTGACGACTGACTGCTTCTGTTCCAACAGCACTGGGGCTGGGCTGTCTCCTGGTGTTGTTAAGTGTCTTCTCTGTCTTGTTCTCTGCAGATGAGTGTCCTTGCTTTAGGGCATGCTTCCAGGAGCCAGTGATCAAGGACTGGTCCTTGTATTTATGACTATGGCTGCGATCTTCTCCCTATGGCCAATTGATGAGGTTGTCACTGACACTGAACTTACTTGGGGAGTCTTCCTCACCTGTTCATGATAATGGCTGATGCCTCAATAGTATTCTCTTGTTGGTGTTTGGGGTGTCTGTTTGTGGTCATTGTGATGGATGTTGTTGTTTGGGGATTCCATTGCTCTCCTGCTTGTGACCCTCACTTTGAGTTCCTTGCAGCTCCAGGTATATTCACTTAGCTTCTGGTGCCTTGGGTGCCCTCCACACCAGAGCACCATTTGTTTTATTTGGCGCTAGGCAATTTTCTTCTGTCTCTTGGGTGAGTTTGAGCCAGGTTGCCTTTCAATTTTACTATTGCTGAGGTTTTTTCTGGCTTCATTTTCCATTGGTGCTGCCTGCCCAACTTCTAGGGTAGAACATCTCCACGTTCTGACGATGTTCTTGCCTCCTGCTCAGCGATATGCTTGATGTGGTTTTTTTTTCTAGTTTTGTGGGGCAACTGCCTTGACTGCATCATTCATCCTCCTTCATTTCACATGATGTTTGTCCCAGACGATGCTTGGCTTATTCCTGATACTTGTGTGCTCTCTGATGTCCGTTGCTGCTGCCTGCTGGTGTGTCTTTTCCGGGTATGGAATTGCGTCAAACACCTACCATTTTGCTACAACCTAAGCGAGTAGGGAATGGGATGAGAAAGGGAATGAGAAGGTAATGGCTGGGTTTTTACTGGTAATCTTCTTTATCATGATTCTTGCAGTTTTGCAAAACTTACATTATCGCCCTCCAACCGGGACGTGCTTGTGAGTGTTGGCTTCATATGGTCAGGATGTTCTGTAGATGCAAGCATCCTTCATGGCTTCTGCAGTGACAGACAGGGGACAGCACATACATTTTTTTTAATGGATCTTGGACTGGGTATGGCGTGCTGAGCTCTTGAGCTATTCTCCCTCATTAAGTGAGTACTGGGACGAGGAAGTGACAATTGGAGTAAAAAAGGTAACTTGGTAAATCAGACATTAAAGAAGCCTTGATTAGATGTAAATGGCCATATAGTATAATGTATTAATTATGTCATTAATGTCAGAGCTTATCCAGTTTTGGAAGAACCATTGAGTTTAGCCTAAAAATTGGTTTTGATTTGGACATGGCCATACCAGAGTTTGCATTTAGTGAATGTGTGGTGGAAACGCTAGCAAGTTGCTGTGCCGTACAGGTTTAGAGTGTGAATGATAGGCTTAATGGGCATGTACATAACCGTATGAGTGTATGTCTTAGGGACAGACACACTTTTGCATTTGTAAATATATAAATATGCGTCACGTATAGTCATATCTGCCAGCTTACAAAATAACTTCGGAGTGGGTGGGGCCTTGTAGGGGGCAAGAATGTAAGCCTTTCTTTCTTACATCTCTTACAGGTACATGTTAGTGTTGATGTGTTTATTTGAGGACTACAGCAGGTGCCTTGGCAAACCATGTGTTGGTGTGTTCACTGACTCCGCAGCCTGAATGGCAGTACTACTGAATGAGAGTCTAGTAACATTTGGCCACTTTCTGCATGAGGCCCACTCCAGTGATATTCAACTGACTACTTAACAACTTACCTCTCATTGGCGCCTTGAAAAAGTCCAAGTGACGAAACATGGGTTGGCTGTATCAGTCGCTCTCTGAAAATCTCCAGCGATGCTTTGCAAGGTGTTATATCTTATAACAACAGGAGTAAAATTGTTCTGGAGTATTTGTAAATAAACTGTAAACAAATGTATGACATACATACTAAACACTGTTATCACTGGACTGTTTGAATTACAGTATATTTGTTAAATGGCATGTAGAATAAAATGACTATTTCTGTTCATTAATATACATAAGTGAATGTGTCTTACTTCATGTACTAGACCGTGACAGAGTGTGCCTCAGACACAATTTTATATGAAGTGGGGGATGCTTGTAACCACCTACATCACGCTGTCAGGTTGTAACACCAAACTCACCTGCAAAATTGTTCACTTAATGCTTAACATTGTTCGATCAACAGCCACTGAACAAAATGGAGGTGCGGTTACTGATACCACTGCTAGCATTATTATAGTTCATGTGTCAGGAGTACTCCGAGGAGGCTTGAAATGTGTATCTTCCAGGAAGGAAGAATGATGTAAGACCTGGTAAAGTAATTGATCTAAGCATGAATGATTGTTTTTTTGTATTCTGATTGACTCTGTTGAGAGCAGAATTGCGTATGACGTCCCTGTGTGGTAACTGCCCTGTTATGCTCAGCATGACTGGCAAGGAACAGACACCACTCTGAAGGGACTGGCGACTCTGTTTGTCAGGTACCCCTCTCCTGGCAGGAAAGACTGGGGGCATATTTACAAGGGCTTTATCTCCGTTTTTTTGGCTTTAAAAGACAAAAAAGCGGAGATAAAACTATCACCCTATTTACAAGAGGGTGTCTAACATGCATAATCGCATGTTAGCACCCTTTTTCCCAACGCCTCTCTAATGAGATGCAAAGTGGGCGTCACTGGGCGTACCCCGGATGGACAACCTTGCAAGTATTGCTGATGTTCACATTGCGATATTTACAAGGCTGCCCCAGCATTTTAGCACACGTTAGTTTTTGGAGGAAAACACTCAGGGGCAGGCGAATCATATCGCCCGATGCCCGAGCCATGTTGATTTTTACCACGGGCAAGAAGATTTAATATCTATTTTGTGCGATGGACAAGTAGACATTATATTGTGTTAATATACAGGCTTTGGACACTCTGGGACTCACAACCAATTAGAAAGGCGGGAGACGCTTTTGAGGCCTCTGATTGGCTAGCATTTATTAAGAAAAAGGGGGGTGACCCTGTGTCTCTCAGAACCTGGGTAATCAATGGTTAAATAAAGAGTGGTTCTGTCGGGTGACAACACAAATGATTTACAAATGCTATTCAATGCAATCTACGAAAAGGAAAGAAAGAAACCACCCTCTGAGAAAAGCAAAATAAAATCAGGTTCTTACACTAAATGAAAAGAAGACCTGTACGTGATTTGTTGTATTTTGTATTTATCTGAATTAAATTCATTCAAATTGATTTTCTATACAATAAATACAGTGACTGTCAATATAATAATTGAAGTGCAAACAAGTGACAATAGTGAATAGTGATCACGTGATAAAAACGAAATGTACAATAATGATGTATTCCAATACAATCAATATATACAAATATATACAAGTTTTTATTTCCTAAAGGCCATCCGCTGATGCAATTTTCCAGAATCCTATTTCTTTCTTTCAGTTCGCTAGAATTCTAGAATTGTTGGGCCTGTGAATAAATGTCGACGTATCGACCCTTCACGGCGGGTCTTTCTCAAGACAAATGTACTGGGCACGACAGTCCTAAGATCCAAGTCAGTGTGAATCGCCTGGACCGGAATGGCACAGTGTCCTTTAATCAGTCAGCTGACTGGTTGCAGCCGTCGTATGAGCAGCCGTGCCATATAACTATAGCGTGATTTTCACACAGTTCCTGTTGCTCAGACTGTGTGTCACAAAAAAAACTGAAAAATATCAAAATGAACCGTTCATGAGTGCAGTACCCAGTAATTCTCCCCTTCTCCCACTTGTCCTCTCCCCCTCCCCCCTCTCTCCCTCTCCTCTTCCCCCTTCTCCCTCTATCCCTCTCCAGCAGGTGCATCAACCCTTCAAACTAGCATTCTGGCTTTGGAGCCTGTGTCAGGCACATTACAAACAGATCACCGAAGCCTGCTGATCTAACGCACTGGGATCGGAGCAGGGGAACTGCAGGTGTCTCTTTACCTTGCATGTGGTAGCAGGTTCAAAAGCCCACCAAACGACCACCCTTGCATCTATCTATGACACGTAGGTTCCAAAGCGATCACTGCAGCAGACTTTCGACCTCATTGGCTGGCCTAGCTGGAACGGGGGCTGTAACCGGAAAGCGTCACAGTGGCCTGTGATGTGATCAGACTTTTTCAAGCTCTACTTAGGCAAAGAGCCCTCAGTGCTTGGGTACCTTAGAGGTACATGAAGAATGTTTAGGCTGTTGTCCTCTGCCCTATTGCCTCATGCCCAGCCAAAAACCCCACTCGATGCCTGAACTCGCCCATCCACATTTCTTATTCTGACTACAGAAATCATTTTCAGGGGATCTCTGGGTCATGATCCCTCATTGTTACTGGTGGCATCACAGCGTCCAGGACAAGTCTCTGCAGATACACAGCTGTTTCATTGCCTCTTCCACACCTCTGCTGACAGCAGAGACCCAGTGGCATCTCAGGGGCTTCCACCTCAACCCGAGCCCCTCAAAGGCTGGCCCGGCTCCTTTGACAGTTTGATGTTGTCTCTGGTGGAGCTCAGGGCCCTGCAGGACGGCTGCCTGTGGCTAGCATCAGAAATCTGCAGCAAAACCTGCACAGCCACCTGTGCACAGGGCTGCTGCATGTGCAGTCTGGGATGGGCTGTCAGAGATTCGTGCCTGCTGTGCTAAATGTTCATCATGTTTATCATAACTTTCATTTCAATTAAAGCTGTCCACATGACATGTAGTTTACCTTGAAGGTGAAAGACCATAAAAACTTAGGGGCAGATTTACAATTACTGGCGCATCCCTGCATATCAGCAGGGATGCGCCAGTAATTGTGCGCCGCATGATGCGCAGCATTTACAATGCGGCGCACCATGGGGCCAAAACGGCACAGATGCGTCACGCATCTGTGTCGTAAAAGCGGCGCATTGCTGGAGTTGCGTCGCAAGCGCGACACAGCTCCATCAATGCTCTGGGGGCCCTATCTGTACAATGCTGCCTCAAGCCTTACTCCTGCTTCAAATCTTGTAGATTTCACTCATCCACTTTTAGGAGGCGTTCCTGCGCAGGAACGCGCTCCCCCCCTGCGCAGGAACGCCTCCTTATGGCGCAGGGCTTTACAACATAACGCATCTTCCAGATGCAACGGGAGCGCAAAAAAGACGCAAGGAGCTTGTAAATCTGCCCCTTAGAGAATATATATAGATATATTTTTTTAGCCACTTCTTTGACCCTGCCTCCAGACTCACTAACACTGGCTCCCCCGTTTCGTGCAGGGTCACAGTTCCTATACATTTTTTAATGCAATTCAACCACTTAGCAGACTGCACATTCTCCAGCCTCGCAAGCTGTTCCTGCTACCAGCGCTTCACTCACACTGCCCTCTGAATGCAATATTCAGGACTTTCTGCCATGGGGGTTGGAGAGTAGGGCAGGAGAAGAGGTAGGGCCCGGGCCTCCTGTCACAGACTCCAGACTGAGTGAACGGAGCAGAGTCCCCTTATTACGAAGAGAGAGTGGGGCTGCCCTATCATTTTACCAATCACCATCCCTATGCCCTTCACACACACACACACACCACACCACACACATACACACCCGCTCCTGACTCCCCTGTTATAGCCAGAGTTGCGGACCAGGTTTGAATCTCAGTATTGCTAAACATCCGGGGCCTCATTTATGAAAAGTGATTCATCGCTGCGTGAAAACAGCGATGCGTCACTTTTCACTGCGCCCTCCTTGCGACACCAATGATGCGTCATATTTACAGTATGACGCATCATGTCGCAAGGACTTACAGATACGTCAGTATTTCTGACGTATCTGTATGGCGCAAAAGTGACGCATTGCTGGAGTGTGTCACAAAAGTGATGCAACTCCAGCAATGTGGCCTTTCACACTGGGTAAACCCCATGTGAAAGGGCCTGCATCAGTCTTACGCCTGCTGTGAGGCAGGCGTAAGAAATTGACGCATTTGTGTTCTAGTAGTGGCGCAGTGAAATCTTATAGATTTCACTGCGTCACTTCCATGACCCTTTCTTTCGTCTGCACGCCCCCCCCCTGCATACATTATACCTGGCGTAGGTATAATGTAGCGCAGGGGTTTACAAAGTGACGCATCTACCTAGATGCGTCACTTTGTAAATTTGGTGCAACAAGGCACATTTTTTATGCTGTTGGTGCGTCACAAAAATTGACGCTCCGGCGGCGTAAAAGTGACGCACAGCCTCATAAATGAGGCCCCCTGTGATTTGGGGCAGATCACGTAATCTGCTCTGGCCTAAAACAAAAAGTGAACATGTCCTTGTGTAATGTAACTGGTGCTCATGGGAAGCGCTCCAATACCTTTGGGTCGTGATTGCGATATATAAACAAACTGCATAAAATAAACGCCCGTACCAGGCTCACGTGACAAGCACGGTGCTTAGCTTTCACAGATGAAGCAGACTCTGAAGCTTTGCCATTTTTAAAAGTGAAAGGAAAGAATCCTGCAGCTTGACCTCGGGCTCTACCACCATCAGTGCAAGGGGTGCAGGGAGAGTGCCTCAGTGTTTAGGCCTGTGTCCTGGCTTGGTAACAGAACGTGAATTTGTAAAGCGCACATTCATCCAGAGGGGTATTTTTGCGTGGAATAAGAGATGTTTATTGTTACCCAAGTCAATGGCACTAATTTTATCGACCTCAGAAGGCTGAAAGGCTAAGTGGACCCGGTGGGATGTGAACTTGTGGCCATGAGGTCAAACACATGAGCGACTGGTCGACCCCATGCTCCTCCTGCTACTACTCCTGCGAGTTACCAGATTCGCTGCAGGCGACCCAGCCGCCGCTGAGCCGCCCGCCCGCCCGCACCCGACTTTCCCGCCGCTGCCTTACTGCGGCCCCGCCCCCGCCAGCCGATTGGACCCCCCACTCCCGCCACCCAGCAGACCCTCCCTCCCGGCTCCCTTCTTAAGGGGACCACTGCCTCTACCTTGGGAGCAACCACTGAGCCTTGCCTAGGCCTGGTCGCCCCCACGCTCCTCCTGCTACCGCTCCTGCGAGTTACCAGATCCGCTGCAGGTGACCCAGCCGCCGCTGAGCCGCCCGCCCGCACCCGACTTTCCCACCGCTGCCTCCCTGCGGCCCTGCCCCCGCCAGCCGATTGGACCCCCCGCTCCCACCATCCAGCGGACCCTCCCTCCCGGCTCCCTTCTTATGATGCCCCCACGCACGCGCAGCGGGCGCGCCGATTGTGCTCCGAAGGCGCGTCAAAGGCAAGCCTGTTTGCGCCTGGACCGCGCCCAGCACCAGAACCCCTGGCCCCCGCAGAGGCCATCCCACCCGCCGAAAGTACGACGCCGCCACACTCAACGCACTCAACACCGGCCGGATCCCCGGATGCTACCGAGCCACCCCGCGACGCACCCACGGACCCTTCTGCTGCCGATCCTGTAACTTTTCCTGCATCCGGACCTGCACCGCACCCGCCAAGCCGAGCAACAGCAGCAACCACCTGAAGTGCATCCTGCTCAACACCCGCTCTGTGGTTGCAGTTACTCACTAGCCCCCATCTCAATGATGCTCAGCTCTCCACTTCTAGATTTACTGTCTTTTCAACTTAACACTCCTTCCCTTCGCTTGCTTTCCAGCTGTGTGAGTGTGAACATTTTCACAAGTAGCTGCTACATGTCCTACATATTTGAGGGAGACAATCATAAATTGCTGAGCTGCACCTCTTCATGTGAGGGTAGCTTACTCTGCTGCTGCCATTACTATATGCACGAGAGAACCCTGTACTGTCTGCTACTGCTGGTGCTGCATATGCTCTTTGTGTGGGAGAAGAATGTGGAGATGTAGCAGTGAGTGCACGATAATATAAACACACCACACAGAAGTGTAAAAGGAGAGATTGATTTAACTGCCCATTACTGCCTCTTGTGTATTTGTAGTTTTAGGTACTGCCTCAGTGAAGCACATCACATCTGCTGTGTGATTTTGCTGCCCCACGAATCGTTCATAAGCTCAGCCAAGAAGCGCAGTCATTCCCATCCACAAGTTTATGAGAGCATCACATTGGAGTATGTATTAACCCCTTGTGTGTTGATGACGGAACCGCTCCGTCATCAGCTGCGGTGGCGCTGTGCTGATGACGGAGCGGTTCCGTCATGGCCCGCCCGCTGCTCATGCGCTGTGCGAATTCCGTGCCTGCGCTGAGCGTTCTAATGAGCGGGCGGGGCCATGACGGAACCGCTCCATCATAAGAACAGCGCAACCGATGCTGGTGACGGAGCGGTTCCGTCACCAGCATGCGCCCGCCGCTCTTCTGCCCCACCCCTTTAGCACTGCGGCGGAATAGCCGCCGCAGTGAAGGGGTTAAGCTGGACAGGTATGAGTTGGCCCTATAATGAAGAACACCCTTATGTACTACAGCTTCATATTTCAATGCAGTCTGGTCTGTGCCAAAAACACTTCACGAAATGTAGTTCATTACCAGTCTGCAATCTTCCTTTAGGCACTATTTCTCAGCATATGAAAATGTGTTACATGCACACTAGTTGATTATTGGGTGCAGTGCACAGTGACACATCTGCATGCATGCTGTACAACCACCCAGTGCAACAGTTGCATTTGAGAGTGCATGACCATGCACTGCATAATTGGACTTGCACTTGAAATATATATTGCTCAGTATGATGCACTGATTGCAGTGCAAGTTCTCTCCGTGCAGACCTACCTAAGTGATTTAAGGACTAGGCGGGGCAAGCAGTTACCTTCCCAGGACAAGTAGATTTGTGTAACATTTTGTCCCGTGGCCAAGTCGATTTTTTTAAAATGTCCACACCCCTGCCGCTGTTTTCTTTAAAAACTAACATCTGCTAAAATGCAGACTTACCTATCCTTAACATTGGGGTGGAATTTGCTGATACGACCCTGTTGGTCGTATCAGCAAGATTATCACCGTTTTGCAGGGAACATCACTTGAAAACCAACGATGTTCCCTGCAAAACGGCGATAACCTCGCTATCTCTGGAATTTTTATCGCCCTGGAGAAACGCGTTGTTAATAATGTGCTAAATTCCAGAGATAACCTGCGATAATAAAATTATCGCTAAGCATGGCCAGCGATAATTATTGCTGGCTGTTTATAATATGCCCCTGTATGCATTGTGGAACATGAGACAGCCACCAGGCTTCATAGAGCCACTGGTGGACAGATCCACAAAAACATCCATGTAATTAACCGCATCGCTGCTGCGGTGATTTTTGCACTGTGCGGCTTTTTTCTGAAAACCGCGTTACATGATGAGCTCAGCTCGTCATCCGCACACGTCACCCGTGGCTGATGACGAGCTGAGCTCGTCATCAGCATCGAAGGGGTTAAACCCATTACACACAGCACTGAGAAGAGGACTTGTCAGAAACTGACCTACAGTTCCTTGCTGGAGTCAGTAAGTGGCTGACACATAGTTGGATGTATGTTACAACATTTCAACTTAACTACATTGATTTTGTTTCCACCACTGTCACAATGAGCCTTATTTTCATGTATTGGTGGTACACATACTCCATCGCAACGGTAATGGAGTGTGCTTACGTCAATAAATTGGTCCACCCACTGAATTTAGATGCGGGCAGACCATAATCTGACCACACTGGACACTACTTTGTCTCTGCCTTGGCCAAATGTCTCCAATAGTCTGACGGAGTAAAGGCTATCAGAGAATTGGTTGTATGTCCACCCATCTAATTTAGATATATTGCCATTTTTTTACTGCCCTTCCCCGGCAGGCAAACCAGGTGATAAGGGGCATCCTTTTATTTTTAAACAGAAAATCCTGCTTCAGGATTGACGGTTCCTGACACTGCTTTACAAAATGACCTCAACTTTGGCTGTGATATCTAAATTTGGGCCGGGCTATGTCAATGCAACAGAGCAATATACTCAATTGGCTTGACAAAATTAACCCTGTCCGCCGAGAAATAAATTAGCCCCAGTGTTGTTTAGCACTGTGGAAATTAAAAGCCCAATATAAAGCAGTTTTGATTTACATTGTATGTGATTTTACATTTACCTTAAAAAATACTAACATTTGAGGTCCATTTAGTAAGATATTATATCATGCTTGCATCACAAAAGTGACGCAAATCGATGCCAAATCTTTTTTACCTCTTTACTTTCCAGCACTAAACTTGTTTAGCACTGAAAAATCACTTGATAGCTCTGCATTGCTAAGCGCCATGCTAATCCTTATTTACTCAATAAAGTAGACAGGGTTTAGCGTCAGAAAATAGCTTCCTTTTAAAATAGGTGCTATAAAGGAGAAATGCTTTAATTTCTACTTCCTTTTCTGACTTTGCGTGTGTGCTGCACTTTACAACACATACAAAGTGGGGAAATGTTTAAAGCTAGTCTGAGCATAGTATTTGTACTAGAAGGACATCCTTCCAGTGCAAAACCTATGCTAGACTCATGCAGGCACCCTTGCACTAGAGTGCAAAGGTGTGTGCCTGGTGCACAGCAGCTAATTTCAGCGCAGGTGTGAGGGAGAGGGGAAGAGAGTGTCATATTTCTGTAAATATGGTGCTCTCCTGCTCTCTACTTCTCACGCAACGCAGCTTTTTTGCCTGCTGCACTGCGTTGTGTGAGATTTTAGTAAAAGTGCCCCATAGCATCTTATGTAATACTATGTTTACTCTTTTTTGACATATTTACATGAATAGAGACAGAAAATTTGAAAAGAAATAGATTAAAAATGGCGGACTCTCTTCCTGAAGTGATAGAGCGAGTGTTACATTTTATCTATACTACTATTATAAAGAGAGAACTTGCACCTTTTGGCCAGGTAAACTCGGGAACCACAGCACCAATCACAACACCCAATACAGAGTTGGAAAGGGCAGTTGCAGCAGAAGGACATAGGCTATGCAGACGCCCACCATATACATTTAAAATGTAAAATAACCATGCCAGCAAAGTAGTCCCTTGTGGGTGTGTCTGCATTGTGCTGTGGGTGTGTGCTGGGGGCGTGACAATCGCTGGGGCATTCCGTCACGAGTGTTGTTTTTTTCTTCCCAGGTTCTATACATTCCTGCTCCCTTTAAATAGTAATTCAGTGGAGGTCCCATTCTCTTAGAACCACCCCAAGCACAGTTATGGGCAAAAATACAACTAAAAGTCCCTGCTAAGCACTTTGGGAGAAGCTTAGCACAATTTTTAGCATTCATGAAAGGGTTTCAATGTTTTTGAATTTTACTCATCAGGGACATCTTGGGACGGCGAGGTGAACTGCAGCTTGATGTATAATATTTTAATGCTATTGCATTTGCCTCATCAGGGACATCTAGGGACAGCGAGGTGAACTGCAGCTTGATATATAATATTTTAAATGCTATTGCATTTGCATCATCAGGGACATCTAGGGACATGAGGTGAACTGCAGCTTGATGTGTAATATTTTAAATGCTATTGCATTTGCCTCTTGGGGACAACTGGAGAGAACGAGGTGAACTGCAGCTCCTTGTAGAATTATTTGGATGCTATAATATTCACTTCCCACTGCTAATCTCGTCCCATAATGGTTTGCAGGGGCTTGATCTCAAAATCATCACCTCTCTCACTGCTTGCTGGAAGCTAATTTCACTTTTGTGAAATGACTATATGCATTTTAGCATGTAGAAATACTTGCTATTTTACCTTGAATATATGAGGTTTCTGTTTTAATAATTGGAAATCTGACGGAACGAAATATTGCAGATTTATTGTACCAAGTTTGCGCCAATTCCACCCACCCCTACTTTAAATACCCCTGCACCCCATAATCATAACCCACCCTTACTCTATAAAATACCCCAACACCCTTAAACACTAACCCATCTTACCCCTATAAATATACCCTGTACCCCAAAACCCAAACCTATCCCTAAACCCTAAAAATATCCCTGTGCCCCAAAACCAAAACCTAGCCCTAAACCCTATAAATACCCCTGTACCTCAAAACCCAAACATACCCCTGAACCCTAAAAATACCCCTGTACCTCAAAACCCAAACCTACCCCTGAACCCTAAAATACCCCTGTACCCCAAAACCCAAACCTAGCCCATAACCTTAAAATACCCCTGTACCCCAAAACCCAAACCTACCCCTGAACCCTAAAAATACCCCTGTACCCCAAAACCCAAACATAGCCCAGAACCCTAAAATACCCCTGTATCCCAAAACCAAACCTAGCCCTGAACCCTAAAAATACCCCTGTACCCCAAAACCCAAACCTAGCCCTGAACCCTTAAAATACCCCTGTACCCCAAAACCCAAACCTACCCCTGAACTCTAAAAATACCACTATACCCCAAAACCCAAACCTAGCCCTGAACCCTAAAAATACCCGTGGACCCCATAACCCAAAACTATATCTGAACCATTAAAATACCCAAACACCCCAAAACATATACCTCAGTACCCCAAAACATATACCCCTATACCCATACTTGCCTTATCCAAACATTTTTAAAAAACATGCTTTTACCATTCATGCATTTACAACGAATTTCGTTGTAAATGTACGCGTGGTAAAAGCATATAAAATGTAATGCCATGCGTTATAATGGCATTGCGGAGTCATGGTTCTTTCGTAATGAAAGTATGCAGAGTGATGGTATGCGGAAAGAAATTTGCAGAATAATGGGTGTTTACCCTCCCACCGTAAGTACATTGGTGGCACGGCGGCCCACATCTCCAGCAACATACTCATATTTTTTCACCACCAATTGGAAAAATGCACAGGTCTCTCTCATTGATGCCCAGCACCGACATACACTTTTAGACACACCTCCCACCACAAGTTCTAGAATTGCGAACTTTAGAGATGGGGAGCTACGTTAGAATCTCGGCATCAGCTCAACATCCTGTGATTCCAGGCAAATCGCTTTGTCTCCCCTTGCCTACCACAAATCAATGTGTTCTTCTGTAATGTAAATTGTGCTCATGCCATGTTGTCGAGTTCGCGCTATATAATATTGCAAGGAAAATAAAGTAGGGAAACTCGAGTTCACACACTACTGAACGCGCACTCTTAAGTGCATCAGCAGTGCACTGTGAATCGGAGCCTTTCACAGGCCTGTCACAGATAAGAAATGCTATCAAAACGAAATCCTACAAAACAATATACTACTGGCCGGCAGCAATTCATACCCGGACAACGTCGGGACGGGCTGCTAGTTTAATTATAAACATATAATAAATGTTTATCAGAAATCCGGTGCAGAAGAGAAGATGTTGAGGTGCAAGGACAGGTACCATCTGTACTGATCCATGCGGCTGATCCAACTGAATATAGAAAATTAACGGCATGAAGTATGATGATTAAAAATAATAAAATGGTATTAATTGACACTAAAATATTTGTATTCATTATTTCTATGGAATGTACAAACATGGTGGATTAATTGTTATACAAATTGGATTTTATCACAAGACCAGAGACTCATATTATGCATTATTTGATTGCAATTATTTCAAGAGCAGCCAAGATAAAAATGTACTGCATTACCAATCAAAAAAGAACTCCCAAATGGTGTCACAATGCCAACCACCAATCAGCGAACAGATACCCTATACCCTCTTGACTGAGAGCAACACATACGCTTTCCTTGTTGCTCGCGGTCAGTTATTTGGAATCTTATTTACTGTGTTGATTTTAATGACATTTATGAAAGTGGTTATTTATTTCTTTTAAGTTTTATTAAACTTTTTTCGTGCCTACCTTTTTCTTCACTACCCGTCAAAGTCCATTCTCCTGACAGTTGTGGGAGAGAACAAGCTGAGGAAGATTATTATCTCCTCCTGTGCTTTGTTTGTTTTTTAGATGAGCAGATTGATGCCACTTCAGTTAACTCAGTAGGTGCAGCCTTGCTGCTTAGCAACTAACGACACAAGATATTTCTACCACACAAATACAACACTCCCTCATATACCTTTGGTTAAACAACAAGTAACTATTATTACATGCTATCATGCATACAGTCATCTCACAAAAGTGAAAATGAATATACAGCAAGCAGGGAGAGGGGTGATGATATTAGGGTCCTCCCCAACCTAGGGAGAGTACCAAGCAGATGCCTTGAGCACATCATGCTGAACGATTCGGTGGTAGTCCCATCCTCCTAGGAGCACCCCAAGCACAGTTATTATGGGCACAAATACAATCTCAACCAAAGGCCCTGCAAAGCATTATGGAATGAGATTCTAGAGTGCAGTGAATGTTATAGTATCCAATATCAAAACATTCCCCAAGGGACAGGCTCTCAGGCTCAGCTGAGAGCTAATACTTTAATATTCACTAAACTCTAGAATCTCGCCCCATAATGCTTTGCTGGGCCTTTGGTTGGCATTGTATTTTTACTCATAACTTTGCTTGTGGTGGTCATCGGATGATGGGACTGCCACTGAACCTTTCAGCATGATGTGCTTGTTGTGTTCAAAGCATCTTACTGGTCCTCCCCCTAAACAGGGGGGACCCCAAAATCATCACCTCTCTCATTGCCTGATATTTTTCAAAGCTCACTTTAGTGAGTTGGTTATATGCGTTTTATCATGTAAAGATAAAGTTATGTTATCAAAGAGTTGTGGGTGCAGTAGCTAACTCCAAAGTTTATGCATGAATTCTGAATGTGAAACTCCTATCATCACATCCCAATTAATGAAGTAGAAATCTCACGTACCTTTAGTAAAGCAACAAATAAAATAACTATCTTCACATGCTAAAATGCATGTAGTTATCTTGCAAAAGTGAAAACTTTAATTAACCTGTTGACCACGGTGCCAACTGTGAAATAATGAGTGGGCGGGGTTTGGACGGCCCCCCAGCCCTCCTCCGCACATGCCCACTGAGGCCCTCTGACACATGGAAAGAGTTAAATAACAAATAATTCTATATTTACATGTCAGAATGCATTCAGACAACTCTCAAAAGTGTAAATGAAAATATAGTAAGCAATACATTTAGTTAAACAACAAATAACTATTTATACATGCTAAAAAGCATATCATTATCTCTTGAAAATATGGCAGGCAGCAAGAGAGATGATGATTTTGGGGTCCTCCCTAACCTAGGGAGAGAACCAAGCAGATGCCTTGAACGTAAAGAGCACATCAGGATGAATGATTCGGTGGTGGTCCCATCCTCCTAGGACCACCACAAGCACAGTTATGGGCAAGAATACAATGTCAACCAAAGACCCTGCAAAGCATTATGGGACGAGATTCTAGAGTGCAGTGAATATTATAGTATCCAATATCAAAACATTCCTCAAGGGGCAGGCTCTCCCGGCTCAACTGAGAGCTAATACTTTAATATTCAATGCACTCTACAATCAAACCAGAGGCTCCTGCAGTTACCAACATGAATTCAAACCACAGTTCTACCCTCAAATGAATAGAGGCTACAGACACCGTGGTTATAGAAACAGAGAATCCCAAAACCCAGGTAGGACCTTTACCTTTTGGCCTCCTGTAGAAGGTCGTCTTGTTTCTTTCCTGTCCGCATGACAAGCAATCACTTCAGATCCTTCCCAAACCACTCAAGGTTATAGTGTAGATCTTTATGATCTTCCTGTACAAACCTTGTTTCATCACCTCAGTCTTTTTCAAAGGATGCAGAGATTTTGGTGTCCTAAGAGTGAAATTCTCTTCTTCAAAACAGGCTAAAGAGATAACTTTGTTTGAACCATCAGGGTTTTGAAAAAAATATTTCTAATGCAAAAGAAAAGCAAAGCATTCCATCCAGTTGTCAACCTCAGGTTGTTCAACAATTTTGTAGGGTACCATCATTACAAGATGGAGACAGTCATTCATCTCAGGGATTCCCTGCTGGAGTAGGACTTACAATCCACGTATCCAATTCTTACAGAAAGTTCGGCAATTTCGGTGGGGAAAACGTATTTCCATTTCCTACTATTTTGGCCGCTCGTCAACACCGCGGTGTTTCACCTAAGTCATGATGAGACTCATCATTGATAAATTATGCGTATCACCTATCGAGACAATTTTTTCCTTATAGCTCTGGACAAAGATCTACTATTATCTAAACTAACCAGATTCCTCCATCTATTTCAAAATCTTGGTTTTCTAATAATTAGGACAAATCTACTTTCATTTCTTTGAAACATAGAAAGTTTTTGGGTTTCCTTATTGGCTTAGAGTCTTTGGCTTTTCTTGTTTACACAGTCAAATCAATTCTTCAGCTCCTCCAATGCCAATGCGATGTGCGTTCCTCACCCAGTGGTGAGTAGTAATGAGTCATAGGAAAATGAGTCATTTGTAGGCTTGGGTGGAGTTCGCAGAGTTCCGCTAGGTGGAAACCTGCAAAGTGATCAAAAAACTCCAGCGCTGCACAGAGTTTGTCAAACGATAGAGTGCTTTTGGTTACGCTGTTCACATTGATTTTCAGCACTGGATGTTTGTCCTGTGCTGTAAAATCAGCTTGAACGGCACCATGCACAGCATAAGAGGGCACTGCTTCTTTTCTGCCGCTCAGGCGGTAGCTTTCTCAATGCTAATGGAAGGTTTGTCAACGCTGGCGGTCTTTTTTTTTAGGTCTCCCCTGAGGGATACTATACAATGACAGGCTATATCAATTGATACAATGACAGCCCATACCACCATCCAATGACAGGTCCTAAACTACCATACTATAATATACAATGACCAGCCATGCCATACTAATCTCTACAATTTACAGGTCATGCCCAACCAAAGCATACAATGACTGGCCATATCATATCATACTATAATATACAATACTATACTATACTATACTATACTATACTATACTATACTATACTATACTATACTATACTATACTATACTATACAAAGACAGGCCAGACCACACCATACTGTACAATGACAAGCTATACCACACAATACCATACTATACAGTGACAGGCCATTCCATACTAAACTCTACAATGACAGGCTATACCATACCATAATATACAAAGAGAGGCCTTACCATACTTTATTATTTATTGACATACCATGCAATACAATGACAGTCATATCATACAATGACATCTCATACTTTAACATACTATACTATACAATGGCAGGCCATACTATACTATATTATATAATGACATTCCATAACATACCATACTAAACTCTACCATACCATTCCATACTATACTATACAATGACAGCCCATAACATACCATACTAAACTCTACCATACCATACCATACTATACTATACAATGACAGCCCATAACATACCATACTAAACTCTACCATATCATACCATGGCATACTATACCATACCATACTATACAATGACAGTCCATAACATACCATACTATACTCTACCGTACCATACCATACCATACCATACCATACCATACCATACCATACCATACCATACCATACTATACTATACAATGACAGTCCATAACATACCATACTAAACTCTACCATACCATACCATGGCATACTATACCATACCATACCATACTATACAATGACAGTCCATAACATACCATACTATACTCTACCGTACCGTACCATACCATACCATACCATACCATACCATACAATGACAGTCCATAACATACCATACTAAACTCTACCATACCATACCATGGCATACTATACCATACCATACCATACTATACAATGACAGTCCATAACATACCATACTAAACTATTCTCAAGCACATTTCTGTCAAGGAATTTTCCTCGAGTATATTACTTAGCAACGGTAGAAGTTCTTCGAGTTTGAAATACCCCATAATTAAAATAAATAAAAGTACTCTCAGTATTTCTGAAATCTGGGTGGGCGGTCTGAGCTTTGGGTAATTTGAAGTCTGCTGTCCAAGCTTAGGGAAGAGATGAGCGGTGTCTTGCATGTCCTCCAGTGCGTCACCCATCTGCTCTGCTCAACGTGGAGCATATTGTCGTGTCAGACGTCACACTTGGGGCGGAGCACTACCATATGTGTCAGTAGCAGGGACGCCTGGCAGTGAAGTTGTGCTCAGAGCTAGTGCAACACTAAGGCCAGGGCCACTGGACTAATGTGATTATACAGTTGCAGCGAATTTCATATAATTCTACTTTTGCCACATAATCCATCATCATCTGCATAATATGCAGATTTTAACAAAATAGTTTCCAAAGTTATTAAAAACAAAGCAACAAGTGTTACTGCGCAGTAGAAGAGCCTTTGTAAAGTTTGACTGGTCTTACTTCTGTAACTTATGGCTGTGTTTAGGTGTTACAGTGGTACTAATGAGTTGCAACTAATGCCCAGACAGTGTTAACAAGTTTAGAAATGGCAAAAGAATGAAGTTATACTTTCCCTAAATGTGCTCCATATTTTGCCTTGGCTTGCCACATAATTTATCCAACCCTGCTGCATAATGTGGGCCTCCCCTGCTGCATAATTCCAGTGCCGCTGACTAAGGCCACTGAAAATAGCTGCCTTACGGCCTGCATAAACAAATGACTCCAAAAGGGGGCAATATAACAATAGTACCCTCTAAAGCCCCTGTTAGGGAAAAATGAGCACTCAAATGGGAAAATTTAATTTTGCGTATGGAGCCGCAGATCTGTGCAGTGCGACTGTTTGTGCTGCTTTCGGTAAGGCAGCATTTATAGTCTGTATAAGTCATGGATACAAGGCCTGCTGCCTAAAATATAAGGAAGATTAAGGGACCATGTGCTACCGCTACAACACTG
Organism: Lissotriton vulgaris; assembly: GCF_964263255.1. NCBI lineage: Eukaryota > Metazoa > Chordata > Amphibia > Caudata > Salamandridae > Lissotriton > Lissotriton vulgaris. Next base: position 257,625,720 of record NC_141686.1, read on the forward strand.
AATCAGTGAACACTTTTTTACAAAACAAGCAAACCTTTAAAAATCATATAATCAATCATCTGCCACATAAGCTGCTGATTTTAACAAAATAAATGTGTTTATAGCTCAACCTGTTCACTAATTACTAAAAATCAGCGACAGGTGTTGCTGCGCAGTACGGTCCCTTGGCAGAGCGGGACTGGTAACCATTCTTTTGCTGATTTCCATATTTGGGTGTTAAACTTTTATTTATAAGGTGCAATCACAGATTGACCGTCTCTGTGGAGAAAAACAAGCACTCTCATCACTTTAGTTCAGAAAGGTGTTATCATCCAAATAAGTTTTATTTGTGAAAAAGTACCCTTGTGAATTTTTGGGTAATTCTTTTTGAACTGTGTGGTAAGCCTCTGATACCAATCCACAGTCACCCGCAAACCTCTGGTTTGCTAAACGCTGTTTAATATTGTTTACCCACCATAAAAATGATTTGCTGTGGGAATTGGGGATGTTTATGGTTGTCGAGGATGAGGAGAAGCAGGTTCCAGAAATATTTGTCAGAAGGGGGTCCTTACGCCTACAAAATTTTGACAGGGGGTCTCAGCATCAAAACATTTGAAGACCTCTGGTTTAGACTGATTTGCATATGGCTGGGTTCAAACTGGAATGGCATGCGGAGCAAAAAACACAAAGGGGCAGATTTATGTTGGACTTGCGCCACTTTTGCACTGCTGTTGCGTCACTACGGTGATGCAGTGGTGGCGTAACCCCTGTGCCATGTTGCGACATGCTACATCGTGACGCATCTATGCGTCACAGTGTAAGGCCCTGCGCCACATGAAACCTGCGTCATGTTTCATGTGGGCGTTTCCACGCAGGGGGGCCGTTCCGTCGTAGGAACGGCCCTGAAAAGTGACACAGTGAAATTTACAAGATTTCACTGAGTCACTTTACTAACGCTGATGCGTCAAAACCCTGCGCCTGCTTGAAGCAGGCGTAAGGTTTGACGCACCACGTTAAAGATAGGCCAAGTTGATAAAGTGCTGGTGTTGCGTGCCGCACGCAACACAACTTCAGCACTGCGTCAACTTCATGCGCTAGATACGACACGCATCTGTTTATTCCTGCACCATGGTGCGCCGCATTGTAAATGCGGCGCATCATGGTAGGCGCAAGGATAAACTTGCGTGCCCTATCTTTCCTGGTGCATCTCTGCTGATTTGCAGAGATGCGTAAGACAACATAAATCTGCCCCAAAGGATTTAGGCCCAAATCTCTATACTGGGGTGACTGTATGACAATGGGGCATATGTAGGTAAATCCGAATTTGCGATTCCGAAAAAGCGATTTTCGCCGAATCGCACTTTCCGAATCGCAAAATCAGATGTAGGTAAAAAATCGCTAATATTTTGCGATTCCCAAAAATTCGCAGAATATTTGTGCGATTACTCAAATAGCGATTCCTTAATAGCAAATTCGCTATTAAGGAATCGCAAAAATGGGAAAGAGCAATTCAGGTGCAGAATGATGACATCACAACCAGGAAGTGTGTGTCTGCATGCTGCACCTAATTGCCTGCACCTGTCCCAGAGTCAGTTGCTGGCTGAGAGACAGAGTGGAGGGAGTGTTGATTTGGCTTTGACTTGAAACACTGCAAAATGGAATCTCAGGGTGCAGAAAAGCAAGGAGGAGAGAATCAGGCAGAAGAACAAAGCAGAAAAAGGAAGCAGAAATTTTCTGGGAGGGAGTTGGAGGTTTTAACAGAAGAGGTGGTGAGGCAACATGACCTTATTTTTAGAAAAGCCTCACTAAGCGTGCCTGAAGCCAGAAAGAGGAGAATTTGGGCAGATATACAGGAGATGGTGAATGCAATTGTCGTCACCCATCGTACCACCGATGACCTCAGGAAGCGGTGGTACGATATGAGGCAAAGGTCCAAAGAAAGGGTGGCCACGAGATTGGCAGAAGCCAAACTAACTTGAGGTGGGAGCTCCACTACACCTGAGCCGACGCCCATGGAGGAGTTGGTGGAGGCAACCTTAATGCCTGAGGCAGAGATGGGCGTGGCTGACCTGGACAGCTCCGAAACCAGAGACAACACAGAAGGTAAGATGCATGCCAAAATCACCCTAAGCATTCCCATCCCACCCAAACTCCAAAATCCACATGCATGATTAGAAATCTGATCCATGTTTTTAGTAATACCCAGTGAAGCAGCTTGGGAAATGTAGTCCTATGTCATGTAAATATGGCAGATACACATATAAAGGGCATTTGGAAACAACCCCAATAGTTAAATGCAAAGCGCACAATATAGACCAGCAGGCATGTAAATAGTGTAGTGAAAAAACTTTATTGAAAAAAAAATGAAGAATAATTTACACACAACTTACGTGTTAATTTTATTTTTTGCAGATGGACCAACAACACAGGACACTGTTGCAGCAGTGGGAGAGTCAGCTCCAGCAGAGGAGCATGCAGGCCAGAAGAGGCAGGGTGCCCCAACTGACACACCTACTGTGCATTCAAAACAGCGCAAAACAGTACCTGCATTACTACAAATGCAATCTGGGTCCACAGATGTTAAAGACGAGACACAGGCAGAGGCATCACCCAGCACAGCTCAGGCAAGATCACATACACCAACATCCCACACGACTGGCAGTGGAGGCAGACAGAGGGCACCGAACAACACCTGCAGTGCCACAACAGGTACTGAGTCTGTTTTTGCTGGCCTGGAGGGCCAAATGTTGCACGTGCAGCGTCTACAAAGCAGAGGAATTTCATCAATCCTGCGTCAGATGGCGCAACACTATCGACACATGGCAGAGGTGAGAGTTGGTATAAAACAAATAGCAACAGCAACAGAGGCACAATTAAATGAAGCCAGGATTGCAAGGCAGGCCCAGCACAGGGATCAACGCCATCTAACTACACGGCTGGACCAATTTGCTAGGGCTGTGAGCCGTCAATCTACAGCCATTTCCATGCTTTGCAGAAGAACAGTGCGCATGCAACACGAAATGGCACACTGCTGTCAGGATGTTGCTAAGAGCCTGGTGCAGGTGACCCATTCACTGGATAAGCTGCGTGCTGCTGTAACTGGGGGGATTGTTACGCCGGGTAGCATTGACACTGATGGCCAATCGAGCAGAAGCACACCTACTCCACCAATACCAGCTGAAAGGCGCAGGAGTGGCCATCAGGACAGAGGTGTGGACAACCACACAGAAAATACAGAACACGCTGTTGGGGTGCATCAGCGCGTTCACGCCGTAGGTGAAGGGGCAGAATGCTCAATGGGATGTCGTGGAGAAACACATCCCTTGAGGACTTAAGTTACTGACATTTGGTCACTGTGTGGACATGAACAGGTGCACCTTTCTGACTTACAGTCACACTGTGTGACATAGCATATCCTGCATTTAAGGAATCAACATTTTTTTTAACAAAAACATTGGTATTTGTGGTTAATTCTCTTACCTAGAAGTAGTTCTGTGTGATGTCATCACGTCGCATGCGCCCTGCGGCTGCCCCAGCTCCTCCTGCACGTCTGCGTTGGGGGGCTGGTTCCTCCTCATCGGATATGTCGGAGTCAGTCAGATCCACTGGGGTGCCCTTCTTGATGGCAATATTATGTAGCATAGCGCAGGCCACCACTATCTTGCAAAATGTTTCTGGACTGTACTGTAGAGTGCCTCCACTCTTGTGGAGGCAGCGGAAACGGCTTTTCAGGATTCCAAAGGTTCTCTCTGTGGTGGCTCTTGTGGCTCTGTGGGCAGTGTTGTATCTCCGCTCAGCAGCTGTGGTTGGATTCAGGTTGGGTGTGAGTATATAGTCACGCACAGCATATGCACTGTCTCCTGCATGAAAGAAGAATGGTGAATGCTAGTGAGATGTCCACAGTTTCAACATTTCATACTACTGTTTGTGTGTGCCATGTAATTACCTAGCAGGTATCCCTCTCCAAAATCGTCATTTGAAAGTCTACGATGTAAATCACAGTGTCTAAAAATGAAGGAATCATGGGTGCTTCCTGGAAATTTAGATACAATATCGGTGATGAGATTTTTTGCATTGCAGACTACCTGGATGTTAATTGAATGGTATGATTTTCTGTTCCTGAAAACATACTCATTGTGTGATGGGAGGACAGTGCGACATGTGTTCCATCTACACAGCCAATCACGTGGGGAAATTGGGCAATTTGATAAAAATCCTGTTTTGTTTGGTCAAGTTCCTGCTGTGTGCTTGGAAATTTGATGTAGGTATGCATCCTCTACATCATAGCATTGAGAAAAGCATGGAAGAAACCTGAAAGTGCGCTCTGGGACACCCCTCCCACTGTGGCAATTACCCCCTGGAAACTCCCTGACGCTTGGAGGTGCAGTGAGCACAACACCTGTATGTGTGTGGGAATGGTGTGGGCCCTGTATGTGGGGTGCTCAAGCATGGGTGTCAGCTCCTCTATCAGCTCCAGGATACTTTCAGGATGAAGCCTGTAGTGCACATGGATGTCCTCCTCAGTGCGTTGGAAGAGGGTGATGAATGTCCTGTAGATCCTCTCCTGGCGTCTCCTTCCCTCTTCAGCCTGTCGGATGCGCAGCCTCCTGGCTATAACATAAAGCCCAGCCATTGTGAGAAGCCACTGAGGCATTATAGCCACATTATATAGGTTGCACCTGGTTACCACCTGCTCAGAGTTGGTGGTAATTGAGAAGTGCAAAATTGTGATTTTCGGACATTTGCAACTTGCGATTTTTACCTACATTGGAAATTGTGAATTAGCAGAAACCCTTTCTCTCAAAATTGCTAATCGCAAATTTTGCGATGAGCCATTTTGCATTGGACATTTGTTACCTACATAGCAACACACACTTTTGCGTTCGCAAACACCAGTAATTCTGAGAATTACAGCGTTTGCGATTCGCAAAAGCTTACCTACATATGCCCCATTGTTCTGTATTCTGTCCATCAACTGTTGTTTTTGCTCTTTTCATCGCTCACAACTCCGTCCATCATGTATTTCTTTTGCAACAGATTTATTTAGGACTCAAGAACAACCAAAGTATTACTAAGCACTGTGGGCACGATTCATAGAACTAACTTAGGACAAAATCCTAAACTTACTACTTTTGGTATTCACGGAAGTTAGGATTTTCTCTTAAAACAGACTTACGACAGATTTAAGACAAAATCCTAACTTAAGTCTGTCTTAAGTCTGTCATAAGTCTGTTTTAAGACAAAATCCTAACTTCTGTGAATACCAAAAGTAGTAAGTTCAGGATTTTGTCTTAAGTTAGTTCTGTGAATCGGCCCCTGTAACATCTAAAAAATTGCAAACTATTGGCTTTGCCACCGTTTCTTTTTTAGACTGTGTGTGTGTGTGTGTGTGAGTGAGAAGCGAAAAGAGGAGAGAGGACAAGAGAGCGAGAGAGCGCAGTGTGTGTGAGAGACAGAGAGGGCGTGTGTGCGTGGAGTGGATGGGGAAGAAATGGAACGCTTAACCCAAGCTGCAGGTGCAGTTCCAACCACCTGCCTGACAGCAACCAACCGTTTTGGAGAAATTTGCATACCCAGAAGCCACTGCAAAGCCACAAACGCTTCCGTTTCATTGCCATAAGCAAAAGAGTCTTTTTAGCTTTATGAATCATAATTCTCTAAATGTGTACGTGTTTTGCTACGATAACGTTGCATTTTTACTTGAAGTTGTGTTTGCAGAGTCACCACACTTTTAACAAGAGGTTTTTATTTTTTAACTTTCAGGGAACGAACCGAAGATTTATTATTTACATACACCTTTACATGTTGGTAGTCATCGCACTTGGAGTGGCCATGATAACCAATTGTAAAGCAATTTTTGGGCGGTCTTTGCCGAGGCAAAGATCGATATTAAGAGTAATACAAGAAAGAAGTGCGTATTTAAAAAAAAAGAAAGTGTGCATTAACGATATTAAAATCTCATGTAAATGGTGCTCATGTGATGACGTGTATTAGGACTGTTCAGCGACTCGTCGTAGGCGATGCATAGCTCATTCTTGCCGCTAGAGGTCGGGCTTCTACACAGCTAAACAAAACACATCACCGCCCGGCAAATATCTATCATTCATTAGGAACAGTAATTTTAGGATAGAATTGACCAAAGCACGCCGTACAGGGCCCCGCTGGCTCCAGGGAGACTCTGGCACTGCACTCCTGTGGGGTAGACAGTGTGGTGCTTGGCTGACTTGATCTGGGCCCTCTAGTGATGACCTGTGGTATGGCACCCATTCCATTTTTTTGCAGCTTTGTACAGCTCCAACTTGATCTGAAAGTATGTGAGTGCTTTACATCAGTGGTTCCCAACCTTTTGACGTCTGGCCCCCAATGAATCACTACTGAAAGCTTGTGGTTCCACCGAAACATTTGTAAAATGCACAAACAAGTACTTGAATTACTAAAGATTTTATTTTTTTATATTGAAATAATATGCAAAAATTGAAAACCTTTAATGGGAAGTTTGGTGCTGGGACTAACTTTTCAATGTTTGATTTGATTTCGGAAAGTTGAATCCCAAGGCCAGATACTACATTTCCCAAGGAATTTCTGGACTTATTTTTCAGGTACATAAGATTTGAAATAGCTTTTTCATATAAATGCATACACATAAATGCCAACATTTAAGAAGCGGAAAGTGGGAGAATAAATATCAAATAAGTGGAAGAATGGATTTTCCAAATTAATGTCTACAAAAGCAGATGCAATTTCAGGCGGGAGACAGCCTGAATTGGGTCTGTTGGCTACATGCATACAGTGGTATATTTAGCGGTACAAGGCTCCTGCTCCTGCCTGGCCGAGACGGGGAACCCAAAGCAGCCCTGGCAAATGGTGTCATACCAGCCCCTGTACGGTGCATAGCGAGTGCAGCGAGCGAGCCTGGCCACTACAAATGGGGCTTCGGAGCGTTCTGGCCCCAAGAAAATTTGGGAAAAAATTGTGCATTCTACAACACATCTGTTATTATATATTCAATTGTATTAGCTTTTAAAGCATAGTACATAATGACCTTAATGTGCACCAGGATACAAGAATCTTCTTGTGGCTCTTCACTGATTCCCTCACTATCACCCTCCCAGAGTGCCTCTCACCGCTCCGTAGCCCCTCTCTCACAAGTATTTCATTTGTTTTATAGCACCTCTCATATCAGTGTATGGGCTGTCCGAGCACGTTACATCACACACATACAGAGGCAATGAATCATGTGCGTTTGTAAATCAGTGTATAACACGTTACCTAAGGCACAGGGGACTACAAGGTGTAGGATTCACATGTCATCCATCCTGCTAGGCGTTGTTTAAGAGTACTTTTGTTTGGAGGATTTGTATGCGGCAGCGACCACTGGCACATTTATGAGCCCAACAACATAAACTGTATGAGGAGGGTAATAAGGCGGGTTAACTCTTAGATTGGCTGGTGCAGGAAGCCATCAAACATCTCTAAAGTGGTAGACCTCATTGTCCAAATGGCCTACCACCTGAATTTTTTATATATATCGGCCAGCATCTATGTGTTCCTCTCACACAAATGTTCTATGAGGCCCGAGGGGAGGCTCCCTCCCAGAAGATCTCTGCACTGCCAGTGTTGTCTTAATCTAAGAAGTTGAGAAACCAGTGGATGGAAACAGCTCCTATAGGACCATGCCTTCATTGTAAATAGAAACTAAAATATTGGCAAAGATACTCCACCTGCCTCTACAAGGTTATGGATGAATTCATGCCCCACAGATCAAGATGGCACAATCTGCTATGTCTATATGGTGTCCGACATAAAGCCTCAGACATTAGTGAACACATGGTGATATTTTCGCTGCATGCCGATAAGGCCTTAGATTTGTTCAAATGTCCATTTCGGATGGCTGTCATATGCATGGTGTTATTTGTAACGGAACTCACGTCTTTGGTCCAATTCACGTTCACAGACCCCATTACTAGATTTCGATTTAGTGGGACAATATCAAAGATCTTCCAGTTGGGTCGAGGTTGAGGCAGGGCTGTCCACCCTCCTCCCCTGCTAATCACCGTAGCAGTCGAACTATTGGCTTGTTGCATCCGATGAGATGACAATGTACAGTAAATGCGATGGGGTACGAAAAGAATGCATCACACATAGAAAGAGGCAGTAACAAGGAGAAATAAACATATTTCTTCTTGTTCACCTTCCCTGGAGAGGTGTATCTCTTTTGTGCAATCTTGGAATGCACCAACAACCATGGGCGTTGCATGGGAACACCCACACAACACCCATGGAACTCTTACCCAGGGAAGAGTAACGCAGCACAGCGATTTGTGCTGTGTTACCTTACTCCATATTTTTTCTAGCCCCTAAAAGTTACACTATCAAACTTAGAGGTTTGCGTCACGCATATACTACGTTGTGTGGTGCAAACGTGATGCAACCCTCTCATAAATATTCCCCATAGTGGGCAGACAGACTGCCCTGCAGTAACACAAGAGAGTAGCGCTCCTTCTGCTGCCTGGAAGCAGCAGACGCACACCTGTTACCGGCAACGCATAACAAACAGTGGCAAAACTAATGCTGGAGTTTTTAGAAGTCAAACAGCTTGCTACTTCGTGGGTAAATGTCTGTGCATTGAAGAATCCCACATAGAAATCAGGGGTGGCACCGGGCAGTACTGAGTGCCCTCACACCTCTTTCACCATCATCAAATGCAAAAAACAATAACATTCAACAGGCAGCCGTATGTTTAGATGCTGGATTAACAAATGCCATTCTATTTAGTAACAAATAAGATCCTTTCTTAAATGTGTTATAGGCCCTCTGCTCCTTCATAAACCTACCTAAAATAGATGCATCGCTCAACATCACCACACAAAGTACGAATAAACTACGACACATCTGAACCATTTGAGAAGCCACAAAAAAAGAACATCTCCTGCTCTGCTACTGTGGTTTTGAATTTTAACTTAAAGCCAGAGTGAGAACTGTGAGAGCTGACTATGTAACAAGGTCTGATACTGACAGCCCACAACATACCATACCATTCCATACTAAGAATGATATGCCATACAATGCTGTAGTTTAGAATGACAGGCCATACCATAATATAGAATAACAGGTATACGATAGAACGATACAGAATGACAGACCACCTGAAAAATAATTGGGAAAGTCAATAAATCCAGAAACGATGAGACATATTGGCTTTGCCAATGCTTGTTTTATTTGACTTTTCTGAAAACATTTGTAATGCTCTCATCTCCTACTGGATTATGAGTTGTCTTGTACAGTTGTTAACAGATTTGTTCTGGGCACAAAAGAAATATCAAATAATTATTAGGCACTAAGCGGCCCTGCCAAGTACCACACATCATGAGTTATAGACAAATCCATTTCAGTGGTGATGCGTGTCACTCACCGCACTGAAATGCAAAGCCACACATTTATAGCGCCTTCTCAGCTGTCAAGTTGAGCACCAGCTGCTAATTAGCACCACTCTCAGAAAGATGGCAGCACGCGATCTGTGCTGCTTGCTGCAGGCTTGGGTCGGGCTCAGCTCACTCTGGGCTGGATTTAGATGTTACAATGTATTAACTTCACCCGCGGCGCCGCATTTAGATTCCATGACTCAACATGATGACTCGAGTGAAGCAGTGTCTGCATGATTAGCCCTGGCCAATGGCTGCTTCCGACAGACACTGACTACACACACCTATAGGCGTGCCGAGTAGGTGACAAAGCAGTCTGTTTAAATTTGGCAGTGGGCACAGCATATTGTTGTGCTGCTCAGCCGCATTGTGACCACGGCAACAACCCGACCCAGACTGAGGCCACTGGCAGGGTGGTGGTGCTTCACATTCAGCAGGGAGTCTGTACAAGTCGTTGAGTCCTGGACTGCTGCCTCCATCAGTGGTGAACACAGGTCCCCTCAGCCCTTGCGGTGTGGAGGCCCCCCAAGCTCCAGGGGGCTCCCTTAGCACAGTACTCTGGCTGAGAGCTCCTGATTGATGCCAAAGGGGGCCCCCTCCACATACCTTGCAGGGGGGCTCCCTCAAGTTGTTATGCCAATGGCCTTTACCCACAGCCCTATGGCACGCAGGATGGAAATGTCACAGCGTGCTATCATCAAAAGTCACAGGTGAGACACCTTAACTCAGGTATGCCGATGGTAAACCCTGGCTACCCGCACCAGACATGCTATTGAAGAGGCTTCATTAATGCAACCACTCTTAGCTTGTCGAGTCTGAGGATGGCGTTATGGCCGGGCACACCGAGGACCATAGACCCCTCCTTGTTTATACTTTCCCAGAACTTTGGCAGTTAAATAAACAAAGAACACAAATTATTTGAATTGGGATCCATCAGTTTCTCTGAATTTTAAAAACAGATAGCTCATTAGGTTTCTAAAAAACAGTGGGGCATATTCTCAAGGAACTATCGCCGAGTTATGAGCAGTTTATTGCAGCCAAACTCACGATACATTTATCTCCCCATTCACAAGCAGGTGCTAACAGCAGACATAACCAGTTTACCGCTGATAGCAGCCGTAAAAAACATCACCACAGACGACCCGGCAACTATCGCTAATGAGATGCAGAGTAGGCGTTCCCGTGCCAAAAGCCGCGACAAGACCACTCCGCAACATTCTCAATGACCAGCCAGATCGGCGAAAAGACAACAAAACATGCGATAAGGCGCGTTAGCAGCAGGAAACTAACACCTGCTCTGACCTGGTGCAAAGTCAGATGACAGTCTGCACCACAAACAGGAGCCCAGCCCAGAGCCACACCTGAAGAAGAACAGATGCCATGGAGCCACTGAACATGCAGGCTGGACAAACAAGAGGGCCACAACAACCACCGCCACCACCCCCAGGACCCTACCCCGGACCCCACCCCTGACACAGCCCACCTCCCCCGGACTAAGACACTGCACATCAATGGCTCGAAAACATGAACAAAAGCACTGCCTGATGTCGCATAATTGCGACAATCAACATACCTGTGGGTACTGAAATCCTGATTCATTCATTCACCATTGAAAGACCAAACAAAATGTCACGTTCTAATTTGTCTCCAAACAACTATTGTGAAGAGTCATGGCGGGGCATCCCTGGTCAATCTGTGACTCACAGCCTGCAAGACAATATCCAAAATAAGAAGGTGTGTCAGGCACTCATCAAAGGACAGGGAGAGAAAGAAAGAGAAAGAAAGAGAAAGAAAGAGAGAGAAAGAGAGAGACTGAACATGGAGCGCAAGGCCAGTCGGGCCCTTGGCTCATGCAAACATGCCAATAGCTGCGTGTGTCTCAAAATGTGTGTACCCAAAATCACAGTCCTGCCATCAAAGTCAGCGCGAAGGCCACATCATATTTCAGAAATGCAAGCAGTAGTCAGACTAAAATTAGGTATGAAAGCTCCTTTGTTTTAATACACGAGGCGGAAGGCCAACCGAAACCCCCGACCTTGGTCCTGAATGCGACTGGCACACCCTGCATGAGATACTATACCAGCCCCCGACGACTCCCAGACCACGAACTCTGGTAATGAAAAACCAACGTGCCCACACCCCACACACACTTGATCCTGCATGAGCGACACCGGCAAGGGATTCCCATGACACATTGGTTAAAAACTAACCATACATACAAACGTTGCAGACACATACAATCATTGCCCTGAGCTGTGGCATATCGTCCACAGAACTGCCGCATTTCTGAGGAGTGCCGGTGCTACGAGACCCACAAACGCAATGGCAGTCATTCTCGGGCACATGCACAACCCCTGTCATGTGAAACTATACCGTGCACGAATGCTGCATCTGTTGGGATCCCTGCCAATGGCAGTGTTTCGTATCAGTTTCTGTCTGAGTTTCCGTCTTGCCTATGTCACCTGCATCCAGCCCTGGTTCCACTGTCGATCATCCCCATTTGAGTGGCCCATGGAGATCTGCCTATCCAATGCAACGTAGCTGAATTGGATTATGACCTGACAGTGCGTCCCCTGTTGGCCCAGGAACAGGAGTGTCACTGGTATACCCGTGCATGGGATGCACTGATCTTTGGCGTATGTGGCAGTTGTGGATGGGAGATTGCACAATTCCTCGTGTGCAGTGACCACATTGATGTGCTCCTCCATTGGACTGTGTTGCGGATTGGGGAATCGGCGTGAAGGCATGAATCCTCTGTAGCGATTGGCTGGCCACTGAGGGGATTGCGTCCGGTGTCTAGGAAGCCAAGACTCACGGCTTGGTGCATTGTGCTTGCAATTTTGAAAAAGGTGACAACTTCTGTGGAAAGCAAAAAACAGGGGGGATTTCCTTTCTGTATAGTTAACTTCAGATTTGTGACCAAAAGGACTACACACTAATGTACCTTTTTAGTGTTTATGGAGTACAACCTACTATGACTTTTTAGTGTTGTAGACTGACCCGGGTTATTTGATCTGCACAAAAACCCACAATATCTTTTGTTTCACAAATTTTATTTATAAAAAAGCATATAGATTCATTTGTTGCATTTGGTTACTTAAAAACATTTCATTAGTTATACATATATCTATTGTGTACAATTTTGAATACGCTTGTTATAGTTTAAAAACATTTCATGCAAAACAATACATACATTGAAAACATTTTTAACAAAACATTTATAAAAAAGATGCCATAGTGACTCCTTAGTCGACGCGTTTCGGTGCTTTACAGAGTTTGTAACACCTTCCTCAGGACAGACTTATTTAAAAACCAAATTTTCTTCAATCTAAAAACAAATGCATACAATTAAAATCATATATTTTTTGGTGAATACAAGATACAGTACAGAGAAGTATGCAGAGTTACCACGTGTCGCAATGTTAGCAAAGGAGTATTATCTTACTTGCTAGCGGTATCTTGTGAAGCCTCGTATGGGGTTCCACACCCTAGAGGACAGGGTGTCTATAGGTCCTCTGGTTAGAATGTATTTCTAATTTGACATTCTAAAAAATATAGAGAGAAGCCGTGATCAATACCTTTATGATCAAATTCGATTAAGCGACAACTCTTTTATTTTACCCGTTGTACGATTAGGGGTCCAGGAAACAGCGCTGGACCTACTTGTATCATTTTTGGCTAACAGAACTCAGGCGGTATCCCTTGGACCATACCAATATTCTAAGGTGTCCTTGCCGTGTGGGGTCCCCCAAGGCTCGTCCCTAAGTCCGACACTCTTCAACATCTACGTGTCGGACCTTGCTAGTGTCATCAAAGCATTTGGGATGAGCCTGACCTCCTACGCCGACGACACCCAACTGGTACTGGCCATCAAAGGGGATGGGGAAGAAGTGGCCAAGTTATTCACCAGGGGAATGGTGGCCATAGGTGACTGGATGGCCACAAATTGTCTCAAACTTAATTCAGATAAAACTGAAGTGGTCATCTTCGGTCACCTTTCTCTGGGCTGGTCACCAGTATGGTGGCCAACATCGTTTGGAACTCCTCCCAGCCCAGCTCTTAAAGTCAGAAATCTGGGCATCACCTTTGATGCAGGTCTAAATTTTATGGCACACGCCAACAAGACTGCTGCAACTGCTCATATGAAACTCAGAATGATCAGGAAAATACTACCCTACCTACCGGACACTGCTGGGAGAACTCTGGTCAGCTCACTAGTCCTGTCCGCACTGGACTATTGTAATGCTCTATTCCTAAATGCACAATCCCGGGTGACTAACAAGATGCAGTCAATTCAAAATGCTGCCGCCCGGATGCTGGCGGGACTTCCCAAGTTTGCATCGGTTTCAAACACCACCAGGGAACTTCACTGGCTTCCGATACGTAGCCGTATCAAATTTAAATCATTGTGTATTCTTTACAAGGCACTCAATAACCAAGGCCCCCACTTCCTTAAACATAATCTTCATCACTATATCCCTACCCGTTCCCTTCGCTCCTCTCATCACAATCACCTAGTAGTGCCTCGTACTAGAACAGTCACTTGGGGTGACAGGCGCTTTCTGGTTGCCGCCCCCAAACTCTGGAACACCCTTCCTCTACACATTAGGACCAGCCCTTCCCTGTTCATATTTCGCAAACAACTTAAGACTTGGTTATTTGACCAATAGTTCCACTTTTTGTTAGGTCTTCTTAAATACTTATCCATCCCTTAAGCCAGCGCCGAGACGCCTACGGGTATTCGCCGCGCTCAATAAATGTCAATAAATAAATAAATAAATAAATAAATACTTACTTAAAAAAGGGGAGACGAACTTATAAGTGTCTTTATCAATTGCACACCTTCTGATCAACACTGGATAATGTAGGGTTGTATTAGCTTTAACCCAGTCTGCAAAAAAATCAATTGAAATTGTATTTGTATCTCTTCAAGCATGAAGAGAAGATTTCCACTTATAGCTTAAACAGTGTTTGGAAAGTCATGCACGATTGGTTCCTACATACCTTTTGTGTAAGGCAATCCTCCAAGGTTATTACTTTTTCTCTTGGTGGAGGTATTGTCCCATCAATTGAAATCCGGTTTATGACTATTCTCTTTCAGCACGGTCTCCTAAACAGAAGTTTGAGTATCAGTATGTATCAATACCTGGTGTTAGAGATTATATAGCACCAGTTTCAGTTTATATATTTGTATACTATGCATATCCTGTTATTATCTAAGTTATTGTATCTGTCTATCAAGGTAGGCCATATGAAATAGATATTCACAGTACCATACCTATTAAGGCAATTTGTTTCGATACTATTCTATCAAAAACAGCTGTGTTCTTACAAGCCTCCTCCGCGGTAAATCTTAATAATGCACGGATGCGGGTTCTGTTAGATAGACCCGAGTTTATGTCTTACGTTTATGGCAAAACACATCGTTATGTTCATGGTTCAGATTTCTTTCATAGTTTAATTTAGAATACCATTCAATCAAACCTAGTCTTGTTCTTACTTTAAAATTGCTTACTGGCTGCAAGGGTACACAGTCTTTCAGGGTTTAAAATTCTTAGTGGTATAACTACCATAGAACGCAACCCTTATCTCCCTACTTCTATCTGCATCGCTAGGCACATGCAAAACAAAAACACGCTACCCACTATGGCTCCTTACCGCATCATTTGTAATCCGTGGCGGTCGACACGTCCTCTCTCCCCTTGCTCGAACGAGTGAGTGGCGTGCGTTTCAAACATTTATAGGTGCACTGATTTGTCTTAATTGATTAATTACTGCTGATTCGGTTATTATGTGGACAAGCCACATTGTCAGCCATATTTGTAGTTCTTTGGGTATATTTATAATAGTGTTGGTATACGATAATTAAGCCTTTATCATCTGCTTTCGTTTTGAGTATTCGAAACCACTCTTCCAACTTTTAACTTTTGTCGAGTACGTACTAATGTTGGTATTTTTGAGTACCTTCACCGTCGTGTTCACAGTGTTACCTAGCGATTGTAATATCCACCATTGTAGTATGGGGCGCAATATCGTTTTCCTGTGAGATTGCCCGTTAATTTATGCCAAGTTAATATTAGTCTTAATGCACAATCTAATGTAGGGCACATTGTAGCGCTTGTATTAGAGCTCTTACTTTCTCCCGATTCCAAAAAGATTCGCCATATTTGTAGTTTCATTCTATCAGATGAACTACAGAGTGTCGTTAATCTATGCCCACGAATTAGTACACTACCGATAATGTCTATGATATTGGATGCGTCTTTTTGTTTACCTAATGTTTTAATCTATGTTCCCAGAGTTTTACATTCAGTAAAGAAAGAAGGTGTATTGAATGTTGAACTATATGTCAAGCCCTCACATTAGATTGTCGAACACATGAAGAAATGAGTGACTTGAAAAAGAGCACATTCTAATGTGCCATTATACTTTACACTCTACAAATATCCTCGCTTGTAGTTTTCGCCCTATAACGGCTAACCATTATTTGTGGACATACTTTCCAGTGACGTTTTTTCCTATACACCCGTAAACAAGTGTCATTACTTTCATAAAAACAATTTGAAAGTGAAATACCCATTATACTCAATACTCTAGTGAGTATAGTATTTCTTCTTTCTTTGGCCAGCTTCGGAGAACAAGGAGGATAGCCAGCGTTCTAGCCTTTTTCAGTCAGAACACCGGTATTTATTCCGGCCTGACTTCCGGTCACGTGTCCGTTTTCGATACACGGCGCCGGGAAACCAAGAGAGGGGGAACTATACAGACTAGGTAAGCGAGCTTCCGCGTCACGAAACTGAAAGTTATGCTAGACGTTATCCGTCCTTTTGACATGAGACTTCTTCTTACTGCAAATCCTGTTGGCTAATCACTGCCATTTTTACATATTCAGGTGAACTGCCTACGTGAATGAAACGGCATACCAACCCAACCACGTACTTATTTCTCCTCCCGGTTTTCACATTACTCGTGAATAATCTAGGTAGGTTCCCTTCCAGATACTCTATTTCTCCTGACGTTTTATGTACTTCTCCAAGCATGACACTGTTGTTTACGAGTTTATGTACACTTTATATATTCTGCAGATCCCGCACAGCCCGAATATATAATTTTTGGAAATCCAAATTCAGGATTCCACACAACGCCCGGACTGGGCTTTTTACTTAAACGAACTTTCATCCTTTATCGTTTTCTACGAGGGTGAGTGTCGTTTACTTTCAATAACATCTCTTCAACCATGACCTCCGCTGTACTTAATAGCGGATATCTGAATCAGGGAAAGCCCTTTCTGCAGAACTTAACAATCAAGAGCACATTTGGGTTAGCACCCAGCATATCCCATAAATCTATCTCCCTTTTCTCATTTTTCTTTCATTCTCCATTTCCTCTTGTAGACACTCAACAGAGTCTACACACTGACCGGCCTTCTCCCCCAAATTATCACAAAATGATTGAGGATTAGACATCCGGATGGAATGTATCTAATCCTAGTAGTGTTTCAATCAAGGTATGATATCTACCCAATAGAATGGTTATCTCACACAAGAGGGTTTTAAAAGTTCTTTGAAAGAAGTGCACAAATGTTTAGAGTATACCTTTGGAAAAGAGTTAATTATGTATTAAATAATGTGCACAATGTCTGACGCGTAAATGATTGAAATTCATGCTGCCATTCTTCGCTTTGCTCTTAACAATATCACTTACAAGTCACTTGGGATGCCGTTACATAAAAAAGTACAACACTTTTTCACCTTGCCACTTCACTTTTAGATCCAGCCAGTGCTTTCCGTCCTTGGGGTTATCTAACCCATTCCCTATTCACATATGTCACCAAATTAGAGATTTCTCTTCACATTGACACAAAGTCACTCATATGGCATGCTTTGTCACTCTGGTTGACACGATCAAGTCACTACCTTAATGTGTTCGGCAACAGAACATGTTCCCAAAAAAGTATTTTATGTTTCTATCCAGCCCTGAAGATTCGCAGTTTGTTCCCTGCGATGAAACACGTGTTGGCTTTTGAAATGGAACAATAAACAGAAGTGACTACACCAAGAACAGATTGTTTCTCCACCCATGTATCTTCATTCTTTGATACTCATTCTCGGAGAGTCACTAAATGTTTAGATTTGTCCTAACAACTTCCATTATCTTCCTAAACAAACTTACATCAATACTATCCTATTATTGAATGTGTATAGCGCAGGGGCATTGTTGTTTTTTCTAATTGTGTGGATCAGCTTGCTGGTCCATCTTGGAGAGGTTGTGAGGTATTACCGCTCGCCTCATTGCCTATACTGACTACCGTTTGAACATATAACCTTGCGGCCACCCAGGTAGTGCGCCTAGTAATTCTGGATAACTATAAGACCTCCAAGCTGTTTTTTTGTAATATTTGACTTCCAGAGAGGGCTGTCCCCGTCAAGATTCCCCACCTGCACAAATACCCAAAAAGTATACAAATCTAAACGTCGCTATCACAACATGGATAGAGACAAAGTAGCTGCGGACCTCTTCGAGAATTTAGCCAAAGGCATGTCCACACATACAGCAGCTGCCAACTCTGGTCCCCCTCGGATTGAGGGTTTAAAAGATAAATTCAAAAAACTTGAAAGACTAAAAAAGCAAGAGAACTCACGATGGTGGGATGCTACCACTTTAAAGCAATACATGCGCTTGAAACAAATACCCAGAGGCTTGCGCTCTCAAATCTTTCCAACCTATGACGATCTGGATGTAGACCTAATGAAAAAATGGGAAGATTCTGTTAATAACAACTCCTTTGTTCTTATGGACATTTTAATAGAAAGCGCAGATCGCAAATCCACTAAATTACAGGGAGAAATTGCGATCTTAGAACAAGAAATAAAAGACCTCAACCTGCCAGAATCTACAGTGAAGAACTATACCATCCTGGACGAGGTCTTGCTCAAACACCAGGCAGAAATTAAAAATAGAAAAGCGAGACAAATTAAAAGAGATGATGGGGACTACCGCAATGGTAGAGTTTTCACTTACGACCGTAAATACGATGCAATGATTCCATCCAATAACCCCAAGAAATCCGGGGATAATACATCTGCTCCTAGCTCCATTTCATCTAGTAATACATCCCTTAACAGTGCAGATACAAGTGAACCACAACTAGAAATGGGGTATATCCTAGATGCCAATAACACTCCTTTTTTAGTGGAAATGGAACGCATTCGCAAGGGAAACAGGGTGAAATCCCTAAGAGGCATACAAACCCAAAATCCCACAGAGGGAGCAGGGGTGGGCAACGAAGACTATCGCAAAAAACTAAGATCCGGCATAACAAGGAAATAGAAAATGAGAGCAAAGAGGTCCAAGTAATCAACCTATCCTCTTTCCCACTCACTCCGGACATGACCAATCTACTCGCAAAAGGCCTTAGTTTTAATCCATACTCTACAGGTGACATCTGCCAAATTAAAATAGATCTCTTTAAGTTTGTCCGCAACTTGAAACTAAAAAAGTACTTTGCAGGGAAAATATCTACTAGAAAGAATGTCAGAAATATTCCTGATGTATTGGATAATGATGTACACACAATAAAAGATATACAAGCAATTCATTTACTGTAGTCAATTACAGAACGGGAAGATAGCCCTTTGGAAATGGGGCAACTTCTAGAGGAACTTAATATAGACACAGATTTTGGGGTTGCCAGTGGTCTTAAATCCAAGTCCACTTGGACACCCACATTACCGGGTGGCAACAGTATTAATAATTTTCACAGGCATGTTCTAGAAGACTTGAACAAAATCAACACCAAAAAATTAAATGAAACATTCACATTTAAAGACAATCTAACAAAAGGAGAGCGTAACGCCCTAACCACACTCACCAACAATCCTACCATCATTATTCGTGAGGCAGACAAGGGAGGAAATATTGCGGTTATGAACGCAGACGACTACAACAACGAGATACTGAATCAATTAGCAGACCAATCTTGCTACAAACCAATTGCACAAAACCCTAAGGGTGCATTGACAACTAATATCAATGAACATCTACGTAAATGGAAAGAAGAGGGTCTCCTGAACGAAGATGAGTACATGTATCTTAAAGTATTCAAACCAACATACCCATGGCTCTACACCCTTCCAAAAATCCATAAGGATCTCCCTTTCCCACCAGGTAGACCGATAGTATCTGGAATCGGAGGTCCAACTGAAAGACTGGCTGAATATGTGGATGTGTTCCTGGGCCCAATAGTCAGAAATTTACCATCCTATATACAAGATTCTAAACACATTCTTAGCCTTTTGGGAGATTTGGAATGGCAACCGGGTACTACTCTAGTCACCATGGATGTTGTCGCTCTCTATACCAGCATTAATCCTAGCCTAGGCATAGAAGCAATCACCCGTGTTCTGTCCAACCGGCCGGCATTGCTTTGGGCACACACACAAATGCTAATTTCGATGATGAACCTAATTTTGAACAACAACTTTTTCATCTTTCACAAACAGTGGTATCAACAAAAACGAGGAGTAGCCATGGGTTCGAAATTTTCACCCTCTTTCGCCAACCTTTTTATGGGAGCGTTCGAAGCAGATCACATTTGGGGTACAAAAGGCAGCCTATATACTGACTCCATTCTATTTTGGGGTCGGTATATAGATGACTGCATCTTACTATGGACTGGCACAAATGAACTGCTACAGAGCTTTTTGGACCATCTCAACTTGAACAATTGGGAACTGAGTTTCACCATGAAACACAGTAAATCACATATAGAATTTCTAGACTTGGAATACTATGTAAAAGAAAACACTCTGCAGAGCAAACTGTACAGGAAACCTACATCCTGCAATGCCATTCTACGAGCTGATAGTTTTCATCCGTTCCATCAGATCAGATCGATACCCTTTGGAGAATTTCTCCGTGCAAGACGCAATTGAAGTGAGGATGACGAACTCAATATTACTTTGAAAGACATGAACATGAGATTTGAGAAACGTGGCTACCCAAGGACCATCCTATCCGAAGCAAAAGGAAATTAAATACAATCAAGAGACCAGATACATTGAAAGTTAAGGACAACCAGAAGGCGAAAGACAAAACAGTGAGAATGGTCACGGAATACAACGCACTTCACTATCCGATCAGGAACAGCATGACTAAACAC
Source organism: Lissotriton vulgaris (assembly GCF_964263255.1). NCBI lineage: Eukaryota > Metazoa > Chordata > Amphibia > Caudata > Salamandridae > Lissotriton > Lissotriton vulgaris. Next base: position 257,646,282 of record NC_141686.1, read on the forward strand.
TGGGGTCTGCTAAGAGACGATTCAACACTAAAAGAAATGATCCCTACAACCCCTCAGATCCCTTTTCGCAAAGGGAGAACATTGAGGAATAGACTGAGTCCTACGGTCCCACGCATTGACATGACCCCTAACTGGTTAACCCAACGCAGCAATGGGTTCTTTAAATGTGGCTTTTGCACTATGTGTAAGTGGGCTAAACATAAAACCAAGCACTTCAAGGGCCCTTCCGAAGAAATGTATGACATCAGAGTGAATATCAATTGCACCACGAAATATGTAGTTTACATCATAGAATGCCAATGTGGTAAGAAATATGTTGGGAGCACAATAAGGGCCTTGAAAGACAGGATATCAGAACACATGAGGGCTATTCAAAAACAGGACCCTAAATACCCAGTAGCTCTACATGTAGTGAAATGTCAAGGAAATGTAGAAGATTTCCAAGTATCATTCTTTGGAATCGAAACTGTGCCTGTCCATGTGAGGGGTGGCAATCGGGAGTTAGCTTTGAGACGTAAGGAAGCAACTTGGATCATGCGTCTTCGAAGCATTGAGTGTGGGTTAAACTATGACCCAGAACTGCAATTCTTTCTGGGTAACTTGACCCCACTAACCTCTGAAAAGATGGTCTTTTTAGGTTCTTTCTTTCACCAGATGACCAGAATCCAACCTCTATGTCATTTAATTACTATATGTTTGATTTCTGTAAAAAATAGATAACATAACGTAATTGTGTAACAGGCTCTAAATTTTCCTCCGTTCTGTAACGTTTGTTTTCATTTGTGTTCATAACTAGACACTGTTCATATATATCTATGTCACTTACTCGGTGTCCGCTTAAGATATTTCATGCTTAGAAAACATAGATAAGAGGGTTACCTATGAAATTCCAGTGTGTAAAACCAAATACATTCTCTCTATCCGAAAAAAGATTTTTAATCCACCATGATACCGAGCAATATATACACGTAAGACTCATGATTGTATAGCCCTACACTGGGTTCAATAACTTTTAGACAATAATCTCGAAAGGGATGTTACCAGGCCCTCACTTACCCTCTTGTCCCCTTTTCAATATTCCCATGCTGGGTGTCATCATGACACGAATGTGCTCTTTTTCAAGTCACTCATTTCTTCATGTGTTCGACAATCTAATGTGTCATTATACTTTACACTCTACAAATATCCTTGAACATAGAATACTAAACATAATTCTTCTCCTTGTAGTTTTCGCCCTAAAACGGCTAACCATTATTTGTGGACATACTTTCCAGTGACGCTTTTTCCTATACACCCGTAAACAAGTGTCATTACTTTCATAAAAACAATTTGAAAGTGAAATACCCATTATACTCAATACTCTAGTGAGTATAGTATTTCTTCTTTCTTTGGCCAGCTGCGGGGAACAAGGAGGATAGCCAGCGTTCTAGCCTTTTTCAGTCAGAACACCGGTATTTATTCTGGCCTGACTTCCGGTCACGTGTCCGTTTTCAATACACGGCACCGGGAAACCAAGAGAAGGGGAACTATACAGACTAGGTAAGCGAGCCCCCGCGACACGAAACTGAAAGTTATGCTAGACGTTATCCGTCCTTTTGACATGAGACTTCTTCTTACAGCAAATCCTGTTGGCTAATCACTGCCATTTTTTTTTTTTCTAAAACCTTTATTGTACCTTCACAGTTTTACACAGCTTGTCGCCTACAACCCGAATGGGCCGGCCGCCAATTGAAGTGTCATATGAGAACGATCTTTAAAAATACACACAGTGCAGGAGATTACTAAAGTCATTGAAGTAAAGATCGCAAAGAGAGTGACGAAGGTTAAATGCAAGTGTTCCATGCTAGGTGAATGAGGTTTTCATTTTCTGTTTTTTAAACCTAAAGAAAAAGCAATCGAACTTCGGGAAGTCACAGTACGATCATTGGCTATGCATATTGCCAGACAGACATGAGGTTATACCTGAATTGAACCAACCTCATGCGCGACCATAAGTCAAGTTAGGGTGTAAATGAAACATCTCCCCACCCGCCCCCTCCTGAAAGACCCCACCCCCTGATCAGCCCCCCTCATTCCAACCCGTCGTCCTCATCCGAGTCTAGTGGGTCTTCTTCTGGCAGTGGGTCGCAGATGTCACCCCGGTAGGCGTTCCATGGGGACCACACCTTGTTCCACTTGCCCGGACAAGCTCTGTTCAAGTATACCGCCCTTTCCGTAACCATGGCCCTGTCCATGTTAATGCACCATTGTGAAGCTGTCGGGAGGTCTGCCACCCCCCAGCGCTGCGCGATGTCCCGCTTAGCTACCATCATACCCAATGTTACCCAGAGGCGGCCATGCCGGGACAAATCAGTTGGCTCCCATACATTGAGGAGGCATCGCCGCGGCTCCGGCAACACCGAGACCTCCAGCACCTGTGACACAGTGCGCAGGACCTGACGCCAGTAGTTGTGAACGCTTAGACATTCCCAGAATGTGTGGAAGAATGTGCCCTCCTCCCCGCAGCCCCGCAAGCAGAAGGGGTCAGGGGTCCGTTGTATGCGGTGGAGCAGTGTTCTGGTGTAGCACGTTCTGTGTAGAACTTTAAGTTGGATGAGCCTCATTCTGGCCGATATGCCCGCTTCCTTAGGGGAAGCCAACGCCTCATTCCATTCATGCTCATCAAGCTCGCCCACCTCCTGCTCCCATTTCTCCTTGAGAGACACTAGTGGGTCCGGGAATTGTTAAGGAGCTTTCGGTAGATGAGGGAGGTGGCCTTTTCTATCATATAGTCCGTCAGGAGGCGATCCTCTAGCGGGGAGGACTCGGGGAGAGTCGAACCCGCCGGGATAGCTGACAGTAGTGCATGGCGAATTTAGACATACCGGTAGGTTTCGTGTGGTCCCAGATCGTAAACCTCTTTCAAACGGGCGAAGGTGATAACTCCCCCTCGTTCCCACATGTCCCCCACCGTGGAGATTCCAATGTCGTCCCAACGGGAGAACTCCTTACTGACCCGAAGATTGCCCAGGGCTCGTGCGTCCCAGAGTGGAGTGAGCTTAGTGAGTGTATCTTTCCACCCTAGCGCAGCGGTGGCTGCATGCCAGGTGGCCACTGTGAGCCTAGTGGGGCCCACCAGCGGTCTAAGTTTCCTCCGGTCATAAAGCAGTGCCAGCAAGTTATTGGCGCCCAATTGAGCTCTATCCGCCTGGAATGCCGGATCAGATTGCGATGCATGCAGCCATTGGTTGATAGGTCTGAGCTGTGCTGCCCAATAATATAGACGCAGGTTCGGGAGCGTGATGCCGCCCTCGTACCAGCTCCTGCAAAGTTTGGCGTGGGCTATACGCGCCGGGCGGTTGCCCCACAGCAATCCAGAGACCACTGCCGCCACTCTCCTGAAGTATTTTTGTGGTACTGCGAATGGGGTATTGTCTAGGATGTATAGGAAACGGGGCAGGGACTTCATCTTAAACAAGGCAGCTTTCCCCAACATCGTCAGCGGCAATCCCGCCCAGAAGCTTGCGTCTTGTTTGAGGCGGTCCAATGGTGGCAAGAGATTCAGCCTTTCGTGTTCAGCAGGGTCACCTGTGACGTGGATACCTAGGTATTTGAAGGAGGAGCCGGCCAGCCGTAGAGGGCAGTCCGGACCAAGCGTTGGGTGATCTCCCGCCAGGGCGTACAACTCGGATTTGCTCCAATTGATGGTATAGCCTGACACCTCGCCGTGGTCATTACAGAGTCGCAAGAGAGCTGGTATGCCATGATCGGGGTCCGTCAGGTACACCAGCATGTCGTCTGCGTATAATGATATGCGGTCCTCCCACCCCTCCCTCCATTTAATCCCTTTAAGTAAAGGGGTAGTCCTGATACGGATAGCCAGAGGCTCTAGAGAGAGTGCAAAAAGAAGGGGGGAGAGAGGGCATCCCTGTCGGGTGCCACGTCTAAGTGGGAAGGAGCGTGAAATGTGGCCGTTCGCTACCACGTGTGCCACCGGTGCAGTGTAGAGTAACTTAATCCAGGAGATGAAAATTGGGCCAAATCCCATACACGAAAGGACCTCAAAGAGGTAGGCCCACTCCGCCAGGTCAAAGGCCATTTTTGCGTCTAGCACCAATATAGCCGCGGGTTCGCCTATGCCGTCCGCTCTCGCCAGCACCCCGTGCACCCGTCTGAGATTGAGCGCGGTGTTCCTGTGGGGCATGAATCCCGACTGGTCCTGGTGGATAAGATCGGACAGATGAGGCATGAGACGATTTGCTAGGAGTTTTGCTAGGATTTTACTTTCTGCATTAAGCAGAGATATAGGGCGGTAGGAGGAGCACTCCTCGGGGGGCTTACCAGGCTTAGGAATAGCCACAATCGTGGCCGTCCATTGGTCCAACAGGAGCAATCCCTTACCACGACATTCCTCGTACATTTTGAGCAGGTGCGGGCTAAGAGTGTCAGTGCGCGCTTGGAACCATTCGACCGGGATGCCATTTGGCCCCAGCGCCTTGCCCGTACGGAGGGCTCCAATGGCCATCCGCAGTTCGTCTGTGGTAAACGGTGCCTCCAGCTCCGCTATGGCCTCCGGCTGCAGTGTTGGGATGTCTATGTCGCTCAATGCACATTGGGCCGCAATCGCAGTAACGTCCCGTTCCGGAGTGTATACTTTTTCAAAGTGGGACGCCAATGCCTCTACTACTCTATCAGGGTCTGTCAGAATCCTACCCTCATCATCTTTCACCTGCTGGATCCCTCTGGAGCTTCCCCCTCTCTTATCGAGCCAGGCCAGCATCTTCCCTGCTTTGTCTCCAACATCGTATACTCGGTTTTGTGTGTCGGTGATGTGTCCTTGTGTGATGAGCCGTGCGTGATCTGCGTATAGTCGCTGTTCAAGCGCGAGGGTATGCGCTGTATCATCTGTGGGGTCGGCTTCATGGGCAGTAGTGGCTGCGCGTAGTCGGAGCTCAAGGGCCGTGTGTTCAGCTGCATGTTCCCTTCTATGTGTAGTTATAGAGCCTATGGCTTGCCCCCGCAACACTGTCTTGTAGGCCTCCCAGAGTACCTCGGCCGAGGCTGCGGTTGGTTCGTTTTCAATGAAATAGTGTGCCGTGTCCTTCTGTAGGGCCTTCCTGACCTTCGGGACTTTAAGATAAGAGGCGTGTATGGGGAATATGCGGCGGCGGGATCGTGTCCGTGAGGTGATGGTGAGAGTCAGTGGTGAATGGTCTGAGATGCCCCGAGGGTGTATGTGCACTTCATCTACACGCTGCAGCCCATCCCCTAATGCCAGGAAGTAGTCAATGCGGGATAGACCCTTGTGAACGGTGGAGTGGAACGTGTATTGTTGGATCGTAGGGTGAACATGGCGCCAAACGTCCACCAGCCCCAGTGCCTCTATGAACCGCTGAAACCGGGAGGGACCCCCCGGGGGGGTGGTTGTCGGGAACTTGTCGAGCTGCGGGTCCGCCGTTGCGTTAAAGTCCCCACCTAGAAGCATGTCTCCCTCAGGGAGGGACAGTAAGAAATCACCCAGGGCTGGTAACATCACCGAGTGTAGTGAAGGTGGGATGTAAACTGAGACTACTGTTAAGGGGGGTCCGTCCCATTGTCCCGCCACTGCCGCAAAGCAACCCTGTGTATCAGTTCTAGTGCTAAGGGTAATGAAGTTGGAGGGTTTTCTGATTAGTATGCCTGTACCCCGGGAACCAGTGGAGAATTCAGAGTGGGCTAACATTTTATATCCCCTTCTGTCTAAGGCCTTGGTAGCGCTACCCACCAAGTGGGTCTCCTGGAGGAGTATTAGGTCAGGTTTATAGCGTTTCACCTCGGACAGGACGAGGCCGCGTTTCACTTTATCACCCAGGCCACGCACGTTCCAGGCAATGAGTCGGAGGGTGGAGCCGCCTATTCGCGTCTCCTCCACTCTCACTGTATTGAGTTGTTCACCCGCCATCAATAGAGATCAGAAACATAAACCATCGGTATAGACTCCATCGCCCCAGCAACATTACACTAGCAATCAAAGTACATTGTACAGTTCGAGTTCGATTCTGTGAATTTCCCGTAAAAAAGAACAAACCCCCCCCCCCACCCGCCCCACCCTGCTTCCCTGCCAAACGGACTCAGAACTGCCCGCCACCCCAACTCAGCAGAGCGCTTAACCCATGCCAAAAACAGAGTACTTGCACGTCGGGGGAGAGTGTCCCCCAAAGCAGGCGGTCCCTCTGCTGCCCTCGGGCTGTCCGGGCCAGCGTCCAAGAACGACTTGATAAGCAATCTTCGCGGGAGTAGATTCGAGTTCATTCAGTCCCTCACGGTGGTTTCATTCACCTCCAGCGGCCCCAGCGTGGTCCTGCGATGGTGATCTGCTTGCGCTTCCCCTGGCTGATGATTGTGAGTCCGGCCGGCTATCCTCTTCTGACCTGTTGCGTCGACGACTGGAAGTGCGGTCCACCGTGCGCCATCCATCCAGCCATTCTCTTGCTGACTCAGCCGAGTCGAAGAACCAGACCTTTTTGTCGGCCACAACTCTTAAACGGGCCGGAAACAACATGGAGTACGGCAGTTCTTGTTCGCGGAGCGTTTTCTTTACCTCCAAGAAGGTTCTCCTTCTGCGGGTGACCTCTGCCGTGTAGTCCGGGAAGAAGGATATCCGTGAGTTCTGGACATGGATAGGTGGTGCCACTCTGGCCGCCTGGAGAACTGTGTCGCGGTGTCTAAAATTGAAGAGTCTCGCCAGGATGGGACGCGGGGCGGCCCCCGGCGTAGGTGTCCCGCCGGGGACCCGGTGTGCACGTTCCACTGTGAAGAAATTGGAGTGTCCCTTCGGGGCCAAGCGTGTCTTTATGAGTTCCTCCACGTACAAATCCATGGCTCCTTTCGTTTCCGACTCTGGAACCCCCAAGATGCGGACGTTGTTGCGTCTGGAGCGCCCTTCATGGTCGTCCAACTTACTTTTTAGGAGTTTATTGTCCGCTTGTAGTCTTTCCACGGCTACTTGCAGGTCGGAGACGTCCTCTATCAGCGATTTAGCCACTACTTCCACCTGCTTCACCCTTTCGCCCATCTTCTGGAGGTCGGCTCTAATGAGGGTCACCTCGGCGGCAGTCGAGCCCACTGTAGCCTGAACCTGTTCCAGTGCGCGTAGGACATCGTCCAGTGTGGCCTTTTTCGTCCCATCGGTGTCTGCGCCCTTGCCCAGTGATTTGCGCTGCTCAGGTTGAGTGGACGTCTGATTATCATAGGCAAATTTACCGAGTTTCGCCTGGGCGGCGGTTTGTCTTGGCCCCTTCCCCGCCATTTTTGCTCTGCGGCGAGACACAGTTTATGGTGGAGCGGGCCGATCGCCCTTAGCCGACCGTATGGGGGTGGCTGTACAGGAGGTTCAGTCTGGGCACAGGCCAGGGGTCGCTGACGATGACAGGGTGCTGCCGGCGGCCACGGAACCGCTGCGGCCTCGGCAAGCTCGGGCAAGATGGCGACTGTTGCGTAGCAAGTTCCACGTCTTGGCCGAGTGTAGTGAGGGGGCACTACGGTGTAGCGCCACTGGTTAGGCCGCGTTGAGGATGAAGTGACCGTAGGGAAGGACCGCCGGCCGTTGGTGTCGAGTGCTTTCTTCAGCGGCTACTTCCGGTCGATCGTGCCGGGGAGGGTTGACTTCCGCCCGGCCAAGGGTTCAACTCGACACCGCTGCTTGCCTCGTGTCACCAGGCCTCTCGCCCGTGAGGGACGCGGATGGAGGTTCGTCCCGTTTCCGAGGTCTGAGCGCTCCCAAATTTTCCTTGTGAGCGTCGTTCGGTCACCGCACCCAGGACACCCCTTCTGGAACGATCAGTGAACGGATAGGCATGCGGATTGTTGCGGGAAGCCGCTTTGCTACGGGAGCCTCTCTAGGTTGCTGCCGCCATCATCGGCTGCTAGCCACGCCCCCCATCACTGCCATTTTTACATATTGAGGTGAACTGCCTACGTGAACGTAACGGCATACCCGCCCAACCACGTACTTATTTCTCCTCCCGGTTTTCACATTACTCGTGAACAATCGAGGTAGGTTCCCTTCCAGATACTCTATTTCTCCTGACGTTTTATGTACTTCTCCAAGCATGACACTGTTGTTTACGAGTTTATGTACACTTTATATATTCTGCAGATCCCGCACAGCCCGAATATATAATTTTTGGAAATCCGAATTCAGGATTCCACACAACTCCCGGACTGGGCTTTTTACTTAAACAAACTTTCATCCTTTATCGTTTTCTACGAGGGTGAGTGTCGTTTACTTTCAATAACATCTCTTCAACCATGACCTCCGTTGTACTTAATAGCGGATATCTGAATCAGGGAAAGCCCTTTCTGCAGAACTTAACAATCAAGAGCACATTTGGGGTAGCACCCAGCATATCATATAAATCTATCTCCCTTTTCTCATTTTTCTTTCATTCTCCATTTCCTCTTGTAGACACTCAACAGAGTCTACACACTGACCGGGCTTCTCCCCCAAATTCATTATCACAAAATGATTGAGGATTAGACATCCGGATGGAATGTATCTAATCCTAGTAGTGTTTCAATCAAGGGATGATATCTACACAATAGAATGGTCATCTCACACAAGAGGGTTTTAAAAGTTCTTTGAAAGAAGTGCACAAATGTTTAGAGTATACGTTTGGAAAAGAGCTAATTATGTATTAAATAATGTGCACAATGTCTGACGCGTAAATGATTGAAATTCATGCTGCCATTCTTCGCTTTGCTCTTAACAATATCACTTACAAATCACTTGGGATGCCGTTACATAAAAAGTACAACACTTTTTCACCTTGCCACTTCACTTTTCGATCCGGCCAGTGCTTTCCGTCCTTGGGGTTATCTAACCCATTCCCTATTCTCATATGTCACCGATAAAGAGGTTTCTCTTCACATTGACACAAAGTCACTCATATGGCATGCTTTTGTCACTCTGGATGACACGATCAAGTCACTACCTTAATGTGTTCGCCAACAGAATATGTTCCCAAAAATGTATTTTATGTTTCTATCCAGCCCTGAAGATTCGCAGTTTGTTCCCTGCGATGAAACACGTGTTGGCTTTTGAAATGGAACAATAAACAGAAGTGACTACACCAAGAACAGATTGTTTCTCCACCCATGTATCTTCATTCTTTGATACTCATTCTCGGAGAGTCACTAAATGTTTAGATTTGTCCTAACAACTTCCATTATCTTCCTAAACAAACTTACATCAATACTATCCTATTATTGAATGTGTATAGCGCAGGGGCATTGTTGTTTTTTCTGCATGGAGAACAAGCCCAGGCCCCCATTTCTCCATTTCCTGGCTTAGCGCAGAACCATGGCACTCCGACCAATCACAACGCTGCAGTGCAGCATTGTGATTGGTCAGGGGAGCCTGGGTGCTTTCTGGTTCCTGTTCGGTACCAGCGGAGTCAGGGCGCAGAGGTGGAGAACCCATGCCCACCACGCCACCCCAGATTGGTGCCGGCGGCTCGACAGAAGTTAGAACTATTTTTGAAGTATGTTTTTGCACAATTTGAGATTTGCAACATAGGGTTGGTTTGGACAGATACTGGTCTTGTCTTGAGCTGAGTTTGAACTTATACGACTTGGATAAACTGACTACAGATCCAGTAGGAATAGATGGTTCTCACAATGTACAAGAGCGCAGGACAACAAGTGATCACTATGGAGCCCTAATAACCTTTGCCCGGCAACACGTTTTCTATACCCCGTGAGTGCAGTACCAGAGGCTGACACCTGGAGCCAGTGGAGTCCCGCACAGAGGGGCAGATTTCCAATAACTGGCGCATCCCCAGGGATGCGCCAATTATTGTGCGCCATGCCACCGCCACCATGGATGCGTCACAATTACAATGCGGTGCACCATGGGGCAAAAACGGCACAGGTGCATGACGCATCTGTGCCGTAAAGGCGGTGCATTGCTGGAGTTGCGTCGCAAGCAGGACGGATCTCCAGCAATGCTCAGGGGGCCCTTTTCTCACAATGCTGATTCAATCCTTACGCCTGCAGGCGCAGCATGGGCCCAATAGTGACATTGGGGCAGATTACGCCGCTGTTTTTCGGGCGCAGACGCATCCCGCTCGTGGTCACGCAATAGAAGTAAGTAGTTTTCAACTTGTTCTTTCAGTCACTATCCAGCAGATCTTCCATAAATAGCAGAGATACCGGCCGTTCATCATTGCCACACGAAATGCAATTAACAAGCTTGGTATTCTGGTTTTGTTTGTTTGATGGCTTTTTGACATAGCTTTCTTGGTCCCCCCTATTAGAAATGACATGAAAATAACGGCGACTACAATGATTTAATAACATGAATGAATGTAATGCTATCTTACCAAAACATGTTAAAACATATTCATATTTCTGATTTTCAATGCTTAAAAAGGCTGGTTTTACTTATTACAATGAAACGGAAGTGATTGTTGCTCTGCAGTGGATCCTGGGTATGCAAATAACCCCCAAAAAAGCTGTTTGTTGTTAGGCAGCCTGCCCTCTAGTGACAGTAGATGGTACTGCGCCTGCCAATTGGCGAACGCGTTTAATCCCCCCCATCCCCCACGTATTCTCTCGCTCTCTCACACACACATCTCACCCTCCCACTTCGTGTCACCCACCCGCCTACCTCCGCATTTGCAATGTGAATGTTCTCGCATTTGTTATTAGAGGTATTGGTCTTGAAAATGAAGATATTTTCATATGTCTATTTAAAATGTACTTTTCTGTGTTAGGTAACAAAATAATATAATAGAAGTGCAAACATATAATGAGCTCATTATCTAATGTCTATTTCTTTTCCTTAGGTTATTTTTTATTGCAAAAAGAAAGTGAAGTAAAATGCTGCGTCTGGAATGAAACAAAACACGTGTGTAATATTTAAACTTGTAAAAAGGGATGAATAATAAAAAAGCGAGAAGGTTGCGGACTGAGGGAAAACAAGCTTCCTAGCGAGTCAGCAGTTTTGGAATGACACAATCGAAAGAGTGACACGCACACACACGCAAGCACACACACACACACACACACACACACACACACACACACACACACAAATGCCAGAAACCGGTCCCCGGTAGCTTGTCTCCTTTCTGGTGAAGAATTGGCTTGGTAGTTTAGTCTGCCCTGTTCCCATGATGCACTGGGCCAGGGACAGACTGATTTGCATATAGCCAGGTTCTGAGCTGGGATGGTGCAGTGAGATAAATAACGGTGATGGATCAAGCCCTGATCTTTGGACTGGGTAAGAGTGGTCTGTTTAATTCAGACACTCTGTTCATCACCACCCCCTTTTCTGAATCGTTTTTGGCCACTATAGGTGTGGCAGGGTATACTCAGACATGAGTCCCTTTCTCACTGCACCATCAGGATTCAAGCAAGCTGAGCTGAAGAAGGCTGAAATGCCAGAAACCGGTCCCCGGTAGCTTGTTTCCTTTCTGGTGAAGAATTGGCTTGGTAGTTTAGTCTGCCCTGTTCCCATGATGCACTGGGCCAGTGACAGACTGATTTGCATATAGCCAGGTTCTGAGCTGGGATGGGGCAGTGAGATAAATAACGGTGATGGTACAAGCCCTGATCTCTGGACTGGGTAAGAGTGGTCTGCTTATTTCAGACACTCTGTTCATCACCACCCCCTTTTCTGAATCACAATCGAGAGAGTGACACGCACACACACGCAAGCACACACACACAAATAAACGTAAAATAAAAAGTGTAGGGGCAGATTTACAAGCCCTGTGCGCCACTTTTGCGCCGCCGATGCATCACTTCTGTGTGACGCGGTGGTGTAAAGCTAGCGTCATGCTGCAACGGAATTATCTCCCTAGATGCGTCACGTTGTAAAGGGTGGGTATTACATCGCAGGAACGCCTAGGAAAGGTGTTTTAAGCAGACCTAAGGCTTGAAGCACCATGTTACAGATTGGCTGGGTTGGAACAGTGCTGCAGTTGCTTCGCCCCGCGACATGACTCCAGCACTGCGCCAACCTTACGCCGGCAGATTCAACACGCATCTGCATTTCCTTGCGCCATGGCACGCTGCATTGTAAATGCGGCGCATCCGTGGTGGCACAAGGATTGTAATGCATGTCGCAAGTTTCCTGGCGCATTCCTGCTGATTTTCAGGGATGCACCAGGAATTGTAAATCTGCACCACAAAGGGCAGATTTACAACCCCCTTGCATCACTTTTGCGCCGCTGTTGCATCACTTTCGTGACGCAGCGGCAGCGTAAAAGTTGCATTTACAACGCAACGCATCTAGGGAGATGTGTCACGTTGTAAAGCCCTGCGTGACATTATACCTGCGCCAGGTATAATGTATGCAGGGTGGGCGTTCCCATGCTAAAAGCCTCGTAGAACTGGCACAGTGAAATTTACAAGATTTTACTGTTTCATTCTATGCCTTCACTGCGTCAAAATCCCTATGCCTGCTCAGACCAGGCGTAAGGATTGACGCAGGGCATTTTACATAGGACCTACCTATGTTTTCTGGCGCATTGCTGGAGTTGCGCACTTTTGTGACAAACTCCAACTATGCGTCACTTTTCCTCCAACAGATGCGCCAGAATTTCTGACGCATCGTTAATTCCTTGCTCCATGGTGCACTGTATTGTAAATACAGCGCATCCATGGTGGCGCAAGGACATTTGGAGGTGACGCAAGGAAACTGACACATCTATGCAGATGTAAACCCTGCCCCTCAGTATCCAACAAGGGCTGGTGATTCTCCTGAACTGGGAGCAGATTTATGATGACTGTCGCATCCCTGCAAGTCAGCAGGGATGCGCCAGGTAAGATGCGTTACACAAGTTTACCCTTGCACCACCACAGATGCACCGCATTTACTATGCAGCGCATCGTAGCGCAAGGATAAACAGATGCGCAACGCATCTCCCGTCGGAAGGGTGGCGAATAGCTGGAGTCGTGTCGCAAGTGCGACGCAACTCCAAAAATGCTTGTGGCCAGCCCATACATAACGTGGTGCGTCACGCCTTACACCTGCCTCAAGCAGGTGCAAGGTTTTGAAGCAGCGGTGTCGGAAAAGTGACTGAGTGCAATCGTGTAGATTTCACTCAGGCACTTTACTGAGGCTTTACTGCGCCGCAACGACCCCCCACCCCGCTCCGGAGCACCCACATGAAACCTGACGCAGGTTTCATGTGGCGCAGGGCTTTACAACGTGATGCATCTCCCTGAATGTGTCACATTGTAAATAGGGTGCAATGTGCCGCATGGTTTACGCTGCCACTGCGTCACAGAAGAGACGCAACTGCACAAAAGTGGCACAAGGGGCTATTAAATCTGCCACCGGGTGTCTAAATTATATGGGATTATTAACCTGAAATGTAGCAGAACACACACTAAACCCCCTTTTTAGAAAAAAACGTGCAACAAAATCGGCATGTCTCCACAAGAAAAGTCTGCCATGGAATCCTGCTAGAAGTATAGGTGGAAAGAGGTATAGGAGGGCAAACTCAGACTACTGAACAAAATAAAACCCTTCGTTCTGCCCAGTGATCTCAAACAGGCCACCCAATCTCTGGTACTGTCACAAATGGATTACGGGAACGCAGTCCTCTCTGGAGTTCCTAAAATGCATTTGGCTCCCATCAAGACAACGCTGCATGCGGCTGCCAGAATGATCACCAGTATCAAAAATTTCGAGCATATCTCACCTGCACTCAGGGAACTTAAGTGGCTTCCAGTTGAAATGCGGATTAGCTTTCGAACAGCCTGCCTCACCCATAAAGCCCTTCACACCGGCAAACCTGAATACCTGGCGAAAAAACTCAAAAAAGTCGGCCAGACCAGGAACCTGAGAAATTCAAACTCCCTCCTACTTATTCCTCCATAAATTAGAAGAAAAAAAACAGCGGATCGATCGTTCCAAAAATCTGGAACTCCATTCCCCCTAACATCAGAACCATTTCCTCCTTTGTTAAATTCAAAAGCCAATTCATAATCCTGTTCCTCAACCGCTCCCTAGGGAGAGTGGATAGCTCAAGGCAGCTAGCCGACATCAAGCTCTGCTCCGAATAACCCTGAAGACAAATCTGTCCTGCACTACAATGTGTTGCTCTTCTATTGTGCGTTCTTCTATTACATGTCGCCCTTCTTTTTTGTATATGGTGACTATCTGCTATGTATCTGGTGATTTTCTGCTATGTATCTGCTGTAAAGCGCTCCGATACCCTAGGGTCAGGCCAGCGCTATAGAAAACTTTTTAAATAAAAAACAATGGACTCCTTGTTGTACTGGGTTGTACTTTGCTGCTATAGACAGTGAAACATCAGTGACGCTGTGCTCCACAGAGCTGATATTTGTGTGCAGGCCAAGGAGCAGAATTCACAGGGAGGTAAACAGAAAAAAAACAATAATAATACCTACAGAGGCATCTGATTAGGAGGGGTAACGTTTGGCAGCCTATTGGCAGCAGAACAGAGCTGGGGTTGCTTGCATATACATGCCCAGTGCTGTGTTAGAGGTGAAATGCCCACAAAGGTGGGAAGTGTGACTCTTACATTTTTTAGATTTCACCTGCCCAGAGGTTTCGCTGTGCTTGCTAGCTTTTTCATGCACACCGCTTGTGCTTGTGAAATCTATTGTTTTTAATATAAACTCACATTTCGCCCCCCTCGCTTTCCTAGCTTTTCCTTGGTTCCTGTGCTTGGCACTTACTTTTTCTCCATTTCTGTTGGCTGTAGCATATTTTCCTGCATTTACCATGGCTTGTTCCTCATCTGCTTCTCTTATCAGTTTCCTGTAGTCGAAATACTGTTAACACCTCCTTTGGTGTAACTATTTTTACATAAAGTTTTGCCTTTTTTTTTGCTTGCGTGATGCTTTAAATTAGTGGATTTATATAGCCCATTTTATCACTCACAGAGATTAAGTGATTTGCTCAGAATCACAGGATGTTGCGCTGCCAAGACTCAAACCAAGGAACCCCAGGTCTCGAGTCAGCAGCTCTGGCAGCTGTGCCACATCCTCTCCACTCCTGTGATACGTGTCAGGGTGCTCTTTCCTTCATCCCTTCATCCCTTATGGTGATTGATTCGAAACAGCTTATTAGTCAGCACATAGGCAAAACCAATGCATTACCAATGCTTTTTTTCTTTTCTAATTTTCAGAATTGCTCTGCCCACGGGCTCACTGGCCCTCGTTATCTTGCCCCCTTGATAGGCTTCATTCTCCAGCGCAGATGCCCCCTTACCCTCGAAGACCCCTCCCCCTTCACTCCCTGTACTTGTACTTGATTGGTCGTTGACAGCACTTTAGCCAGTTCCAGTCTGGTTTCCAGGACAGGAGCGGGGTCATGTGACACAAACACTGCTGAGCCTGCTGAATGGGGGTGGGGGACAGGGAAACTGGAAGCTGCTGCAGGGCACAAACCCTCTGAGCTTCTCCTCCCAAGAAACGTTTACCAACTCCAGGACTTCCTTCTGTGATCTCGAACTTTCTTCTTCATGGAAGTGTTTGATCTTCTAGTTGCATTGTTTACCAAAACAAAGCCAGCTCAGAAAGCTCTGAGTAGTGAGCTGGGATTAATACCGCTAAGTTTCACTTTCACCTCTTCACCCTCTCAGATGCTCTTACATATACATCCAGTTAATACAAGAGATAACAAGCTTTAACGCTTGCTTGAAGTGAGACAAATGAGCATTACAATAACTCGCTGCGGTATCCGAAAAGTGCACACACTATAAAGTGCAAATATTAGAGCTCAGGTGGAAAGCATGATTGATTGATTGATTTGATTTGATTTGATTTTGGGTTTTGTAGAGCGCACAGCTACCCTTGGGTATCCCGGCGCTAGTGAACCAATCCTGTGGGGTGGGAGGTCATGGGGGGAGTGCTCAGGGGAAGAGTAGGGTCTTCAGTCTTTTCCTAAATCTGAGGTGGTTTTGTTCTTGCCTCAGGGAGAGTGGGAGGGCATTCCATAGTCTGGAGGCATTGTACGAAAACAGGCGACCACCTGTTCTGGCCTTCCTGATTCTGGGGACTTTTGCCAGGGAGAGGGAGTTAGATCTAAGTTGTCTGCTTGATTGTTGATGAGACATAAGGGACCTGAGGATGGGAGGGCCTTCATTGTGCATTATTCTATGGGCAATGCACAGGGTCTTGAAATTGACCCGTTCCTTAACTGGCAGCCAGTGCAGACTTCTAAGGGCTGGCTTAGCCGAGTTCCTCGCTGCGGTTCCTGTGAGTATTCTTGCCGCCGCATTTTGTGCACATTGAAGTCTGTGGACTACAGAGACTGGGGCCCCCAGATATAGGACATTCCCATAGTCCAATCTGGAGTTCACCAACCTGCCCCTTTTGAATGGTAAAGTGCTCGTTACCAGTGCTTCAAATGAAAATATAGAAGTGTTGGTACTCACTAGCTAGACTACCTGTTTGCTTTGGAGAAGTGCTGGTACTCTCCCATTAAAGGTATTGCAGCAGCACTGAGAAGTGAAGTGCTCTTCCAGAGAAGAACAGCAGCTCTCCCGTTAAAGGTATGCAGATGTGCTAAGAAGTGTAGGTACTCTCCCAGAAAAGTACCACTGCTTTACCATTAAATGTATTGCAGCAGTGCAGAGAAGTGTATGTACTCTCTCTTTCAAATTAAAGAAGTGCAGGCACTCAGTACCATACAGCACCTGCCCATTTAAAGCGCTGGCTCGTACAGGAGCACTGGGGCACTTCAACCCTCCCTGCTGGTTCGAGTGGATCTTGCCCACCTTAGAGTGCCCTACGTAATAGCCAACTGCTTGTGCTTCAGAAAACTATTGGAAACATAACTTTAGAATTGTCTACGCCTGGCCACGCCCACATTCGGGGCCGTGAAGATGATGTTGGTCAAGGTCCAACCTACTGACAAGACCCTAAGCTCACTTCACCTTCCTGGGCCATATTAGTAACTTAGGGGCCAGATGCAATAATGCATTTTGTGATCGCATACCCTGCAATTTGATAATTCACAGGGTTTGCGACAAGAACGTTTGTTTTTTTAATATACTAAATCCACAAAGCGATTCGGTAACCTGCTGCCGAATCGCTAAATGGATTTAGGAAACCATTTGGAATCATTGTTTTAGAAGGCTCATGATTTGAAATGTGTAGCAGGTGCAGTGGCACAAAGCTCAAACTTTATCATGACCTCGAAACACCTAATATTGCTATATTTATTTTACTACTATGCAGGCAGACACAATTGCAGTTATCTTGCAGTTTAAGGATCTTGATTTGAATGGTTTAGCAGGCACTGGGGCCAAAAGTTGTCAGAACTCCTCCAAACACATAATATTGGTATTACATCAATGAATTCTATTATTTCTCACTTTCATTTCATTTTTCAAAAATGTTTTATTATTAAACCTGCCTTTTATCACTGGTAACAGTCAATATATTGCCTTTTTGTACATAAACAAGTCATAACACTTTAACAAACTTTCTGCAACTTATCTTGTACAACTACTCCGCAAGCTACAACTTACAACAAAAAATACAGCTCATTATTAATCACATAGGTGAAACCTAATGCATTTACCAATGCTTGTTCAGACTTTCAGTTTAGCTGTCTTCGTACCGGTTCCGCTCAGCAGCCCTTTGCTGCCCGAGGTCAATCCCCACCACTGGATGCGTTGGGTTTTGCCCCTTGAAGGTTAAGGAGCTGTCTGTTGCCGGAGAGAGGTCCCCTCAGCAGTCAGTGGGCACACCATCCTCATTTACAGGCTGCTTCTTCAGCACAGAAATAAACATTGTAAAACACACACTCAAAACAAGCACACCTCCCTATCACACAGCCAGAACTATAGATTTCCCTATCAGATGCACAGATTAATCAGCCTGGTACACCACTATCTGACTGGCATGACTAAAGATACAACATTTGCCATATGTGGGTCAAACATTGTATTTTTTGCACTATCTGGGACATGCATATTTACATCCAGAAGCAAAGGGTCACCTCACACACCAAACAAGTCACATGACTTCCAACTTCCGCGTCAAATGTTCTCCATAGGGCCTGGTGCCCGGATGTCGTCACTCAGGTGGTGGCAGGGAGGGTACGTACATGTTGCAAAAAACAGGAAAGGAAGAAAAGTGTCTAAAGTGGGACATAGGACATCAGATACTCAGCGTAGAGAGGTGCAGCACACTACTAACCCAACCGGAGCTCTGGACAGACAGATTGGTTGAGGGCACCACGGCCAGTTACAGAGTGGACAGATTAGACGTGAGGTCATTGTTTGGAGATGCTTTTTGTTTCCTTGCCTTTAAGGGACTTATAAACACATTTAAAGTGTGTGCCCTCTTCGGGTAGACCCACATAGACGCCCATAAGCCACACTGGGCCAAGAGATAAACAATGTCAACAGCTAAGCAATGTGAATGAGGCAAACAGGATGAAATAGGTTGGTGGTTGTTGAACATGTTTGAGAGATGTGGGGGAATATTAACAAGTATGGAAATGGTGGTGGGAAGCACACCGTTTTTCATTAAACTTTTTCAACATATGTTTTACTTTATTTATCCATGATTAATCTGTAAATGCATGCGTCGTGGTTGTCATGCCTGCCCCGGTGGCACCTCTAGTAACAACGAAGAAGGGTGGGACAACTCATGCTGCCCCGAAACCACTCGCACAGCACTGTTTAGCCACTGTTGGCTTAATTTAATCCATAGTTCATCATTTTTTACCATTATTAATCCATATTTTCCAACCTTCAATATATATTCAAGACTGTGTCTAATTCCAGCTCAATTCCACACACGGGGTTCATTCTGCCATTTTTCTAGGTTTCTAATGTTCAGACAGTGCCCACCAGGCCTCAGTTCAAAACACGATATATGCAGAAGTTCGTCCACAGCAATGTTTATTAAAATCCAATGCATTTCGGGCACCACATTGCCCTTCGTCAGGGAACACTATAAATGAAAAATAAAACACCATATGTATATATTTTTACATTATCTAATTGTATATCCAAACAGTCATCATATTTATGCGTTTATATTTATGCGTTAATTTACCTATTTCCTCAAACATTTCTACATAACCACCAATTTGCGCAATGTAAAAAACAGTAACCCTGTAGTTTTTCCAGGTTTAACCAAGACCTTGTTGTTAACCATTACCTTCTTATATTCCCAAAATGTCACTCAATTTCGGGTGTCAACTCTTATCCTTCCCTTAGTGCGTAAGTAACGTCTTTAAACATCCCCTCTCTCTCTCTCTCATTGTTTACTCGTAACTCATTTCAACCCATGTCCTCCCCGTTTACTCCCTTCTCGTGCACACTATTGAAACCATAACTATTATGCTCATGCTACAAGCCTTTTACGTTATTACAGCTCCTCACTCGGTTTCATCAACTCTGTTCAATGTCGCTTTTCCTTCCTCCTTACTAACATGTTTCACATACCTGCTTAAGACGCTAAAGTCGCCTCACTCTCCTTTCCGTTCCGGTAAAAGTTCCACACCCTATTGCAACACCTCGGTTTAAAATCTCGTTCTTCCTGAAGTCAATCACCTGATTAATTCATTACTCCCACCCATTTCCGCCCTCAAAAATCACCGCCCACGTTACTAAACTACATTGCCCATAATTCAGTGTTCACTCATAGTTGCCGATTGTCCGTGTCATGATGACATATTTAAAAAGACTAGGTGTCCAAATTTCATAAACACCACGTTTTCATCCGTGTTGTTCAGCAAAGTCAAATTGTGTTCTGCTGTCAAGCTTCTCCTGATAATAACATTGCTTTTATCACGAACCAGAATCTTCCTCCGTCCATGTGGATCCTAGCATTATTAACCACTCTCTTAAAATTCGTTATTTCCATTAGAAGGGTGCTATCCCAACGTTTAAGGGCATGAATATGAAATATGGAAATGGTGGTGGGAAGCACACCGTTTTTCATTAAACTTTTTCAACATATGTTTTACTTTATTTATCCATGATTAATCTGTAAATGCATGCGTCGTGGTTGTCATGCCTGCCCCGGTGGCACCTCTAGTAACAACGAAGAAGGGTGGGACAACTCATGCTGCCCCGAAACCACTCGCACAGCACTGTTTAGCCACTGTTGGCTTAATTTAATCCATAGTTCATCATTTTTGACCATTATTAATCCATATTTTCCAACCTTCAATATATATTCAAGACTGTGTCTAATTCCAGCTCAATTCCACACACGGGGTTCATTCTGCCATTTTTCTAGGTTTCTAATGTTCAGACAGTGCCCACCAGGCCTCAGTTCAAAACACGATATATGCAGAAGTTCGTCCACAGCAATGTTTATTAAAATCCAATGCATTTCGGGCACCACATTGCCCTTCGTCAGGGAACACTATAAATGAAAAATAAAACATCATATGTATATATTTTTACATTATCTAATTGTATATCCAAACAGTCATCATATTTATGTGCTCAAATGCGCGCAGGAGGGAAGCCGGGGAGTTTATAAAAACGGACAGAGAGGCCATGGCCTGAAATGGCTGTCATGTACATATGGGCACGGGCTTTCATTGGCAGAATGATGTGGTCAATATTTCAGGGTATACGTGGTGCCTACAGGGAGGGGGACGGGAGAGGGCAAATGAACGCCGCTTAGGTACATTAATTTTTGCTAATTTCCACAGTCGCCGCTTTTAACATAAGCGCGTTCATTTTCCTATTCTTCCTAGTTGAGGGGCGGACATATAAACATGTAGTTGAGGAAATAGCATTTGTCAATACTAACATATTTGCACAAAAATCATGAACAGTTGATGTGATGGGCAGAATGCAGCACATAGGAAATTGCATTTTCGTTGTGTTCCTGACAATTAAACGTACTACATAGCATAAATCTTCGTGACCAATGAACATCTTTGACCAAGCAGTTGAGGGCGGAATTCAGTTCAATATACAAGATCTCTTCGTCACAGTGTCTTTTTATCAGTGAGCCATCACTGGTAGGCTCTAGTCCGTGTACTTTCGTTGGCGCTGTTGAGCACCGGCGGTGGAGCTATAGGTCCAGCTCGGTTCTATCCTTACGCGTTGCAGGGTGCGGTCAGTCCTCTGCTGTTAGACCACAGTCCTGTTCCCTAAACAATCCGTTTGGCGGCGCCTTATGCTCGGCACCTATAGTTCTGTGGCAACACCCTATTCCCATATGAATGCAGTTCTTTCCTTTGGCAAAAAGTCACGTGGGAAAGAGGGTGAATGTGGTTCAAATAGTCGATAGGAGAGAGAGAGCGGAGTTGGGTCAGAGTTCCTGGGACACACAAAAGGGACCAAGGGAGCAAAGGATAACAAGCAGGCAAGCCCATCAATCGGGCCCAAAGAAGGGGGACGGAGACTCCAGGCACACGTGGGTTAGCAGACGGAGGGCTTCAAGGCGGCCCGTCATTTTTCATTTTCCACGTTGAAATTGCGGTCTCGTCCCGTATCTTGTTGCTCTGCAGCTCCACCTTTGGCCGAGGTCATACGTGTCCCAAGATCTGCAGTCAGGCTGTACGTCACATCTGACCCATCTCCTTCGGTGATCGTGAATCTCTGAATAGGTACAAGACAACGTTTTAGAGAAAGGGCAGAAGAAGATATCTACGCATGTGAATTCCTCCCTCAATTCTACGCATTTGGGAGATACGCTCACTGGTCACAGTCAGAGGTCCATTACCAAGCAGTGCATGTGTCGGCATTCCTACTGAGTTTATGGCAGGTTTATTCATCGTCCCATTTAGAATTCAAGTGAGGACAAAATAATATTTCCATCAACTGTGCATTACATCATATTCAACATTGCGGAGCATTTCCCTTCAGGACTGGCTAACCTTTTCAAACAGGGCGGGGGCGCTATCATCGAGAGTCAGGTAAAACAAGGTTTTCTTGAGGTTCAACAGCTACTCATGGTCATCATGTTTATATCCGGGACAGCAGCTGGGGCCTATCAAATGGGGGCGGGGATACTTCGGGCGCTCGCGCTTGGGTGCAAAGGGGTGGGGCAATCTGGGCATTGGGGGTCAATCTAGACGTTGGCGTTCGTCTCTGATGAACAGAAAAATAAGGTGCCATTGACATACAGTTCCCCTATAAATGGCCAGATTTGGGGGACTTTAATCGTCTTACCTGTCCTTTCCTTTTCAGCCAATTCAAGTACATTCATTTTGTAGAAAGGAGAGGTAGTAATATGGCAAGTTACAATCATTTTTATTTCGGTCAATTTCGCTGAACACCTCCGCGTTCAATAAGTATCAAATCAGACTGGTGCCGGTGGGGCACAATTTTACCACAAAGAGGGAGAGAAAATAGGGAGACTCTCATAGAGAGTGAGAGTCGTCCGCAATCTAAACGAGCCATTCGGTACACGTATGACATGTAGAGAGAGAGAGAGAGAGAGAGAGAGAGAGAGATAAGGGGGTGGTGAGAGAGTGAGAGAGAGAGAGAGACGTGTACGAAAATAGGTCATTTAGTGCGCTCACAACACAGAACAGCAAAGGTCAGGTAACACGTAAATACAGACAGAGGGAAGACGTAAATCCGTACATTACACACACACAAACTCAGACAGGGAAGACGGCACATGCATTACACATATATAAGACATTCACGACAGGACAGGAAACAACAGGTGGCCAACAAAATCCATATTATATCCTACGTATCTTTACTATCCTATTTATCTATGTGCTTAGCTCTTTTTACCCTTTCCTCCTTTTCCTTCTCGCCCTTTATCTCTGTGAGTGTTCTCAATTGCCAATACTTACACCTCGATCAGTCGCTCAGAAATTGACCGGGTTGCGCTATTTACCCACTGTTGGATCTTAAATCATTTTTCAGTTCCTTCTTTTTGGTGGGAAGCACTCCGGGCTGTGGCAACGGCAAGCATTGATCGGGAGAACAGTCGGACAGCTTGGCTAGATCTATAAGAGTATGAGAAGGGGGAAGCAGTACCTTTTTGAACATCAGCAACATTTCTAAGTTCTCAGACGGGTGGTGCCGTGGTAACCCTTACCCGTATATTTTTCTTTGTCCTTTGCCTACCTAGTCAAACGTCCAGTTACATTATTTAACGCGTCATTTCTAGTCAATTTTTCGTCATTCAGTACCTGTCAAGTCTCTATGTCAGTCCATCCTCCCAGTCACTACGTTCTGGGGAGATACAGTCATGTCAAATCTACGTCTTTTTAGGAACTTATCGTTATGAGGACTATGCACATCTTCCCTCCTTCCCTTTTTCGTCGGTGGTTCGACCATCGCTCTCCCATATTTCAGCTGACGTTCTGACGTGACCTGCAGAAGGGAGGGAAAAGAAGGGGTGGGGGGGCAGCATTCAAAGTACATCAGCATGCAGTAGTCCGTAAATGTTTTTACCTACCACATACTCGACCTATCTCCACGTACTGCATTTCTTTACCATCTCGGCGTTTAAGCCCAGAGGGACCAGTAATGTCAGACAGATAATCATTGACGATCTGCGTATCTACATGAGTTTACTTGGTCGTAACCCCCTTTGATCGGGTACAAGGGTGGCGGTCAGGTGGCATTTCTGTGGTGTCGTTTTAGGGCTTCTAAAACACTTTTCCGGCTGCCTGTGACACATAGTGTGGCTGCTAAATATCGAGTCCTTTTTAACCTTTAGCCTTCATCATACTTTCTCGTTGCTCACAGTAGTAATACATTCAAAACTCATTAATGCAACCGCTACAACTATGCTTTCGTTTTCAAAATACTTTTAATAAAAAGTGTTGACGTATAAATACAGGCCTACAACCCAGTGGACTGGCCACGGAGCAGATTGGAACTGTACATAGGAAGAACGAAGCTGGTGGCAGTTCATTGCAAAAAGTGCGGCAGTGCAATAAAATCGTATTAAACTCCCCTACAGAGCAAACATGATGCATGTCAGTAATTCATCTTTAATAAATTCATAAATTCATTATCCAATGTTCATTCATTACCTAAATTACACCAATTCATTTTCCAATTCATAATCAGTACCCACCCTAAGTCAATTCATTGTCCAAGCACGTACTCAATATCCTTCATATCTACTTTCATTATCCAAAACGTTATATATATCTCGGGGCAAAAAGCTTGCGCAATCAGGGTGCAACAAAGTTTATTCAAAACGTCTCATTTTGTGTCGGTGCCATTTTGGGCGAGGTCAGGCAGGTTCCGGTATAGTCAGAATGTCTCCAATGACTCATGGTTGGACCAGAACCTTCCGTTGGCAGTTTCAAAAGGTTTTTCGCAATGCGGTAACAGTCTAACAAATGGACCATCAGTCAAAGAGTGGGGAGGGCAACAACAAGTTTCCTACCGGGTCATTCTGGAGTTCCACCGGAACTGAACAAGTCTGTGCCGTGGCTGCATTTTAGCCATTTCCAATCCGAGGCTGGCGCCGGCAGGAGTTGCACCGATGTCGTTGTTCCCAGTGAAGGGGGCGGGGGCACCCATGCAGGGGGGTCGGGGGCCCCCCGGCTCTTATAGAATCTTCAAGGTCGAGGAGAGACGGTATGGAGCGTGTGCCCGCCCCAGGCAAAAGACCGCTTTTTGATGTTGACCCTCTTTAAGTAAGAGCATTGGGGTGTCGCTGGAAGCCTCCACCTGGAGGGAGGTGGGGGAGGCTCGTTCGCGCCGCCTCCCCCTTCCAGCGACCCCGCGCCGTTCCTCGGCTCCGTCGCTTCGATATTGGCCGTGCCAGCCATTGAAGATGGGGGGGGGGGGTGGTCGGCGGCTGAGGCAAGACAGCCCCCCCCTCTTTTCTCTTGACATGTGGCGGGACTACCTGGAACTGTCCAGGGGTGGACACGTGGCGGGACTACTTGTCACTATGCAGGCGATGGCATGTGGCGGGACCACTTGCAATTATCAGGCGTTGGGTGTAGTTGCGGCCATTATAGCACAAAGAAATGCCGTCATCCTCGCCTTGGCTTCGGCCTTCGACGAAAGCCGGATCGGGTGAGAGAGAGGGGTGGTCGGTGGCCGAGGCAAGACAGCCCCCTCTCTCCCCGCGGCCTTGCGGGTGGCAGAAGAGAAGAGATGGAGAGGTCCTTGTCATTCTTTGGACCGCCTGCCCAACATCATCTCCTACCGACCGTGGCCAGGCGAGCCCCTCGTGCCTCGAGGCCTCGCCTTCCGGATGGGCGTAACCGCGGACCTGTTGCACTTCGGGAGCTTCCGGAATGGGGGTAGGTACCTATTGAATTGTTTCTATTTCGTGTGACCGTTATTTGGGCGTGGCGGGCAATGAGGCAGACATGTTGGGAGCAGGAACAGGCAGTGAAGCCTAGCTACCTCGTGGCTATTTTTTTGCTGTCAAACCTTTTCGCCATTTTACATTTCTTATTACGAACTATTTCTAATGTTTCTTATTTTTGGTGAAGTCAAAAGCTCATCAGGGGGTTACTGACTTAGCCTGATTTCTTTTTATTTTCTTTCTTTTCCTTAGCGTGTTTCGAGCTAAAGTCTTCTGTTAGTAGGGAACGGTGATCACTTCATATTTTTATGTGTCCTTTTCACTAGGGGGTACGTCTGGACGGACCAGACGAGTTCCCTCCAATAAATGGTCCGGGGTGGAACGAGATTATCGATCAAAAAAAAAGGGGAACATATATTCCTTCATTAGGGTATCATCCTGGACAGACTGAGCGATGTACTTCCACTTACTAGGGTAGCCTCCTGGACGGACCAGTCGGTCTATTTCTACTAAATGGCCCATGAGTGGAGAGCATATGTCCTCCATAAGGGTAGTCTCCTGGGCGGACCATGCGAGCTACCCCCCAATAACCAACCAGTGGGGAGTGGGTAGGACTGACGAATTCACAAAGGGGCATAACCTACCCTTTTCTACTTGCAAAGACTAGACAGAATATTTCTATTTCACGTTGTTTGCAAATAGAAAATACCTCAAACGAAACAATTCCTGGAACAACAATGTCCAGGCAACCAACCAATCAATGAGGAGAAAAACAGGCATGACGGATTACAACGGGGACAAATGTCTGCATTACCTGCCCTTCGCTATCCATAAAGGGAACAGAATATTCCTATTCGTCTCTGTTTGTGGACAGGGAAGATCTCAAAGAGCAACAATCGATTATTAATCGACTTCAAAACAATCAGTGGGGAGAAAAGTAGGCATGACGGATTACAACGGGGACAAAAGTCTGCATTACCTACCCTTCTCGATCTGCAAAGAGGGACGACGTTCCTATTCGTCGCTGTTTGCAAACAGAGAATGTCTCGTTCTCCAGAAGAGAACCAATATGTCAAGTAGCCTTCAAAGCTAAATGAACCAATACCAACCAATACAATATCAGTATACAAATACCGATTTCAATACAATCAATCAATCAATCAGGTGGATAGAACCACCCTACCAATCAGGCGTAAAAACACCCTACTTAATCTTACCCGGACCGGACCATACGGACAGTTCTTCGTCTTCCTCCTCCAGCGCCTGATTGTTCTCTTACTCCATGTAGCATTCTTGTGGGATTCCAGTCAGGACAATAGGTCACTCAAGAGAGGTCCTTTCAGAATTGGTGAAGTTCTTTTGATCGGCAGCCGGGCTAGGGCCCTCTCAAGGCAGGTATACTCCGATCATTTTAGACGTTCACTTCTTCGTCTGGATCTCTCTTACCGAACCCTATGTCACTGATGGACCCCGCGTTGGGACGCCAATTGTGGAAAATGAGCCCGCATTGCTATCGATGCCCAGGCTGCTGGCGCAAACCGCCTCTTAGTTCCCATGTTGAATAATTACCAAATAAAGAGACGAGCGCTGGAAGCAGGAATCAAGAACAGAGTTTATTTCTCATGAGGAGAGCCAGTCATTTCGGACACGAAACACAGTGTCTTTCGGGAGGTGCTCTAACAAGTGAGCTGAGACTCTGGCTTTTATATCTTACAAAACACTTGAGAGTACAATCAGGACAGTATGACGCAAAGGAAAAGACATCCCTATAATCCTCGTGTCAATCCTACCCCACATGTGTTCACAATAGGGACCCTTGACCTGCTGATAAGAGGGGAGGGCAATCACGCAGCTGAGTGTTTCATCAACAGTATAGGATGTGCGCGCCTAATCATAGCCAGGGGGTGGAGTGGCCAGGATCAATAGTGAGTCCTTTGGAGAGGAGTGACTTCATACAATAAGGGCAGTAAATGATATCTCCCGGTTTAGGCGATGGCCTCGGACATGTGTGGTCAGCTGGGCTCGGGGAAAGGGGGGGGTCATCAAAGGAGTGGCATTCATGCTGCGTGGACAATCGAGCGCGGAGGGAAGGCTTGTCAACAGAGGGGCATTCATGGAGGGAAAAGGAGGTGTTGGTCAGGCGCGGCCGTGACTCCCAAGGACAGGGTCTTGCAGAAGAAGAAGGTTTATGACTTGCCCATGTGAGGAGAGGGAGGGGAGTCAGGGTACGCGCAGGGTCAGAGTCGCACAGAGAGAGAGAGATCATATGACCTGTACATGAGAGAACAGGGGCAGTCAGATACAGCTGGGGGGCTATGTCAGCTGAGGCGAAGGATGCTTCTTCGAGAGGGAAATGGGGAATGCCTGGGTCAATGCAGGAGGGTTGCCTTTCACATCAGGGTCGCGCAAAGGGAGAGGGTTTCATGGTCTATGCATGTGAGAGTGGGAGGGGGGGGGGTGCTCAAATGCGCGCAGGAGGGAAGCCGGGGAGTTTATAAAAACGGACAGAGAGGCCATGGCCTGAAATGGCTGTCATGTACATATGGGCACGGGCTTTCATTGGCAGAATGATGTGGTCAATATTTCAGGGTATACGTGGTGCCTACAGGGAGGGGGACGGGAGAGGGCAAATGAACGCCGCTTAGGTACATTAATTTTTGCTAATTTCCACACAGGCTGCAAATAAACAAAAAGTTCACCAAAGCAAAACAAAAAGCAGCCATAAATGTGGGCTGAGAATAAAGCGCCCGTTGCGTAGATTGGAATGTTTTTATTTATGTTGCAAAAACGAAGCACTATTGGTTAATTTCTGTTTATGAAAATGTGGTGCAGCAAGTTACCATGCTGGGTCACATGGAAATGTATCACATGGAAAATTCAGAAACCCGCCATATGTAATACAGCGAATACATGTCCTTTCCCATGTGCCGGTGCACAATGGGTTGCCTATCGCCAGCGCAGGCACTTTCAACCTTGGCGCAAGGGTGCCTGCACCTGTGAACTATTGCGCAAAGGTGTGTGTGTGGAGCTCGGCGGCAAAATTGTGCTCCGCACCTAGGGAGAAGGGAGGAGATGCGATATCTTTAGATATGATGCTCTCCTGCTCTCTCCTCATCACGCAACGCAAAACTGCAACTTTGGTTTCTACGTTGCACTGTGTGACTTTTTCGTAAATCTAGGCCACAGTGGCAAAGTCATTTGTTTGTGTTTTAAGATGTCAAGGTGCTTGGTAATTGATGGATGAATATCTGTACACTGAATACTTCTGGTAATATCTCCACAAGGCAAATCATAATCCAGTGGGAGTTGGAAATGTCACAACGATTTGGTGTCTGTCATCCTTTGCTCTGAAAACTGCAGGGATGTCAGAGCAAAAAATCTAGTAGAAAGCCCTGCCAAGCGTCACGAATCGCTTGTTGGGTAGCACATATTAGGCGCAGATGTAGAAAGGCTTTGAATCCGGTTTGTGTAACTTTTCTAATGCAGACACAACTCAAAATCTTTTTTGAAATTTACAAACCAACGTTAATTGGTGTTTGCCTTGGTTTGTCAATAAAAGTAAACCAATTGTGCAGCACGGCTTTGCATTAGTCAAGGGAGCATTCTATGGGTGCTACATGGGAGTTCCTGTGCTACAACCCATTTTTTTTTACAGAAATCCCTTTCTACTAACAATATTAGACAGTGATTTGCAGCAAAAAAGAATGCACCTTGAAAGCAGGCTGTAAAAGGGGAAATGTTTTCATTTCTCCTTTCTTTTCTGACTTTGCATGTGTTCTGCACTGTACAACACATGTACAACGTAGGAAAAGTTTTAAAAGTTGTCTAGGCACAGTAGTTTGTACTGGAAGGGATCCCTTTCAGTATAAACCTCAGCTAGTCCCTCGCACATACTCTTGTACTCATAGAAAGGTGTGTAGTGTGTGGCTCCGGTGCTAAAGATAGGAGAAAAGCGTGCCTTATCACTGGAGACATGGCGCTCTCCTGGTCTCTCGCTGTCACGCAGCACACCGCAGCAACCTTGGGTGTTGTGCTGCATGACAGTTTTGCAAATCTGGGCCTTTCTGGGTCATTTCTACGCATTACTGCAATCACCTGAGCTTGTCATGTGATGTGTACAGCTGGTTTTGGAGCACTCTGTTGTGCTCAGCCCCTCTCCCCATTCACTGGACAGGCTAGGGACATCAGACATACCACAAGGGGCGGAGCCAGCATTGTGTAGGGAAGGCCCAGCCCTTTTCAGGTCCCAGATACACTCCTCTCACCCATCAGGAAGTAAATCTCCTTATTCACCACCGGGGCAGACCCATCCTGACCCCTGGAGCCAGGCTCACCAGCCAGCTTCAGCCAATCACAAGCCAGACAGTCACTTCACCTTTATTACACAGACATGCCAGCTTCTAGAAGTGGCACTTCCACGCTAGGTACATTAACACCGCACACATCATCGCACAGCATTTAATCACACGAGTCCGCACATACCAAACTCGACCCTGCACTCCCCACACATCAGGAACTAACATGGCCACACACATTACCCATGCATTCGTATGGGAGGGCAGGCCAAACTCACCACACGCACTCAGAGTGCGCACGCACTTTACACAGGGACACAGTGAAAGTGCGCAGAAGCCAAAAACAACTAACACCAAGTCACATATGAAAGCAAAATTCCAACAATCCTATCATGGAATTGGGTTAGGCTTGGTAGGAAACACTCCTATTTTACATGCAAAGTTTTCTGAAGTTGCCTTCTCATCTTCCGCAATGACATACATTTGCTCGCATGACAGTGCAGGATTGGTTTCTCTGAAACCAAATTACTTACATTTCACTTTCGCCTGCACACTATCATGACACCTTGAACATTTAGTACAAGGCTGAAACTTACATTGTGCAAATTATGTTGTTGTTAGTCCGTAAGGGGACACTGCTATCACAAGAGGAGACACAATGTCAGCCTAGCCGAAGCTTCTGTACAGAAGCATGGGTGCTGTTTGTTATAAATACACAAACATTACCGGGTATCAGGAGAGTAGCAATCTGCTGTCATTGCGAGGCCGCTGCCTGATGGAATCCCAGCCCAGCTGATTCCTGTTTTCCATCCGCCAGGAGGGATGTCCAACTAGTAACCAAGATGGGGACCTGAGCACATTTGACCACAGGTAATGGTAAGTTAGATTATCTGGCATAGCACCCACCCCAGGCAACTAGGTCAGGGAACGTATAGTAGGAGTACACTATACATAGTACTTATATGCCAACATATATACATTGCTTTAGCACAATGGTGGAATTGTTCATCCTTTTCACTGTTCTCATAAATCTAAGGTCTCTCATTTGCTTCTGTCCATTAATCATTGCAACAAGTCTTATATAATAGAATCACAATGGTTCAATAAATATTGTAATACCTTGTTGTGCATTTCTTGTGTATCTTTTTGGGTATGCGTGAGTGACTGAGCAAAAAGGGTCTAGAGCTGTTACCATGATTTCTTGGGGAGCCAGGGTTGTCATTTTCTGAGGTTGCACTGTAAGCTAGCATCCAGCAAATGTTCTTTAGCCACTTTAAGACTGTGAAGCATGTAAAGGCTACATGGAGACTTGGGTTTTCATAGAGAGTTTGTCGTCCTACCAGAAACCTAGGTTGTTTTCCTAAGAAACTGGCATAGGAAGGGTACAGAGGATATCAGGCCAATGATGAGGCACCCACAATTAAGGGGTCTAGCCCACCATCATAACCTTGTTCTTCTCACCATTTAACTTCAAGTAGTTGCTGCTCATCCAGGTAGAAACATTTAGGATACATGAGTTCAGGATGTCCGTGCCTTGACCCCCAGCAGATGACAGGGAAATGATGACCTGAGTATCTTCAGCATAGGAAGATAAAGAGAGGCCACAGCCTTCAACAATGTCAGCTAGAGTGCGCACATAGATATGAAATAACATTGGGCTTAAAACGAAGCCCTGGGAATTCCAGAAGAAAGAAAGTGACAGCTAGGCGCAGAATAGGTGGGAAAGACCTGAAAGGTCCGATCTGGCAGGAAAAACGTCTCTTGAGAAGTATTTTGGGAGACACAGTGTCAAAAATAATTCTTAAATCAAGCAGGCTCAATGCTGCCATGCCACCACTGCCCACATGCAGTCTGAGGTGTACTGTATCTCCCGGCAGAGCGGATTCAGTGCTATAATTGGCCTTGAATCCAACCTGCGATGGATGGAGATCATGCGGCGCCACAAAACCTGAGATTTGCTGGCTCACATGTATTCCAAAGATTTCAGAGAGCAGGGGAGCAACAAAACTGTCTTGTAGTTTAACCAATTGGCATGGTCCAGACTGTGTTTCCTCAGTAGGGGTAGACCATAACATGCTGCCACCCTCAGGGAATCTGACCCTCTGGCAGTGAGGAGTTAAGAAGATTCAGGGTAGAGCTTGCCAACATGGGCCGGGGAGGGGATCTATTAGAAAGCCCGACCTTATGTATTGCAATAAAGTGCAAAAGGCAGAAACACCAATAGGGGCACAAGAATCTAGGAATTAAGGACGATGGGCAATCGGATTGACAATGTTAGATTCAGTGCACGGTACCGATATAGCGGTGTCAATGATCCTACAATCAGTCGAAGGCTTGGTGGTCTGAGCAGTGGTTAACACATATTGAATATCTGCCACCTTTTTTTCGAAGAAGCAGGTCAATTCTTTGCATTGTGGCTGTGAAATGGGGAATGGGGGGGGGGGGGGGGCATCTTCCCAGGATCCGATAACTCTTCAACTACTCTAAAAAGAGTTTAGGGCAATTTTGAGCAACAAGGATTTTATCCGAGTAGAAAGTAGCAAAACCAGATCTACATAGTTTATGATATTCTTTCAATGTTGATCTATATTTAAGCCTATTTCCCTATTTCTCAAGTAATCTCAAAACTGCAAATGATTCAGAACGCCTCCGCCAGAGTTCTACTCGGTATCCCAAAATTTACCTCTGTCTCAACACAATTAGCTCAATTGCATTGGCTCCCGGTGAGGAGCCGCATTAAGTGTAAGTCCTTGTGTATTGTTTACAAGGCAATAAACAACATGGGACCCAAATTTCTTAGAAATTCCCTTAAGTCTCTACCAACCCCCAGAACGCTTCGTTCCAACACCGCCCACCTGCTTCAAATCTCTAGAGCAAGGAAAGTCAATTGGGGTGACAGACGTTTTGGTATTGCAGCAGCAAGATTGTGGAATTCTCTTCCTCTTAACATTAAATCTAGCCCCACACTGCTTATTTTTAGAAAGCTACTTAAAACATGGCTGTTTTCTCAATAAACTAACTAGCAACTTCAGATATAGAGCTCTGCATCTGTTCTCTGAAACACTGGTAATAGACCTAGCTCCCAGCGCCGAGACACCCACGGGTAATTGCTGCGCTTTAAAAATCACAAAAATAAATAAATAAATAAATAAATAAATATTTTCCTCATCATAGGATTTTCTCCAGCTCCTTTACGGATGCTTGCACTGCTTTTTTTCCCCTCGGAGAGTGTCAATAAACCAAGGGGTGGGAGGAGCAGTCTGGCGGCGTAGTAGATTTAGCTGGCAGAATCGAGTTGAGGGAATCCTGAATCAAGTACCTTTGTAACAAACAGCACCTGTTCAAGTCCTCCTTATTGCATATGGCTAGGCGATTACACCCGTATATATGGGGGATATAGGGACTTCTTTCTGTATACCTTCAAGCAGAAGCTACTAACGGTGCACAAACTCCAGCTATCACTGGGGTTAGAGACTTTGCAGGGCAAATTCTCATTTGAAGGGAGTCACATTGCAGCAATGCGATTAAAACCCCCAAAAAGAAGAGGGAAGCCTCTGCTTGCAGTAAGGCTCTGAGCGTTGTGGCCTTGGCCTTAGGCACTACTAGAGCAGAGGAGTCAGTCAGGAGTGAATGGAAAACGCCTATTAATAGGCCCACTTTACCGTGGCCCATGGCTACTAATGGTGTTTAAATTGTGCCGAACTGGTCCCTGTACGACACCCCACAGCTGGTTTAATAACACAATCTATAACCCAGGCTGGCATAAGCAGTCTAATGTGCATAGCCTGAATGACTCAATAGCAGAGGTTATTGAACCCAGTGAGCACCCTGAGCCTTCTCTCATTTCAATTTTGTATCTGATTCAGACTCACAGGAACGAGACTTCTAAGCACTATGTTGAGGCTAGAGCGGATAAGTCCCGGCTTATGCAAATGGTCAGAGAAGTGACTGGGGAAGTAGCCACTCTGTCTACAGCTGCAGGGCCTTCAGAAGAGAGTTGCTGAAGCCGAGGAGGCCACGTCACATATCACAAGGACAGTCGAAGAACACAGAAGCCACACATCTGTTTAAGGGCGTGCTGCTGTAGAAAGGGCTCAAAATCTCTCACAGTCTGCCAGACATCCTCTGCACTATAAATAGGGTTACGAAAACACTGTGCAGCCTGGTTAGCTGTTACCTGCTTCTCATCATCTTCCACATCAGAGCGCACTAACTATCCCATGCAGTCTTTAAATGTTGTCCAATCCCTATCCTCAAATCCACATGCCGGTGTCCCGCTACTTACCAGTGTCGGAGGATAAAAAATCAGAGTAGGAGAATCAACAGAAGTGACAAGCTCTAACGTCACTGATGGCTGTGTTGCAGGAGAAAGGACTGGTGAAAGGGACGCAGAGACAATGGATGTGGCAGGGGTACTAACAGTCACAGTTGCCACAGACGGCAAAGAAACAGAAGAAACAGGAGGAGGAGGAGGTGCCGAAGCCACACATATATACACTAGCAGCCCGTTCCGACGTTGTCCGGGTATGAATTGCTGCCGGCCAGTAGTATATTGTTTTGTAGGATTTCGTTTTGATAGCATTTCTTATCTGTGACAGGCCTGTGAAACGCTCCGATTCACAGTGCACTGCTGATGCACTTAAGAGTGCGCGTTCACTAGTGTGTGAACTCGAGTTTCCCTACTTTATTTTTCCTTGCAATATTATATAGCGCAAACTCGACAACATGGCATGAGCACAATTTACTTTACAGAAGAACACATTCATTTGTGGTAGGCACGGGGAGACAAAGCGATTTGCCTGGAATCACAGGATGTTGAGCTGATGCCGAGATTCAAACGTAGCTCCCCAGCTCAAAAGTTTGCAATTCTAGAACTTGAGGCCGGAGGTGTTTCCAAAAAGTGTATGTCGGTGCTGGCCATCAATGAGAGAGACCTGTGCATTTTTCAAATGGGTGGTGAAAAAATATGAGTATGTTGCTGGAGATGTGGGCCGCCGTGCCATCAATGTACTTAGCGGGGGAGGGTAAACACCCATTATTCCGCAACTTTCTTTCCGCATACCATCACTCCGCATACCATGACTCCGCAATGCCATTATAATGCATTGCATTACATTTTATATGCTTTTACCACGCATACATTTACAACGAAATTCGTTGTAAATGCAAGAATGGTAAAAGCATGTTTTTTTATGTTTGGATAAGGTAAGTATGGGTATAGGGGTATATGTTTTGTGGTACTGAGGTATATGTTTTGGGGTGTTTGGGTATTTTAAGGGTTCAGATATAGTTTTGGGTTTTGGGGTACAGGGGTATTTTTAGGTTTCAGGGGTAGGTTTGCGTTTTGGGGTATAGGGGTATTTTTAGGGTTCAGGGGTAGGTTTGGGTTTTGGGGTACAGGGGTATTTTAAGGGTTTAGGGCTAGGTTTGGGTTTTGGGGTACAGGGGTATTTTTAGGGTTCTAGGCTAGGTTTGGGTTTTGGGGTGCAGGGGTATTTTTGGGTTCTAGGTTAGGTTTGGGCTTTGGGGTGCAGGGGTATTTTAGGGTTCAGGGGTAGGTTTGGGTTTTGGGGTACAGGGTTATTTTTAGGGTTGAGGGCTAGGTTTGGGTTTTGGGGTACAGGGGTAATTTAAGGGTTCAGGGCTAGGTGTGAGGGTACAGGGGTATTTTAGGGTTCAGGGGTAGGTTTGGGTTTTGGGGTACAGTGATATTTTTAGGGTTCAGAGCTAGGTTTGGGTTTTGGGGTACAGGGGTATTTTTAAGGTTCAGGGGTAGGTTTTGGTTTTGTGGTACAGAGGTATTTATAGGGTTCAGGGCTAGGTTTGGGTTTTGGGGTAGAGGGGTATTTTTAGGGTTTAGGGATAGGTTTGGGTTTTTGGCTACAGGGTATATTTATAGGGTTAAGAGGGGTTAGTGTTTAAGGTTGTTGGGGTATTTTAAGGAGTAAGGGTGGGTTATGATTATGCGGTGCAGGGGTATTTCAAGGGAGCAGGGTGGGATTAGCACATGATATGAGACATGGCATGAAGGTCGGAACGTACCACACGCCCCCAGCATTTGTCACGCCCCCAGCACTCGCCCACAGCACAACGCAGACACGCCCACAAGGGGCTACTTTGCTGGCACGGTTCTTTTACCTTTTAAATGTATATGGTGGGCGTCTGCATAGCCTATGTCCTTCTGCTGCAACTGCCCTTTCCAAAGCTGTATTGGGTGTTGTGATTGGTGCTGTGGTTCCTGAGATTACCCGCCTCAAAGGTTTGGGCTCTCTCTTTATTATATTAGTATGGATATAGTGAATATTATAGTATCAAAACATTCCTCAAGGGGCAGGCTCTCCAGGCTCAGCTGAGAGCTAATACTATAATAACAGGTGTATTTATTAAGCGCCCGTTCACCCGGAGGTATCTTGGCGCTGAATAACAGATGTTTATTGTTACCCAACTCAATGGTACTCGTTTAATCGACCTCAGATAGATGAAAGGCTGAGTGAACTTGTGACCATGAGGTTGAACACGGGCCCCTGCAATGGACGCATTAGTCCACTGAGTCACCAGACCCGGCTCATTGGTAGTGATAGTGGTATAATATTCACTGCACTCTAGAATCTCGCCCCATAATGCTTTGCTGGGCCTTGGCAGTGTTTAATTTGTAAAATATGAAGTGCAGGTGCTCACATTTTGTAAGAGGCCACGCCCACTTCCCCAGCTTTGTCCACTTCCTCCAGTGGTAAGCAGAGATTGAGAGTGCAACATTGGAGTGTAACATGATTAGAATGAAAAGTGGAAATGGGATAAAGGCAAGGGAAGACAAGCGGACAGCGTGGAGCGTGTGAAAGTAGAGTGGAAGGGAAAGGCGAACAATGAAAAACATTTAATGAGGGGAGGCGGCGATTAAGAGGAAATGTGGACGCAGGGCAGAAAGTTAAAGAAGAATGGAGAGAAGGGAAGGAGTGAGAAGTGAAAGGGAGAAAGAAAAGCAGATACTGAGAGACAGCAAGAAAAGAGTACACATCATCTTTATTAAATATACAGTTATTCATTATGTACAGTTGAGGGGTGACAGGGCAGTATCATCCATGGCCTGTCTCACCAATGCATAGCTGTGCTGTCCAAGACACAGAATATGCCATCAAAAGATGTTTTGTGGCATCACATTAAGTATTCCTAATAAAAGATAATAAAGTGTCAGTTATACCATTGGGATTAAGCTTTGATGGAGAATCAGGCTCTCATGCTTCAAACAAATAGTTCTATTACATGATTAGGCTACAAGTTACAAAATCCCACTTCCACCTATTTTCAAATGAAGTCAGACATTTCACTCCATTCAGAGAGGCTTCCACAAGCACTTATGAACTAATTCAACTGAGTCTGCTGTCTGTGCTATATTAGGATTGTAATTTATGAAGAGCAAGTAACAAAAGGATCTCTATGACAAAAACAGAAATCCACTGAGCTATTGCATAAATACAGTGCTGTCATGTGCATGGTACATGTTCTTTGCAGAAGGCACATTAACTCTCTGTGCTGCAGTTAAAACTACTACTAGACAAAACACTGATCTTTCTCCAGCAGGGACATAACATCTAATCACCAGTGTGCACCATTATCTTTGCATTTTTATTGTAGCCTGAATCTTGCTGGAACACACAAGGAACCTTGGAGCAGGAGTGATCTGTGAGGCAAGATGGCGGCCGTGGCGCAGGCTGTGTAAATAGCTTAGCCCCTTGCTCCGAGTTCCTTTGGAAGGAAACCTGCTTTGGTGACTGACAGCCTCCCTGGTCTCACAGGGGAATGCGCCGCTGCTCCTACCCTTTCTGAGCTGTGTGTCTGCTGGCGATTATAACGTTGGTGGTAGCGGTGATTCCTGCGCAGTCTTATGTAGCTCCATTTACACCCGCCGAGGCTGAGGCTGATAGGGCGTGATGGGATGGGAGCCCGGAGGTAGCGTCTCCAACAGCTTTGCCGTATTTACACCAGATTAAAGGGACTTCAGTGGATCGAGAGGTTCGATTGATCAAGAAGCACACAGCCCTGTGGTTCGAGGCCGCGGGGGGGTCCCGTGCAAAGAAAATGCCTCCAAAGAATCAGACTCAGACTACTACTACCCGTAGTAACAAAGCAAAGGGAGATGCAGTCGAAAACGCTGGAGGAAAGGCTGAAGGTGAGAACTCCACTGATAATGCTGTTCTTAATGTGGCTAGCGATGTTAACGGTGTTCAGAAAGGGAGTACACCTTCTGTAAATATTACTGCACTGGTGCCTGCATGCAGCTCGAAGCAAGGTCCCATTTCTCTTACGCTTCCTGTGTTGTTCGAGAAACAGTCTGCGAGAAAGAGAAATGAAGCTGCACTATCCGAAGGGATTGTAACTAATACTGGACTGTCAACACTGGTTTCTGAGTGCAGGAGCAGGGGCACTATGGGAGATGGAGTCCCTGAAGGGTCACATGAAGTAGCGCAGGAATCAAATCTGCCGATAGCGTCTGGCATTACTCCTGAACCCGTATCAGTAGGATCTCAGGAAGCAGTGGAAAATTTCTATTCTCTATCCGACCCCTCTTCCGATGAAAGTACAAACATTAGTAAAGACTGGGCAGAGAACAGCAATGAAAGCAGTTCCATTGAAGTCGAAGGGGAGCTCAGTTCTAACTTAAACTCACCGAATGTAAGAGTTTCTACGGTCAGGAGGCGTAGAAAAAAAAGGCTCTAAGCATGTTGGTAGTAAGGATTCTGATTTTCGTACTGGGGATTTACCGAAAGAGAGGTCAGCTAAGGCAAAGCCTCAAGAAGCAGACAGGTTGACTAACAGCTCAGAGGCCACAGCTCAGGGGCACGATATTTCAAACACTAATGAGATTACTTTAACCACCATCTATAACACCATGATGAGCCATCGTGCTGAAAGCAAGGCAGAGAATCAGCGCACTCAGCCAACCTGTTCCAAAGTTAAGAATGCAGTTTGACGAGCCATAAAACTTTGTGCTGAAACAGCTGACAGAGTGACAGAAACTGAGGCAAGAATCTCTGCTTTGGAAGATGAGACCGTCGCACAGAAGCAAGAACTTGAGTACGTTAAAGCCCAGAAAAATGATCTCACGTATAAACTGTCGGGTCTTGAGAACCAGGCCCATAGAAACAATTTATGTTTTCTCGGTATACCTGAGAAAAAAGAAGGGGCCGATGTAAGAAGGTTCATCATCGAGCTACTAAATGAAGCCTTTCCTGACCTGATATTCTGGGACTGGTCCAAAGAAGTGCAAAGAGCTCATAGATTTCCGTTTGCTATAAGAAAGCAGCGTCAAGGGGTGGAAGAGTACCCTAGGGCAATATTGGTCTCCTTTAATAACTTTCTTGCTAGGGAAGAAATCTATGCTCTAGCTAGACCTGACAAAAAAGCTGCAGCCAAGAACTGTGAGTTTTACGTAAGACCAGATTTTTGCCAAGCTACGGTGTCCCAACGCTGGCAACTGCGCTAGCTCATCCAGGTTTTCTGAAGAAGGGGGCCACCGTATTGCTGCAAAACCCGGCCAAATTGAAAATAGTGATGAAAGGACAGACTACATTTTTTCAATCAGAAGTGAAAGCCAAGGAATATTTAGATTCTCTATGAATCCGCTATAAGAACAAGTGTGTTAAGAGTATAGAGCTGTTTTTTTTCTTTTTGCGGTTGGTTTAGATGTTTTCTTCTCTTTTCACGATATGGTTTTCCTTCCTGGGCCCTCGAGGGTGGGGGGACACAGCACTCCATACTTATCAGGAACTGGATGTTCCTGAGCCTCATATGTTGGGGAGGGTAGTGGGGGGGGTTCCTGCTGGGGTACGGGTGGGAGGGACAAGGGTAGTGGTGGGGGTGTAAGGCAGTGGTAGCTGTTAGGGTATGTACAGTATATATAGTAAGGCAGGTCTACTTACCTCTTTTTTGTGTTTTTCTTTTGCTCATGATTTTCCTGTACGAGTGTAGGAAAAAGGGGACAATTCTGATAAGCTTAGATTCGAATTTAGACTTGAATTTATTTTACAATGGATAGGAAGATTAAATTATGCACATTGAATGTTAATGGCCTCAACGATGCAAAAAAAGTAGGGGTTCTATGTAGACTAATCCAGCTATTGCGTGTTGACATCTTGTGTATACAAGAAACTCACATCTCATGGGACAAACGAAACTTATTGAGGAACTTGGGTCTTGAACTTTTAGTAAGTTCAAATCAAACTGGGGTTAAAAGAGGAATTGCAATCTGTATGAAACAAGGGGTCGCAAAATGTCTCAGAGCACTAGCTGATAAATGGGGGAGATGGGGGATGGCAGAAATCACTGCTGAAGGTAATAAATTTACTGTCTGTTGCCTATACGGCCCTAATTTGGATGATAATGAGGTGTTTAATATGGTCAATTCAGAATTGGCGGCTTGGTGTCAACCTATAATCTTGTGCGGGGATTTAAATGTTCATGTGAATTCTAACTGCAATATCAGGACTACCAGGAATTATAAAGGCTGTAAGATCAGGACTTATAGGGGCATATTACCAAGCTATAGTGATAATTATCGCTAAGCTTGGTCAGCGGGTATAATATTATCGCCGCGCTCCGACGATTTTAACCGCTGAGATACCTTGATATTATCAAGGTTTATCTCAAAAGTGGTAAAAATCGTGGGATATGCATGAATATCGCTGTAAAATCAGCGATAATCATGCATTATCATGACAATGCTCTTAGCCATGTTATCCACCTTCCATTAGATAACATGGCTAAGAAATGCTCTGGGCAGGCGTTAGCTTTTGGAGATAATCGCGCTTAGCGCGATTATTTCCAAAAGTTGGTAATAGGGGATAGCGATGTTAGCGACTGTTTCCAGTCGCTAACATCTTGGCACGCCCACTTTGCATGTCATTAGCGATAATTATCGCTGACATGCATAGTGGGCCCCTAAATGCCCGCTATCGCCTATTAGCTGTCGCTAACTGGTGTTAGCGACAGCTAGGTAATAGGGCGATAAAATTATCGCTGCTTTAGCGGGAAAAATTCCAGCTAAAGCGGCGATAAAGCCCTTGGTAATATGCCCCATAGTGCCTTAAGGGAATTGGTACTAGCGAATGGGTTGTTTGACGTATGGAATAATCTACAACCTACTGATCCTGGTTACACATTTTTTCGAATTCTCATAAAAAGTTTGTCCGTTTAGATTATTTTTTTACTTCTTCATTCTTTTTGGAAAAAGTGAATATCGCAGTACTACCACAATTAGTTTCGGACCACAATCCTGTTATATTGGAATTATTATTGCCTTCTAAATGCTTTAATTTTAACAGTCAATGGTCATTCCAAAGGAGTCTTCTGTTTGATGAAAGTTATCTTCGACAAATGGCTGAAGCTATCACAGATTTCTTTGAGCGTAACAATGAGACAGCCTCAATCCAAGTTGTTTGGGACGCCTTTAAATCTATAGTTAGGGGGGAAACTATTAGCTATTGTAATTCTCAGCGCAGGAAGACACAAGTGGAGTTCAAGAACAAACTCGATAAAGTTAGGAATGCAGAAATAAAATTAGCTGGTAACATTAAAAATGGCCAAGGCATCGAGGAGGCTCAACGACTCCTAACTATTGAACGAGCTGCTTCATATTCTCATCTAGCCGACCAGGTCGCAGTTAAATATAAACAACACTAGGCAGAGTGCTATGAATTAAGCGAACAAACTGGGAGAATTTTAGCACAAAGGTTAAGACAGAAGGCCACTTTGAACGACATATTAAAAATGATAGATCTGGAAGGAGTATCTCAAGAATCTAGAACAGGGATATTGAAGGCATTTAGCGGCTTTTATAAGTTACTATAAAATAAAGCTAGTAACGAAATCAATGAAGCTAAGGATCCAATGGATTATTTAAGGAACATTGATAATGTACTGTTGACTGAATCAGATAATGCTTTTATAGCAGCTCCAATAACATGGGAGGAGATTGAACAAGCCATCCTTGGCCTAGCCCCCGGGAAAGCCATGGGGCCAGATCAAATCCCTTTAGAATTCTATCGCACTTTTAGAAATATGCTTAAACCTGAATTGCTCAAGATCTTCCATCAAGCTTTTCAAGGACACCCACCCGCTTCATGGTCTTTGGCCACTATTGTGGTATTTAAAAAGAAAGGTAAAGATGTCAATGAATTAGGGTCTTATCGGCCAATTTTTATTTTATGTTCTTATAAGGCGCCTGAATAGACCCCCAAAGGGGTATCTCCGCACTGTTGCTGCAAAGGGAGTGTTCTGGATAGGTATGTTACGATGGTGGTACGCAGGCAAGAGAGGCATTAATTACTGGGATACAGGTATGTTTTTAAGGTTTTCCGAAAGATCAGGTGACTGGTAAGTGATCTTAGTTCGGGGGGCAAAGAATTCCAGAGTACTGGTCCAGCATGGGCCAGCGCACGGCCACCTTGTCTGGTCTTCTTTACTCTAGGTACCTGCAGTAACTGCTGGTTACTGGAGCGTAGAGAACGCCCGGGGATATAGGGCTGGAAGATTTCAGTCAGATATTTAGGGCCTTCCCCTATCATACTCTTGTGGATGGTGCATAGGGTTTTAAACTGGACTCGTTTCCTCACTGGGAGCCAGTGGAGTCTAATCAGCAGGGGACAGGAGGGAGTCCTCGGTGGAGCGTTCAGGACAATCCTTGCTGCTGTATTTTGGATTACCTGTAGTTTGTTAAGTTGTCCCTCGTTTGCTCCAAGGAGCAAACCGTTACAGTAATCCACCCTGCTGATGACAAGAGCCTGCACAAGCGTTTTCCTGTAATGGTCCGATAAGTATCTCTCATCACATCAGATAGTAAAATCTTTTCTAAAATATTGGCCAACAGATTAAATGATATAATGCCTGTCTTGGTCTCAAAGATTCAACATGGTTTCATAAAGAAAAGGTATACCACTGATCATATTAGATGCGTAATTACCCTGCTGGATTGGGCGCAGGCCAGGGGATCCCCGGTCGGAGTTGTCCTGTTGGATGCCGAAAAAGCTTTCGACAGGGTCGAGTGGGGATTCCTGTGGTCTGTCCTGGTATGGAGGGGGTTTCCTGTAGAATATATTACAGCCATCCAGGCATTATATTCCAATCCAAAGGCCGAAATTCGTATAGGAACTGAGACGTCCGGTCCTTTTTCGATTACCAGGGGAACAAGGCCAAGTGCCACTGCTCCCCCCTTTTGTTTGAGCTATATATCGAACCATACTTGAATGTTTTAACAAAGGAAACCGGAATTCCCCCTGTAGTATTGCATCAGGTAGAGCATAAAATCCTCGCATATGCTGATGATATTGCGATCGTCACCTCTGATGTTGCTTTATCTTTACCTAAAATTATAGAACTCGCCCACGAATTTGGGGAGTTATCTGGATATAAGTTGAATGTCACAAAGACCCAGGTAATCCACTTGTCTGAAGGTAGACCTGAAGGCAGTGTATTTGCATCTACTGCTACATATCTTGGGGTTACAATCTCTGCCAAAGTGGAGGATATTGTTGGGCTTAACTCAGATCGTTTACTACTCTCCAATAATAGGACACGTGAGAGATTTAATAATCTGCATTTATCACTGTGGGGTCGTACTAACGTAGTCAAAATGATTATATTCCCCAAATTTCTTTATTTATTTCGTACCATTCCTCTTTTTTTCTCTTCGGCTTTTTTGTAGTAAGCTAGACCGAATTATTTCCAGGTTCTTATGGGGTTACCGGAGAACAAGGAGGTCTCTTAAGTGGTGTATTCTACCAAAATTAAGGGGAAGCTTGGGGATCCAGAGTTTCCGATTATATTATTGGGCAGTTACATTAAGATCAAGGGGTACTTTACTACTTCAAGACTTTAGCTTAGACGTAGCTATGAAGCCATCAATATATGAAATGTTGCTGGGAGCAGAAGCCCGACAATGCTTCGTTAGGTTTTTAGAACCAAGCTACTACAAAAAAACAAAGTTAACAATTATGATTTCGGCGCTACTGTTATGGAAACAAATCAATAAGAGATTTTATTTCTTGTCCAAATTGAATTATTATACACCCCTCTTGAAGAATCCGCTATTGCTTGGGATCTTTAGCGATTCTGTTGTGCTTAGATGGAATGATCTTAAGATTTGCTCACAAGGGCAGATGTATCAGGATGAGCGACTTGTTTCATTTTCTGAGCTGCAGGACAAATATGGTCTTAACAGAGGGGATTTTTTCAAATTCCTACAGATTCGTAGTTTTCTAGAGTCAAACAATTTATTACTCACCGAATCCATGAACAAAATAGACGTGTTGGAAAGCTGCATGAAAAAGATCGAATTGGTGTATTATATCGAATGATGGTAAACAGAATGCCAGATAATTTAGATGTGCTTGCAGACAAATGGCAAAGAAGTCTGGGGATTGAGAGAGTCGACATACCTACATCTTTAGAGGTGGGCTGTAAGGTATTATTTAACGGCTCACTCAAAAGCCAACATTTCATGTCTATTTTCGACCTGTATTATACACCGTTAAAATTAATGAAATGGAAAGCTCAGAAGGGTATCAATTGCAGTCGCTGTGGATTTCTGGCTGCGGATTCAATTCATATGTTTTTTGTTGCTCGAAATTAATTCAATTTGTAACCA
The DNA here is from genome assembly GCF_964263255.1 of Lissotriton vulgaris. Classification (NCBI taxonomy): domain Eukaryota; kingdom Metazoa; phylum Chordata; class Amphibia; order Caudata; family Salamandridae; genus Lissotriton; species Lissotriton vulgaris. Next base: position 257,690,391 of record NC_141686.1, read on the forward strand.
AAGTGCAAGATTTTTTTAACATTATTTTGGAATTGACTGTTGTACTATCACCTAAATTAATAATATTCGGAATTCAAACCGATCAAGTTGACAAGACTGCTGAGGAAGAAGGTTTTATATTTATAGCTATGTCTGCATATTAATTTTGCATAACTTCATGGTGGCTAGATGCCGATCCACCTACGTTTCATCATTGGCAATCCAAACTGTTAAATATCTATCGGTTGGAAAACGCTGTGTACAAACTTAAGGGCCGTAAAAGAAAGGTTTTTGGCCAAAAATTATGGTCACCAATAACAAACTGGATATAATCAGACTGTCTTTGTATTAATTAGCATTTATTATTCCTTCTTCCTTCTGTCCTCTGCCATATAATCAATGATATACTTAAAAAAAAAGAACTTTGGAGCAGGTGCTTTCAATCGACGTTATTTCCTAACACAGTGCCCCTGGCCACAACTCAGCGCCCCCAAACTCAATACCAGGTCCTCACTACCCTAAAAGCTGCCCCTGTCTGATGCCCAGCTGGTGGTCACCCAAAACATTTAACAACAAGGGGTGGTGATGGACAGAGTTTCTGAATTAAGCAGAATACTCTCACCCAGTCAAGAGATCAGGGCTAGATCCAACACCGTTTTTTAGCTCACTGCACCATCCCAGCTCAGAACCTGGCTATATGCAAATTAGTCTGTTCCTGTCCCAGTGCATGATGAGAACAGGGCAAACCAAACTACCAAGCCAATTCTTACACTGGGAAGGAAACAAGCTTCCTGGGACCGGTTTCTGGCGTCGGCCCGGCTTGCTTGAATCCTGATGGTGCAATGAGCAAGGGACTCACATCTGAGTATACCCTTCCACGCTTATGGTGGACAAAATATTTAACAACAAGGGGTGGTGGTGATGGACAGAGTTTCTGAATTAAGCAGAATACTCTCACCCAGTCAAGAGATCAGGGCTAGATCCAACACCGTTTTTTAGCTCACTGCACCATCCCAGCTCAGAACCTATGCAAATTAGTCTGTTCCTGTCCCAGTGCATGATGGGAACAGGGCAAACCAAACTACCAAGCCAATTCTTACACTGGGAAGGAAACAAGCTTCCGGGGACCGGTTTCTGGCATTTCAGCCGTCGTCGGTCCGGCTTGCTTGAATTCTGATGGTGCAATGAGCAAGGGACTCACATCTGAGTATACCCTTCCACGCTTATGGTGGACTAAATATTTAACAACAACGGGTGGTGATGGACAGAGTTTCTGAATTAAGCAGAATACTCTCACCCAGTCAAGAGATCAGGGCTAGATCCAAGACCGTTTTTTAGCTCACTGCACCATCCCAGCTCAGGACCTGGCTATATGCAAATTAGTCTGTTTCTGTCCCAGTGCATGATGGGAACAGGGCAAACCAAACTACCAAGCCAATTCTTCACCGGAAAGGAGACAAGCTTCCGAGGACCAGTTTCTGGCATTTCAGCCGTCGTCGGCCCGGCTTGCTTGAATCCTGATGGTGCAGTGAGCAAGGGACTCATGTCTGAGTATACCCTGCCACACCTATAGTGGCCAAAAACGATTCAGAAAAGGGGGTGGTGGTGATGAACAGAGTGTCTGAATTAAGCAGACCACTCTTACCCAGTCCAAAGATCAGGGCTTGATCCATCACCGTTATTTAGCTCACTGCACCATCCCAGCTCAGAACCTGGCTATATGCAAATTAGTTTGTCCCTGGCCCAGTGCATCATGGGAACAGGGCAGACCAAACTACCAAGCCAATTCTTCACCGGAAAGGAGACAAGCTTCCGGGGACCGGTTTCTGGCATTTCAGCCATCGTCGGCCCGGCTTGCTTGAATCCTGATGGTGCAGTGAGCAAGGGACTCATGTCTGAGTATACCCTGCCACACCTATCGTCGTTGCCGATTTCAAACACAGTTCCTCAGATTTGAGGTCGACCGCCCTGGCCATGAGGCCAACTCCTCTCCCCATTGTGATAGACAAAATGTAAAAAATGCAGACCTGAAGAGCGTTAGACTCCCCCGCCAGCCTAGTCCCCTTGCCTTCTCATGAGCAAGCACAGCACTCAGTGGTGTAAAAAACTTGAGAGGGGCCCCCCTGCAAAGTACATGGAGGTGCCCCTATTGCCCTTGGGCTCGTGAGGAAATCTCAGGCCAAAGGCCTGCCACCTGGGCACAGTGCTGGGCAGTGCGCGGTGCGTGATTGCGTGCTGCTGAGGGGATCCCCTGGAGCTTTCTTATATACAGTCATTTTAGCGTCATCCCCTCTGATGAAGGCCATTGCGGAAAAGAGAGGACATATGTGATAGGCACGAGAGAGTACTCGGACAAATATAAGTGAGGTACTAATACGTAGAATGGCAGGAGGACATTTTTTCTCTTTTGGTTTCGTACCACCCTCAGCTGCTTCCCATGTTTTGTTATAATTCTGCAAGGCCTTGCCTGAGCTACTGAGGCATGCAGTTACCTGGCAGTTTCCTTCAGGTGCTGCCGCGCCGGAATTTATCTACCGTGTCCCACAGCCAAGGACTATTTTTTAACTCTGTTGCCTATTGGATAACAGTTGTGTGTTATATACTCACCTAACCTTGCAGTTTCGTTGGCACTGGCAAGAAAAGACTGCTGTCTAGCGCCACATAAATTAAGTTCCTTGCTCATCGTAAGTGCAGTATAAACTGTGCATGACACAACACATCCGCCCTGACCCACCATGCATCAGCGCGCGCCAAAGCAAGCACACTAGTATGCCTCAAATATGAACATGCATCTGCACAAGCTTCGCTCCGAGGGGCATTTTAATGGCCCATGCACAGTGCAGGCAAGTGCACGGTGCAGGCTAGTGCACCAACTATGTGCAAGGGAGAAAAATTCAATAGACCTGGCCCTGAGAAAGAAGTGCTGATGCTTAGCATCGGAAAGCACTTGCACAAACTAAGCACTGGTGTATGCCCAAACTTGGGTCCCGTGCTCTTCATGCCACTGGAGTCAACCTATCTGGGCTGATGAGGGGTGAAACCCCGAAATGAGTCCTAGGATGCTTGTTTCCAGTCCAGGGAGGACCTGGCCTGGAAGTTCGAGCTGGACTCTTCCCATTGGGCGCAGGGTCAAGACTGATTTGCATATGGCTAGGTCCAAACTGGAATGGCATGGTGAGCAAAAAGGTCCCAGGCTCTCCATGCCACTGGAGTCGAGCTATCCTGGCTCATGAGACATGAAACCCTGAAACCGGTCTAGGATGCTTTTTTCCAGTCCAGGGAGGACCTGGCCTGGAAGTTCAAGCTGGACTCTTCCCATTGGGCGCAGGGTCAAGATTGATTTGCATTTTGCAAGGTCCTAACTGGAATGGCATGGTGAGCAAAAAGGTCCCAGGCTCTCCATACCACTGGAGTAAAGCTATCCTGGCTCATGAGACATGAAACCCTGAAACCGGTCTAGGATGCTTGTTTCCAGTCCAGAGAGGACCTAGCCTGGAAGTTTGGGCAGAGCTGGACAGTTACCATGAGGCGCAGGGTCTAGACTGATTTGCATATGGCTGGGTTCAAACTGGAATGGCATGCGGAGCACAAAAACTAAGGGGCTTATTTATGAGCCCCTTGCGCCTCTAGAACGTAACTTTTTGTGAAGCTTGCGTGATATTTATCAGAGAGCACTAAGCCACTTTTTTTTGTTTAATGATGCCTGATAAATATCAGTCCCTTTAATGCAGTGTTCTGCGTTAAAGGGGCGTGCAATGGGTGTTGCTGGGGCGCTCCCAGCAACATCCATGGCTTTTTGACACTGCCCCAAATTTACGAGAAATCGTAAATCTGAGGCAGTGCCAAAATCTTACGCCTCCCCAGGGGGAGGCGTAAGCAGGGGCAGCGAGGAGAAATGTCTTTATTCCTCCTCGTGTTTCCTTTTACTATGTGTGCTGTATTCTGCAGTACACGTAGAAAGAGGAAAACCCTCTTGTGATTATTTTTGTACAGAAAGGTTTCTCTTCCTGTACAAAAATAATCATCCCTGCAACGTAGGCACCCTTGCACCATGGTGCAAAGGTGCCTGCGCTGGCGCACGGCAGCCAATTGTGCGCCGGCGCAGGGGAAAAGGGCAGGAATGCACCGTATCTTATAGATACGACGCATTCCTGTCCTTTTCTTTTGGCGTAGGGCAACGCAGCAGGAAGGCCTGCTGCGCTGCCCGACGGCAAAATCTCATGAATGAGGCCCGAAGGATTTAGGCCCAGATTTCTGTACTCGTGTGACTGTATGCAGGCCCGGACTGGCCATAGCTGGCACCGGGCAATCCCCCGGTGCGCCGCAAGGGTGGGGGCCGGTTTTGAGCCCCTGGGGGCCGATTTTGTTATAGGGACGTTTTTGCAGTATAGCTGCAAAATCGACCATGCAACAAAATCGGCCGAAAACCGGCCCTAGCAAAGCGCTCGGCGGCACCTCCCTAGTGGGGAGGGGGGTGGGCCGAACGAGCGCTTTGCCAGGGCCGGTTTTGATTCCCAGTCCGGCCCTGACTGTATGACATTGTTCTGCATTCCGTCCATCATGTATTTCCTTTGCAACAGATTTATTTAGGACTCAAAAACAACCAAAGGATTACTAAACACTGACATCTAAAATTCCAAACCATTGGCTTTACCACCGTTTCTTTTTTAGAGTTTGTAGATGTGTGTGTGAGTAAGAAGAGAGAAGAGGAGAGAGAGGGGGCGAGTGCATGGAGTGGATGGGGAGGAAATGGAACCAAGCTGCAGGTGCAGTACCGACCGCTGTTACTAGGGGGCAGACGGCCTGGCAGCCACCAACTGTTTTGGGGAAATTTGCATACCCAGAAGCCATTGCAAAGCCACAAACTCTTCCGTTTCATTGCTCTGGGTAAAGGAGTCTTTTTAGATGGAAGAATCAGAAGTAGTTTACATGTGTACGTCATTTGATAAGATAACGTTGCATTTTTACTTGTAGTTATGATTGTAAAATCACCATCTTTTTTGTAAGCGGCTTTTATTTTTGATATAAAGGGATCGGAGCTATGAATAGTTGTGACAAGGGAATTTTTTCTTTGCTGTATTGACGGTCATCGCACTTTGAGTGGCAATGATAATCAATTCCTCAAAGGAATTTTTGGACGTTTTTTGTCGAGGCAAAGATATATATATATATATATATATATATATTCACAGAAAAACCATAGGTTATAGACCATATATAGTTAGGAATTAGCATTTACAAAACCTTATTTTACTCACACAAAACCATTGAAATTTCATATATAGTTAGTTGCACTAACTATATATCGCGCACCCGCAATCCATTGCTGATCATGTCACATATTACATCATTCATGACATGGTCAGTGACATCACTGATGACATCACTGATGACATCTCAAATGACATCACTGATGACATCACTGATGACAACATCCAGTGACTGTATGTTTCTGAAAAGTCAAAATATGTCTTACATATTGAAGAATGAGTGGATGTATAAGTGTCTGGATGAAGGATTTAGTAGGTGCATGACTGACTGTATGAGTGAGTGATTAAATGTGTCTCACTGAGTGCATGGGTTAGTGACTAAACTGTCTTAATTTGTGAATCATTATAAAAGTTGTTCTGTAAACTGCTGCTTATGTTGATCAGTAGCTTTATGATTAAGTATATGGGTTAATGATAGGTTACCCAAGTATTTGTATGAGAGAGTGAGTGTGAGTGTGGGTGGCTGTGAGGTGTGTGACTATGTGCATAGATGTGTGAGCAGTTGATTCACTAGATGTATGGGTTCAAAAGTGCATGTGGAAACATCTGTATGGGCAGTTGACTGTGTGCATGAGTGTATTGGTGAGTGAATGGATATCTCAGTGCTACATGTCAAAGTAAGTACATATGTAAAACACAGTACATGTGAGAGTTGACATATATAAATAACTGTGCATAAGAGCCAGTGAATGTGTGAGTGGCTGTATGGATCATTGTGAACTTGTATCAGGGATTGTTTAAGAGAGTAAATATGTGTTAGTATATGTTTGAATAAGTAAAGTGTGTATAACTGTATAGTAGAGGAAATGGAAGTGTGATTGATTCTTTGCATGACTGACTAGGTGTGTGAGTAACTCCATGGATGAGTGACAGTCTGTGAGCATCTATTTACTCTGATTGTTTTTCTAAGATTATATTAGAGTCTGAAGAGGTTCACCGTATTATCACATGAATGATGTCATCAGTGATGTGATTAGTAATGGCAAATAAGATGTCATCAGTGATGTCATCAGTGATGTCATTTGAGATGTCATCAGTGATGTCATCAGTGATGTCATCAGTGATGTCACTGACCATGTCATGAATGATGTAATATGTGACATGATCAGCAGTGGATTGCGGGTGCGCGATATATAGTTAGTGCAACTAACTATATATGAAATTTCAATGGTTTTGTGTGAGTAAAATAAGGTTTTGTAAATGCTAATTCCTAACTATATATGGTCTATAACCTATGGTTTTTTCTGTGAATTTTCAAGGTTTTGTAAATGCTAATTCCTAACTATATATGTTCTATAACCTATGGTTGTTTCAGTGAATTTCATTGGTTTTTTAAAAGCTAATATCAAAACCTTTAAAATGTTTTCTTCTTTAAATCTTAAAATATATTTTACATGTTTTTAATACAATTTTTTTAAAATTATTTTTATTGTTTCGCTCCCGGTCCGCGAACCGGTTAGCTTCCCGTTAGCTCAATTTGGAGCCGTGACCCGGTCCGCGAACCAGTAAACATTCCGTTTGCGTAACTGTCGCGTTAGAAAACAACATCGTGACTGTCAAGACCTAAGTACACTGTTTCTTACCTTTTAGTGATGACTGGTAATCCTGTCGACAGTGTAGAGATTTTCACAGAGACGCAAGGGACCAACTTCCTGAAAACTCTAACTAAGCCTTGCTGACTAAACTTACAGCTAAGCATTAACCAGAACCTTCGGGAAGAGGGCCGGTACTGGACGTTGACTGGAGGGTTGAGTCTTCGACTGTCGACCTGCAGGTTCACAAGAACGATAAAGTTCAGAATCCTATCTATCTGAATAGTATTCCTACTTCTAGTCACCCCTCCCTCCTTGACTCTCAAAGTAATATCTTGCTCTCCCCCATCTGCTTCCTACCTGCGATCAGTCCGGGTCCGTCCACCGTCCAGTATTTCTTTGTCTTGTCGGGAGTGCTGTAGTCTTGGGAATTGTCTTTTAGGGTTTTGAAGTCTGTAATTTTAAACAAGAGAAATATTAGCAGAACTCCTTTCTTCAATAATTCCCTAGTTCAGTCTCTCCTCTTATTCAGATATCTATATCTAAAACTTACTTGAATAAGCTCTTCTTTTAAGATGACTTGTGGTTTCTGATTATTCTCAAGAGTGTCTTTTTCCTAAGGGAATGAAACTCACCACCAAACAACAACTCCTGCAATAACTATCCACTAAGAATTCAGTGGAGGAATACTCTTCGACAAGATTTGTATCTCTGATAAACCTAAAACATAATCTGCGTATCACAATAAATATTCTTGTGAATACCTTTTAGAAATAAAAACAAAATATAGACACCATGAATCTTTAACCAGATCCTGAAATGATTTTGACAGTCTAAATATAAATCAGCATTCAAAAGTTCAAATGAGGGCAGTTTTAGAATAACTCTGTAATCAAAACAGTTATTTCTAAACAATAGCAAAAATTAGCTCAGTTCTCTTTCTTGCGTTGGGCGCCTTAAATTGTCCACGGAAACTTATCTTTTAATTTGAGGTTGAAATCCTAAGCTGCTTGCCGAGTTCTGAAACCTCGCGCTGAAGAAAGCAGTTCTGAAGGCCTTGAAGTCCTATCCCTCGAAGTCTTCCTTGAAGCGCTGGATAGACGTCCACGATGCAGGTTCTCTGGAAACTCCTAAGGCAAAGCGAGGCCTCAGGGAAGGGTGCGGTTTAAATAACCTGCGCACCAAATGCCAACGTGCGCTTGCACGTTGCAACCGCCTTCAGCCCTCCGCGTGCAGCGCGAGCGGAAGACTTTCGGCAGACAGCTGAATGAAAGCGCACGCATTTCCAGCGTGCGAAGGCTGCCGAAAGAAAGCACACGCATCTCTCGCGTGTGAAGACCTTTTCTGATTCTAAATGTGAAAGCTAGGAACTAGTACTTTCAAAAGGCTCACAGGCCTGCCTGCAGTGATATTGTAGAATGAAAGTTACATGCAATTACTATGAAATGCTTTTCATGTAAAAAATGTCTCTGAAAGCAAGTTACCGTTACCAAAGCATATAAATCAGTTACTAAAACACAAACATAAACACAAAAGAGGTGCTGGTGCACGGGAAAGGGGTGGGTTTTTACAGTTGGAAAGAAACCCTTTGTCCAAGGTGTATTTTACTGTTTGGGCATTTGGCAAGTGTCCCCAGGGAGGAACAGATGGGACTGGAGAATCGTGACAGTACTCCCTCCTCAAGATCCCCCCTAAGACTGGTGCAATGGGTTTGGGTTTCTCAGGATGTTGAGTATGAAATCTTTTCAACATTTTGGGAGCATGTTTTAGATTTTCCAAAGGTTCCCAGGACCTTTCTTCCGGACCGTAACCTTTCCAGTCGATCAAATAAAGCAACCTTCCCCTAGATCTCTTGGAATCAAGAATTGTTTTAACTTCATATTCAGGATTCCCCTCTATCTCAATGGAGGAGGGGGGTTGGACAAATCTAGTTTGGGCGTGAAAAGGCTTGATTAACGATACATGGAAAACTGGATGAATTTGAAATTTGGCAGGTAAGGTTAGTCTCATACATACAGGATTTATGATCTTTTCTATAGGAAAAGGGCCTATATACCTTGGATTAAACTTACGATTCCCTTTTAGCTTCAGATTCTTAGTGCTTAACCACACTTTATCCCCAGGTGAATAAAGCGGAGGCTCAGATCTGTGTTTATCAGCAAACCTCTTTTGGTCCTCTTTTGCTTTGGCCAAATTAAAGGCTGCTTGCTCCTGAATAGAGGATAATGTGGAAACATAGTCAGAAATGGCTGGTACATGATTTAGCTCTTTTATCTCTTTAGGAAAAGAATTGGGATGATATCCTAAATTACAGAAAAAAGGTGACATACCAAGGGAAGAATGATCTACATTGTTGTAAGCAAATTCTAGTTGACTTAGAAGAGTTGACCATTCTTCGCCTACATTTGTCAACATGCATCGAATGAACTGTTCTATGGTTTGATTTGTACGCTCAGTAAGACCATCAGTCTGAGGATGATAGCTTGAGGATAAACGTATGTCCATATTAAGGAGAAACCTTAAACTTTGCCACACTCGTGAAATAAACTGGGACCCTCTGTCCGAAATTACCACAGATGGAATACCATGTAAACGGACTACATTTTCCATAATTAAATGTGCTAATTCCATGCTAGTTGGTAGTTTTTTGAGCGGGACAAAGTGAGCCCTGCGTGAAAACTGATCTACAATTGTAAGAATGGTGGTAAACCCCTTCTTGGTGATTGGTAACTCAACAATAAAATCCAGTGAAATAGTGTGCCAAGGTCGAGGTGGTAAAGGTAAAGGATTCAGCAAACCACTTGGACTTTGATGAGATGATTTGTTCTGAATACAAACCCCACAAGTTTCGACATAATGTTGCACATCTTTAAACATAGACGGCCACCAAAAGGTTCTTTTAATTAAATCATAGGTTTTAACCTTACTTGGGTGAGCAGCTAAAGTAGTGTCATGATGGAAGTGTAGAATCTTTTCTTTTAGCGTGTCAGTAGGTACAAAGATGAGGTTTTGCATGAAGAACAAATCATCTCTTTCCTGCAAATAAGGGTGTGACAGTGTCCATACATTAAAGTCTTGCTTTGCTAATTCCTTCTTAATGTCAGATATAACATCACAAACCGTAATACTTGCTTGAAATCGGGATATCGGTATTACAGGTTTTACTTCAGACGGAGGATCTATCACAACCTCTCCCATTCTAGACAATGCATCAGCTTTCAAATTTTCTTTACCTGGTCGATAGGTAATGACAAAATTATAATCATTAAAGAACATTGACCATCTCAGTTGTCTAGCAGATAGAGCCTTGACTGATCTCAAGGCTTGAAGGTTTCTATGGTCCGTATATATTGTCACTGGATGTCTTGCTCCCAGCAAATAATGGCGCCATTCTTCAAATGCGGCCTTTATTGCTAGAAGTTCTTTATCCGCAATGGCATAATTCAACTCTGCTTCAGATAACTTTCTAGAGAAATACGCAATGGGATGCATTTGACCTGTATCCACATGTCTTTGCGACAAAATTCCTCCAACAGCAAATTGAGAAGCGTCAGCTTCCACAATAAAGGGCTGACTGGGATCTGGATGAGAAAGAATTGGAGCTGTAATAAACTTTTTTTTAAGTTTCTGAAAAGCTTCTTCAGCTAGTTCTGTCCACTCGAATTTAACTCCTTTCCTCAACAATCTTGTGATTGGAGTGATTGTCTTAGAGAAATCTTGAATGAAGCGACGGTAGAAATTTGCGAACCCCAAAAAGCTTTGAACTTGTTTTACCGAAGATGGACTGGACCAGGATTCTACTGCTTCAACCTTCTTTGGGTCCATTTCTATCCCCTTGGGACTGATGACATATCCCAAGAACTCAACCTTTGAAGCGTGAAACAAGCTTTTTTCCAATTTAACATACAAAGAATTTGCAAGCAGTTTCTTGAGAATAGCTCGGACCTGTTGTACATGCTCCTCTTCTGAATTTGAAAAGATCAGAATGTCATCTATATAGACAACACAACATACATCAATAAACTCATGCAACACTTCATTTATAAAAAATTGGAAGGCTGCGGGGGCATTGCAAAGACCAAAAGGCATGACTTGGTATTCGAATAATCCAAATTTTGTGCGGAAGGCAGTTTTCCATTCGTCACCCTTTCGTACTCGTACCAAATGGTAAGCTCCCCGTAAGTCCAATTTTGTATAAATGGTTGCTTTCTTGACCTGATCTAGTAAAGTGGGGATCAAAGGCAAAGGATATCGGTTTTTTATAGTCACATTGTTCAAAGCTCTATAGTCTATGCACGTGCGCAATTCACCTCCCTTTTTAGGAATAAAAAAGAGAGCTGAGGAGACAGGAGACTTGGAATGACGAATAAAGCCGTTGGCTAAATACTCATCCAAGTATTCTCTAAGATGAATATTCTCTTTTTCTGTTAATGCATAGATTCGACTACATGGTAGAGTAGCCCCAGGAACAAGATCTATTCTACAGTCAAAGTCTCTGTGTGGAGGTAGAGTATTTGCCTTCTTTTTGTCAAAAACGTCTTGTAGATCCGAGTAAACAGATGGAACCCCTTCTATCGCTAAAACTCTAGATGAGTTAGAAGGAAAGTCAAACCCTTGAATTATTTCTCCTGATTTTTCCAACAGAAAACAGTTATTAACACAATGTGTTGACTGAAAGGTTAAAGTCTGAGATACCCAATCTATACCTGGATTGTGTTTAACCAACCAAGGAATCCCCAAAATTAACTTGAACTGCGGGGCGTCTATGATATCAAATTGTATCCTTTCACGATGAATAGGTGAACAGTCCATCTCAAGGATTTCAGTTTGTTGGCTAATAGGTCCTGAAGTTAACTCCTTGCCATCTACTGCTCTAACTATCTCGGGACAATCCTTTAAAACTGATTCAAAGCCTAACTGAGAGAAAAACCGAGTATCTATAAAGTTTCCCGTAGCTCCAGAGTCTATTACAGCTTCTACCCTTCTAGCTAAAGAGGAAGGCAAAAGGCTTCTTAACTCGACTAGGATACCAAAATGCTTACATCCTAGAGGTGGAACAGTAGAGGCCAAACTAGGAATTACACTCGATGAACCGACCTCATCTTTCATCGAGTTTTCTAGTTTTCCGTCGACTCTTGAGTTAACGCAAGATCAGAGGATTTTACCTTAAATTTGTTAGGTTTAGTAGGACAGTCTCTTACAAAATGTCCAGTCTTGCCACAGTAAAGACATTGATTTAACTTCCGCCTCTTCTCTTTTTCATCTTTAGAGAGCGGACCTCGAACAGTTCCAATTTGCATTGGTTCCACATGATCTGATTTTGAGCCTACCTCCTTGCCTGATGAAGTATTTCTATCTTTAACAAATAAGATTTTATGGTCACTTTTCCCCTTCTCACCCTTTCTCTCACTAAGACGGTGATTCAATTTAATCACAAGATCGATAAACTCGCTGATATCATCGGGAGGTTCCAAGATTTGAGTTACCATGTCTTTCAGATCTTCTCTAAGACCTCTATAAAAAATTGAAATCCTTTTATCATATGGCCAATTAGCCTCTAAAACCAAACGATTAAATTGGGAGATATAGTGAAGGAGATCAGAAGACCCTTGTTTTAAACTCAATAACTCGTTGTCTGCAGACTGCACAAACATATGCTTTGCAAAGATCTTCTTTAGTGCCCGTTCAAAGTTTCTAAAATTATACAAAATTGCATCATCCCTTTCTACAAAAGGGATGGACCAAAGGGCAGCATCCCCTCCAAAATACGATAGCATGAAAGCTACCTTGGAGGAGTCATCAGGAAAGGCTGATTTCTTGGCTAAGAAATGTAGATGACATTGCTGCAAAAAGATGGAAAACTTGTTGCAATCTCCATAAAAACGTTCTGGTGGAGCTAACGGTGTGGGCATTGGGGTAACTACCTGAATCTGAGCTCCTCCCCCTGAGTCTGAAGATGAAGCCTGCACACTAACTGTACTCTGCTGGATTGCCGCTTGCAAGGCGGTCATGTCGTTTCGTAAAGAAACATTCTCATCTCTAATATCCTTTAGAACTGCCGCTATGTCTTGCAGGGATACCTGGTCCATTGCGTCTGGGTGAAATATACTTCTTGGGCTTTGCCTTCTGTCAAGACCTAAGTACACTGTTTCTTACCTTTTAGTGATGACTGGTAATCCTGTCGACAGTGTAGAGATTTTCACAGAGACGCAAGGGACCAACTTCCTGAAAACTCTAACTAAGCCTTGCTGACTAAACTTACAGCTAAGCATTAACCAGAACCTTCGGGAAGAGGGCCGGTACTGGACGTTGACTGGAGGGTTGAGTCTTCGACTGTCGACCTGCAGGTTCACAAGAACGATAAAGTTCAGAATCCTATCTATCTGAATAGTATTCCTACTTCTAGTCACCCCTCCCTCCTTGACTCTCAAAGTAATATCTTGCTCTCCCCCATCTGCTTCCTACCTGCGATCAGTCCGGGTCCGTCCACCGTCCAGTATTTCTTTGTCTTGTCGGGAGTGCTGTAGTCTTGGGAATTGTCTTTTAGGGTTTTGAAGTCTGTAATTTTAAACAAGAGAAATATTAGCAGAACTCCTTTCTTCAATAATTCCCTAGTTCAGTCTCTCCTCTTATTCAGATATCTATATCTAAAACTTACTTGAATAAGCTCTTCTTTTAAGATGACTTGTGGTTTCTGATTATTCTCAAGAGTGTCTTTTTCCTAAGGGAATGAAACTCACCACCAAACAACAACTCCTGCAATAACTATCCACTAAGAATTCAGTGGAGGAATACTCTTCGACAAGATTTGTATCTCTGATAAACCTAAAACATAATCTGCGTATCACAATAAATATTCTTGTGAATACCTTTTAGAAATAAAAACAAAATATAGACACCATGAATCTTTAACCAGATCCTGAAATGATTTTGACAGTCTAAATATAAATCAGCATTCAAAAGTTCAAATGAGGGCAGTTTTAGAATAACTCTGTAATCAAAACAGTTATTTCTAAACAATAGCAAAAATTAGCTCAGTTCTCTTTCTTGCGTTGGGCGCCTTAAATTGTCCACGGAAACTTATCTTTTAATTTGAGGTTGAAATCCTAAGCTGCTTGCCGAGTTCTGAAACCTCGCGCTGAAGAAAGCAGTTCTGAAGGCCTTGAAGTCCTATCCCTCGAAGTCTTCCTTGAAGCGCTGGATAGACGTCCACGATGCAGGTTCTCTGGAAACTCCTAAGGCAAAGCGAGGCCTCAGGGAAGGGTGCGGTTTAAATAACCTGCGCACCAAATGCCAACGTGCGCTTGCACGTTGCAACCGCCTTCAGCCCTCCGCGTGCAGCGCGAGCGGAAGACTTTCGGCAGACAGCTGAATGAAAGCGCACGCATTTCCAGCGTGCGAAGGCTGCCGAAAGAAAGCACACGCATCTCTCGCGTGTGAAGACCTTTTCTGATTCTAAATGTGAAAGCTAGGAACTAGTACTTTCAAAAGGCTCACAGGCCTGCCTGCAGTGATATTGTAGAATGAAAGTTACATGCAATTACTATGAAATGCTTTTCATGTAAAAAATGTCTCTGAAAGCAAGTTACCGTTACCAAAGCATATAAATCAGTTACTAAAACACAAACATAAACACAAAAGAGGTGCTGGTGCACGGGAAAGGGGTGGGTTTTTACAGTTGGAAAGAAACCCTTTGTCCAAGGTGTATTTTACTGTTTGGGCATTTGGCAAGTGTCCCCAGGGAGGAACAGATGGGACTGGAGAATCGTGACAGTACTCCCTCCTCAAGATCCCCCCTAAGACTGGTGCAATGGGTTTGGGTTTCTCAGGATGTTGAGTATGAAATCTTTTCAACATTTTGGGAGCATGTTTTAGATTTTCCAAAGGTTCCCAGGACCTTTCTTCCGGACCGTAACCTTTCCAGTCGATCAAATAAAGCAACCTTCCCCTAGATCTCTTGGAATCAAGAATTGTTTTAACTTCATATTCAGGATTCCCCTCTATCTCAATGGAGGAGGGGGGTTGGACAAATCTAGTTTGGGCGTGAAAAGGCTTGATTAACGATACATGGAAAACTGGATGAATTTGAAATTTGGCAGGTAAGGTTAGTCTCATACATACAGGATTTATGATCTTTTCTATAGGAAAAGGGCCTATATACCTTGGATTAAACTTACGATTCCCTTTTAGCTTCAGATTCTTAGTGCTTAACCACACTTTATCCCCAGGTGAATAAAGCGGAGGCTCAGATCTGTGTTTATCAGCAAACCTCTTTTGATCCTCTTTTGCTTTGGCCAAATTAAAGGCTGCTTGCTCCTGAATAGAGGATAATGTGGAAACATAGTCAGAAATGGCTGGTACATGATTTAGCTCTTTTATCTCTTTAGGAAAAGAATTGGGATGATATCCTAAATTACAGAAAAAAGGTGACATACCAAGGGAAGAATGATCTACATTGTTGTAAGCAAATTCTAGTTGACTTAGAAGAGTTGACCATTCTTCGCCTACATTTGTCAACATGCATCGAATGAACTGTTCTATGGTTTGATTTGTACGCTCAGTAAGACCATCAGTCTGAGGATGATAGCTTGAGGATAAACGTATGTCCATATTAAGGAGAAACCTTAAACTTTGCCACACTCGTGAAATAAACTGGGACCCTCTGTCCGAAATTACCACAGATGGAATACCATGTAAACGGACTACATTTTCCATAATTAAATGTGCTAATTCCATGCTAGTTGGTAGTTTTTTGAGCGGGACAAAGTGAGCCATGCGTGAAAACTGATCTACAATTGTAAGAATGGTGGTAAACCCCTTCTTGGTGATTGGTAACTCAACAATAAAATCCAGTGAAATAGTGTGCCAAGGTCGAGGTGGTAAAGGTAAAGGATTCAGCAAACCACTTGGACTTTGATGAGATGATTTGTTCTGAATACAAACCCCACAAGTTTCGACATAATGTTGCACATCTTTAAACATAGACGGCCACCAAAAGGTTCTTTTAATTAAATCATAGGTTTTAACCTTACTTGGGTGAGCAGCTAAAGTAGTGTCATGATGGAAGTGTAGAATCTTTTCTTTTAGCGTGTCAGTAGGTACAAAGATGAGGTTTTGCATGAAGAACAAATCATCTCTTTCCTGCAAATAAGGGTGTGACAGTTTCCATACATTAAAGTCTTGCTTTGCTAATTCCTTCTTAATGTCAGATATAACATCACAAACCGTAATACTTGCTTGAAATCGGGATATCGGTATTACAGGTTTTACTTCAGACGGAGGATCTATCACAACCTCTCCCATTCTAGACAATGCATCAGCTTTCAAATTTTCTTTACCTGGTCGATAGGTAATGACAAAATTATAATCATTAAAGAACATTGACCATCTCAGTTGTCTAGCAGATAGAGCCTTGACTGATCTCAAGGCTTGAAGGTTTCTATGGTCCGTATATATTGTCACTGGATGTCTTGCTCCCAGCAAATAATGGCGCCATTCTTCAAATGCGGCCTTTATTGCTAGAAGTTCTTTATCCGCAATGGCATAATTCAACTCTGCTTCAGATAACTTTCTAGAGAAATACGCAATGGGATGCATTTGACCTGTATCCACATGTCTTTGCGACAAAATTCCTCCAACAGCAAATTGAGAAGCGTCAGCTTCCACAATAAAGGGCTGACTGGGATCTGGATGAGAAAGAATTGGAGCTGTAATAAACTTTTTTTTAAGTTTCTGAAAAGCTTCTTCAGCTAGTTCTGTCCACTCGAATTTAACTCCTTTCCTCAACAATCTTGTGATTGGAGTGATTGTCTTAGAGAAATCTTGAATGAAGCGACGGTAGAAATTTGCGAACCCCAAAAAGCTTTGAACTTGTTTTACCGAAGATGGACTGGACCAGGATTCTACTGCTTCAACCTTCTTTGGGTCCATTTCTATCCCCTTGGGACTGATGACATATCCCAAGAACTCAACCTTTGAAGCGTGAAACAAGCTTTTTTCCAATTTAACATACAAAGAATTTGCAAGCAGTTTCTTGAGAATAGCTCGGACCTGTTGTACATGCTCCTCTTCTGAATTTGAAAAGATCAGAATGTCATCTATATAGACAACACAACATACATCAATAAACTCATGCAACACTTCATTTATAAAAAATTGGAAGGCTGCGGGGGCATTGCAAAGACCAAAAGGCATGACTTGGTATTCGAATAATCCAAATTTTGTGCGGAAGGCAGTTTTCCATTCGTCACCCTTTCGTACTCGTACCAAATGGTAAGCTCCCCGTAAGTCCAATTTTGTATAAATGGTTGCTTTCTTGACCTGATCTAGTAAAGTGGGGATCAAAGGCAAAGGATATCGGTTTTTTATAGTCACATTGTTCAAAGCTCTATAGTCTATGCACGTGCGCAATTCACCTCCCTTTTTAGGAATAAAAAAGAGAGCTGAGGAGACAGGAGACTTGGAATGACGAATAAAGCCGTTGGCTAAATACTCATCCAAGTATTCTCTAAGATGAATATTCTCTTTTTCTGTTAATGCATAGATTCGACTACATGGTAGAGTAGCCCCAGGAACAAGATCTATTCTACAGTCAAAGTCTCTGTGTGGAGGTAGAGTATTTGCCTTCTTTTTGTCAAAAACGTCTTGTAGATCCGAGTAAACAGATGGAACCCCTTCTATCGCTAAAACTCTAGATGAGTTAGAAGGAAAGTCAAACCCTTGAATTATTTCTCCTGATTTTTCCAACAGAAAACAGTTATTAACACAATGTGTTGACTGAAAGGTTAAAGTCTGAGATACCCAATCTATACCTGGATTGTGTTTAACCAACCAAGGAATCCCCAAAATTAACTTGAACTGCGGGGCGTCTATGATATCAAATTGTATCCTTTCACGATGAATAGGTGAACAGTCCATCTCAAGGATTTCAGTTTGTTGGCTAATAGGTCCTGAAGTTAACTCCTTGCCATCTACTGCTCTAACTATCTCGGGACAATCCTTTAAAACTGATTCAAAGCCTAACTGAGAGAAAAACCGAGTATCTATAAAGTTTCCCGTAGCTCCAGAGTCTATTACAGCTTCTACCCTTCTAGCTAAAGAGGAAGGCAAAAGGCTTCTTAACTCGACTAGGATACCAAAATGCTTACATCCTAGAGGTGGAACAGTAGAGGCCAAACTAGGAATTACACTCGATGAACCGACCTCATCTTTCATCGAGTTTTCTAGTTTTCCGTCGACTCTTGAGTTAACGCAAGATCAGAGGATTTTACCTTAAATTTGTTAGGTTTAGTAGGACAGTCTCTTACAAAATGTCCAGTCTTGCCACAGTAAAGACATTGATTTAACTTCCGCCTCTTCTCTTTTTCATCTTTAGAGAGCGGACCTCGAACAGTTCCAATTTGCATTGGTTCCACATGATCTGATTTTGAGCCTACCTCCTTGCCTGATGAAGTATTTCTATCTTTAACAAATAAGATTTTATGGTCACTTTTCCCCTTCTCACCCTTTCTCTCACTAAGACGGTGATTCAATTTAATCACAAGATCGATAAACTCGCTGATATCATCGGGAGGTTCCAAGATTTGAGTTACCATGTCTTTCAGATCTTCTCTAAGACCTCTATAAAAAATTGAAATCCTTTTATCATATGGCCAATTAGCCTCTAAAACCAAACGATTAAATTGGGAGATATAGTGAAGGAGATCAGAAGACCCTTGTTTTAAACTCAATAACTCGTTGTCTGCAGACTGCACAAACATATGCTTTGCAAAGATCTTCTTTAGTGCCCGTTCAAAGTTTCTAAAATTATACAAAATTGCATCATCCCTTTCTACAAAAGGGATGGACCAAAGGGCAGCATCCCCTCCAAAATACGATAGCATGAAAGCTACCTTGGAGGAGTCATCAGGAAAGGCTGATTTCTTGGCTAAGAAATGTAGATGACATTGCTGCAAAAAGATGGAAAACTTGTTGCAATCTCCATAAAAACGTTCTGGTGGAGCTAACGGTGTGGGCATTGGGGTAACTACCTGAATCTGAGCTCCTCCCCCTGAGTCTGAAGATGAAGCCTGCACACTAACTGTACTCTGCTGGATTGCCGCTTGCAAGGCGGTCATGTCGTTTCGTAAAGAAACATTCTCATCTCTAATATCCTTTAGAACTGCCGCTATGTCTTGCAGGGATACCTGGTCCATTGCGTCTGGGTGAAATATACTTCTTGGGCTTTGCCTTCTGTCAAGACCTAAGTACACTGTTTCTTACCTTTTAGTGATGACTGGTAATCCTGTCGACAGTGTAGAGATTTTCACAGAGACGCAAGGGACCAACTTCCTGAAAACTCTAACTAAGCCTTGCTGACTAAACTTACAGCTAAGCATTAACCAGAACCTTCGGGAAGAGGGCCGGTACTGGACGTTGACTGGAGGGTTGAGTCTTCGACTGTCGACCTGCAGGTTCACAAGAACGATAAAGTTCAGAATCCTATCTATCTGAATAGTATTCCTACTTCTAGTCACCCCTCCCTCCTTGACTCTCAAAGTAATATCTTGCTCTCCCCCATCTGCTTCCTACCTGCGATCAGTCCGGGTCCGTCCACCGTCCAGTATTTCTTTGTCTTGTCGGGAGTGCTGTAGTCTTGGGAATTGTCTTTTAGGGTTTTGAAGTCTGTAATTTTAAACAAGAGAAATATTAGCAGAACTCCTTTCTTCAATAATTCCCTAGTTCAGTCTCTCCTCTTATTCAGATATCTATATCTAAAACTTACTTGAATAAGCTCTTCTTTTAAGATGACTTGTGGTTTCTGATTATTCTCAAGAGTGTCTTTTTCCTAAGGGAATGAAACTCACCACCAAACAACAACTCCTGCAATAACTATCCACTAAGAATTCAGTGGAGGAATACTCTTCGACAAGATTTGTATCTCTGATAAACCTAAAACATAATCTGCGTATCACAATAAATATTCTTGTGAATACCTTTTAGAAATAAAAACAAAATATAGACACCATGAATCTTTAACCAGATCCTGAAATGATTTTGACAGTCTAAATATAAATGAGCATTCAAAAGTTCAAATGAGGGCAGTTTTAGAATAACTCTGTAATCAAAACAGTTATTTCTAAACAATAGCAAAAATTAGCTCAGTTCTCTTTCTTGCGTTGGGCGCCTTAAATTGTCCACGGAAACTTATCTTTTAATTTGAGGTTGAAATCCTAAGCTGCTTGCCGAGTTCTGAAACCTCGCGCTGAAGAAAGCAGTTCTGAAGGCCTTGAAGTCCTATCCCTCGAAGTCTTCCTTGAAGCGCTGGATAGACGTCCACGATGCAGGTTCTCTGGAAACTCCTAAGGCAAAGCGAGGCCTCAGGGAAGGGTGCGGTTTAAATAACCTGCGCACCAAATGCCAACGTGCGCTTGCACGTTGCAACCGCCTTCAGCCCTCCGCGTGCAGCGCGAGCGGAAGACTTTCGGCAGACAGCTGAATGAAAGCGCACGCATTTCCAGCGTGCGAAGGCTGCCGAAAGAAAGCACACGCATCTCTCGCGTGTGAAGACCTTTTCTGATTCTAAATGTGAAAGCTAGGAACTAGTACTTTCAAAAGGCTCACAGGCCTGCCTGCAGTGATATTGTAGAATGAAAGTTACATGCAATTACTATGAAATGCTTTTCATGTAAAAAATGTCTCTGAAAGCAAGTTACCGTTACCAAAGCATATAAATCAGTTACTA
Source organism: Lissotriton vulgaris (assembly GCF_964263255.1). Lineage (NCBI taxonomy): Eukaryota > Metazoa > Chordata > Amphibia > Caudata > Salamandridae > Lissotriton > Lissotriton vulgaris. The sequence goes on from NC_141686.1 coordinate 257,710,895, forward strand.
AAACACAAACATAAACACAAAAGAGGTGCTGGTGCACGGGAAAGGGGTGGGTTTTTACAGTTGGAAAGAAACCCTTTGTCCAAGGTGTATTTTACTGTTTGGGCATTTGGCAAGTGTCCCCAGGGAGGAACAGATGGGACTGGAGAATCGTGACAGTGACGCGTCGCGTCAGCATGACGTTTCGCGTTGTCGCGTAATACGTCATATGATGCGCAAAGTTCGCGTACCCGGAAGCGAACCGGGACGCGGCTCAAAGCGCGTAACGTAAACAGATCAGGTCATGTGACTTGGTAATAACACTTTTCATTGGTTCATTTCACTTTTGGTTTCCTAATGATGTAAGACTAGGTCATGTGATCTAAAATTAACACTTTTCATTGGTTTAGAACTATTGCTTTTCCCAAATGATGAAAACCCCTCCTTCTTTCCTCACTCTGACTTTCATCTTTGTGAGAGAAAGACCCTTTGTTAACAGTGAGCAATGGCTTCATTAGTAGCTTCAGCTGGTTCTTCCCCACCACCTCCACCACATCCTAGGAAGAGAGGACCACCTGCTGAAGTTATAATTCAGCAAGAAGAGGAAGAACAGGAAGAGGAGGAAGAGCAGGAAGAGACGCGGTTTTTGCCAGAGGAGCCCAGGAGGTATCATCGGAAGGAAAACTATATTTGGCAATTTTTTTAATTTCCCGAGGGCCAAAAGAAAGTAAATGCACGCTACGTATTTTGCCTTATCTGTAATGATAGACTGTCCAGAGGGACCGAGAAGAAGTACAGTTACGGCAACTACACAATGCATCGGCACATGAGTAGGTGGCATCCTATCAACTACAGTGCTGCGCAGTTACGTGACGAGCAAGATAATCCCCCTTCGATGGCCAGAAGATCTGTAGTACAGGAAGTGACGGGACCAGAGGCGAGGGAGATGGTCCCAAATATACAAATGAGGTTCGGGGAAGTCAAGCAAGTGTGCGTGCGTTGCAATCAGTTCATTTGCTACAGAGAAAGTAGCATCACTCTAATTAACAGAGCTATTGACAATCATGTTTGCCCGAAACGCTCCAGAGAATAAATTCTTTTTTTTTGTTGCTCCTGTTGAGCCCTTTTCAATGAATCGTTTTCATTTCCCCCCCCCGAAAAAAACCAAAAAAAATATAAAAACGTTCAGAAAATACAAAAAAACTAAAAAAATGTTCAGAAAAATAATGAAAAAAATATAAAACAACAAAAACAAAAAAAAAAAGTTCTTTTCAGAACTACCTCCCTGTTATAAAAAAATTGGTAGAATATTTGGAACTCTGCCAACCTCTATTTCTCTTAGTTCGCTTCCCGGTTCGCTCTCCGGTACGCGAACCGGGAGCGAACCAAATTTTTTTTTTTTAAAAAAAGAACAGTAAGTATAAGGGAAGGAAACAGACAGTTATGTTAAAAGAAAGACAGCTATAGGGAGTAAACAAGAGATACTGTTACCCGCAATCCACTGCTGATGATGTCACATATTACATCATTCATGACATGGTCAGGTGATGGATTTGGGCCCAGATCTTTTGACTGGGGTGAATGTGTGACATTGATCCACATTCGGTCCATCACCTGTTTTGTTTGCAATTAAGTGGTTTGGCCACAGAGGATTAAAATGTCACCAATTGATACCATTGGTGAAAACCTTTATGCATTTGCCAAAACCTGACCTGTTAATTGTGCACTGTGGAGGTAAGGATTTGGGCACTTTGACTGGAGTAGGTCTGGAAATGCTTTTAAAGGACACCTTTGAGCAATTAATGGCACTTTTTCCTCAAACTGCCTTAGTATATTCAAATATATGCCAAAGACAGAAATGGAGGTGGTCCAACCAATTTTGTCCACAAATTGTGAAGTCGAGGAAGCATGTAAACAAATCTGTTTCAGCGTACATGAGAGACCATGGAATGGGCTCCATGTACAACAATAACTTGCGTTACTACATGCAAGATATCTACAGAGGAGATGGAGTTCACTTCTCAGATGAGGGCAACAGAATTTTCATTCTGAATTTAAGACTGTGCATTGGTACCTACTTATAAGTACCTAAACGTACCATAATCCCAAAAGCTCTTCTCAGAGCTACCCTACATCTGATCACTCACAATTATTATTTTTTTCTAACTTTTTTCACTAATTTTCAACAAAGTACGCTCCCCGGGGCGCTACCCGGTACGCGAACCGGAAGCTAACCTCGCGGAATTTCATAAAAAAATGTTTTTTTTCGCACATATAAGCCTCCTCAGCCACCCTCAGAAAACCTAGGGGGTCAAGATAAGTCTACCGTGCCCCCTTCTACCCATTCTGAACATTATTTGCCCTCCATCTTGTATCTTAATGCGACCGAAACACAAAATGGTGGACTCCCGTAATGCTTAAGGTTCGCGTACCGGGTCGCTCCCCGGGAAGCGCACCATCAAAAAAGGTGGGAAAGTAATTTACAGAAAAAAGACTGGAGACACTCTCACCAAATATAGATTAGCTCATACTACATACCAATCCCTTTCATTTTCACAAATTTGATTGAAATTCCATTTAGCCATTTAGCCTGTAGACCTCTCTAAATACCGTGAGGTAAATTACTTCACAAAACACATCTGAAGTGTTGGAATTGACAACCAATGAAAATGTTACTTTCATTTTCTACTTTTATTACCTGACATTTGATTGGTTATATACCTGAATATATATAATGGAAGAGAAGGAAACACAGCCATTTTGACTACTACTTCTTGTTGTATATTTCATTTGGATTTTCACTAATCACTTCAACTTCTTTGTAAAGGTAAGTTGTTATTTTTAAAACTGAAGTATATTGTGCACTATAAGTAAATATGGTAAACTTTTTCTGATAGTTATATACTATCCCTCTGTAGTAGTTATAGATTTAGATAGACTTCTCTGTTATAGTTATGGATGGAGTTAGGCTTCTCTTGTATAATTATGAATTTACTTACGTTAAATCACATACACTTTTTTATATTCCTACTTCCACTCTGATACTATACACTGCCCAAAGATAAATTCACTGATAAAAACTGCCTATCTAAAATTAATCCCAACAGTGCCCTATCTCTACTAATATATATTTTTTTATCCAAATTTCAGGCAAAATGGAAGGCGAACACAAAGTTTCATTTCTTATTGACCTGCAAGAGAGCAGCCAAGAAATAATTGATCCAGATATAGAATTTATGGATGAAACTTGGGACCAAGAACTACTGCAATGTGTGCAAGCAGTAGATGACCTCCTTCAAAATGAGGACATTTTACACCCTCACAGATTACAAACTATGTTCAATGAAAATAATGACATTTCAGACAGTGAAATGTTAGAAAGTTTATTAAATTTTGAAACACAATCACAATAATAAAAAAATTGCTTAAAAAATAAAGAAATTAAAAAATAATCAAAAAAACCACCAATCAATTAACATACAGTATTTGGAAACTCTATCATTCTTTTTTCCTTATAGTACGCTCCCCAGAACGCTTCCCGGTTCGCGAACCGGGCGCTCACCACGCAAAAAAAATTTTTTTTTTTTTTTTCGCCCTGCGCGGCCCTTTTAAAACCTTCACATAAAACCTAGGGGGTCAGGGAGGATCTACTATGCCCCCTTATGGTCATTTCCCCCTTTTTTTTGGCCTCCTCTTGTCTCTCGATCCTACCGAGAGACAAGATGGCGGCCGCTCCGGACTGTTTAGAATGTTGACACCGAAGAGCCAATCAGCTTCGCTCCGCGAAGTTCCGTTACGCATTAAGTACGCGAACCGGAGCGCTGCCCGGAGCGCGCTTACAGATATATATCTTTTTTTGAACGTTAATTTCTCAAAACCACTGGAGCACATATATTGAGACCTAGCAAAGGCACATCGGGCTAACAGTCCCTACAATTTTGCCAAGTTTCGTGCAAATCCATTCAACCGATCGGGCTAAAAGTGAGGACAACTGCCCTATGGAAATTAACATTGGAAAAACGCGTTTTGGGACCCCCCTTTTTTCTCGGCCCCCCCTTGACGAACCCCCCCCAAATTTTCAGGGGCTGCTCAGAAACAAAATGTTCCATTTTCCTGAAAATTTCAGCCAATTCCGTCCACAAACGCCAAAGTTATTAGACATAGAATTTTCAAAAATCCCATAGGGAAAAAATCCTAACTATATATACCTACTGGCGACTGCCAGTAGGTAATATATATATATATATATATATATATATATATATATATATATATATATATGAATTCCAACCGGAAAGTTTGTGCAACGCCTTCACACAAAACCCAGTGCGCAGACACAGGTGAATGAATCCACAGCCAGACTTTCTAGGATATTCTTCTTCCTTTATTGCATTTTAAAGTGCAGAGGTGCCACACACTGCCAAACAGACGCGTTTCGGGCGTGAACGCCCTTGCTCACTGTCAGCGGGTAAGCGGTTTGCAATCCATTTAAATAATACATTTCTTAATTGCTTCATCGCGCCAAAAACTCCACTAGAGGTCGAGTGACATAGATAGAGGACTACAATGAATACTAAGTGCTGATGCACCTTGTAATTAGTTCGGCCATTTTAGAATGGTAAAAATATATAACCAAAACATGTCATTACTGTTCAGTGCTTAATGTGATAACAATTCGTAAGAATCAAAATTGCTATTACGGACCAGGGTACATGACTGAAAGGAAATATCAGATCTAAAGTGCAAATGCATAAATACTGTCACAGTGCAAATATTATATGTGCAAATACGCAAGATTTTTTTCCTGTGCAAATACGCAACATATTATCTGTACAAATACGATTATAAACAATCTTTATAAATTCATTTATGTACACAATTTTAAAATCAATTCCTTCAAATATGTTACTTGTACCCTTATTCATAGTTATCACTTTTCTCTAAAGAAAGGGAGATTCCATTGGTTATCACATTTTACAATACTTCACATATTATGTCCTCTATTATTGCAATCATTTCACTTGACCCGTGGAATTTAAGATTGCGGATCAATACTTTGGCATAGTAGATATTAGACATCTTAAGAATAATGTATTACCATATCGCTTAAAAAGTTCAAAGAAAATTATTAAAGGTGAGGGAGTGCTGAGATGTCCTACTTGGATAGACAGGAAGACATCAAGGGGTATGGGAAACAAAAATAACTTACTAAGCCGTTTCAGTTATATTAAAATATGCTGTCGCATAAGGTTCCATTTTTACCCACACGTGAAACAGGATGGTACATACAATATTGTACAAGTTGAAGCCATCAGTCCCGACTTCCCTATGGAGTAACAATAAAATGGAGTAATCAGCTTTCAATGGTCACAGTGGGATTTAGGGAAAAGAGAAAAGAGAAAAGAAAATAGCGTTCAGCAAAAATTGTCAATACGTATATATATATATATATATATATATATATATATATATATATATATATATATATATATATAGATATATAGATATATTGATATAGATATATATATTACCTACTGGCGATCGCCAGTAGGTAGTTATAGTTAGGATTTTTTTCAATGTTAAATCTCAATATTCTATTTGGAATAACTTTGGCGCCGGTTGACGAATCTGCCTGAAAATTTCCTCAAAATGGCCTCGTCGAGCTACGGTCCTTCCCTAAAAGTTTGGGGGGGGATGCGTCAAGCGGGGGCCGAGATAAAAGGGGGGTCCCAAAACACGTTTACCCATGTTAATTTCCATAGGGCGGTCGACCTCACTTTTAGCCCGAACGGCTTAATGGATTTACACCAAACTTGGCAAAATTGTAGGGACTGGTAGCCCGATGTGCCTTTGCTATGTCTCAAGATATGTGCTCCAGTGGATTTTGAGTAATTTAGGTTAAAAAAAAAATATATATATATATATAAGCGCGCCCGGTACGCGTTCCGGGGAGCGCTCCGGGCGCGACTTGTGCGCAGAAAGCTGATTGGTTCTTGGGTGTCTGTAAACATTCGAAACAGTCCGGAGCGGCCGCCATCTTGTGTCTCGGTAGGATCGAGACACAAGAGGTGGCCAAAACAAAGGGGGAATTGACCATAAGGGGGCAGGGTAGACCCCCCTGACCCCCTAGGTTTGATGTGGGGGCTATAAAAGGGTCCCGCTGGGCAAAAGATTTTTTTTATTTTTTTCGATTTGCACGGGGGGAGCGCCGGGTACGCGCACCGGGGAGCGCACCGGGGAGAAAAGAGAATGGCAGAGTTAAAAATGTAAGTAATTTTATATAAATGGGAGGTAGTTCTGAAAATAACAGTTTTTTTTCTTTTTGTTGTTTTATATATATTTTTTTGTTTTGGGGAATTATTTTTTTTTTGGATTTTCAGAACAATTTTATATTTTTTTTGTAGTTTTTCTGGGGTGAAACAAAAGACAGGGAATTGCAAACAGCTTAACTGGAGCAAAAAAATAGAAAAAAATTAAGGTTGCTTGCTGCAGTGATGGTTGTCTGCAGCTCGATTAAGTAAAGTGATGCTCTGCTCACCATAAGATATAGTTTTGCTGCAATATATGCAAACAAATTTAAATTTGGGAAATTTGGTTTGAACATTAGGGACCATCTCCCTAGCCTCTTCACCGGATGGAGTGGGTTGGTTGGAGGTGCTGGAAGTAGAAGGTTGGGGAGGGTTCAAGGTCAGTTGCCTGACTTCTGCTCTTGAATAATTGTTTGGGGGCTTCCTCTGCATGTGCCTTATCATCGTGTGGTTCCCAAACGAATATTTTTTATTTGGGTTCCCTCTTCACAGATCTTGGTCACAGATGAGGCAAGTGACCTTTGCTGCATTTACTTTCTTGGCACCCCTTGGCATTTTGAAAAACTCCCAAATAAAATGTTCTTTGGGTTTGTATGGGGGAGTGTCCTCAGGCAGATATTGCCTCTCCTCCTGCTCCTCTTCGTCCTCCTCTTCTTCATGACCACCAATGTGGTCTTGTGGTGGTCGTTGTGGTGGTGGTGGAGTTGGTGGTGGTCCAGATGCACCTGCAGCTGCTACTACTGAAGCCATTTCTCACAGAATACAGGACTTCTTCACTCAAACAACAAAGTGAAAATGAGGAAAAAAGGTGGGGTCATTCATCATTTGGAAAACAAAACTGTTGTGAACCAATCAAAAGTGTTATTTTCAGGTCACATGACCCGACGCACTTACGCTACGCGCCCCGGGGCGCGTCGCATAAGCATGTCGAATGCTTCCGGGTGTGTTTACGCCGTGCGTATGACGCGGCTACGCGATACGTCACGATCATGTTTTCGTTCGCGACATTGGCGCTAACGGGACGCTTCCCAGTTCGCGCACCGGGGCGCTTCAAATAAGTACGCTCTCCGGGGCGCTCACCGGGGTGCGCACCGGGAGCGCTCCAAGGCAAAAAAAGTTTTTTTTAAATTTTTTTAAAAAAAGGGAAAAATTGTAGGGACTGGTAGCCCGATGTGCCTTTGCTATACTCAAGTGGTTTTTACGAAAATTAATTTTCAAATAAATATATATTGTGCTACATTGGGCTATATATATGATAGAGCCCAAATGTAGCCCAATGTAGCCCAATGTAGCCCAAAGATGGCCACCGGAGACAAAAAAAAACAAATGTAGCCCAAATATCAGCCATATGTAGCGCAACTATAGCCCAATGATTGAATATACCAGAGTGTTCTAAAGAACAACTAGAGCGTTAACAGTCTTACTTATAAAGTGAGACTTATAGTTAGGAATTAGCATTTAAAAAACCTATGAAATTCACTGAAAAAACCATAGGTTTCACACCAGTTATAGTTACCTGGAAATTTTACTGACATAAAACCATTGAAATTTATATACACATCCACTCATTCACCTACAGTTCTATATAGTCATTCATACATATACTCACTTATCATATGTAGTGAGACACCTTTACATCCGTTAACACACCAACAGTCTTCCAAAAGTTATTCACACACATACTCACACATGCAAATAAACTATTGAACATCCATTTATTTGCATATACAGCTATACACACACTAGCACATTACTTCTAAGGAAACTTACACAATCACTTATAGAAACACATACTTTTTTTATCAGGAACTCTTTCAATCTCTCACTCTCATATATACTCACTTATATACATCAATACTCACATATAATAGATTAAAACATATGTAGTTACTCATAAAGACACTAGTGAGACAGTCATTCACTCACTAACACACACATATACACACTCTTCCACCCATATAGTCCTGCACATATGCTGTCTTCAAAACACATACAAACAGTGAGTTAGTCATTGATGCATCTATGTGCTAAGTAACACTCCCACAAAACCATACAGACACTCATACTGATACTAAAAAAAACATCTAATAACACATATACACACACATGTAGCTACTCACCAACCCATGCAGCCACTTATACACAAAGTGAAACACTGATACAAACATTTAAATATTTAAACAATACTCGCTAATATATGTATTCACTGAGATACACTTAATAAGCCAGTTAACCAATAATTTTTTTTAAAAAAAACATCCATAAAGACACTTATTTAAACATTTATTCTTCCATCGACCTTTACATATCCATACTAATATAATAAAGAGAGAGCCAAAAACCTTTGAGGCGGGTAATCTCAGGAACCACAGCACCAATCACAACACCCAATACAGCGTTGGAAAGGGCAGTTGCATCAGAAGGACATATGCTGTGCTATGCAGACTCCCACCATATACACTTAAAAAGTAAAAGAACCGTGCCAGCAAAGTAGTCCCTTGTGGGCGTGTCTGCGTTGTGCTGTGGGCTTGTGCTGGGGGGGCGTGACAAATGCTGGGGGCGTGTGGTACGTTCCGCCCTTCGGGCTGGACTGTTCCCATGAGGCACAGGGTCAAGGCTGATTTGCATATGGCCATGTCTGAACTGGGGTGGTGTGGAGTGCAAACAAACGATGGATTTAGGCCCAGATCTCTGTACGGGGGTGAATGTATGACATTGTTATGCATTCTGTCCATCAACTGTTGTTTTTGCATTTGTCACCCCGGGTGGGATGGGTATGCTCAGACGTGAGTCCCATGCTCTCCACACCACTGGAGTCAAGCTTTCCTGGCTGAAGTTGGCTGATAGCCAGAAAATGGTCTGTGGGAGCTTGAGGCTGGTCCAGGAAAGACATGGCTTGGCAGTTCAGCCTGGATTGTTCCAATGAGGCACAGGTCAAAGCTGGGGTCAAGGCTAATTTGCTTATGGCCATGTCTGAAGTGGGGTGGTGTGGAGTGCAAAAAAATGATGGATTACATCATATCTGTATTGGGGTGAATGTATGACATTGTTCTGCATTATGTCCATCAACTGTTGTTTATACATTCTGCCCTTCATGCCATGTCTCATATCGTGGGCGGGTGCGGGGCGCGTTGTGTCAAATATTTCATTGTTTTTTCTTCCCAGGTTCTGTACATTCCAGCCCCGGGTGTTCACCCTGCTCCCTTTAAATACCCCTGTACCCCATAATCAAAACCCACCCTTACTCCTTAAAATACCCCAACACCGTTAAACACTAACCCATCTTAACCCTATAAATATACCCTGTACCCCAAAAACCCAAACTTATACCTAATTCCTAAAAATACCCCTATACCCCAAAACCCAAACCTAGCCCTGAACCCTAAAAATACCCCTGCACCCCAAAACCCAAACCTAGCCCTGAACCATAAAAATAACCCTGTACCCCAAAACCCAAACCTACCCCTGAACCCTAAAATACCCCTGTACCCGAAAACCCAAACCTAGCCCTGAACCCTTAAAATACCCCTATACCCCAAAACCCAAAACTACCCCTGAACCCTAAAAATACCACTATACCCCAAAACCCAAAGCTAGCCCGGAACCCTAAAAATACACCTGTACCCCAAAACCCATACCTATCCCTAAAAGCTAAAACTACCCCTGTACCCCATAACCCAAAACTATAGTTGAACCCTTAAAATGCCCAAACACCCCAAAACATATACCCCTATACCTATACTTACCTTATCCGAACATTAAAAAAACATGCTTTTACCATTCATGCATTTACAATGAATTTCTTTGTAAATGTATGCGTGGTAAAAGCATATAAAATGTAATGCCATACATGGCATTGCGGAGTCATGGTACTTTCATAATGAATGTATGCGAAGTGATGGTCTGAGTAATGGGTGTTTACTCTCCCTCGGTAAGTACATTAGTGGCACGGCGGCCCACATCTCCAGCAACATACTCATATTTTTTCACCACCGATTTGAAAAATGCACAGGTCTCTCTCATTGATGGCCAGCACCGACATACACTTTTAGACACACCTCCCGCCACAAGTTCTAGAATTGCGAACTTTAGAGCTGGGGAGCTACGTTCGAATCTTGGCATCAGGTCAACATCCTGTGATTCCAGGCAAATTGCTTTGTCTCCCCCTGCCTACCACAAATTAGTGTTTTCTCCTGTAATGTAAATTGTGCTTATGCCATGTTGTCGAGTTCGCGCTATATAATATTGCAAGGAAAAATAAAGTAAGGAAACTCGAGTTCACACACTATTGAATGCGCACACTTAATTGCATCAGCAGTGCACTGTGAATCGGAGCGTTTCACAGGCCTGTCACAGATAAGAAATGCTATCAAAACGAAATCCTACAAAACAATATACTACTGGCCGGCAGCAATTCATACCCGGACAACGTCGGGACGGGCTGCTAGTACATATATAACGATTCAGAAAAGGGGGTGGTGATGAACAGAGTGTCTGAATTAAGCAGACCACTCTTACCCAGTCCAAAGATCAGGGCTTGATCCATCACCGTTATTTATCTCACTGCACCATCCCAGCTCAGAACCTGGCTATATGCAAATCAGTCTGTCCCTGGCCCAGTGCATCATGGGAACAGGGCAGACTAAACTACCAAGCATAAGAATTGGCTTGGTTGCCCGAGAGCATTCTGGGAACTGTAGTGTCACTGTTCAAACCCTGGATGGGTGCACGGATCAAACTGCTGGATGAAAGAGAACTTGGATAGAACTCCGCTGGCGAGACTTGCCCTCGATCCTAAGCCGCTGTCCACTACAGTTCCCAGAATGCTCTTGGGCTTGTAATATTTAAAATAGAACTGTGAGTGGACCACATGCACTTCCTTTGCCACGCCTCTAAGGAAGAAGATATTTACTTCGAAACGCGTCAGGCGGATGGTAATCTAGGGCTGCATGGATGCAGTTAGCGGGACTCTGCCCATACCTAATAAAGGTTTAACCTTCGATGCTGTTGTCTGAGTGCTGCTTGCCAGGTGGGCACTTTGGAGCGAACATATATATATATATATATATCTATATATATATATATATATATCTATATCTACTAGCAGCCCGCCCCAGAAGGGGGCTGGGGGCTGCATTTTTAGGCTGGGGCCAGAAGGTGACTGGGGCAGCATGTTGTCGAGCGGTGCACCCGCCAACTCCCTCCCGCCCCCCGCCTCCAGCCTCCCGCCCCCCCGCCTCCAGTCCCCCGCCCCCTGCCTCCAGCCTCCCGAGTACCGCCCGACTCCCTCCAGCCCCCGCCTATTTACTTTTCTTACCTGACCCGCCGCTCCTCCTCTTCATGTCACCACCACTGCACCGCCGCCTCTTCATGTCGTCGCCGCCGCTACTCACTGCACCACTGCACCTCCGTCCTGCCGCTCCTCCATGACGACGCCGCTCCTCCATGACGCCGCCGCTCCTCCTTCGTCATGACGCACGTCGCGTCGCGGCCAGCGCTAGGTCCCGGCCGGCGCTACTTTCAGGGGACTACTTTGTTTTGTAAATTAATTTTTTTATTTTGCTTTTTTAAAAAAATTTATATAGCCTATGTCCATCTACACACCCTGACATTTTCAAAGATGTATCGGGTGTGTAGATTGGCGCTGTGGTTCCCGAGATTACCTTGCCAAAAGGTGCAAGTTCTCTCTTTATAATAGTACAAGTATTTCTACATGCTAAAATGCATATAGTCATTTCACAAAAGTGAAAATAGCTTCCAGCAAGCAGTGAGAGAGGTGATGATTTTGAGATCAAGCCCCTGCAAACCATTATGGGATGAGATTAGCAGTGGGAAGTGAATATTATAGTATCCAAATAATTCTACAAAGAGCTGCAGTTCACCTCGTTCTCCCCAGTTGTACCCAAGAGGCAAATGCAATAGCATTTAAAATATTATACATCAAGCTGCAGTTCACCTCATGGTCCCTAGATGTCCCTGATGAGGCAAATGCAATAGCATTTAAAATATTACACATCAAGCTGTAGTTCACCTCATGTCCCTAGATGTCCCTGATGATGCAAATGTAATAGCATTTAAAATATTATATATCAAGCTGCAGTTCACCTCGCCGTTCCTAGATGTCCCTGATGAGGCAAATGCAATAGCATTAAAAATATTATACATCAGGCTGCAGTTCACCTCGTCGTCCCAAGATGTCCCTGATGAGTAAAATTCAAAAACATTGAAACCCTTTCATGAATGCTAAAAATTATGCTACGCTTCTCCCATAATGCTTTGCAGGGCCTTTTAGTTGTATTTTTGCCCATAACTGTGCTTGGGGTGGTTCTAAGAGAATGGGACCTCCACTGAATTACTATTTAAAGGGAGCAGGAATGTATAGAACCTGGGAAGAAAAAACAACACTCGTGACGGAATGCCCCCAGCGATTGTCACTCCCCCAGCACACACCCACAGCACAATGCAGACACGCCCACAAGGGACTACTTTGCTGGCACGGTTCTTTTACATTTTAAATGTATATGGTGGGCGTCTGCATAGCATATGTCCTTCTGCTGCAACTGCCCTTTCCAACGCTGTATTGGGTGTTGTGATTGGTGCTGTGGTTCCCGAGTTTACCTGGCCAAAAGGTGCAAGTTCTCTCTTTATAATAGTAGTATAGATATATATATATAGACTAGCAGAACGTCCCGACGTTGTCCGGATATGAATTGCTGCCGGCCAGTAGTATATTGTTCCGTAGGATTTCGTTTTGATAGCATTTCTTATCTGTGACAGGCCTGTGAAATGCTCCGATTCACAGTGCACTGCTGATGCACTTAAGAGTGCGCGTTCAGTAGTGTGTGAACTCAAGTTTCCCTACTTTATTTTCCTTGCAATATTATATAGCGCGAACTCGACAACATGGCATAAGCACAATTTACATTACAGAAGAACACATTCATTTGTGGTAGGCACGGGGAGACAAAGCGATTTGTCTGGAATCACAGGATGTTGAGCTGATGCCGAGATTCGAACGTAGCTTCCCATCTCTAAAGTTTGTAATTCTAGAACTTGTGGTGGGAGGTGTGTCTAAAAGTGTATGTCGGTGCTGGGCATCAATGAGAGAAAGACTCCTTTGCTGGAGCAGCTGTGCGCACAATAAATACCTATAACATAACATAACATAACATAACCTGTGCATTTTTCCAATCGGTGGTGAAAAAATATGAGTATGTTGCTGGAGATGTGGGCCGCCGTGCCACCAATGCACTTATGGGGGAGGGTAAACACCCATTAATCCGCAACTTTCTTTCCGCATCCCATCACTCCGCATACTTTCATTACGAAAGTACCATGACTCCGCAATGCCATTATAACGCGTGGCATTACATTTCATATGCTTTTACCAAGCATACATTTACAACGAAATTCGTTGTAAATGCATGAATGATAAAAGCATGTTTTTTTAAATGTTTGGATAAGGCAAGTATGGGTATAGGGGTATATGTTTTGGGGTACTGAGGTATATGTTTTGGGATGTTTGGGTATTTTAAGGGTTCAGATATAGTTTTGGGGTCTGGGGTACAGGGGTATTTTTAGGGTTCAGGGCTAGGTTTGGGTTTAGGGGTAGAGGGGTATTTTTAGGGTTCAGGGGTAGGTTTGGGTTTTGGGGTACAGGGGTATTTTAAGGGTTCAGGGCTAGGTTTGGGTTTTGGGGTACAGGGGTATTTTTAGGGTTCAGGGCTAGGTTTGGGTTTTGGGATACAGGGGTATTTTAGGGTTCTGGGCTAGGTTTGGGGTTTGGGCTACATGGGTATTTTTAGGGTTCAGGGGTAGATTTGGGTTTTGGGGTACAGGGGTATTTTAAGGGTTATGGGCTTGGTTTGGGTTTTGGGGTACAGTGGTATTTTAGGGTTCAGGGGTAAGTTTGGGTTTTGGGGTACAGGGGTATTTTTAGGGTTCAGGGGTAGGTTTGGGTTTCGAGATACAGGGGTATTTATAGGGTTTAGGGATAGGTTTGGGTTTTGGGGTACAGGGTATATTTATAGGGTAAAGATGGGTTAGTGTTTAAGGGTGTTGGAGTATTTTATAGAGTAAGGGTGGGTTATGATTATGGGGTGCAGGGGTATTTAAAAGAGGGGTTGGCGGAGTTGGCGCGAACTTGGTACAATAAATCCGCAATATTTCGTTCCGTCAGATTTCCAATTATTAAAACAGAAACCTCCTATATTCAAGGTAAAATAACAAGTATTTCTACATGCTAAAATGCATATAGTCATTTCACAAAAGTGAAATTAGCTTCTAGAAAGCAGTGAGAGAGGTGATGATTTTGAGATCAAGCCCCTGCAAAGCATTATGGGACGAGATTAGCAGTGGGAAGTGAATATTATAGTATCCAAATAATTCTACAAAGAGCTGCAGTTCACCTCATAGTCCCAAGTTGTCCCTGATGAGGCAAATGCAATAGCATTTAAAATATTATACATCAAGCTGCAGTTCACCTTGTGGTCCCTAGGTGTCCCTGATGAGGCAAATGCAATAGCATTTAAAATATTACACATCAAGCTGCAGTTCACATCGTCGTCCCTAGATGTCCCTGATGAGGCAAATGCAATAGCATTTAAAATATTATACATCAAGCTGCAGTTCACCTTGCCGTCCCTAGAAGTCCCTGATGAGGCAAATGCAATAGCATTTAAAATATTATACATCAAGCTGCAGTTCACCTTGTCGTCGCAAGATGTCCCTGATGAGTAAAATTCAAAAACATTGAAACCCTTTCATGAATGCTAAAATTATGCTAATCTTATCCCATAATCCTTTGCAGGGCCTTTTAGTTGTATTTTTACCCATAACTGTGCTTGGGGTGGTTCTAAGAGAATGGGACCTTCACTGAATCACTATTTAAAGGGAGCAGGAATGTATAGAACCTGGGAAGAAAAAACAACACTCATGACGGAATGCCCCCAGCGATTGTCACGCCCCCAGCACACACCCACAGCACAATGCAGACACGCCCACAAGGGACTACTTTGCTGGCATGGTTCTTTTACCTTTTAAATATATATGGTGGGCGTCTGCATAGCCTATGTCCTTCTGCTGCAACTTCCCTTTCTAACGCTGTATTGGGTGTAGTGATTGGTGCTGTGGTTCCTGAGATTACCCGCCTCAAAGGTTTGGGCTCTCTCTTCATTATATTAGTACTAGGAGCCCGTCCCGACGTTGTCCGGGTATGAATTGCTGCTGGCCAGTAGTATATTGTTTTGTAGGATTTCGTTTTGATAGCATTTCTTATCTGTGACAGGCCTGTGAAATGCTCCGATTCACAGTGCACTGCTGATGCACTTAAGAGTGCGCGTTCAGTAGTGTGTGAACTCGAGTTTCCCTACTTTGTTTTCCTTGCAATATTATATAGCGCGAACTCGACAACAAGGCATGAGCACAATTTACATTACAGAAGAACACATTCATTTGTGGTAGGCACGGGGAGACAAAGCGATTTGTCTGGAATCACAGGATGTTGAGCTGATGCCGAGATTCGAACGTAGCTTCCCATCTCTAAAGTTTGTAATTCTAGAACTTGTGGTGGGAGGTATGTCTAAAAGTGTATGTCGGTGCTGGGCATCAATGAGAGAAAGACTCCTTTGCTGGAGCAGCTGTGCGCACAATAAATACCTATAACATAACATAACATAACATAACCTGTGCATTTTTCCAATCGGTGGTGAAAAAATATGAGTATGTTGCTGGAGATGTGGGCCGCCGTGCCACCAATGCACTTATGGGGGAGGGTAAACACCCATTAATCAGCAACTTTCTTTCCGCATCCCATCACTCCGCATACTTTCATTACGAAAGTACCATGACTCCGCAATGCCATTATAACGCGTGGCATTACATTTCATATGCTTTTACCAAGCATACATTTACAACGAAATTCGTTGTAAATGCATGAATGATAAAAGCATGTTTTTTTAAATGTTTGGATAAGGCAAGTATGGGTATAGGGGTATATGTTTTGGGGTACTGAGGTATATGTTTTGGGATGTTTGGGTATTTTAAGGGTTCAGATATAGTTTTGGGGTCTGGGGTACAGGGGTATTTTTAGGGTTCAGGGCTAGGTTTGGGTTTTGGGGTACAGGGGTATTTTTAGGGTTCAGGGGTAGGTTTGGGTTTTGGAATACAGGGGTATTTTAAGGGTTCAGGGCTAGGTTTGGATTTTGGGGTACAGGGGTATTTTTAGGGTTCAGGGCTAGGTTTGGGTTTTGGGATACAGGGGTATTTTAGGGTTCTGGGCTAGGTTTGGGGTTTGGGCTACATGGGTATTTTTAGGGTTCAGGGGTAGGTTTGGGTTTTGGGGTACAGGGGTATTTTAAGGGTTATGGGCTTGGTTTGGGTTTTGGGGTACAGTGGTATTTTAGGGTTCAGGGGTAAGTTTGGGTTTTGGGGTACAGGGGTATTTTTAGGGTTCAGGGGTAGGTTTGGGTTTCGAGATACAGGGGTATTTATAGGGTTTAGGGATAGGTTTGGGTTTTGGGGTACAGGGTATATTTATAGGGTAAAGATGGGTTAGTGTTTAAGGGTGTTGGAGTATTTTATAGAGTAAGGGTGGGTTATGATTATGGGGTGCAGGGGTATTTAAAAGAGGGGTGGGCGGAGTTGGCGCGAACTTGGTACAATAAATCCGCAATTTTTCGTTCCGTCAGATTTCCAATTATTAAAACAGAAACCTCATATATTCAAGGTAAAATAACAAGTATTTCTACATGCTAAAATGCATATAGTCATTTCACAAAAGTGAAATTAGCTTCTAGCAAGCAGTGAGAGAGGTGATGATTTTGAGATCAAGCCCCTGCAAAGCATTATGGGACGAGATTAGCAGTGGGAAGTGAATATTATAGTATCCAAATAATTCTACAAAGAGCTGCAGTTCACCTCATAGTCCCAAGTTGTCCCTGATGAGGCAAATGCAATAGCATTGAGGTAATATAAATTTTATGGTCAAGTTATGTTCCCTAGCGCGTACCCCACCGACTCCATGTACGAGGTTAAAGTGCATGTAACTTCCCTCCTGTGCCAGCTATGAAGACGCAAATACATTTACGTCCAACGTTAACATGTCCTCTTTCAGACCCACCATGAATGGGTTGAATGGTCCGTTCCTAAGTATGTTATGCCAACGTCTTTTTGTAGTGTACTCCTACGTTTTCCAGCCCTGGCTGGGGTAGGCCCTGAATTTCTGCCACCGAGCCACTTTTCTGGCTTCTGACTCCGAGAATCTCTGCCCAGGCAGCCCCCGTACCCATGAACTCTGACTTACTTCTAGCGCGGCCCTCCGTGCTCAGCTCAGCCTGCTGCCTGCCAAGATTGACTATAACCTTCGAGTTATCTGTTTCCCTCCCCGAAAATACATTCCAGCCTGCTAGCTTCAGTAAACATTCTTCCCCAGCTGCAGGGCTAAAGGGCCGACCTGTCTCTACGCAACTAATTCAAGTAATTCATAGCCTCCGTTGCCATGCTTCCATGGAAGGCCCCATGCCCCACGCATCTCATGCAGACACTCAGGCGCTTATACACGCACTCACAGCAAGTATAGAATAGCTTCTGCTCTAGAGACCTTTCTGCCCAGATAGCTTAGTTCCTAAAACATCAGATATCAGATATGATAGAAGCACAAGTTGATCTGACATGCCAGACTTCTGTCTCTTTCCGTCAGTGTAAATGTCAAGTCCCCTGCACCCCTCCAATTACACGTCATGCAGCTGCGCGCGCATCCAAGTTTCCGATTTCTGCTGACATTGCCATATTTTCTGTTAGTGCCACCCATTCGTGACACCTACCTGTGACGTTTCTAGCACACACCTCCAGTTCACGCCTCTTGATTACGTACTAGCACCACGTGCATTCTGTTATCTTGTCTTCTCTCAGCTGTTACGCCTCTTGCACTGTAACTTATGGTATGAATTAAGTATATAAGCTATGTACTGTTAATAAGATGTAGCGCTCTATCCCTTCTGACACCCTGTGTGGTGGTCAGAACATGATATCCTGGCCGTAACCATTCCTTTTTAAGGAATAAAACCCCTTAGGACTCTAACACCACGGACTCTGGTTTCTTTCATTTCCGATTGAGTTATTATTGATTAAGTACTTACCTGCATAGAAATTAAGAGTAAATTATTTATTTACATCATTTTGGCGCCCGAATAGGGACCCCTCCCCCACCTCACGCGCCGGTTGGTGCGTTGCAACCTGTGTCCCCTGCCGTCAGTTAGCCGGAACATACGCGTAACGGCAGGATTTCCTGCATCTCCCTCTGACCCACGGAGGTGACGAAGACTGCGATCAGTACCCAGACGAGGCGGTGAGGAGTGCGGAGGATCCCGACCAGAGCCTAGCCGAAAGAAGCAAGGTCCGAGGTGTCAAGAGCCCACCAGGTTTCCGAAGTTTTCCGAAGTTTTCCGAAGTTTTCCGAAGTTCCGAGTCGAGTCCAGTCGAGTTTTCCGAGGCCTTCTGTTTCCGTGCTTCCCGGTGAGTACCATTGCTGGGTCGTATCTAGACGGGTTTGGGTACACAAGTCCGGTCTGCACTGTTTTTAGGCAGTGTATCTGTACTGTTTAGCAGTATATCTAGTATTCCGAATTTCTGAATTTTTTGCACTGTTACACCAGTGTATCTGTACTGTTGAGCAGTACATCCGCTATAGGGGGTAGTCATCTATGTTTCAAATGTCTTTTCATGTAATTAATGTCGTGGTATGAATGTGACTGTTTTTTGTGCATTATTGTGTTTTCTTGTATAAATAGTTAAATTCAGAGTTAAGTATCAAGGATCGAGCATTTCAGTATCAAGTAGGCACAATGCCGTTTTTTAACAAGTTAAAGCAGATAGGAACTAGGAAAGGGATGTTAGAGGAAGAAATCCCTATCCCCCCTAGGGACACTCCAGGTAATTTCATGTACCATAAGCATGGCATAGATGCCATATTGTATCTAGAATTATGGACCGATTATACCAAACACCTAGAGGAAAGATATCGATGGCCAGTTAACGGAACATGGGATGCCGAGTGCATCATAAAGGTAGAAGAGGCATTACGGAAAAAGAAAGCCAGACAATCCCAGAAAGACGCCATAGAATTTTGGCGTAAGGAATCACATAAACGTGCTGAAAGAGCACTCCGTAGAGAAGACAGACTTAAAGAATCAGAAAAAGCCCGAGAAAACGAATTAGTTATTGAAGGAATCCGAGTAAAATCAGAACAAATAGATCGCATCCGAAATAGCCAAGTGAACAGTATGTATCTTTTGGCCGAGGGTACACCTGACGCCATTTCAGAAATACCGAAAAATTTGCCGTCACCATTAGTGCCAACTAAAGTAATGCACAAGACTACTAAAGACATATTCCTAAATTCTTACCTAGAAGATGTAGCACCAGCTTACACCAGTCTGCCTGTTCGTGCCCTGCCTACTGACAGGGATGGGGGTGGCACTCCGCCCCCAGGTCATGTTCCGCCGGTACCCCGACAGACCTCTCCCGTTCCGCCAGCCCCGCCACTTCCTCCACTCAAAACAGACCTACCGAAACCACTTCTATCAGATCTTACTAAAAGACAGACTCAAATACAGATTGCACACAGAGATGATGCCCAAGCTTCCGCTTCAGGAGGTGCGACCGCGGGTCTTCAGACCCCGCCCGTCACGCGCAGGTTATCCCTAGGGGACATGCGGAATCCCACCACGTACAAATCACCCCGTCTTGGTGCGTTCAAAGGACAACTTACAGTTTGCAGATATGATCCAGTACCCGGAAAAGAGGATAGAATGATAATGGCATCATTGCGGTTACGTGCCGCTACTGATTTTCTGTTAATGTTTTCCGGTATGAAGGAGCACCTAGACAGAATCTATCGGTTTATACAGACTGGAAAGGATCCCGAAAGTATTAAAGATGCCTTGGAGCATCAGAAAGTTGACACTCAAGCATATATATTACGTTTTTTCATAAATTGTCTAATAAGAGAGCAAGATAGGCCTGAGACAGATCAGAGTGAACTAGATGCACTCCACAAGTGGGGTCAAAATATATCGGAAGGTAAACATGACAAGCAGAATTGCATAGCCAGTATGTACAAGAAAATAAGAAAAAGAATAATAGAGATACACGAAAAAGAGAAAGACAAAGCTTCCTCCGAGGAGGAAGAAGAATCAGAAGAACCAGAAAGAGCTGTAGGTACTATAGCATATGTAGGTAAGGGAAATTACCTTAGGAGAGGCATCCGTCCAGAAAGCAAGAGAGTTTTCTTCTCTGCCTTGACAAATCCGAATTCTGCCGAGCATCAGTTCCAGGAAACTGATAAAAGGCTCCGAGACCGAGTTGGGTACCACGTACTCAATTCTATGGATGAACAAGAACTAGCCCGATCGGCTGTATCATGGGCCGAGAATGCAGACATATATAATGATGATACCGTAGCGCAGACATTTCTGAACCTCTCCCCCGACGAACAGAAATTAGCAGGTGTATACATGATTCAGCACCTCCTCATCAAATATAGAAAACACTATTCTGATCCAGGTCCCTTACACGAAACACTAGAAGCACTACTCATGGATAGATGGAGAGGCTTAAGCACCAAATTAATTCAAATAATTCTAGAACAGCGACACAGATATGACACCTTTGTAAGTCCTGAATATGTTCCCGCCCCGCCTCCAGAAAGGAAAATGTACCACATGCAATGCGGTAGTGGCATTGAGAGTCAGAACCCCTTACGAGAAGTACACCCAGTTATGGGTGAGGATAAGGTCTTGAAACGCGTGTATGTACACACGCCTCTGACTAAATTAGAACTGTTAGAAATGAAGAAACTAGTCCCGTGCCATGATAAAGACCCTGCAGGTTTCCATAGAGAGCTCAAAGATATGTTACTGATGGGAGATTACACATATGATGATATTATGAAAATGTTGAAAGTATTATTGCCCAAGGGCATATTCGAGAAATTAAAGGAAAAGGAATGGGAGGTGGGAGACACAAAGATTGCGTGGGCAGAAATAGAGGACGAAGAAAAGAAACGGATCCCAGGGTTAGGCCTTGGGGACAAAACCAAAGCATTACCAGGTTTGATAGTACAGGTTCTGCCCAGATTATTGACAACTAGAAAGGAAGATTGGGACGCCATCTCGTCCTGTAAACAGAAACATGATGAAGATACTAGTGACTTCCACTCAAGATTCGGGAAATGCTTTATTATTAATAGTGGTCTCAAGCCAAGTAGCGAGTCGTACCCGCATCTTTTTGTATCAAAGTTAGTCGAGAATTCCCTACCGTTAGTTAAAAATCGTGTATACAAGGTCGAGAGTACATGGCAAGCAAACACGCCATCACAGATGTTACAGATGTTACAATATCATCAGAACAGAATTAGAGAAGAACAAGATCAGGAACAGAAACGTATGAAAGATACAAAGATGAAAATGTTAGTAGCTCAGACGGTCCCAGCCGACAGTCACAGAAAGGGTACGACCCAGACAAGTCACACTACAGCTCCCGTTAAAGGGACATGTAATTATTGCAAGCAGCCAGGCCACTACGTACATGAATGCTCAGTTCTGAAACATAACATAGCGACAGGTAAAACTAAAGAAAGACCGCATCCGCCTAGACAGGACCATAACCAGCATCAGCCTTCACAGAATACACAGAATACGCAGCCTATGCATGCTTCTTCACCTCCAGCACAGACAGTAGCAGTACCACAGCCACAGCCCATTGCCGCGACTCAACAGGTTTCACAACAGATGTATCAGTATGCCCAATCCGCATATCCCGAATATTCCCGATATACATGAAACAGCCTAGAGAGGGAAGGTGGCTTGCCTCTTATTGAGATTCCTGTAGATCAAGAAGGTCCTTATGTACACAGTCAAGTATTGGGAAAAGACAGAAAGTTTTTAATTGACACAGGGGCAAGTCGCACTACAATCAGCCATGATGAAGTTCCAGGGGCACCCCTCTCAGGCTCACAGAATGTTTCCCTTGGTTTTTCAGGACAGCCTATTGTAAATGAAGTATCCGAACCAGTCCCCCTGGCTGTGGGTCCGTTATCACGTGTTACAGACTTGTTACTTACAAAATCATGTCCAGAAAATCTGTTAGGAATTAAAACATTGAAGGCTCTAGGAGCTATAATATGCTGTTCCCCGGAGGGAGTTAGACTCTTTCTACGGGATTTCAAGGGTCATTATGTTTTACGTGAATTTGATGTCAGATTGAAAAATGTACCAGATTACTTATGGGCAAAAGGCCCAACTGATGTAGGATGTATGCACATTACACCATACCGTGTCACGCTCAAAGTAGGTGTAGTATTACCAAGAATCAGACAATACAAGTTACCACCCGATGCTGTAGTGGCTTTACTGAAAATCATTGAAGAGCTCATTGCCCAAGGAGTGGTTGTAGAAACCGACTCCAATATCTGTAATTCACCCATCATTCCGATTCTTAAACGTACTGATCCCAATGCACCGCCAGTATATCGGCTGGTGATTGATCTTCGAGAATTAAATAAATGCATTATTCCACAGTATCCTGTGGTCCCGGATATCTCATCCTTACTGACTGCCATTGATTCAGAAGCAACGTTCTTCACTGTAATTGATCTCAAGAACGCCTTCTTCAGCGTGCCTATTGATCCAGAGAGCCAATATCTCTTCGGATTCAGTTTAAATGGACGCAGCTTCAAATTTTCACGCGCACCTCAAGGATTCACAGAAAGCCCCAGCATCTATAGTCAAGCACTGAAAAGACAACTAGATTGTATTCAAATGCCAGTTAACACCGCTTTACTGCAATACGTCGATGATCTACTGATCACCGCACGAAGTGAGCCCGAATGTGAACAAGCATCACTGACAGTTTTACATTTCCTGGCCGACAAGGGACACAAGGTGTCTCCTTCGAAGCTACAATTCTGTGTTCAGCAAGTTGTGTACTTGGGTCACTTGCTGTCCAAAGTGGGGAGACAGCTCACTCCCGATCGCATTCAGTTAATCATAAATATGCCGCAACCCCAGACACAAAAGGAAGTGCAGGCCTTCATAGGCCTCACCTCGTACTGCAGACAATGGATTCCCCAGTATGCATTTCTAGCTAAGCCACTCATCCAGTTAACGACACAGGAGGCAGCGACTTCGACTGCCCTCCCTTGGACTCAGGAACACACTCAGGCTTTTGAAGAGTTAAAGAAAGCATTATGCCAAGCACCAGTTTTAGCAACACCATGTTACAGTAAACCGTTTACACTTTTTGTTACAGAACGTGATGGTACAGCGTTGTCTGTCCTCACCCCAGGCACTCCCTGCGTGCTTAAAGTCCGTAGCAGCAACAGCGTTAGCTATCAGACAGAGTGATTCGATTGTTTTAGGTCATCAATTAACAGTTCAAGTTCCACATTCTGTAGAGGTTTTGTTAAACAGAACCCAGACTCAACACTTAACTATAGCACGATTGACAGGTTATGAATTAACACTATTCCAGCCACACATAGAAATCAGACGCTGTGGCATCCTGAACCCAGCAACACTGTTACCCACACGTATGACAGATCCAGCCCCGCATGATTGTATAGAAATCATTAATGCAGTAACAAAGCCACGACGAGACTTGACAGATGTCCCACTGACAAATCCAGACCTGACACTTTATGTGGACGGTTCATGCATGAGAACAAGTACAGGAGAATTAGTGGCCGCGTATGCCGTGACCACTGACACTGAAGTTAAAGAAACACATCGTATTGACACACTGTCTGCTCAAGCAGCAGAGCTTATCGCTCTGACCCGAGCTTGTATTCTAGCCAAGAACAGAAATGTTAACATATACACTGATTCCCGCTATGCCTTCGGAGTTGTACACGACTTCGGAGTCCTCTGGCAAGAACGAGGTTTCCTGACTTCCCATGGGGCCAAGATTCAACACGGTCCCCTTATTCAAGCACTGTTAGAAGCAATACATTTGCCCTCGGGCATATCAGTCATGAAGTGTAAAGCACATACTAAAGTTACAGATTCTGTTTCCCAGGGTAACGACCTGGCAGACCAAACAGCAAAACATACAGCATTGACTCACACCCAGATTACTGATGTGACAAAGACAATAGTACCGACAAAATGTATGGCAGTTAGAGATCCCGCCCTAGACGTAATTGATATCCAGACCCATGCTACTCCAGATGAAATAAAGAAATGGACTGAACTAGGAGGGAT
The DNA here is from genome assembly GCF_964263255.1 of Lissotriton vulgaris. Classification (NCBI taxonomy): domain Eukaryota; kingdom Metazoa; phylum Chordata; class Amphibia; order Caudata; family Salamandridae; genus Lissotriton; species Lissotriton vulgaris. The sequence goes on from NC_141686.1 coordinate 257,735,436, forward strand.
TCAGACAGATCAAGGTTGGGTGACAAAGGGAAAATCTATATGGTTTCTCCCCGACTCAATGGTTCAAAGCATGATAAATACAGCACATAGCCCAGCCCATCTAGGAGAGAAAGCGATGTTAGACAGTTTACAAAACCTCTGGTACAATAAACACTTACGAGCAGCAGCAAAACAGAAAGTGCGTACTTGCATGATCTGTTGTCAGTTCAATCCAGGTAAAAGCGTCCCTGTAGAGCAAGGTGGATTTCATCCTCCCGATCACCCTTTTGAAGTCCTCCAGATGGATTATATCCAGATGAACAGTTGTCGAGGATTCAAGTATGTCCTTGTAATTGTTTGTGCTCTGTCCCGTTGGACTGAAGCATACCCAGTCCCAGACTACACTGCCCCGACCACTGCCAAGCAGCTGGTTCGCGAATTCTTCCCACGGTACGGTTTGCCCCGTGTCGTGTATTCAGATAACGGACAGCCATTCTCGTCCGAGTTGATGAAACAGGTTTCCCTCTTGCTAGGATATCAGTGGAGGTTCCACTGTGTCCGACACCCCGAAGCAGCAGGCCTTGTAGAAAGGCATAATCAGACACTAAAAATCCGCCTTGCAAAGATATGTCAGGAAAAAGGGGTCGACTGGATAGTCGCCCTGCCCGTGGCACTATTCTATATGAGAATGGTCGCCCATTCTAGATCAGGGCTATCCCCGTACGAAGTGGTCTTTGGCAGACCACCGAATATGTGGGGGACGCCCATTCCAAAGAAAATCACCGATGTTGATTGCAATATGTTGACAGATTACCTTGCCTCCTTGATGTCTGCACTCCAATCATGTCGTTCACAGGTTGCCGCAGCCTTTCCTGACAACACTGATGTAAAGCCGCATGAGGTCCGTCCTGGGGACCTGGTACTCGTCCGGAATTTCGACCGGAAAAATCCGTTGGAGCCCCGCTGGAAGTCCCCGAAGACCGTCCTCCTTACCACCAGGACCGCCGTGAAGATAGAGGGGAGAAAGGGGTGGGTCCACACGAGTCACATCAAACTCTGCAATGAACTAAAAAACGGACTAAAACAGGACTCTGACTCGTCCACCCCCACCAAAGACTGTGTTGAGGAAAAAGACTTTACCGTATCCGAACGAGAAAAGACTCCCCAAGAACTATATCGAATGAAACTCAGATCTAGCAAGTCAGACAGTTTAATTGTTTAAGTCCTCCCCTAGGTGAATCGGTTAAATAGTTTCTGACATGTATCCCCTAGATCGAGATAGAGAGAGAGAGAGACAAGTTAAACGAATTACATACTGTAAATCACTGCGTAGTCACTGTATAGTGACCTTGTTAATAATGTTTTTTCTAAGTGTTCTAATCATTATTGCCAGTATCCTGCTACCTATTTATTGGCCTATTTTCAGGCGTGAACAATCTGCTTACAATGTCTCTGCTGAACACACTTTTAGTGAACTTCCTGCACACGAACTCTCTTACAGACTTGCGCTGCGCAACAATACATTCATTAGTATGTTACACCATTCCCATCAGACAAACAATGCTACAGATTGCTGGATATGTGGCCGACTCCCTCCCTACCAGAATTACAAGGGAGCTCTGCCCCTCTTTCCGTACCCATTCACTCATAATGGCTCCTGTGGGGCATGGTTTAAAATAATTAATTCTTTAGATCCCGATATCGCTGTTTTCGATGGGGGCTGGGTTTGGGGAAATTTGAACTTAGTCCTGCTTGATGTCTGTTACCCTGATAAAGAGGGACTTCCCACTCGAATAGGAACTGATCTAGAAAATGAAGTATATGGATTAGGTAATTACACAATTAGCCTTATGATCCTCACTGTTGAATCCGAGACTGCTCCAGTTCTGCCCCATATGTTAGTATTACCAGTTACAGGTGAATTATGTGTTAGCAAGAAAGGTTCAGTACACGTAGGTCATAGTAAATGTACTACTGTGGTCGAATTCAGTGACCATGGTAAATCGTCCTTTAAAGCTATCAGTCACTCCTATTTTGTTTGTGGTCATACCGCATACATACGTTTGCCTCCAGATTGGGATGGTACCTGTTATATTGCATTCCTTCTGCCACCTGTTTTTCTAGCTCCCCCTGATTACCATAGAAATACGAATCTAGTACAGAATAGACCCAAAAGAGATACCCCAATTGTCGACTACACAGAAACGGCATGGGAACAGTACACTGATTTCAATAAAGGATTCTTTTTCTTTTTAGGACCTGTCCAAAACAGTAAATTAATACGCAGATTAACTAGAACACTTGAAGCCGTAGTACATGAAACTGCCTCCGCCTTAGGTAACTTAACAGAGGAGCAATCTGCTATGCGGGTTGTTGTCCTTCAAAATCGTCTTGTAATTGACGTCATCTTGGCAGATAGAGGTGGAGCCTGTAAGGTCATCGGGTCAAGTTGCTGTGTTTTCATTCCACAAAACGCACCATCTGTCTATCAAGCTATTACCCGTCTGCATAAAATTGCAAATCAGATACATCAGAATCCAGGCACCTGGACTTGGTCCGGTTGGTTCTGGACAACGTTATCCGCTTGGGGATGGAAGATCCTATCCTTCCTAGGCATTGGCCTTGTTATAGTATTCAGTTGCTGCCTGTGCCTACAGTGTGGGCCAGCGATATGTGGACTGTGTGCCACATCGTGCATTGAACATTCCAGTTGTCTCTCAAACAGTCAAAGAAAGAAAGATGAACATATAATGTTACAAGAACAGACTGATCGATTCATGAGGATCGATATATCATGAAGGGTCCGTAGGGAACAAGGAGGGAATGAGGTAATATAAATTTTATGGTCAAGTTATGTTCCCTAGCGCGTACCCCACCGACTCCATGTACGAGGTTAAAGTGCATGTAACTTCCCTCCTGTGCCAGCTATGAAGACGCAAATACATTTACGTCCAACGTTAACATGTCCTCTTTCAGACCCACCATGAATGGGTTGAATGGTCCGTTCCTAAGTATGTTATGCCAACGTCTTTTTGTAGTGTACTCCTACGTTTTCCAGCCCTGGCTGGGGTAGGCCCTGAATTTCTGCCACCGAGCCACTTTTCTGGCTTCTGACTCCGAGAATCTCTGCCCAGGCAGCCCCCGTACCCATGAACTCTGACTTACTTCTAGCGCGGCCCTCCGTGCTCAGCTCAGCCTGCTGCCTGCCAAGATTGACTATAACCTTCGAGTTATCTGTTTCCCTCCCCGAAAATACATTCCAGCCTGCTAGCTTCAGTAAACATTCTTCCCCAGCTGCAGGGCTAAAGGGCCGACCTGTCTCTACGCAACTAATTCAAGTAATTCATAGCCTCCGTTGCCATGCTTCCATGGAAGGCCCCATGCCCCACGCATCTCATGCAGACACTCAGGCGCTTATACACGCACTCACAGCAAGTATAGAATAGCTTCTGCTCTAGAGACCTTTCTGCCCAGATAGCTTAGTTCCTAAAACATCAGATATCAGATATGATAGAAGCACAAGTTGATCTGACATGCCAGACTTCTGTCTCTTTCCGTCAGTGTAAATGTCAAGTCCCCTGCACCCCTCCAATTACACGTCATGCAGCTGCGCGCGCATCCAAGTTTCCGATTTCTGCTGACATTGCCATATTTTCTGTTAGTGCCACCCATTCGTGACACCTACCTGTGACGTTTCTAGCACACACCCCCAGTTCACGCCTCTTGATTACGTACTAGCACCACGTGCATTCTGTTATCTTGTCTTCTCTCAGCTGTTACGCCTCTTGCACTGTAACTTATGGTATGAATTAAGTATATAAGCTATGTACTGTTAATAAGATGTAGCGCTCTATCCCTTCTGACACCCTGTGTGGTGGTCAGAACATGATATCCTGGCCGTAACCATTCCTTTTTAAGGAATAAAACCCCTTAGGACTCTAACACCACGGACTCTGTTTTCTTTCATTTCCGATTGAGTTATTATTGATTAAGTACTTACCTGCATAGAAATTAAGAGTAAATTATTTATTTACATCAGCATTCAAAATATTATACATCAAGCTGCAGTTCACCTTGTGGTCCCTAGGTGTCCCTGATGAGGCAAATGCAATAGCATTTAAAATATTACACATCAAGCTGCAGTTCACATCGTCGTCCCTAGATGTCCCTGATGAGGCAAATGCAATAGCATTTAAAATATTATACATCAAGCTGCAGTTCACCTCGCCGTCCCTAGAAGTCCCTGATGAGGCAAATGCAATAGCATTTAAAATATTATACATCAAGCTGCAGTTCACCTTGTCGTCGCAAGATGTCCCTGATGAGTAAAATTCAAAAACATTGAAACCCTTTCATGAATGCTAAAATTATGCTAATCTTATCCCATAATCCTTTGCTGGGCCTTTTAGTCGTATTTTTACCCATAACTGTGCTTGGGGTGGTTCTAAGAGAATGGGACCTTCACTGAATCACTATTTAAAGGGAGCAGGAATGTATAGAACCTGGGAAGAAAAAACAACACTCATGACGGAATGCCCCCAGCGATTGTCACGCCCCCCGCACACACCCACAGCACAATGCAGACACGCCCACAAGGGACTACTTTGCTGGCATGGTTCTCTTACCTTTTAAATATATATGGTGGGCGTCTGCATAGCCTATGTCCTTCTGCTGCAACTTCCCTTTCTAACGCTGTATTGGGTGTAGTGATTGGTGCTGTGGTTCCTGAGATTACCCGCCTCAAAGGTTTGGGCTCTCTCTTCATTATATTAGTACTAGGAGCCCGTCCCGACGTTGTCCGGGTATGAATTGCTGCTGGCCAGTAGTATATTGTTTTGTAGGATTTCGTTTTGATAGCATTTCTTATCTGTGACAGGCCTGTGAAACGCTTCGATTCACAGTGCACTGCTGATGCACTTAAGAGTGCGCATTCAGTAGTATGTGAACTCGAGTTGCCTTACTTTATTTTTCCTTGCAATATTATATACCGCGAATTCGACAACATGGCATGAGCACAATTTACATTACAGAAGAACACATTCATTTGTGGTAGGCACGGGGAGACAAAGCAATTTGCCTGGAATCACAGGATGTTGACCTGATGCCGAGATTCGAACGTAGCTCCCCAGCTCTAAAGTTTGCAATTTTAGAACTTGTGACGGGAGGTGTGTCTAAAAGTGTATGTCGGTGCTGGCCATCAATGAGAGAGACCTGTACATTTTTCAAATCGGTGGTGAAAAAATATGAGTATGTTGCTGGAGATGTGGGCTGCCGTGCCACCAATGTACTTACCGGGGGAGGGTAAACACCCATTATTCCGCAACTTTCTTTCCGCAGACCATCACTCCGCATACTTTCATTATGAAAGTACCATGACTCAGCAATGCCATTATAAGGCATGGCATTACATTTTATATGCTTTTTCCACGCATACATTTACAACGAAATTCGTTGTAAATGCATGAATGGTAAAAGCATGTTTTTTTTAATGTTCAGATAAGGTAAGTATAGGTATAGCGGAATATGTTTTGGGGTACTGAGGTATATGTTTTGGGGTGTTTGGGTATTTTAAGGGTTCAGATATCGTTTTGGGTTATGGGGTACAGGGGTTGTTTTAGCGTTTAGGGATAGGTATGGGTTTTGGGGTACAGGCGTATTTTTAGGGTTCAGGGCTAGGTTTGGGTTTTGGGGTATAGGGGTATTTTTAGGGTTCAGGGGCAGTTTTGGGTTTTGGGGTACAGAGGTATTTTAAGGGTTCAGGGCTAGGTTTGGGTTTTGGGGTACAGGGGTATTTTTAGGGTTCAGGGCTAGGTTTGGGTTTTGGGGTACAGGGGTATTTTAGGGTTCAGGGGTAGGTTTTTGTTTTGGGGTACAGGGTTATTTTTATGGTTCAGGGCTAGGTTTGGGTTTTGGGGTGCAGGGGTATTTTTAGGGTTCAGGGGTAGGTTTGGGTTTTGAGGTACAGGGGTATTTTAAGGGTTCGGGGCTAGGTTTGGGTTTTGGGGTACAGGGGTATTTTAGGGTTCAGGGGTAGGTTTGGTTTTTGGGGTATAGGGGTATTTTTAGGATTTAGGTATAGGTTTGGGTTTTGTGGTACAGGGTATATTTATAGGGTTAAGATGGGTTAGTGTTTAAGGGTGTTGGGGTATTTTAAGGAGTAAGGGTGGGTTTTGATTATGGGGTGCAGGGGTATTTAAAGGGAGCAGGGTGAACACACAGATCTGGAATGTACAGAACCTGGGAAGAAAAAACAATGAAATATTTGACACAACGCGCGCCCTGCACCCACCCACACCCCCAGCACACAATATGAGAAACGGCATGAAGGGCTGAATGTAAAAACAACAGTGGATGAACAGAATGCAGAACAATGTCATACATTCACCCCAATACAAAGATCTGGGCCTAAATCCATCATTTTTTTGCACTCCACACCACCTCAGCCATGACCCTGTGCCTCAAGAGAACATTCCAGGCCGAACTGCCAATCCATGTCTTTCCTGGACCAGACTCAAGCATCCTAGGACCAATTTCTGGCTATCAGCTGTTTTCAGCCAGGATAGCTTGACTCCAGTGGTGTGGAGAGCATGGGACTCACGTCTGAGCATACCCATCCCACTCGGGGTGACAAATGCAAAAACAACAGTTGATGGACAGAATGCAGAACAATGTCATACATTCGCCCCAGTACAGAGATCTGGGCCTAAATCCATCGTTTTTTTGCACTCCACATCACCCCAGTTCAGACATGGCCATATGCAAATCAGCCTTGACCCTGTGCCTCATGGGAACAGTCCAGCCCTAAGGGTGGAACGTACCACACGCCCCCAGCATTTGTCACGCCCCCACAGCACAATGCAGACACGCCCACAAGGGACTTCTTTGCTGGCACGGTTCTTTTACTTTTTAAATGTATATGGTGGGTGTCTGCATAGCCTATGCCCTTCTGCTGCAACTGCCCTTTCCAACGCTGTATTGGGTGTTGTGATTGGGGCTGTGGTTCCTGAGATTACCCGCCTCAAAGGTTTTTGGCTCTCTCTTTATATATTAGTATGGATAGATATAGATATACTAGCAGCCCATCCCGACCTTGTCCGGGAGCAATCAGGGTTAAGGGCCCCCGCCCGCCCCGACATTGTCCGTGGGTCCCCCGGAGTAGCAGCCCGTCCCGACCTTGGCTTCAGGGCCCCCACCCGCCCCAACATTGTCCGTGGGTCCTCCGGAGCCTTGCCTCATCCGCCCCACCTTCCCGCGCTCCTGAGTTCACCGGTCCGCCGCTCCTCACCGCTCCTCGCCGCTCCTCCCCTCTCCTCCCCACCTGTCCGCCGCTCCTCCCAGCCTGTCCGCCGCTCCTCACCGCTCCTCCCCGCCTGTCTGCCGCTCCTCCCCATGCTAATGTCTGCCGCTCCTCCTTGCACTCCTGGACGTCGCTCCTCCCCGCGCTCCTGATGTCAGCACGCACGTTGCGGCCGGCGCTACTTCCATGGGATTACTTTTTTTATCTCGTAAATTTTTTAAATAACGTATATTTTTTAACATTATATAGCCTATGTCCATATGCACACCCTGACAATTTCAACGATGTATCGGGTGTGTGGATTGGCACTGTGGTTCCCGAGTTTACCCGCCTCAAAGGTTCAAAGTTCTTCCTTTATAATAGTAGTATAGATTTCTTTCCTATTTTATTTCTCTCTCCTCTTCATCTTTAATATTAAATCCTTTCATTTCCACACACTCTTCATGTTACTTAGCTTGATGGTAAGGTGTCCTTTTCTTCTTTTCCTTGGACCCTCGTCGCCAATGAAAAGTTCTCAATAAACATACAAAGATGAGAGAAGTTGTTCAGAGGTTTATTCATTGACACCCCATCCATCAGCTAGCTCAGGATTAACTGACTCTTGAAGAACATCCATAACCACAGCATTCTAGGTTCCACAGAACCTTCACAAATGTAGAAGATAGAGATAGGACAGTACACACAGTGCACCAGCACAAGGAGAGAGCAGAAATGCTCCAAATATTTGTAAATGTGGAACATTTCTGCTCTCTCCCTCTGCTTTGCTTGCTGCCTTGGTTTGTGTGAAAGATTAGCAAATCTGCCTATTGTGAAGGAAAACAGGAGAAGTTCTGGTTTTCTTTCTGTCGGTTTATTTGTAGTCCAAAGCACCCACGACCTGAGCCATCCAGCCACCGAGGATCCAACCACTGTCCGGCGTTGCTAGGATTCTCGGCAACCTGGTGGCAACGCTTGAGAATGTAGGAAGGAACATAAGGAACAATAGCAATGACTACCAGCCCGATTCACCGAACTAATTTAAGACAAAATCCTAACTTCTGTGAATACCAAAAGTAGTATGTTTAGGATTTTGTCTTAAGTTAGTTCTGTGTATCGGGCCCCATGAGTCTCGTGGAAGCACGTGACTCATGGTGAAACATAAGGTAATAGCACTGAAAAATAAGGTAAAAACATTACAGATATATGATGGCATTACAACACTGCCCCTAAGAGTATTGCTCCTAGGATTTTAGGGGCAGATTTACAAGACCCGTGCGCCACTTTTGTGTCGTTTTCCCCATGTTAAAAATTACGCAAAAGTGGTGCAGTGGTCTTGTAAATCTGCCCCTTAGTACTTTCTCTCTATGTGAGTGATTTTCAGTGATTACATGGTTGAAGATGCATGGCCAGGTTAGGCCAGGGCTCACTGGGGCGTTTAATTTGAGGCACTCGTTGCTGGTGGGGTCCACTGGCGCTCATTATAGGGACTGGCATGTATCATCAAACTTTCATCCAGAGCAAAATAGAGAAAACCAGAGCAAAATACTAAAGAGTTAATATTGGTGAAAATGAAAGGGAGACAAATTAATTTACAATAATCAAAAGCAAAGATAGTCATACAATTCTTTATGATCCCCCACTTTCGCTGCACAACTACACACGCTAACATTAAAGAGACTTTTTGACGCTATTGTTGAATCTTACATTATACTGTGAAAATGGATTGCTTGCGAAGAGATACAAACAATCCTCCAAGAATTCCCAACAGTTCGCAGGAGCCCCACTGCCACCCGAGGTGCAAGTGATTAAGCCCTATACACATCGGCTATCTTATTTTCACTGTAATGAGACTTTCCGTATATTAAGTGAAAAATATATACCCTGAAAAGATAGAACGACTATCAAAACAAGTTTAGTAAGCAGAAACACTTATTATAAAACACATGCGCTTTTATGAAAATGAAAGTCTACAGAAAATAAATGGTGAAAATCTAGTAAATGCATCCTAGGTATGCAGACATAGCCCAAAGGATTGTGGGTATGACGATTAAAAGGCTATGAGACCCACGCATGCTCAATGGAGAAGGCGTGATCTGGTAGCCCTCCCCCTCCCCCCAACTCTAAACATAAACATTGGACTCGGATGTGGCCTCTGTGCCCGCTCCAGTGTCGAAAGGATCCCGCTCCTTTGATCTGAGCTCAGGAGCACGTGAGGCTGCTGAGGCCAAGCTCCCGGTCCAGGATCCTGCGCCTCTGTGGAAGTGGATGGGAAATAACGTACACAAGCTGCAGTCCCACCGACATCCGACAGAGGGCCTACTGCTGCACCCTCAAAACACAACAAATGTACCATTCATTTGGTGATGATGCAGATATCGGCAGGACACGCAGTTATATCCAAAGTGGATTCATGTTTGTGCGGAAACAGATCCCACATGTAGTGTCCTGCTGGACACGTTCTTGTCTTTTTGCAAATCTGAATGGAGCGTGAATGGTGTGCTGTAATACTGTTTGATTCAGCACCATCTCCTCGCACCGTGGACAATGTTAACGCCCACATCTTGCCCCTCTGACAATGTTAACGCCCACATCTTTTCACATGTTAACGCCCAACGCCCACAAGGGACTACTTTACCACTGAGGGCGCCCCCCCTTTTTAATGTATATCGTGTCCATATATATAGCCTATGTCCATCTCCTGGACCTCCCCTTTCCAACGCTGTACTGGGTGTTGTGATTGGTGGTGTACTTTTCGAGTTTACCCGCCTCAAAGGACACAGTTCTCTCTTTATAATAGTAGTATAGATTTATTTCCTTTTATGTTGTATTCTATTACATTGTTTAATTCAAAGTATTATTTCATATTCCCCAAAAAAGGGAAGAAGTGTAATATTCTCTTTTACTGTCTCTCTCTTCTTTCTTCTATTTCTATCTTACTCTTTCTACCCCTTCTATTCTAAAACTCTTATTCTATCATTCTTATCTGCTCTGCTACTGAGATGGACGGCTCTGCTGTGGGTCCGTGATAAGACTTAAATAAAAGTCTCTACTTTAAACTGAAGACTTCCTGCCTCCAGCCTCTTATTCCTCAGTACATTAATGCATGATATATACTTGCTTTCTCCTCCAACTTTCAATGTCAACACCGGACAGTTTGCCGCCCTAACATTCTCAGATTTCGTTGTATTTATAGTACAGTCAAGCACATACGTTAACGACTGGTGCATGTCGAAACTTTGTGCAAGCTCATTCCATTCACCGGCCCCTCTTTTCATTGGCTTAGGCCCTAAATGCAGGTTCAGATTGGTTTTTGGTTTGTTAGTCCTACCGCATGCCAGCATGACGTCATTTCTACTACTCTACTAATTCTTTATTTCGGCTAAATTTCCATAAAAGAATCACAACACAATTCATTATAAAATACATCAAGTCACAATTTTGGATTACATTTGGAACAGGTAATACAATTATAATCTAAAAAATGTTCCCAATAAAACTATCTCTGAACTCAATAAAATACCAATAGCCCTTTTAGTGCTTGATAAAAACACATTGGGTCATGTAAACTCATCTCTTTGGCATTACAACTTTAGGCCTTTTTTCCTGCGCAAGAAATAAATCGAATACAGAAATCGGCTAACACTGAATACTATTATTTGGGTTGTGTCTGTTTTGATCATTCTTAGTGCCTGATTAGAAGATCTTATTCCTAGATGTACACATAGAGGCGTAATCCATTTTCTTCTGGCCAGTGGATAAGCTGTACAGAAGAAAAGGATATGAGGGTCATCTTCCTTCTGATTGCCCTCGCACATGATGCAGGTTTCATCTACCACTGGTGCTAAACCATTGGTCCCCCTAGACCAGCGCACTAAGGTTGTTTTGGTCAGAAGGTTGTCATATCTTAATTTCATAAAAAGAGTTTTGGCAAGTGGAGGCTCAATTTCGTCAAGGAAGGCGTCAAAAAAAGGCTCATCCTTGAAACTTAGAAAGTTGGTCACTAGAGTCCCAGCATTGTTCACATTTGTTATTAAATTAAACACAAAACTCCAAAAAGCCCTTTTTTCAACCAATTTTGAATTCGGCGGTAAACCTTCCGGATTCTCCCAAAAATTATTTAAACCTCTTTTGGTGAACCAGATTTTAACATGTTTTAGCCAGGGATTGGTATTCAGTTTATTCAACCCCAGTATCTCTTTTAGACCTTCCCTATAATCGTGCAATTCAGGTATCTGCCAAAGCCTTACCCATAGCATTAGTGGCCGGACGATAGTGTAGTGATCAGTCCTTTTAACATTTAAATCCAGCTGAAGAGGCACCAAAGGAGTACCTCTTGGAGCCCTTACCAAACTTCTCATAAAGTTAATATCCATAACAGTAAATGTGTCCTTTGACATGGGCCCCCAAATTTCATCACCATAAAGGGCTGCTGATTGGACTTTAAATTTAAATAACTCCACTACCGGTGACACAGCTTTGCTAGTACTCAAGCATGCTTCCTAAGGATAGGCTTTACATTCTGTGCAAATATCAACTTGCTTTTTTTCAATTTGGGGCCGCCAGGAGAAAGTAGAATCTAACGTGACCCCTAAATATGAGAAGTTTTGAACCGATTCCAATTTCTCACCATTCAGAATTAGACAGCCTTTATCTGGTTTTGATGGATTTAGGGCCATACATTTAGTTTTTTTTCCATTAATTTCCAATCCCTTCTTGCTGCAATAATCGCTAAAGGAATTAAGTAGTGCCTGAACACCTTTCTTAGTTTGAGAGATCAAGATAGTGTCGTCTGCGAATAGTAATGAAGTTACCTTTTCTCCATTCAGTTTTGGTGAATCATTTTTGCATCCCTCTAGATGTGCAGGGATGTCATTCACAAAAAGGGAGAAAAGTGTGGGGGCCAATACGCAGCCTTGGCGAACGCCACGCTCGATAGGTATTTTCTGGGTTGATTCCCCATTTGGACCCCATCGCACTTTTGCGAAGTTCCTAGCATGCAGCTCAATTATCTGTACCAACAAGCTGCTAGGAAACCCTGCTTCACTCAATGTTCTCCATAGAAGGTTTCGTGGCACTAGGTCAAACGCTGCTCTCAGATCAGCGAAAGCAACGTATAAGTGGCCCTGCTTAATGTGTACATATTTCCAGTACAGAAAGCAAAATCTGAATACTTGGTCAATTGTGCTCACTTTACATCGAAAACCGGCTTGATATTTCGTTATGATCGCATTCTCCTCCAACCACTCATTAACACGAGTTGGGATGTGTCTCAAGTAGATTTTTTGGAGAATGTCCATCAGGCTTATTGGCCGATAATTAAAAGGGTGCAGCCGATCCCCTTTTTTTAAAGATTAAAACAATTTCTGCTCCCCTCCAGCTTTCTGGGAAATCTAGACTGTGGGATACCTTATTGCACAGGTAATTTATGTACGGTGCCCAAACCTTTAAGTCGTGCTTGTACAGTCCCCTGGTATTTTATCTAACCCTGGCGCTTTACCACTTTTTACAGAGTTTATGCCGCCTCGGTTTCTTCTATTGTAAATTCCAGGTAGACTGTGGGGTGTTTAAGCCACGGGGCATCATCGCCGGAGTCTCTTGAAATTGTGTCATACTTTTTGTAAAGGTTCATGAAGTGGTTGACCCACGTTAGCTCGTCAAGGTAAACATCTTTTGCCACTCTCCCTACGTGGTTACCATTGGCTACTAACCTCCAGAACCCTACATTATCCTTTGTTTTGACAGCTAACAAGTCCGCCCAGCTTTCTTCCTCCCAAGCCTTTCTTGAGGCATTTTGTACCTGCTTATAAGTTTTCCTTGCTATTTTTACATCTTCCGCGGATTTAGATTTGATCGCAAGCAGAAGAGCCCCCTTAGATTCCCTGCATAATCTGTCATACCACGGCTTATTATGGGACAGATTATGTACTGTTTGTTGATTTTTCTTTGGCATTTTTGTGACTAACGTTCTCAAAGCTATAAAAAAATTTGTGCGAAGTGACATAAAACAAGCAGGGTTATCATCATTGGTAAGGGAACCTATAAAAGTTCCGAAGGACCCTGCAAAAAGTGTGTAGATTTCGGCAAGGATCTCGCCATGCTCCAGTATGTGTGACCATTTAAGTGCTCGTCTGTTATTACTGACAAGGATCTCATCACTCGTTCCACTATTTACATCAGTTGTAGGCACATGCACAACCCCCAAGAGCAGAGAAGCTTCTAACAATAGGCCCAGGGGGTAGTGATCACTTTCTAACCTGTCCTCTACCTCAATATCAATCATACTCTGCCAAATAGACAGTGAGACAATTACAAAGTCTAAATTGCTTTTGCAGTTGTTTCTTGAAAATGTTGGTATTTTGGAGGTGTCAGACGGGAGCCTCCCATTACAGGCCCTGAGGCCATGCTCCGCAGACAACTTCATTAGTTGAACTGCCAAAACTGTACATTTGACAGGTTTATTGTTCTCCAATGTTGGAATATTTTTAGCTTGGTCCTCTTCTTCAAAAATATCACTAAGCCCTGGGACCGGTTTGTAGTTATAATTTAAGTCACCAGCTATAATGACATCTTCCTCTTTTCCAACTATTATACCTAAAAGGGAGTCTAGTTTAGCTAGAGTGGGAGATTCTTTGGATGCAGAGGCAGGTTTATTGTTGACATTTATTAGGTAAAGTGTTTTCCCTTCACATGTAGTGATTTTCAAAGCTAATATGTCAGGAGAATTTGTGTCTACTACATCAATCTGTATCCTCAAGGTTACCTTCACCCAGGTTATTAAACCACCTGAGGGCCTTCCCCTTGTAGATGGAATAGCACCAATTCCAAAAGATTTGAACCCTACCCTATGTGGTATAGCTGCCGCCCAAGATTCCTGTAGCAGACAGAAATCACTGGAATCAATATAGTTTGCCCATTCCGGGTCCCTCAAATTCTTGGCGACACCGGCTATATTCCATGAGACTAATTTCAGTGTCTCACCCTTGCTACTTAATAAAGCAGGTGGCTCCAAGATTGGGGGTTCCATGGTTGGTAACATCTCTCTCGTTGGTTCCTCTCGCAATGAGACTGTGGCTTCGTACATCCAACCTCTATCTCCCTGCATAATGGCATTATTTGTGTTCCTAAATTCTGGTGGCAAAACATTTTGTTGTCTCGCTCCCTGGTCACAATCTACCACGACTACTTCAATGCCGGCTAGTGGATTGATTACATCTAGATCTCTAATATAGGTATATGCACTATGATCCTTTTTATTTCCTACACCCGTGTGCCAGTGGCGGCTGGTGATATTTGAAAAAGGTGGGGCGTAATACCTGGACCGAATTTCATTGACATACTCCAGAGTGGTGTGACGGCAGTTATCCCTCAGTAAATTATCTTCTTTAGAAAAAATAAGGCAAAATCATGCATTTTCCTGTACAGTTATCACGAAAAAGCTAAAAGGCGCAATAGGTTCTACAACAGTACATGGATTAGGGGCCAGCACATATTAACGCTAAACTAGAATGAGGGATATTCTCTTTAGTAGAAGTCCTTAGTGCATGTTTCCAAGATGGAAAAAGTTCCCCAACTTAATAGGTGGCAGTTATGAGTAATTATGACCATAGAGGTGTCAAATGATTGGTCACAGTGTGTTTCCTTAAATATTAGTGATTTTAACTTTAAGCCTGCAAATGTATGTTGCAGTTCTATCACTTTTCAGGTCATACTGCGTGCATACTGATTGACTGACAGACCATATACTCTGTATGCCCAGTTATGTGCCAGGAAAAGACTCAATATGTCCAGTTTCTGTCAGTAGAATGTTTTTGCACGCCCACACTAACACATGCGTTCTTTGAATGTAATAATAGTTTTGCTCTTTAGCCATTTACAGGCTTTCCATTTCTAGAGTTTGTGTGCCTGTCACTATCTTTTTAAAACAGCCTGTCTCCTGTCACTGCTTCCATCATCTGCTAGGTCGGCTCAGCATTAATAACTCACATGTGCAATGCCTTATACTATTTCCATCTCGTTCATGCACAGTCTCACCATGTTTCTATCTACTCCTATCATGCTCTCTTGCCCCCTATTTCTCTCACATCGGCTTTCTTTCTCTCTCCCTCACCCTGCCTCCTACTCCGTCTCTCACCTGTTCTTCGTCTTTCCCTTTCGTTTCGTCCATGCTGCATCAAAGCATTAATGCTACGCATTCAGTAGAAGGAATGACAATGCCACACAATACAGGTCTTTAAAGGGTCAAATGCTGCACTCGCTTCTACTGTGACTGATTAATAACGAACTCAAACTCAGCCAAAAATTAGGGATCCAGCACCCCAAAACTGATCAGTAAGTGTTCTCTCTCTTTGACAGGATAGGTAAATCCAATGGTTCCTTGGGAAATGTCTCAAATTCTCTTTTCAACATGTGTGTAATAAAGGGAGCAGGCTACACTTTTTTACGAGGCATCAACTAGTTTTCCCACGGGCCAACAAGAAGCGACTGAGACGAGAGGCCCGCAGTGTTCCACTTCAATTAGGAAAGGCAGCAAATAAATAAAAAATGGGTTTTTACACAGTATCACGCGCTTTTTTTTTCATTTCATCAACGCCAAGCGATAGAAAATAAGGCAGGAAATGGGGAAAAAAACGCTATTCAATTACATTCAAAGTGGCAAAAAAAGTTAATTTGGGAACAGAATAGTTTAAACTTACTTACTGTCCAGAGACTCCGTCGGCCGTCCCGATTCCCGCCGTCCTCACTTTCAAGTCCTGTCCTGAAGCACGTCATCAGGAAGGCGGCGCAGCAGGCAGCCTCCCTCTCCACTGCCTCGTTTTTAATTGGTGCGGCCGGCTGCCCCACCTACGTCATTTTCTCTCTGTATGCTGCTGCTGCAGCATACAGAGAGAAAAGGGAGAGTTACTCGAGGGCAGGGGGAGTGGCTTGGGGGAGTGGCTTTCCCCACTGTTGTAAATACTGTCTGTTTGGGCGGCCTCGGGCTGCCCAAACAGTCAGTATTAGCAACAGTGGGCAAGCCACTCCCCCATGCCACTCCCCCTGCCCTCGAGTACTGTAAACACGGAAGTTCTCCTTTCCTGCCTTGCGAGAAGGCAGAAACAGAAACAATGGTAGTTATATAATATAATAACTAGCATTTGTTCTGCCTTCTCGCACGGCAAGAAAGCAGGGGGGGCGGCGCCCAAACGCCCCCACGGAGAAACCGCCACTGCCGTGTGCACTTCTAAGTTTGCTTCCATATTTCTTTCTCTTGGGTCGTCCCAAATAGAGGGGTTCAGCCTACGTGTTCTAACTTTGGTGCTAATTGCACATCCCGCCAATGGATTCAGTCAATCAACTGCTTCTAAGCAGCTGTATCTGTTATAGGTTGGCAATCCCATCCATTGGCTTGGATTTCCCAGGCTCCCACCACATGATCTACCTGAAGCACTATGATTAACCATTGTCCACCTTCCACCACCCTCTAGATGCGTTTTGGGTGGATAAAAGTAGGACAGTGGTCTAGTTTGAATTATATTGTTTCCGTCAAACGTACGTGGGTTCCAGGAGCACAGGTGGTACACAGTACGTGGATCTTTGAACGTGATCACCACACAATCGGCTGGTATTGTCTTTCTTGTTGGGCCTATCCATGGAACCCTACGAACCATTAATATTTTGCTTTTTATATGGTGTGGTAAAGGCCTCTGTACATTTAACCAACGTGAGACTTTGTTTTTCATTGACCAAAAACTCTCTTCTACTTGATTATTCAATTCCGGAACCCCCGTCAAGACAGTTACATAAGGGCTAGCATCTGGTGGCAAGTCTATGTAACCTCCCCTAGGTTTCTTCCCCAATGGGTTCCCTTTCTGTATCTGTTGGGCATCCTTTGTAGCATTAACGCCCTGTGCTGGAATTTCTTTGGCTGTTGGGGCACTAGTTATAGTATTTGCAGTGGGTGCATTTAATTGATTAACACTAATACTCGGAGGTAAAGCCTGACTTATGGGAATGGCACTAGTTCCCTGATGCAAGGGATGTAATATATTGCTGTCTATTGAAGATACTACAGGCACTGGGGCTACACGTGCAGTAGTATTAATCGCTGAGTCAGCTACACTCAGACTTGCCAGTGTTATAATACTCTTTTCAACCTCCAACAGCTGGTTTTCCATTCGTGTCAATCTTACTTCTAGTGGCATTAGGAGTGATTTAAGAAGGTCCCCTATATTCTTCTCTAGGATCCCATTTCCCTCCTCAGTAGTCTCTACTCTACTTCCTCCCAAGTTGTTTGGAGATAAGACTTCTTGTGCCCCTTCCGTTATTTCAAGATTTACAATATTTTGGTCCTCCACCTGCTCCATTGTCATAGTTTGTAGCACTTTGCCCGTTCCATCCCCCTCTTTAACTGGTATGGCATTTTCCTGTGCAATGGCTACTTTTTGTCTTTTCCTAGCATAGGCAGAAGGCAGGGGGTGTTTTCGTTTGGGTATAGCGCCGTCCTTCCTCCTGCGCAATTGCCTTGTGCTGGTCTCATTCTCAGGGGCCTCCAGCTCTATGATTATCGGTGCGTTGTTGCTAATCACAGCTGGCTCTACTGCGGATGAAGCTTCAAGAGGTGGATTTTCACAGGGCAATTGTAATGGAACATGTATGGGAATTAATAACTGTGGGTTCGGAAACACACCTCCACCTGTGTTGTTATTGGAGCAGAACTTTCGGTGCGTTCTGGGGTTTTGGCTGATGCTATATGGCCCAGGGACGATGTCTTGGCCATTGAAGGGTCTTGGGACATTCTTCTGGCCATTACAAGGTCCAGCGAGACCCTTTTCTCCATTAGGTTAATACCCATATCTATTACCGAGTTTGTCCTAGTAATAAAATCATCTAGCGTGCCTGTTAGCTTGGTTACCCCCTCCGCCACCCTACTTCTACTTCCTCTTGGAGACATCTCTAAAGCCATTAAGCAAATGATTACGGAGTCAATTTAAATGAAATGTACATATAAAATATTGGGATACAAATTGCCAATGCAAGAGGGGTGGCCCGGTCCGGTCCTACCCGGTCTGTAACGGGCTAGAACGGTTGCTCCTAATAAGGGAGGGGACACAGGAGGGGGCGGGAAGAGGACCAGCTGCGGCCGATCAGCGCCCCTGAGCAGGCTTGTCCTCGCAGTCCTGCCTCTGTCCGTGTGTGGGGCAGATGATTCCAGGCAAATCCTCAGTCCTCAGGGTCCCGGCGAGATCACAGCAGCAAAGTTCAGGCACCCGCGAGTGGCTCCTGCGAAGCGGGGCCCGTGAGAAGTGGCGAAGTGGCCGGACAAGGCAAGGCAAACAACAAGGTCCGCAGCAGCAACAACCCTCCGACGTGGCACAAGAAGGCTCCCACCAGGTACACTCACTGCAAGTTCTTTTCTGCAGGAGGGTGCAGGAAGAGGACCAGCTGCTGCCGATCAGCGCAGCTGAGCAGGCTGGTCCTCGCAGTCCCGCCTCTGTCCGTGTGTGAGGCAGATGATTCCAGGCAAATCCTCAGTCCTCAGGGTCCCGGCGAGATCACAGCAGCAAAGTTCAGGCACCCGCGAGCGGCACCCGCGAAGCGGGGGCCGCAAGAAGTGGCGAAGTGGCCGGACAAGGCAAGGCAAACAACAAGGTCCGCAGCAGCAACAACCCTCCGGCGCATTGTAAATGCGGCGCACCATGGGTGGCGGAGCTGCAGCGCACAATAACTGGCGCATCCCTGGGGATGCGCCAGTTATTGTAAATCTGCCCCTAAATGCACGCAATGACTGAGTCCACACCACTGAGTTGTGATTTAAAACAATATGCTTTTATCTGGAATAAAATGCAGGGTAGTCAATCATTCAATACATTAGCTCCTCAAAACATTTCATTGCGGGGGGAATTCAAGAGTCACTGTAGCATATCACCATAAACATCTCATGAAGCCCGCCCATGCAAGGAATTCATTAAAGCGACATTGCAGTACATTTCATTAGAACCATAAATGCTGCATCACTCAGCGATAAACATTTCCTGGCTGCAGGAATTAGCAGATCATCAAATGAGAGAGAACATTTCATTAATTAGGATTAAACCTTGCGGCAATTACTTTGCATAGAACTACACATCTTGACATTTCATTTAGGGTCAGTCAGGAATAAACACTCCGCTAGGCCTAAACATTTCATTGGATAACTTCATGCAATCTTACTCCTCGGGGACTTGTTCAACATTTCATTAGGCGGAAGGACAACCATTCCTTTGAATAACCGTCTGCAATCTTCACTTTAGGCAGAAATTAACCTTCCTTTAAACATACATAACATGTGCCCAAGGACCAGTGAAACAGCAAAATAACAGTTCCCCTTGAGGTCCTGCCCAAAGGGATCTTTCAGGGTTCTGGTCCCGTTCAGGTACTCTCAAGGGCCCAGTCAGGCCAACGGGGCCCAGTCTCAAGGGGGAGGGGTGGTTCCGGGGCCTCCTACTCGCTCCTGGGAAGCCCCGCTTCGGTGCAGGTTCTCCGCCCTCCCCCCGAGGCTGTACCTGCTGTCTTCGGGCACACCCGGCCCCTTGTGGTGTTCCTCTTGGGCTGGTGCGCGCTGAGGGGGGCTCTCGCACTCTGGGGAGCCCCGCGCTTAGGATCCGCCGGTCCCAGGCCTCCTGAGTGCTCCGTGGGCCCGGGGACCAGCGAGGTTGCGGTGCAGAAGAGGCGCGGCAGCCTCGACCAATGACGGGGCAGCTGACGCGAATGCCGTGCAAAGGAGCCACTTGGAGGCGTGCTAGCCAGGAGGCTCGGCCACAGCCCAATCAGTGTGCGGCGATGGCGGGGGGAGTCCATGGCGCCCCCCATCCCGTGATGTGGGTGAAAAGCCTCAGGGCCTAGCAAAGCCTAGCTGAAGTGCACTGCGGCCTACCTCAGGCCCGGGGGCCGCCGCGGGGATCCTTCACTCTGGGGCTGGGCACGGCCCCCAGCAACACGGCGGCAGCCCTCTCCTGGTATCGGGGGCCGCCGAGGGGCAGATGTCCGCAGCCGGCAGTCTACAGCGCAGCGGTGCTGGGGTGAGGGGCAGTGCTCCCGGGGCGATGTAGGGCATCACAGGGGCAATCCCAGCGCTTCACAAGGCGCGCGGAGGAAACAGTTCAGTGGCACAGTAGCCGGTGGCAGTCCAGCGCCGGGGGCGAGATATAGCGCTTGTGAGGGAGCAGCAGCTTGGGGAGCTAGAGCTTCTCTAGGGGCCCACAGGAGAGCTCTTGAGGAGCAATTGGACAGGTCTGGGCCACAGCGCTAAGGAAGAGCGCTTCTCCAGCAGTTGCACAAGGCAGGACAGAGATTCAGGCAGTTCAGTCAGGGGGAGTTAGGCAGGACAACACAGGGGACCAGGTTGAGGAAAAGGGCGCAGAGTGGACACAGCCCTGTACCTGGTTGATCCCCAGTAGTCCTGGTTGCATGCGAAAGGGGTCTTCTTCTTGGCGCTTGAGGGGTCATGCACCCTTTGTAGCTAGCAGTTTCTTGAAGAGGGTGGGGGGGTTTGAGTTGAAGGTTTGTCAGCAGGTCACTTCAGGTGGTCCCTAGGTTCCCCTCCCGCTGGGCCAGATCAGTGGGCTAGTTCAGGGTTCCTCACTCTACTTGGAAGGCAGCACCTAAGCCCTGTCACTCCCAGTGGCATAGGCCCCTGACTAGGCCCTACCGCCTAACTCTCCTGCGTGGGCCCCCCAGGTCAGTGTTGCCCCAACTGACTAAAATCTTTCCCTTCCTTCTTTATATATGCCCAGGTCAGGTGACCACCCTCTAAGGTGGCAAAACCAGGCTCCGCCCCTATTCTAGAAGGTTCCAGGAGCTTCCCTAGTCTAGCTATGGGCAGGCAAGGCAGGCTGGTATTGCTACAATGTTTAGGGGTTCCAGCCAGCTCCTGGTAACTAGAGTGCACCTAAAAAGACCACGCTGCAGTAGCAGGGGTCAGTGGCAGCCATGTTGGGGGAAGAGAGCACCTGCACCTTAGCATTGATTAGCAATGGGAAGGTACCCGGAGAACTAAGGCCAACAAAAAGAAGGTGAGAAAAAATGAGGCAAGGGCGAAAAAAATAGGGAAAGACTACCCTAGAGCTGACAGGTCTAACATGTGCCTCCCCCAGCTGAAAGTGAGAAGAGCTACCCAACCTCTAGGGAGCTCTCGTCACTAAGGCGGAAAAACCGGGAGAGACCGTCAGCATTGGCATGGTCAACTCTGGGTCAATGTTCCACCCGAAAGTCCATCCCTTGTAGGGAAATGGACCACCTTAGCAACTTGGGATTTTCGCCTCTCATCTGCATAAGCCAGCGAAGGAGTCGGTGGTCGGTTTGAATCAGGAAGTGAGA
This sequence comes from Lissotriton vulgaris, assembly GCF_964263255.1. Lineage (NCBI taxonomy): Eukaryota > Metazoa > Chordata > Amphibia > Caudata > Salamandridae > Lissotriton > Lissotriton vulgaris. Next base: position 257,757,025 of record NC_141686.1, read on the forward strand.
GCCAAAAAGGTATGGCCTCAACTTCTTCAAGGCCCAGACCACAGCGAAGGCTTCTCGCTCGATGGTACTCCATCGCCGTTCCCGAGGGAGGAGTGTTCGGGAGATAAAGGCCACAGGTTGGTCTTGGCCATTGTTGCGGTGCACATCGCGTGCTTCAGTGTTTCGAATGCCTCTTGGAAAACAGCCATCCAGATCACTTTTCGTGGCTGCTTCTTGGACGTCAACTCAGTCAAGGGGGCTACGATGATACCATATCCCTTCACGAACCAGCGGTAATAGCAGTGAGGCCGAGGAATGCTCGGACCTCAGTCTGGGTTTTGAGGGGCTCCCAGGCCAGGATGGTCTCAATTTTGGCCTGGAGGGGTTACACCATACCTCCGCCCACCAGGTGTCCCAGGTAGACGACAGATCCCTGTCCAATCTGGCACATGCTAGCCTTGATGGTCAGGCCAGCATGTTGCAAAGCCTGCAGAACCTCCTGGAGACACTGCAGATGGTCCTCCTAGGTGCTACTGAAGACAGCAATGTCATCCAGGTACGCCGCTGAGAAGGACACCAGGCCAGACAACACCTGGTTCACCAACCGCTGGAAGGTGTCCGGAGTATTCTTGAGCCCGAAGGGCATCACTCTAATTTGAAAGTGGCCCTCAGGGTGGAGAACGCTGTTTTCTCCTTTGCTCCGTCGGCCATGGCAATCTGCCAGTACCCTGATGTCAGGTCAATGGTGCTGAGGTACGGGGCTGCTCCCAGCCGGTCAATCAGCTCATCTGCCCGTGGGATCGGGTGAGCGTCTGTCTTGGTGACAGACAGAGTTCAATCCCCGATAGTCCACACAGAACCGAAGTTCTGGTGTGGTGCCCGGTGGGGCCGCTTTTGGCACCAACTCGACCGAACTAGTCCAAGGGCTGCTGGAAGGTTCGATCACCCCCAGCTCCAGCATTTTGGCCACCTCACCCTGGATGCTGTTCTTAACTTTATCGGACAGCCGGTAAGACTTGGTTTTTACAGGCGGACTGTCCCCTGTGTCCACATTATGAGTACACAGATGTGTAATTCCAGGCGTGCGGGAGAACAACGAGGCGTACTGCTCCAACACCTGGCGGCAGTCCCTCTGTTGTTCTGAGGTCAAGCATGGGGAGAGGACAACTCCCTCCACCGATCCATCTTCTCCTAGGCCGCCAGAAGTTCAGGAAGAGGCTCACTCTCTTCCTCCTCGCTCCCATTCGTCACCATGAGGAGAGCAAGCTCAGATCGCTCATGTTGAGGCTTCAGGTGGTTGACGTGGAGCACCCGATGGGGCTGTCGGGGGTCTTCAAGTCAACGACATAGGTGGTCTGGCCTCGACGCTCCACAATTTCATACGCACCAGTCCACCGGTCTTGGAGGGCACTAAGCTCATCAGGCTCCATGACCCACACCTTCTGTCCAGCGTCCAACTCCACCGTCCGAGTGTTTGCGGTCATACCACTCCTTCATGACGTTCTGCTAGCCTCCAAGTTGTCTGAGGCTTCCTTCCACAGCTTGGCCATCTGGCTGCCGAACACCAGCATGTAGCTGACGACATCACGGGGAAGCTTCTTTGAAGTCTTCTCCCACCCCTCCTTGACAAGGCTGTGGGGCCCCCTAACGGGATGGCCATCGAGCAGTTCAAAGGGGCTGAACCCGACTCCCTTCTGTGGCACCTCGCGGTACGAAAACAACAGGCAAGGGAGGAGGATGTCCCACTTCCACCTCAAGTCCTCTGGCTGGCTCCGGATCATCCCCTTCAAGGTCTTGTTGAAGCGCTCTACGAGCCCGTTAGTTTGGCGGTGGTAAGGAGTGGAGAACCGGTAGGTCACTCCGCACTCCTTCCACATGGCCTGCATGTAGGCTGACATGAAGTTCGTGCCCCTGTCTGACACCACAACCTTGGGGAATCCCACTCGGGTAAATATCCCCATATGGGCCCGTGCCATCACAGGTGCAGTGACGGTCCTCAGAGGAATAGCCTTTGGGTACCAAGTGGCGTGGTCCACTAACACCAAGATGAACCATTGTCCCGCAGAGGTCGGAGGGTCCAATGGCCCAACGATGTCGATTCCGACCCTATCAAAAGAGGTCCCGACCACCGGGAGCGGTTCCAAAGGGACCTTCACTTTAGTCCCAGTCTTGCCACTTGTCTGGCAAGTCTTGCAGGTCTTACAGTAGGTGTCAGAGGTAACTCTCATCCTGGGTCAATAAAAATGCGGGACCAACCATGCAAAGGTTTTGTCCTGGCCCAGGTGTAGAGCCAAAGGTATCTCATGTGCCAGTTCCAATAGGAAGGCCCGGTAGCATTGGGGGACCACTAAGGTCCTCGAGGATCCATGCACCGGAACCTTAGGCTCACTGTAAAGGAGGCCATCCTCCCAGTACACGTGAAAACTGCCGTTCTCCTGATCGGTCGCTTGGGCTTCGGCCTGTCGCCGCATGCCTTCAAGCGTGGGGCACTCCTTCTGCGCCCAACAGAATTCCTCCCGGCTAGGCCCTCCTTCCACATGCCACTTGGCAAGGGTTGGCAAGTCCCCCACGGGAACAACATCCACCTCCATGGACTCTGGGGGTACCTCCACAGGCTCCCCATCCATCACACGGGGTGTGTACTCACAACATTCTCCACTTCAGGACCAGCATTGCGTTGGGCCGTTGTCTCAGGCTCCAACCCGGGTTGAGTTCCTTGCCGGACAGCCATGGACCGCGTGACCACGCAAGTCCATCCTGGTAACCTCAGCATCTCAGTGTGGGCCTTAAACTCCACTTCCTTCCAGGCGGTATGTTCCAGGTCATTTCCTAGCAGACAGTCCACAGGCAAGGCAGGGCTTATCGCAACTCTCAACGGGCCTTTCACTCCTCCCCACTCAAAGGGAACCTGAGCGACGGGATAGTAGCTCAGAGTGCCATCAGCCAACACGGCCAGATGGAACACATCAGGTACTACTTGCTCAGGGGACACCAGCCGCCTCACTACGGTGGTCATGCTGGCACCTGTGTCCCTCAGAGCCTCCACCTCCTCCTCGTTAACCTTCCCCCCCTACTGGTACTTAGCAGTGTTCGATGGTAAGGACGTCACTGGGACCAACTCTCTGTCCCCAAGTGAAATCAGGGTTAGGCCTGTCCACTCCCTTTCCCTATCTAGGGCAGCTCCACCCCAAGCGCTACACTTGCCACCCCGGGACTCTTGCCACCTGTGGGGCCTGGGGGTCTCTTGCGACACTGGGGATCCCCCTTGTAGTGTCCAACCTACCCGCATTCGTAGCACCGGACATTTCTTGGCTGCTGACTCTTGTCAGAGTAAGTGGGCTTTGGGGAACTGGAATGAGGTGGGGTACCTACTCCTCTCCCAAACTGTCCAGTTTGTGGGCCTCGTGAGAACTCCTTCTTTTTATCTCCCCCCTCTTTCTTCTGGGGGACGCCCTGTCCGCCTTTTGGGCCATCTCCCCCGGGGCCCTTGTGTGACACCCGGATGCTAACCCAAGTATCCGCCTCCTCCACAATCTCATGGGGTTCAGTTAGCTTGCAGTCCACCAGATGTTGGCGCAGCTCCGGAAAACACTTATCCAAGAGGTGCTCTCTCAAAAAAAGATTGTACAGGCCCCCATAATCTTGCACCTCGCTCCCACGCACCCAACTATCCAGAGCCTTACGGGCATAATCAAAGAAGTCCACCCAATTCTGCGTGGACAGCTTATGGCTGCCATGGAACTTTTGGCGATACCTTTTGGGGTTGAGACCAAACTTTTTAAGGAGCGCCTCCTTCATGGGGGAATACCTGAACAGGTCCGCCTTATCAAGGTACAGGAGGGTGTCCCTGACATTGGGAGGTATGTAACGATACAAGCCATCTCCCCAGTGTTTCTCGGGCACCCCATGGGCTGTCAAGGCCACTTCATATGCCTCCAACCACTTGGCGATGTTATCCCCCTGAGTGCTATCAGCTCCTTGGATAACCAAAATCTAGGTTCTTGTTGAGCCCCTGGTACGCTGCCACCATTGGGATTTACTGGCGCACTCAATTGTAAGGCTCTCAGCTCCAACTCCTTTAGCTGAAGCTTGTGCGCCAACTTCCTCTACTCCATTGCTAATCTCTTTTCTTCCAATGCGAGCTTCTTATCTTCCCTCTCTCTCTCCCTCTCGTGCTCTAACTTGGCAAGCTCCTACTTCAATTGCCTCTCCTCCCTCCTGTCCTCATACTCCTGCGACGACGTACTCCCTCAGTCTAGACCCACTACTAGTCAAGTCAAGTCAAAAGCCACTTTCTTCGATTAATCCATCTATACTACTATTATAAAGGAAGAACTTTGAACCTTTGAGGCGGGTAAACTCGGGAACCACAGTGCCAATCCACACACCCGATACATCGTTGAAATTGTCAGGGTGTGCAGATGGACATAGGTTATATAAATGTAAAAAATATACGTTATTTAAACAATTTATGAGAAAAAAAAGTAATCCCAGGGAAGTAGTGCCAGCCGCGACGTGCGTGCTGACATCAGGAGCGCGGGGAGGAGCGACGTCCAGGAGTGCGAGGAGGAGCGGCGGACATGAGCACGGGGAGGAGCGGCGGACAGGCGGGGAGGAGCGGAAAGGAGCGGCGGACAGGCGGGGAGGAGAGGTGAGGAGCGTCCAGGAGTGGCGGACCGGTGAACTCAGGAGCGCGGGAAGGTGGGGCAAGGCTCCGGAGGACCCACGGACAATGTCGGGCGGGCGGGGGCCCTGAAGCCAAGGTCGGGACGGGCTGCTACTCCGGGGGACCCACGGACAATGTCGGGGCGGGCGGGGGCTGGGGCGGGCGGGGGCCCTTAAGCCTGATTGCTCCCGGACAAGGTCGGGACGGGCTGCTAGTATATATATATATATATATATATATATATATATATATATATATATATATATATATATATATATATATATATATATATATATATATATATATATATATATATATATATATATATATATATATATTTCCGCTCCGTTGCACCAAAATCCGGGTCACTCGCAGGCGGGTGCCTCTCGTGGCGGCGCCCCACGTGATAAATCACAGCTCAAGTTTCTTTCGCATCCCATGGAAAGAAATTACGGCACTCACAGGGAAAGTGTTCAGTATGTTTTTAATCGCTCAGCAGACAAACGCGTTTCGGTATTCCTTCGTCAGTGTCTACCATTGACACGGAAGGAAGCGTGTTTAAAAAGTTTTTCATCACGTTTGTGCATGCACATAGAAAGAGGACTGACGTTTTACCTCCGTGAGAAACGCTGTTTACATAGTAAATTACTTTTTACTTCAACATTTCAGTAATCACAATCATAAAGGCATTGTAAATTACATTTCAATGATTTAGGCACTTTATATTCTGTAATTTACCGACATTTTTGCATACATGTGTAAAGTATATTTGCCTTTGTTGTGTGGTGTGAGTTATTCAGCCGTGGATCGGCATTGCTCACGGGGTATAATGGATCTCGTTATTTACAGAGTTTAAGCTTTACCCAAATGGGAGGACAATTCTTCATTCCTATTAAGTCCCTGGGGGGCCTTTGTTTGAAGGTCAATTATGTAGCGGGATTCTAGTCTTCTTAATTTCCGCAGCCTGTCTCCACCCCTTGGGTCTACTGGTATGTGATCTAGCGCAAAAAACTGTAAGAGTTCCCTATTGCTGTTGTGCTTGAGGGCAAAGTGTTTCGCTACTGGATAGTTAAAATCCTTATTCATAATTGCACGCAATACCAGACTTTCAGATTTCCTGCCCATTTTTGGAACCCGGCAGGTGACCCAAAGCCCCGGGTATAGGTATATTGACGACCTCTTTCTAGTATGGGAGGGATCTGTGACTTCAGCAGAAGAGTTTGTAGCATTTTTAAATTGTAACAACTTGAATTTGAATTTCACTGCAGATATTAATGTATCCACAGTGAATTATCTGGACCTGAAAGTTAACTTGAATGGTGAGACAATTGAGACTGAACTGTTCAGAAAAACAACAGCTGGCAACTCGGTTTTACATGCCGGAAGCAGCCATCCCCCGACCCTAGTTAAAAGTATCCCTTACGGAGAACTTCTTAGGATCAAGAGAAATTGCTCCAAAGAGACAGACTTTGCAAAAGCAGCAAAAGAAAGCATTGGTAGATTCCAAGCTAGAGGATATGATAATATCCTTCTAGAAAATACCCTGAAAAGAGTTGAACGAATCCCTCGAAACCAACTCCTAAAAGAACAAACTAGGAAATCAGAACCAAATAAAAATGATGGAAAATTTAGGTTAATAACTACCTTCTCAGAAGATTCCAATCATCTGAGAACTATCCTAAAGAGGAGTTGGCATATCCTGAAAACGGATCAGGTTATCGGAAAAGAGATTCCAACTTTTCCCCTAATCACTTTCAGGAAAGGAAGATCCATCAGGGACAAAATTGTACATAGTCACTTACCTGAAAAAATCACAGTGACAGGCAGAATCAAAGATATGCCGGGCTTTTACCCTTGCGGCAAATGCAAAGCCTGCGAGAAGAGCAAGAAAAGAACAACTTTTGAAATACCAGGGTCAGGACACAGTAAGAAAATATCTAAGTTTCTCACTTGCAACACTACATACGTTGTTTACTGCCTATTGTGCCCATGTGGATTAAAGTACATAGGCAGCACAGTGAAAAATGTCAAGTTACGGGTATTGGAGCACCAACGTGCAATTATGAATAAGGATTTTAACTATCCAGTAGCGAAACACTTTGCCCTCAAGCACAACAGCAATAGGGAACTCTTACAGTTTTTTGCGCTAGATCACATACCAGTAGACCCAAGGGGTGGAGACAGGCTGCGGAAATTAAGAAGACTAGAATCCCGCTACATAATTGACCTTCAAACAAAGGCCCCCCAGGGACTTAATAGGAATGAAGAATTGTCCTCCCATTTGGGTAAAGCTTAAACTCTGTAAATAACGAGATCCATTATACCCCGTGAGCAATGCCGATCCACGGCTGAATAACTCACACCACACAACAAAGGCAAATATACTTTAGACATGTATGCAAAAATGTCGGTAAATTACAGAATATAAAGTGCCTAAATCATTGAAATGTAATTTACAATGCCTTTATGATTGTGATTACTGAAATGTTGAAGTAAAAAGTAATTTACTATGTAAACAGCGTTTCTCACGGAGGTAAAACGTCAGTCCTCTTTCTATGTGCATGCACAAACGTGATGAAAAACTTTTTAAACACGCTTCCTTCCGTGTCAATGGTAGACACTGACGAAGGAATACCGAAACGCGTTTGTCTGCTGAGCGATTAAAAACATACTGAACACTTTCCCTGTGAGTGCCGTAATTTCTTTCCATGGGATGCGAAAGAAACTTGAGCTGTGATATATATATATATATATATATATATATATATATATATATATATATATATATATATATATATATATATATATATATATATATATATATATATATATATATATATATATATATATATATATGTTTTGTTTGCAATGATGCCCTCAGCAGTAGAAGGTGCACTCGACAGCTCCCATTGCCATTTGGCTATTTAGCCTCGTGCATCCTGCTTCTCCCTCATCTTATGGTGACTTCATATCGCCGACTCGTTTCGAGGCTAGAACGCCTCTTCTTCATGGGCTCAAACAACCGGACATTTCAAAGAATACACTTCCTTGTAAGTGAGCTTTTATTGAGAAAACGCCATCAGAGGGTTTGGCTTAGTTCGACATAATTTTTAAAGCATTGTGGGAAATGTTGTCCCTTGGAAGTGCATATCATTATTCCATTCGTAGGTGAAATGTTCCGTTTGTGCAGTTTAAAGCATTTTTATTCCTATAGTAGGCAGATGACCTCGAAGCAGGCATCGTTTTGCAGAAGGGGCGCTGTGCTTATATATATATATCCATACTAATATAATAAAGAGAGAGCCCAAACCTTTGAGGCGGGTAATCTCAGGAACCACAGCACCAATCACAACACCCAATACAGCGTTGGAAAGGGCAGTTGCAGCAGAAGGACATAGGCTATGCAGACGCCCACCATATACATTTAAAAAGTAAAAGAACCGTGCCAGCAAAGTAGTCCCTTGTGGGTGTGTCTGCATTGTGCTGTGGGCTTGTGCTGGGGGGCGTGACAAATGCTGGGGGCGTGTGGTACGTTCCGCCCTTCGGGCTGGACTGTTCCCATGAGGCACATGGTCAAGGCTGATTTGCATATGGCCATGTCTGAACTGGGGTGGTGTGGAGTGCAAAAAAACTATGGATTTAGGCCCAGATCTCTGTACTAGGTGAATGTAAGACATTGTTCTGTATTCTGTCCATCAACTGTTGTTTTTGCATTTGTCACCCCAAGTGGGATGGGTATGCTCAGCCGTGAGTCCCATGCTCTCCATACCACTGGAGTCAAGCTATCCTGGCTGAAGACGGCTTATAGTCAGAAATCGGTTCTAGGATGCTTGAGTCTGGTCCAGGAAAGACATGGTTTGGCAGTTCGGCCTGGAATGTTCCCATCTGGCACAGGGTCAGTGTTGAGGTGGTGTGGAGTGCAAAAAAAATGATGGATTTAGGCCCAGATCTCTGTATTGGGGTGAATGTATGACATTGTTCTGCATTCTGTCCATCAACTGTTGTTTTTACATTCCGCCCTTCATGCCGTGTCTCATATTGTGTGCTGGGGGTGCGGGGCGAGCGTTGTGTCAAATATTTCATTGTTTTTTCTTCCCAGGTTCTGTACATTCTAGCTCCGGGTGTTCACCCTGCTCCCTTTAAATACCCCTGTACCCCATAATCAAAACCCACCCTTACTCCTTAAAATACCCCAACACACTTAAACACTAACCCATCTTAATCCTATAAGTATACCCTGTACCCCAAAACCCAAACCTACTCCTGAACCCTAAAATACCCCTGTACCCCAAAACCCAAACCTAGCCCGGAACCCTTAAAATACCCCTGCACCCCAAAACCCAAACCTACACCTGAACCCTAAAAATACCCCTGCACCCCAAAACCCAAACCTACCCCTGAACCCTAAAATACCCCTGTACCCTAAAACCCAAACCTAGCCCTGAACCCTAAAAATACCTCTGTACCCCAAAACCCAAACCTAGCCCTGAACCCTTAAAATACCCCTGTACCCCAAAACCCAAAACTACTCCTGAACCCTAAGAACACCCCTATACCCCAAAACCCAAACCTAGCCCTGAACCCTAAAAATACGCCTGTGCCCCAAAACCCATACCTATCCCTAAACGCTAAAACTACCCCTGTACCCCATAACCCAAAACTATTTATTTATTTATTTGTGAGTTTGTATAGCGCTGGAATCGACTCCAACTGGAGTATCTCTGCGCTTTGGTACCGGTTTTGACAACAACAGAGGAAATAGTAAAAGGTGGAGCTAGATCTCATTTATAAACTGCAAGGTTTTAAGCTGTTTTCTGAATTTCAGATGTTCTGTGCAGAGTCTGAGGGTCAGAGGAAGTCTGTTCCACAGTGTGGGTCCTGCGACAGATAATGCTTTCCCTCCGTGCCTGACTTTTTTGGCACGAGGTACTACCAGCAGATGACTTTTACCAGATCTGAGCGATCTGGAGGGGATGTAGGGAGTGAATTTCTGTTCTAGTTAGGTAGGGCCTTGTCCGTTTATGCTTTTGTGAATGATACAACATATTTTGAATTTTGCCCTTTGTCGAATACTCAGCCAGTGCAGTTTGTTGAGGAGGGGTTTCGATGCTGTTCTCGGAGGGGCATTTAGGACAAGGCGGGCCGCCGTGTTTTGGACTACCTGGAGTCTATCCAACACTCCCTCATTGGCGGAGAGAAGCAATCCATTACAATAGTCAATTCGACTCAAGATAAGGGCCTGCACTACGGTTTTCCTGAAAGAATCTGGTAGCAGGGCAAAGATTCTTCGCATCATGCTAATGATGTGAAAGCATGAGCCAGCCACGAAGTTACTGTGTTGCTTAAGCGACAGTTCTTGGTCGAGGCAGATCCCCAGGTTTTTGACGACCTGTTTGGGCTCTGGGACAGTACCAAGATCAGATGGCCACCAATCTGGGGTCCACAGTATTTTGGCCTCTCCGAATAGCATTACTTCCGTCTTGTTGACGTTGCACTGTAGATAGTTGGTAGACATCCACTGTGCGATGGCTTTCATGCCAGCAGAGAAGGAGTTCCTTAGTTCAGCGGTGAGATTTTGAAAGGGAAAGAGGAGCTGCGTGTCATCCGCATATGACACGGGGATAAAACCAAATTTACGCATCACTCTTGCCAGGGGTGCCACGTAGATGTTGAAGAGTGTTGGGCTCAAACAAGAGCCCTGTGGCACCCCTTTTGTAATCTCTACCTCCGCTGACCGATATTCACCCATGGTGACAGTCTGGGTGCGATCGGATAGGAAACTCCTTAGCCAGGCAAGGGCTTTGTTCTTAATACCTACGTTCGACAACCGGTCAATAAGGATGTTATGTGACACGGTGTCGAACGCTGCCGACAGATCTAGTAACACTAGAATTACAGAGTAGCCTTTGTCCTGGAACATGTGCAGGTCGTCAGTAACAGACAGGAGGGTGGACTCTGGACTGTGTTTCGGCCTAAAACCGGATTGGGAATAGTCTAGGCCACCAGCTGATTTAATATAGCTGGAGAGATGTCGATTTACATATTTCTCAGTGAGTTTTCCTAAAAACGGTAACAGGGAGATGGGCCTGAGATTTGCTAAATCGGTCCAGGGAGTAGCGGTGTTCTTCCTAATAGGCCTAACTAAAGCCTGCTTCCATTGTTTGGGGACAGAGCCTGTACTCAGGGATAAGTTGACAAGTATTTCAAACGTAGGACCTAGAACTTCCAACAGGGTGGGCATAAGTCTCGCTGGGATGATATCATCGGGGCTGCCACTTTTGATCTGCATGGTAAGTGATGACAGCTCCTTAGGAGTGATAGGGGGAAAGATATCTAGGGTGTGATAGCCATTGTTGTATTCTGCGTCATGAAAGATGGTAGCTGCGTTGGTAGTCAAGGTATTGTTGGAGTTGACTATTTTCTTGGGGCGGTCTAGCCTAATTATTTTATATCCAGTTGGAATGGCCAATGTAATAGAGGGGTTAGAGTGAGGTTTGAGCCAAGTTTCAGTAATGAAACATAGATCAGGCTCGTTAATGGAAATAAGGTCCCATACTTCAGATGTATGTTTGGGTAATGACCTTATGTTGCAGAGGATGTTTTTCAATCCAGTGACATTAAGGATGTTTAAGTTAGTTTCCGTGGCTTTGGGAGAGGGAATATGGGCTAATACATGTCTCTCGTAGCAGTTTTCCTGGAATTGAGTGGTAAACTGGGCTCTGCAGTGAATGCCGGCAAATGGACCCTCCACTGTGTTGTTAATAGCCTTTTGACAATCTGGTGTCGGTTTTATCTGAATATCCCTAAGTACCTGTGCAGAGTAGGTAATCCTGTTGGTAGGCGGATTTTGCAGGATGTGTATTGAGACCCCCATGGCCCCTGGTCCCGTCCAGTCGTGGACGGGTGCAGACGGGCTGGTCTTAGGCTAGTCTTTGGCGCTGTCGAAGGCACCCCTCTGCGCGCAACCGCTGCGCGCTTGGGCTGACGACTGGCTAAATAGTCCTTCTAAATTGGTGCTAGAGCGCTAACCGCTCGACTGCCTCGGGTTTGCTGGGCGTGTCTGTCTGTCTCTCACCTGCCCTGCCCTCCGCTCAAAGGTATCTTAAAAATACCACTAGCTTTTACAGCTTTTACAAGAGTTCCGCTCTGAGGAGTAGTTTACCTGGCACCAAGCGGGGTCGGGAGACACTGCCACTGTCCTTCCCTTACCGCAATGAGCCCAGGCCTCCTCCCGCCTAAATAGTCCTTCTAAATTCGTGCTAGACTGCCTCAGGGTTGCTGGGCGTGTCTGTCTCTCACCTGCCCCGCCCTCCACTCAACGGTATTGGGTACCGAGTCGGACCAGGGAGGGCAGGCTTGACCACTGAGCACAGACCGGGAAATCAGCCCCTGGTTCCCCTTACAGTTCTGGGGTGATTCGTACATGCACAGAGGGTTAGTGTTTAAATTCGTTGTCAATTTTAACACAGCGTGCAGTTTAAAATCATATGTCAAATGACATGCTGCGCAAGTGAAATGTTTTTAAAATTAGCAATCAATCTTAAAAATACCACTAGCTTTTACAGCTTTTACAAGAGTTCCGCTCTGAGGAGTAGTTTACCTGGCACCAAGCGGGGTCGGGAGACACTGCCACTGTCCTGCCTTTGCCCAAACTATATCTGAACCCTTTTAAAATACCCAAATACCCCAAAACATATACCTCACTACCCCAAAACATATACCCCTATACCTATACTTACCTTATCCAAACATAAAAAAAACATGCTTTTACCATTCAACAAATTTCGTTGTAAATGTATGCGTGGTAAAAGCATATAAAATGTAATGCCATGCGTTATAATGGCATTGCGGAGTCATGGTACTTTCATAATGAAAGTATGCGGAGTGATGGTCTGCGGAAAGAAATTTGCAGAATAATGGGTGTTTACCCTCCCCCGGTAAGTAGATTGGTGGCACGGCAGCCCACATCTCCAGCAACATACTCATATTTTTTCACCACCAATTGGAAAAATGCACAGGTCTCTCTCATTGATGCCCAGCACCGACATACACTTTTAGACTCACCTCCCACCACAAGTTCTAGAATTGCGAACTTTAGAGATGGGGAGCTACGTTAGAATCTCGGCATCAGCTCAACATCCTGTGATTCCAGGCAAATCACTTTGTCTCCCCGTGCCTACCACAAATCAATGTGTTCTTCTGTAATGTAAATTGTGCTCATGCCATGTTGTCGAGTTTGCGCTATATAATATTGCAAGAAAAATAAAGTAGGGAAACTCGAGTTCACACACTACTGAACGCGCACTCTTAAGTGCATCAGCAGTGCACTGTGAATCGGAGCGTTTCACAGGCCTGTCACAAATAAGAAATGCTATCAAAATGAAATCCTACGAAACAATATACTACTGGCCGGCAGCAATTCATACCCGGACAATGTCGGGATGGGCTGCTAGTATATATCCATACTAATATAATAAAGAGAGAGCCCAAACCTTTGAGGCGGGTAATCTCAGGAACCACAGCACCAATCACAACACCCAATACAGCGTTGGAAAGGGCAGTTGCAGCAGAAGGACATAGGCTATGCAGACGCCCACCATATACATTTAAAAGATAAAAGAACCGTGCCAGCAAAGTAGTCCCTTGTGGGCGTGCTTGCATTGTGCTGTGGGCTTGTGCTGGGGGGCGTGACAAATGCTGGGGGCGTGTGGTACGTTCCGCCCTTCGGGCTGGACTGTTCCCATGAGGCACAGGGTCAATGCTGATTTGCATATGGCCATGTGTGAACTGGGGTGGTGTGGAGTGCAAAAAAATGATGGATTTAGGCCCAGATCTCTGTACTGGGGTGAATGTATGACATTGTTCTGCATTCTATCCATCAACAGTTGTTTTTGCATTTGTCACCCCGAGTGTGATGGGTATGCTCAGACGTGAGTCCCATGCTCTCCACACCACTGGAGTTAAACTATCCTGGCTGAAGATGGCTGATAGCCAGAAATTGGTCCTAGGATGTTTGAGTCCTGTCCAGGAAAGACATGGTTTGGCAGGTCGGCCTGGAGTGTTCCCATGAGGTGGTATGGAGTATAAAGAAAATAGTGGAGTTAGTATAAAGAAAATTACGGAGTTAGGCCCAGATCTCTGTATTGGGCTGAATGTATGATACTGTTCTCCATTCTGTGTCACCTACTGCTTTGCTTTCAACAATTTGTATAGTTTCATGTCTATTGATTATGTACTTTTTATAATGTGATTTTAATTGAATGTTGTCATATCAAAAAATAATCATAAGAAAAGAAAACAAAACAGAAGAGAAAAGAAAAAAATATAAATATTTGCACCTTTAAAGAAATAATGAAGATATCTATACTAATATAATAGAGAGCCAAAACCTTTGAGGCGGGTAATCTCAGGAACCACAGCAGCGTTGGAAAGGGCAGTTGCAGCAGAAGGACATAGGCTATGCAGACACCCACCATATTCATTTAACAGGTAAAAGAACCGTGCCAGCTAAGTAGTCCCTTGTGGGCGTGTCTGCATTGTGCTGTGGATGTGTGCTGGGGGGCGTGACAATGTATTGAGTGTTGTTTTTTCTTCCCAGGTTCTATACATTCCTGCTCCCTTTAAATAGTAATTCAGTGGAGGTCCCATTCTCTTAGAACCACCCCAAGCACAGTTATGGTCAAAAATACAACTAAAAAGCCCTGCAAAGCATTATGGGATAAGATTAGCATCATTTTTAGCATTCATGAAAGGGTTTCAATGTTTTTGAATTTTACTCATCAGGGACATCTTGGGACGACGAGGTGAACTGCAGCTTGATGTATAATATTTTAAATGCTATTGCATTTGCCTCATCAGGGACATCTAGGGATGGCGAGATGAACTGCAGCTTCATGTATAATATTTTAAATGCTATTGCATTTGCCTCATCGGGGACAACTGGGGACGATGAGGTGAACTGCATCTCTTCGTAGAATTATTTGGATACTATATTATTCACTTCGCACTGCTAATCTCGTCCCATAATGCTTTCCAGAGGCTTGATCTCAAAATCATCACCTCTCTCACTGCTTGCTGGAAGCTAATTGCACTTTTGTGAAATGACTATATGCATTTTAGCATGTAGAAATACTTGTTATTTTACCTTGAATATATGAGGTTTCTGCTTTAATAATTGGAAATCTGACGGAACGAAATATTGCAGATTTATTGTACTAAGTTCGCGCCAATTCTGCCCACCCCTACTTTAAATACCCCTGCACCCCATAATCATAACCCACCCTTACTCTATAAAATACCCCAACACCCTTAAACACTAACCCATCTTAACCCTATAAATATACCCTGTACCCCAAAACCCAAACCTATCCCTAAACCCTAAAAATACCCCTGTACCCCAAAACCAAAACCTAGCCCTGAACCCTATAAATACCCCTGTACCTCAAAACCCAAACCTACCCCTGAACCCTAACATATCCCTGTACCCCAAAACCCAAACCTAGCCTATAACCCTTAAAATACCCCTGTACCCCAAAACGCATACCTACCCCTAAACCCTAAAAATACCCCTGTACCCCAAAACCCAAACCTAGCCCTGAACCCTAAAATACCCCTGTATCCCAAAAAGCAAACCTAGCCCTGAACCCTAAAAATACCCCTGTACCCCAAAACCCAAAACTACCCCATAACCCTAAAAATACCCCTATACCCCAAAACCCAATCCTAGCCCTGAACCCTAAAAATACGCCTATACCCCAAAACCCAAACCTAGCCCTGAACCCTAAAAATACCTCTGTACCCCATAACCCAAAACTATATCTGAACCATTAAAATACCCAAACACCAACAAAACATATACCTCAGTACCCCAAAACATATACCCCTATACCCCAAAACCCAATCCTAGCCCTGAACCCTAAAAATACGCCTATACCCCAAAACCCAAACCTAGCCCATAAACCCTAAAAATACCCCTGTACCCCATAACCCAAAACTATATCTGAACCATTAAAATACCCAAACACCCCAAAACATATACCTCAGTACCCCAAAACATATACCCCTATACCCATACTTGCCTTATCCAAACATTGAAAAAAAACATGCTTTTACCATTCATGCATTTACAACAAATTATGTTGTAAATGTATGCGTGGTAAAAGCATATAAAATGTAATACCATGCGTTATAACGGCATTGCGGAGTCATGGTACTTTCGTAATGAAAGTATGCGGAGTGATGGTATGCGGAAAGAAAGTTGCGGAATAATGGGTGTTTACCCTCGCCTGTAAGTACATTGGTGGCACGGCGGCCCACATCTCCAGCAACATACTCATAATTTTTTACCAACGATTGGAAAAATGCACAGGTCTCTCTCATTGATGGCCAGCACCGACATACACTTTTAGACACACCTCCCACCACAAGTTCTAAAAATGCAAACTTTAGAGATGGGGAGCTACGTTCGATTCTCGGCATCAGGTCAACATCCTGTGATTCCAGGCAAATCGCTTTGTCTCCCCTTGCCTACCACAAATAATGTGTTCTTCTGTAGTGTAAATTGTGCTCATGCCATGTTGTCGAGTTCGCGCTATATAATATTGCAAGGAAAAATAAAGTAAGGAAACTCGAGTTCACACACTACTTAACTCGAACTCTTAAGTGCATCAGCAGTGCACTGTGAATCGGAGCGTTTCACAGGCCTGTCACAGATAAGAAATGCTATCAAAATGAAATCCTACGAAACAATATACTACTGGCCTGCAGCAATTCATACCCGGACAACGTCGGGACGGGCTGCTAGAATATAATATTTTAAATGCTATTCCATTTGCATCATCAGGGACATCTAGGGACATGAGGTGAACTGCAGCTTGATGTGTAATATTTTAAATGCTATTGCATTTGCCTCATCAGGGACATCTAGGGACCAAGAGGTGAACTGCAGCTTGATGTATAATATTTTAAATGCTATTGCATTTGCCTCTTGGGGACAACTGGGGAGAAAGAGGTGAACTGCAGCTCTTTGTAGAATTATTTGGATACTATAATATTCACTTCCTACTGCTAATCTCGTCCCATATGGTTTGCAGGGGCTTGATCTCAAAATCATCACCTCTCGCGCTGCTTGCTGGAAGCTAATTTCACTTTTGTGAAATGACTATATGCATTTTAGCATGTAGAAATACTTGTTATTTTACCTTGAATATATGAGGTTTCTGTTTTAATAATTGGAAATCTGACGGAATGAAATATTGCGGATTTATTGTACCAAGTTCGCGCCAATTCCGCCCACCCCTACTTTAAATACCCCTGCACCCCATAATCATAACCCACCCATACTCTATAAAATACCCCAACACCCTTAAACACTAACCCATCTTAACCCTATAAATATACCCTGTACCCCAAAATCCAAACCTATCCCTAAACCCTAAAAATACCCCTGTACCCCAAAACCAAAACCTAGCCCTGAACCCTATAAATACCCCTGTACCTCAAAACCCAAACCTACCCCTGAACCCTAAAATATCCCTGTACCCCAAAACCCAAACCTAGCCTATAACCCTTAAAATACCCCTGTACCCCAAAACGCAAACCTACCCCTGAACCCTAAAAATACCCCTGTACCCCAAAACCCAAACCTAGCCCTGAACCCTAAAATACCCCTGTATCCCAAAAAGCAAACCTAGCCCTGAACCCTAAAAATACCCCTGTACCCAAAACCCAAAACTACCCCATAACCCTAAAAATACCCCTATACCCCAAAACCCAATCCTAGCCCTGAACCCTAAAAATATGCCTATACCCCAAAACCCAAACCTAGCCCTGAACCCTAAAAATACCTCTGTACCCCATAAACCAAAACTATATCTGAACCATTAAAATACCCAAACACCCCAAAACATATACCTCAGTACCCCAAAACATATACCCCTATACCCCAAAACCCAATCCTAGCCCTGAACCCTAAAAATACGCCTATACCCCAAAACCCAAACCTAGCCCTGAAACCCTAAAAATACCCCTCTACCCCATAACCCCAAACTATATCTGAACCATTAAAATACCCAAACACCCCAAAACATATACCTCAGTACCCCAAAACATATACCCCTATACCCATACTTGCCTTATCCAAACATTGAAAAAAAAACATGCTTTTACCATTCATGCATTTACAACGAATTTTGTTGTAAATGTATGCGTGGTAAAAGCATATACAATGTAATACCATGCGTTATAACGGCATTGCGGAGTCATGGTACTTTCGTAATGAAAGTATGCGGAGTGATGGTATGCGGAAAGAAAGTTGCGGAATAATGGGTGTTTACCCTCCCCGTAAGTACATTGGTGGCACGGCGGCCCACATCTCCAGCATCATACTCATAATTTTTTACCACCGATTGGAAAAATGCACAGGTCTCTCTCATTGATGGCCAGCACCGACATACACTTTTAGACACACCTCCCACCACAAGTTCTAAAAATGCAAACTTTAGAGATAGGGAGCTACGTTCGATTCTCTGCATCAGGTCAACATCCTGTGATTCCAGGCAAATCGCTTTGTCTCCCCTTGCCTACCACAAATAATGTGTTCTTCTGTAATGTAAATTGTGCTCATGCCATGTTGTCGAGTTCGCGCTATATAATATTGCAAGGAAAAATAAAGTAAGGAAACTCGAGTTCACACACTACTTAACTCAAACTCTTAAGTGCATCAGCAGTGCACTGTGAATCGGAGCGTTTCACAGGCCTGTCACAGATAAGAAATGCTATCAAAATGAAATCCTACGAAACAATATACTACTGGCCTGCAGCAATTTATACCCGGACAACGTCGGGACGGGCTGCTAGTATATCATATTTTAAATGCTAATGCATTTGCATCATCAGGGACATCTAGGGACATGAGGTGAACTGCAGCTTGATGTGTAATATTTTAAATGCTATTACATTTGCCTCATCAGGGACATCTAGGGACCATGAGGTGAACTGCAGCTTGATGTATAATATTTTAAATGCTATTGCATTTGCCTCTTGGGGACAACTGGGGAGAACCAGGTGAACTGCAGCTCTTTGTAGAATTATTTGGATACTATAATATTCACTACCCACTGCTAATCTCTTCCCATAATGGTTTGCAGGGGCTTGATCTCAAAATCATCACCTCTCTCACTGCTTGCTGGAAGCTAATTTCACTTTTGGGAAATGACTATATGCATTTTAGCATGTTGAAATACTTGTTATTTTACCTTGAATATATGAGGTTTCTGTTTTAATAATTGGAAATCTGACGGAACGAAATATTGCGGATTTATTGTACCAAGTTCGCGCCAATTCCGCCCACCGCTACTTTAAATACCCATGCACCCCATAATCATAACCCACACTTACTCTATAAAATACCCCAACACCCTTAAACACTAACCCATCTTAACCCTATAAAAATACCCTGTACCCCAAAACCCAAACCTATCCCTAAACCATAAAAATACCCCTGTACCCCAAAACCAAAACCTAGCCCTGAACCCTATAAATACCCCTGTACCTCAAAACCCATACATACCCCTGAACTCTAAAAATACCCCTGTACCCCAAAACCCAAACCTACCCCTGAACCCTAAAATACCCCTGTACCCCAAAACCCAAACCTAGCCCATAACCCTTAAAATACCCCTGTACCCCAAAACCCAAACCTACCCCTGAACCCTAAAAATACCCCTGTACCCCAAAACCCAAACCTAGCCCAGAACCTTAAAAAACCCCTGTATCCCAAAACCCAAACCTAGCCCTGAACCCTAAAAATACCCCTGTACCCCAAAACCCAAACCTAGCCCTGAGCCCTTAAAATACCCCTGTACCCCAAAACCCAAACCTACCCCTGAACCCTAAAAATACCCCTATACCTCAAAACCCAAACCTAGCCCTGAACCCTAAAAATACCCCTGTACCCCATAACCCAAAACTATATCTGAACCATTAAAATACCCAAACACCCCAAAACATATACCTCAGTACCCCAAAACATATACCCCTATACCCATACTTGCCTTATCCAAACATTTTTAAAAAACATGCTTTTACCATTCATGCATTTACAACGAATTTCGTTGTAAATGTATGCGTGGTAAAAGCATATAAAATGTAATGCAATGCGTTATAATGGCATTGGGGAGTCATGGTACTATCGTAATGAAAGTATGCAGAGTGATGGTATGCGGAAAGAAATTTGCGGAATAATGGGTGTTTACCCTCCCTCGTAAGTACACTGGTGGCACGGCGGCCCACATCTTCAGCAACATACTCATATTTTTTCACCACCAATTGGAAAAATGCACAGGTCTCTCTCATTGATGCCCAGCACCGACATGCACTTTTAGACACACCTCCCACCACAAGTTCTAGAATTGCGAACTTTAGAGATAGGGAGCTACGTTAGAATCTCGGCATCAGCTCAACATCCTGTGATTCCAGGCAAATCGCTTTGTCTTCCCATGCCTACCACAAATCAATGTGTTCTTCTGTAATGTAAATTGTGCTCATGCCATGTTGTTGAGTTCGCGCTATATAATATTGCAAGGAAAATAAAGTAGGGAAACTCGAGTTCACACACTACTGAACGCGCACTCTTAAGTGCATCAGCAGTGCACTGTGAATCGGAGCATTTCACAATCCTGTCACAGATAAGAAATGCTATCAAAATGAAATTCTACGAAACAATATACTATTGGCCGGCAGCAATTCATACCCGGACAACGTCGGGACGGGCTGCTAGTATATATATATGTTTCCAGCCCGTCTACACGAGTGCTTGCTGCACAGAAAGGCACACAGACCAAGAATCAGCACGCCCAGGCGAGGTCAGATATCCAACTGTTCAATTTTATTGTTGATCGTGTGGGTGAAAAGCTGTCATCAGATGCGTTTCGGGCACGTCCGTGCCCTTGCTCACTGACGATATACATATTATTAAAAAAACATATACAATATTTTTACCGTAGGACAGCGAAAGGGTTAAATTTACTATTACCACTCCAGTGACTGCAACACTAGGGAAAGCATTGGATAGCGTAGAGGTAAAAATTACTATTCCCATTTCAGAGAGTGCAACAGTAGGGAAAGCGTTGGATAGGGTAGGGTAAATATTAATATTCCCACTCCAGTGAGTGTAATAGTAGGGAAAGCGTTGGATAGCGTAGGGGTAAAAATGACTATTCCCACTCCAGAGAGTGCAACTGTAGGGAAAGCGTTGGATAGCGTAGGGGTAAAAACTTACTATTCCCACTCCAGTGAGTGCAACAGTAGGGAAAGCGTTGGATAGCGTATGGGGAAAAATTACTATTCCAACTCCAGAGAGTGCAACAGTAGGGAAAATGTTGGATAGCGTAGGGGTAAAAATTACTATTTCCACTCCAGTGAGTGCAACAGTAGGGAAAACATTGGATAACATAGGGGTTTAAGTTACTATTCCCACTCCAGTGAGTGCAACAGTAGGGAAAGCGTTGGATAGCGTAGGGGTAAAAATTACTATTCCCACTCCAGAGAATGCAACAGTAGGGAAAGAGTTGGATAGCGTAGGGGTAAAAATTACTATTCCCACTCCAGAGAGTGCAACAGTAGGGAAAGCGTTGGATAGCGTAGGGGTAAAAATTACTATTTCCACTCCAGTGAGTGCAATAGTAGGGAAAACGTTGGATAGCGTAGGGGTTTAAATTACTATTCCCACTCCAGTGAGTGCAACAGTAGGGAAAGCGTTGGATAGCGTAGGGGTCAAAATGACTATTACCACTCCAGAGAGTGCAACAGTAGGGAAAGCATTGGACAGTGGGAGGGTAAAAATTACTATTCCCACTCCAGTGAGTGCAACAGTAGGGAAAGCGTTGGATAGCGTAGGGGTAAAAATGACTATTCCCACTCCAGAGAGTGCAACAGTAGGGAAAGCGTTGGATAGCGTATGGGTAAAAATTACTATTCCAACTCCAGAGAGTGCAACAGTAGGGAAAACGTTGGATAGCGTAGGGGTAAAAATTACTATTTCCACTCCAGTGAGTGCAACAGTAGGGAAAACCTTGGATAACGTAGGGGTTTAAATTACTATTCCCACTCCAGTGAGTGCAACAGTAGGGAAAGCGTTTTATAGCGTAGGGGTAAAAATTACTATTCCAACTCCAGAGAGTGCAACAGTAGGGAAAGCGTTGGATAGCGTATGGGTAAAAATTACTATTCCCACTCCAGAGAGTGCAACAGTAGGGAAAGCGTTGGATAGCGTAGGGGTAAAAATTACTATTTCCACTCCAGTGAGTGCAATAGTAGGGAAAACGTTGGATAGCGTAGGGGTTTAAATTACTATTCCCACTCCAGTGAGTGCAACAGTAGGGAAAGCATTGGACAGTGGGAGGGTAAAAATTACTATTCCCACTCCAGTGAGTGCAACAGTAGGGAAAGCGTTGGATAGCGTAGGGGTAAAAATTACTATTTCCACTACAGTGAGTGCAATAGTAGGGAAAGCGTTGGATAGCAATGGGGTTTAAATTACTATTCCCACTCCAGTGAATGCAACAGTAGGGAAAGCGTTGGATAGGGGTAAAAATTACTATTCCCACTCCAGAGAGTGCAACAGTAGGGAGAGTAAATACTTCATATATAAATAAAAATAACATAAATATTAATAACAATTACAAATTAATTTAAATAATTAACATTTTTATATATTATATTAATTAATCAATTACAAATACAAATATTAATAAATTTTTATTAATAATTACCTACTTATACAAATTATTTACCAATTAACAATACATTATTTAACAATTTAAAAATAATTAAAAATATGATCAAAAAATTAAATTAAAAAGAATGTAATTACTTACAATGAAATTACTTCCCACCCTATTCCCCTATAAACCCAAAACCCGCTACAGAAAATGAATGAATTAAATTAACCTAATTATCAATTAATCAATTATTTAAAATGAATTAACAATTATATTTTAATTATTTGGCAATTAATAATTAAAAAACAATTAATTCAAAATAAATACCAATAAATAAATTAACATATGTAACTAATTATAATTAAATTACTTCCCACCCTATTCACCTCTAAACCCACAACCCGCTACAAAAAATAAATGACTAAAATTAACATATTTATCAAATAATCAGTTAAAATTAATTACCAATTATATTTTAATTAATTACCAATTAATAATTAATTAACAATTAATTCAAAATAAATACCAATAAATAAATTAACATATTTAATTCATTATAATTAAATTACTTCCCACCCTATTCCCCTCTAAACCCACAACCCGCTACAGAAAATTAATTACAAAAAATAACATATTTATCAAATAATCAATTAAAAATAATTACCAATTATATTTTAATTAATTACCAGTTAATAATTAATTAACAATTAATTCAAAATAAATACCAATAAATAAAATAACATATTCAATTAATTATAATTGAATTACTTCCCACCCTATTCCCCTATAAACCCACAACCCGCTACAGAATTATATTACACAAAAATTAAAAATATTAACTTACTTACCACAAATTCGATATTTTGTTGTTATATTCTGTCCATTCGATATTTTATCCATTCTATATATTTGATTCGATATTAATGCTATTCTATTCGATATTTTGGTAGTCTATATTCTGTGTAGTCGATATTATGTCTATTCTATATTTTTTACTCAATATTATTGCTACTCGATATTAAAAACTCAATATTTTGACTGTGCACCAAAAAATCACAGAAACAGTTGTATCATGCACCCATGACTAACCCTGGGCCTACTGGATACTGTGGCTACACACAATATATGTTTTTTAAAGTTGTGAAAAAAGTTTTAAAACTGTAGTTGCAGCAACTGCAATGCCCCAAACAAGAAACACCAACTTACTTGTAAAATCTCAAGTCCAAAAGTGATCCAAACTCCAAAGTCCAAAAAGTCCTCAAATGCAAATATCCAGCAGCAGCCACAAAAAGTTTTCCTTCCAGCTCCAGATCCAAATCAAAAGTGACCAGGACATGGACAAAGCACTGGGAGGAGCCTGCTGTACAGGAACCGGAAGTTGGAGACTCTGGGACACTTCCTTCCCCCCCCCCCAAAATGGACTCCTTGCACCAAAAAGTGCAGCCAAATGTCAATCTGAGGAGGTATTCTGATCAAAATCATAATTTTCAGAAGGTTTACGCTGCCCGCCGTGGATTTCTTGTGCAGAATTGCAATTTTTGCATTTTCGGGAAAGCGAGTTGTTCAAATCTCCCGCCGGAAGTCAGCTGCGCTCTGCATCTACGTGTTCGGCATTGTTTACTCCCGCAATGCGTTATTGCGGGCCCTTATGATGAACTCGCGTTGTCAAACTCTCGCTGTGTAAGATGGAGGGCCGCGATGATGTAATCACGGTCGAAAAACTCTCGCGCGATCACACAGCAAGATCCAAAATGGCACAGCACACGCAAACCGGGAGAAAAACATCTCGGCGAACACAGAATCATTATAATTCAACGCAGTGCGCGTGATATTGCATTTTTCAAGCGCGACCAAGCAAAAAAATCTGCAGCTTGCAAATTTGCAGATTTTTGGGCACATTCACGTGATTCGCGGATCGCGAAATTGCCAAAAATCTGCAAATTCCGCGAACTAAATGGATTCTACGCACACTTTTAGTGAATTTAATTAAGTATCTATTTGTAGGCTCTTCGCCTCTACCTTTCTCCACTATACAGTCCCAGTACGGTCTTCAACATATTGACCTATATAGGTTTCTACACCTCAAATCATTAATTTCTGCCCGTGCCATCTCTCCACTCGAAACTACAATATGTAGTAAATTATCCCAGCTCATGAAAATAGGTCACATGGTTTCTAAGATATACAAAACCCTCTCCCCAAACTCTCAAAAGAACCATAGGAGATGTGAAGTATCCTGGGAAAGAGAACATAACTCTTCCAACATATCATTTGACTGGGGGAAGATATACCTGACCCCTTTTTACAATAACATTTCACCAATACTCTCTCAAACTAAGTTAATGCTTATAAATAGAACGTATTGGTCCCCAGAGAAACTCTTTAAGCTTAAGCGCAGTGACACCCCCTATGCTGGAATTGCAAGTCTCAGGTGGGCGACTGGGCTCTCATGCTCTTTAATTGTCCACTGTTGCAATCCTTCTGGGACAAAATGTATAACTATATTAAAACAACCTTTCATTATCGCCCGGCTAGAGAGTTCGCCTATGTGTTATTAGGAGCCATAGACCCATCGTTAGGGAATGACCACGATCGATACCTAATGGATCTTATGCTTACACTTGCATGTAAGGTTATTCTAAATAAGTGGAAGAGTGCCAAGGAGGTCTCCTTTAAACTGTGGCAGGAGTGGTTGTTCTCACTAAGGGGTGCAGATAATGAAACACTTCATACTTCACCCTGGCGTAAATCGCACAACAAATTTTGGAATTCACTTGACTCCTCAGAACTTTGTTTCGACCCGCCATGAACCTTGATCAATAATTGTCACCCTATATTTCACACCTTGAATCTGTCATATTACGTAGGGCTCAGGTTTTATATACTTATATAATTAATGTCACTGTTGCGACTCTTTGCATGAATCATCGCTAGCTATTGTCCTTTTATTCTTTGTTTTTCCTTGATCCTGTGTTCCTTTCATTGTTATCATCTTTTCACGATTGATGTCATTATGATTATGTATATGGTGTTAATGTTTTAATTGAGATTCAATATTGTGCTTGTATGACTTGCTTTATTCCGACCAGACAATGTCATCCAGGTCGCAATTTTATTCATTGTGTTTTTCTTCATTTAATTTCTGTATTGTCAGTCCCTAAATTTCCTTAATAAAAATGATTTGAACACAAAAAAAATATCCTCCAAACATTCATCATCTGACTCACCACTAGTCATTAAATGTTTTGTTTTGTCAGTCCTTTTACTTCCAGTAGGTTCTTCTAAATTTAATACAGAATATAGTCCTCCCACTATCATGTTTTGTCCCCATTGTTTCATTTGTTTATCTCTTGTTTCTTGTGGATACTTAGGGTGAAATTTACTCAACCCTTTGTCACTTCTGGGTCTGTCCCACTCAAAAGCCTCAATCTCCCATTCTTCTAGTGCCTCATATTGCGTTAGTCTAGGTCTGGGATTTAAGTCATTCATTCTTGTTAAATTAAATAAAACTCTTCCATTGAAAGTGGCATATTACGGAAATGCCAAAACTCCGTCATCTTTAGTGTATTCTACCCAATTCTCTAACCATACACAAGTGTGGTAGCCTCTGTCAAACATCATGTACGATGCGGGCGTATTCAGTGGTGGAATAATAATTCCTTCTCTAGTTTAAATTGGTTTATCTTTTTTACAGAAATTCTTAACTCTTTTCACGAATGACATTTTTCTTTCACCTCCGTACATAATATAAGGTCTGCCTCATATCATCTGTTCTTTAGCAAAACCTAAGTATTTCCTATCAGGTCTGTTTCCATCAAGTGGACCTATGTGCCACAGATATTCTTACCAGATTTTGAAATTCTTCAGTTACACTCAATTGTTTCCCTAAAGTGCTTCCAATACCAGTGCGTTTTTCTCATTTCTCTTTAATCAATCAACAATGTTGTATCAAATAACAATAGCCAATGGTTGCGCGTCTTTTCTCGAGAGAGACGAGTTCCCATGCTCCTGGGCTCACGCCTACTTTACAATTACTACCGCAGCTACACACCCGTTGTCTCAACCAATACCAGTGCGGCTCTGAGTGACGTCAATGCAGCACCACGGCCGACTCCCTCCTTTACAAGGTAATACGAAAACCTTTTTCTTTTCCTCTTTAAAGTGCAGATTTTATTATTCAACAATGTAAAAACATTTGCCACTGTACCTGAGAGACTAATTCAAAGGAAAGATAAATTTCACTCACAACGAGTAAATCTCTTCCGCTCACTCTTCATATACAACGAGTAGATCCCTTCCGTCTACCCTTCACACAGGCATTAGGGAACCTGCTACTCCTTCAGACTTATCCACTCTGGGATATACTAAGGCCAAAGTTTCACCAGCGAACTCCTTTGCTATCAATCAAGCTCAGAAGAACCTGCTACTCCTTCTGTGTGACCCTTTCTAGATGATATCACACAAGAACTTTTGCCAGCGAACTCTTTACTATCATTTATTCACATTCACAAATTTATACAGAAAACCCTGAAAAGTGCTTCCAGTTTTACTTAACTATGCACCAATTTCCTCTAGGTAAGTGACCTCACTGCAGTATGGCTTCTGTTATGAACAAATTTTGGTTAATACAAAAAAAATCAATACAGCATCAACAGAACCAATGAAATTTCAATAATATTTCAATAATATCACATTTGATCGATCAATAGTAAAATCATAACCAACTAACTAACTACCTATCTTTAACTAAACCCTAACCATACTACTGATACCAAAAGAATATACTGAAAGTGCCCGATTCACAGAACTAACTTAAGACAAAATCCTAAACGTACTACTTTTGGCATTCATAGTTAGGATTTTGTTTTAAGTTTGTCTTAAGACAGACTTAAGAGAGACTTAAGACAAAATCTTAACTTAAGTCTGTCTTAAGTCTGTCTTAAGACAAACTTAAGACAAAATCCTAACTTCTGTGAATACCAAAAGTAGTACATTTAGGATTTTGGTTTAAGTTAGTTCTGTGAATCGGGCCCATAAAGCGCGCAGGTCACCTGACTTTGGGCCCGATTCACAGAATGAACTTAGGACTCAATCCTAAGCTTACTACTATTTTGGTATTCACAGAATGAACTTACTACTTTTGGTAGTCACAGAATTAACTTACTACTTTTGCTATTCACAGAAGTTAGGATTTTGACTTAAGACAGACTTAAGTTAGGATTTTGTCTTAAGTCTTTCTTAAGTCTGTCTTAAGCCTGTCTCAAGTTTGTCTTAAGTCTGTCTTAAGTCTATCTTAAGTCTGTCTTAAGTTTGTCTTAAGACAAACTTAAGACAAAATCCTAACTTCTGTGAATACCAAAAGTAGTAAGTGCATTCTGTGAATGCAAAAAGTAGTAAGTGCATTCTGTGAATACCAAAATAGTAGTAAGTTTAGGATTGAGTCTTAAGTTCATTCTGTGAATCAGGCCTTATAATTTTACCATACTCACCTGGGTTCATAAATCAATAACTCAATAATTTATGGTCAGGTAACCTTCGCTCTACTACCAGTCTATTTACCTACAAGGTCCTATATCATTGACTTACCAATCCTGGTCGCTGGTACCTGTAACCTATTGGATCAGGGTGTTAGCATAATAGGAAAAATAACATTTGCACTCATTTAATAACCACAGACTTGGGAAAGTTTTAAACTCGTTATCTAAATTTTCTTAAATGGTCACGATCCAAAGATTAAACGGATCATTGAAACAATATCGACGGACCGAATATCGACTACTAAAATTATCGGCGTAATTATATCGAGTACAAAAATATCGACTCCGAATACTTAAACATAAAACTACAAAAATATCGACTCAAAAATATCGCAACAAAAAAACCTCGAAAACAACATTATCGACCAGACAAAATATCGCAAATAAAAATTATCGACTTTCAATACACATAGAGACATAATCAACAATATCGAATACAAAAATATAGACTACTACATTATCGAAAATTTGAATTATTGACTGCAGTATCCATCTATACTACTATTATAAAGAGAGAACTTGCACCTTTTGGCCAGGTAAACTCGGGAACCGCAGCACCAATCACAACACCCAATACAGCGTTGGAAAGGGCAGTTGCAGCAGAAGGACATAGGCTATGCAGACGCCCACCATATACATTTAAAATGTAAAAGAACCGTGCCAGCAAAGTAGTCCCTTGTGGGCGTGTCTGCATTGTGCTGTGGGTGTGTGCTGGGGGCGTGACAATCGCTGGGGGCATTCTGTCACAAGTGTTGTTTTTTCTTCCCAGGTTCTATACATTCCTGCTCCCTTTAAATAGTATTTCAGTGGAGGTCCCATTCTCTTAGAACCACCCCAACCACAGTTATGGGCAAAAATACAACTAAAAGGCCATGCAAAGCATTATGGGATAAGCTTAGCATAATTTCTAGCATTCATGAAAGGGTTTCAATGTTTTTTAATTTTACTCATCAGGGACATCTTGGGACGACGAGGTGAACTGCAGCTTGATGTATAATATTTTAAATGCTATTGCATTTGCCTCATCAGGGACATCTAGGGACGGCGAGGTGAACTGCAGCTTGATATATAATATTTTAAATGCTATTGCATTTGCATCATCAGGGACATCTAGGGACATGAGGTGAACTGCAGCTTGATGTGTAATATTTTAAATGCTAATATCCCAACACCCTTAAACACTAACCCATCTTAACCCTATAAATATACCCAGGGCCCCAAAACCCAAACCTATCACTAAACCCTAAAAATACCCCTGTACCCCAAAACCCAAACCTACCCCTGAACCCTAAAAATACCCCTGTACCCCAAAACCCAAACCTAGCCCTGAACCCTTAAAATACCCCTGTACCCCAAAACCCAAACCTACCCCTGAACCCTAAAAATACCCCTATACCTCAAAACCCAAAACCTAGCCCTGAACCCTAAAAACACCCCTGTACCCCATAACCCAAAACTATATCTGAACCATTAAAATACCCAAACACCCCAAAACATATACCTCAGTACCCCAAAACATATACCCCTATACCCATACTTGCCTTATCCAAACATTTTTAAAAAACATGCTTTTACCATTCATGCATTTACAACGAATTTCGTTGTAAATGTATGCGTGGTAAAAGCATATAAAATGTAATGCAATGCGTTATAATGGCATTGGGGAGTCATGGTACTATCGTAATGAAAGTATGCAGAGTGATGGTATGCGGAAAGAAATTTGCGGAATAATGGGTGTTTACCCTCCCTCGTAAGTACACTGGTGGCACGGCGGCCCACATCTTCAGCAACATACTCATATTTTTTCACCACCAATTGGAAAAATGCACAGGTCTCTCTCATTGATGCCCAGCACCGACATGAACTTTTAGACACACCTCCCACCACAAGTTCTAGAATTGCGAACTTTAGAGATAGGGAGCTACGTTAGAATCTCGGCATCAGCTCAACATCCTGTGATTCCAGGCAAATCGCTTTGTCTTCCCATGCCTACCACAAATCAATGTGTTCTTCTGTAATGTAAATTGTGCTCATGCCATGTTGTTGAGTTCGCGCTATATAATATTGCAAGGAAAATAAAGTAGGGAAACTCGAGTTCACACACTACTGAACGCGCACTCTTAAGTGCATCAGCAGTGCACTGTAAATCGGAGCATTTCACAATCCTGTCACAGATAAGAAATGCTATCAAAATGAAATTCTACGAAACAATATACTATTGGCCGGCAGCAATTCATACCCGGACAACGTCGGGACGGGCTGCTAGTACTAATATAATAAAGAGAGAGCCCAAACCTTTGAGGCGGGTAATCTCAGGAACCACAGCACCAATCACAACACCCAATACAGCGTTGGAAAGGGCAGTTGCAGCAGAAGGACATAGGCTATGCAGGCGCCCACCATATACATTTAAAGAATAAAAGAACCGTGCCAGCAAAGTAGTCCCTTGTGGGTTTGTCTGCATTGTGCTGTGGGCTTGTGCTGGGGGGCATGACAAATGCTGGGGGCGTGTGGTATGGTCCGCCCTTCGGGCTGGACTGTTCCCATGAGGCACAGGGTCAAGGCTGATTTGCATATGGCCATGTCTGAACTGGGGTGGTGTGGAGTGCAAAAAAACGATGGATTTAGGCCTAGATCTCTGTACTGAGGTGAATGTATGAGATTGTTCTGCATTCTGTCCATCAACTGTTGTTTTTGCATTTGTCACCCCGAGTGTGATGGGTATGCTCAGACGTGAGTCCCATGCTCTCCACTAAGCATGGGCGAATTTTGCGAATCTCGCGTTCGCGAATTTTGCGGATTTGCGAACTCGCAATCCGCAAAATCCGCGAATTCTCGCGAATTTGCGGATTTTTTTTTGTGTGTTCGCGCGGGTTTCTGCCAGTTCGCGAGGGTTTTGTACAATTTCGCAAACGCGAACTTACCTGTCGGGTCGCAAGTTTTGCGAACTTGTTGTTTCTACGTGTCCAGCCTGTTTGGGACACTCTTCTTCATCACTGCCACTCTCTGTCACCACTGCCACTCTCTGACTACTCATGCCACCCTCTGGCCCACCCATGTCACCCTCTGTTTCATCACAGCACCCTCTGGTTGTCCAGTCAGTGTACATTATTGTGGCAAAGCAAAGCACACCTTCCCTGCCTCAAGTGACCTGAATTAATTTGGGGCTGATTAATGTGTCACAGAATATTTTTTTAGCTGGCACCTGCTTCCTTAGTGCTTCCTGATTAGTGATCTTTTGCACTTGCTAAGTGCTTTCATTGTTGCAAAATTAGTTACAACACCTGCCCTGCCCCAACTGACAATAATGAATTAGGGGCTGATTAATGGATTTGAACTTCCAGCCTGGCTCCTGCTTGTCTCCCTTAGCTGTAATTCAGGACCTTTGTGGCATATGTGTAACTATTCTGAGGTTCAGAGCAGGGTCACATAATAGTTGCAAGTAGGCAACTGAACTCTGGAGGGGCCCCTCAGGAAGCACTACAGGAAATGGCTACTAATGATGAGCCTGAACTTTTGAACCTGGTAAGTAGTTTCAGTTTTGCTAAGATCGTATTTCTGCAATTTAGCGCTTATTCGCGGGGCGCGAAGTTGTACTGGGAAGCCACGAACTCACGCGAACAGTGCGAGCAAGCCATAAAATCCGCTGCTCGCGGATTTGCGGATTTTGCGGGAGATTCGCGAATCTCGCGGATTGCGAATTTACAGAAAATCCGCAAAATCCACGAGCGAAACGGATTTTCCGCCCATACTTACTCTCCACACCACTTGAGTCAAGCTATCCTGGCTGCATTCGGTTTATAGCTGGAAATTGGTAGTAGGATGCTTGAGTGTGGTCCAAGAAAGACATGGTTTGACGGTTCGGCCTGGAATGTTTCCAAGAGGCACAGGATCAGGGCTGAGGTGGTGTGGAGTGCAAAAACATGATGGATTTACATCCAGATCTCTGTACTGCGGTGAATGTATGACATTTTTCTGCATTCTGTCCATCAACTGTTGTTTACACGTTCCGGCCTTCATGCTATGTCTCATATCTTGTGCTGGGGGTGTGGGCGGGTGCGGGGCATGCGTTGTGTCAAATGTTTCATTGTTTTTTCTTCCCAGGTTCTGTACATTCTAGCTCCGGGTGTTCACCCCGCTCCCTTTAAATACCCCTGCAACCCATAATCAAAACCCACCCTTACTCCTTAAAATACTCCAACACCTTTAAACACTAACCCATCTTAACCATATAAATATTCCCTGTACCCCAAAACCCAAACCTATACCTAAATCCTAAAAATACCCCTGTACCCCAAAAACCAAACCTACCCATGAACTCTAAAATACCTCTGTACCCCAAAACCCAAACCTAGCCCTGAACCCTTAACATACCCCTGTACCCCAAAACCCAAACCTACCCCTGAACCCTAAAACTACCCCTGCACCCCAAAACCCAAACCTAACCCTGAACCATAAAAATAACCCTGTACCCCAAAACCCAAACCTACCCGTGAACCCTAAAATACCCCTGTACCCCAAAACCCAAACCTAGCCCTGAACCCTAAAAATACCCCTGTACCCCAAATCCCAAACCTAGCCCTGAACCCTTAAAATACCCCTGTACCCCAAAACCCAAAACTACCCCTGAACCCTAAAAATACCCCAATACCCCAAAACCCAAACCTAGCCCTGAACCCTAAAAATACGCCTGTGCCCCAAAACCCATACCTATCCCTAAACGCTAAAACTACCCCTGTACCCCATAACCCAAAACTATATCTGAACCCTTTTAAAATACCCAAACACCCCAAAACATATACCAAACATCCAAATACACCCACGCCAAAACAGGTACTATTTTTATGACATATGTGGATTTGTCCTCCGCATTTGACTGTGTATCACATGCCAAGCTCTGGTAGCTCCTGAGCGAAATGGGGGTAGACCCCCCTCTTTTGGACTTCCTAAGGGAGCTCTACAGCGAAGCTACGGCGAGAGTGAGGTATGGCACAAGAGGAGAACTAACAGCATCATTTAGGGTAGAGCGGGGAGTGAGACAAGGCTGCGTCCTGGCCCCCTTTCTCTTCTCACTCTATACCAACGGTCTTGAAGAGTCTATGTTGAGAGGGGGGAGAGACCTCCCAAAAGTAAAAGATCGTCTGATCCCCGCACTGCTCTATGCGGACGACGCAGTCATTTTAGCTCGAACTCCGAATGAACAGCAGAAATCATTAACTAAATATGCAGATTTTATGGCTGCCTTGGACTTGCATATAAATGTGAAAAAAACCTTCGTCATGGTGGTCGGTGGAACAAGAAAACCTGTAAAGTCCATTTTTCTGGAAAACCAAAAAATTGAAAGAACCTCACAATACCCCTACTTAGGTATTATGATAGATGATGCCCTAAATTGGAAAGCGGCGGTAGAGGCTAGGAGACATCTTTTTAAACGAGCAATTATGGCACTAATGAAATTTTCAAATAAACTAGGAAGAAGACCTCCAGTGGAACTGCTACAGATCTATGCTGCGAAATGCCAATCTATCGCATTATATGGCGCAGGGATCTGGCTCTATTCAAAAAGAGGAAAATATCTTCATGAGATTCCTACTATCAATTCCACGAGGCACTTCCACCTATGCCTCACATATAGAATTGGGAATCTCATATATTGAAGATCTTATCAAAATCCAACCTCTTATGCTTTGGAGGAGAGTCTGGCTTTCTGAAGAAAACAGTCTGACAAAAAGCATCCTACGCGATACTATGGAGTTGGACCACGCCAAAAAAATAGCCTGGCTCTCCTATATTAGACATTTTTTTTGCGATCTGGGGCTTCGGCAATATTATTATAATCCAGAACAACTAAGGGAAATGCCTAAAAAAGAACTAAAGCAAATTGCATTGAGCCATTTGGACTCCCTGAGACTATCTTCGCTGGCTACAAAAAAATCTGTTGTGCATGCAATTATTACACAGCAGACTTTGAAAATTCAGCCATATCTTACTCTAGAGATTACCACGTATGAAAAGATGCTCCTAATAAGGTTCAGATTGAACCTATTTTTCAGACTGGTGACATTTCCAGAAAAAAATAACTGGAGCACTCAGATGGCCTTGTGCCCTTGTGACGATCAATCCCAACAGTCCACCATCCATACAATACTTTTTTGCAAGTTCTATCACACTTTCCGAAAGATATGGCTTATACCCTTGTTAAAAAAATGGGGCTATAGACAATGTCATCCAGCTATGCTGGCACTCCAATTACTGGACTCTGAATGCACTGTGTACTATGTACTAAATTTCTTAAAGTGTATCATGAGACACAGAAACAACCTGTAAAAGCAAAGTACTATCCTCTATTTTTTGTAAAATGCTGGCAAACTTTATCTTTTTATTGCATAATCAAATTGTATTTTTTTACTGAAAGTTTGTGTAACTATGTTATCTTTTATCGTTTTTCAATTGTCAAAAAACCGAATAAAGATTATTATTATTATATACCCCTATACCTATACTTACCTTATCCAAAGATTTTAAAAAAATATGCTTTTACCATTCATGCATTTATAACGAATTTCGTTGTAAATGTATGCGTGGTAAAAGCATATAAAATGTAATGCCATGCGTTATAATGGCATTGCTGAGTCATGGTACTTTCATAATGAAAGTATGCGGAGTGATGGTCTGCGGAAAGAAAGTTGCAGAATAATGGGTGTTTACCCTCCCCCGGTAAGTACATTGGTGGCACGGCGGCCCACATATCCGGCAAAATACTCATATTTTTTCACCACCGATTTGAAAAATGCACAGGTCTCTCTCATTGATGGCCAGCACCGACATACACTTTTAGACACACCTCCCGCCACAAGTTCTAGAATTGCGAACTTTAGAGCTGGGGAGCTACGTTCGAATCTCAGCATCAGGTCAACATCCTGTGATTCCAGGCAATTCGCTTTGTCTCCCCGTGCCTACCACAAATTAATGTGTTCTCATGTAATGTAAATTGTGCTCATGCCATGTTGTCGAGTTTGCGCTATATAATATTGCAAGGGAAAAAAAAGTAAGGAAACTCGAGTTCACACACTACTGAATGCGCACTCTTAAGTGCATCAGCAGTGCACTGTGAATCGGAGCGTTTCACAGGCCTGTCACAGATAAGAAATGCTATCAAAACGAAATCCTACAAAACAATATACTACTGGCCGACAGCAATTCATACCCGGACAACGTCGGGACGGGCTGCTAGTAATATATATATTCCTTATTTCTTTAAAGGTGCAAATATTTATATTTTTTTCTTTTTTTTCTTTTCTCTTCTGTTTTGTTTTCTTTTCTTATGATTATTTTTTGATATGACAACATTCAATTAAAATCACATTAGAAAAAGTACATAATCAATAGACATGAAAGTATACAATTTGTTGAAGGCAAAGCGGTAGATAACACAAAATGCAGAACAATGTCATACATTCAACCCAATACAGAGATCTGGGCCTAAATCCATCATTTTTTTTGCACTCCACACCACCTCAACCTTGACCCTGTGACTCATGGGAACATTCCAGGCTGAACTGCCAAGCCATGTCTTTCCTTGACCGGACTCAAGCATCCTAGGACCCCTGAACCCTAAAAATACCCCTATAACCCAAAACCCAAACCTAGCCCTGAACCCTAAAAATACGCCTGTACCCCAAAACCCATACCTATCCCTTAACGCTAAAACTACCCCTGTACCCCATAACCCAAAACTATATCTGAACCCTTAAAATACCCAAACACCCCAAAACATATACCTCAGTACCCCAAAACATATACCCCTATACCTATACTTACCTTATCCGAACATTAAAAAAACCCATGCTTTTACCATTCATGCATTTACAACGAATTTCGTTGTAAATGCAAGCGTGGTAAAAGCATATAAAATGTAATGCCATGCGTTATAATGGCATTGCGGAGTCATAGTACTTTCATAATGAAAGCGATGGTCTGCGGAAAGAAAGCTGCGGAATAATGGGTTTTACCCACCCCCGTAAGTACATTGGTGGCACGGCGGCCCACATCTCCAGCAACATGCACATATTTTTTCACCACCAATTGGAAAAATGCACAGGTCTCTCTCATTGATGCCCAGCACCGACATACACTTTTAGACAAACCTCCCACCACAAGTTCTAGAATTGCGAACTTTAGAGATGGGGAGCTACGTTAGAATCTCGGCATCAGCTCAACATCCTGTGATTCCAGGCAAATCGCTTTGTCTCCCCGTGCCTACCACAAATTAATGTGTTCTTCTGTAATGTAAATTGTGCTCATGCCATGGACAGCGCGCGCGTATCCATAAACAGTTGGCATACAAGAGTATGGATGAAGGAGGCCTTGGCATTCCGAATCTGCTACAATATTTTCAGGCCTCTCAGCTCCGCTATTTAGTGGAGTGGTACAGGCCAGAATCAGAAAAGAGGTGGCTCTTCCAGGATAGAGCCATGGCTCAAACTCCACTCTGGAGAATTCCGTTCCTCGCCAAGCAACACCGGCCACGTTACCTATTAAAATCACCTATTTCCCACACGACTATGCAGGTCTGGGACAGAGTTGCCCTCAAGAGGGACCTGACGACCTTCCCCTCTCCATTCACCCCCATACTGGACAACCCGGAATTCCCTCCGGGCAATGATCCACATGCGTTCTCACAGTGGCGCGGCACCGAGTGTCGTTGTGCCGGGGATCTTTTTGACCCACGGGGCTTTCTCCCCCGCTCCGATATTAAACAAGGATACGGGATAGACAACCTCCACATTTTGCAATACTTCCAACTTCGGCACTGGCTCAACGACCCTGCTATTGCTACCCTGGTAGGGCGCCCAATGACGACCTTCGAGAAGTGGTTACTTACCAAGGACACAGACAAACATCTTATCTCAGAAATTTACAAGATGCTCACGCCATCTCCCAGTCCAGATAAAACACCAGGTCAAAGGCGCTGGGAGGCTGAGTTAGGTAGGACACTGACACCTAAGAAGTGGAGCTACGTGTATTACAGAGCCTCACACACTACACGCAATACGGCAGCCAGGGAGACCGCAGTGAAGCTGGCAATGTACTGGCATCTCACCCCGGTCCGACTGCACAAAGGGTACCCGGCACGTAGTGCACTGTGCTGGAGGGGTTGCGGGGAGCAGGGCACACTAACCCATCTCCTTTGGGACTGTTCAGAAATCCGAAGTTACTGGGAGATGATATTGGATGACATCAACTCCACCTTTGATACCGATATCCCAAGGTTCCCGGCCTATGCTATTCTAGGCATCCCCAACGCACTCACCTTCCCACTGAAATCGACGTGGGGTCGTCAAATGGGGATCGCCATGCAAGCAGCCACACAACACATCTTATCATTGTGGGGCTCGACAACCAAGCCCACACACACAGGGTGGTTACACAAACTCTGGTTCACCCTTGGGATGGAACGCATACAGGCCACACTCACGAACTCCACCAATACTTTCCGTAAAATATGGCTTCCATTGCTGTCTCTCCTATCCAAGGAATTCAATGAAGTCACATGCCCTAAATATCTTCGTGTTTTACGCCTCACTGACGTTCTGCATGATTCTCAATAAACATTTGGACACTCAAACCGTTCGGTACTGGCCTACCAATAGATTTCCTGCCAGTACATGGCACACTGGATGGGGTGGGGAGGGGGAACTGTCCTGTGGTTGGGTGGGGGGGTTTGGTTGTTGGTTTTCTTATTGTGCCTCATGGCAGCGATCAGCATCTGCTTTCTTGACATCATTATTCCCTTCTGGCATTTGTACCTCACTTTTCATTTCGTCCTCAGGGAAGACATGCTTGTATGTCCGCCAGCTGTATATGCCAAATGCTTTTATATTTTATCAAGATGTCTACCGATGCTTTTGTTGGAAAAATTAATAAAACACATTTAAAACTAAAAATGTTATTGTATATAACTTGACTAATAATTTTTTTTAATTACAAATAAAACTGTGAAATAAACAAAAAAATGTACACTTAATAAATATTACTTTACTTCAAAATAATTGTATAAATTATGTTTACAATTATATATATATATATATATATATATATATATAAATATATATATATATATATATATATATATATATAGTTTTTTTTGTGTTCAACTCTTTTTATTAAGGCCCCGAAGGTGGGGTTATCTTATCAGTGACAGAAACACAGCGATAAGCCTACAACCCAACTTGGGCGAGCCGCGTCAAAAGGAATGCTCACAAAATTCAGCAGAGAGGCATAGCAAGGCATTTGACAAGCATACTGGAGTGCCTACAACCCAAAAAAGGGCCGGCCGCGCGTTTCTTCGCTATCCGTGTTAACCTTTAAGCTTAACAGCCACTGGCCGTGATCATTCAGTCCCAAGGGCCAGGTGCAACCTAGGAACAAAAAAAACTAGGAAATTCGTAGGACCAAACGGGCCCAAACAGTAGTGCAATGCGGAAGGAGAGATCAGCAAGTAAGGACAGAGAAAAGAAGGAAAGCGGGAGGGGAGAGATCAAAGGGCGAGCAAGGGACAGAAATAGCAAGGGCCACGGGAAGAATGTTGGCTAGTGTCATTGCCGGAGGAGTCCACCTTCCCCCGTCCACACACAGCAAGTTGCTCGGACACTTTATGGAGGGAGCAGGGGATCCTCAACCAGATGCAGGGTTCGCAGCCTAGGGGGTACATGACGCGCGTGCTCCACTTTGCAGAGGTATTTTACCAGGGGCTGCCACACTTTGTTAAAGCGCGTATCGCGGGCCTGTAATCTAGCCGTGAGAAGCTCCATGGTCAGTACATGCGAGAGGTGCAAAAACCATGTAGTCACTGGTGGTGCTTCCGTTCTTTTCCAATAAAGAGCAATAAGCTGTCTGGCTGCTCCCAGCATTTGAAGCGCTATCGTCCAGTCACTTCGGGTAAGTGCCAGGAGCCCGGATGGTTTGACCCCGAGTAGGACAGTGCTAATGGCATCAGGCAGAGGGAACCCCAAAACCTTTCTGATACTGCTCAGAACCGCCTTCCAGAAGGGGGCTAGTGATGGGCAGGTCCACCAGATATGTAAAAAGTCCCCAGTCGTGGACCGACACCTCCAGCACACAGGCAAAGAAGCCGGAAACATCTTATGTAGATGCTGCGGGTATAGTACCACATAGTCATCATTTTATAAGCGTTTTCTTGTTGAGGAATGCTACGATAGATCTTGGGTATGTCACGCCACAGCCGCAACCATTGCATAGGCGTGATGTTAGCACCCGAAAGGGACTGCCATTGAGTCTGGTAGGCATGGGAAGGCGGTGCCTGGGGATGCTGGAGAATATGATAGATCTTGGAGATCAAGCCTTTTGAGTTGGTGAAGTAACGGGCCAATTTCTCGAATTGGGTGAAAGCACGGGTAGCCGCCCGGTAGGTCCCATCTCCCATTACCCAGTGCCGTAATTGGATATACTGCATTTCGGCGTCAGGTGGCAATCGGAAGTCCTCTCTGCAATGTGCGAAGGATTTTAAGGTGTCCCCGTCAAGGAGGTACGTAAGTACCCTGCAGTCACCTTGGGACCATATACGAAAAGCTCTGGTGCGGAGGGCCGGCGGGAACCACGGATTCCCTTTGATCGGAGTATGTGGCGAGGGAAAGGTGGTGAGGCCCCGGCGCACTGCCACCCGATCCCATATGTCCAGCACCGTTTTCGTTGGCACCGCCAAATAAGCACTCGGGGAGCGCCCCGCCCTATGGGTCCACGCCAGGTCCCATATGGTGTGACCAGTCACGGCTCTGTCCATGTGCAGCCACCCCTTCTCACTTCCAGTGGTACCCCAATCTATTATGTAGCGGAGATGGGCAGCCCAATAGTACTCCACTAGATTGGGGCACCCCAGTCCCCCCCTGTCTCGGGGCGCCAGGAGGAGTGCCTGCGAGAAGCGAGGCCTCTTACCTCCCCAGACAAAGTTGGTTAAGTCCCTTTGCAAGGCCCTAATATTGTGCAGCGGGATGGGGGTAGGCAGACACTGGAACAGATATAGTATTTTGGGTAGGATGGACATCTTTATAGCGTTTATTCGTCCCAGCCAGGATGGTACCAGTGCCTTCCATTTCTGCAGGTCCTCCAGCACCGCTTGCCTATAGTCTCTCAAGTTAACATGCGTCTAGCCTTCGAGCGAGGGGGTCAGCTGTAGGCCCAGGTACCGGATATGCTGACCCGTCCAGCGGTAGGGTGCTGCCTGTTCAAGGTGGGGGATTTCTGTCTGGGGGATGGTGAGATTAAGCGCCCAAGACTTGTCATGGTTGATTTTCAAGCCCGAAACGCGTTCAAACAAGTTAAGCACGGAGTGCAGTGCCGGAAGGGATTCGCGCGGTCTCGTGAGCGTCAGGATGAGGTCGTCAGCAAAGAGTGCTATTTTATGATCAAGACCACCTAGTGGGATACCATGGATGTCTGGGGCTCGACAAATCATATCAGCCAACGGCTCAATCGCCAAGGCAAATAAGAGAGGCGAGAGTGGGCACCCCTGCCTGGCTCCTCTGCCTATTACGAATGAGTCCGTGAGTTGCCCGTTCACTCTTATCCTGGCCCGTGGCGCAAGGTAGGGTGCCATGATCCTAGCGACCATCTTTGGACCGAGTCCTATCCTACAGAGGACCGCTCTAAGGAAGGGCCAATCCACGAGGTCGAATGCCTTCTTGCCATCCAAAGAGAGGAGACAGGCCGGGATCCGCCAATGGTGTGCCTTGCCGACAGGATGTGCCACTTTTCGCACATTGTCCGCCCCCTGCCTGCCTTGAATAAAACCTACTTGGTCGGGGTCGACCAGGCCCGGCATGTGGGGGTCCAGGCATTTCGCCCATATCTTTGTGTAGATTTTAAAATCAGTATTTAATAAGGCAATCTGGCGGTAGGACGAGCACATGGCCGGGTCCTTCCCAGTTTTCAGTATCAGGGAGATCTCGGCCATCCCCATATTCAGGGAGGGGCCTCGGTTGTCAACAAAGGAGTTAAACAGCCGGAGCAGGTGGGGGCCCAGCTGCGCCTGGAAAACGCGATAGAAGGATAGTGGAAGGCCATCAGGGCCAGGTGTCTTCCCTAAGCTCAACTCCCGCACTGCTGACGTTATCTCCTCCTGCGTCATCGCCTCTTCTAGGAGCTGGGCAAAGTGAGGATGAAGCGTTGCACCGCTGTAGTTCCCGACCACTTCCTCTACGAGCTCCGGGGGGGCCTCTCCGCAGTGTAGAGGGACTCGTAGTAATCTCTGAAAGCTTCGCATTTAGCTCTAGCCGCCGCTACTCTAGTTCCGTCCGGTAACTGCACATTGGCTATATGGGCCTTAGCGGCTCTGGCTCTCAACCGCCTCGCTAACATTCTCCCCACCTTATCGCCACCCTCGTGATACTTTTGCTTCAGTGCCACTAGGGCCGTTTCGGCCCTGTTGGTACGCAGCAGTCGGAGCTGACCTCTTAGGTTGGCCAGGCGCCTCCTTGATTTCTGAGTAGAGCCGCTCTGATCACGCACCTCAGTCTCCCTCAACTCCTCCGTTAATCTGTCCTCCAAGGCTCGCGCCTCTCGCGCCCTTGCTATGGAGAGGGACGTGATATGGCCCCGCACCGTAGCCTTGAAGGCATCCCATACCACCGGGAAGGGCGTCTCCGGGATGTCATTATGCTCGAAGTAGGAAATGATGGCCTCACGGATGCTCTCCACATCCGCCGCATCACGCAGGATACTCGGCGGGAGATGCCACTTCCTCTCTCTGGGGGGACCGGCCGCTGGGTCTTGTAGGGTCAACGCGACGTGAGCGTGGTCGAAAATCAATATGTCAGACATCTCCACCCCTAAAACGTCGCGGGAGAGATCAGGGGATATGAACAGAAAGTCGATGCGAGAGTAAGAGCGTTGGGCATGAGAGTAGTACTAATACTCCCTTTTATCCGGGGAGAAGTAGCGCCAGGAATCAAAGAGCCCCAGGTCCCTGAATCGCTTACGCAATTCCGAAGACATCGCCCCAGTTCCGCTAAAGGAGCCTTCATTCCTATCTAGCTGTGGGTCCCACACTATGTTCAGGTCTCCTCCCACCACCAGCGAAGAAACGTTCTGCGGCACATGGTCCCTCAAAAGGTCCCTAAGGTAGCGGTCCCGCGCCTGATTGGGAGCATAGATGTTACATAGGGTGAGGCGTCTCCATCCCACTTCCACTCCCACCTTGAGAAAGCGCCCATGACCACTCTTGAAAGGCCTGTCCGTACTCCTCCTGATGCGAGCCCTGCACAATATCGCCATCCCTGCTGTCTTTGTGTCCGCAGCCGCCCAGAATTGCAAAGGGTACTTAGGGTGTGCCATGCGCAGAGTATCAGCATGGAGAAGGTGGGTCTCCTGTAGGAAAATAATGTCCGGGTTGTGGCGGGCAAGATAGTGCCACACCTGCTTGCGCTTATTGGGTGAGTTAAGGCCCTTAACGTTGAGGGACGGGATCTTCAGGGGGCCATGCACACCTCCAGCCGTATCAGGAGCCATCAGGGGTCACTGTAATAACCATCGCCGCCAATCCACACACAACATTCACACCCCAATCGCAAGCCCACTCTCCATCCCCCCCCAGCCACCATCGTCTCCCCCCCAGGTCCCAGGCAGAAAAGGAAACAGACAGAAAAGAAAACAGAGGGGAATAGAAAAGGAAAGGAAAGAAGAGGACAAAAACCTGCCAGCCAGAAGGGCTGTACATTCAAACCCAACAGTCGCGGCCAACAGGGCCAGAGTCCTCTGTCCCCATTACAGGGCATCCTACACCCACAAGTTTGGATGCTCTCCGGGATGTCACTCCCCAGGGGGCAGGTCAGGGGGGTCATGGTGATCTTAAGGTACAGTTTAGCACGGGGCTCCCACTGCCCCGGGCCTCGGCCACCGTGATCTGGGGGCGTAGTAGACATACTCCCGGCATTCCAACCCATAGGCCAGGAACAGGAGAGGTGGAGTCAGCGTACCAGAAAGGGTGCAGTACGGCCAAGTCCGCTATTAGGGCGTGGGAGATCCCCCTCCCGATTCGGCCTTATCCCCCTCCAGGGATCGAATGTGGGCTATAATGTCCTGTTTAGCCTGACTGTGAGTGGTCTCCATGGCAGAAGAAGCGCGCCGCCGTCTCTGTACCATGGTCCAGTCCGGTCCAGTCGGCGTTCTCTATTGGGTAGGGTGTCGGGTTGGGCTCGCCGGGGACATGCGGAGAAGTTGCGCTGCTTCAGTGTAGGACCTCAGGGCTCTGCGTTTACCCTCCCACTGGAAAATGAGCGCAAATGGATGCCATCCATCGGGGAGGAGGAGAGACGCATCTCGTAGGTGTTTATGCAGAGTACAACGTAATAGCCACACCGTGTGACCACGGGGTACTCCCTAGTCCGCACCTCCCATGAAGCCAGCTGGTCTTCTCTAACGGGTCATTGGACCCCCAGAATGGATACTGACTATAGGCCTTTTAAAACTCACTTTTCTTTTCCCTTTTGGGCCCCCACTCACTTTAGAAAGTGCATCCCTGTCGTCAGGTGTATGCCCGTCCTCCACCAAACGGGGTTTCTGGAGGGCGAGGAC
The DNA here is from genome assembly GCF_964263255.1 of Lissotriton vulgaris. Taxonomy (NCBI): domain Eukaryota; kingdom Metazoa; phylum Chordata; class Amphibia; order Caudata; family Salamandridae; genus Lissotriton; species Lissotriton vulgaris. The sequence continues at coordinate 257,800,518 of NC_141686.1, forward strand.
TGGCAGATGATGAAGCATGACACCTGGTGGTGTGTGATGCCAGTCCATCACTTTTTGTGAGATGCCCTTATAACAATTTGACACTTCACATTCACTTGGTCACACTCTAGAAATGGTCTCTTTTGGTGATATACGCAAATGGATGCCCCCATTGGTAGGGAATGTTCATGCTCCGCAGCTTTTCCATCACTGGGCGGAATGCTCGCCTTCTCTTCAACGTATTAGGCGCCAAATCTTGGAAGATTTGAATTTTATGGCCCTTGTATTGGAGGTCAGGCTGATCTCGCGCACGTTTCCAGATCTCCTCTTTCTCCACAAAGAAGTGCACCCTAGTCAGGATAGGCCCGGTTTCCCCACGGGTGCCGCCACTCGATGTGCCCGGTCTAGTGTGGGGGTGACACGTCCTCCTCCCCCCGGACGTCGTGAAGGAGCTGCGCCACATAGTCCAGCACGTCCTCCCCCTCTTCTCCAAGTGGGACTCCCCAGATACGGAGGTTGTTTCGCCGACTCCTGTTTTCCAAGTCCTCCTGCTTGATCTGGAGGTCGATGTTCTGCTCTTCAAGGGCTAACAGGCGCTGCCAGAGATGTTCCTGGTCTTCCGTGCGCGTGTCCATGGTCTTCTCCAGGCCATCAACTCGGTCCCCAAGCTCCGTAATGTCCCTCCTAAGCTCAGTGACGCAGGAGTGTACCTCCGAACGCAGGGATCCTATCTCCGCCTTCAGTTCAGTCATGAAGACGGTCATAAATGCCTGAGTGACCGGCGGGGACTCCGCAGCCGCCCGAGATGAGCCCTCCCCAGCCGCGGGCACCCCGGCCTTGCCCCATATGGCCACCACAGTGTTGTCTTTACGGGCCGCCGCCGGGTCGGCTGTAGCGCCTTTGTTAGAGCGCGTCATCGTCTCTTTTGGTCAGGCGGACCAGGGGGAAATCCACCTCCTGGCCCGGAAGGCGAGTCGGCCCACCAGCAGGTCGGGTTCAGTCACTCCACTGCGTTCACACAGCCTCGATCGATAAGCAATGGCAGAAGGAGGGGGGGCTGGCCCACCGGAAGAGTCGCACCAGACAGGTTGTGGTACAGGGACCAGGCACACCCCAGCCACTCAGGGATCCCAGACCCAGGCCACCGGTCCCCCGCAGCAGCAAAACAACAGTGGGCCTCCTCACCCCCCCAAGCAACCCGGGCAGCTCACCTCCTCTATGCAGTCCAGCCCCGCTGTGTAGGGCCACCCAGAGGCCGTCCCCGTTCACCACTACTTGGCCAGCCGCAGGACGCTCTTCCGTGGCTCGGTGTAGGGTCCGACCTCAGCGGGACGCAGGCGGAGGATCCCCAGCCTGCCACTCCCCGCGTGCAGCTCACTCACCGCAGGCCACCTCCACCGGATCGCCGTGTACTGCAGCCTCTCGTTGTTGGCAAAATGGCGGTCGCCGCTCAATGCTGGGCCTCACCACGCCGCCACCGTTCACCTTCCCGCAAGCTGTGTCCGCCGCCGGGTATCTCCCGCCAGGGCCAGGTCGGAGCCAATGCAGCCAGCCACCAACCGGCAGTACAAAAGAGGGGCACAGGGAGGCACCAGCACCAGTCCGCACCCAGGGCGATCCCCAGTCAGCCTCGTCGCGGCCTTCACACCGTCCACCCGGCTCTCGGTGCAGGCCGCCTCCTCTGGAACACAAAATGGCGGGCGCCACCCAGGATGCGCCGTCCTCTCGTACCAGGGATCACCCCCAGGGCACCGCACACAGGAGGCAGCCGCCGGACACTCAGCCACAGCGAGTCCACCCCTCCTCGGCGCTCAGGGGAGCGGGTGGATGTCGCCCCGGTTCCGCTGCACTGCTCACCCGGCAACCAGCGAGCTACTGCCGCAGGGCTCTAAGATGGCGGGCTCCGCTCTCACTGTGTCGTCTGCCCGCGCTGGAAGTCACCCTCAGTACGCCGCAGCCACACGGAAACTAGCCTGCGGACACTCGATCACGGCGTGTCCACACCCTAGGGCACATAGGGGAGAGGTTAAGTGCCCCGTGATCCGCTATAATAGCATATATAGGCCGGCGGCAGCAGGAGCTCCACCAGAGCACGTCTGCTCACATCGCCGCTCAAGCCACGCCACCCCAATAATATTTTTTTAAGATAAATTTACAACTGAAATAAAAATGTAAATATGTTTTATGTATTTAATGGAAATGAAAATGTACAGATAACATTGAAAAATGTCAATACCATTATTTTCTGAATTCTTATTTTACAACCTACATTTTGAAATAATAAAATATTTAAAACATGCTGTGACTCCAATTTTTATTTTTTGAATAACTAACAATTACAATAATTAATTAACATAGTTATAATAATTTTACCATACACCATGAGTTCAACATATTTAATATCATTATATAATTTTTCACAAAATACTAAACTTTAATATATTATTACTTACTATTCCCACTACAACTATATATTCCACCTAAATACTAAATAGACAACCAAAATAATTTTTCATTCACACTCCACCAAGTACAAAGTCAAAGTAGATACTGGACACAAAACCGATATAATTTACTATTCCCACTCCACCTAGTACAAATTCAGTGATGGTGCTGGACACAAAACACATATAATTTACTATTACCACTCCACCAAGTATAAACTCAAGTAAGGTGCTGGACACAAAACCCATATAATTTACTATTACCACTCCACCAAGTATAAACTCAGGGAAGATGCTGGACCCAAAAGCAATATAATTTACTATTCCCACTCCACCAAGTACAAAATCAGGGAAGGTGCTGGACACAAAACCCATATAATTTACTATTACCACTCCACCAAGTACTAAATCATGGAAGGCGCTGGACACAAAACACATATAATTTACTATTTCCACTCCACCAAGTACAACGTTAGAGAAGGTGCTGGACACAAAACCCATATAATTTACTATTACCACTCCACTAAGTATTAACTAAATAAATATGCTTCACAATAAAACAATATTATTACAGAATCCCACAACAACAAGAACAAACTCAGTAAATGTAGTGTAGACAAAACCATCATATTTTTAATTTTTTTTTAACTTTTTTAAATTTTAACATTATTTTTAACACTTTTACAATTTCAAAACTTTCCCTAATCCAACAACCTATACCCATAAATACACATATTCAACTCTTAAATTTTACTTACATTTTTATATTTTTTTTAATAAAACATTACATTTTTTTATTTAATTTTAAAAATTTAATTTTTTATTGTAAATAAAAAAAACCTCCATATTACCATAAAAAACACATACCTTTCCTAAATGTACATAAAAATTTTTTAACATTTTATTTGTTCAATTATTTTATTGTAAAATGTATTTAAATATTTAAAATTTTAAATTAAGAAACAATCCACACCCTATTCCCCTAAAAACACACATCCCAATAATACATTTTGTTCTAATAATTGTTGCAAAAATTTATTTTAATTTATTCTTTTTTTTTTTAAAAAAAAATTAATTTTCAAAATGTTCAATTATTTTAAACAATTCCCACCAAATTGATTTAAAAAGCCACATCCCACTCATAAATATTTGTCAAATTAAAAAAAATATATATATTTTTTAAATATTAATATTCTAAATTTACATTCATACATTATAATTTTAAATACACTCCCCACCCTATTCCCCTAAAAACACACGTCCCACTACAAAAATTTTAAAAACATTTTTTTTTATTTTAGTTTCAAATGTATTTTTATTGAATATGTCAACAAGCACATATCTAGACATCTCTGCAGTAGGTACAGGCAAGCGGCATAAATAGCGGGCGGGACAGACAAGCATGTTATGTTATGTTATACAGGTTTTTTTTTTTTTTTGTATAGCGTGCGGCTACTCGAAAGAGTGTCCCGACGCTTTGAATTGCACACTAATCTCATAACACAACAGGGAAAATGAACAGAAACAGAAAAAAGAGGAAACCTAATAGGACCTGAAACTAAGAAGTGAAAAGCCAAGTTTTAAGCACCTTCCTATAGGCCAACAAGTTAGGAGTGCTGCGCAGGGACACAGGCAGTTTGTTCCACAGCTGACGCGATTGTTTGTTTAAAGGAGCGGCCACCGATGCGAGCTCTCTTCACGCGGGGCACTGCAGCAAGAAACAAGACTTCAGACCTAAGCGACCTGGCAGGAAGGTAAAAGGACAGCCTTTTCTGAAGATATTTTGCTCCGGAGGTGTGCAAGGCTTTGTGTGCCAGGGAGAGAGTTTTAAAAACTATCCGCTTCCGGACAGGAAGCCAGTGCAGAGCCTCCAAGAGGCCCGAGGCTCTGGCACGGCGAGATAGTCCAAAGATGGCACGTGCTGCCGAATTCTGAACAACCTGTAATCGTTGAAGCAGGTATTCTGGCAGGCCGAGATAGAGGACGTTGGAATAGTCTATTCTCGAGCCTATAATCGCCTGCACCGTGATCTTCCTGTGTTCCTCCGATAACAAGGGAAGGAACTTGCGAAGCATCCGGAGTAAGCCAAAGCAGGTGCCAGTGAGACCGATTACCTGCGAGCGTAGTGTGAGGCCATTGTCGATCTTAATCCCAAGGTTTTTAGCTACCTGGGACGAACTTGCTGGTGGAAACATGTTCTCAGGCCACCACACTTTCCAATCCGGGTCCGAGCTGCACCCAAAAAAGAGGACCTCGGATTTATCCGAGTTGCACTTGAGGCTGTTATGATGGAACCACTGAAACACAGCCTCAAGGCAACCCTGGATCCTACCTCCATCGAAGTCCGCACCGCTCTCACAGGTGAAGAGGAGCTGGGTGTCATCGGCGTAAGAAACGATCTGGGCCCCGAAGGACTCCGCCAGAGCCGCCAGAGGGGTCATGAAGATATTAAATAGAGTTGGGCTCAGGACAGAGCCCTGAGGAACTCCGACACCCAATGGCGACATCTCGGCGGAGCAAGCAGAAGCCCAGACCGTTTGTCGACGGCCTGCCAGGAAAGATCGAAACCACTGGAGCACCGTCCCTCGAAGACCAATCTCTGAGAGTCTAGCAAGCAGACCCTCATGAGGGACGGTGTCAAAGGCCGCCGACAGATCTAACATCACCAGCATCGCTCTCCCACCCGAATCCAGCACCTCCTTTATCGCCTCCGAGACTTCCAGGAGGGCTGTTTCGGTGCTAAGATTGGCGCGGAAACCCGACTGGGTAGGGTGCAGTAGGTCGTGGGACTCCAGGTAATCGGCAAGCACCTTATGCACGTGCTTTTCAATGACCTTCGCAAAAGCCGGCAGGAGCGAGATAGGTCTATAATTCGCTAACACCTCCACATCCAGACCAGGCTTTTTAAGCAGGGGAATAATCATTGCCTGCTTCCAGGACTGGGGAACCACACCCTGTGCAAGAGAACAGTTCAACAGGGGGTTCACGAGTGGATTAATGACAGCTGCCATTTTAGCCAGAAATTTTGCGGGGCAGGCATCCCGAGGGGAACCTGACTTTAGTCCCGCCATCAGGTCAAATGAAGCTGTCAGCGAGAGAGGAGGGAAAGCTGCCAAGGCCACACCGGCGTTCGGTCGGGTAACAGAGGCATTCTCCGCCCGACCTGGCACCTCAGGCTCCAACACAAGGAAGGAGTCCTGGATCCGCTGGATCTTAGAGGTGAAGAAGTCCGCAATCGCCCTGACCCAAGGAGCAGGAGGGGGGGTCTGGGCAGGTGCTGCGCGAGAGGCTGTAAACTCCCGCACAATGGCGAAAAGCTCCTTACAGGAGTTGGAAGCGGCTTCAATTTTTCTAGCGAAATAAGCCTTCTTCTCCGTGAGGATGTTCCGATGGTACGCTTTCGCCAGAGACCTGTAGGTGAGTTTCGCCGTCGCGTCGTATTTCACGCGCCATGCTCTTTCCGCTACCTTGCATTGCCGACGAGAGGCCGCCAATGCTTCCGTAAACCAAGGGGCAGAAGCACCTTTTTCGGGTTTACGGAGGGGTCTCAGAGGAGCAAGATCATTAAGCCTCTCTGAGAGCCAGACCTGCAAACGCTCCACATCCTCCTCTAAGTTCCCCGTTAAAGCACAGGGGTGATCGGCGCAGGACTGTGCCAACAGTTCCGGAGTAATCCGGTGAAGTGCCCTGAATCCCACGGAAGTCTGCCGGGGGACACCGGGAGGCTTCCCAGCTTCTGAGAAATAAAATTTCACCAGCCTGTGGTCAGACCAAAGCACCTGGGTGGGGGCCAACATCTCTATAGGGGTCGTAGAGAAGGTCAAATCAAGGGTATGTCCCTTCTCATGGGTCGGCCCAACATGATAGGGAACCAGGCCCATAGGGGCTGTGACCTCCAACATTTTCATCGCATCGGCATCCGTTTCCACGTCCATATGGACGTTGAAGTCCCCGGCGACAATGCAATGCTCTGATGTAAGTAACAAAGAAGAGGTCACCGACTGGAACTCTTCAAAAAAAGAGCCCGTGGGCCCTGGCGGCCGATAGACTAGGAGACCCTTCATCGATTGGTGTGGTGAAAGGACAATGGCGACATGTCTTCCCTATCATGAAGGAACAAGCAAGAGAAATATGCCAGAGGAGCATTGCGACGTCGTAAGTGCGGATCAGCTGCTGAGCGATTAAAGGACATGAGGAGAACAACAACAACCAAAAACTCCCCGCCCCCCCCGTGTTCCCCACCCCCCCACCCCGACCAGTGTGCTCTGAAGTGTCAGTGGAATCACCAATGCGCCAGGAAGGATTAGTGTGGCTATCCGGGAAGTCACCGAGTGTCGTCGGTGGCATTGGTAAGACGTAGGACTCGAAGATACTTAGGGCATGTGATTTCATTGAACTCCTTGGATAGGAGGGTCAGTAAAGGAAGCCAAGTTTTCCGAAAGGCTTCGGTAGAGTTAGTGAGTGTTGCGTGGATGCGTTCCATCCCAAGGGTGAACCAAAGCTTATGAAGCCATCCCGTATGTGTAGGCCTAGTTGTGGATCCCCACAGTGATAAAATGTGCTGCTTGGCCGCTTGCATGGCGATGCCCATTTGCCGACCCCTTAGTGACTTTAAGGGAAAACTTAGTGCATAGGGCAGACCCAACAGAGCGTATGCAGGAAATCTCGGGACTTCAGTCTCGAAGGTGGAGTCAATATCATCCAGGACTACTTTCCAGAAGTCTCCGAGCTCCGAGCATTCCCAAAGGATGTGGGTTAGGGTGCCCTTTCCCACATCCCCTCCAGCAAAGTTTGCTGCGCGCCGGATTTCCCTTGTGTAGCCGAGCTGGGGTGAGGTGCCAGTACATAGCTAATTTTACTGCTGATTCCCTTGCTGCGGTGTTGCGTGTGGTGTGTGAGGCCCTATAACAAACATATCCCCATTCCTTGGATGTCAGAGCCATACCTAATTCAGCCTCCCAACGTTTCTGGCTTGGTGTTTTGACCGGGGCGTGTGGTGGTGTGAGCATTTTGTAGAGTTCAGAAATTAGGTGTTTATCCGTATCCTTAGTAAGCAGCCATTTTTCGAAGGCCGACATGGGACGGCTCACCAGTGCAACGATTTCGGGGTTAGTGAGCCAGTGTCAAAGTTGAAGGTATTGATAGAAATGAGGATGTTCTATGCTATACCCCTGTTTAATGTCCGCGAAGGGGAGAAACCCCTGCAAGTCAAAGAGGTCACCTGCAGCGCGACAGGCCGTATCTCGCCATTGGGGGAACGTGCCCGCGCCAATGCCCGGAGGGAAGGCATGGTTATCCAATATGGGAGTGAATGGGGAGGGAAAAGTGGTCAGTTCGTGTTTGTGTGCCACCCTATCCCATATCTGTAGAGTCGAGCGCGTGATAGGGAAATTTCAACATTTCAAATTAAAAATTTAAAAACACTCCCCACCCTATTCCCCTAAAAACTCACATCCCACTTTTAAATTTTATTATACATATTTTTAAATAATTAAAAAAAAATTATAATTTAAAAAAATTTTAAAAATGTATTTGACTTTTTTAAAACACTTCCCATCCTATTACCTTAAAAACCCACATCCCGCTCCTAAATGTTAAAATACAATTTTTGAAAATGTAAATTTTTTTTTTTTTAATATAAAATTTAATAAGATTTCTGTTTTTTTAAAACACTCCCCACCCTATTCCCCTAAAAACCCACATCCCGGTCCTAAATTTTATTATACATTTTTTTTTAAATATTAAAAACTTTTACATTAAATATTTAAAATAAATAACATTTTAAATCACTTTTTTAAAACACTCCCCACCCTATTCCCCTAAAAACCCACATCCCGCTCCTAAACTTTAACATACTTTAAAAAAAAAGATTTATTAAAGTTATATAATATTATTAAAATGTATTAAAAAATGATATTTAATATTTTACAATCTAAAACAAATATGTAAATATTCTAACACTCTATAATTATAATTTTGATATTTTAACTTTCTATATTTTAACATTCGATATTTTAACACTCCATGGGGCATATTATCAAGGGATTTATCTCCGCTTTTTTGGCTTTAAAAGCCAAGAAAGTGGAGATAAAATTATCTCCATATTAGCAACAGGGTGCTAACACGCAAATTCGCATGTTAGCACCCTTTTTCTCTACGCTTCCCCTTGCATCTCTAATGAGATGCAAAGGGGGCGTTCCAGAGAAAAATAATAGGAGAAATGTTGTTAAGCGACATTTCTCCTATTATCAAGGATTTCGCTAACCCTGTTAGTGATAAAAAAAGCAGTGCTAACCGCGGTTAGCACTGCTTTTTTTACACCTGGTATTTTCCTATGGAAGGTGGATATCATGGCTAAGTTTGTGAGCCCCTATTATCAAGCTAACACCAAAGTTTGAGAGATTATCGTTTTTTTTCCAGCAAAAATCTCTCAATGGCAGTTAGAGCGAGGATTTTTATCACTACTGAGATAAACCTTGCTAATAGCAAGTTATCTCTGCGATAATTTCCGGCGATGATTAGCGTTAAAAAATTCGTTGCTAAGCATCGTTAGCGGTAAATATCGCTAAACGTTGGTTATATGCCCCTATATTTTTACATTCGATATTCTAACATTCTATGGGGCATATTACCAACGTTTAGCGATATTTACCGCTAACGATGCTTAGCAACGAATTTTTTAACGCTAAGCATCACCGGAAATTATCGCAGAGATGACTTGCTATTAGCAAGGTTTATCTCAGTAGTGATAAAAATCCTTGCGCTAACGTAAATTGAGAGATTATCTCTGGAAAACCAACGATAATCTCTCGAAGTTTGGTGTTAGCTTGATAATAGGGGCTCACAAACTTAGCCATGATATCCACCTTCCATAGGATATCATGGCTAAGTCAGGAAAATACCAGGTGTAAAAAAAGCAGTACTAACCGCGGTTAGCGCTGCTTTTTTTTTATCACTAACAGGGTTAGCGAAATCCTTGATAATAGGAGAAATGTCGCTTAACAACATTTCTCCTATTATTTTTCTCTGGAACTCCCCCTTTGCATCTCATTAGAGATGCAAGGGGAAGCTTAGAGAAAAAGGGTGCTAACATGCGAATTTGCGTGTTAGCACCCTGTTGCTAATAGGGAGATAATTTTATCTCCACTTTCTTGGCTTTTAAAGTCAAAAAAGCGGAGATAAATCCCTTGATAATATGCCCCTATATTTTTACATTCGATATTCTGACATTCTATATTTTTTAATTCGATATTCTAACATTCTATATTTTTTTTCGATATTAAATAAATACTAACAAAATTGATATTTTACACTATCGAAATTATCAACTCGATATTACTATCTTCGATATTTTTTTTTAACTAATAAAATCAATATTACTTACCTCAATATTACTTACCTCGATATTATTGCAGACTCGATATTTCTGACTCGATATTACATCCATTCGATAAAAAAACTCGATATTTAGACTGCATACCGATTAAACACCACAAGACTCTCAATAATGAAAATCAGAACCAGAATGTAACAATGCAAAAGATGTATTAAACAGATTTCGATCATTTAGAAAATAAGGGAAGGTAAGAAAAAGGGAACATGCTAATAAAATGATTTGAGCATTTATTTCAAAGGGAGGGTAAGAAAAAGGAACATGCTATATAATCAAACGATGTAAGCAGTATTTAAAGGGAGGGTAAGAAAAGGAACACGCTAATCAAAAACGATTTTGCTAAATATTCTAACCATAGGGCGGGTAAGAAAAGGGAACATATATATATATATGTAACCAAAGTTTCACGTTAGGGAGGGTAAAGAGAAGGAACAAAATACAATGACAAACCCACACAGATTTATATTTACCTAGAATGGTGTGAAGACCAACCCTGACCACTGGTCAGTTGAAAGACAGGAGAACCCCAAAAGTTGCAGTTGCCAGTAGGCCAGCAGGTGCAGATTAGAATCAGGACAGGGAAAACCAGATTTGGATCAAGACAGGACCACCAAAAGTTAAGACCGGCACCCGCAGTTCAGTTGCAACGGCTGCACTGCTCCCTCTCTGCAGCTAACAGCCAGAACCCCGATTGGGTTATCGATTTCACCTACAAAGTGCTTCGCCAGCACCTCAGCTTCCCGGACCCCGATTGGGTCACTGAGTCTTCGCAGCCCCTCTGCTCTGGTTTCACCTATTGAGTGTGTTGGGTCAGTGACAGGTCAGCTATTCGGACAAATTAACTAACTAAGCCTACTCTAGTTATACTATTTTCCAGGTCAGTGTACCACCCCCCAATGTTGCAAGTGTAAGAATTCCCAATTTTGATTGGACAAAGAATGAGGAGAGGTCATCACACCGCATCAAATTTTGATACCTCAGTGTTGAATGTTAGTTTAACGTTCCCGCCCATCAATATATTTTTACATGACATCTTTATTCCACTTAACAATGGGGAATTTTAACATTGAATACATTGTAATATAATGGGCACAGTTTAGCTTCCTCTGGCAGGGTTAAGGGTCAGCTTCCCAGGCGCATCTTGGCTGTGACTGTCTTTGGCTCTCATTCAATGACAAATGTTTTCAGCTTCTCTCTGGAGCTTGTCATGCGCAGGAGGACTTTCAAAAATCAAGTTATAACATCTCCCAGGCCCAAATTTATTGCTTCATAAAAGAATAGAAAGAAAGAGCCCGATTCACAGAATGAACTTAAGACTCAATCCTAAACTTACTACTGTTTTGGTATTCACAGAATGCACTTACTACTTTTGGCATTCACAGAATGAACCTACTACTTTTGGTTTTCACAGAAGTTAGGATTTTGTCTTAAGTCTGTCTTAAGTCTGTCTTAAGTCTGACTTAAGTTTGTCTTAAGACAAACTTAAGACAAAATCCTAACTTCTGTGAATACCAAAAGTAGTAAGTGCATTCTGTGAATACCAAAATAGTAGTATGTTTAGGATTGAATCTTAAGTTCATTCTGTGAATCGGGCCCAAACAGTTTTAGAACACAGAATAAATGAATACACTGTATACCATGTCTCTCTATTCTATACCCATTAATTTTTATTAAACTATAGCATTAGTATTAGGCAGAACGAACGGCTTAGCAAAAGCAGCAGTGCAAGCTTCTCGCATGTGAGAACATAGAGCAGCCATATTAATACTAGTGCGCAGAAGTGACAATTCCCTCCAAAGCAAAGAATACGTCATGTCACGTGAGTGTGACAGACGCATGGGCAGGAGAAACCCTTGCGTAGCAGCAGCCATTTTAGATGCAAGCGCATTACAGTTAGTAAAACACATAAGCAAGCTTCTTTCGGACACCCATTAGAATCTTGTAATGTAATATTAATAGGACAAACATGTTGATTAGTGTTTTAACGTTATTCGAGGTTCATGAATACAAGCAAGTCGCTTCACGTGCGAATCCTTGCTCCATTAGGGGCTGGCTCTACCTGAGGGACCACAAGGTGTTGATGCAGTGGCATATACTGAGACATGCTTGCATGACCTACTGCCAGCTGGTGCACTCTCCCAATTCCTTCTTGCAGAGCAGGCCCATCGAGTGCCGGCGATCTTCACACTTCCGGGGACAAGTTCTAGACCCATTCTCTTCCGCCTCCTACAGTGATCATGATGCTGGCCTGAAGGAGGTACGCAAGCTGGGGAGGGCAAAGAGGATAACCCAATCAATCAATAAATTAATCAATCATGACATTTATAAGGCGCACTACATACCTGTGAGGGTCGCAATGCGCTGGGGGGGTGCTGCTAGTGATCGAAGAGCCAGGACTTGAGAGTCTTCTGAAGGCCAGTAGGTCTTGGGTCTACCGTAGGTTGGTGGGGAGGGTGTTCCAGGTCTTGGCGGCGAGGTGGGAGAAGGATCTGCCGCCGGTGGTCGTTCTTCAGATGCGAGGGACTGTGACGAGGGCAAGGCTGGCAGAGCAGAGCTGGCGGCTGGGGGTGTAGAAGTTGAGTCGTCTGTTTGGTATGCTCGGCCGGTCTTGTGGAGAGCTTTGTGTGCGTGGATGAGTGCAGGTCTCTCAGGTGGGGTGTGACGTGGCTGCGGCGGGGGATGTCGAGGATCAGACATGCCGAGGTGTTCTGGATGCGTTGCAATCGTCTCAGGAGCTTGGCCGACGTTCCTGCGTAGAGGGCATTTCCATAGTCCAATCTGCTGGTGACGAGGGCCTGGTTGGCTGTTCTTCTCTTCTCGGTGGGGATCCACTTAAAGATCATGCGGAACATTCGGAGGGTGTCGAAGCAGGATGTGGAGACGGCGTTGACCTGCTTAGTCATGGAGAGGGAGGAGTCGAGGATGGCCCCTAGGTTGCGTGTGTGGTCGGTGGGTGTCGGGCTGTTCCTAGTGTTGTCGGCCACCAGGAGTCGTCCCAGGCTGAAGGGGTGGAGCCGAGGATGAGGACCTCCGTCTTGTCCGAGTTCAGCTTCAGTCGGCTGTTTCTCATCCATTCGGCCACGGCCTTCCTTCCTTCGTGGAGGTTGTTTTTGGTGGTGTGGGGGTCTTTGGTGAAGGAGATGATCAGCTGGGTATCGTCGGCGAAGGAGATGATGTTGAGGTCGTGCTGTTGGGAGACGTGGGCGAAGGGTGCCATGTAGATGTTGAACAGCGTCGGGCTGAGGGAAGAGCCCTGCGGTACGCTGCAGATGATTTCGGTGGCAATGGAGCGAAAGGGGGGAGGCGGATGCTCTGAGTCCTGCAGGAGGGGAAGGATGTGGTACAGGCCAGGGCCTTCTCTTGGATCCCGGCGTCGTGTAGGCTTGTTCGTAGTGTGCGGTGGCAGACCGTGACGAAGGCGGCTGACAGGTCCAGGAGGATGAGGGCTGCTGTTTCTCCGTTGTCAAGCAGGGTCCTGATGTCATCGGTGGCGGCGATGAGGGCGGTTTCGGTGCTCTGGTTGCTGTGGAACCCGGACTGGGATGGGTCCAGGATGCTGTTCTCCTTGAGTAAACGGGTCAGTTGTTTGTTGACTATTTTCTCGGTGACCTTCGCCGGGAAAGGGAGCAGGGAGATGAGTCGAAAGTTCTTGAGGTCCTTGGGGTCTGCCTTGGGTTTCTTGAGTAAGGCGTTGATCTCGGCGTGCTTCCAGCTTTCTGGGAAGGTTTCTGCCTCGAAGGAGATGTTGATTACTTTCTGGAGATGGGGTGCGATGGCTGTTTTGGCTTTGCTGAAGATGTGGTGAGGGCATAGGTCTAACGGTGATCCGGAGTGGATGGTGTTCATGATCTCGCTGGTGTCCTCGTCAATGATGCTGGTCCAGGAGAGCAGGCGGTTGGTGCAGGTGGTGGTCTTGGAGGCCATGGTTGTCGGGGCAGTCGGGGCGTTGAAGCTGTTGTGGATGTCGGCGATCTTGCGGTGGAAGAAGGTGCCCAGCGAATCGCACAGGTTTTGCGAAGGAGGGATGTCGTTGGTGTTGAAGCTGGAGTTGGAGAGTTCCTTCACAATGTTGAAGAGCTCTTTGCTGTTGTGTGCTTGTTACCCAGGCGGTCTTTGAATGAGGCCCTCTTGGCGGCTCTGATGAGTTGATGACTATGCCACCAGGTGCAGAGGGGCTTGTCTCTAGTGGTCAAGCGATGCCTCAGAGAGTTGGGCATCAAACACTACCTTCTATACCCATAAAGGCTACGAGTGATCTCAGTTGTTGACACGCAAATCATTTATACAGCTGAACAGTGCTGGAACTGGCTGCAATCAACTGGTCGCCAGGTGCTGAGGACTGGGAGTTAAGGGTCTACGCAACAAGCTGTCATTCATGGAACCAGTTGTACTGGGAGGCGTAGGAGAAGCAGGCATCCCCGCCACAACTACAAGTCACCCCCAATCTGCAGCAGGTTGTACAAGAGAGAGAGGCAGAAGGAGCTGCATGCGCCGCCAATGATGTGCAATTACACTCAGTGACAGGATCCCGACACTTCCCCTGAACGCTCCCCCAGTGGCGTAGGCTCCACTTGCGACGTGGTCAACCGGTGCAGAGTCCGTGCAGCCCCTGGATGTAACTCCTTACATTGCAGATATCCTAATTAAATGTTGACTGGTTGTGCGTCTCCCCTTCTTCCACAGTTACAGACAGCTCTGGAGAGTCTCTGACTTTTGGCGGTTCCTGGTCTCCAGCTTCCTGTTGCTGAAGTTTCGGTCTAGCGAGGTCAGCACTTAGAGGGGATCGGGTTCACGCGTCACCCAAAGGAAACGGAGCAGTAATCCAGGTGAGCGATGCATGTCAGGGGTGACGGTGGTGGTCTCCTTAGTGCTCCGAGCTGCAAAGGCACGAAGTCCATGGCGTCGTTGACCTTGCCAAGGATAAGCTGTGGGAGTTCCTCAATTATCCTAGTGACACTCTTGCAACGCTGTGACGTTATGTGTTTTATGTTCTGATTGTGCAAGGTGTCACAGCATGTTTACAAGGTCATGCAAAGCCACTTTACATGGCTTTTCATGGACTTAGAAATATGTGACCCTATCATGCATTAAACAGTGTGAAAGGGGCGTTCCATGCAGTGGCGGCTAGCATGGCTTGCAGGTGATGAGGTGCGGGCGGGTGCATGGGATTGCAGGGGGGCGTGATTGTGGGAGGTTGTGCATTATAAATTAAACATTTAAAAAAATATATAAGTTAGCTTGCAGTTAGGTCCTGCAATGCAGCGTGATTGTATTTCGCATCCTGGTTCGACGCTCAACCAGGGAAAGGGGGCCAGAGCATGTTCTCCATGCAGACTGTAATGCAGCCTGCATGGAGAACGGGTAAAGTGCACATGAATAGTTTTTGCAGCCCAAGAGGACTGATAAAACAGTCGTTGCGCACTTAAGAGTGGGCAAACCACTCCTCCCCAGCCCTGCTCTGAGAGCAGAGCAGCACCGCCCGCAAAGCAGCACAAACATAAAATGTTATAACTGAAAGATATTATCATTTTATGTTTCTTCTTCTCGCACTGCTTGAAAGAAGGGGCGAAGCTCCTCTGCCATTCTGCTACTGGTTCAATGGGTATTGCTGTGGGCGTTCCCATGCCAAATAAATGGAATCTGAAGCATCCGCAGGTTTACGAGAAACTGAAAACCTTCAGAATGCGTCAGAATCTAATACCACCCCAAGGGTGACGTTTGGGAGGCACTAGGAGGATAAATGTTTTTTTTCTCTTTTTTCACTTTTTCTATGTGTGCAGCATTCTGCAGCACTCAGTGAAAGAGGAAATACCCTGGGTTGATAGGTTTTGTGCAGGTAGGTGTCCCTTTACGTACAACATCAACCTACTCTGCAACACAGTCACCATTGCACCATGGTGCAAGGGTGCCTGCATTGGCGCATGCCAGCCACTGTGCGTCAACATAGGGGATAAATACAGGGGGCTTATTCATGAGCCCCTTTCAACAGTTTAACACCGCTGGTACGTCATTTTCTTGACATACTTGCATCGTGAATTTTGCTCCATGTTGCGCTGTTTTACGAAGTGGCGTATCTAGGGCTCTGCGTGACCTTGTAAAGCCCTTTGCCACATTATACCTGCGTCAGGTTTGATGTATGCAGGGTGTTTATTCCCACGCAGCAAAGCCTCGTAGGAGTGGCGCAGTGAAATCTATCAGATTTCACTGTGACAATTCTAGGATGCCACTGTGTCAAAAACGTACTCCTGCCTCGTGGCAGACATTAGAGCCATAGGGATAGTCAAGTCAAGTCAAGTCAAAGAATTTATATAGCGCACTACATACCCAGAGGGTCTCAAGGCGCTTAGGGAGGGGAGGAGGATTACTTGTCAAATATCCACGTTTTAAGCTGCTTTCTGAATGCTAGGTGGTTCTGGGTAAGGCGAAGGTGAGTGGGGAGTGAGTTCCATGTTTTAGCAGCCAGGTATGAGAAGGATCTGCCTCCCATGGTGGTCTTGTTGATGCGAGGTACAGTGGCGAGGGCTTGGCTGGAAGAACGTAGATGGCGGGGGGGTGTAGAAGGACAGTCGTGAGTTGAGGCACTCTGGTCCGATGTCGTAGAGTGATTTGTGTGCGTGGGTCAGCAGTCGGAAAGTGATCCTCTTATTGACGGGTAGCCAGTGGAGGTCTTTCAGGTGACCAGAGATGTGTTCGTTGCGTGGGATGTCTAATATGATCCTGGCTGAGGCATTTTGGATTCGTTGGAGTTTCTTCTGGAGTTTAGCGGTGGAACCTGCGTAGAGGGTGTTTCCGTAGTCCAGTCGGCTCGTGACCAGAGCATGGGTGACTGTTTTTCTGGTTTCGGTGGGGATCCAGCGAAATGTTTTTTTGAGCATGCGAAGAATGTTGAAGCAGGATGAGGATACGGCGCTGACTTGTCTGTTCATTGAGAGTCAGGAGTCCAGGATAACGCCTAGGTTCCGTGCGTGGTCTGTCGGGATGGGTGCTTTTCCAAGGGCTTCCGGCCACCAAGAGTCGTCCCATGCAGAGGGGGATGTACCTAAGATGAGGACTTCTGTTTTATCTGAGTTCAGTTTCAGACGGCTGTGTTTCATCCATTCGGCAACTTCTTTCATTCCTTCGTGTAGGTTAGTTTTGGCGGTGCTGGGGTCATTGGTGAGAGAAAGGATCAGTTGAGTGTCATCCGCGTAAGAGATGATGTTGAGGTTGTGTTGGCGGGCGATGGCCGCGAGGGGGCTCATGTATACGTTGAAGAGGTTGGGACTGAGTGAGGACCCTTGGGGTACGCCACAGATGACTTCAGTGGCCTCGGACTTGAATGGTGGGAGGCGGACTCTCTGGGTTCTTCCGGTGAGGAACGAGGTGATCCATTCATGAGCATTTCCTTGGATTCCGATGTTTCTGAGGCGTTGTAAAAGGGTGCTATGACAGACTGTGTCAAAGGCTGCGGAGAGGTCGAGGAGGATGAGCGCGACTGTGTCTCCATTGTCCAGTAGAGTTCGAATGTCGTCTGTTGCTGCGATGAGGGCGGTCTCAGTGCTGTGCTTTGCTCGGAAGCCAGATTGTGAGGGGTCGAGGGATTTGTTGGCTTCGAGGAAAGCGGCGAGCTGGTTGTTGACAGCTTTCTTGATTACTTTGGCCGGGAATGGAAGGAGCGAAATGGGGCGGTAATTTTTGAGTTCGGTGGGGTCCGCTGTGGGTTTTTTCAGAAGGGCGGTGAGTTCAGCGTGTTTCCAACTTTCCGGGAAGGTGGCGGAGTTGAAGGAGCAGTTGATGACGTCTCGGAGGTGCGGTGCTATGACGGAGTCTGCTTTGTTGAAGATGTGGTGAGGACATGGGTCTGTGGGGGATCCTGAGTGGATGGAGTTCATCAGGCGGATGGTGTCCTCAGTGGAAATTGGTTTCCAGTCGATAAGGGTGTTCAAGGTGGGAGAATGTTCAGCATATGGTTGGGTGGGCTGGTCTCCGGGTTGGTTGTCGAAGCTGTTGTGGATGTCTGCAATTTTATTGTGGAAGAATGAGGCTAGGGAGTCGCAGAGGGCTTGAGAGGGGGTGATGTCGTTGGAGTTGGCCGAGGGATTGGTAAATTCCTTGACGATGTTGAAAAGTTCCTTGCTGTTGTGGGCGTTGTTGTCTAGTCGATCCTTGAATGCTGTTTTCTTGGCCTTTCGGATTAGTTGGTGGTGTGTGCGGGTGGCGTTTTTGAAGGCGTCCTTGGTGCTAGTGGTTGGGTCTTTTTTCCAGGCCTTTTCAAGGGAGCGGCAGAGTTTCTTGGATTTCTTAAGGTCATCGTTGAACCATGAGGCCTTCTTGCTGCCAGGTTTGCTTTGACGTTTTTTCAGTGGTGCTAAGGTGTCGGCGGTGTTGGATAACCATAGGGTGAGGTTGGCGGCGGCTTGGTCTGGGTTAGAAGAGTGGGCTGGGGTGTTTAGAAGGAGCGATGAGGAGATCTGGTCGATAGTGATTTTGTTCCAGTTTCTTCGCAGAGATGGTTGGGGGTGGTTGATGGGTTTTGGTTTGTTGTAGGTGAAGTGAACGCAGCTGTGGTCAGTCCAGAGGAGATCCGTAGTGTTGGCTGAAGGAGACATGCTTGCTGGAGGTGAAGATGGGGTCGAGTGTGTGACCTGCGATGTGGGTGGGGGAAGTGACCAGTTGTTTAAGTCCGAGGTTGGCGAGGTTGTCCAAGAGGGTGGTGGTGTTGCGGTCGTTGATCTTTTCAAGGTGAAAGTTGAGGTCTCCCAGAAGGATGTAGTCTTTCGAGGGGAGCGCGTGTGGAGTGATGAAGTCCGTGATGTCTTCACTGAATTTTGCGCGGGGTCCTGGTGGTCTGTAGAGGAGGGTGCCTCTGAGTGTGGTCATGGGGTCGATGTGGATCTGGAAGTGAAGGTGTGCGGAGTTGGCGAGGTTGGCGTCAGAGCTGGTTGAGATGCGGATTGATTTTTTATGGACGATAGCGATTCCTCCTCCTGTGTGGCCGGTACGGTCCTTGCGTGTGATCTTATAATCTTCAGGGATGGCAATGGTGATGTCTGGGGCGGAGGAAGCGTTCATCCTTGTTTCTGTTAGGAAGGCAACGTCTGGAGAGATGGTGTCTAGTAGATTCCATAGGTCAATGGCGTGTCTGTGGACCGATCGGGTGTTGAGAAGGATGCATTGTAGGTGGTTGGGGTCGGGAGTCTGTGGTGTGGTCGTAGCGGAGATGTTGTCGGTGCCGCTGAATTTGCAGGAGTAGCAAGAGAAAGGTCCATGGGTGTGTCCAGGAGCGGCTTGGACGCAGTTGGGGGCGCGACCGGGGTTAAGGGCTAGGAGGGTGGCGGCATCGTAGGTGATGCGGGAGGGCAGCGCTGTGCGAGGGGCAGGGGTTCTGGCGCTGGGCGCGGTCCAGGCGCGGACGGGCGTAGACGGGCTTACCTTTGGCGCACCTTCGGCGCGGATTGGGCACGGTCGCTGCGCGTGAACGCTGCGCGTGGGAAGAACTGTCATATATGGATAGTGGAGGGGGAGGGGCGAGGGCGTCTCAGCTGGGAGGCGGGGCGGGCTCAGGTCAGCGCACACGGAGGCACAACAACAACAGGGACAAAATGGAGGGGGGGAGTAGAGCAAGGCGCCGAGGGATATCGCGCTGATAAATCAAAATCTGAACAGATATGGTGCAAGCACTACAAAGTTAAAAACAATTACGATCCAATAGAGAATACAGGCACAGTCAAATGCAGGCAGCGCAGTGCTACAATACCGAGTCTCGGTGGGGAGACAAGGGAGCGACCACTCAGGGCAGGAGCGAAGAGAGATAGGCAGGCCCCATTCATTGCTGCAGCAATGCCTGACTTTAGCGCTGAGAGGTAAGTCAGGATTCCAGATGTAGGTCATTGATTGTGACATGGAGTGCCGTTCAGCAAATATAGCGCAGCCATGTTGTCGTAAGGAGGCGCAGTGAAAAGTGTCCATCGTGGTGATGCAGCACTTTTCATGAATGGGGCACAGAAATGCGCGCTATCTTATTGATAGGGCGCTACCCTGACCTTTTGTTTTGGCGTAGGGCAGCATAGCATTATTCCTTGCAGCGCTGTCCAGCATCAAGACATCTTATATGGAGGCCCAAGTGTTTGCACCAATTTTAAGACCAGCTATTTCTGATCTTAAAAACTGCCTCTAATTTGAGTTAGCAGCAGTTTTGGTGGTTATCGAGGTACTGGAATTTCCTTGTAAATGTCACAAAGTGTGTTTGGCAGCAGTTTTTTCACAGGAACGCCTACCTTGCATCACATTTTCATTATGTCCCGCTAACAGAAGTGGCGATCTTGAAAATTCATGTTTACTCTGGAAAAGTGCCGCTAACTGCAATTAGTGGCAATTTGTAAATAAGGCAATAAAATAAGCTGCCATAATGTCCAAAAATGTACTCTACGGCGGTGTTAAGTTCTTGTAATAATATCCTCTCTGGCGGCAGTCGTTCAAGTACTTGGGGATCTGGGTGATGGTCCTCCCTGAGCTTGCATGGTCTCTCAACATCAGCCCTCTGGTGAAGCGCGTTTGCGCTGACCTCCTTTGATGGCATACGTTGGAACTAAATCTCATGGACCGGATCGCTCTTTTCAGGATGATGGTCCTGCCCCGTTTCCTCTATATGCTCCAAAACATGCCCCTCCTCTTCTCGCGGTCCTGGTTCTGTGAGATGGATGGCTTGGCCACTAAATTCCTGTGGGGGGGTCGAAGGCTGAGATTGGCCCTCGATCAATGCAGGATTCTGCCCTTTGATGGGGGGTTAGGAATGATGATCCTACATCTCTATTATCTGGCGACCAGGCTTCTTACCGTACATAGTCTCAAAGAAATGGAGGTACCCCTGTTACTTACGACAGGTGGGGGAACTTAACACTAAAGAATGAGTAGAAACCCTGTCTTAGTGGTTCTTAATCCAAATGACCTCATAAATAAAGAAAGAGGATTAAATCTTTAAGGAACTTATACGACAAAATTCCTCAAATGGTGACTAAAGCAGGGCAATTTCAAGTAGACAAGTGGACAAACTCAATGAAAACTAAAAAGTGATTGAGCAAAATAAGTTTGTATACAAAAATATAAAATTTATTTCCTCCCGAACGGGTTACAATCTAAAACATGGTTAAAAATTAGTGCATGCAGGCCACCCAAGAGTGGTCAATGATTGCAAAATTGTACTTAAAAACAATCCTAACTCCAAAAGTGAACACAGTCGACGCAGCGTTTCCCATATCAACACGGAGGTTTTACCGAAACGCGGAAGCACGGAGGAGCAAGGAGGCCGACTGCATCTTTTAAGCAACATATTGGTTTTTTGTACCATAAGAAGAATCGACACATCAGTAAAATTATCAAAAGCCACGAAATCATTAGAGGCAGCCTGAATTAAAAACAGGTTTTTAATCCAATCAACTTCGGTGGCTCCTCCGGGCACCTAGAATTTCTGATATTTTAAACAACAAAGCACACAGCTTAAATGCGAATACAAAACCGCCAAGAACAGACTGTCTGCCGAGTGATGTTAATACCCACTCGTTCAACAGACATCAATTCTTTTGTGTGAACGTCCTGAAGAAGGTGTGAAGACAGAAAAACACCGAAACGCTGCGTCGACTGTGTTCACTTTTGGAGTTAGGATTGTTTTTAAGTACAATTTTGCAATCATTGACCACTCTTGGGTGGCCTGCATGCACTAATTTTTAACCATGTTTTAGATTGTAACCCGTTCGGGAGGAAATAAATTTTATATTTTTGTATACAAACTTATTTTGCTCAATCACTTTTTAGTTTTCATTGAGTTTGTCCACTTGTCTACTTGAAATTGCCCTGCTTTAGTCACCATTTGAGGAATTTTGTCGTATAAGTTCCTTAAAGATTTAATCCTCTTTCTTTATTTATGAGGTCATTTGGATTAAGAACCACTAAGACAGGGTTTCTACTCATTCTTTATTCTTACCGTACATGACTGGTTCAATGGTGGTTGGGTGGATCCGGCTTACCGCATGGAACTGCATGCGCTGGGTTCCTGTGGTATTCAAGGGATGCTCTACGGCACTGCCATCCCACACACTCTGCCGGAAGTTTCTCGTGGGGTGTTTTTGGCATGGCGAGCCGCCCTGCGTTACACCCGCTGGTCGGGCAGATTGACCCAATATACCCTCTTGTGGTGTGGAACGCAGCTCAAAGACTTCGCCACTCTCTCTGGGTTTAGAGCCTGGGACCTTATTGGAATTTCCCAGCAGGGAGATGTCTGGCGCGGGAGCCACATTCGCGAATTCGCAGCATAACAGACCCAGTTCTACCTCCATGCCTCTCAGTTCTACCGCTATATTCAGTTGCGCCAAGCACTCCATACACACATTTCGGAGGGAACCTCCTTTCCCGAATATAGCCCACCTGAAGCACAGGTTATGACTGGTGATTGGGGAAGGGGGGGATTTCCCGCATTTATCGTTCCCTCGCAAATAACACCCTTAACTCCCTTTCCTCTCTCCGGGATAAATGGGAGGGTTGGATTGGTCCTTTAGATGATTCTGATTTGAGGGACGCGCTGATGGCCCCTAAAAAAGTTACAGCTTCTGTGCGTCTCCGATTGGTTCAAGCATACTATTTGCACACGGCCTACCTTACGCTGTCGCACCTTCATCGCTCTGGGCACCGACTTGATGCTTCCTTATCCCCACTGTCAATGGCCCCAAGCAGATTTTTATCACATTGTATGGCTCTGCCCCAACTTTGCGCATTACTGGGGGCTAGTGACCACTGATCTTACTGAGGTCCTGGGCTGGGAGGTCCCGATGAGCCCGATGAACATACTCTTGGGAGTTACGGATGGTCTGGATGGGAACAGGGCAGAGAAGCTTTGTCTCACCACGGCTCTGATGGTAGCTAAACAAGATATTGCAGCCCTTTGGCTGGATCTGTTGGCCCCTTCCATGACATGGTGGCGCAGAGGAGTAGATTGGTGTGCAGCTCAGGAACGCCCCATGTATGCTGTCCGTGGCTATCCTAAAAAGTTTTGAAGGGTGTGGGGTAAATGGGTCGGGGTGATGGAAGACTGAACTTCTTGAAGCTTCCTTATAGACATGCTCGTGGACACATTCGCTTGTTATTCCTAATCGGACCTATGTGTGTGGGGGGCTTATTCCCCCCACGTTATTTGTTGCTCTTAAGCACTGCTCACTGTGCAAAAGTTGGCTGTGTTCTCATTTCTGTGTATGTACTCATTTAAAATCAATAAACTTGATTATCAACAAAGAAAAAGCGGACAGAGAAAAAATGCTTTAGTTCACCTCGTTTTTCAAATAGAAACAGCAAATTGCCTATGATTTTTTATGCTTTTTCAGATACAATGGTTCAGTTTTTTGGCCTGGATAGGTCCAGGAGGACAAATGTGGCTAGCGAGTATTCAATAAACGCTAAGGAGCAGAAAGCTATAGGTATAGGTAGCAAAGGTTATTTATTTGGATCTTTTCTTTTTTGAATATACATAAATGCTTGTACTTATACTGTATTTTCAGGTGCTCAGGTGAATAGTATGGTGCAGGACGTGACAAAAGTGAGCAAAGTGAACGGACTGTCACACAACAACAAACAAGGTTAAAAAACAATTATATACAATAGAGAGAGTAAAAATCCTTGGGTATGTCGACGGCGTTTCGATCTGTGTTACTTTAGATCATCATCAGGACTGATGAGCTTCCTGAAACTTGCCAAGACATTTTTAGGCAAGGGTGATATTTGTATTCTTCAGTTGAATGTTGCTTTCTGGAGAGAATTTGAATGTTTTAAGCAGGGTGAAGGAAATTATTTGTTTGTTCCTTGTCCTCGATATTCAAAGTTCAATTGGCGGCGCCTAAAAAGTTCAATATCGGCGTTGTTAGAAGCAGATAGGGGGTCTGCTAAAGCGCATTCGTCGCTCTGCATTTAATGGGTTTGGCGCCTGAAAATTTGTTTTGGCGCGGTCGCGTGGCGGGTTGGAGGTCCGAGTCACTCACCAGCCGTTACTCACCACGTGAGTAACGGCTGGTGATTGTCCCCCGTCCTGCACATAAACAATCATTTAAAAAAAATGCTGTTTTGCAACTTCAATGTGTGCTGCATTAAGCAGCACACATAAAAATTACAAAACGGCATTTAAAGATTGTTTATGTGCAGGAAGGGGTACATTTCTGCACATTACCAATCTTCTCCTTAACACAGGTACCCTTGAACTATGGTGCGAGGGTGCCTACGTTGGTGCTTGGCAGCTTTAATTTATCAGCAGCGCATGGGGTAACGCAGGGATGCAGCATATTCTTGTAAATATGGTGCAACCCTATGTTGGCAAAGCGTGTCATTAGCCTTCTTGGCTTAACAAAACGCTTCGCCACTTTATTGTAAATATGGGGTATATTTCTAAGAGCTGCCGCTAACTAGTGTTAGCGGCAATATTCTCACCACTGTGTATCGCTGAAAACTATCGCCTTGGTACCAGAGTATTTACAATAGGTCGCTACATGGCGATAGTATCCGCTAGTCGTGGTGAAAACTGCCACTAACACTAGTGTAAAGGCGTTTAAAATGTTGCCGCTAGTGAGAGAAAAGTGACAAAAGGCCACTTAGAGACAAAAAAGAACTCCCGTTAGTCAGCCCAGCATCACTTTTCTGCCTCTATAAGCAAAAATAGCCTATACGTCTACCACCATTAATAAAAAGAAATTAAAAATATTGGAATGCAGAATGGAGCAACAAGGGCCAAGCTCAGTACAAGTAAGCAACCCCCCGAAGCCCCCCAACAGTCTGGATGACCAGCCAGAGTCCCAGGGGAAGAGGAAATAAAAAATCATGGACAATGTATCACTTTTCATTGCGCTTCCCTTGCGACTCTATGGCAGCCGAAGCCTTGAAGCATGAACAGTCGAGGTAGCCCTCCCTGGGCCAGCGTCTGAGACCCGGAGTTGGAGGGGGAGGTGCTGTGGAGTTGCTGCAGCCTGATGGTGGAGGCGGGCCGTGTCGGGACCAAGCCTTTGGGAAGGATATTGAGGCATCGGAGATCACCCTACCTAATGGCCAAATCTGGCATGTCGCATGGAGACACGTTGCTAACCTGTGTGAGAAGACCGCCTGCCGTCCTTGTAGCTGTTATCAGTAGAGGTGCTCCTGCACACTGATGTAGGAAGGTCTGCTTTGCATAACACATGCCACCACTACACTGGAGAAAAGGGGGTGGTGATGAACAGAGTGTCTGAGTTAAACAGACCACTCTTACCCAGTCCAAAGATCAGGGCTTGATCCATCACCGTTATTTATCTCACTGCCCCATCCCAGCTCAGAACCTGGCTATATGCAAATCAGTCTGTCCCTGGCCCAGTGCATCATGGGAACAGGGCAGACTAAACTACCAAGCCAATTCTTCACCAGAAAGGAGACAAGCTACCGGGGACCGGTTTCTGGCATTTCAGCCTTCTTCGGCCCGGCTTGCTTGAATCCTGATGGAGCAGTGAGAAAGGGACTCATGTCTGAGTATACCCTGCCACACCTATAGTGGCCAAAAACGATTTAGAAAAGGGGGTGGTGATGAACAGAGTGTCTGAGTTAAACAGACCACTCTTACCCAGTCCAAAGATCAGGGCTTGATCCATCACCGTTATTTATCTCACTGCCCCATCCCAGCTCAGAACCTGGCTATATGCAAATCAGTCTGTCCCTGGCCCAGTGCATCATGGGAACAGGGCAGACTAAACTACCAAGCCAATTCTTCACCAGAAAGGAGACAAGCTACCGGGGACCGGTTTCTGGCATTTCAGCCTTCTTCGGCCCGGCTTGCTTGAATCCTGATGGAGCAGTGAGAAAGGGACTCATGTCTGAGTATACCCTGCCACACCTATAGTGGCCAAAAACGATTTAGAAAAGGGGGTGGTGATGAACAGAGTGTCTGAGTTAAACAGACCACTCTTACCCAGTCCAAAGATCAGGGCTTGATCCATCACCGTTATTTATCTCACTGCCCCATCCCAGCTCAGAACCTGGCTATATGCAAATCAGTCTGTCCCTGGCCCAGTGCATCATGGGAACAGGGCAGACTAAACTACCAAGCCAATTCTTCACCAGAAAGGAGACAAGCTACCGGGGACCGGTTTCTGGCATTTCAGCCTTCTTCGGCCCGGCTTGCTTGAATCCTGATGGAGCAGTGAGAAAGGGACTCATGTCTGAGTATACCCTGCCACACCTATAGTGGCCAAAAACGATTTAGAAAAGGGGGTGGTGATGAACAGAGTGTCTGAGTTAAACAGACCACTCTTACCCAGTTGTTGTAAATATTTTTGTCCACCCTAAGCGTGGAAGGGTATACTCAGATGTGAGTCCCTTGCTCATTGCACCATCAGGATTCAAGCAAGCCGGGACGAAGAGGCTGAAATGCCAGAAACCGGTCCCCGGTAGCTTGTTTCCTTCCCAGTGTAAGAATTGGCTTTTGTAGTTTGGTTTGCCCTGTTCCCATCATGCACTGGGACAGGAACAGACTAATTTGCATACAGTCAGGTTCTGAAACTGGGATGGTGCAGTGAGCTAAAAAACGGTGTTGGATCTAGCCCTGATCTCTTGACTGGGTGAGAGTATTCTGTTTAATTCAGAGACTCTGTCCCTCACCACCCCTTGTTGTAAATATTTTTGTCCACCCTAAGCGTGGAAGGGTATACTCAGATGTGAGTCCCTTGCTCATTGCACCATCAGGATTCAAGCAAGCCGGGCCGAAGAGGCTGAAATGCCAGAAACCGGTCCCCGGTAGCTTGTTTCCTTCCCAGTGTAAGAATTGGCTTTTGTAGTTTGGTTTGCCCTGTTCCCATCATGCACTGGGACAGGAACAGACTAATTTGCATACAGTCAGGTTCTGAAACTGGGATGGTGCAGTGAGCTAAAAAACGGTGTTGGATCTAGCCCTGATCTCTTGACTGGGTGAGAGCTTTCTGTTTAATTCAGAGACTCTGTCCCTCACCACCCCTTGTTGTAAATACCACTACACTGGAGTGCATGCAGGAGATTGCCAATGGTGGGCCGTATCTCTCTGCACCACATGCTGGAGGATGTGCTGCTGCCCGGACGCCGTGGAGGGTGATGCCCCTGAGATCTGGCAAACCTTTGTGGGGGAGCGCTGCAACTTCATGCCTAAGGGTGCCCTGTTACAGCACCTGGATTGGGAGGTTTCCCAGCGGACGTGGCGGCAACTGCTGTACCCAAGCTGGTGAAATTCCACCTGGCTGAGGCTCCTGCTGGCTGAGTCACAGATTTAGAGAGAACGTGGTAGATTGAGGCCCGGTGTCAATGTCCAGGTGAAGAGAAGGTGGGACAGGGAGCGGAGGAGGCCCTGGGGTAGTGTCGGGCCCAGGCCTAGCACCTGTGGGTGGAGCACACTGTGCCCTGAGCAATCCCTGCGCTGCGGAGGATGCACATTGATGAGGACACCGCACAATACTGGTGGGGGACTCTGCTAACTGGCTCAAGTTGCTGAGATCGGCCATTGTTGGCAGAGGGTGCCAGTGCCACAGGGGCCGGTTCGGGGCCAGACCTTTGGGTATGCAGCTTGATCTACCGTTTCTTGCTAGGTAACTGGGGAACACGGAATCTGATCGCCACTGTTAGACTGAAATAGGTAATCAGGTGATGCTGCCTTTCATCGCCCCCTGGTAGTGAGATTTTGGGTGTATTGGGAACTATCCCTTAGTGGACTTACTCTTACCACATTGCAGCGCCGTCTGGTAGCTGCTGCTGCTGTCCCCATCTGCTACTGCTGGATCCTCTGACCCGGAGGTCAGGTGTTCGAGGCCCTCCTTCCCCCGCATGCTACTGCCTGCGCCTCATCATTGTTGGTCCAGTATTAGAGCATCACTGCTCTGCTGCTTGACTTCCCTCTTGTCCCTCTTTTCTGCTGTTCCTGTCTCTCTTTCTGCTCTTCTCCGTTGCTTTCTATCTTTGGCTTTGTTCTTCTTTTTTCTTTGCTTTGTTTGGCTTTGTCTTTCATGTGCTTTTATTCAGTTCCTTTTCCCCTGTCCTCTCCCTTGTTGATGCTGCAATCCCCGCACACCTGTCCCCTTCAGTGTCCTTTTCCACGTTTCCTGTCTCCCAGCTTTGTGATGATTATATGCGTTTTAGCATGTAATATTAGAGTAATTTATAAGGTTTCTGTTTTATAAAATGTGGTGAGACGGAATGGAGCTGCGGAGCGGAATTCAAGTGGAATTCAGAATTCCATGTATTGGTACTCCGCCAAATACGCCCACCTTACACCCTCCCCAAACACGCCACAGAAATCTGGGACCTCCTCAACTTCAACTCTTTAGACATCGCCTTCTTCATGTAAACCTGGACCAAACTCTGCTCCAGACCGGACAACACCATTGTCATTCCTGACGGCTACAACATCATCCACAAGGAACACCCCGACCACCCAGGAGGAGGCATTGCCGTTGTCTAGAAAAGAACACTCTGATTGACCATGCATTCTATTGACCCATCCGGACCAAGCCCAACACCACCCTCAGCATGCACCCTCATCCACAGGCCCCCGGGGCCCATGACTACCTATTATCAGATGCTATTGTAGACGTCATTGCGCCCCAGGCTCTCGCATCCATCGACTACATCCCGCTCGGCGACCTCAACTTCCACTTGGACAACCCCAGTGACTACAACACCACCACCCTCCTGGAGATCCTCACAACATCAGACTCAAGCAGATAGTCACCGCACCAACCCACATATCCAGACACATGCTCAACCCCGTCTTCTCTGCCAGCAGGAACATTCAACTACAGCCACACCACCAAACTCTCCTGGACCGTCCATCATTGTACACATCACACCTTCACCACGCACACCATACACCACCACCATCATTGCTCCCTACCCGTCGCAGTTGGATCGAGGCCATAGAAGAAGTTCTTGTCAATTCCCTCAGCATCACCACTCCGCCAACGCATACAGACAACAACACTACAGCGCACAACCTCCACCGATGGATCACTAACTGCGCCGACACCCTTGCAAACTCAAGAGCATCCAGGCAAACAACACTCCAAGAAGGCCAACTGGTTCATTCCCGCCCACCAGTAGTCAAGATGTACCTGCAGACGCCTGGAGACGAGATGGAGCCACAACATCAATGAACCCAGCAACCCAGTCAGCATTGCACCATGGGGCAAGGGTGCCTGCCTTGGCGCCTGGCAGCCATTGTACGCCAATGTAGAGGAAAAAGACAAGGGGGCTTATGCATGAGCCCTTTCTGGCAGTTTAACGCTGACGGTGCGTCATTTTCGTGAGGTACTTGCAGCATGAATCTTGGAACACATTGCGCCGTACTTACAAAGTGAGGCATCTAGGCATATGCATGGCCTTGTAAAGCCCTGTGTCACATTATACCTGCATCAGGTGTGATGTATGCAGGGTGGGCATTCCCACCCAGCAAAGCCTTGTTGGAGTGGCGCAGTGAAATCTGTGACAATTCTAGGACGCCACTGCGTCAGATCCTTAACCTTACTCAATGGCAGGCGTAAGGGTGCCGCAGTGCCTTAAGGATAGGCTGGTGTCATGCATAACTGGAGTTGCGTCATGCTTTTGACACAACTGCAGCAATGCCTGATTTTAGCGCTAACAGATACGTCAGGATTCCAAACACATATGTAATTAATTGCAACATGGAGCGCCGTGCAGTGAATAAGGCGCATCCATGTTGTCGCAAGAAGAGCACGCTGAAAAGTGTTGCAACGCTGTTTTGCCGCAGCGATGCAACGCTTTTCATGAATGAGGTACAGGAATGCATCCTATCTTATTGATCGTGCACATTCTTGGCCTTTTGTTTTGTGGCAGGGCTGCGCAGCAACATTCCTTGCAGCGCTATCCAGCACCAAAACCTCTGAAATTAGGCCCCAAGTGTTTGCACCAATTTTAAGACCAGCTATTTTCTGGTCTTAAAAAACTGCCTCTAACTGGACTTAGCTGCAGATTTGGAGGGTTAGCGCCGGACGGAAATTTAATTGTGAATATCGCAAAATGGGTTTAGCTGCAGTTTTTGCACGAGACCACCTACCTCGCATCTCATTTTTGTTAAGTCCCACTAAAAGAAGTGGCGATCTTGAAAATTAACGTTTTCGCTGGAAAAGTGCCGCCAACTGCAATTAACGGCGCTTTGTAAACAAGGCAATAAAAAAAACCCAGCTGTAACGTCCAAAAATTGACGCTACAGTGGCGTTAAGGTCTTGTGAATATGTCCCTATGCCCCTCAAGTGATTTTGCTGATTTTTGTACCGAACGGTAAATCAAAATACAGGATGAAATCTGATTGGTAGCAGCTTAGCACAATAACTCAACACTCACAGCTTCACTTCGGAAATGTCATTCATTGAGGAAGAAAGTACAGACCAGGCAGATCTCGCGATACTTCCGGAGCAGTCCCTAGAGTTCCAGCGAAAGTAGGGTTGGATATGGATAGCATCCTTACAATATACTAGGGTGCAATACCATGGGTCGTCCCTAGGGGTCCCAAATCAAGACTGCCAAGCTCCTCGATAAATAGACACCAGGGGTGCAGTACCAAGGGTCGTCACTAGGGGTCCCTAATCACATCAGCCAGGCTCCACACTGTAACATACATGGGCGGGGGTTGCAGGGTCGAGGCTACTACAGGTCCTGGTCCAGTCAGACTCAACGCTGTATGTGGACAGCGTACCACTGCAGCAAGATAAAGATTAGTAAATGGGCCTGCCTGTTTTATTCATTGTTTTGTTTTAAGCGACGCTCTTCGGACAGGGCTTACCAGCAATCGGGGTGAAAGAATCTGAAGGAACATCCGCCTGCCCATAATGCATTGCAAATACATACCCGACCCAAACCCAAAAGAAAAGGATTTTCTTGGTAATTATAGTTTATTCTAGTGGTTTACTGCATGATATATACGTGCTTTCTCCTCCAACTTTCAATGTCAACACCGGACAGTTTGCCGCACTAATATTCTAAGGTTTTGTTATACTTATAGAACAGTCAAGCACGCGTACTGTGATGACAAACTACATTTTGTAATCTTTTGAATTTAGTCGCACTTCGTGTGGTGGCTGAGAACAAAGACTTACAAATTTTTGGAAGATCTTTCCTCTAGTAAAGATCTGATTCTACGGTACTGAAGAAAGTGCATAGCGTGGAAAGCTCGCTTTACAGGTGTACAGAGGAAAGGAACAACCCGAATGCTGGGACCTTATAACGTCGAAGCTTTGACCATGCTCCTTCTGTCCTCCGGTTCCTCTATTCATAGATTAATGCCCTAATTGCAGCCTTTACATTGGTATTTGGCTTGTTAGTCCAGCCTCGTGACAACATGACGTCATCTGTATTCTTCCGCAGCTATGGGTCCCTTTACTTGAGTGTTGCACATAACTATTTTCTTCCTGTGCCTGCCTTCTCCCCATTGCCCCCTCCCATAGCCTGTGCGTTCTCTGCTTGTCTGTTATGGGGGTTTCTCAATGAGTGAATTTCAGGTATCACTGCATTTTTTCTTCACCTGCTAAGAGTGTACCCAATTTGGCTTTCACTCTTGTGAATGACACACTGAAATGAAGACCCTTTGACACCTTGTCATAAGTCGCTGCTGCTACGGCTCGCTCAGCAGATGCCACCCCCCTCCGTGGCTGCCCCAGCAGGTAGCTGGCATCGGTGCTTCCTTTTATGAAGACGCGGGGCCTATTACCATGCCCCTTATCGCCGCGTTATCTGCACTTTTCTGCCGATAACGCAGCGATATTTGCATCGCCCTATTATCAAGGCAGCGTTAAGTCAATTAACGTGGCTTAAAGCCAAGTTAATTGACTTAACGCTGCCTTGGTAATAGGGCCCCTTTCACGATAAACTCATCACAGTGGGTGTTGCGGTGGGCTTTCCACCGCGACACCCATTCACTTCGACGCTGCCACCTATTATCAAGAGAGGCGATAATAGGTGGCAGCGCCGAATTTAAGGACAGGTAAGACCTGTTCTTAAGGTGGCGAAACAAGGAGAAATGCTTAATTTCTCCTTGTTTTTGCTTTTTCCATGTGTGCTGCCTTGTGCAGCACAAATGGAAAAAGCAAAATGCCAAGGTTTCTTATGTACAGGAAGGTGTCCCTTCCTGTACATAAAGAAACCTCTTTTTAAAAATGCCAATTTGTAACTTACATTTGTGCTGCATGAAGCAGCACACACATAAGTGACAAATGGCATTTAAGGTTTGTTTATGTGCAGGAAGGAACTCCTTCCTGAACATAAACAAACCTCCCTGCTCGCAGACGCCCTTGCACTCTGGTGCAAGGGTGTCTACGCTGGCGATAAGTTGTCAAAACTACCGCCATCGCAGGGGGAAACACTAGGCTGCACCATATCCTTGGTAATATGGTGCAGCCTAGCGTTTCCGAAGTGGTGGAAACCCTGAAACCCGACGGAGGCTGCAATGCTCGCTTCAAGATCAGATGGGGAGCCCAAGGCTAGTGAGACTGGGTGGGTCTTACAGCGTGTAATCACAAAAGCTAATGGCAGAGATCAAATGTGTTTAAAATAATATGTCTGGGTTTACATCCATAAATCTACTGCTTCTAGCGGTCGGTATCTGAGCCCCTTGGAAAAGGATGAAAACAAAGAACAAGGGGGCATATTACCAAGTGCCTTATCGACGCTTTAGCGGGAATCTTTCCCACTAAAGCAGCGATAATTTTATCGCCCTATTACCTAGCTGTCGCTAACACCAGTTAGCGACAGCTAATAGGCGATTGCGGGCTTTTAGGGGCCCACTTTGCATGTCAGCGATATTTATCGCTAATGACATGCAAAGTGGGCGTGCCAAGATGTTAGCGACTTGAAACAGTTGCTAACATCGCTATCCCCTATTACCAACTTTTGGAAATAATCGCGCTAAGCGCGATTATCTCCAAAAGCTAACGCCTGCCCAGAGCAGTTCTTAGCCATGTTATCCAATGGAAGGTGGATAACATGACTAAAAGCATTTGCTCGGTAATGCATGAATATCGCTGACTTTTCAGTGATATTTATGCATTTCGGCCGATTTTTATCGTTTAGGAGATAAACCTTGATAATATCAAGACTCCTAAGCGATAAAAATAGGCGATGCTCGGCGATATAAATTTGGCCGCTAACCAAGCTGAGCGATATTTTTCGCTCATGCTTGGTAATATGCCCCAATGATATGGCGCATGTTCATGCTCTTACCACACTGGCCCCCACATCACGCTATGTGCCGTGGCTCTCATTCACCTCGGTTTCCAAAATACAATTCAGAGCAGTGAAAACAACTGCGTCAAGTGTGCTGATGCCTTCGCATAAAGAGCCCTTCCTCTCTAGAAACAATCATCCCCTCCAAGGCCTCTCAGCTCCAGTAACCCCTTCCCCGAGCTGTCCTGTAGCTCCTCTCTATGCCTGTCCCTGAGGCTCATGGTCCCATCTGTTCCAAGGCCTCTCAGTTCCAGTAACTCCCTCCCTGAGCTGTCCTGTAGCTCTGCAGTAATGATGCCTCAAGGCTTGTAGCGATAATTCCAAGTCAACGAAAGAACAGCCCTGTTCTTCTCTAATTTTAAGATACCTATGGGCGCGTGGTAATTCCAATAGAATTCATTAGTCAGAATAAGGTATTCAAATCAACTGTTTTATAATAAGTGAGCCGGAAACTCGTTATAGTAGACAAATCGAAGCCATATAATAAAGCTCAGATTCGTCTACTATAACGATTTCAAGCCTTTAGGAAGCCGTCGATCGACTAAACACATGTCGGCTGTTTGTTTGTCATACTGACGTGTCAACACTCATGAGACGCGTCAAAACCTTTGAGACCAAGATTACTGTATGCGCAATGTCATTTTTCATTGTTTTTCTCTGATATCAAACACATTACTGACTGAGGATAGTCAGCTAAGACTCTTTTTTGTGCTCTGTTAAAAATTATAATTGGTCAATGGGTATGGAGGTTTCCTCTATGTACTGAGTGGCACTGTGGATGGCACAGTGTTTGACATGGAGCACGCTAGGGGACATTTTGCACTGTACAATTGCAAACCAACAGAGGTGCTGGCTTTTCTCTAAAACCACTGCCATCATTTCTCATATATAGGAATACATTTAGTAGCAAACTATCCAGGGAGTACACATGGCTCAGTTTTGCCATTCAGCCCTTTTGAACCAGCTGGTAAGAGGCAAGTGCGGCCAGCACTGGTAATAGTGGTGAGGCGGGGAGGGGGGTAGGGGGGGTGGTTGGGAGAAGAGGATAGACGATGGGTTAGGGAAAGTAAAATAAAAAATGTAAAGAAACCCCCGAGTTGGCGATGCAGGGAGTGCAAGATAAGGGTTTTTTTTATTTTTATTTTACTTTCCCTATCCCGTCATCTGCCCACAATACCCTGCCCCAGCACCCTACTGCTGTTACCTGTGGCAGCTGCGCCTGGTAAGAGGAGAATTTGGTGATGGTTGTCTTCTTGATACATTTTAGGCAGAATTTCACCTTACAAATCATATAAATAATTTGTCCCATAACCCTACTGAGCCTTTTTTTAAATATCTAGGGCCTCATTTATGAGGCCTTGCGTCAGTTTTGCGCTGCTGATGCTCACTTTTTGTGACGCATCGGCGGCGTAAAACATGCGCTTTGTTGCGCCATATTTAAAAAGAGACGCATCTAGGTAGATGCGTCACTTTTTAAACCCCTGCGCCACATTATACCTGCGTCAGGTATAATGTATGCAGAGGGGGCGTTCCCCCGCAAAAAGCCTCGTAATAGTGATGCAGTGAAATCTATGAGATTTCACTGCGTCACTTTTAGGACGCTGTTGCGTCAAAATCTTGTGCCTGCCTCACAGCAGGCGTAAGACTGACGCAAGCCCTTTCATATGGGGCTTTCCCCATGTGAAAGGACGCATTGCTGGAGTTGCGTCACTTTTGTGACACACTCCAGCAATGCGTCACTTTTGCGCTTACAGATACGTTAGAAATACTGACGTATCTGTAACTTCTTGCGACATGATGCGTCATACATTAAATATGACGCATCATTGGTGTCGCAAGGAGTGCGCAGTGAAAAGTGATGCATCGCTGTTTTCATGCAGCGATGCGTCACTTTTCATAAATAAGGCCCCAAGATTACAAATACAACAACGCACATAAGTGACCTAGTTCAGAAATAGAGAGCAAGTTTGAATTTTTTAACGAAAGCTTTTCATGCAAGTGCAGAAACATTGGATTACACACCAGAAACAAGCTGAAATATTATTGCTACCTGTGCTATCCTGCACAACAGAGCCACGAGAAAGGGCTTACCCCTTAGTCCTAAGTATGGCAGTTGTGATGACGATGGAAATTTACTCCCCTACCCAACAAAACCTGGCCAAGAAACAACTATGATTGCAGAGGGCAGTGCAAGCCAAACTGGCATAACAAATAACTATTTTTAAGGGAAGTGTTAATCAAACATTGTCAAAATAAATAGGCAGAGTATTTTACTTTTATTTACCAACACACATTTTATTGATTGACAGATGAAGAACTGGAAGAAAAGACCCTGGTAATGATCAGTTATTTGTAATGATATTTTTACTTTGCAAACATAACTACAACTAAATGAAAAAAGCATGTCATAACTTCAAACTAAAATTACTTTTTCTTTACTTACTTTTGCTAGTGGTCTGATATGTTTGTTTGAAGCCCACAGCACAAATCATGCCCCTTCTTGGCTTTGCAATGGTGCTCCGGGTACTGATGTGCTGCACATACTAGACAGGCGTCATCTCCTCACTTTCGGCTGATTGTATTGATCTTTTCATAGTGGCATTAGCTGTATATATTTACTCCAGGGACATTTTTTATGTGGGTAGGACTACTTGTTAAATCACCACGTTGTTTTATGACCTCATCCTGCAAGTTGGCTAAATGTCAGCACAGAATATGTGGTGAATTTGCAAGGAGATCTTCAGATCTACATAAAGCTTGCTGTTGCTGTTTAGAATACTGCTGCTCTTGTCTGAATAACCCCCTCATTTAGAAAATGAGAGACTCTGCTTATGGCCTGTGAACATTTATATATGCTTTGAGCTACGGGGGGCGTGGCTTGGCCGTGAAGGGGAATGGCTGCTTGCTAGAGCAGCTCCGCCGGCCGGGCTAATTAATCAGAAATTATCAGTTTTTAACACGCCGTGCATCGGGCGTAACTGACAGGATTGACTGCTGGGAAGATCCTGTGCCGTTTGATATTGAATTGCAAGCTGTACGACTTGTGGGAAGCTGCGGGAGGTGTGGACGTCCTGGACGCGTAGAGAGGCCTGTGCGTCAAGGGAAAGCAGGGCGATTGTGTGAAAGGCCGACCGGGAACCAGTAGCGCTGGTGCTCAGGGGACGACGGTGGGAACACTGCTCACACTGCGACGGACCTGGGGAGCTCTGGCTTCGGGCCTGTAGTGGAGCGCCAAGGATTGCTTGCAAAGGTTGCCCTAAACATCCACAGAAAGGGAAATAAGAGCGCAATAAAACACGGGCAGCGCCTAAATGGAGAGTAGAAGCCTGCTAGGGTGAACATTGAAACTACGAGACTGTAAAGGCGAGGGAGACGCCCCGGGCATACGGTGAGAGGAACCCTGGCCAGATGGCTGATAGGACAAGCAGAGTCGCACTAATTGTACAAAGTACATAATGGACCACACGTCAGCTTTTAAGTCGCTTGGTGCAGCTATTTACAGGAGACGCACATTATTTATACACAGGGGTGACACGCACGCGATGACCGGCTCAGTGAACCGCCTGCCAGACTGCTCGATCCTCCCACAGTGGTAAATGCAATGCACCTACAATGGAAATTAAGTGCACAGGTAGATTTTGATGACACACGCGGGGCCCGCCTGAGAAACGTGGCAGAGCGGGGTGCATATACAGGTGCGCTGGTTACCCTCGCTGACTGATTAAAAGTGGCGCAGGATAGAGGTCCCAGATAGAGCACTGGCGAGCTGAAAATGGGTAGGGACAAGATACACAGCCCAACACAGACGTCCCGGGGCGTAGTCAACAGGGATAGCTGGTAGAGACATAGCTAAAGCGCCTCGTGAGACAGTACTATAGCTGGGATATAACAACTCGTGAGGCCACCTGAGGTCAGCTAACAGCCCATTGAGGCTGGTAATGCGCCAAGCCAGTTGGACAAGGTCGACGAGAGATTGATAAGCACCTCGTGGGGGTATGGATCGCGTTTAGATACCTCTGGGTGTGCGATAGGGCGACCCCTGTCGTGGGGAGTGCTATGGTTCAGAGGACAGCTTGCAAAGATTATGGGCTGCACGCCAAAATGGGGAAGCCGGACACGTGACAAGCGAGACTCACCTTCGACAAGAAATCAAGTAAATCAACTGAAACTGAGGCTGTTTATCGTGAGGCGACAGAAGAAGGCGCACAGGGCCAATTGCCGGCAGCGGATGTCCGGTCCACGTTCCAGGAACTGAAAACGAGCCTACAGGGGATTGACTCCAAGATGGACACTCTGGCTGAACGCATGGACAGAATCACCCAAAGGATGGATAAGCAGGAGGGCAGGGTCAGTGTGCTGGAGACTAGAGTGACGGAGACGGAGGAAGGCCAAACCGACATGGAGAAGAAAGTGAGAGGCATGGACAAGATATTGGCTCTAATTCAACAGAAGAATAAGGATTTGAAGGCGAGATCGAGACGGAACAACATACGGATAACGGGAATTGCGGAATCGACAGATATTCAAAATATGGAGCAGTACGTTGAAACTATGGGGCAGATTTACAAGCCCCTTGCACCTCTTTTACGCCGCCGTTGCGTCACTTTTGTGACGCAGCGGCAGCGCAAAAGATGCGCCATGGTGCGGGGTATTTACAAAGTGACGCATCTGGGAGATGCGTCACGTTGTAAAGCCCTGCGCCACATGAAACCTGCATCAGGTTTCATGTGGGCGTTTCCACGCAGGGGGGGCGTTCCATCGCAGGACGCCCCTGAAAAGTGACTCAGTGAAATCTACAAGATTTCACTGAGTCACTTTACCAACGCTGATGCGTCAAAACCCTGCACCTGCTTGAAGCAGCCGTAAGGCTTGACGCACCACGTTACAGATAGGGCAAGTTGGAAAAGTGCTGGAGTTGCGTGCCACATGCAACACAACTTCAGCACTGTGCCAACTTCACGCCCTAGATGCGACACGCATCTGTTTATTCCTGCGCCATGGTGCGCCGCATTGTAAATGCGGCGCATCATGGGTGGTGCAAGGATAAACTTGCGTGCCGCATCGTTCCTAGTGCATACCTGTCAAATTAGGACGCTCCTGAGGCGGAAGCCGGGAGCTTTGCACACAGAACTGTTTTTAGCACTGCATTTGTATTTTTGCACAGCTCTTCGTGATATTACTTTTAAAATTGAAATATTTGTTGTAAATTGTTCGTGGCACTCACCCTCCTGCCATTACCTGGGGGCTCGAGGCACAACTGAATTCGAGCACCGAGGGCCGAGTTTTGGGCTCTTAACGCTCACTTAGAGCCTTCCCCGGGGGCGACGATTTGGGCCGCCATCTTGGGGGTAAAGGCAGGGTTGGCGCTCTAGCGCTCGGGCGATTTTCGGCCCGACTGCTATAAAAACAAGTAGCTTGTCATTTCTCTCCTGATACCTGTCAAATTAGGACGCTCCTGAGGCGGAAGCCGGGAGCTTTGCACACAGAACTGTTTTTAGCACTGCATTTGTATTTTTGCACAGCTCTTCGTGATATTACTTTTAAAATTGAAATATTTGTTGTAAATTGTTCGTGGCACTCACCCTCCTGCCATTACCTGGGGGCTCGAGGCACAACTGAATCCGAGCACCGAGGGCCGAGTTTTGGGCTCTTAACGCTCACTTAGAGCCTTCCCCGGGGCGACGATTTGGGCCGCCATCTTGGGGGTAAAGGCAGGGTTGGCGCTCTAGCGCTCGGGCGATTTTCGGCCCGACTGCTATAAAAACAAGTAGCTTGTCATTTCTCTCCTGATACCTGTCAAATTAGGACGCTCCTGAGGCGGAAGCCGGGAGTTTTGCACACAGAACTGTTTTTAGCACTGCATTTGTATTTTTGCACAGCTCTTCGTGATATTACTTTTAAAATTGAAATATTTGTTGTAAATTGTTCGTGGCACTCACCCTCCTGCCATTACCTGGGGGCTCGAGGCACAACTGAATCCGAGCACCGAGGGCCGAGTTTTGGGCTCTTAACGCTCACTTAGAGCCTTCCCCGGGGGCGACGATTTGGGCCGCCATCTTGGGGGTAAAGGCAGGGTTGGCGCTCTAGCGCTCGGGCGATTTTCGGCCCGACTGCTATAAAAACAAGTAGCTTGTCATTTCTCTCCTGATACCTGTCAAATTAGGATGCTCCTGAGGCGGAAGCCGGGAGCTTTGCACACAGAACTGTTTTTAGCACTGCATTTGTATTTTTGCACAGCTCTTCGTGATATTACTTTTAAAATTGAAATATTTGTTGTAAATTGTTCGTGGCACTCACCCTCCTGCCATTACCTGGGGGCTCGAGGCACAACTGAATCCGAGCACCGAGGGCCGAGTTTTGGGCTCTTAACGCTCACTTAGAGCCTTCCCCGGGGGCGACGATTTGGGCCGCCATCTTGGGGGTAAAGGCAGGGTTGGCGCTCTAGCGCTCGGGCGATTTTCGGCCCGACTGCTATAATATGAAAAGCACTTCCCGTCCGCGCAGCGGGCGGGCGCAGCAGGCGCGCCGATGGCGCGCTGGAGGCGCGCCAGAGGCAAGCCCGTCTGGGCCCGTCCGGGCCCGACCGGACCTAGGGCCTGCCACCATGCCGGCGGACAACCGACTCCCGGTAAGCTTCTCCAGGGAAGAACTCATGCTACTACAGGACAAGAATGGAATGTGGTGCTCCCAGATGGACTACCTCGATGAACATCTCTTTCGATGTAAACACTGTCCCGACATAAATAAAGACAGGGAACCTTGCAGAGATATTGGAATGGCATTACTAAACTGCAGGTCCCTACCTAAACACGCAGTGGAGATTAGTCTTCTCATTGAAGACAACAAACTAGACTTACTTTTCCTTACTGAGACATGGTTGCATTCGAATTCAGACTATGATATCAACACCGCCCTGCCTAATGGTTTTTTCATCCAGTGTCAGCATAGGGTACAAGGGAAAGGCGGGGGTCTGGCAATAATTTATAAAGACACTTATTCTTGTAGAATCGAGGAGGGTGGTATCTTAGATTCTGAAAGTGTCCAATTTCATATACAAACTTCCCCCACCAAATCAGTGGTAGGACTCCTAATTTATCGCCCTCCAGGCCAACTAAAACAGTTTACAGGATCCCTACTAGAAATTATATTGGGGACAGCAGCACAGTCGCCCAATTTTTTAGTCTTGGGTGACCTGAACCTGCATTTCGATGGTCCCACTGACAAGGTGGCCTCTGACCTCAGTACGGACCTCAAAGCACTGGGTATAGCACTTCTAAACACAGAGAGTACACACACTAAGGGACATTTGTTGGACCCCATTTTCTCGAATAACAGTCTCATCACGGTTAAGCCCCCACTACCACTCCCATGGTCGGACCACTTGATGGTCCCCTTCTCCTGGAAAACTCCATTAGAAGGAAAAACGCCTCCCGACCACGAACTCTACAGAGAGCTTGGGCGAAGCTATCAGTGGAGGAATGGACCCAGGTGCTAGAACAAACGGCCCCTATGGCAGAAACCGACCCTCTCTTAGCGGACCTAAACTTTCAGAATTGGCTTACTAATTCCCTCAACACAGTATTGCCCCTGAAAAATATCACAAAGAAAAGTGGCACCTTCAAATCACCATGGTACACCACTGAATTGAGGGATCTTAAGAAAAACTGCAAAAAGCTGGAACGCACCTGGAGGAAGGATTGGGCAGCCAACAGTAAGCTCTCCTACCAGGCGGCTTTAAGACTGTATAAAACTGCACGGCAGAAAACCCAAGCAGCCTTTTTTGAGGAAAAAATTAATACATCCGCCAACTCCTCTAGGGAGACCTTCAAAATTGTTAAGCAACTGCTTAAATCCCCCACCCCAACTACCAACCAGGAGTGCACAGAAGCTAGATGTGACCTGCTTGCAGAGTACTTCGACACTAAAGTCCAAAGAATACTTCACTCCCTTCCACAGGTTGTCCCCGCTGCTGGCGAGGAAGTCTCCTCTGCCCCGATCCATTCTCCCCGGCTGGACAGTCTTAGAACCATCACCATGGATGACTTCCGCAATACGCTCACCGCAGTGAAGAGCGGGTCTCCTTCTGACCCTTCTCCCATGTACATTCTCAAAAAAGTAGCTGACACCATCACCCCCCTTGCAACGGACTTACTGAACGCTTCCTTTGCTAAAGGGGTGGTTCCACCCAGCTGGAAGCAAGCAAGAATTAAGACCCTTTTGAAAAAACCAGGCCTAGACATGGCCGATTTGGCTAACTATCGTCCTATCTCGCT
The DNA here is from genome assembly GCF_964263255.1 of Lissotriton vulgaris. Taxonomy (NCBI): domain Eukaryota; kingdom Metazoa; phylum Chordata; class Amphibia; order Caudata; family Salamandridae; genus Lissotriton; species Lissotriton vulgaris. The sequence continues at coordinate 257,841,833 of NC_141686.1, forward strand.
GCTGCCTGGCTTAGGAAAAATTGCTGAAAGAATTGTAAATAAACAGCTCTCTGGGTTTTTAGAAACCAATGACCTGTTGAGTGGCTCGCAAACGGGCTTTCGCCCGGGCCAGGGCACCGACACAGCCCTCATAGTGGTAACTGAGGAGGCAAGATGCATCTTCGATTCAGGGGGATCTGGAGTTCTGATCCTCCTGGATCTAAGCGCTGCATTTGATACGGTGGACCATAAAATACTAGTCCACCGCCTTGCAAGACTCGGGATCACGGGACTGGCCCTGAAATGGTTGGAATCCTTTTTGGATGAACGAGCATTTAAGATCTGGGAAAATGGCATTATGTCCAAATCTACTCCCCTCCAGTGTGGAGTCCCCCAGGGCTCATCCTTGAGCCCTACCCTATTCAATGTTTATATGGCCCCACTGGAGGAGGTAGTAGCCCCGTTTGGGATCAAATGCGTCACCTACGCTGATGACACCCAACTAGTCGTCTCGCTGACGCAAAATTCGGGATGCTCAGACAACCTCTCAGCTTGCTTCTCGGAAATTTTCTCCTGGATGACCAACTCCAAGCTTAAATTAAACGGAGCAAAAACCGAGATTTTAATGCTGGGTCACCAACTCTCCTCTCTACCCACTACATCTTGCCCCCGTGTATGGGAGAGGTGCCCTCACCAAAAGACAAAATCAAGAGCTTGGGGGTATGGTTTGAGCCCGAACTAACTTTCAGGGCACATACCCAGAAAGTGGCAGGCACATGTTTCGGCTTGCTCCGAACTGTGCGGAAAGTCCTGCCACTACTACCCTTCCAATCCAGAAAACTATTAATTCAGGGACTGATCTTGTCCAGACTGGACTATAGTAATGCTTTGCTCCTGGCAGCCCCGGAAGCCACTATCAACACGCTACAACGAGTACAAAACGCTGCTGCCAGGATGCTCTTGGGTGCCCCAAGAAGAGCATCAGCAAAACCATTGCTGAAAACCTTGCACTGGCTCCCAGTGCGTGAACGCATCTCTTTCAAATCATTATGTATCGTCCACAAAACCCTTCAAGGTAAAGGTCCCCAAGCCCTGAGCAGCCTGATACGCCCATACAAACCCTCACGAGCCTTGAGATTGGACCTTGAAAACCTGGTCATAGTCCCCAGAGTCAGAAAAGCTCTCTCGGGAGGCCGTCGCTTCTCGGTAAATGCAGCAAAGACCTGGAACGCCCTCCCTAGACACATCCGCACGGAACCGTCCCTTAGCAAATTCCGCAAATGTCTTAAATTTTTTCTTTTTCCCAAAGCCTCTTAAAAAATTCCCTTGCCCCTCCTCCGAGCCTCTTAATTTCGCATGGTAGCGCTGGGACGCTTACGGGCAGCCATGCGCTTTATAAATCCAATTTCATTTCATTTCATTTCATCTCTGCTGATTTGCAGAGATGCGTCAGGCAACATAAATCTGCCTCTATGTTCAAAGAGTTGTTTGGGCCAAACCTGTCTCCCATGTTTCTTATAGAGAGAGCGCACATATCTTTAGGTCCCAGACCGAAGCCTGGCGCACCGGCGAGACCAATCTTGGCCCACGTGCTTAATTATAGAGACCGTGACTCGATATTACGCCTCGCCATTGAGAAAGGTGCCATTCAGTACCCTGGAAATGATGTGGCTCTTTATCCAGATTTTACTTTGCAGGTACAAGCAGCTTGTAGGGAATTTCTCCCTGCAAAGAAAATTTCCAACAAATAGGAACAAAATATGCATTGATTTACCCGGCCAAATTGCGGGTACAGGGCCCCGGCAGGCCCACTTTTTTCACAGACGCCAAGGTGGCGCTAAATTATGCAAAGCAGTTAGCAAAAGACCAGAAGCAACAAAAGTCTGCAGATGGAGGACAGACTTAGTGATAATGACTGATAAGCCGTAACCTGCGAAGCAAAGCTCGTTTCATGGTTGCTCATCGTGGGAGATGTGGGACGGCAGTCCGGTCAATGTCTGGTAAGATGAGAGCTCTGCTACTATTTTTGGGAGCCCAAACTATCCCAGAACTTGAGGATCTTCCTAATAAATATTGTGTTACGTTGTATTAAGTTGAACCCTGGATGTAAGTGCGTGGCATTTGCAGCTTAGCCACCCTGTCATGAGCACAGGGTAAGATGCCGGAAACTCTGCGCACCCCATGGGATGATTCCCTCAGTTTGGACACTATTTGTGACTATTTTGTGACGCACCAGCAGTGTAAAAAATGCGCCTTGTTGGCAAGGTAAACTCGGGAACTACAGCACCAATCCACACACCCAATACAGCGTTGGAAAGGGCAGTTGGAGCAGAAGGACATAGGCTATGCAGACGCCCACCATATACATTTAAAAAGTAAAAGAACCGTGCCAGCAAAGTAGTCCCTTGTGGGCGTGTCTGCATTGTGCTGTGGGCTTGTGCTGGGGGGCGTGACAAATGCTGGGGGCGTGTGGTATGTTCCGCCCTTCGGGCTGGACTGTTCCCATGAGGCACAGGGTCAAGGCTGATTTGCATATGGCCATGTCTGAACTGGGGTTGTGTGGAGTGCAAAAAAACGATGGATTTAGGCCCAGATCTCTGTACTGGGGTGAATGTATGACATTGTTCTGCATTCTGTCCATCAACTGATTTTTTTGCATTTGTCACCCCGAGTGGGATTGGGTATGCTCAGACGTGAGTCCCATGCTCTCCATACCACTGGAGACAAGCTATCCTGGCTGAAGACGGCTTATAGCTAGAAATCAGTCCTAGGATGCTTGAGTCTGGTCCAGAAAAAGCATGGTTTGGCAGTTCGATCTGGAATGTTCCCATGAGGCACAGGGTCAGGGCTGAGGTGGTGTGGAGTGCAAAAATTATTAATGGATTTAGATCCAGATCTCTGTATTGGGGTGAATGTATGACATTGTTCTGCATGCTGTCCATCAACTGTTGTTGTTACATTCCGCTCTTCATGCCATGTCTCATATTGTGTGCTGGGGGTGTGGGTGGGTGCGGGGCGCGCGTTGTGTCAAATATTTCATTGTTTTTTCTTCCCAGGTTTTGTACATTCTAGCTCCGGGTGTTCATCCTGCTCCCTTTAAATACCCCTGCACCCCATAATCAAAACCCACCCTTACTGAATAAAATACCCCAACACCCTTAAACACTAACCCATCTTAACCCTATAAATATACCCTGTACCCCAAAACCCAAACCTATACCTAAATCCTAAAAATACCCCTGTACCCCAAAAACCAAACCTACCCCTGAACCCTAAAATACCCCTGTACCCCAAAACCCAAACCTAGCCCGGAACCCTTAAAATACCCCTGTACCCCAAAACCCAAACCTACTCCTGAACCCTAAAAATACCCCTGCACCCCAAAACCTAAACCTAGCCCTGAACCATAAAAATAACCCTGTACCCCAAAACCCAAACCTACCCCTGAACCCTAAAATACCCCTGTACCCCAAAACCCAAACCTAACCCTGAACCCAAAAAATACCTCTGTACCCCAAAACCCAAACCTAGCCCTGAACCCTAAAATACCCCTGTACTTCAAAACCCAAAACTACCCCTGAACCCTAAAAATACCCCTAAACCACAAAACCCAAACCTAGCCCTGAACCCTAAAAATACGCCTGTGCCCCAAAACCCATACCTGTCCCTAAACGCTAAAACTACCCCTGTACCCCTTAACCCAAAACTATATCTGAACCCTTTTAAAATACCCAAACACCCCAAAACATATACCTCAGTACCCCAAAACATATACCCCTATACCTATACTTACCTTATCCAAACATTTTAAAAAAACATGCTTTTACCATTCATGCATTTATAACGAATTTCGTTGTAAATGTATGCATGGTAAAAGCATATAAAATGTAATGCCATGCGTTATAATGGCATTGCGGAGTCATGGTACTTTCATAATGAAAGTATGCGGAGTGATGGTCTGCGGAAAGAAAGTTGCGGACTAATGGGTGTTTACCCTCCCCCGGTAAGTACATTGGTGGCACGGCGGCCCACATCTCCAGCAACATACTCATATTTTTTCACCACCGATTTGAAAAATGCACAGGTCTCTCTCATTGATGCCCAGCACTGACATACACTTTTAGACACACCTCCCACCACAAGTTCTAGAATTACTTTAGAGATGGGGAGCTACGTTAGAATCTCGGCATCAGCTCAACATCCTGTGATTCCAGACAAATCACTTTGTCTCCCCGTGCCTACCACAAATGAATGTGTTCTTCTGTAATGTAAATTGTGCTCATGCCATGTTGTCGAGTTCGCGCTATATAATATTGCAAGGAAAATAAAGTAGGGAAACTCGAGTTCACACACTACTGAACGCGCACTCTTAAGTGCATCGGCAGTGCACTGTGAAACGGAGCATTTCACAAGCCATTCACAGATAAGAAATGCTATCAAAACGAAATCCTACAAAACAATATACTAGTGGCCGGCAGCAATTCATACCCGGACAACGTCGGGATGGGCTGCTAGTCTATACTACTATTATAAAGAGAGAACAGACACCTTTTGGCAAGGTAAACTCGGGAACTGCACCGCCAATCCACACACCCAATACAGCGTTGGAAAGGGCAGTTGAAGCAGAAGGACATAGGCTATGCAGACGCCCACCATATACATTTAAAAGGTAAAAGAACCGTGCCAGCAAAGTAGTCCCTTGTGGGGGTGTCTGCATTGTGCTGTGGGTGTGTGCTGGGGCGTGACAATCGCTGGGGGCATTCCGTCACGAGTGTTGTTTTTTCTTCCCAGGTTCTATACATTCCTGCTCCCTTTAAATAGTAATTCAGTGGAGGTCCCATTCTCTTAGAACCACCCCAAGCACAGTTATGGGCAAAAATACAACTAAAAGGCCCTGCAAAGCATTATGGGAAAAGATTAGCATAATTTTTAGCATTCATGAAAGGGTTTCAATGTTTTTGAATTTTACTCATCAGGGACATCTAGGGACGGCGAGGTGAACTGCAGCTTGATGTATAATATTTTAAATGCTTATTGCATTTGCCTAATCAGGGACATCTAGGGACGACGAGGTGAACTGCAGCTTGATGTGTAATATCTTAAATGCTATTGCATTTGCCTCATCAGGGACATCTAGAGACCACGAGGTGAACTGCAGCTTGATGTATAATATTTTAAATGCTATTGCATTTGCCTCATCAGGGCCAACTAATGACGACGAGGTGAACTGCAGCTCTTTGTAGAATTATTTGGATACTATAATATTCACTTCCCACTGCTAATCTCGTCCCATAATGCTTTGCGGGGGCTTGATCTCAAAATCATCACCTCTCTCACTGCTTGCTGGAAGCTAATTTCACTTTTGTGAAATGACTATATGCATTTTAGCATGTAGAAATACTTGTTATTTTACCTTGAATATATGAGGTTTCTGTTTTAATAATTGGAAATCTGACGGAACAAAATATTGCGGATTTATTGTACCAAGTTCGCGCCAATTCTGCCCACCCCTACTTTAAATACCCCTTCACCCCATAATCATAACCCACCCTTACTCTATAAAATACCCCAACACCCTTAAACACTAACCCATGTTAACCCTATAAATATACCCTGTACCCCAAAACCCAAACCTATCCCTAAACCCTATAAATACCCCTGTACCTCAAAACCCAAACCTACCCCTGAACCCTAAAAATACCCCTGTACCCCAAAACCCAAACCTACCCCTGAACCCTAAAATACCACTGTACCCCAAAACCCAAACCTAGCCCATAACCCTTAAAATACCCCTGTACCCCAAAACCTAAACCTACCCCTAAACCCTAAAAATACCCCTGTACCCCAAAGCCCAAACCTAGCCCTGAACCCTAAAATACCCCTGTATCCCAAAACCCAAACCTAGCCCTGAACCCTAAAAATACCCCTGTACCCCAAAACCCAAACCTACCCCTGAACCCTTAAAATACCCCTGTACCCAAAAACCCAAACCTACCCCTGATTCCTAAAAATACCCCTATACCCCAAAACCCAAACCTAGCCCTAAACCCTAAAACTACCCCTGTACCCCATAACCCAAAACTATATCTGAACGCTTAAAGTACCCAAACATCCCAAAACATATACCTCAGTACCCCAAAACATATACCCCTATACCCATACTTACCTTATCCAAACATTTTAAAAAAACATGCTTTTACCATTCATGCATTTACAACGAATTTCGTTGTAAATGTATGCGTGGTAAAAGCATATAAAATGTAATCCATGCGTTATAATGGCATTGCGGAGTCATGGTAATTTCGTAATGAAAGTATGCAGAGTGATGGTATGCGGAAAGAAAGTTGCGGAATAATGGGTGTTTACCCTCCCCCGGTAAGTACATTGGTGGCACAGCGGCCCACATCTCCAGCAACATACTCATATTTTTTCACCACCCATTTGAAAAATGCACAGGTCTCTCTCATTGATGGCCAGCACCGACATACACTTTTAGAATCACCTCCCGCCACAAGTTCTAGAATTGCGAACTTTAGAGCTGGGGAGCTGCGTTCGAATCTCGGCATCAGCTCAACATCCTGTGATTCCAGGCAAATCGCTTTGTCTCCCTGTGCCTACCACAAATGAATGTGTTTTTCTGTAATGTAAATTGTGCTCATGCCATGTTGTCAAGTTCCCGCTATATAATATTGCAAGGAAAAATAAAGTAGGGAAACTCGAGTTCACACACACTCTTAAGTGCATCAGCAGTGCACTGTGAATCGGAGCGTTTCACAGGCCTGTCACAGATAAGAAATGCTATCAAAACGAAATCCTACAAAACAATATACCACTGGCCGGCAGCAATTCATACCCGCACAACGTCGGGACGGGCTGCTAGTACTATTATAAAGAGAGAACTTGCACCTTTTGGCCAGGTAAACTCGGGAACCACAGCACCAATCACAACACCCAATACAGCGTTGGAAAGGGCAGTTGCAGCAGAAGGACATAGGCTATGCAGACGCCCACCATAGACATTTAAAATGTAAAAGAACCGTGCCAGCAAAGTAGTCCCTTGTGGGCGTGTCTGCATTGTGCTGTGGGTGTGTGCTGGGGGCGTGACAATCGCTGGGGGCATTCCGTCACAAGTGTTGTTTTTTCTTCCCAGGTTCTATACATTCCTGCTCCCTTTAAATAGTAATTCAGTGGAGGTCCCATTCTCTTAGAACCACCCCGAGCACAGTTATGGGCAAAAATACAATTAAAAGGCCATGCAAAGCATTATGGGATAAGCTTAGCATAATTTTTAGCATTCATGAAAGGGTTTCAATGTTTTTGAATTTTACTCATCAGGGACCTCTTGGGACGACGAGGTGAACTGCAGCTTGATGTATAATATTTTAAATGCTATTGCATTTGCCTCATCAGGGACATCTAGGGACGGCGAGGTGAACTGCAGCTTGATATATAATATTTTAAATGCTATTGCATTTGCATCATCAGGGACATCTAGGGACATGAGGTGAACTGCAGCTTGATGTGTAATATTTTAAATGCTATTGCATTTGCCTCATCAGGGACATCTAGGGACCATGAGGTGAACTGCAGTTTGATGTATAATATTTTAAATGCTATTGCATTTGCCTCTTGGGGACAACTGGGGAGAACGAGGTGAACTGCAGCTCTTTGTAGAATTATTTGGATACTATAATATTCACTTCCCACTGCTATTCTCGTCCCATAATGGTTTTCAGGGGCTTGATCTCAAAATCATCACCTCTCTCACTGCTTGCTGGAAGCTAATTTCACTTTTGTGAAATGACTATATGCATTTTAGCATGCAGAAATACTTGTTATTTTACCTTGAATATATGAGGTTTCTGTTTTAATAATTGGAAATCTGACAGAACGAAATATTGCGGATTTATTGTACCAAGTTTGCGTCAATTCTGCCCACCCCTACTTAAAATACCCCTGCACCCCACAATCATAACCCACCCTTACTCTATAAAATATCCCAACACCCTTAAACACTAACCCATCTTAACCCTATAAATATACCCTGTACCCCAAAACCCAAACCTATCCCTAAACCCTAAAAATACCCCTGTACCCCAAAACCAAAACCTAGCCCTGAACCCTATAAATACCCCTGTACCTCAAAACCCAAACATACCCCCGAACCCTAAAAATACCCCTGTACCCCAAAACCCAAACCTACCCCTGAACCCTAAAACACCCCTGTACCCCAAAACCCAAACCTAGCCCATAACCCTTAAAATACCCCTGAACTCCAAAACCCAAACCTACCCATGAACCCTAAAAATACCCCTGTACCCCAAAACCCAAACCTAGCCCATAACCCTAAAATACCCCTGTATCCCAAAACCCAAACCTAGCCCTGAACCCTAAAAATACCTCTGTACCCAAAAACCCAAACCTAGGCCTGAACCCTTAAAATACCCCTGTACCACAAAACCCAAACCTACCCCTCAACCCTAAAAATACCCCTATGCCCCAAAACCCAAACCTAGCCCTGAACCCTAAAAATACCCCTGTACCCCATAACCCAAAACTATATCTGAACCATTAAAATACCCAAACACCCCAAAACATATACCTCAGTACCCCAAAACATATACTCCTATACACATACTTGCCTTATCCAAACATTTTTAAAAAACATGCTTTCACCATTTATGCATTTATAACGAATTTTGTTGTAAATGTATGCGTGGTAAAAGCATATAAAATGTAATGCCATGCGTTATAATGGCATTGCGGAGTCATGGTATTTTCGTAATGAAAGTATGCAGAGTGATGGTATGCGGAAAGAAATTTGCGCAATAATTGGTGTTTACCCTCCCCCGTAAGTACATTGGTGGCACGGCGGCCCACATCTCCAGCAACATACTCATATTTTTTCACCACCAATTGGAAAAATGCACAGGTCTCTCTCATTGATGCCCAGCACCGACATACACTTTTAGACACACCTCCCACCACAAGTTCTAGAATTGCGAACTTTAGAGATGGGGAGCTACGGTAGAATCTCGACATCAGCTCAACATCCTGTGATTCCAGGCAAATCGCTTTGTCTCCCCGTGCCTACCACAAATCAATGTGTTCTTCTGTAATGTAAATTGTGCTCATGCCATGTTGTCGAGTTCGCGCTATATAATATTGCAAGGAAAATAAAGTAGGGAAACTCGAGTTCACACACTACTGAACGCGCACTCTTAAGTGCATCAGCAGTGCACTGTGAATCGGAGCGTTTCACAGGCCTGTCACAGATAAGAAATGCTATCAAAATGAAATCCTACGAAACAATATACTACTGGCCGGCAGCAATTCATACCCGGACAACGTCGGGACGGGCTGCTAGTATGAATATAGAGGTGAAACAATCATTCAATCAATCAGGGAATTTCTAGAGTCCGCTACTCACCCGTAAGGGTCTCAAGGCGCTGGGGGGTGGTCGTTACTGCTCGAACAACCAGGTCTTGAGTTGCTTCCTGAAGGCGAGATGGTCCTGTGTCAGCCGGAGGTGGGTGGGGAGGGAGTTCCAAGTCTTGGCTGCCAGGTGGTAGAAGGATCTTCCTCCGGCGGTGGCTTTGCGGATGCGTAAGACGGTGGCCAGGGCAAGGCTGGCGGAGCGGAGCTGGTGTGTTGGTGTGTAGAATGCGAGGCGGTTGTTGAGGTACGTGGGGCCCGCGTCGTGGAGAGCCTTGTGTGCGTGGGTGAGGAGTCTGAATGTGATTCTCTTGCTGATGGGGAGCCAGTGCAGATTCTTCAGATGTGCGGTGATGTGGCAGTCGCGGGGGATGTCCAGGATGAGTCTTGCCGAGGCGTTCTGTATGTGCTGCAGTCTTTTCTGGAGCTTGGCTGTGTATCCGGCGTAGAGGGTGTTTCCGTAGTCTAGGCGGCTGGTGACGAGGGCCTGGGTGACCGTCTTCCTGGTAGCCGTGGGGATCCATCGGAAGATCTTTTGGAGCATGCGCAGGGTGTTGAAGCAGGATGATGAAACGGCGTTGATTTGCTTGGTCATCGTGAGGGAGGAGTCCAGGATGAAGCCCAAGTCGCGTGCGTGGTCTGTGTGTTTGGGGGCGGTTCCCAGGGCAGGTGGCCACCAGGAGTCGTTCCAGGCCGAGGGGGATGGTCCCAGGATGAGGACTTCCATCTTGTCTGAGTTCAGTTTCAGACGGCTGAGCTTCATCCATTCTGCGACGTCCTTCATTCCTTCCTGGAGACTAGCTCTGGCGTGTTTGGGTCGTTGGTGAGGGAGAGGATCAGCTGTGTGTCGTCGGCGTAGGAGATGATGTTGAGGTTGTGTTTGCGTGCGATGGCTGCGAGTGGGCTCATGTAGACGTTGAAGAGGGTGGGGCTGAGCGAGGAACCTTGTGGGACACCGCAGATGACTTCGGTAGCTGCGGACCGGAACGGTGGGAGGCGGACCCTCTGGGTTCTGCTGGCGAGGAACGAGGTGATCCATTCTAAGGCCGCGCCTTGGATTCCTGTGTCGTTGAGGCGTTGTATCAGGGTGCAGTGGCATACCGTGCCGAAGGCTGCTGAGAGATCAAGGAGGATGAGTGCGGTGGTTTCCCCATTATCGAGCATGGTCCGTGGGGTCTGCGGTGGGTTTTTTCAGGAGGGCGATGAGTTCGGCATGCTTCCAGCTCTCCGGGAAGGTGGCTGTTGCTAAGGAGCTGTTGATGACGTCGCGGAATTGGGGTGCGATGATGGAGCCGGCTTTGTTGAAGATGTGGTGTGGGCATGGGTCGGTGGGGGAGCCGGAGTGGATGGTGCTCATCGTGCGGGCGGTGTCTTCGGTGCTGACCGGGTTCCAGGTGCAGAGGATGGCGGTTGGGTGCGCTGGTTCGGTGGCTGGGTGGGTGGTCTGTGCGCCGAAGCTGTCGTGTATGTCGGCGATCTTGCGGTGAAAGAACGAGGCGAGTAAGTCGCAGAGGTCTTGCGAGGGTGTGATGTCGTTGTTGCAGGCGCTGGGGTTGGAGAGCTTTCTAACGATGCTGAAGAGTTCCTTGCTGTTGTGGTTTATTGTCCAGGTGCTGTTTGTAGGTAGTTCTCTTGGTGGTGCGGATCAGTTGATGGTGCTTGCGGGTTGCGTTCTTGAGGGCTCCCATGTTCTCTGTTGTTTGGTTCTGGCGCCAGATTTTCTCCAGGGAGCGGCAAGTTTTCTTTGAGTTTATGAGGTCGTCCGTGAACCATGAGGCTTTCTTGCTGTGGGGTCCACTGGGTGGTTTCTCCAATGGTGCGAATTCGTTGGCGCAGTTGGTGAGCCATTGTGCGAGGTTGCGGGCTGCTTCGTTGGGGTCCGTCGTGTTGGTGGGGGGGCTCTGGCTGAGGGAGGTGGTCAGTTGGTCGGTGGTGATCTTGCTCCAGCTTCTGCGGGGGGCCTGTTGCGGGTGGTGGTGGTTTGTGGTTTTCTCGAAGGAGAAGTGGACGCAGCTGTGGTCTGTCCAGTGGAGTCCAGTGGAGTGGCTGAAGGTGACGTGCTTGCTGGAGGAGAAGACAGGGTCAAGCGTGTGGCCGGCGTAGTGGGTGGGGGTGTTCAACAGTTGCTTGAGTCCGAGGTTGGTGAGGTTGTCCAGCAGGGTGGCAATGTTGCTGTCCTTGTTGTTCTCCAGGTGGAAGTGGAGGTCTCCTAGGAGGATGTAGTCGGGGGAGGTGAGGGCGTGAGGGCTTACGAAGTCTGCGATGGATTCGCTGAATAGAGTGTGTGGTCCCAGGGGTCTGTAGATTAGGGTGCCTCTGAGGGTGGTCCTGGGGTCGGTGTGTATCTGGAAGTGCAGGTGTTTGGCGGCTGGTAGGGTGTCTTCCGGGTTGGTCGTGATGCGGATGGTGTTTCTGTGGACGATGGCGATGCCTCCTCCGGTTTGGTTGGTGCGGTCCTTCCGGGTGATCTTGTAGCCGTCTGGGATGGCTATGGCGATGTCGGGGCCTGAGGAGCCGTTCATCCAGGTTTCCGTGAGGAAGGCGACGTCCGGTGCTGTTTTGTCCAGGAGGTTCAAGAGTTCGACTGCGTGTCTGTGGACGGAGCGGATGTTGAGCAGGATGCACTTGAGGTGATTCTTGCTGGTGGTGGGTTTGGTGGGTGCTGGTCCGGGATGGATGCAGGTGAATTTGCAGTCTTGGCAGGTGAAGGGTCCGTGGGTGCGTTTGGGGTGGCCAGGTAGCAGGCGAGGTTCCGGCCGGTGTTGAGTGCGCAAAGGGTGACGGCGTCATATGTTCGTCAGGTACGTTGGCCTCATCGAGATCCAGGGTTCCTGGCGCTGGGCACAGTCCAGGCGCGGACGGGCGTAGACGGGCTTGGCTTTGGCGCGTCTTCGGCGCGCAATTGGCGTGCCTGCTGTGCGTGCATGCGGACTCTGCCATAAATGGCGAGAGGGGGGGAGGAGGGAGGGAGGAGCAGCTGGGAGGCGGGAGCAGGGTGGCGAATGGGAAGGGGAGAGGGTCCAAGGAGAAAGGGGGCGGGCCGCAGGGGAGCAGCGACAGGGAGCGGGGGCGGGGTGTAACGGCGGGAAACGGCAGGAAGTCAGAAAAAACACACAATCAGGGGCACCACACGGGGCGCGGACAACACTGCTGGCACGAGAAGGTACAGAGAAAAGTACAGAGAGGTACAACACTGCTGGCACGAGACGGTACAGAGAAGAGTACAGAGAGGTGCAACACTGCTGGCACGAGACGGTACAGAGAAGAGTACAGAGAGGTGCAGAGAAGCAGTGATACCAACGGAGGCACAGGGGTCACGGGCTCGGGCGGCGGGGAGCGGGCGGTGGAAGCAGGGAGACCGGGTCACTCAGGAGGAGCCACGCAGTGGGTGGAGCGACCGTCTCTGACGATGTCAGGTCAGGTCACCCTGGTACAAAGGTACCTGTGAGAGTCATTACCTGCCTGTCACGGAATATTAGAGGTCTGAATGACCGCAGAAAAGTGTGATTAATACACACCTGCTTGATGCGCCAGGAGATAGATATATGCTTATTGCAGGAAGATCATTTGACCCCTACAAATTCTAGCGTGCTAAGACACAATAGGTGGGGGGAGATTGCGGAGGACACGTACTCGAAATACGCCAGAGGCGTACCCATTCTGATACATAGGGGATTACAATGGAAAACACATACAACGATGTTGGATATTGACGGGAGGTATGTCATGCTACAGGGCACGCTATGCAACACTCCAGTGGTAATAGTGAACACGTATGGCCTAATGTCGATAGTCCGTCCTTTTTTCAACAGGTATGGCACAAGATACAGTCGTTTGGGCCGGTAGCGATATTGTGGGGGGAGACTTTAACGTGGTCATGTCACCCACTGCTGATAGACAGGGAGCTGCCAGGGAACATCATCCTAATGCTGCAGCTGTACTGAAGGACATTGTGGAGGAAGCCCAATTGGTGGATTCGTGGAGGGCCCTGCATCCGGCGGCCAGGGAGGGTACGTGTATAACGTCACACAGAAATCTCCGCGCTTTGTTCGCCATGTGTAACAGACTTCAGTGCCTCTGCGGGAAAGCTATAGGGGGATTATATTTCTTGGAACAGAAGTGTTTTTAAAGTTTTCCTAAAGGAGAGGTGGTTGGTGATTTGTCTAAGACTGCTGGGAAGTTTGTTCCACAGAGTCGGTCCTATAAGTGATAGGGCACGACCCCCTTGTCTGGTCTTCTTAATTAATGGCGTTTCCCGTAGAAGTTGGTTGCTAGATCGTAGAAGACGATCCGGTTTGTATAATTGAAATTTTTGAGCAAGATATTTGGGGCCATCTCCAAAGAGGCATTTGTGCACTGTACAACAAATTTTAAATTTAATACGTTGCCGTATTGGTAGCCAATGGAGCTCCCTAGGGTTAGATTCTGGTCAAGCTTCACTCCCAGGTTTTTGACTGACGGCTTTGGACAGGGTACTGGTCCTAGATCTAAGGGCCACCAGTCGGGAGACCAGAGTATACAGGCTTTCCCAAAAAGCATTACCTCGGTCTTACCGACATAGCACTGGAGGCAGTTGGAAGCCATCCAGTTGGACACTGCTCTCATGCCCTCGGCAAAGTTGTTCTTAACGTCAGAAGTAAGAGAGTGGAAAGGAAAGAGGAGTTGGGTGTCATCGGCGTATGACACTGGCGTGAACCCATACTCTCTCACAATCTCAGCGAGGGGGGCCACGTACACATTAAATAAAGTGGGGCTTAGGCATGAGCCCTGTGGGACCCCCTTAGTGAGCACCCTAGAGGTGGAACTATAGGGGCCCAAGCTGACAGATTGTGAGCGGCCGGAGAGAAAACTCTCTAGCCAGGACAGTGCCACACCTCCAATACCCATCTTCCGCAAACGGCCAAGAAGAATGTCATGAGACACAGTATCAAAGGCGGCAGACAGGTATAACAGCACCAGAATCATCGACCCTCCTCTATCCTGTGACATCTTGATGTTATCGGTCACGGAGAGGAGTGCAGATTCGGTGCTGTAGTTGGGCCTGAACCCAGACTGTGAAGGGTCCAGACCCCCTGTCGCCTCTATGAAACTGGAAACATGGATGTTTACATGCTTCTCTGCCAGTTTGCTCAGGAAAGGCAGCAAGGAGATGGGACGGAGGTTGAAAAGTTCTGTCCATGGCAGTGCCGAGTTTTTACGTATGGGATTCACAAATGCCTCCTTCCATTGTTGAGGACGTTGCCCCTCTTTAAAGGAGAGGTTCAGAATCTTATGAATCATTGGACAAAGTGTCTTGCTCAGTGTGGCAGTCAATTTGGCTGGGAGCAGATCTAGGGGAGAGCCTGTTTTCATATTATTTATTAGTGACAGAATATAGTTTAATACCGACGCTAGAGAGTACATGGATCTTCCCATCACGATAGAGGACAGGAAAAAGGTAATTGCCGGGATGCCAGCTGACAAAGCCCCTGGGGCTGACGGGCTAACGGCTGCCTTCTATAAAGAATATGTAGACATAGTGGCTACCCGCTTACATCAGGTGTTTCTAGAAGTGATGGAAATGGGAATGCTCCCACCCAGACTTAGAGAGGCCACGATTATTACTCTGTTGAAACCTGACAAAGACCCTACTAGACCGGAGTCATACCAGCCCCTATCGCTGATTAACCTAGATGCGAAAATATACGTGAAACTACTAGCAGACAGGCTGCAACCCATGCTCCCGCAGATTGCGTTATCTGATCAGTCTGGGTTTGTACCAGGCAGATCCACATCCCACAATCTGACAGTGCTTTTTGGACTATTACATTACCTAGCTCCACAGGTCCAGGCAGTGGCTGCACTCCTCGATGCCACGAAGGCGTTTGATTCTCTTGAGTGGAAGTTTCTTTTTGCCCTGTTTAATAGAATGGGCTTTAGTCCTCTCTTTATAAAGCAAATACAAATTATATATACCGACCCAAAGCAAGGGTGAAAGTCAATGGGCACATATTATTATTATTATTATTATAGGCTTTTATAGCGCGCTCTGTTACTAAAAAAATAGTATCCTGGCGCGAAAGGGGTGAGAGGCAGGGTAGAGGGGGACCCTATACAGTGATCTTAAAAAGGTAGGTCTTCAGTCCTTTCTTGAACAGAGTAATGGAAGGAGCTGTTCTTAGCTGCTGCGGAAGGGTGTTCCATGCTCTCGCCGCTCTGACTGAGATGGATTGGCCGCCAAGCCTGCTGTATTTGAATTTTGGAACATTCATTTGGTGCAGATTAGCTGATCTGAGGGGGCGGTTGGGAACATATAGGGAGAATCTTTTCCTCAGGTAGACAGGACCAGCTTGATGAACAGCTCGAAAGGCAAGGACCAGGATTTTAAATAGAATCCTGTGGGCAACGGGAGCCAATGCAGGGCACGGAGAGGTTGACGAACACTTGAACTTTTTGGAATATTAAACAAAAGCCGTACAGCGGCATTTTGTATAACTTGGAGGCGATGGATCAGATAAGCAGGAAGGCCGCAGAAGAGGCCATTTGCGTAATCCAATCTGGATAGTATAAGGGCACGGATGACGGTCTCTTTGGCCGCTCTCGGGAGAAGTGGAAAGAACCTGCGTAAAGTTTTAAGTGTAGAAAAGCAGATCCCGGTAAGTCTTTTTATATGATCCTCGAATTTGAGGTCATTGTTAAACCAGACTCCGAGATTTTTAGCAGGGCCTCCGATGGATTTGGGGCAAGGTAAGTCGGCTGGCCAGAGAGAGTTGCCAAAGTTGTCTGGGAAGGAGCCATAAAGCAAAATTTCAGATTTGCTTTCGTTGCATTTTAATTGGGCGAGGGCAAGCCAACGAAAGACAGATGACAAGCAAGTTTGGGCTCCAGATGTATCCAGGTTGTTTTTGGGCCAAGTAAACAGGAGTTGAGTGTCGTCAGCGTAAGCCATTATTTTTGCTCCCAATTGTTCAGCAAGGAAAATAAGCGGGGTTAGATAAATATTAAAAAGCAGGGGGCTAAGAGTGGAGCCCTGGGGTACACCCGTTACAAGTTTCTTGGGGGAGGATGCGAAGGGCGGCATCCAGACTTGTTGGAATCTGTTGTCCAAAAAGGACGTTAGCCAGTCAAGAGCAGAGCCTGTGATGCCTATGGCCGCTAGTCTGGTAAGCAGAAGGGAGTGAGGGACAGTATCGAAGGCGGCAGAGAGGTCTAATAAAATCAGAGCCGCTCTGCCACCTTCGTCCAAGCACTCCCGAATGGCCTCAGAGATTTCCACCAACGCCGTCTCCGTACTATAGGCTGCTCTAAAGCCTGACTGTGCTGGATGTAGAGCCTGGGAATTTTCGACAAATTTGTCTAGCTGAGTGAAGGCAACCTTTTCACATACTTTTGCTAGGGCCGGCAGCAATGATATAGGCCGGAAATTAGCAGGGATGGCAGGGTCTAATCCATTTTTCTTTATAAGTGGGAGCAATTTAGCTTGCTTCCAGCAAGTCGGGAACGTGGCAGTGAGGAAAGAGCGACTGATAGTATGCGTTACCTCATTGCCCACTGTGTCCGCGAGACGCGCAAGCACACTGGCAGGGCACGGGTCAGAAGGGGATCCTGAATGTAGGGAGGTGAGGATGCTGACAATGTCCGTATTTTCTACTGGGGAGAACTGATGGAACCTTTCCATGGGGGTAGGTAACACAGGAGACGGGATGGCCAGTATGGATGGAAAGCTGTTACATACAGTAAGTAAATCATCCTGGATTTTGGTGATTTTGTCCACGAAGAAAACGGAGAGTTCTTCGCACCATTTCTCTGTGGAGGCAAGTATGGGTTGGGCAGCACAAGGTGAAGTAAAACTTTTCACTATAGCAAAGATTTCTTTGCTATTATTGTTGGCATTAGTTATGCGCCCTTCGAAATATTGGCCTTTTGCGGCTCTGATCGCCGCATAATATTTCTTTTGCGCCGTCCTTAGGTTCTTTTTAGCCTCGGGGAGATAGGCTTGTCTCCATGTTCGTTCAAGTTTTTTGCAACCTGACTTAAGATCACGGAGGGTGGAAGTGAACCAAGGTTTGGAAGGAGTGGTACGCAATCGGCAAACCCGACCTGTTTTTGTTGATGCGGCCGAACCATCTTCTATCCAGGAGTTAAATGTACTAACGGCCAACTCAATTTCCATAGGTAGAGTGGGGCGGGAGGTGTCAAGATGTTCAGACATGATCTCTACAGAAATTTTTTGTTTGTGAACAATTGAGTCATTAGTCTTAACCGGGCGTGTCTGGGGCCAAAAAAATCTGATCAGCCTATGGTCGGACCAGGGCACAATTTCGGGGTTGGTTAGATTGATGTCGAAATTAGTGCAGACTAAATCAAGGACATGTCCACCTGAGTGAGTGGGAGTTTTTACCCATTGTTTAAGCTGGGCCATGGCAAGAGCTTTATTCAGGCGAGACGTGTCAGGGAGGTCCAGATTATCCACATGTATATTGAAATCTCCCAGAAGAAGGTATCCGACGAGTTTGATATAAAGAGGGGGACCAGACAGGGCTGCCCTTTATCGCCGCTATTATTTACCATCGCTACTGAGCCACTGGTGGCAAGACTAAGACAACACCACACGCAACGTAGCATTGGTTTCACTTCCAGAGGTTTACTAATATCCATGTATGCGGACGATATGACAATCTACTTAACCAACCCCAAAGATAACTTTGACCTGGTAATGAGAGAGCTTATTAGATATGGAGGGCTGACGGGCATACAGATAAATTGGTCAAAATCGGTACTGATGCCACTGACAGATGACCTTGACAGATGTGAGACCGAGGTCCCCATCCAGTGGACGGACGGGGAGGTAAAGTATCTGGGTATTTGGATCAGCAGATCCATACAGGAAATATGGTTGTCAATTTATGGTAGAATGATAGATTGGGTTGAAGGGAAGGTAAAGAGGTGGAAAACCCTGCCGCTTTCCCTCACGGGGCGTATAGCCATCATTAAAATGGTCCGCCTACCTGAGCTACTCTATCTTTTTGTTAATATTCCCATGCCCTTAACCACCCACTTTTTCAAACGTCTCCGGACTGGGATTCTGGAACTGATTTGGACGGGAAGGCAACCAAGAGTATCCTGGAAACTATTGACTCTTCCGTTTGAACAGGGAGGATTAGCCGCCCCTGATTTCGAATTATATGCATACAGTGCACAGGCACAATACCTACACTACTAGCACCATCCAATCCCGTACCTACCGCATGTGGCTATTCAAATGGATGTGGCTGCGCCCACTCCGCTCAATGCAACGGTATACCACCCATATAGACATTCCCATTCAGACATTAACACTGTTGAAGCTACATGATGGGCATGGAGTAATATAGCAAAGCGGGCAGGCAATAACCCCTTCGATGCTCATGACTCAGATGTGAGTCCCTTGCTCATTGCACCATCAGGATTCAAGCAAGCCGGGCCGATGACGGCTGTAATACCAGAAACCGGTCCCCGGAAGCTTGTTTCCTTCCCAGTGAAAGAATTGGCTTGGTAGTTTGGTTTGCCCTGTTCCCATGATGCACTGGAACAGGGACAGACTAATTTGCATGTAGCCAGGTTCTGAGCTGGGATGGTGCAGTGAGCTAAAAAACGGTGATGGATTAAGCCCTGATCTGTTGACTGGGTAGGAGTATTCTGCTTAATTCAGAAACTCTGTCCATCACCACCCCCTTTTCTGAATCGTTTTGTCCACCATAAGCGTGGAAGGGTATACTCAGATGTGAGTCCCTTGCTCATTGCACCATCAGGATTCAAGCAAGCCGGGCCGATGACGGCTGTAATGCCAGAAACCGGTCCCCGGAAGCTTGTTTCCTTCCCAGTGAAAGAATTGGCTTGGTACTTTGGTTTGCCCTGTTCCCATGATGCACTGGAACAGGGACAGACTAATTTGCATGTAGCCAGGTTCTGAGCTGGGATGGTGCAGTGAGCTAAAAAACGGTGATGGATCAAGCCCTGATCTGTTGACTGGGTAGGAGTATTCTGCTTAATTCAGAAACTCTGTCCATCACCACCCCCTTTTCTGAATCGTTTTGTCCAATATAAGCGTGGAAGGGTATACTCAGATGTGAGTCCCTTGCTCATTGCACCATCAGGATTCAAGCAAGCCGGGCCGATGACGGCTGTAATGCCAGAAACCGGTCCCCGGAAGCTTGTTTCCTTCCCAGTGAAAGAATTGGCTTGGTAGTTTGGTTTGCCCTGTTCCCATGATGCACTGGAACAGGGACAGACTAATTTGCATGTAGCCAGGTTCTGAGCTGGGATGGTGCAGTGAGCTAAAAAACGGTGATGGATCAAGCCCTGATCTGTTGACTTGGTAGGAGTATTCTGCTTAATTCAGAAACTCTGTCCATCACCACCCCCTTTTCTGAATCATTTTGTCCACCATAAGCGTGGAAGGGTATACTCAGATGTGAGTCCCTTGCTCATTGCACCATCAGGATTCAAGCAAGCCGGGCCGATGACGGCTGTAATGCCAGAAACCGGTCCCCGGAAGCCTGTTTCCTTCCCAGTGAAAGAATTGGCTTGGTAGGTTGGTTTGCCCTGTTCCCATGATGCACTGGAACAGGGACAGACTAATTTGCATGTAGCCAGGTTCTGAGCTGGGATGGTGCAGTGAGCTAAAAAACGGTGATGGATCAAGCCCTGATCTGTTGACTGGGTAGGAGTACTCTGCTTAATTCAGAAACTCTGTCCATCACCACCCCCTTTTCTGAATCGTTTTGTCCACCATAAGCGTGGAAGGGCATACTCAGATGTGAGTCCCTTGCTCATTGCACCATCAGGATTCAAGCAAGCCGGGCCGATGACGGCTGTAATGCCAAAAACCGGTCCCCGGAAGCTTGTTTCCTTCCCAGTGAAAGAATTAGCTTGGTAGTTTTGTTTGCCCTGTTCCCATGATGCACTGGAACAGGGACAGACTAATTTGCATGTAGCCAGGTTCTGAGCTGGGATTGTGCAGTGAGCTAAAAAACTGTGATGGATCAAGCCCTGGTCTGTTGACTGGGTAGGAGTATTCTGCTTAATTCAGAAACTCTGTCCATCACCACCCCCTTTTCTGAATCGTTTTGTCCACCATAAGCGTGGAAGGGTATACTCAGATGTGAGTCCCTTGCTCATTGCACCATCAGGATTCAAGCAAGCCGAGCCGATGACGGCTGTAATGCCAGAAACCGGTCCCCGGAAGCTTGTTTCCTTCCCAGTGAAAGAATTGGCTTGGTAGTTTGGTTTGCCCTGTTCCCATGATGCACTGGAACAGGGACAGACTAATTTGCATGTAGCCAGGTTCTGAGCTGGGATGGTGCAGTGAGCTAAAAAACGGTGATGGATCAAGCCCTGATCTGTTGACTGGGTAGGAGTATTCTGCTTAATTCAGAAATTCTGTCCATCACCACCCCCTTTTCTGAATGGTTTTGTCCACCATAAGCGTGGAAGGGTATACTCAGATGTGAGTCCCTTGCTCATTGCACCATCAGGATTCAAGCAAGCCGGGCCGATGACGGCTGTAATGCCAGAAACCGGTCCCCGGAAGCTTGTTTCCTTCCCAGTGAAAGAATTGGCTTGGTATTTTGGTTTGAACTGTTCCCATGATGCACTGGAACAGGGACAGACTAATTTGCATGTAGCCAGGTTCTGAGCTGGGATGGGGCAGTGAGCTAAAAAACGGTGATGGATCAAGCCCTGATCTGTTGACTGGGTAGGAGTATTCTGCTTAATTCAGAAACTCTGTCCATCACCACCCCCTTTTCTGAATCGTTTTGTCCACCATAAGCGTGGAAGGGTATACTCAGATGTGAGTCCCTTGCTCATTGCACCATCAGGATTCAAGCAAGCCGGGCCGATGACGGCTGTAATGCCAGAAACCGGTCCCCGGAAGCTTGTTTCCTTCCCAGTGAAAGAATTGGCTTGGTAGTTTGGTTTGCCCTGTTCCCATGATGCACTGGAACAGGGGCAGACTAATTTGCATGTAGCCAGGTTCTGAGCTGGGATGGTGCAGTGAGCTAAAAAACGGTGATGGATCAAGCCCTGATCTGTTGACTGGGTAGGAGTATTCTGCTTAATTCAGAAACTCTGTCCATCACCACCCCCTTTTCTGAATCGTTTTGTCCACCATAAGCGTGGAAGGGTATACTCAGATGTGAGTCCCTTGCTCATTGCACCATCAGGATTCAAGCAAGCCGGGCCGATGACGGCTGTAATGCCAGAAACCGGTCCCCGGAAGCTTGTTTCCTTCCCAATGAAAGAATTGGCTTGGTAGTTTGGTTTGCCCTGTTCCCATGATGCACTGGAACAGGGACAGACTAATTTGCATGTAGCCAGGTTCTGAGCTGGGATGGTGCAGTGAGCTAAAAAACGGTGATGGATCAAGCCCTGATCTGTTGACTGGGTAGGAGTATTCTGCTTAATTCAGAAACTCTGTCCATCACCACCCCCTTTTCTGAATCAGCTCGTCATGAGGCACACTGGAGCTGTGCTTATGACGAGCTGAGCTTGTCATGAACAATGGGAATCAAAGCTCACCAGCACAGGAGGGGAAAAGTCATAGCAGCCAAGGTGTTAAGGAGCTCTATGTGCCGTCTATGCTGCTGGGGGTTTAACCCGCTATTGGGGACGCTAACGGACAAGGCTGTGGGTGAACGTGCTAAGAAGAGAGGTCTGACGGCCACTAGTGATCTCAATCCAGATGATAAATTCCTGACCCTACAAAAATTATGTGAGCCGGATGTGCCCTCGGCATATGATATGCTATTATATTATCAGCTGCGAGCCGCATGTAAAGCAAGATATTTGGAATTTCTGGATGTTCCGGCTTCATTACCGGTACTGGAAAATGTCTTGTCTAATAGCTCACCCCGCAAATTGTTTACGCGTATTTATAGTATTACGCAGGAGACATCAGCTATACTGCTAAGTACATCTAGGGAAGATTGGGAAAGGGAAGCTGACAATACAATTACTGATAAGCAATGGTCATTCTGTTGTTCACAGCAGGCAAACCTATTACCAAATTACTGATTAAGGCTTATACACTTTAACTATTTACATAGAACGTATCGTACACCTACACAGTTATATCGCATGGGTCTCCAACCAGATGCGAAGTGTTGGAGATGTGGGGAACAAGAGGCAACATTCTTCCACTTAACATAGCATTGCAATACCATAGCACACTATTGGTCAGAAGTAATAAGACACATAGGATGCATTACAGATACAAATATGCGGGTTGACCCACTGGTGGCGCTTTTGAGTTTTGTCATGGAAGTGCCCAGAGACTCCCGTAAGCTAACTGCTATCCTGCTATTATTGGCTAAACGACAGATAGCACTGCATTGGAAGAAGTTGACGCCACCTTCTGTCGCGGGTTTGAGGTTCTTTAATTTCGACTCCATCTTGAATTCGCTGCCATTTTGTGTTGCCTTTACACAGGCCGCACGACGAGCGAGATGTCTCTGCTCTTTGAACTGCAACGTGTCGAAAACCCCCTCCGTCCTTGTTGCGAAATCAAACTCAGACACCAGCCGGCCTAACTAATCCTTGTCTGGACTAGCTAATCCTCATGCTAACTATCTGTTAGTCTTTAGTATTCTTCTCTTACTATATCTAATCTATTGGCCTTCGCTATTCTCTCCTCTTGTTTTCCCATTGCACCACCTTTCCTTTGAAGCATACAGACATGTCCTGCCATTGCAACATTGAATCTGGGGTATTAACACTGACTAACTTTGGGGGTCGGGTGACGTATAACACATAGGCAGAGAACACTCTGGTTAAACAACACTTGTTTTCAAACTCTCCTGATTGTTTAACTTTTCTACATTGGGTGTATGTTTGTACAAATGCATTTTGACTATAAAAGCCTGTGAGCCACGGACTGAAGTGGCAGTCTCCTTAGAATATACCCTATGTACTTCTAGGATAACTGTACTTAGCTGCAGCTAATAAAACTTGGGGGCATATTACCAAGCAATAGCTATTTCTTGGTTAGCGATAAAAATCTATCGCCGGGCTTCGACGATTTTAATCGCAGATAAACCTTGCTATTACCAAGGTTTATCTCTGAAACAATAAAAATCGGCCGAAATGCATGAATATTGCTTTAAAGTCAGCGATATTCATGCATTACCGAGCGAATGCTCTTAGCCATGTTATCTACCTCCCATTGGATAACATGGCTAAGAACTGCTCAGGGCAGGTGTTAGCTTTTGGAGATATTCGCGCTTAGCGCGAATATCTCCAAAAGTTAGTAATAGGAGATAGCGATGTTAGCGACTGTTTCCAGTCGCTAACATCTTGGCACGCCCACTTTGCATGTCATTAGTGATAAATTTCTCTGACATACAAAACGGGGCCCAAGATGGTCGCTATCTCCTACTAGCTGTCTCTAACTGGTGTTAGCGACAGCTAGGTAATAGGGAGATCATTTTATCTCCGCTTTCTTGGCTTTTAAAGCCAAAAAAGTGGAGATAAATCCCTTGGTAATATGCCCCTTGGTTTTCTACGCCAACAGAGTATTCTGTGTCTCTGTATAACAAGGCAGGTGAACTCAGAGATTTCAGGCGTGTCCTGCGCCGCCAGGCTTTAAGGCCCGGTTCTTCAGGTTGGGTGCGTTCGGTAATTTATTGTAAGGATCAGCTGTCGAATTATTGGGACCTCTTGCCAAGGGGATCTAGGCCTGCTGATATATGGGAACCGTTCGAGGGGTGGTTGAAACAGGGGGGCTTAGATTTCTGTGCAAATAGTCAAGATACACAATAAGAAGTGGAAATATGGCAGTCTCCATACCGAATTAAGTAGTGGCTGATTAGCATATATGATCATTCCTCTTTATTGCACGTTTTGGAGTATTACATGTATGATACTGATAGCATCTGAAATGGCAAAATTCAACTGGGCGAATTGCACAGTAATATAAAAATGCGAAGGGGGCGATATGGCAGGATGGAGTGGGAAGAATTATGTCTTAAAGTTTTAAAGGTTACATGGAGAAATACGCTGTTTTTGTTGAATATGACCCACACAAGTTATAAATATCAGCATTGATAGTGCTGATCCGCCGCCGGACCCCCGGGTTGCCGGCTACAGGGCTGTGTCATCGAAATGTGACGTAAGTGTCTTGGATGATGCCGGCCTCAGGGTTGTAGGCGCACATCTGTGTTGCTTGTGGAATACGTAATGAAGGTTTTTAAAAATTAAAAAAATATATATATATACTCGCAGCCCGTCCCGACGTTGTCCGGGTATGAATTGCTGCCGGCCAGTAGTATATTGTTTCGCAGGATTTCGTTTTGAAGGCATTTCTTATCTGTGACAGGCATGTGAAACGCTCCGATTCACAGTGCACTGCTGATGCACTTAAGAGTGCGCGTTCAGTAGTGTGTGAACTCGAGTTTCCCTACTTTATTTTCCTTGCAATATTATATAGCGCGAACTCGACAACATGGCATGAGCACAATTTACATTACAGAAGAACACATTCATTTGTGGTAGGCACGGGGAGACAAAGCGATTCGCCTGGAATCACAGGATGTTGAGCTGATGCCGAGATTCGAACGTAGCTCCCCATCTCTAAAGTTCGCAATTCTAGAACTTGTGGTGGGAGGTGTGTCTAAAAGTGTATGTCGGTGCTGGGCATCAATGAGAGAGACCTGTGAATTTTTCCAATCGGTGGTGAAAAAATATGAGTATGTTGCTGGAGATGTGGGCCGCCGTGCCACCAATGTACTTACGGGGGAGGGTAAACACCCATTATTCCGCAACTTTCTTTCCGCATACCATCACTCCGCATACTTTCATTACGAAAGTACCATGACTCGGCAATGCCATTATAACGCATGGCATTAAATTTTATATGCTTTTACCACGCATACATTTACAACGGAATTCGTTATAAATGCATGAATGGTAAAAGCATGTTTTTAAAAAAATGTTTGGATAAGGCAAGTATGGGTATAGGGGTATATGTTTGGGGTACTGAGGTATATGTTTTGGGGTGTTTGGGTATTTTAAGGGTTCAGATATAGTTTTGGGTTATGGGGTACAGGGGTATTTTTAGGGTTCAGGGCTAGGTTTGGGTTTTGGGGTATAGGGGTATTTGTAGGGTTCAGGGGTAGGTTTGGGTTTTGGGGTACAGGGGTATTTTAAGGGTTCAGGGCTAGGTTTGGTTTTGGGGTGCAGGGGTATTTTTAGAGTTCAGGGCAAGGTGTGGGTTTTGGGATACAGGTGTATTTTAGGGTTCTGGGCTAGGTTTGGGTTTTGGGGTACAGGGGTATTTTTAGGGTTCAGGGGTAGGTTTGGGTTTGGGGTACAGGGGTATTTTAAGGGTTATGGGCTAGGTTTGGGTTTTGTGGTACAGGGGTATTTTAGGGTTATGGGGTAGGTTTGTGTTTTGGGGTACAGGGGTATTTTTAGGGTTCAGGGGTAGGTTTGGGTTTTGAGGTATAGAGGTATTTATAGGGTTCAGGGCTAGGTTTGGGTTTTGGGGTACAGGGGTATTTCTAGGGTTTAGGGACAGGTTTGGGGGTACAGGGTATATTTATAGGGTTAAGATGGGTTAGTGTTTAAGGGTGTTGGGGTATTTTATAGAGTATGGGTGGGTTATGATTATACGGTGCAGGGGTATTTAAAGTAGGGGTGGGCGGAATTGGCGCAAACTTAGTACAATAAATCCGCAATATTTCGTTCCGTCAGATTTCCAATTATTAAAACAGAAACCTCATATATTCAAGGTAAAATAACAAGTATTTCTACATGCTAAAATGCATATAGTCATTTCACAAAAGTGAAAGTAGCTTCCAGCAAGCAGTGAGAGAGGTGATGATTTTGAGATCAAGCCCCTGCAAAGCATTATGGGACGAGATTAGCAGTGGGAAGTGAATATTATAGTATCCAAATAATTCTACAAAGAGCTGCAGTTCACCTCGTCGTCCCCAGTTGTCCCCGATGAGGCAAATGCAATAGCATTTAAAATATTATACATCAAGCTGCAGTTCAACTCGTGGTCCCTAGATGTCCATGATGAGGCAAATGCAATAGCATTTAAAATATTACACATCAAGCTGCAGTTCACCTCGTCGTCCCTAGATGTCCCTGATGAGGCAAATGCAATAGCATTTAAAATATTATACATCAAGCTGCAGCTCACCTCGTCGTCCCAAGATGTCCCTGATGAGTAAAATTCATAAACATTGAAACCTTTCATGAATGCTAAAAATGATGCTAATCTTATCCCATAAAGCTTTGCAGGATCTTTTAGTTGTATTTTTGCCCATAACTGTGCTTGGGGTGGTTCTAAGAGAATGAGACCTCCACTGAATTACTATTTAAAGGGAGCAGGAATGTATAGAACCTGGGAAGACAAAACAACACTCGTGACGGAATGCCCCCAGCGATTGTCACGCCCCCAGCACACACCCACAGCACAATGCAGACACGCCCACAAGGGACTACTTTGCTGGCACGGTTCTTTTACCTTTTAAATGCATATGGTGGGCGTCTGCATAGCCTATGTCCTTCTGCTGCAACTGCCCTTTCTAACACTGTATTGGGTGTTGTGATTGGTGCTATGGTTCCTGAGATTACCCGCCTCAAAGGTTTGGGCTCTCTCTTTATTATATTAGTACTAGCAGCCCGTCCCGACGATGTCCGGGTATGAATTGCTGCCGGCCAGTAGTATATTATTTCGTAGGATTTCGTTTTGATAGCATTTCTTATCTGTGACAGGCCTGTGAGCCGCTCCGATTCACAGTGCACTGCTGATGCACTTAAGAGTGCGCGTTCAGTAGTGTGTGAACTCGAGTTTCCCTACTTTACTTTCCTTGCAAGATTATATAGCGCGAACTCGACAACATGGCATGAGCACAATTTACATTACAGAAGAACACATTCTTTTGTGGTAGGCACGGGGAGACAAAGTGATTTGCCTGGAATCATAGGATGTTGAGCTGATCCCGAGATTCGAACGTAGCTCCTCATCTCTAAAGTTTGCAATTCTAGAACTTGTGGTGGGAGGTGTGTCTAAAAGTGTATGTCGGTGCTGGGCATCAATGAGAGAGACCTGTGCATTTTTCCAATCGGTGGTGAAAAAATATAAGTATGTTGCTGGAGATGTGGGTGCCGTGCCACCAATGTACTTACGGGGGAGGGTAAACACCCATTATTCCGCAACTTTCTTTCCGCATACCATCACTCCGCATACTTTCATTACAAAAGTACCATGACTCCGCAATGCCATTATAACGCATGGCATTACATTTTATATGCTTTTACCACGCATACATTTACAACGAAATTCGTTGTAAATGCATGAATGATAAAAGTATGGTTTTTTAAAAATGTTTGGATAAGGCAAGTATGGGTATAGGGGTATATGTTTTGGGGTACTGAGGTATATGTTTTGGGGTGTTTGGGTATTTTAAGGGTTCAGATATAGTTTTGGGTTATGGGGTACAGGGTTATTTTTCGGGTTCAGGGCT
Organism: Lissotriton vulgaris; assembly: GCF_964263255.1. Classification (NCBI taxonomy): domain Eukaryota; kingdom Metazoa; phylum Chordata; class Amphibia; order Caudata; family Salamandridae; genus Lissotriton; species Lissotriton vulgaris. The sequence goes on from NC_141686.1 coordinate 257,869,741, forward strand.
AGGTTTGGGTTTTGGGGTATAGGGGTATTTTTAGGGTTCAGGGGTAGGTTTGGGTTTTGGTGTACAGGGGTATTTTAAGGGTTCAGTGCTAGGTTTGGGTTTTGGGGTACAGGGGTATTTTTAGGGTTCAGGGCAAGGTTTGGGTTGTGGGATACAGAGGTATTTTAGGGTTCTGGGCTACGTTTGGGTTTTGGAGTACAGGGGTATTTTTAGGGTTCAGGGGTAGGTTTGGGTTTTGGGGTACAGGGGTTTTTTAAGGGTTATGGGCTAGGTTTGGGTTTTGGGGTACAGGGGTATTTTAGGGTTCAGGGGTAGGTTTGCGTTTTGGGGTACAGGGGTATTTTTAGGGTTCAGGGGTAGGTTTGGGTTTTGAGGTACAGGGGTATTTATAGGGTTCAGGGCTATGTTTGGGTTTCAGGGTACAGGGGTATTTTTAGGGTTTAGGGATAGATTTGAGTTTTGGGGTACAGGGTATAGGGTTAAGATGGGTTAGTGTTTAAAGGTGTTGGGGTATTTTATAGAGTAAGGGTGGGTTATGATTATGGGGTGCAGGGGTATTTAAAGTAGGGGTGGCTGGAATTGGCGCGAACTTGGTACAATAAATCCGCAATATTTTGTTCCGTCAGATTTCCAATTATTAAAACAGAAACCTCATATATTCAAGGTAAAATAACAAGTATTTCTACATGCTAAAATGCATATAGTCATTTCACAAAAGTGAAATTAGCTTCCAGCAAGCAGTGAGAGAGGTGATGATTTTGAGATCAAGCCCCTGCAAAGCATTATGGGACGAGATTAGCAGTGGGAAGTGAATATTATATTATCCAAATAATTCTACAAAGAGCTGCAGTTCACCTCTTCGTCCCCGATGAGGCAAATGCAATAGCATTTAAAATATTATACATCAAGCTGGAGTTCACCTCGTCATCCCTAGATGTCCCTGATGAGGCAAATGCAATAGCATTTAAAATATTATACATCAAGCTGCAGTTCACCTCGTCGTCCCTAGATGTCCCTGATGAGGCAAATGCAATAGCATTTAAAATATTATACATTAAGCTGCAGTTCACCTCGTGGTCCCAAGATGTCCCTGATGAGTAAAATTCAAAAACATTGAAACCCTTTCATGAATGCTAATAATGATGCTAATCTTATCCCATAATGCTTTGCAGGGCCTTTTAGTTGTATTTTTGCCCATAACTGTGCTTGGGGTGCTTCTAAGAGAATGGGACCCCCACTGAATTACTATTTAAAGGGAGCAGGAATGTATAGAACCTCGGAAGAAAAAACAATACTCGTGACGGAATGCCCCCAGCGATTGTCACGCCCCCAGCACACACCCACAGCACAATGCAGACACGCCCACAAGGGACTACTTTGCTGGCACGGTTCTTTTACCTTTTAAATGTATATGGTGGGCGTCTGCATAGCCTATGTTCTTCTGCTGCAACTGCCATTTCCAACGCTTTATTGGGTGTGTGGATTGGCGCTGTAGTTCCTGAGTTTACCTTGCCAAAAGGTGTCTGTTCTCTCTTTATAACCGTAGTATAGATGACACATCGCTGCGTGAAAGCAGCGATGCGTCACTTCTCAGTGCGCACTCCTTGCGACATACCTGATGCGTCATATTTACAATATGACGCATCATGTCGCAAGGAGTTACAGATACGTCAGTATTTCTGATGTATCCGTAGGCGCAAAAGTGACGCATTGCTGGAGTGTGTCACAAAAGTGACGCAACTCCAGCAATGCGTCCTTTCACATGGGGCAAGCCCCATGTGAAAGGGCCTGCGTCAGTCTTACGCCTGCTGTGAGGCAGGCGCAAGATTTTGAAGCAACGGCGTCCTAGAAGTGACGCAGTGAAATCTCATAGATTTCACTGCGTCACTTCTACGAGGCTGTTTGCGGGGGAATGCCCCCCCTGCATACATTATAACTGATGCAGGTATAATGTAGCGCAGGGGTTTACAAAGTGACTCATCTGCTTAGATGCGTCACTTTGTAAATAGTGCGCAACAGGAGGCATGTTTTACGCCGCCGATGCGTCACAAAAAGTGACGCATCGGAAGCGCAAAACTGACGCAAGGCCTAATAAATGAGGCCCACAGCTTCTTGCACAGCTGCCCCTGGGCCGCTCTGAGCACAAAACAAGCAGCACACCCTTCCCGCCCAGCCCCTCACGCACACCGGCTCCTGCCGCAGCCTTGAGCATGCGCCTCGAAGCTGAGTACACCCCCACAGCGACTACAGCACAGTCAACTCAGACAGTGCAGCTGTGCGGCTGTCATCTTGACTTCAGGCAGAGATTGACGTTTGAACACTTTAACACTTCATTTGTCCCTGATCTTCTCAACCTAATATGCGCAAATAAATCATTTTGTGCGGCTTCTTAAGTGATCAAGACTGTGCAGAACATTCATCTTTTTCTGATTTGCCGAGTATAACTCTCTAAAGGCGTTAGTTGCATAGACATGTGAAGGAGCTTGTTTTCCCAGCAACACTGCAGCACTATCAAAATTGTTAGCTGCTTCTGTTACTTCGGGAGCACGGCGCTGCAGGTTTCATTTTCATGCGCACTGCGATTGAGCACATTCCTGACCTCAAGGACAGCATAGCAAACATCGCGCAAGACAAAAAAAGAGTGCAAATTCACCCAGCCAATCCCACAACAAACAAGCATTTGCAATGCAATAGGACTCAGATTTACGCGAGATCTATTGCATTAGAAACGGGAGGGCGGGCGTCCAAGAAAGCATAAACGGGAGTAGAGGGTGGTGAGGAGGGGGCGAGAAGTCACGACTGCGAGAAGGAGCGGGGAGAAACACAGGGAAGAAAATAGTGTTCTAGTAAAGGGGCCAATAGCCAGGGAAGGTTACAAATCACAACATGGCCGTCATGAGGAGGGACTAACAAGCCTAAAACCAATCTGTAGGCACAATTTAGGATCTACGCCAATCCAAAAGATGGTCAGAGCTTCCACAAACCTTCCACACTGTAGTGTATAGTGCATGCTTCGCTAAGCGAGCAGCGCATGCGCTGTAACGCTAGTCAACACCTAAAAAGGTGTGATGCCCCTAAACACCCCAAAGAATCTCCTTTACCTATACAGACACATAATTGGCACACGTCACAGTGTAAAGAACTTCAGTAGGTAGCCAGTTGTAAGAAGGTAAGTTCTTTATTTCAACAACACAGCTCCGAACGCGGAGCGCAATTCCAGCAGCTGCTTCAGGATCACCAGCTGTCAGCTGTCGGATGTCAACGGCCAGCTAGTGAGGCAAACAGCCCTACGGTGTCCTCACAGGGACACATAGGCATGCAACCGACTACGGTGTCCTCAGGGGGATACAATTGCTAAACATAACACACAGCACCAAGGCTATGCAGTATTAAGGATTTGGTTTGGTAAGATAGTCTCACTTTAACATGCATTTCCTTATATTGAAAAACTCATAGTTCTGAATTATGATTTCCATGGCAAATCCTTAAAACAATTTCACTTTATCGTGAAAATAAAACATTTTATTCCAAAGTATGCATTTTCAGTCAATTAAAACCTAAGTATTTGTAAGAGGTTGTTAGTGTGCAACCTAAGGCAGCAAAATTAAGTGCTGCAAACGTTTACGCACCCATATAGAGCCTGGGGTACAAAAGAGTTCCTTTTGCAATTTCAAAAGAGCAAATAATACAGATCTGCTATTAACGAAGCATAAAACACCATGTACTATTGCCCTGACGTACTAAGACATTTTGAGATTAGAAAAGTCACTCTAGTGATACACGCAGGAAATGTGGAGATGCCAGACGTGACTAGCCTGAAAAAACACATGAAGCAAGCCATAGTATTGGTAGTTTCGCCGGTATTACTACAACTACTACTACCCAACCACACTGTGAGCTTAAGCGCATTAGTGATTTCCACACCTCCTACACCAGGTAAGAGTAGAAGAATACTCAACGTATCAGAAGATCTACACAAGTGGTTCTTGGCACACCTGCTCCAGCTGATTTTCAAAATGTGGAAAAGAAGATGCTAAGGCTGCAGTAAGGCCCCGCATGAAACTAGCCGCTAGATTGATGGCTTAAAATGCATCATAAATTAAACAATTGCAGCAATAGCTCAAAACGTATCTATCTATACTATCTATACTACTATTATAAAGAGAGAACAGACACCTTTTGGCAAGGTAAACTCGGGAACTACAGCACCAATCCACACACCCAATACAGCGTTGGAAAGGGCAGTTGCAGCAGAAGGACATAGGCTATGCAGACGCCCACCATATACATTTAAAAAGTAAAAGAACCATGCCAGCAAAGTAGTCCCTTGTGGGCGTGTCTGCATTGTGCTGTGGGCTTGTGCTGGGGGGCGTGACAAATGCTGGGGGCGTGTGGTATGTTCCGCCCTTCGGGCTGGACTGTTCCCATGAGGCACAGGGTCAAGGCTGATTTGCATATGGCCATGTCTGAACTGGGGTGGTGTGGAGTGCAAAAAAACGATGGATTTAGGCCCAGATCTCTGTACTGGGGTGAATGTATGACATTGTTCTGCATTCTGTCCATCAACTGATTTTTTTGCATTTGTCACCCCGAGTGGGATTGGGTATGCTCAGACGTGAGTCCCATGCTCTCCATACCACTGGAGACAAGCTATCCTGGCTGAAGACGGCTTATAGCTAGAAATCAGTCCTAGGATGCTTGAGACTGGGTCGATCTGGAATGTTCCCATGAGGCACAGGGTCAGGGCTGAGGTGGTGTGGAGTGCAAAAATTATTAATGGATTTAGATCCAAATCTCTGTATTGGGGTGAATGTATGACATTGTTCTGCATGCTGTCCATCAACTGTTGTTTTTACATTCTGCCCTTCATGCCATGTCTCATATTGTGTGTTGGGGGTGTGGGCGGGTGCGGGGCGCGCGTTGTGTCAAATATTTCATTGTTTTTTCTTCCCAGGTTTTGTACATTCTAGCTCCGGGTGTTCTTCCTGCTCCCTTTAAATACCCCTGCACCCCATAATCAAAACCCACCCTTACTGATTAAAATACCCCAACACCCTTAAACACTAACCCATCTTAACCCTATAAATATACCCTGTACCCCAAAACCCAAACCTATACCTAAATCCTAAAAATACCCCTGTACCCCAAAAACCAAACCTACCCCTGAACCCTAAAATACCCCTGTACCCCAAAACCCAAACCTAGCCTGAAACCCTTAAAATACCCCTGTACCCCAAAACCCAAACCTACCCCTGAACCCTAAAAATACCCCTGCACCCCAAAACCTAAACTTAGCCCTGAACCCTAAAAATAACCCTGTACCCCAAAACCCAAACCTACCCCTGAACCCTAAAATACCCCTGTACCCCAAAACCCAAACCTACCCTGAACCCTAAAAATAGTATTTCAATGGAGGTCCCATTCTCTTAGAACCACCCCAAGAACAGTTATGGGCAAAGATACAACTAAAAGGCCCTGCAAAGGATTATGGGATAAGATTAGCATAATTTTTTGCATTCATGAAAGGGTTTCAATGTTTTTGAATTTTACTCATCAGGGACATCTTGGGACGACGAGGTGAACTGCAGCTTGATGTATAATATTTTAAATGCTATTGCATTTGCCTCATCAGGGACATCTAGGGACGGCGAGGTGAACTTCAGCTTGATGTATAATATTTTAAATGCTTATTGCATTTGCCTCATCAGGGACATCTAGGGACGAGGAGGTGAACTGCAGCTTGATTTGTAATATTTTGAATGCTATTGCATTTGCCTCATCAGGGACATCTAGGGACCACAAGGTGAACTGCAGCTTGATGTATAATATTTTAAATGCTATTGCATTTGCCTCATCAGGGACAACAAGGGACGACGAGGTGAACTGCAGCTCTTTGTAGAATTATTTGGATACTAAAATATTCACTTCCCACTGCTAATCTCGTCCCATAATGCTTTGCAGGGGCTTGATCTCAAATCACCACCTCTCTCACTGCTTGCTGGAAGCTAATTTCACTTTTGTGAAAGACTATATGCATTTTAGCATGTAAAAATACTTATTTTACCTTGAATATATGAGGTTTCTGTTTTAATAATTGGAAATCAGACAGAACAAAATATTGCGGATTTATTGTACCACCTTTGCGCCAATTCCGCCCACCCCTACTTTAAATACCCCTGCACCCCATAATCATAACCCACCCTTACTCTATAAAATACCCCAACACCCTTAAACACTAACCCATCTTAACCCTATAAATATACCCTGTACCCCAAAACCCAAACCTATCCCTAAACCCTATAAATACCCCTGTACCTCAAACCCCAAACCTACCCCTGAACCCTAAAATACCCCTGTACCCCAAAACCCAAACCTACCCCTGAACCCTAAAATACCATTGTACCCCAAAACCCAAACCTAGCCCATAACCCTTAAAATACCCCTGTACCCCAAAACCCAAACCTATCCCTAAACCCTATAAATACCCCTGTACCTCAAAACCCAAACCTACCCCTGAACCTAAAAATACCCCTGTACCCCAAAACCCAAACCTACCCCTGAACCCTAAAATACCACTGTACCCCAAAACCCAAACCTAGCCCATAACCCTTAAAATATCCCTGTACCCCAAATCTCAAACCTACCCCATAACCCTTAAAATACTCCTGTACCCCAAAACCCAGGCCTAGCCCAGAACCCTAAACTACCCCTGTATCCCAAAACCCAAACCTAGCCCTGAACCCTAAAAATACCCCTGTACCCCAAAACCCAAACCTAGCCCTGAACCCTTAAAATACCCCTGTACCCCAAAACCACCCCTGAACCCTAAAAATACCCCTATACCCCAAAACCCAAACCTAGCCCTGAACCCTAAAAATACCAATGTACCCCAGAACCCAAAACTATATCTGAACCCTTAAAATACCCAAATACCCAAACACCCCAAAACATATACCTCAGTACCCCAAAACATATACCCCTATACCCATACTTGCCTTATCCAAACATTTAAAAAAAAACATGCTTTTATCATTCATGCATTTACAACGAATTTCGTTGTAAATGTATGCGTGGTAAAAGCATATAAAATGTAATGCCACGTGTTATAATGGCATTGCGAAGTCATGGTACTTTCGTAATGAAAGTATGCGGAGTGATGGTATGCGGAAAGAAAGTTGCGGAATAATGGCTGTTTACCCTCCCCCGTAAGTACATTGGTGGCACGGCGGCTCACATCTCCAGCAACATACTCATATTTTTTCACCACCAATTGGAAAAATGCACAGGTCTCTCTCATTGATGCCCAGCACCGACATACACTTTTAGACACACCTCCCACCACAAGTTCTAGAATTATGAACTTTAGAGCTACGTTCGAATCTCGGCATCAGCCGAACATCCTGTGATTCCAGACAAATCGCTTTGTCTCCCCGTGCCTACCACAAATGAATGTGTTCTTCTGTAATGTAAATTGTGCTCATGCCATGTTGTCGAGTTCGCGCTATATAATATTGCAAGGAAAATAAGGTAGGGAAACTCGAGTTCACACACTACTGAACGCGCACTCTTAAGTGCATCAGCAGTGCACTGTGAATCGGAGCATTTCACAGGCCTGTCACAGATAAGAAATGCTATCAAAACGAAATCCTACAAAACAATATACTACTGGCCGGCAGCAATTCATACTCGGACAACGTCGGGACGGGCTGCTAGTTTCTCATAAATGAGGCCCTGTGGCTGCAGCAGTAGGTGGAAGAAACCAAGTTCAGAGCCCCTGCCTCCGGTACCCCAAACAGAAGACGGCAGGGTGCTCAGAGACTTATGGACCGACTGCCTGGGGGTTTCTGAGTATCTTCTGCAGTGCCTGGCCTGTGTGAAAGCGGCTGGGGAGTCCCGTCAACTCACCGCGACTCCTCTGTCTCTCTTAGCTGCCAAATTTGGCCCCAGGGCCTGGCGGAGCATTGAGACAGGAGGAATCGTCCCGCGGCTGCCTCTGCCGGGGTTTTGGGAGGCCGTGGGGAGGGAAACATGGGAGTGAGGAGTCCCCCAGCTAGGAGAAGAAAGGCAAATAGACCCCCGAATTGTCCATCACTGCTCCGCAGCTCCTCCACTGCCCAGGGCAGGAGGTGCATCCCAGCCAAAGAGGTGCCCTTGGTTGCAGCTTGCATTGAAGGTACATTTATGCTTCCTGTAATAGGCACTGTGCAGTGATGGGTCAGGTAGCGCACCATCGCTCCCGGGATGAGCCGCTCGAGTAAATTCATGGGCCATTATGCTGTGAAAGTGCAGTCGTTGTGCCTGCTGGCAGCTGCATACTCTGCTGATCCAGTAAGAGTGCCTGTGGAGGAGAGAGATGGGTGCAAGGTATGGTGATGATACAGTGAAATTCCTGTTGTGATGTAATGGAAGTGATTGTTTACTCTGTTGATGCAATTGTGGTGGTTATGAGAGGGTATGTGTTTTAGCTGCAGTTTTGGTGTCTATGGGTGCATTGAGCTGCGATGACGCAGTTGTAGTGCCTGCATGGGACAATTTTCTAAGAGGTTGCAGCAGTGATGCTTGTTTAAGGCAGAGCCCTGTGATGATTCAACAGTGGGGGGCACTGTTGTGTGATGGTATACATGTGGCACACTGGGTAGGACACAAGATGTGACAGTCTTTAATCAGAGGTGGTGGCTGTCTGTGAAAGGCAAAGAACTGTAATGTGGCAATAGAGATGCCATTGGTGCCAGTGGGGAAAATGTGCTATAATGGCACACTGATGGTACCTGTGGGAGGAATGGTGTTCCAGTGGATTCTTAGGGCCATTATTGTTTCATTGATGGTGGGTGTTTCTGTATTATGTAACTAGCAGCCCGTCCCGACGATGTCCGGGTATGAATTGCTGCCGGCCAGTAGTATATTGTTTTGTAGGATTTCGTTTTGATAGCATTTCTTATCTGTGACAGGCCTGTGAAACGCTCCGATTCACAGTGCACTGCTGATGCACTTAAGACTGCGCGTTCAGTAGTGTGTGAACTCGAGTTTCCCTACTTTATTTTCCTTGCAATATTATATAGCGCGAACTCGACAACATGGCATGAGCACAATTTACATTACAGAAGAACACATTCTTTTGTGGTAGGCATGGGGAGACAAAGCGATTTGCCTGGAATCACAGGATGTTGAGCTGATCCCAAGATTCTAACGTAGCTCCCCATCTCTAAAGTTCGCAATTCTAGAACTTGTGGTGGGAGGTGTGTCTAAAAGTGTATGTCGGTGCTGGGCATCAATGAGAGAGACCAGTGCGTTTTTCCAATCGGTGGTGAAAAAATATGAGTATGTTGCTGGAGATGTGGGCTGCCGTGCCACCAATGTACTTATGGGGGAGGGTAAACACCCATTATTCCGCAACTTTCTTTCTGCATACCATCACTCCGCATACTTTCATTACGAAAGTACCAAGGCTCCGCAATGCCATTATAACGCATGGCATTACATTTTATATGCTTTTACCACGCATACATTTACAACGAAATTCGTTGTAAATGCATGAATGATAAAAGCATGTTTTTTTTTAAATGTTTGGATAAGGCAAGTATGGGTATAGGGGTATATGTTTTGGGGTACTGAGGTATATGTTTTGGGGTGTTTGGGTATTTTAAGGGTTCAGATATAGTTTTGGGTTATGGGGTACAGGGGTATTTTTCGGGTTCAGGGCTAGGTTTGGGTTTTGGGGTATAGGAGTATTTTTAGGGTTCAGGGGTAGGTTTGGGTTTTTGGGGTACAGGGGTATTTTAAGGGTTCAGTGCTAGGTTTGGGTTTTGGGGTACAGGGGTATTTTTAGGGTTCAGGGCAAGGTTTGGGTTGTGGGATACAGAGGTATTTTAGGGTTCAGGGCTAGGTTTGGGTTTTGGGGTACAGGGGTATTTTTAGGGTTATGGGGTAGGTTTGGGTTTTGGGGTACAGGGTTTTTTTAAGGGTTATGGGCTAGGTTTGGGTTTTGGGGTACAGGGGTATTTTAGGGTTCAGGGGTAGGTTTGGGTTTTGGGGTACAGGGGTATTTTTAGGGTTCAGGGGTAGGTTTGGGTTTTGAGGTACAGGGGTATTTATAGGGTTCAGGGCTATGTTTGGGTTTCGGGGTACAGGGGTATTTTTAGGGTTTAGGGATAGATTTGAGTTTTGGGGTACAGGGTATATTTATAGGGTTAAGATGGGTTAGTGTTTAAGGGTGTTGGGGTATTTTATAGAGTAAGGGTGGGTTATGATTATGGGGTGCAGGAGTATTTAAAGTAGGGGTGGCTGGAATTGGCGCGAACTTGGTACAATAAATCCGTAATATTTCGTTCCGTCAGATTTCCAGTTATTAAAACAGAAACCTCATATATTCAAGGTAAAATAACAAGTATTTCTACATGCTAAAATGCATATAGTCATTTCAAGAAAGTGAAATTAGCTTCCAGCAAGCAGTGAGAGAGGTGATGATTTTGAGATCAAGCCCCTGCAAAGCATTATGGGACGAGATTAGCAGTGGGAAGTGAATATTATATTAATCAAATAATTCTACAAAGAGCTGCAGTTCATCTCTTCGTCCCCGATAAGGCAAATGCAATAGCATTTAAAATATTATACATCAAGCTGGAGTTCACTTCGTCATCCCTAGATGTCCCTGATGAGGCAAATGCAATAGCATTTAAAATATTATACATCAAGCTGCAGTTCACCTCGCCGTCCCTAGATGTCCCTGATGAGGCAAATGCACTAGCATTTAAAATATTATACATCAAGCTGCAGTTCACCTCGTGGTCCCAAGATGTCCCTGATGAGTAATATTCAAAAACATTGAAACCCTTTCATGAATGCTAATAATGATGCTAATCTTATCCCATAATGCTTTGCAGGGCCTTTTAGTTGTATTTTTGCCCATAACTGTGCTTGGGGTGGTTCTAAGAGACTGGGACCTCCACTGAATTACTATTTAAAGGGAGCAGGAATGTATAGAACCTGGGAAGAAAAAACAACACTCGTGACGGAATGCCCCCAGCGATTGTCACGCCCCCAGCACACACCCACAGCACAATGCAGACACGCCCACAAGGGACTACTTTGCTGGCACGGTTCTTTTACCTTTTAAATGTATATGGTGGGCGTCTGCATAGCCTATGTCCTTCTGTTGCAACTGCCCTTTCCAACGCTGTATTGGGTGTGTGGATTGGCGCTGTAGTTCCCGAGTTTACCTTGCCAAAAGGTGTGTGTTCTCTCTTTATAATATTAGTATAGATAGAAGTATAGATAATAGGATCCTGTCTATGCAAATTAAGTTGGGCTGAGAGTGTCCTTGCCGCCCTCCTCCGTCTACCAAAGTTACCCAGTGGATTTGGTGCGTCAATTATAATTCATAAGGTTATAAGGTGCAGGATACCATTTCTTGCCTATCTAATGTTAAAACTATACAGAGAAGGTCACCCTTGTAATGTCCCTCGCATTGCCATGCCCACTACCCCTCCTGTTTTTTTGACCTAAATGGTGTTGGGTCATTTTCAAGGCACACACAGTGGTCAGTAAACACACAGCCATATTGGATAATATTCATTTTAATGCTACAGTGCCCTCAGTGAAGGGTTTGCTATGTAACACTCTATATTTTTGCAGTTGCAGGCTGTCATCTTTCCTCCCCAGCGCTCTTCCCACTCGTTCTTGCCCCCACCACTCGCTCTGCATTCCTTCCTCTCTTCTCATTGCTTACCAGTCCCCCAAACCACCCTACCTTGCTGCAGTAAGTAAAAAGCTGAGCAGGGCTATGAAGGAGGAGAACAAGTGTGTGAGCTTGTTAGGTTGTTTACATGATATGCTTTGTCAATAGTAGTTAGTTACATATATATTAATAAATAAGCACCATATATGGCTTTCTTGTATATAACATTAAAACTGATTTAGGTCTAACATGATGATACTCTGAAACAACTACAACAAGTCTCTTTAAAGTTCTATCAAGGGCAGTGAAAGGTGGTACTGCTAGAACCGTAAATGTTCAGCACCCAGGCTAATATGCTGCATAGCTAAATACATTTAACGTCCCAGAGGCGAGACCGATTGCATTGCAAATGCTTGTTAGTATTTGCTTCCCATTTCACTATTCGGTTACAGCGTATGTCTCTATATTTAATTCAACCAATGGAAACATGTTTATTTATGGTTTAATATGAGTTATTGACATTAAAATACATCCACAAAGTGGAATATGTTTCCAGACACAAAACATCCCAAATACGCTTAAAAGTGGAATCACAAGCAATTTGTCTCCGAGCCATGGAGTTTCCGTCAACAGCACTTCTCCTCCCTTTTTGAATAAGAGCAGTTCAAACATGAATGGCAAAATATCCTAGTTTGCAAATGTTTTCCACATAATTTTGGCTCTGCCATATTTGCCACATAATACATCATCTGCTGCGTAATCTGATGATTTTAACTAATAAATTGTTTGTAGCTCGAACGGATCAAAAGTTACTAGAAAATGTGACTTGCGCTGCTGTGAAGTGAAGGGTCTTTTGCAAAGGGTGATTGGTCACCTTTCTCACTGTTGCATTTGTAAGTTACACTGGTACTAATTAGGAAAATTCTTTGCAGACTATTAGCATTTGTAAACATTTCCCAATAATAACATATCAGAAGATTTACAGTGCCACTAATATCAGTGTAGGGTGTCAGAGCACTTTGCATCACACATATTGATTTCTATCCAAATGATCCCTTTTTTGCAACAATAGGATAATCAAAGACTTGGGAAAAAACATAACGCTCTAATATATACCTTTTATTTTGCATTCAGCTCTTAGATGACAGTTAATAGCTCACTGTTCTATGTTAGGATTTTGGCTTATAAACTATCTCTGACAAAAGCAGTAACCCACTGACCTATTTAAATTATTTGCACATTGTGATCTGCGTGGTAGATGTTCTTAGCAGCAGGCTTATTAACCCTCTGCGCTTTCTTTCCATGAGTCAAAACTTCCCCTAGACAAAACACCATCTCTCTCTACTAAGAACATTAATCACCAGAGTTATCATGATATTTTTATTGTTGCCGAAAATTGCTGGGGGCCAGGAAGAAGGCAGCAAGTGCTTTAAAAGCATATTATACTTGCAAACACGACACCCCCACCCCGAAGTCAGCGCCTGGTGCGGTCACGCTGCCCTAGAGCCACTCTGCTCAAGGGTCCTGTGACCTCATTGACAGAGTCACTATCACTCTATGGTGTGCTGCTTCATAGGCCTGCTTGCAAGACTGAATCTGAACTTTAGTATGGATTGTGGTGGACAGGCCTTAAAGGTTCACCCATGCATGCACCGCTTGGGCCTATCTGCTGGTGCTAAGACACAGGGCTTCTAAGGTCTTGAGGGGCCTTGTAAGGTATAGCATGGGAATACGCTTCTTCAGGAAAGTGGTCTGGGGGACTAGCCAAAAAGGGTGAACCTTTTTCCCCAGTTCCAAATTTGGCAGTTCTTACCATGGTGCCACATCCTCTTCCCCACTGAACACCATACTGCCCCACTAAGAGAAACTCGCACTGCCTTCAACTATGTTATGTTATGTTATGTTAACATTTTGATTAAGCGCAACAGCTGCCCCAGCAAAGAGGCGTCCCGGCGCTGAGAATCCACAAGTGCCATACCAATAGAGGAGAAGAGCTGAGACAGGAAGTCCTAAGGAGAGGGGAACAGATGGGTCTTAACGGCTTTCCGGAAGGCAGACAGATTTTCCAAGGAGCGAATATTCAATGGCAAGGAGTTCCAGAGCTTAGCTCCCAGAACCCTAAAACCCTACAACCCAATTGTGCCCTGATATTAACACCTGGATACGACTAAATTCGAAATGCGCACTAACCAAAAGCAATATGCTGCCTAAAAAAAACAACATCCTGGAAAAAGAAAACACTCATAGGGAGTAGATTAAGAAAAGTAGGTGAAATGTAAGCAGGAACAACATGGTTACCTTAACGCTTTTACACTCATTATTCAGAAATCAGTAAGTGCTTTTGCCTGAAAAGTTAGGCTATGACTACAGAACTGAACTAAGGGACCTGTTTCAAAGCCCATTGCTTATATCCTTACAATGATGTAAGCAGATTGGTAAAAAGACCACAGGCATATTATCAAGGCCAACAACACCGCTTCAACAGCTGTTTTCGGCCGAAAAGCGGCGATAGAATTACCTCACTATTAGCAAGGAGACGCTAATAGGCACCAGCGCGTGTTTCCTTGTGTCAGCCGCTGTTCCACTAACGCCTCGCATTGCATCTCTAATGAGATGCAAAGAAGGCATTTCCTCTCTAAACAACATGGGAAATATCGCTAACTGCACTACTCTGTATCAACAAGCTGACCCAGGACACCCATAGAAATTTAAAAGCCACGCTAACTGCCGTTATCCCCATCAGCTAACTTCTGCAAAATTTCAGATTTAGCTATATTTATAAAGGGAGGTGGATTCAAAGCCTAAGTCCACATCTCCCTATCACCGATTCCCTTAGCGCTGTAGTTGTATCTCTAGATTTCCAGCGATGTTCCCTCATTTTGTGCGCTGTTGCCAGATTTTCTATTACTGTGGAGATAAGCGTTGATAATAACGCGTTATCTCGGTGATCAAATTCGCGCTAAGTGCGCTCTGCGATGTGTATCGCAGTTTGTTGATGATATGCCCCCACATTCGTGAACACACAGCCTCCATTTTGTTTTCTAATTCACCTATCAAACAGGTATTTCAGTACCTTCAGGAAGGGTGCACTATCCCACCCAGGGAAAACAATTTTGTTTACAGAGAGATTAGAACATAAAAGTAGCGCTTCACTGACAAACACTGTAAAGTGGCACTAATGTGTTTTGGTGTGAATAAAGCCAATCCTGCCACTTTGTGACTACTCTGTCTTACTTTAGTTATCTATTTTCTTTTCATATGTTGAATGTTTTATTTCTCTCCATCCCAAGGCTGCACTTTGAAATTGAATTATATCAGAAAAAGACGAAGTTTCAAGCAAAAATGTTTTTCTTTTTTGATCGATTTCATAGGGGAACAAATGAACGAAACCAGGGAAGACAGGGTAATATCAGTTTCTTGAAGTCTCGGTTTTAAGTGAGTGAGAAGGAGTGAGGCAGAAAGAGAGGGAAAAAGAGAAAGAAAGGGGGCGGCCGAGCAGAAGTGGACGCTGTTCTAGTCTTCTCTGAGCAAGAAGGAAAAGACAGAAGGCCATATTATCAAGAACTGCGGTAACATCATCGCCGCTTTAGCGGCAGGAAACTGCTGCTAAAATGCCGATAAGGGGCTTGATAATATGCCCTTGTGAATTCCCATAGAAGCCCAGGTTTTATGTCCTTCACACCAGAACCTGGGCTTCTATGGGAATTCTCAAGGGCATAATATCAAACCCCTTATCGCCGCATTAGCGGCAGTTTCCTGCCGCTAAAGCGGTGATAATGTTATTGCTTTTCTTGATAATATGGCCCAGAGTCCTTTTCCTTCTCTGCCCACCCCGCCCGTCACTGAACACCGAGCCTTATCTGTAGGCCTTGGCGATTTCTGGCATCGTGGGATGCATGTTTAAAATAAAAAAGTAGGGGAACGGAACCTAATAATTTAAAGAAGTAGGGGCACGCAGTGCCCTGCCGATCCAGCCCACTTCGACCACTGACTTTTACCATCAAAGATTTTCTTACAATCAGGTTGTCGTAGACACACTTTAACCATCAATGAGTTTCTTACAATCAAAATTTGCCTAGCTTACGTAACGGTAAGTTTCAATTCTATTAAGGACACGGAGGCGAGGATTATGCTATATCTTCCTTCGCTTTATTAACATAAAGAAACCACAGCAGCTCAGGAAAAGATATAATAAGAACACAAGATGCTTTAAACATAAAGCATTGACGTAATGTTCAGCAAAAAATCAACAACAACTCCCAAGAGTCTCTTTGCTTATAATAATAGTCCATAGTCCCTTGTCTCTGTCCATCGTCCCTATATAACCGGACTTCCCATCATCTTCCTCCTCTTTCTTCGCGCAGATCACGCTTAAGCCTCATTGGTCCTGTTTAGCACCGTCGTTGCCTGCCAAAAAAGGAACAGCATCAGCGAGGTGGCCCAGGAAATGCGACAACAAGGCGAGGAGCATGCAGAGAACAACACAGTACTGACAACGTAAAGGAAAACGCTTTACTTACTGCCATACGGGTGGGTAGAGACACCACCGTAGTCCGGGTGGGATAATCCTCGCCTCCGTGTCCTTAATAGAATTGAAACTTACCGTTACGTAAGCTAGGCAAATTTCGATTCTATGTCAGGACCGGAGGCTTCAGATTATGCTAGTTTAAAGCTTACTTACCACCAACTGAGCCAAATCCACCACCGGCTTAAAATAAAACCTCTTGAAGGTGGAATCCGAGGACCAGTCCGCAGCTCGCATAAGGTCCTCCAGACGAGCACCCACCGAGAATGCCTTAGAGGCCATGGCTCCCCTGGCGGAGTGTGCTCCAAAGAGAGAAGTATTGATGCCCGCTTCCTGCATGACCCAACGCACCCACCGAGCAATAGTGGGGGAAGAGACAGCTTTGTGTGGCTTCCGCAGGGCAATCAACAACTGACGCTCGCCCGGAGGGCGCAGATCCAAGGTCAGGTCCTCATAAGCTTTGAGGCATTGCACGACACACAACTTAGGAGTGTCAGTAAAGGCTGGATAAGAAATGGAACGCGACGACGTCTCAGTGCGTCGGCCCACCGTAAAAGTAACCCCATCCGGGGAAAAATATGCGTGCAGAAACATCCAGCGCGCGCACGTCCGAGACGCGCCTACAAGAGACCAGACATAACAACATGGCTAACTTCGCCGACAGCTCTTTAAGAGACAGATAGGAATTGGCCGGCCACGACAGGAACAAATTCAGAACCAAATTGACGTCCCAAAGGACGGAGTACCTGGGTTCTGGCGGCAGCGCGAGGCGAACAGCTCGCAGAAGCCGGCACACAAAAGGATGTTCCCCTACCGGATGGCCATCGATGTTATCATGGCCAGCAGAAATCGCCGATCGAATAGCATTGATCGTCCTATACGCTAGACCCTTGTCGGCCAAATGCGCTAGGAAATTCAGCACGGGAACGAGGCCTGCGACCACGGGATCCAGATCCCTTCGTAAACACCAACGCATCCACTTAAGCCAAGCGGATCTGTAACGCTTCGTCGTACTATCGGCCCATGCTTTGGAGAGCAAGTGCTCAGCTGACCCCGAAAGGCCCGGGAGCGTCCAGCGTCTCCTGAGAGCCTCCACGCCACGAGGCGGAGAGTGTTCTGCACGACGAGAGGGTGAGGTTCCTGATCCGGGCTCGTCAGGAGCAGAGGAAACAGGGGGAGTAGGATAGGAAAATCCCAGGAAAGTTCCAGAAGAACCGGAAACCATACTTGAGACCTCCACAGCGGTGTAACCAACACCAGGTCCGCACCCTGGCGGCGTATTTGAGCCGCCGTTCGCATGATCATGGAGAACGGGGGAAACGCAAACGGTTGTTCCCGACTCCAATCCTGTAAGAACGCGTCCGTGGCCTCCGCCAGAGGGTCCTTCCTCCAGCTGTAGAACCGCGGCAGCTGGTGGTCGAGACGGGACGCGAAGAGGTCCACCGAGAAGGGGCCCCAAAGGGAAAGTAGCCACCGGAAGACTCCCGGATCCAGTTTCCACTGGCTGGCATCCCTGAGATGTCGAGAGTGCCAATCCGCTACTTGATTGGACTGGCCTGGCAGATACTCCGCCGTCACCGCAATGTGACGAGACAGGCAATAATCCCAGAAGTCCTTCGCTAGATCCGCCAAAGCGCGGGACCGAGGACCTCCCAGGTGGTTCACATATCGGACCGCCGAAATATTGTCCATCCGTAGCAGGACACAAGCCTTGACCGAATCCTTGGTCCAACAGCGAACCGCGAAGGAGCCCGCAAGGAGCTCCAAACAATTGATATGCAATTGTTGTTCTTCTGACGACCAGGTGCCGCCGGTGGAAAAATCCCCGCACCGGGCGCCCCAGCCTGACCTGCTGGCGTCGGACTCTATGATCAAGTCCGGAGCCGACCCGAAGATCGCTCGCCCATTCCATGCCTCCATGTGAGACAGCCACCATGACATCTCCTCCTTCACTTCGTCTGTGAGGGGAACCCACTGGTCGTAACACCTCCCACGGCGCAAATGCTGCGCCTTCAGGCGCTGAAGAGCCCTGTAGTGCAGTGGGCCTGGGAAAATCGCCTGGATGGAGGACGATAGAAGACCCACCACCTTGGCGACATGGCGCAGTGACGTACGATCCCTCGCGATCGTCTGCCGAAGCAGGTGTCGTATCTTTGCGACCTTCCAACCCAGTAGGCTCAAGACCGCCTGTACCGAGACCACCACGAAACCTAAAAAGGTGATCTGCTGAGTGGGAACCAAGACCGACTTGGAGCCGTTGACAACGAACCCCAGTCTCTGAAGCAGGCCGACAGCTTGACACAGCTGTCCCGCCAGTACCTCTGGGCACTGTCCCATGAGGAGGATGTCATCTAGGTATACTATCATACGGACCCCCTGGCTTCTGAGAAACTCCACCACCGGGTGAAGGACCTTCGTGAAGCACCACGGGGCCGAAGAAAGACCGAACGGCAGGGCGGTGAATTCGAACACCTTGCCGTCCCACAGGAATTGTAGGAAACGACGATGAGGGGGGTGGATGGGAACGACCAAGTAGGCATCCTTGAGATCCAGTCGCACCATCCAATCCCGAGGGAGGAGCACGTCCCGAAGGAGGTGGATCCCCTCCATCCTGAAGTGACGGTAGACCAACCACCCATTGAATTCCTTGAGATTGATCACAGGCCTCTTGCCCCCATCCGTCTTGTCTACCAGGAAGACGTTGCTGAGGAACCCATGTGAGTGGCGCGTTGATAGACGGATGGCTCCCTTGCGCAGCAAGTCTGAGACCTCCCCGTCTATCAATCGCGCGTCGGATTCTGAGAAAACCATCGGGCGCGGGGGCCTCACCTGAGTTGGTTGGTCGTGAAACTCTATATGGAAACCTCTCACAGTTTGCAAAACCCAAGCATCGGCAGTGAGCAATTCCCACTCCCCGTAAAAGCTTGCCAGCCGCCCCCCAATCGGAACCTGATCCAAGCAAAGTACACTCACCGGGGGCATTTCCTTGTCCGGAGTTCTTCTTGAATCCTCTGCCACCATAGCGCTGTCCCCTCGTGGGGTAGAAATTGGTGTAGTTGGCCGAGGTCTGGTACTGACCTCTTCCGGAGCCTTGTCCACGGTTGTTGGTCTGCTGACCACGGCCGATCGCGCGGCCCCTGCCGCGACCGGCCCCTCCAGAAAAACGCTGGTGGAACACCCTCTTGATGCTGGACTGGGCCTTGTCCAGCGACGTGAACGTGTTCACGAACTTCCCAAGCTCGCGGATGAAAGGCTCACCGAAGAGGCCACCCTGGGCCACGGCACCTGCCTCCGACGAGGCCAGGTCCCCCAGCTTCGGGTCCAGCTTGATAAGGAGCGACCGCCGCCGCTCCGTGGACAGAGCACAGTTGGCGTTACCCAAGAATACGATCACCCTCTGGGCCCAGTTGGAGAGCACCTCCGGTGAAATGGCGGTGCCATTCGCTCGAGCCTCCTCCGCCATATCGAGGATCTTCGTGGCGGGCCCGACCGCATCCAACAGCTTGTCCTGGCAGGCCCGCCAGGACCGGTCGATCCCCTTCCTGGGGTCCTTCATGAATTTCGCCAGGAAGGTGGCCATCTTGGGGTCCAATTCTGGTGTCATGGCCACTTTCCCCTCCAAAGTAGGCCGAGGGCATTCCCCGCGCAGGCAACCCCTCCCCTCCTTCTCCAGGGGCTTGCGCAACCTGCCCGCGACAAACTTCGCCACCGTCTCCCCCGGGGCCCAGGCCGCGGATCGGGGGTGGACGATCTCGTCCGGGTCCAGCATGCCCGACTCATCTCGGGGCATCTCCTTCCCTGAAGGCGCCGGGAGCCAAGAACGGGTCGACTCCCCGTCGTCATCCATGTCCGGAGAGTCGTAGATCGGGGAGGCGGGCGCCGTCGACAGGCCGCCCGAAGTGCCAGGTTCCACCAAGGGCGTCGGAGGCACCGCCGTCGCCTTGGCCAGGAAGGCGTCACGAAGACGCTCGAAAGTGCCCTTATCCACACCTTGGGCCTCCGATGAAGGCCCTTCACCCCGGGGTCTCTTCGGAGCGGGCAGCAACCCGCCGGACGTCCCCGGGAGTTCGGGGGACGGCGGCACCTGCGCCGCTGCCAGCTTCGCACACTCCTCCACGATGCGGGCCGAAAGGCGGTCCTCCATGGGCCCTACCACCTCCGTCACACAACGATAGATGGAGTTGTCCACCGCTTGGTAAAACTCCTCATCCTGCAGATAGGGGCAGGCCTCCTCCTCGTACTCCCCTTCCATCTCGGAACCAAGGGGCAAATGCGGGGCACCCAAGAGGGCGGCAACCGAGAAAGTTCTCGAATGTGGGCAGGCCCAGCGGCTGCGATCACGTTTTGGGCCAGCTGACGTGGCAGGTGGGCTGCACCAACCCCCAAGCGCGCAGACCCTCCTCGCCGGGACCGGGTCTACGTACCCCTCAAGCGCGCTAGGCCACACACTGTTAAAGAGGTGCACAGATCTCGCCCGAAGGCGATTCACGCGGTCAAAACCGCTATACAGACCCCAGAGGGCGTCAAAATTGTGAAAGTACAGACCCGGATCACCAGGTGTCAGAGGGGTACGCGAGGGTCGGCCCCTGCGCAAGCAGACCCCACGGCGCGGCTCCTCGTACTGCGGAGGCGCGCCGGAGGGTCGGCGAGGCGACAGGCCGCCCCCTTGCGGTCTATGTACACACCGCACACAAGTGGGAATAAAGTCGCGTAGGAACGACAGAACGTTCCCGCAACCAGGGACTCTGAAAGGGAATAAACCATGCAAGGAGTCCCCAAAGACCGCAAGACAATCAATCACAACAAAAGAAGACAAAATAGAAAAGCACTTATCTGGCTGCGGGAGCAGCGAAGAAAGAGGAGGAAGATGATGGGAAGTCCGGTTATATAGGGACGATGGACAGAGACAAGGGACTATGGACTATTATTATAAGCAAAGAGACTCTTGGGAGTTGTTGTTGATTTTTTGCTGAACATTACGTCAATGCTTTATGTTTAAAGCATCTTGTGTTCTTATTATATCTTTTCCTGAGCTGCTGTGGTTTCTTTATGTTAATAAAGCGAAGGAAGATATAGCATAATCTGAAGCCTCCGGTCCTGACATAGAATTAGGTTGTCGTAGACGCACTTTAACCATCAAAAACTTTCTTACAATCAGGTTGTCGTAAACATATTTTAACCATCAAAAACTTTCTTACAAGGTTGAAGATTCTATTTCATCTGACCGGACAGTACTGCAAGGGCTTTCATAGCTCACTAGGTGTCGCATCTGTTGCAGTGCTTGTGGGGGAGAGAAACCCGCCTTTCATCTTTTAAATGAGTGAAAGAGCCAAGAGTCAACGCATGAAATACCAGATGTGGCTTTGCTACCTCCTCCTTAACCTAGTGCTGTGAAGCTGCAGGAAGCACTTTAAAACCCGACTCAAAAGCGTAAAATAAATAATACAACTAGGCTGCAGTTGTTTCTCCATAAGGCTCGGGGCTGATTGATTACGGACTTGTGATGTCCTTGCGTCTCCTTTCCTTAAGTCAGATTTACAAAGTCACGGAAGAGGCAATTTGTAAAGAAATATAATGTAAGGCAGTTGCTTCCGCTGTGCTACATTCTAATTTAAGCTGGGAGACGTCCCATGGGTGAAGCATGAGTGTTCCTGTGCTTCCACCAATGGATTTGACGCAAGTCCAAATTTACAAACCATTGTAAACCTGGGACCTCATTTATGAAAAGTGACGTATCGCTGCGTGAAAATAGCGATGCATCACTTTTAACTGCACCCTCCTTCCGACACCAATGAGGCGTCATATTTAAAGTATGACGCGTCATGGCGCAAGGGGTTACAGATACGTCAGTATTTCTGACGTATCTGTAAGCGCAAAAGTGACGCATTGCTGGAGTGCGACACAAAAGTGACGCAACTCCAGCAATGCGTCCTTTCACATGGGGCAAGCCCCATGTGAAAGCGCCTGCATCAGTCTTACGCCTGCTGTGAGGCAGGCGCAAGTTTTGACGCAACAGCGTCCTAAAAGTGACGCAGTGAAATCTAATAGATTTCACTGCGTCACTTCTACGACCCTTCCTTGCGTCAATACGCCCCCCTTGCATACATTATACCTGGCACAGGTATAATGTGACGCAGGGATTTACAAAGTGACGCATCTACCTAGATGCGTCACTTTGTAAATATGGTGCAACAAGGCACATTTTTTACGTTGCTGGTGCGTCACAAAAAGTGACGCACCGGCGGCGTAAAAGTGACGCACAGCCTCATAAATGAGGCCCCTGGGATTGAGTCAAATCGCCAAATCAGTGCACCTCTCGGAGTCTGTAGTAAAGAGAAGAAAATAATCTTTTTCTCTTCTTTATTTCCTCCTATGCATGGGTCACTCTGTAGCACACAAAGAAAGAGGAAAAAGCCTCTTTATCCTGTCGCGACGCGGTGCAAGGGTGCCGAGCTCTGACGCTATGCAGGGCAAGGAAAGAGCAGAAAGGCTCCATATCTTTGTAAATTTTGAGCATTTCTGCCCACTCCCTTTTACGCAACACAGCACAGCACGCTCCCTTTCTGAATTTTATGATATAATAGTGTGTCCCTTAATATTTGATTGCCAATAGACAAGTGGCCCTGATTACGTCTTAGCCAGGCGCTCTTTGTGGCACCAGAGAAAAAAATATCCCGAGTTCGTTATGTATCAGGTCTTATAAATATCACCTATTACAAGTTTCTGGGGAGTAACATGCATTTTGGCTCTTATTAAACCAAAATCTGCATGGTACGCTAAACAATGTTTTCCATGTTGAATTCTGGCAGGTTTGACCTGCCAGAATGAACAGAGGGTGAGATATTCAACGCACTCAGGCTCACATTTAATAACATTTTGAGCCATGGATGTACCTCTTTTTTTGGTGCAGCCACGATGGAAAATGTTATGTGTGATTTACAAAGCTGCGTAAATCCGATTTGCGTGGCTATGCATGGGATTTTTCCCAAAAGTAACACAAGGAAGCATGTAGCGCTGCCTTGTGTTATTATGCGTCAGAGTGGGGTTGCAGCATGGCGCAAGGGTGCCTGCTTTGGCATTTGGAGTCCTTTCATGGAACGCAGCTTAGCAACTTCCCTCGCCGCCCAGCATTGTGTAAAATGTTAGTAAATATCCCTCTCGGTAAGTACTGGATGCAGTAAATACAGGGCTTTACAAGGTGATGCATCTGCTTAGATGCATCACTTTGTAAAGAGGGTGCAACATGGCATATTTTTTACGCTGCCGGTGCGTAACAAATGGTGACGCAACGGCAGCACAAAAGTGTCGCAAGGCCTCATAAATAAGGCCCTTTATGCGCAGGAAGGTATTCTTCCTGCACATAAACAATCTTTAAATGGGGTTTTGTAATTTCTATATATGCTGCTTAATGCAGCACACGTAGAATGAGCAAAACTATTTTGTCCTAAAAATGATTGTTTATGTGCAGGAAGGGATACATTCCTGCAAATCAACATTCAACTGCATTTTGCTGTTTCCATGTGTGCTGTACAACGCAGCACGCATGGAAACAGCAAAAACTAGGAGAAATTAAACATTTCT
This sequence comes from Lissotriton vulgaris, assembly GCF_964263255.1. Classification (NCBI taxonomy): domain Eukaryota; kingdom Metazoa; phylum Chordata; class Amphibia; order Caudata; family Salamandridae; genus Lissotriton; species Lissotriton vulgaris. The sequence goes on from NC_141686.1 coordinate 257,893,521, forward strand.
CCCTGTAGCGCCTGGGTTAGACCATGTTTTCCCTGGTCTTAATTTTAGCACTGCCTCATATTAACGCCAGCCTTGTAAATATGGGGCAGCATTAAAATCAATGGGTGTTGCTGTGGAACGCCCACCGTAATACCCATTGACCTCCCCTTTCCTGCCAAGTATGGCGTGAAAGGGTGCCTTATTTACAAGGCTACGTTAAGCCACTTTAAGTGACTTAACGCTGCCTTGCAAATAAGGCGAAGTCCTGATGGCCACCACAACGTCATGAAAATTCACATTGTGGTGGTGATAGGGGCTTGTAAATATGTCTCCATGGGAGTTTTTGTGCACATATTCATACGTAGAGGGGGCGAAAGTCGGAAAGCAAAGGGGCCCTTATCAAGCGCATGGGGCGGAAGTGAAGTGGCATGACACTGCAGTCCATATTGGGCTGCCAAGAAGGACAGACCCGAATATGTCTGTTCCTATGATGAACTAAAGTGATAGTGTGGACTATGAACACCTCGCTAAAACTTTATAGACAAAAAATGAAAAAATCTGATGATCAGTGTGCAGCGCCTAACAGTGTGTACCTTCCACACCGTTTATCAAACAAAAAAGTGTGGGCCAGCATCCAACCTGCCTGCTGGACTCAGGTGCGCATAACTTAAAATGATATACAATCCATCACATTTGAAAATATGACATTCAACACTCTTCTCAAAAGGAACATTTAATCTTATTTTAATCATGGAATTTCAACCATGCAAATCTCCTGTCTTGTAAACAAAACATACATATACTGTACTGTTAATACAATAACAAATGGAATTAACAATTCTACAATAAGATTATTACATCAAAACATAACTAAAAAGGAGACAACGTAAGCCCAATGCATTTCGGGACTATTGTCCCTTCTTCAGGGGAATCGCTGTAAAACAAAAAGGTTAACGTTGCATTACTAAAAAATGCACATGGATGCAGATCAAAAGCCAACCCATTCTTCATTCCACATGTGAAGTGCGTAACCCTTTTCCATATACAGTACCAAAAACACCATGGTGCATATTTACAATAACTGGGGCATCCCTGCATATCAGCAGGGATGCACCAGTTATTGTGCGCCACAGCTCCGCCACCATGGATGCGCTGCATTTACAATGCGGCGCACCATGGGGCAAAAACGGCACAGATGCGTAACGCATCTGTGCCGTAAATGTGGCGCATTGCTGGAGTTGCGTCGCAAGTGTGACACAGCTCCAGCAATGCTCTGAGGGGCCCAATCTGCACAATGCTGCGTCAATCCTTACGCCTGCTTCATTTGGGGCGTGGCCGCGGCGGCGATCGGAATGGCCGCCTTTCCGTGAAGCTCCTCTTTGCGGATCCGAGCACTGATGTCGCCCCGACCATCTGGGTGACTTGAGAGAGCGCGGGAGCGGCCTGTGGAGTGTGCACGGCGGAGGAGAAGCGGGGCCTTCGGACCTCGGCGCCATCTTCTCTAACTGCGCCGGATCGCTGGTGAGTGCCCTGCGGTGCCTGGTTGCTGGGCCTTCGCCCTTTCGAACGTCTCCTGCGGGGTTTCTCGCGCGCTGCCCATCCGCTGCGGGCTCCAGGGTGGGGGCTGCTGGTTCCCGGTGCGACCTCATCCCATTGGCCTGGGGGGGTGGCGGGACCGGGGCCTCGATTTGCGGGCCTAGGCTGGGTGCTGGGCGGCGGGCGGGGACTCTCGCTGGGGGACGACGGGGGTGGGGGAGTGCGGCGGCTGGGTGGCCGGGGGGCGCTGCTAACTGGTATTCAGCGGCCCCGCCTCAGACGCACTCGAGGAGATCTTCGAATCCCTCCATTCCTCCTGCTCTAGCGACGGGAGAGGACTGCTCCCCGCTCCGCTGAACACAGTGGGTGCACTTCGTACTTGGTACGCTTCAACTCGGAATTGGGCCCCTGCTTCGACCCGACGCCATAACTCTGTGCGCGAGAGGTTGACCTGGTTCTCATTCACCTCGACTGTGCGCAATTTACAGTCCGACGCTGAGGCCTACCTGTTTGTGGAACTGTCTGTAGCTTGGTGTTACTCTGCCGCTCTCCCCCATTAATGAGTTGCCCGCACCGTCGCTTCCAACTCAATTTCGCCCTCGGGGCTACCGTGGAGATGGGGAAGAAAGACCCTAACCAGAGGAAGCTTAGCTTCGATAAGACCCCCCTTCTCGCTACGGACCCTCCACCTGGTTCGGCAGCCGGAGCTTCCAACTCGACGGACTTGGGTGACTGGCGGCTATGGTCGCCACCATGATGGGCGAAATGCGCGCCGGCTTCAAGTCGCTTGACACCCGCTTCGACAGCCTAGAGCAAAAACTAGCGGACATGGGCTCCAAGGTGCAGGCCCATGACAGAAGGCTCGATGTGGCCGAATCAAGGATATCGGACATAGAAGATGGCGCCTCGAAGTCGCTTAAGAGACTGGAGCGGGTTGAGAAAATACTTAAAGACGTGCCCATCAAAAACAAAGACTTGGAGGCGCTTAGTCGGCGAAATAACATTCGCATTCTTGGCGTGGCGGAGACAACGGCCACGGGCCGGTTCGACACATTTGTCGAAACTCTTCTCATCGAACTATTTGGCAGAGACACCTTCACTGCTGGCTTCGTTGTTGAGCGTGCACACAGGTCTCTGGGGCCTAAACCTCGCCCTGGCCAACTACCACGACCCATTATCACCAGAATCATTAACTTTCGTGACCGCGACGCAGTGTTACGTGTGGCACGTGAGACTGGGGAAATACAGTGGCAGGGCAGCAAGCTGTCCTTTTTCCCCAATTTCACACTGATGGTCCAGGAGGCACGTCGCAAGTATAATGGAGTCAAATCCACCCTCCGGAACTTAGGACTGAAATACGGTATGTTGTACCCAGCTAGGTTGAAGGTGGATGTGAACGGCAGATTCCGCATTTTTGACTCTCCCGCGGAAGCGCAAGATTTCTGCCATGACTACAAGAAGCAGGGCTCATCGGCAGCTTCTGGTTCAGCGCCGAATACTCCGCCTCGTAACGACACACAATCCAGTGCTGACCTTTTTGCTGAAACTCGTCAGGGCTGACCACTAAGCGTTAATTAATTTTTGCACCCTTCTCGTACCACTGTCTATTGGATGTAGTTCCTCCAACGTTAATTGACTGGTCTCCGGTTCGGAAACCGCTTGTTGGGTTGCCCGCTTGGAGTGGCGTTGCTACCCCCGATGGCGCAGGCCTTGTGGTTTGATTTTTATGGGGCATTAACACATTTTCTTTTGCAGCAATATTGTTTCTTTGAAATGTCACTACTTTTTGTAACTTGCACTGTTGTTCAGCAATTGTTTGGGGATTGCCTCTCGGGGGATTCTGGGAGGCTGGGTGGTGGGTGGAGGTTGGGATATGTTTTGTTTCAATGGTCATACATGTTGGTGAGTAGATGCGAGTATCATTGGAGTAGACTGTCATATGCACACTTGCTGAAGACTATCTTTACTGTGGAGTTATGGCCAGGATAGGTTTACAGTCTGGTCCTTCCAGACTGACTTTGATGTCTTGGAACGTTCGGGGTTTAAACACCACAAGGAAAAGCAAGCAGGTGCTGGCTTATGCGGCGCGACATGGGGTGGATATCCTCTTTCTGCAAGAGACTCATTTGGTGCAACCGGACACGGCCTCAGTGGCTAGGGGCTGGGGGTCACATAGAGTGTTTTCCTGTTATAGTAGATACGCTAGGGGTGTAGCAATTATTGTGCATAAACGTGTCCCATTTGTAATGACTGGCAGCAAAACTGATGAGGAGGGCAGATATGTGCTCATAAAGAGAGTGCTGTTTGGATATAAGATCACAATGGTTGGAGTCTATGGGCCCAATCACATCACTCTGGCTTCCACAATACTAGCACTCGAATTGATTATTGGCTCCTCTCCCCGGGAATTGCGGACTGGGTGGATGGCCTTGCCACGTTGCCTCGCACCCTGTCCGACCACTCTCCCATTGTTTTGACATTAGCGGTCCCAATTGGGGGGGTACAAAAGGCAGTGGCGATTTCCTGGTAGGGCTCTGCTGGACCCGACCTTTAAAGAGGACATCCGCGCTGCCATTGATGACTACTTCGACATAAACACAGGCTCTGTTACCTCCTGGGCCACGTTATGGGAAGGTTTCAAGGCCACAATACGTGGGGTTTGCATCACCAAACAAGTAGGGTCCCTGCGTGAGATTCGCTCCACCTTGTCTCGCATTGAAACAGATATCACTACGATAGAGAAGGAGATCCTTCAGGATCTCTCGGCGGATCGTGAGGCTAAATGCCTTGGGCTACTTTTAGAGTTTCGGGACACTGCAGATAGGGAAGTGAAGTTCATGGGTAAACACTACACTGCGCGGCAGTACGGTGAAGGTGACAGGCCGGGCAAACTATTAGCGAAAATGCTTCGTCCGCCACACCAAGCAGCTTACATTACTGAGTGATTGACGCACAGGGTACACGAAAACATTCCACTCCAGATGTATCCAACACCTTTTTGTCATACTACAAAACCCTTTACACTTCAACACTCACGGGGGAACGCCGCAACCCGGGACCGTACTTGAATTAAATAGCCATGGTGTACCTAGAGAAAAACATGCAGGAGTTTTTGGCCATGCCCATTGAACCAGATTTTATAATTGAGGCTATCGACTCAATGTGGAGCTCCTCTGCTCCCGGCCTTGATGGTTACTCAGCTGACTTTTACAAGGAATACAAGGATGAACTTGTCCCTAGGCTTATCGAGGTATACGCGGAGGCACTTGAAGCGGGTGTCCTTCCACCTACGCTCCGGGAAGCGGTTATTGTTTTATTACCCAAGCAAGGCCGTGACCCCTCTTTGTGCAGTTCCTACAGACCCCTATCCCTCTTGAATTTGGATGACAAAATTTTGGCCAAGGTCCTTGCAATTCGTTTAGCGCTGCTCGTGGAAACTATAATTTCACCGGCTCAGTCCGGATTTGTCCCACATAGATCCACTTCCCTCAATCTCCGGACACTGTTTTCTGTTTTACACAGAATAGAGCCCTCCACACCGGCTGCACCGGTGTTCCTGGATGCAGAGAAAGCGTTCGACACCCTGGCGTGCCCCTTTTTTTTGTCAATTATGAGAAGAATGGGGATGCCTGCTATGTTCGTGGCGATGGTGGAGTTACTGTACTCGGCTCCCACCGCCCGAATACGGTTGAACGGCACCATTACTGAAGGCTTTACACTTTCACGAGGCACCCGCCAGGGGTGTCCACTGTCCCCGCTCCTGTTCATCATTGCGATGGATCCCCTGGTGCGACATTTTCAAGAGAAACATCTCCACCGGGGACTCCAGTTTCGCACCGGGCCACTATTGGTCTCGCTGTATGCCGATGACACGGTTTTGTATGTTCGGACTTCTCAGTCTAACTTGGAGCCACTGTTCACGGAGATCTCCCGCTTTGGCGAATATTCGGGCCTTAAGATAAATTGGCACAAGTCAGTCATTTTCCCGCTCACCCCCTCCACCGAGCAGTGGATTTGCTCGTTCCCTCTGGAATGGAGCACTAACTCAGTGAAATATTTGGGTATCCACATCCACCTTGACACAGTGTCCATTGTCCAGTTGAATTACGCCCGCACACTTGACTTTTTGGAAGACCACACGGATCGCTGGATTCGCCTCCCACTGTCTATGGCTGGTCGGATTGCCATAGTCAAGATGATTGTCCTCCCCCGGTTCTTGTATTTATTTAACAGTATTCCGATCCCCCTCACAAAATAATTTTTTTACACAACTTCGCTCCTCCCTTCTGCGTTTGATATGGAGCTGTAAAAACCCACGAGTGGCCTGGCGCACGTTGACACTCCCTTACGAACGTGGTGGATTCGGAGTACGAGCCTTTTTTCTTTATTACCTTGTGGCACAGAGCTCCTACGCATACCCTTGGTTTCACCCAGATGCCAGGATTCCTTATCTGAGACCTGAGGCTGACTTGGCACTCCCAGTGGCCCTCTCTTCCATCCTCCCTAGGGGACTCCCCCGAGACCCGCAAGACATTCAGCCTTTGTCCACTACATGTTGGGCTTGGGGTAAACTACGACGCCTCTTACACCTTGAGAAACTGTAATCGCCTGCAATGCCGTTGCCCAACCCTCACTGGCTCCCCATTACAGGCGAATCGGTTGTACAGCGCACGCTGTCCAAATATCAATTACACACGGTCAGGGACCTATTCCCGGACGGCCATGCCTTTTCCCTTACGGAAGATCACCGCTTCACGGACAGGACGTTCATGGACTCATTCACGCTGACTAGACTTCGCTCAATGCTCAGGGCTGAATCCCCCACATTTCCGCTCCCTCCTGATGACACCCCAGCGCTCACTTTCATAATATAGAACCAGACGGGGACACATATCATATCTAAGTTGTATAAGCTATGCCTTGCCTCAGTTCCTTCCTCTGACACAAAGGTACCCGCAGATTGGGAGGGCGACCTGGGTATCCAGATTACAGATGATCAGTGGGCGGCGTGTTGAGCTACCACAAGAGAGGTGTCCATTAACACCAGACATAAGGAGGACATACCACACTCCCGCACTTGCTCACAAAATTGACCCTAGCAGGCCGCACAATTGCCCTAAATGCAAAGCCCCACAGGCGGATTTTGCCCATCTTTCCTGAACTTGCCCGTTACTACATACCTACTGGCTGCAGATACACCGGGTTCTGGGGGACATACTAGGCATGGACCTGCAACCCACCCCTGAAATTGCGCTGCTTGGTTATGTTTCAGAAAGGGGGGTGGTGATGAACAGAGTGTCTGAATTAAGCAGACCACTCTTACCCAGTCCAAAGATCAGGGCTTGATCCATCACCGTTTTTTAGCTCACTGCACCATCCCAGCTCAGAACCTGGCTACATGCAAATTAGTCTGTTCCTGTCCCAGTGCTTGGTTATGTTGTCAACTTCCCACGCCCTCTTCGTAAACTGGCATCTATTGGCTTCCTTTTTAGCTAAACGAGAAGTGGCGCTTCTCTGGTGTGCTAGGCGCGCTCCTACAGTCCGCGCTTGGCTCCGTAGTATGGCCTACTGTAATGTTAACAGCGCTGAATACTCAGATATGATGCCAATTGCTTCCAGACCGATTGACATATGGGGGCCATACCGGAAATACACAGAGTAGCTCGCTCAGGAGACTCAATCCCAATCGATTAACTCCTTTGTTCCTGCTGGGGTGGGATAGGAAAGGCCGCATTGCCACATAGGGACTATCTCCACCGCTATCTTTCATTCGGTTCATACATGACTAACATTGCTAAGTTTCAGAGCTAGCCGCTCTGGTGACTTGCTGAGCGGCTTCTGGGGCTGCCTGGGTGTTGCCTTTTTCATTGTGGGACTCCGATGTCACCGGTGTGGTGTTTGATATGGGATTGGTCTATACCTGAATGTCTTGATGTTCCATTTCTAATGTGCCATACTGAGAGAGGAACTGCTTCTTGTGCTGATTGATCTGCTCGGCTGTGCTTGCAATATCGCCGACTTGAATTATTCTTTGTACATTGTTGACCACTTTTTCTTCAGTTATTGTATGATTTTCCTTTTTCTTTCTTGTTTCCTTGTTTTAAGAAAATGTCTGCAATGTGAATACGTGTAGAAAAATTGAATGCAAAAAGTGAGACCAACAAAAACCAGAAAAAAAGGAAAAAAAGAAGAATAAACCAAGCTACCCAATCAGGCTAAGTTCTAAGTTATACAAAGGAACCATACTCACTTGATGTATAGCTTGTTGTAATTTTCAACATAAAGAGTCAAACTGACCCATTGCAATAGCACGTACTGTAAAACAATTCAGAAAATCTTGTGTTGGTTACAAACCAAAATAACTGCATTGAAAAAAGGGAGACCATCCAAGAAGAAAAGGAACGCGTACCTACTGGAGACGAGTCGATGAATATGGAAGGAATTATCAAGATCCTCATTAGACAAAGTTCATAACTGTCATAATCCCCACAACGCTATTTCTCTGTAAAAGTAGCCAAAAATACAAAATCACACAATTAAACACTACCATAGTTCTGTTCATCAAACAGAGAATAAACATAGCTTCCAACACTCAGTATAATCATGATGCCAAACAACCGACAAACTGCGTACCGTTAGTCAAAAACGTCTTTCTCATGAAGCTGCATGCCTACGGCATAAAGAGCAATAATAAGAATCACCCTACTCACAATGGCGACAATGTGAGCCAAAACGCATTATTCAAACCTGAGCTTACTGCAATATCCACCGACCAACAGACTCCACAGGACAACGCATTCAATGCAGAAACGCCTTTATGCCGTAAATAAGGCTATGCAACCCGTCATGTGCCGGAGGATGTGTGTGCATCATAGTCAACACCATGTTGGAGTGGCACTCACATGTAACCTATCCATTTAGAAGTTACACATATGTTTGAAAAAACAAATAATCTTTTCACTAATAATAGTCTCTGATCAAGGTACACTATAAGCAATGATAATCTATATGATGATCCTCATGCATTCATCTGCGAGTAGATCATATGACTAAATGGACGTCCGATGGCAGCCATCTTGTAACGATATGTGGTATTTAACACAGTGGACCAATATGAATCCTTTTGTGCAAATTGTGTCAACCTATTAGAATATTTAACGTCTATGGCGGCAGAAAACTGCCTCTAAAGCTGGGATTGATATTATGTCGTTGAGAATTCAGATAGAAGTCCATGTTCACACCGGAATATGGGCTTCTATGAGATTTCACAAGAACATATTATCAAGCCCATTATTGCTGCGCCATTCCTTGACAATATGCCCCTAAATGTGCTAACTGCAGCCCATTATTATAAAATCTAACTAGCCCCAACATAAATAACCCTGAGCTTATAACTTGAAGCATGCAAAGTTAGTAGTACAGTTATTCATAGAGAAGCATCTAAAAGAACAATATTCTCAGATGCTTTGAAAAAGCAATTTTACATGCTTAACAGCATATAACCAATTCACAAAAATGAACCTTTACAATGAAAACATTAGGTAATGAGAGAGCTGATGATTTTGGGGTCCCCCCTAACCTAGGGGGAGCATCAAGCAGATGCCTTGAACACAACGAGCATAAACAAAAAGCACATTTTGTTGAACTTCAGTGGTGATCCCATCATTTTAGGACCACCCCAAGCACAGTTATTGGCAAAAAAACAATCCCAACCAAAGGCCCTGCAAAGCATTATGGGAAGAGATTAGCAGTGACAGTGGATATTATAGTATCCAATATCAAACTAATTTTACAAAGAGCTGCAGTTCACCTAGGGGCATATTTACAAGCCCCTTGTGCCACTTTTGCGCCGCCATTGCGTCACTTTTGTGACGCAGCGGCAGCGCAAAAGATGCGCCAAGGTGCGGGGTATTTACAACGTGACGCATCTGGGAGATGTGTCACGTTGTAAAGCTCTGCGCCAGAAGGAGGCGTTCCTGCACAGGGGGGGGGGGGGCCTTCCGGCGCAGGAACACCTCCTGAAAGTGGCTGAGTGAAATCTACAAGATTTCACTCAGTCATTTTGGTGCCCATGCTGCGTCAAAACCCTGCGCCTGTTTGAAGCAGGCGTAAGGATTGACACAGCATTGGAATAATAGGGCCCGAGCATTGCTGGAGCTGCTTCATGCTTGCAACACAACTCCAGCAATGCGACACTTTTACGGCACAGATGCGTCCCGCATCTGTGCCGTTTTTGCGCCATGGTGCGCCGCATTGTAAATGCAGCGCAACCATGTTGGCGTAGGCATGGCGCACAATAAGTGGCGCATCCCTGCTGATATGCAGGGATGCGCCACTTATTGTAAATATGCCCCCTAGTTGTTACTAGATGTCCCTCAGGAGTCAAATGCAAAGCATCGAAATTATTCTTACATCAAGCTGCAGTTCCATTGGTCGTCTCTAGATGTCCCTCACGAGTCAAATGCAAAGCATTGAAATTATTCTTACATCAAGCTTCAGTTCCACTGGTCGTCCCTAGATGTCCCTCACGAGTCAATTTCAAAACCATTGAAACCCTTTCATCAAGCATTTGCATTTGACTTGTGAGGGACATCTAGGGACGACCAGTGGAACTGTAGCTTGATGTAAGAATAATTTCAATGCTTTACATTTGACTCGTGAGGGCATCTAGGGATGACCAGTGGAACTGCAGCTTGATGTAAGAATAATTTCAATGCTTTGCATTTGACTCGTGAGGGACATCTAGGGACGACCAGTGGAATTGCAGCTTGATGTAAGAATAATTTCAATGCTTTGCATTTGACTAGTGAGGGACATCTAGTAACAACTAGGTGCTTATTTTTTGCCTTTCCTGATGTCCATCTGCCGATGCTGAGAGGGAGGGGGGAGCCGACCCGTCGAGGAAACCCGGCTGTGAGCCAGGTAGGGCCACTTCTGCGCGTCGGACCGAGGGATTTACCGTGAGTCCACTCGGGGCTAGCGTCCGTCCAAGGGCCCCTAAGGAGGGTGCAGGGAGCTGCACACAACAAGAATCCACTGAGGCCCGTCGGGTACTCTGGCCACAGCTTTGGTCTAAAGTTGACCAGGATCACCGGCCACAAGGGATTCGAGGCGTCGCCCCTTGTCCTTGACCCCTGTGAGGTGCCCCCACCCCCGAGAGGAACAAGCACGGGCAGCAGACAAGCCCACTTTGGACCCCCTGCACTGGCAAAGGAGGCTGCCGGGACATCTAAAACCCCCCCTGCAGTACCCCTTTTGGTCCCTAGAGGGCAGGGCCAGAGCCGTGAACCATCAAGGTTCAGCTCCTGGGCAAGACGGCCTTCCATGGGAGTTTTACAAAGCTTTCTGGGGGCTTATTGCAAAGGATTTTTGGAGTCTGTTGAAAGAATGCTTGAAAACAAAATGTTTTATCCCCCTCCTTTCCACAGGGCATCATCAAACTGCTGGAGAAAAAGGGGGACAAGCTGGACATCAACAATTGGAGGCCAATCACCCTCTTGAATGTGGACAGTAAGATCCTAAGTAAAGTCCTGGCAGGAAGATGCAGGAAGGTGCTGGCCTCCATCGTGCACCCAGACCAAACATGTGCGGTCCCAGGAAGGAAAATCTGGGACAGCTTGACCATCATTAGAGACACCTTGTGGTTAGCGAAAGACAGGGGGAATCCACTAGCTATATTGGCCCTTGATTTCAAGAAAGCCTTTGACTCCCTAAGTCATGAATACCTTTTCAAAGTTCTCAGGAAAATGGGATTCCCAGAAGGTTTCATCAAAACTATTGGCTTAATATACACTGGATGTGAAAGCCAGGTCCTTATAAATGGTACACTATCTGAGGGGTTCCACATTGAATCAGGGGTCAGACAGGGATGCCCCTTATCACCGACACATTTTTGTATGTGCAATTGAACCTCTCCTATGTGCCATCAGGAAGGACAAGTGCATAACTGGCCCTCTGGTACCGGGCAGCCAAGGCAAACAGGTCAAATGTGTAGCATACATGGACGATGTCACCATTGCTTGCACTGACGCTAGATCCGTGAAAAGAACTTTCCTTATAACCCAACTCTTTTTCCTAGCAGCTGGGCTACAGGTGAATGTGGAGAAAACGCACTGCATGACGGTGGGACAATGGGACAAACTGTCTCAGCTCCCAGTGAAACCTTCCAAAGACCCAGTGAAAATACTGGGGATTCTTTTTTCACAGGACATGAAGGGAGAAATAAACTGGGAGAAGATCCAGACAAAGCTCAAGCAGAAAATGTCGCTCTGGACGACAAGAAAACTTTCCCTGGAAGGGAAAGTCTTGGTGCTGAAAGAAATATGTCTACCAATCTTGATGTTTATTGCCATGATTTTCCCTCCATCATACAGGTGGACAAAAGTGATACAAAGACTTTTTGCAAACATTCTTGGGGGTCAAGCATAGAAAAACTAAAAAGAGACACAGTTTTCAAACTACCCACAAAAGGAGGGAAAGACCTGCCAAACCTCCATGACTTCCTGATGTCACATTTTGTTAAAAACGTACTGGGGAATGCAAAGAAAGACTCAAATGTGGCTGCCTACACACTGTTTGCTACAAGCTTCATCTTATCAAGAGAGGGCATATGTAAACTAGGCAATACAAAGCCTTTTTTACTAGAACCACCCCCTGCGTACAAAGGCATCAAACCTTTTTTCAAGAGGCTGGAAGAGAGACAAATTCAAGCGAAGGACATCACACCCCAGATGGCCTTAAGCAAAGAACTGAAAGAAACGGACTCAGTGACAATGGTAAACAACTTATCAGAGAAGCAATCAGGGAAGGTTTGGGAGATGGTGAACCACAAAGACTTGACAAACTCCCAGAAAGACCTGGCATGTATGATGGTATCCAAATGCCTACCAGTGAAGTAATTCCAACATGCAAGGAAACTGGCAAAAACAGCAAGATGCCCAACACCAGGCTGTGCAGCAGATGAATCCCTGATGCACTTCATTTGGAACTGCGGCGGAGCACAAAGCATGTGGAAGGCAATGGGACAGCTCATTAAAGAATTAACAGGACAGGCATCCCTGTCCTATGAACTGGTCCTCTATGGTTTGGGCATGAATTGCAATGCAAATAAAGAAAGGACGCTATGGAGAATAATAAACTGCGTGAAAGAGGCGATGTGGGAAAATAGGAACCTTTCCTTGTCCAAACACCAAGCAATCACGGAAAAAGAATGCCAAAAACTTGTTTTCAATAAAATGTTCTCCTACATGTGCATAGACACCCATAGATTTGGACAAGAGTGGGCAAAGGAAACCTGGAAAATCAGGAGTTGGTCTGGGTGGGTAAAATGAGAAATCTTGATGGAAAACCACCAAAGATAGCCTACGTGCCCTTCTTTGAGAATGGTTAAATGTACAGCACCCAAATATAAGGGACTGCTTAAAATGTAAACCTGACAAATAATTTTAAATAAAGTATATTTTTTCCCCCCCAAAAAAATATAAAGATAGAAAACCTTAATTTATCATATCTGGTCATGTACAGCAAGCTTTTTGCAATTATTTTGCAGTTTTTGCACAGTACAGACAAGTACACACTGTCTTCAGCTACGATGTACTAGACCCTTTCATGAAGCTTTTGCATTTGACTCATGAGGGACATCTAAAAACGACCTGGAAGAATAATTTCCATGCATTTGCATTTGACTTGTGAGAGACATCTAATAAGGACTAGTTGAACTGCAGCTCTTTGTAGAATTATTTTGATATTGGACACTATAATATTTACAGCCCACTGCTAATCTTGTCCCATAATGTTTTGCAGGGCCTGTGGTTGGGAATGCTTTTCTGCCAATAGCTGTACTCTGCCTAGGTTAGGGAGGATCCCAAAATCATCACCTCTCTCACTGCTTGCTAAATTTTCAGATTCATTTTGTGAAAGTACTATATTCTTGTTAGTATATAAAGACCTATATAAAGACCTGATTTCTGAAAGGCTGGGCCTGCGAATCACTGGCTTGACTGCAAATCACTGGCTTGACTGCGAATCACTGGCTTGACTGGAGATAGGCTGGGTCTATATGGGTACAGGTTTTGGCAGACAGCATTTGTTCTGCCTTGCCTGAGGGACTGGGCTTTTGCTCCCTGGCTTGACCTGGGTGCTTCTGGGTAGGGTGGACAGGCAGGGTATCATTTCTTTCTGTGTTTAGCATTGCGGACGGAGCTACTGAATGTGTCTGGGGCTGGGCCCAGGCTGCACCCCCCCAAGGCTGACTGGCATCTAGGTGACTGCCCACGGAAGGATCGAGAGCAGTGGAGCAGTCTGCGGTGTTTCCAGCGGTTGCTAAATTGTTGCTGGACATCGGTGACGGAGAGTCTGGGCCCTGTGCCAGAGAGTCTGGCCACCTGCACATTCCACCTGCCAGGCGGACCTGCTTGTGCGTCTTCAGTGTTCCTGTGAAATAGCCTACACCGCTCCCCCCTCCCCTGGCCGCACAGTGCGCGCTGGCCCCCTCTTCACAGAGGGAAAAGGTGGGGGAACCAGGGGGGCATGTCTTCTCTTCCTGACAGAATTCCTGCTTGATACAGTGGCAGGCTTAAACTGGCACCTGCTACTGTTACCACGTGTTTTTCACCGGAGGTGAGCCTACAAGAAATATTGGTCTTAACCCTCTGTTTTTTCATTTCTGCAGTGAGTGCTTCTGAAAGACATTCCACGGGGGGACGGGGCACCTTCATTTTTCATCCCCAATTGGCCCCTGTCTTTTGATTTGCCTACTGTTTGACTGCATATTTGATTACGAGCCTTGGCGGCTGCCAGCTCTTACATTGCTGTTAAACTGTGACTTTGCATTGTGTCTAAACTTGTGTTTCTGATGCCGCTTTTGTTCCATTAATCATCCAGGAGTAGGGTGACCAACTGGCATGGGTGCAAATTCAGGACGGTGAGTGTAAAAATTCAGGACAAAGGGTCAAAATTCAGGACAAAAATTCAGGACAGGAGGTCAAAATTCAGGACAAAACTTCGGGACAAAAGGTAAGTTTTATAGACACATCAGAGGAGGTCACACAATAGTATATAAGTAAGTAAATAGACAACCACTTAAGTACAAGTCAAAATAAGTTTATATTAGGTTGAGACAATCGCGCACTTCACAGTTTTTCAGTATGTCCGCAGCTTGCTACCTTAGACGATTCAAAACTCGCATCTCGCTCCAGCAGATACATTAGTGATCAGACAATGGTGAACCACGCCTGAATATAAGTGAGGCCGCTTTTATTGTAGATTGAAAACTACTGGATATACAATGATCTTTGCAGTGCCAGCCCCCAGTAACTAAACCGCCCCACCCCCTTTCCAGCTTCCAAGGGAAACACCCGATCCCCGATTCGGCCAGCCCGGCCTTGCCACCACCCTCCAATGGTGCCCCCGTCTTCACATATACTGTCTCTCATGTGTATTTAATTTCTTTTATAGTGTTACTCATCCCAAGTACGTATGGCAGGGTTTTGGAGTGCGATACATCGCACACACACACATTATATAGAGACAATGACTCATATAAATGTGAAAGTCAATGTATAGGAAATGTTACTTAAGATAATGGGTGGTACTATGTGTAATTCTTTCATCTATCATTAAGTCTTTCACCATTTATTCTCTCCTTCCATTTGTGTGCACATCTATATCCAAACATATTTAACCATTTGCAAACCTATCCACCATGTATCCTTCCGTCCATCATTTCACTCATCCATTCCTTCATCCACCCTTTCACTCATCCGTCCAGGATTCCTCCATCTACCCTTTCACCCATCCATCCATACACTCATCCATCCATCTATTCACTCATCCATCCATCCATTTGCCCTTCCACCCATTCAGCCATTCTTTCACTTACTCATCCATCCACCCAGTCACTTGTCCTTTCACCCAATCACCCTTTCAGTCATTCATCCTCCTTTTCTCTCTCCATCCCCCTTTCACTTATCCATCCATCCATTCATCCTTCTACCCACCCACCCATCTACGTATCCATTCATGAATCCGTCCATTGACCCTATTACTCATCCATCCTTTCATTCATCCATCCATCCGTTCTCTCATCCATCCACCCTTTCACTTTTTCACTCATCTATCCATCCTTTTGTCTGTCTACCCCCTTTCACTCACTCATCAATCCTTACATCCACTCTTTCACTCATCCATCCATTCACCCTTTCACTTATCAATTAATCCATCCATCCTTTCACTCATCCATCAATCCATCCATCCTTGCACTCCTCCATCCATCCACCCATTCACTCACCTATCTACTCTTTCACTCATCCAGCCATTCTTCCACTCACTGATCCATCCTTCCACCCATACATACATCTATTTACCTTTTCTCTCATCCATCCATCCTTCCACACACTCACTCACTCATCCATCCATCCTTTTTCATTATCTATCCATTCACCCTTTCATTCATATTTTCACTAATCCATCCAGCCATTCACCCTTTCCTTCACTTATTCATTCACCCACCTTTTCACATTATGAGCTGAGCCTTTGTCTGCAGAGTTGCAGACAGAAGACGCCCATCAAGAACTTCACCCTTCCTATAGTTCCCAAAGCAAGGGGTGCAGTGGTTGAGGGTGTACTATGCCTTGCACAAAAGGCAACCTGAATACTTAGAAGTCATGAGTCATGCATTTCTGCAAAGTGCCAGGACGTGAGGTGACTGTGACATGGTGGTGTTTCCAGGGCTTTAAGTGGGGTAACAAAAACTAGGAGATCTCTTCAAAGGGGGTGTTCGATGTAATTAAGAGCGTGGCTTAAAACACCTAGGCTAAAAATCTGTGCTTAGCATAGTGTTCCACCCTATTGGAATCATGCTGTTCCTGTCATTGAATCCAGATAAATAATACAGCAAGTATCATTACACTAACAAGAAGCCCGGACTATTGGCTTTGTCAATGGTTGTTAGTTGCTTAAAATAAAAAAGCAGCAACCATGGCTTCGTTGAATATAATATTGATTTTACTTGTTTCACATGCTTCTTTATATTAACTGTATTCTCGCGTTGCAGCATGGGCGTTTTACTTTTTATCTATCTTACAGAATACCCCGCTGTACACTGAATAGAACACAAAAAAGGGGACCCAGTATTCTTCACAATTTATGCCATTTCTTTGAAGCAATGAGCAAAATGAGAAACAGTCCATACGATCTGGTTACTTATTAAACCATTTTCTAGAAAAGTGTTTTTTTTCTTTAGTTTATATACTTTTAAAGAAATGCGAACATGAAAACTCCTAGTCCATCCAAGAAGACATATATCAAATTATTCATACATTTACAAACACTTACATATATTTACATTTTTCACAACAAAACAAAGCAATATAATTCATCAACCAATGTTTCACAATTAACAGATTCAAAACTTTTTTTGTGAAAGGAAAAATCTATCACAAGCTGGGAACGATATATACAAAAATCAATCAATTTTACCTAAAGTTCCTCAGCATGAAACACAATGCCAGTATTATTGGAAATGCCTAATAATGCAACAGCCATTAATGCGACTGCCGAAGCTTTTCAAGCCCGGGGTGGGGGGGGGGCTCCAGGGGCTTCTTAGTTATGCACACTTGGTCTAATCTGATTGAAGAAGTTTACTCCATCAGGCTTACTCCGGTCTGGTGGTGAGTGGAAAACCCGGACTGGCCCTCAACAGGACTTTCCTATCTATTTTGGCTCGTAATGCTGTACAGAGGCAGGAGGAGGCCATCACAACAGCCCAGACTGCTCATTGTCATTCTGTATGTGGCAATCATCAGCCCCATACAGAATGACAATGGGCGGGTGGGGCTGCTCTTGTGCTCGAGCATGAGTGCAAAGCGGCCCCATCAGAGGGCTGAGGCTTCTCGCAGGGGAGCATTGCTGCTCCCTGCAAGGCAATAATTATGGACAAAAGGCGTCCGTAAAAGGGAACCTCACGGACAACGGAATTTACGGACGGTCGGCCACCCTATCCAGGAGCTTGGCAGCTATAATGACTCTCCTTGCTGGGGGCTCCTCTCCCAGGTCCTGCAGCAGTGAGCATGGCACCATATTCACGCATGCCGGGGAATACTAGAAGTTTTGATTTTGTGCCAAACACGGTGCGTGTGGAAATCAGTGAAGCCCACAGGAAGGAAAAAGATGTGCTCTTTTTGGTTGATATTATAAAAAGGGAATGCAAGATTGTTGAGCGTACTATTGAATGTATACAGGATTTTTCTAGCCGAGGCATTTTTGATGTAACTTTCTCCAGTGACTCTGGGCCATATTATCAAGCAAGGGTAAGACATTATCACCACTTTTATCGGCAGGAAACTGCCGCTAAAGCGGTGATAATGGGCTCGATAACATGCCCTTGTGAATTCCCATAGAAGCCCAGGTTAACACCATAACCTGGGCTTCTATGGGAATTCACAAGGGCATATTATCAAGCCCATTATCGCTGATTTAGCGGCAGTTTCCTGTCGATAAAAGCGGCGATAATGTATCACCTTTTCTTGATAATATGCCCCTCTATTTGTAAGGATTTTTTGGCAGGTGTGGCACATCACAAAGACACCCAGCCTTTTCGTGGCCTCAATGTTACTTCTATGTCTGCCCCAAAGCAGGTGAATCTGGTAGTGCATATGTACAACCCCTATACTGATCACAGACTGATTGAGGTGTTTTTAAATCGTTATTGCAGTAACATTAGGGGTAGGCAAAAAATAAAAAACATCTGTGGGATCTGGAATGGAAAACAAAAGTATATAGTCACGCTTAAGGACGATCCGGCTAGTGTAGGAGGCCTGGCGCACCCTACGACACGCTAAGGAACAGTGCTCTGGCATGATTTGCAGGAATTGTGTGGGCGCGGATCAATCAATCAAAGACATTTATAGAGCGCACTACCTACCCGTGGGGTCTCGAGGCGCTTGGGGGGGGGGGGTGCCGCTACTGCTCGAACAGCCAGGTCTTGAGCTTCTTCCTGAAGGAGAGGTGGTCTTGGGTCAGGCGCAGGTCGGCCGGGAGGGAGTTCCAGGTCTTGGTGGCCAGGTAGGAGAAGGACCTTCCTCCTGCAGTGGCTCTACGGATGCGTGGGACGGCGGCGAGGGCGTGGCTGGCAGATCGGAGGTGGCGTTTGGGAGCGTAGAAGTTGATGCGGTTGTTGAGGTAGCTCGGGCCTTGAGTGTGGAGAGCTTTGTTTGCGTGGGTAAGGAGGCGGAAGGTGATTCTCTTGTTGACCGGGAGCCAGTGCAGGTCTCTTAGGTGTCCGGAGATGTGGCATTGTCGTGGGATGTCGAGGATGAGTCTGGCTGAGGCGTTCTGGATGCGCTGGAGTCTCTTCGGGATCTTGGCGGTGGTTCCAGCGTAGAGTGCGTTGCCGTAGTCCAGTCGGCTGGTGACGAGGGCCTGGGTGACGGTCTTCCTGGTCTCCGTGGGGATCCACTAGAAGATCTTCCGAAGCATGCGCAGGATGTTGAAGCACGACGAGGAGACGGCGTTGACTTGCCTGGTCATGGAGAGGGAGGAGTCCAGGATGAAGCCCAGGTTGCGTGCGTGGTTCGTCGGTTTGGGTGCGGTGCCCAGGGGGGGGGGCCACCAGGAGTCGTTCCAGGCGGATGGCGAGGAGCCCAGGATGAGGACCTCCGTCTTATCTGAGTTCAGTTTCAGGCGGCTCGTCGTCATCCACTCGGCTACCTCTTTCATCCCTTCGTGCAGGTTGGCTCTGGCGGCGGCGGGGTCGTTGGTCAGGGAGAGGATCAGCTGGGTGTCGTCGGCGAAGGAGATTATCTTGAGGTTGTGTTGGCTTGCGATGGCCGCGAGGGGGCTCATGTAGACGTTGAAGAGAGTAGGACTCAGCGAGGATCCTTGAGGGACGCCGCAGATGACTTCGGTGGCCTCTGACTTGTACGGTGGTAGGCGGACTCTCTGTGTTCTTCCGTTGAGGAAGGAGACGATCCAATCCAGTGCCTTCTCCTGGATTCCGACGTTGCGGTGGCAGACCGTGTCGAAAGCTGCGGAGAGGTCTAGGAGGATGAGGGCCGCTGTTTCTCCGTTGTCCAACAGGGCTCGGATGTCGTCAGTGGCGGCGATGAGGGCGGTCTCGGTGCTGTGGTTGGCACGGAATCTGGACTGCGATGGGTCGAGGGATCCATTCGTCTCGAGGAAGGCGACCAGCTGTTTGTTGACGGTCTTCTCGATGACTTTGGCTGGGAACGGGAGTAGAGAGATGGGGCGGTAATTCTTGAGTTCGGTGGGGTCTGCTGTAGGTTTCTTAAGTAGAGCGCTGAGTTCGGCGTGCTTCCAGCTCTCGGGGAAGGTGGCGGTGTCGAATGAGGTGTTGATGATGTCCCGCAGGTGGGGTGCGATGACAGTGTCGGCTTTGTTGAAGACGTGGTGAGGGCAGGGGTCGGTCGGAGATCCGGAG
This sequence comes from Lissotriton vulgaris, assembly GCF_964263255.1. Taxonomy (NCBI): domain Eukaryota; kingdom Metazoa; phylum Chordata; class Amphibia; order Caudata; family Salamandridae; genus Lissotriton; species Lissotriton vulgaris. Next base: position 257,913,472 of record NC_141686.1, read on the forward strand.
TGGACGGAGTTCATCATGTGGACGGTGTCTTCGGTGTTGACCGGGGTCCAGGCGCGGAGGGTGGTGGTGGGTGGCGTTGCTGCGGTCGTGGCGTGCGTTGGTTGAGTGCTGAAGCTGTTGTGTATGTCCACGATCTTGTTGTGGAAGTAGGAGGCGAGGGAGTTGCAGAGGTCTTGCAATGGGGTGATGTCGTTGTTTCCGGCGTTGGGGTTGGAGAGCTCTTTCACGATGTTGAAGAGTTCCTTGCAGTTGTGCGCGTTGTTGTCCAGTCGGTTCTTGAAAGCCGTTTTCTTGGCGGTGCGGATCAGTTGGTGGTGTTTCCGGGTGGCGAGCTTGAGGGTGGTCCTGTTGTCCGGCGTGGGTTCCTTTCTCCAGGCTTTCTCGAGGGCTCGGCAGATCTTCTTGGAGCTCTTGAGTTCGTCAGTGAACCATGGGGCTCTCTTACTGCCGGGTCTGCTGGGCGGGATCCTCAGAGGGGCGAGTTCGTCTGCGCATTTGCTGATCCACTTCGAGAGGTTGTCGGCGGCCTGGCTGGGGTTTGCTGATCTGGCCGGAGGATGCTGGCTCAGGGAAGCGGCGAGGTGGTCGGCTGTGATCTTGTTCCAGCTTCTTCGGGCAACCTGTTGCTGGTGGTGGTGGGTCGTCGTTCTTCTGAAGGTGAAGTGGATGCATCTGTGGTCCGTCCAGTGGAGTTCTGTGGCGTGGCTGAAGGCGATGTCTTTGCTGGATGTGAAGATGGCGTCGAGTGTGTGTCCGGCGAGGTGGGTGGGGGTGGACACCAGCTGCTTGAGTCCAAGGTTGGCGAGGTTGTCGAGCAGGGTGCTGGTGTTGCCGTCGTTGTTGTTCTCCAGGTGGAAGTTGAAGTCCCCCAGGAGGATGTAGTCAGCGGAGGGGAGGGCGTGTGGGCTGACGAAGTCGGCGATGTCCTCGCTGAATTGAGTGCGTGGTCCCGGAGGTCGGTAGATCAGGGTGCCTCTGAGGGTGGTCTTCGGGTCGGTGTGGATCTGGAAATGCAGGTGTTCGGCGGAGGGTGGGGTGTTGTCGGTGCTGGTCGTGATGCGGATGGTGTTCTTGTGGATGATGGCGATGCCTCCTCCCACCTGGTTGGCGTTGCGGTCCCTCCGGGTGATCTTGTAGCCTTCTGGGATGGCGATGGCGATGTCGGGCGCTGAGGAGGCGTTCATCCAGGTCTCCGTGATGAAGGCAACGTCAGGGGCTGTGGCGTCTAGGAGGTTCCAGAGTTCGATGGCGTGTCTGTGGACGGAGCGGGTGTTGAGCAGGATGCACTTGAGGTGGTTGCTGCTGGTGTTCGGCTTGGCGGGTGCTGGTGCGAGGCAGGTCCGGATGCAGGAGAACTTGCAGGTGTTGCAGCTGAACGGTCCGTGGACGCGTCGTGGGGTGGCTCTGCAGCATCCCGGGACTCGGCCGGTGTTGAGTGCGATGAGGGTGGCGGCGGTGTACGTCAGGCGGGTCGGTCGGGGTCCTCGTGGGCCAGGGGTCCTGGCACTGGGCGCGGTCCAGGCGCGGACGGGCGTAGACGGGCTTACCTTTGGCGCGCCTTCGACGCACAATCGGCGCGCCCGCTGCGTGTGACCGCTGCGCGTTCGCACGGTCGCCATATATGGCGAAGTGCGCGGGTGGGCGGAGCAGCTGGGAGGCGGGAGCGGGGAGGGAACAGAAGGAAAAAAGGGGCATGGTCAGCGGTGGTGGCGGGAAGCGGGGAGCGGGGAGGGACGACGGAGGCTGGCAACAGGCAGGAAAGAAACAGGCAATACAGCGGGAAAAAGAACAATTAAAACAAATACAAATCTACTCTGTAAATACACCAGTAATACAATTCTACTCGGTAAATACACCAGGGGCACAGGGAGAGGAGCGCCGATCACGGACCACGCCGCTCGAAGGAGGGGGCGTGGTCACGAGGCGGCAGTCGGGCAGCGAGGCACAAAGGAAGGGGAAGCACACGCAGCAGCTGGTGGCTGTGCGGCGCGGGAGTGTCCCAGGACTAGGACTACTCAAGACTGTGTAGTTCCTAAAAAATGTATCCTATGTGGCGGTACTGATCATTTGTTTAAAACCTGTCCTAAATGGAAGTTTTCCTACGCTTCTACTGCTAGTGTGCAGGGTCCTCCGTCTCTTTCATCTGCCCTGCATGTTGCAACAGCTACTTCTGATGCGGTTCAGGATGTTACTGACTCTGAGATCTTAGGACTTATTGATGGCATATAAATTAGGAGATGCGGGGTGACTCAGGAGACTGCTGAGGGGGACGTGGAGGAGAATGATGAGGCATTTGGGGTGGACCCTTCAGCACCGGACATAGACTTGCAGTCCCTACAGACAGATGATGAGAAGAAGGAGCGTGCTGAAACCCTGCGCCTTAAACAAGAGGCTTTGGATAGGAAGGCAATCAGGTTTGTCCCAGACAGAATCAGTTGTGTTTCCTACTCCAGGTATTGATCAGGTACCCTCAACGTTTGAACTTTCACTTACAGAGGTGCCTGAAACAGTTTTTTCTGTCATTTCTCCCACAGTGCCACCCCCTCATAAACCGCAGCGTAAAGTCAAAATGGTGAAAAAAGTAGCAGAATCCCCTGTTTTGCAAGTGGTCCCACCTGGTGTGATAAAAAATCAACCAAAGTAGACAGATCACAGTGGGTGGACCACTTATACCACGAATAAGCGAAAATCCCGCACCTCCCAACAAGCAGTGGACTCCTCTCCTTCTATCCGCTCTAAGCGTCGCATTTCCTCTCTGGATCGTTTTTCTGGAGGGAGAAGGTTTGACCCCTTGCTCAGCCTCTGATTCAGAGGAGGCATTTCAGGACGTTGCCCAGGTGCTAGAAATTACTGACAGTCCAGTTCTTGACTTGGAGAATACGCAAGATTTGGAGGCCCTGTTTTCGGCATCCACTCTCCAGAGTAATGAGGAAGGATCTAGGTCTGCAATACCACTTATTTGTTTACAGGAATGTGGCTCTCTTATCAACCAAAGTATTTCTCCTTTCAGAAATACTGGACCTATGGGCCCTCAGCATGTTCTGGAGTCGCCAACAAGAATGATGGTATTGTGATTCTTTTTAAAAACAAACATTGGCAAATAATAGGAGAGAAAATCCTGTGGCCAGGGAGAGCTCTTTTGCTGTCACTATTAATGGATGGCCTCCCTTTACAATTATGTGCTGTATATGCTCCGGCCACTAAACCGGAGAGGGAACAGTTGTTTCACATCATCAAACCTTTTCTTGCAGGTGCCACGCCAACCCTCCTAGTGAGAGATTTTTACTACATCTTGCCTGTCAAAGGTAGGCAGGTACACAGGCTGCTTACACACTGGATGTTACTTCTAAACTCTTATTCATGATCTGGATTTCTATGACACTTATAGGAAACACCATCCTCCTTGTATCGGCTTCATTTGGGAGACGAATAATGTTAATGCCTGCTCCCGCCATGATTTTGTTTTTGCATCAAAAAAACCCCGAGAGCCGATAAATGCTGCCTTACACATGTACCTTTCTCAGATCACAATATTATGGCAGTTTGGTTCACAACACCAGGCTGGCCTCAAAGGGGTCCTGGATTTTGGAGATTAAATAATGAACTCCTTAAGGATGAGATCATTTGTGTGAAATATGTTCTACGATATCATGCATGGGCAAAGCAACACAATAGATTTCCAAACAAGTACAAATGGTGGTGTTGGGTGAAACATCAAACCAAACTTTTCTTTCAGGAACAAGGCCGGCTCAAACGCAGAGCTGAATGGGACAATTTTCAGAAACTACTAGGCCTGGGCATAGTTTGCGTAGCAGCACTACACATAGCTTCACGTAGCATAGTTTGAACTTCACGTAGTAGACGTGTAGTCTAGATGATGACACTGTGTACTTGTCTGCACTGTGAAAAAATGCAAAATAATTGCAAATGGCATCCTGCACAGTGCCAGATATGATAAAACAAGTATCTCTAGCTTTGTTTTCTTTTTGTTTTTTGAAAACCTTTATTTTGTGTTATAAAGGCACATGTACAGGAAAAAGATTTTTTTTGACAATATGTTCAGGAGTTATAGATCAAAGTTCAGTAACCCATTCTTTCCAATTAGGCACTTGCCATGTGGCCAAAACCTGTTCATCTCCCAAAAGTTCACGATCTGCAGCCACATAAGTGTTTAATTTGGCAAGGCAACGTGTTCTGCACGTTTTCGGATCAAAAGGCTTATGCAAATAGAACAGAAAGTTCCTTGCTTCCCAAAGGGATTCTTTCCCACAGTTAATAAGTCTCCAGGCTGTCAGATAGAGGGAAGTAGGCAATGTCCAGCCATACGAGATAGTCTCAAAAGTCAGAGTGGAAATGTTCGCAATGTGAAGCAAGAAAGGCGGAAGCAATGCCCAGAAGTCTTGTGTATACTGGCAACCCCAAAGCAAATGAAACACCGTCTCTTCATTGGAACAAGTTGGTCTTGGGCACTTTGCGGAGGGAGCGAGACCTCCACGATGCCGAAATGTCTTTACCGGGAGGCATCCATGGGCACTCATCCAGGCGATGTCCTTGTGGCTGTGACCAAGATCTCTGAGTCCCACCATACGCCAAACCGCATGTGACTGTTTTTTCGAAAGGGACCCTATAAGGACTGGTTTTTCTCTACAAAATAAAACATTTTTCAAGCGTTTAGAGTCTTTACAAATGTTTCTTGTAAGATCACTTAAGTCTATTGTGGGCAGAAATGTCTGTAAGGCCACATAGAAAGGAGGAACAGTTTAAGCCAGTGGCAGCAAATTGGAAGGGGTAAAAATTCCAAAAGTTTGCAACATAGTACCTGTAAAATATCGAGTAAAACAGCTAGCAGTGGTTGAAACATCTTCTTCTGTTCTGGAAATAGTATGACTAAATAATTTAGAATACAAAAAAGTCTTGAGATCTGGAAGACCTTTCCCACCATTTCTCCAATGCTTTCAGGTTTTTTCTCTACTTAATTTTTCCATTTTGGACCCCCATAAAAAGGTAAAAAACACTTTTGCTAATTTCTGCAACACCTGTGGGGAGGGAGGAAAAATCATAGCAATGTAAAGTAATAATGGAAATAATACAGCTTTCATAACTAATACTTTGCCTTCCAATGTGAGTTTATGTGTAGACCACATAGATATTTTGTCATGCAGTATTGCCCAGTTCTTTTGAATATGCCCTTGTGACGCAAAATAAAGGCCCAAAATCTTCGTATGTTCAGTGGTGGTAGTCACAGGCAGATTTGCCAACCAGTCCCAGGGGCCAGCTGTTACACACACACTTTTTTCCATATTGAGTGCAGGACCTGAAACAGGTGAAAATAATGAAGCGTGCAAAAGAGCTCTGCGTGCTGATGCTGCAGTGGTGCATAGGACTGTAACATTGTCCATGTTTGCTACTGCTTTGGCCTGTGAGGCTGAACCACCGGGTACAAATGCCCCCCTAATCACCTTGTCACTTCGCAATTTACACAAGAAAGGTTCCAAAGCGCACACAAACAATGCGGGAGACAAAGGGCAGCCTTATCGTACCCTCTTATGCATTTGATAGGCCTCGGTATGAAAACCATTGATACTCACTTTGCTACTTGCTTGTTTGTATAATATATGTAACATTTGCATGATATTGGGGGGTACCCGCAGATGGGACAACACTGCAAAAAGGAAATCATTTGAAACACTATCAAATGCTTTGCAAAAATTCAAACTCAATATTCCCAAAGGGATGTTTCTGTCCTGATTGTAATGTAGAACATCTCGAATGATCGTAACACTGTCAACAATAGTGCGTCCCCTTATTGCACATGTTTGGTCTTGGTGGATACTTGTACGCAGTACCGAGCGGAACCTCCGTGCTAACACTTTGGATACCAGCTTGTAATCCACGTTAAACAAAGAAATCGGGCGCCAGTTCTGAAGAGATGTTTCATCTCCTTTCTTATAAAGGAGGGTGATGAGTCCTGAGGAAAAATCTGTGGTAAATGGATCATGCTCAAAACTATGCACAATCATGTCCATACAATCTTTACAGAGCACACCCCAAAACCTTTTATAAAACTCCCACGGTAACCCATCCAATCTAGGACTAGAGCCCCTGGGTGCAGCTCCCAAAGCTGCGAGAAAGTCTTCTCCATCAAAAGGTTCCCCCAAAAACTTTATTTGTTCCTCAGTAAGACATTCTGGAAGTGCTTCGCAGTATAACTCTATGTCTCTTTGGAAGGAGGAGTGCTTGGAGAGGCATATAACGCTGAATAGAATGTGTAGGCCACTTGTTTGCATTGTTCTACCCCAGTCACTCTATCACCTTTGTAATTTATAAGCGTAGTGAGTAGTTTATGAGAGGTTGCTGCTTTGCGAAAAAAAAAAGAATGATGTTCAATTTTCATCTTCTTAATAATGTTTCACCCTGGAATGAAAAATTGTAGTTTTGCTTTTCTTTGTCAGCCATGCATTCATTTCTGTCTGAAGTGATCTGAAGTCGTCTTTTACATCTTTCCCTGCGTCACCCAACTGTTGCAATAAAATACGTCTTTTTTGTAACTTAAGAAAATCTTGCCACTCTAACTTGTGCAATACCTGTCCCTGTGTTTGGAAGAAAATCCGTGTTTGGTGTTTAACCCAGCTCCACCATTGATAGGGTGTGGGGAAGGTACTTTTGCAAGCTGCCCATTTACTATACCATTTGGCGTATTTTTTACAAATCTCTTCTTGTTCCAATAATGCACAATTAAGTTTCCATTTGCCTGGACTCGTTTGAGGTCTGGCAGGAACACAGAGCGACGTGGACACCAAGTGATGATCTGAAAAGGAGACAGGAATGACGGTGCCATATTGTGCACACAGTAGCTTAGATGCAAATATATAATCAATACGCGATTTGACTCCTCCATGGTCTGCTACCCATGTAAAACCTGTCCCTGGTGGAGAAAATTTCCTGTGGTTTTCATATAACCCTAGGTCATAAATTAGTCCTTTTAAAAGTTTTGAGGTTGCATCCATAGTGTACTCAGGGTGTACCCCTTGCCTGTCTTTACCATGGGTGATGCAATTAAAGTCTCCAACTAACAGTAATGGTGTTGAACCTGTTAAAAAAGGCTTGATTATTGAAAACAAATTCTCACCTTCTGTTTTTTTGGCTGGAGCATAAACTACACATATCTTTAAAGGGATTCCATCCATATGTACAGACAGCAGAACTGCTCTCCCTGGAGATAGAATTTTCTCTTCCATTATCTGCCAATGCTTATTTTGAAAAAGAATAACAACCCTGTCATTCTTATGCCCCCGCCTGACCATGCAGAGGGTCCTTTTTGCCACAAGGATTGGTAAGAAAAATAGTTGGGTTTAAAACCAAGGTGACATTCTCGTAAGCAAATGACATCAGCTTGGACATTTATACAATAATGAAGGATCATCTGTTGCCGTAATTTCCCACTGATACCTCTAACGTTGCAAGTGGCAATTGTTACTGCCATGAGTATCTATACTAATTCTAGCAGCCCGTCCCGACGTTGTCCGGGTATGAATTGCTGTCGGCCAGTAGTATATTATTTTGTAGGATTTCGTTTTGATAGCATTTCTTATCTGTGACAGGCCTGTGAAACGCTCCGATTCACAGTGCACTGCTGATGCACTTAAGAGTGCGCGTTCAATAGTGTGAACACGAGTTTCCCTGCTTTATTTTTCCTTGAAATATTATATAGCGCGAACTCGACAACATGGCATGAGCACAATTTACATTACAGAAGAACACATTCATTTGTGGTAGGCATGGGGAGACAAAGTGATTTGCCTGGAATCACAGGATGTTCAGCTGATGCCGAGATTCGAACGTAGCTCCCCAGCTCTAAAGTTCGCAATTCTAGAACTTGTGGCGGGAGGTGTGTCTAAAAGTGTATGTCGGTGCTGGCCATTAATGAGAGAGACCTGGGCATTTTTCAAATGGGTGGTGCAAAAATATGAGTATGTTGCTGGAGTTGTGGGCCGCCGTGCCCCCAATGTACTTACCGGGGCAGGGTAAACACCCAATATTCAGCAACTTTCTTTCCGCATCACTCCGCATACTTTCATTACGAAAGTACCGGGGCCCTCATTTATGAGAAGTGACGCATCGATGCGTGAAAGCACGATGCGTCACATGATAGATGCGTCATAATTACTGTATGACGCATCATGTCGCAAGGAGTTACAGATACGTCAGTATTTCTGACGTATCTGTAGGCGCAACAGTGACGCATTGCTGGAGTGTGTCATAAAAGTGACACAACTCCAGCAATGTGTCCTTTCACATGGGGCAATCCCCATGTGAAAGGGCCTGCATCAGTCTTACGCCTGCTGTGAGGCTGGCGTAGGATATAGACTCATTTGCGTCATAGAAGTGGTGCAGTGAAATCTCATAGATTTCACTTCGTCACTTCTACGACCCATTCTTGAGTTAAGACGCCCCCCTTGCATACATTATACCTGGCGCAGGTATAATGTGGCGCAGGGGTTTACAAAGTGACGCATCTACCTAGATGCGTCACTTTGTAAATATGGCGCAACAAGGCGCATTGTTTACGCCACTGGTGCGGCACAAAAAGTGACGCACCGGCGGCGTAAAAGTGACACACAGCCTCATAAATGAGGCCCCATGACTCCGCAAAGCTATTATAACGCATGGCATTACATTTTATATGCTTTTACCACGCATACATTTACAACGAAATTCGTTGTAAATGCATGAATGGTAAAAGCATGTTTTTTTTAATGTTTGGATAAGGTAGGGGTATATGTTTTGGGGTACTGAGGTATATGTTTTGGGGTTTTTGGGTATTTTAAGGGTTCAGGTATAGTTTTGGGTTATGGGGTACAGGGGTAGTTTTAGGGTTTAGGGATAGGTATGGATTTTGGAGTACTGGGGTATTTTTAAGGTTCAGGGCTAGGTTTGGGTTTTGGGGTATAGGGGTATCTTTAAGGTTCTGGGGTAGGTTTGGGTTTTGAAGTACAGGGGTATTTTAAGGGTTCAGGGCTAGGTTTTGGGGTACAGGGGTATTTTAGGGTTCAGGGGTAGGTTTGGGTTTTGGGGTACAGGGTTATTTTTAAGGTCCAGGGCTAGGTTTGGGTTTTGGGGTACAGGGGTATTTTTAAGGTTCAGGGGTAGGTTTGGGTTTTGGGGTAGAGGGGTATTTTTAGGGTTCAGGGCTAGGTTTGGGTTATGGGGTAGAGGGGTATTTTAGGGTTCAGGGGTAAGTTTGGGTTTTGGGGTACAGTGGTATTTTTAGGGTTCAGGGCTAGGTTTGGGTTTTGGGGTACAGGGGTATTTTTAGGGATCAGGGGTAGGTTTGGGTTTTGAGGTACATGTGTATTTATAGGGTTCAGGGCTAGGTTTTGTATTTGTATTTATTTTATTTGTAAAACGCTAACATTCATCCTGAAAGGACATCACGGCGCTGAGGAAAAGTTGCAGGTGATTTGACAGCAGCACTAGTTGAGAGTTATTGATCTGACCTGGGGAAGAGGAATGTCTTTAGTTGTTTCCTAAATGAGAGGAAGCAGTCAGTTGTTCTAAGTTTGGGGGGTAACTCATTCCACTTTGTTGCGGCAATGTGAGAGAAGGCCCGTTCTCCCATCCTGAGAGTCCGAGCTCGGGTGATGGATGCTCTTCCTGACGTCATAGATCGTAAGTTTCTGGAGGGTTTATGAAATCTGATCATGTCATGTAGGATGATGGGGCCTGTATCGTGGAGTACTTTGTGTGAAATACACAACAGTTTAAAAATGGCTCGTTGTCGCATTGGAAGCCAATGAAGCTCACGCATGCAGTTTTTGGCTGAGTCGTATTTTCTTTTATTACAGATGGCTTTGGCAGCAGCATTCTGAACCATCTGTAATTTGGAGAAGAGATAGTCTGCCATTCCCACAAACAGTGAGTTACCGTAGTCCAACCTACTCATCAATAGTGATTGGACTAGTGTTTTCCTGCAATCTGTCGGAACCCAAGGGAAGACTCGTCTAAGCATCTTCAGAAGGCCGAAGCCTCTGCCGCAAACTATGGAAACATGGGATTTCATGGATAAGTCCCTATCCAGTGTTATTCCTAGATTTTTGGCTTTTGCCGTAGGGTTGGGAGGCAAGCCCAAGTCGCTCGGCCACCAGCTGTTGTCCCAGACCTGTGTGCCTCTGCCGAACAATAGAATTTCTGATTTGTCAGCATTTAGTCTGAGACAGTGGTCCTGCATCCAAATTGCCAGCTCAGTCAAGCAGTTCGTCAGTCTAGTTTTAGAGTCATCTTTTTCATCAATGGTGACCATCAGCTGGGTGTCATCCGCATATGAGCACATTTCGACACCCCACTTGTTGCCGATGGTTGCCAATGAGGAGACGAACACGTTAAACAGGGTTGGGCTCAACGACGCCCCCTGGGGAACTCCGTATTTTATAGGTCGCGGAGGGGATGTGTAGTCACCCAAGCGAAGTGATTGGGTTAGATCCGCTAGGAACGATTGTAACCATCCTAATGCTTTGTCTTGAATTCCTTTCTCTGCCAGGGTGTTCAATAATTGATCGTGGGGTACGGTATCAAACGCCGCTGATAAATCAAGGAGTATCAGAGCGACTGTTTTACCTTGATCCACCTTGGTTCTAATACTGTCTGTCACCGCTAAGAGTGTAGTTTCGGTGCTATTGTTTGTCCGGAACCCTGTCTGTGAAGCGTCCAGCAAACTGTTGACTTCCAAAAATGCGGAAAGTCGTCTGTTGACTAACTTCTCCAGGACCTTTGGTTTTGGGGTACAGGGGTATTTTTAGGGTTTAGGGATAGGTTTGGGTTTTGGGGTACAGGGTATATTTATAGGGTTAAGATGGGTTAGTGTTTAAGGGTGTTGGGGTATTTCATAGAGTAAGGGTGGGTTATGATTATGGGGTGCAGGGGTATTTAAAGTAGGGGTGGGCGGAATTGGCGCAAACTTAGTACAAAAAATCTGCAATATTTCGTTCCGTCAGATTTCCAATTATTAAAACAGAAACCTCATATATTCAAGGTAAAATAACAAGTATTTCTACATGCTAAAATGCAGATAGTCATTTCACAAAAGTGAAATTAGCTTCCAGAAAGCAGTGAGAGAGGTGATGATTTTGAGATCAAGCCTCTGCAAAGCATTATGGGACGAGACTAGCAGTGGGAAGTGAATATTATAGTATCCAAATAATTCTAAATAGAGCTGCAGTTAACCTCATCATCCCCAGTTGTCCCCGATGAGGCAAATGCAATTGCATTTAAAATATTATACATCAAACTGCAGTTCACCTCGTGGTCCCTAGATGTCCCTGATGAGGCAAATGCAACAGCATTTAAAATATTACACATCAACCTGGAGTTCACCTCGTCGTCCCTAGATGTCCCTGATGAGGCAAATGCAATAGCATTTAAAATATTATACATCAAGCTGCAGATCACCTCACCGTCCCTAGATGTCCCTGATGAGGCAAATGCAATAGTATTTAAAATATTATACATCAAGCTGCAGTTCACCTCGTCCTCCCAAGATGTCCCTGATGAGTAAAATTCAAAAACATTGAAACACTTTCATGAATGCTAAAAATGATGCTAATCTTATCCCATAATGCTTTGCAGGGCATTTTAGTTGTATTTTTGCCCATAACTGTGCTTGGGGTGGTTCTAAGAGAATGGGACCTCCACTGAATTACTATTTAAAGGGAGCAGGAATGTATAGAACCTGGTGAAAAAAAACAACACTGGTGATGGAATGCCCCTAGCGATTGTCACGCCCCCAGCACACACCCACAGCACAATGCAGACACGCCCACAAGGGACTACTTTGCTGGCACGGTTCTTTTACCTTTGAAATGTATATGGTGGGCGTCTGCATAGCCTATGTCTTTCTGCTGCAACTGCCCTTTCCAACGCTGTATTGGGTGTTGTGATTCGTGCTGTGGTTCCTTAGTTTACCCGCCTCAAATGTTTGGGCTCTCTCGTTATTATATTAGTACTAGCAGCCCGTCCCGACATTGTCCGGGTATGAATTGCTGCGGGCCAGTAGTATATTGTTTTGTAGGATTTCGTTTTGATAGCATTTCTTATCTGTGACAGGCCTGTGAACGCTCCGATTCACAGTGCACTGCTGATGCACTTAAGAGTGCGCGTACAGTAGTGTGTGAACTCGAGTTTCACTGCTTTATTTTTCCTTGCAATGTTATATAGCGCGAACTCGACATCATGGCATGAGCACGATTTACATTACAGAAGAACACATTCAATTGTGGTAGGCACGGGGAGACAAAGCGATTTGCCTGGAATCACAGGATATTGAGCTGATGTCGAGATTCGAACGTAGCTCCCCAGCTCTAAAGTTCGCAATTCTAGAACTTGTGGCGGGAGGTGTGTCTAAAAGTGTATGTCGGTGCTGGCCATCAATGAGAGACCTGTGCATTTTTCAAATGGGTTGTGAAAAAATATGAGTATGTTGCTGGAGATGTGGGCCGCCGTGCCACCAATGTACTTACCGGGGGAGGGTAAACACTCATTATTCCGCAACTTTCTTTCCGCATACCATCACTCCGCATACTTTCATTACGAAAGTACCATGACTCCGCAATGCCGTTATAACGCATGGCATTACATTTTATATGCTTTTACCACGCATGCATTTACAACGAAATTCGTTGTAAATGCATGAATGGTAAAAGCATGTTTTTTAAAAATGTTTGGATAAGGCAAGTATGGGTATAGGGGTGTATGTTTTGGGGTACTGAGGTATATGTTTTGGGGTGTTTGGGTATTTTAATGGTTCAGATATAGTTTTGGGTTAAGGGGTACAGGGGTATTTTTAGGGTTCAAGCCTAGGTTTGGGTTTTGGGGTATAGGGGTATTTTTAGGGTTCAGGGGTGTTTGGGTTTTGGGCTACAGGGGTATTTTAAGGGTTCAGGGCTAGGTTTGGGTTTTGGGGTACAGAGGTATTTTTAGGGTTCAGGGCTAGGTTTGGGTTTTGGGATACAGGGGTATTTTAGGGTTCTGGGCTAGGTTTGGGTTTTGAGGTACAGGGGTATTTTTAGGGTTCAGGGGTAGGTTTGGGTTTTGGGGTACAGGGGTATTTTAAGGGTTATGGGCTAGGTTTGGGTTTTGGGGTACAGGGGTATTTTAGGGTTCAGTGGTAGGTTTGGGTGTTGGGGTACAGGTGTCTTTTTAGGGTTCAGGGGTATGTTTGGGTTTTGAGGTACAGGGGTATTTATAGGGTTCAGGGCTAGGTTTTGGTTTTGGGGTACAGGGGTATTTTTAGGGTTTAGGGATAGGTTTGGGTTTTGGGGTACAGGGTATATTTATAGGGTTAAGATGGGTTAGTGTTTAAGGGTGTTGGGGTATTTTATAGAGTAAGGGTGGGTTATGATTATGGGGTGCAGGGGTATATAAAGTAGGGGTGGGCGGAATTGGCGTGAACTTGGTACAATAAATCCACAATATTTCGTTCCGTCAGATTTCCAATTATTAAATCAGAAACCTCATATATTCAAGGTAAAATAACAAGTATTTCTACATGCTAAAATGCATATAGTCATTTCACAAAAGTGAAATTAGCTTCCAGCAAGCAGTGAGAGAGGTGATGATTTTGAGATCAAGCCCCTGCAAACCAATATGGGACGAGATTAGCAGTGGGAAGTGAATATTATAGTATCCAAATAATTCTACAAAGAGCTGCAGTTCACCTCGTTCTCCCCAGTTGTCCCCAAGAGGCAAATGCAATAGCATTTAAAATATTATACATCAAGCTGCAGTTCACCTCATGGTCCCTAGATGTCCCTGATGAGACAAATGCAATAGCATTTAAAATATTACACATCAAGCTGTAGTTCACCTCATGTCCCTAGATGTCCCTGATGATGCAAATGCAATAGCATTTAAAATATTATATATCAAGCTGCAGTTCACCTCGCCGTCCCTAGATGTCCCTGATGAGGCAAATGCAATAGCATTTAAAATATGATACATCAAGCTGCAGTTCACCTCGTCGTCTCAAGATGTCCCTGATGAGTAAAATTCAAAAACATTGAAACCCTTTCATGAATGCTAAAAATTATGCTAAGCTTATCCCATAATGCTTTGCAGGGCCTTTTAGTTGTATTTTTGCCCATAACTGTGCTTGGGGTGGTTCTAAGAGAATGGGACCTCCACTGAATTACTATTTAAAGGGAGCAGGAATGTATAGAACCTGGGAAGAAAAAACAACACTTGTGACGGAATGCCCCCAGCGATTGTCACGCCCCCAGAACACACCCACAGCACAATGCAGACACGCCCACAAGGGACTACTTTGCTGGCACGGTTCTTTTACATTTTAAATGTATATGGTGGGCGTCTGCATAGCCTATGTCCTTCTGCTGCAACTGCCCTTTCCAACGCTGTATTGGGTGTTGTGATTGGTGCTGTGGTTCCCGAGTTTACCTGGCCAAAAGGTGCAAGTTCTCTCTTTATAAGTCAAGTCAAGTCAAGTCATAAAATTTGTATAGCGCACTACATACCCAGAGGGTTTCAAGGCGCTTAGGAAGGGGAGGAGGATTATTTGTCAAATATCCACGTTTTAAGCAGCTTTCTGAACGCTAGGTGATTCTGGGTGAGGCGAAGGTAGGCGGGGAGTGAGTTCCATGTTTTGGCAGCCAGGTATGAAAAGGATCTGCCTCCCATGGTGGTCTTGTTGATGCGAGGTACAGTGGCGAAGGCTTGGCTGGAAGAGCGAAGTTGGCGGGAGGGGGTGTAGAAGGACAGTCGAGAGTTAAGGCAATCTGGTCCGATGTCGTAGAGTGATTTGTGTGCGTGGGTAAGCAGTCGAAAAGTGATCCTCTTATTGACGGGTAACCAGTGGAGGTCTTTAAGGTGACCAGAGATGTGTTCGTTGCGTGGGATGTCTAATATGAGCCTGGCTGAGGCGTTTTGGATTCGTTGTAGTTTCTTCTGGAGTTTAGCGGTGGTACCTGCGTAGAGGGTGTTTCCGTAGTCCAGTCGGCTCGTGACTAGAGCGTGGGTGACTGTTTTCCTTGTTTCGGTGGGGATCCAGCGAAATGTTTTTCTGAGCATGCGAAGAATGTTAAAGCAGGAAGAGGATACGGCGCTGACTTGTCTGTTCATTGAGAGTGAAGAATCCAGGATGACGCCAAGGTTCCGTGCATGGTCTGTCGGGATGGGTGCTTTTCCGAGGGCTTCCGGCCACCAGGAGTCGTCCCATGCAGAGGGGGATGTACCTAAGATGAGCACTTCTGTTTTGTCTGAGTTCAGTTTCAGACGGCTTTGTTTCATCCATTCGGCGACTTCTTTCATTCCTTCGTGTAAGTTAGTTTTGGCGGTGCTGGGGTCCTTGGTGAGAGAAAGGATTAGTTGAGTGTCATCCGCGTAAGAGATGATGTTGAGGTTGTGTTGGCGGGCGATGGCCGCGAGGGGGCTCATGTATACGTTGAAGAGGGTGGGACTGAGTGAGGATCCTTGAGGTACGCCGCAGATGATTTCAGAGGCCTCGGACTTGAATGGTGGGAGGCGGACTCTCTGGGTTCTTCCGGTGAGGAACGAGGTGATCCATTCCAGTGCTTTTCCTTGGATTCCGATGTTTCTGAGGCGTTGTAAAAGGGTGCTGTGGCAGACTGTGTCGAAGGCTGCAGAGAGGTCGAGGAGGATGAGGGCGACTGTGTCTCCATTGTCCAGTAGAGTTCGAATGTCATCAGTTGCTGCGATGAGGGCGGTCTCAGTGCTGTGTTTGGTATATAGATTACAGGTAGTATAGATTACAACAAGCTATACATCAAGTGAGTATGGTTCCTTTGTATAACTTAGAACTTAGCCTGATTGGGTAGCTTGGTTTATTCTTCTTTTTTTTCTGTTTTTTGGGGTTTTTGTTGGTCTCACTTTTTGTATTCTATTTTTCTACACGTATTCACATTGCAGACATTTTCTTAAAACAAGGTGGCAGATTTACAAGCCCCTTGAGACGCTTTTACGCCACCGTTGCGTCACTTTAGTGACACAGAGGCGGCGCAAAAGATGCGCCATGGTGCAGGGTATTTGCAACGTGACGCAAGACAGACTTAAGACAAAATCCTAACTTAAGTCTGCCTTAAGTATGTATTAAGTTTGTCTTAAGACAAACTTAAGACAAAATCCTAACTTCTGTGAATACCAAAAGTAGTAAGTGCATTCTGTGAATGCCAAAAGTAGTAAGTGCATTCTGTGAATACCAAAATAGTAGGATTGAGTCTTAAGTTCATTCTGTGAATCGGGCCCCCAAGTGATGATCTGAAAAGGAGACAGGAATGATGGTGCCATATTGTGCACACAGTAGCTTAAATGCAAATATATAATCAATACGCGATTTGACTCCTCCATGGTCTGCCACCCATGTAAATCCTGTCCCTGGTGGAGAAAATTTCCTGTGGTTTTCATATAGGCCTCGGTCATAAATTAGTGCTTTTAAAAGTTTTGAGGTTGCATCCATAGTGTACTCAGTGTGTACCCCTTGCCTGTCTTTACCATGAGTGATGCAATTAAAGTCTCCAACTAACAGTAATGGTGTTGAACCTGTTAAAAAAGGCTTGATTAGTAATTCTCACGTTCTGTTTTTTTGGCTGGGGCATAAACTACTCATATCTTTAAAGGGATTCCATCCATATGTACAGACAGCAGAACTGCTCTCCCTGGAGATAGAATTTTCTCTTCCATTATCTGCCAATGCTTATTTTGAAAAAGAATAACAACCCCGTCATTCTTATTTCCCCCGCCTGACCATGCAGAGGGTCCTTTTTGCCACAAGGATTGGTAAGAAAAATAGTTGGGTTTAAAACCAAGGTGACATTCTTCTAAGCAAATGACATCAGCTTGGACATTTTTACAATAATGAAGGATCATCTGTTGCCGTAATTTCCCACTGATACATCTAACGTTGCAAGTGGCAATTGTTACTGCCATGAGTATCTATACTAATACTAGCAGCCCGTCCCGACGTTGTCCGGGTATGAATTGCTGCCGGCCAGTAGTATATTGTTTCGTAGGATTTCATTTTGATAGTATTTCTTATCTGTGACAGGCCTGTGAAATGCTCCGATTCACAGTGCACTGCTGATGCACTTAAGAGTGCGCGTTCCGTAGTGTGTGAACACGAGTTTCCCTACTTTATTTTTCCTTGTAATATTATATAGCGCGAACTCGACAACATGGCATGAGCACAATTTACATTACAGAAGAACACATTCATTTGTGGTAGGCACGGGGAGACAAAGCGATTTGCCTGGAATCACAGGATGTTGAGCTCAAGCCGAGATTCGAACGTAGCTCCCCATCTCTAAAGTTCGCAATTCTAGAACTTGTGGTGGGAGGTGTGTCTAAAAGTGTATGTCGGTTTTGGGCATCAATGAGAGAGACCTGTGCATTTTTCCAATTGGTGGTGAAAAAATATGAGTATGTTGCTGGAGATGTGGGCCGCCGTCCCACCAATGTACTTACGGGGGAGGGTAAACACCCATTATTTCGCAAATTTCTTTCCGCATACCATCACTCTGCATACTTTCATTACGAAAGTACCATGACTCCGCAATGCCATTATAACGCATGGCATTACATTTTATATGCTTTTACCACGCATACATTTACAACGAAATTTGTTGTAAATGCATGAATGGTAAAAGCATGTTTTTTAAAAATGTTTGGATAAGGCAAGTATGGGTATAGGGGTATATGTTTTAGGGTACTGAGGTATATGTTTTGGGGTGTTTGGGTATTTTAATGGTTCAGGTATAGTTTTGGGTTATGGGGTACAGGGGTATTTTTAGGGTTCAAGCCTAGGTTTGGGTTTTGGGGTATAGGGGTATTTTTAGGGTTCAGGGGTATTTGGGTTTTGGGCTACAGGGGTATTTTAAGGGTTCAGGGCTAGGTTTGGGTTTTGGGGTACAGAGGTATTTTTAGGGTTCAGGGCTAGGTTTGGGTTTTGGGATACAGGGGTATTTTAGGGTTCTGGGCTAGGTTTGGGTTTTGGGGTACAGGGGTATTTTTAGGGTTCAGGGGTAGGTTTGGGTTTTGGGGTACAGGGGTATTTTAAGGGTTATGGGCTAGGTTTGGGTTTTGGGGGACAGGGGTATTTTAGGGTTCAGGGGTAGGTTTGGGTTTTGGGGTACAGGGGTATTTTTAGGGTTCAGGGGTATGTTTGGGTTTTGAGGTACAGGGGTATTTATAGGGTTCAGGGCTAGGTTTTGGTTTTGGGGTACAGGGGTATTTTTAGGGTTTAGGGATAGGTTTGGGTTTTGGGGTACAGGGTATATTTATAGGATTAAGATGGGTTAGTGTTTAAGGGTGTTGGGGTATTTTATAGAGTAAGGGTGGGTTATGATTATGGGGTGCAGGGGTGTTTAAAGTAGGGGTGGGCGGAATTGGCGCGAACTTGATTCAATAAATCCGCAATATTTCGTTTTGTCAGATTTCCAATTATTAAAACAGAAACCTCATATATTCAAGGTAAAATAACAAGTATTTCTATATGCTAAAATGCATATAGTCATTTCACAAAAGTGAAATTAGCTTCCAGCAAGCAGTGAGAGAGGTGATTATCTTGAGATCAAGCCCCTGCAAACCATTATGGGACGAGATTAGCAGTGGGAAGTGAATATTATAGTAACCAAATAATTCTACAAAGAGCTGCAGTTCACCTCGTTCTCCCCAGTTGTCCCCAAGAGGCAAATGCAATAGCATTTAAAATATTATACATCAAGCTGCAGTTCACCTCATGGTCCCTAGATGTCCCTGATGAGGCAAATGCAATAGCATTTAAAAATATTTCACATCAAGCTGCAGTTCACCTCGTCGTCCCAAGATGTCCCTGATGAGTAAAATTCAAAAAACATTGAAACCCTTTCATGAATGCTAAAAATGATGCTAAGCTTATCCCATAATGCTTTGCAGGGCCTTTTAGTTGTATTTTTGCCCATAACTGTGCTTGGGGTGGTTCTAAGAGAATGGGACCTCCACTGAATTACTATTTAAAGGGAGCAGGAAGGATTAGTTACTTACCTGTAATCCTAGTTCTCTTCCAGGGGTATCCTCATCAAAGTCATAAGCATTAGAATATTCCCGCCCATGCGCTGGACCCCGGAAACAATATATTATATGTGCCCCACATATACATATACATATATATATAAATATATATATATAAAAATAAGCAATTGCAGCCAAATAAAACAGTAGAGCTGGAATATGCTGTGAAGAATTTCCACCATACATGTGTATTAGCATTAGAAACATGATAAACAACACCAATGCTTGTTTAGAAACTGTTTTAATGCTTAGAAAGCAGTAGAAATTCTTATATCACACTGTAAGCATATACAGCTCCCAGGCTGCATTGCAAATACCCAGTCTAAAAAGACTGAAAAGCTAACCCTGTGGCTGCATGTACCAAAACTGACGCTGTACCTTTAAGGCACCTCTGCCCCTAGCTTCCCATCATGCCTCAGGGGTTACAGTTAGGTCAGTTGTTCTTTTCGGAGACTGAAAACAAAACCATGGTAATAACAGGTTAAAACATCTCCTACTTAATAAACAAAGTCCTTTGCCCGGGGAGGCGGGAGGGTTGCTTATGACTTTGATGAGGATACCCCTGGAAGAGAACTAGGATTACAGGTAAGTAACTAATCCTTCTCTTCCAGGGGATCCTCATCAATAGTCATAAGCATTAGAATAGAGTAGCGAGCCTCACCTCATCCCTGCGGGCAAAGGAATCAACAGGTAACATTCATATTCGTAGGCCCAAAAGTAGGCCTTATTCTACCCAAATAGGTTTCTCAAGGAGGCTTGCCCTACTTGAGAATCCGCTCTGGAATCAGACTCTAGGCAATAATGCCTTGTAAAGGTATGGACTGATTTCCATGTCGCAGCCTTGCAAATTTCTGACATGGGAATGTCATGTAAAAATGCTGTTGTGGCTGCCTTCCCTCTAGTGGAATGAGCTTTGGGTGATTGTAACAAATGTTTGCCAGCCAGCTGGTATGCTAGTTTGATACATGAGACAATCCATCTGGAGATGGACCTCTTGGCTGCTGCAAACCCGGTCCTCATTGAACCATAATTGACAAAGAGTTGGTCTGTCTTTCTGGTGCCCTTCGTTCTTTCTAGGTAAAACTTTAGCACCCGTTTAAGATCTAACGAGTGCACCGACCTCTCAGCTGGGGTCGATGGGTTAGGAAAGAACGAAGGAAGGGTAATCGTTTGGTTTATATGAAAATCCGATACCACTTTTGGAAGGAAAGAAGGGTGAGCCCTCATTACCACTCTGTTGTGGTGAAACACAGTGTAAGGTTCCTTGGTGCAGAGTGCTTGAATCTCGCTAACCCTGCGAGCAGAGGTTATTGCCACCAAGAAGGCCGCCTTCCAAGTGAGATGCTGCAAGGAGGCCTTGTGTATAGGTTGAAACGGTGCAGACATCAGCCTGGAGAGAACCAGGTTCAACTCCCAGGGAGGAGAAGGATTTCTCACAGGGGGATAGACCTTCTTCAATCCCTGAAGGAAATCCTTAACCACTGGGACCTGAAAAAATGACGTTTGTGTAGGTGATTTTCTGTACGCTACTATGGCAGATAGGTGAACCCTGATAGAAGCGTATTTCAACCCTGATGTCGCTAAGTAAAGGAGGTAAGGGAGGACTACCTCTTCTTGTCCTTTGGTGGGATCAAAGCCATGGTCCCTACACCAAATGAAAAATCTCTTCCACTTGAACGCATAAGACGCCCTTGTGGAAGGCCTCTTTGCCTCTTTTAAAATATTCATACATTCTGGAGGCAGATTTAAGTGTCCGTATTGCAAGACCTCAGGAGCCATGCAGTCAGGTTCAGTGACGGGAGGTTGGATGCAGGATCCTCCCTTTCATTTTGCTCAACAGGTCTGGTCTGCATGGCAGACGTCTGTGTGGACACAGCGACAGATGTAATAGGTCTGGATACCACCATTGTCGCGGCCAATCCGGAGCAACTAGGATCATGTCCATGCTCGATCTGATGAGCTTGGCCACCACCTTCGGAATCAGTGCCAGAGGAGGAAACGCATAGGCGAACATTCCTGTCCACTCCAGCAGGAGAGCGTTCCCTTGTGTCCCTGGTCGGTGGAACCTGGACGCGAAGGCGTGGCATTTGGCGTTTTCGTCGTCCGCGAATAAATCTATGTCTGGACGGCCCCAGCAACGGAAGAGTTCTTCGACTACTTCGTCGTTTAGCACCCAGTCTGGCTGATCTTCGAAGTGCCTGCTGAGTGCGTCCGCCTTTGTGTTTAGCTCACCTGGAAGGTGTACTGCCACCACCGACAGTCCCCGAGCCAGAAGCCAGTGCCATATTGTCTGGGCCTCCTGAGACAGAGGGCGAGACCGGGTTCCTCCCTGCTTGTTCAGATAGAACATTGTTGTAGTGTTGTCCGTCTGAACCAAGATTCTGTCCGTTGTGATTGCTGGAAGGAACGCTTTGAGCGCCAGATGAACTGCTCGAAGTTCCAGCATGTTGATATGGTATGTCTGAAGGTTGGTCGACCAGCGACCCTGAATCTGAAGATGACCCATGTGAGCACCCCAACCTTCCAGAGATGCGTCCGTTACCACAGACATCGAAGGAAGAGGCTGCTGAAAAGGGACTCCCTGCAAGACATTCCGAGGGCGAGTCCACCACTGTATTGAGGACAGTGCTGCTTGAGATAGGATGATTCGATCCTCCCAATCTCCTGTCGCTTGGTCCCACTGATCTTCCACAGACTCTTGTAGAGGACGCATCCTCAACCTGGCGTTTGGAATTAGGAAGAAGCAGGACGCCATGGAGCCCAGTAGAGACGCTACTTCTCGCACCTTTGGACGAGGAAACTGAAGTAATTTTCTGCATTTCTGCCCCATGGAAGATAGTCTCTCCTGCGAAGGAAACGCTCTTCCTAAATTTGTGTCTAGAACTGCTCCTAGATAGTGGATGGTTTGTGTGGGATGCAGGACTGACTTTTCTGTGTTCACGTGGAGCCCAAGCCTGTGTAGCTGTTGAAGACACAGACGACAGTCTTTGGTGGCTTGATGAGGGGACGGGCTCTTCAGGAGCCAGTCGTCTAGATATGGGTACACAAAAAGACCTTTTTTGTGTAGACATGCCGCTACCACTGCCATGCACTTGGTGAACACCCTTGGTGCGGATTTCAGACCGAACGGAAGTACTTTGTACTGGTAATGCTTGTTCCCTACCAGAAACCTTAAGTACTTCCGATGACCTGGTGTTATAGGAATGTGGAAGTACGCGTCCTGTAAATCCACCGAACACATCCAATCTCCACTTTGTAGATGAGGACATATCTGATGAAGTGCCAGCATGCGAAACTTCTCTTTGACCACCACCTTGTTGAGGGTCCGAAGATCTAAAATCGGTCTGAACTTGTCCTCTTGGTCTCTTTTGGGGACTAGAAAATACCTTGAGTACACTCCTCTCCCCCTTTGGGATGGGGTACCTCTTCGATTGCGTTTTTCTTTAAAAGGACGCTCACCTCCCTTTTGAGGAGGTTTAGATGGTACGAGCGAGTCTTTTTTGGAGGAATCGGTTGTGGTCTCTTCCGGAAACGTAGCGCATATCCATTGCGCAGTATATTCAGCACCCACTGATCTTTTGTGATGCTGACCCACTCTGCCAGGTGTTGCGAAGCACTTCCTCCCACTGGAGTGGGTAACGGCGCCAGAGGAAGCCACTGCTCAGGCCTTGCCTCCTCTAGGCGTGGCAGAGGACTGATGATGTCCGCCTCTGCCTCTGCCCGATTTTCCTCCTCTGTATTGTGTCTTCCCTTGTGGCTTGTTCTGAGACCATTGAGGGGTTTGAACCCTCTGTTGGCCTCCCCGGTTCTTGTTGGTCTTGAAGCGTCGCTTGAACTGCTCTTTCTTCTTTTCCAGACCAACCGCCTTCACCGTGTCCAATTCGGTTTTCATGCGGGTCATTTCCTGATCGGCATGCTCCCCAAAGAGTGAAGATCGTGAGAAGGGCAGATTGAGGATGCGTTGCTGGGCATCTGGTTTGAGACCAGTTAACCGCAACCAAGAAGATCTTCTCGCGCAAACCCCATGTGAGTAGGCATGTCCTGCTAGAAGGGCGTTATCTGCGGATGAACTGATCATTTGGTTTGCCACCAAACAGCCCTCCGTCACTGTTTCCTCAAAGTCCTTCTGGTCCTCCTTGGGCAATTTCTCTTTGAATCGTTCCATGGAGTCCCACAGAGCTCTATCATACCTGCCGAGAAGTGCTGAGGCACTAGAGACTTTCAGGGATGAAGCTGCTGTGCTGCACACTCTGCGTCCCCAAGAATCTTGGGTCTTGCTGTCCTTGTCAGGAGGAACTGAAGAAGAGGGAGCGACTGCGTGATTCTTCCTAGCTGAGGCTACGATAACTGAGTCCGCCGCAGGCTCCCCTTTAACAAAGATTGGATCCGAGTCGGCCGGCCTATACTTTTTTTGGATACGTGCCGGAACCGCCCTGATCGCCGCTGGCGTGAGGAAGACCTCCTTGATTGGGTCCATTATCCCTGGAACCAATGGGAGCAAAGGCCGTGAATATGATTTGTGCCGAAGGGTCTCAAAAATCACCGTAGTGGAAACTTCTGGAACAGCCATTTCTATTTGAAGTTTTTTAGCGCCCCTTTGAAGAACGTCCAGATATGTGTTGACGTCGTCAAGCGGGGAAGCTCTGGAGCGAGGGCTGTCTGCCAGCGTTGGGGAGTAATCCCCTTTAGAAGATCTCGAAGAAGATGAGGAGGAGGATGATGGTGTTCTCCTTCTCCTGTGGTGAGATTTTTCCTTCCTCACTGGCGATCTTCTCGGTCGGTCTTCCCTTCGAGGAGAACGTGATTCTCTCCGATGCTCCCTTCGTGGAGATCTCGACCTCTCAGTTCGTTTCTCCCTTCTCGGTGTTTGAGATCTGGGATGCTCTCTCCGTGGCGATCGGGAGACCCTGGGGGTATGCGACCTTTCCGCTCTCCTCTCCCGAGAGCGTGATCGGTGCCTGATAGGACTCTGTCTGTCTGTCTCTTCTATCAGTCTCTGAAGGGGTAACCTGTGGAGTGGGCTTACATATCTTTGCAGCCTCTCCGTCGCTCCAGAATCCTTCCACCTGCTCAACGGAGCATACCATCTTGGCGAGAGTGTTATCTTTCGCTGGGGCAACGGACTTCTACTCCTGGAAGTGGACCTCGATGAGCTAGAGGCACTTGAGGAGGAATGGTGAGAAGCCGATTGGGTCACCAAAATAGTCGAAGGCACTGAAGGAGATTTTCGTCTCACCGGTGTTGGCGGACGTCTTAAAAGTCTTTCCCTTGACGTTGGACGCCTCTGCGGCGTCGACGGAGTGATAATCTTCGACGTCGAACGCCTCGATGACGACCTGTGTTCTCTCGACGTCGACCTGTGATGTCGAGCCGATGACGGGGTCTTCTCCCTCGACGTCGAACGGCGTCGTCCCGCCTTCGACGGAGGTTTTGACGTCGAACGGCGTTGCCCTGCCGTCGACGGAGGTCTCGACGTCGAGCGGCGTTGCCCTGCCGTCGACGGAGGTCTTGATGTCGAACGGTGTCGCCCTGCCGTCGACGGAGGTCTCGACGTCGACCGACGTTGGTCTGTCGGCGACGGAGATGGCCTTCGACGTCCTGTCGTCGACGAAGCCCTTGACGTCGACCTGGCATGTGGCGACGGCGGAGGATCGGACATCCTCGACGTCGAGCGCCGACACGTCTTCGACGATGATCCCTTCCTCGACGACGATCGTCCGAGGGGGCTCTTGCTCCTCGACGCCGAGCGCCTTCGTGGAAACTTCGGCGGAGGTGTCACACTCTTCGAAGCCTGTCGACGTTGAGACGACGGCGAGTGTATTCTGTCTCTCGACGCCGACCGTCGCCTGGTTGACGGCGGCGGAGTTGACTTACGTCTTGACGCCGATCTTCTCATCGACGGAGATCTCGTGGCTTCTCTCGACGCCGATCGTCGCCTAGTTGACTTTGGAGGGAGTTCTGGGTCTCTTTGAACTCTTCCTCTCTGTAGATCTTCCCCTCATGGATCTTTGGGCCAAACCATAGAGCCTGTTCCTCTCCCTGTCTTTTAAAGTTCTGTCAGACAGGTTTTGACAATGAGAACAGTCCTTTGGATCATGATCTTCTGGCAAGCATAAAATACAGACCTCATGAGAGTCCGTTTTTGCCTTCTTGTGGCCACAAGAAGGGCAATCATCAAATAATGAAGGCATCCTGACAGGAAAACCTCACAAAAATTCGACTGCTAAGCAGTTATTTACTTGACCCTGATGTAAAAAGTCAAAGTAAATAAAAAAATTGTTCTTTTTAAGATTTTCTGACTGAAAAAGGCAGAAAAAATGTGGAGCTGTGTATCCAGGGTCCTTCCTGAAGGAGCCGGAAAGAACAACTGACCTAACTGTAACCCCTGAGGCATGATGGGAAGCTAGGGGCAGAGGTGCCTTAAAGGTACAGCGTCAGTTTTGGTACATGCAGCCACAGGGTTAGCTTTTCAGTCTTTTTAGACTGGGTATTTGCAATGCAGCCTGGGAGCTGTATATGCTTACAGTGTGTTATAAGAATTTCTACTGCTTTCTAAGCATTAAAACAGTTTCTAAACAAGCATTGGTGTTGTTTATCATGTTTCTAATGCTAATACACATGTATGGTGGAAATTCTTCACAGCATATTCCAGCTCTACTGTTTTATTTGGCTGCAATTGCTTATTTTTATATATATATATTTATATATATATGTATATGTATATGTGGGGCACATATAATATATTGTTTCCGGGGTCCCGCGCATGGGCGGGAATATTCTAATGCTTATGACTATTGATGAGGATCCCCTGGAAGAGAATGTATAGAACCTGGGAAGAAAAAACAACACTCGTGATGGAATGCCCCCAGCGATTGTCACGCCCCCAGCACACACCCACAGCACAATGCAGACACGCCCACAAGGGACTACTTTGCTGGAACGGTTCTTTTACAATTTAAATGTGTATGGTGGGCGTCTGCATAGCCTATGTCCTTCTGCTGCAACTGCCCTTTCCAACGCTGTATTGGGTGTTGAGATTGGTGCTGTGGTTCCCGAGTTTACCTGGCCAAAAGGTGCAAGTTCTCTCTTTAATTTGAATTTTGAATTTGAATTTAAAAACATTCATAGAGCGCGCTTATACCACGCGGTTTCATGGCGCTTTTCGGATTGCGAAACAACAGCAGCAGCAGAGGGAGTTAGACAGCAAAGGCTCGAGAGAAAAGCAGGGTTTTAAGACTTTTCCGGAACTCTGTGTAGGAGGGTGAGATACGGAGTTCCACAGGGAGGGAGTTCCAGAACGCAGGGGCGAGGACCGCAAATTTTGTTTCACCAGCCTTCTTCTTTTTAAATCTAGGAGTGGTCAGGAGTGCCATGTGGGTGGAGCGGAGCTCTCTACCCGGTATATAAGGCTTAATGGCAGAGCATATAAACTCCGGAGCGGTGCCCATTTTGGCCTGGAAAGTAAGGCAGCCGAGCTTGAATAAAGCACGCTCTTTCACAGGCAACCAGTGCAGTGCCTGCAATAGGGGGGTAGCACGATGAAATTTAGGCAGGCCGTGAATCAGGCGGGCAGCCTGATTCTGCACTAGTTGCAGACGGTGAATAGCATAGGCCGGCGCGCCATTATAGATTATGTTGCCATAATCAAGGCGAGAGAGCACCATTGCCATCACTATGATTTTTAGAGCCGGAAGGGAAAAGAAGCGGGAGATCTTCCTAATTGTTCTAAGGGAGAAAAAACAAGAAGACACAACAGAACTAACCTGGGAGTGAACAGAAAGTTGGGGATTAAGGAGGATACCGAGAGTTTTGACTTTGGGAACAGGAAGTGGGGGAACACCGAGTGGGAGGGGCCAGTGGGACGGGGACCAGGGGCTGCAACCACCTCCGGTCAAGACTAGCTCCGTCTTGTCCGGATTGAGTTTGAGGTGGTTGCAGTTCATCCAGTCCTGAATGAACAACATGACCGTTTGGACATTCTGGGCGGATGAGGGGGAATGGGAAAGGTTAAAGATTAGCTGGAGGTCATCGGCGTAATTGAACACCGTGACCTCGAGCTGCTGCAACATAAAAATGAGGGGGTAGATGTATAAATTAAACAAAAGAGGGGAAAGTGAAGAGCCCTGGGGAACACCGCACACTACCTTGCGGGAGGCGGCAGTGAAACCAGCAAGGTGGACCGCCTGCGCCCTCTCGCTCAGGAAGGACTCAAGCCACGCGAAGGCTAGGCCCTCTATGCCCGCCGCCCTGACACGGGTGAGGAGGATGGAGTGGTCCACCGTGTCAAAAGCAGCGGACAGATCTAAAAGGATGAAGGCCTGCGGAAGGTTGGTGTCAATGCCCTCGCGTAGGCTGTCCATCACTGAGATCACCACCTTCTCCGTAGAGTGGAGGGGCCGAAAGCCCGCCTGGCAAGGGGAGAGGCAGTGATTAGTCTCCACGTGGGTGCTCAGGGTGCTGGTCACATGAGTTTCTAAGACCTTACCCAGGTAAGGCAAGAGAGAGATGGGACGATAGTTATAAGGGGATGATGGGTCGGCGCCAGCTTTTTTTAGAATAGGAATGACGACCGCAGATTTATGGGGGGTGGGGACAACCCCATTGCTGAGTGAGTCATTAAGAAGTGTGAGGGGCGGAATAGGGCATGCTAGGAAGATTTCTCTCAGGATGTGAGCGGGGGCGAAATCCAGGGGGGAGCCCGACTTCACCCTTTGAAGCAGAGGAAGGAGTGTGACTTTAGTCAAGAAGGGAATAGAAGTTAATTTAGGAATGGTGGGGGGGGGAGGGATTGGTGAATGTGGAGGATCGAAGAGGAATATTAATCTTGATCTTTGCGACCTTTTCAACGAAGAAATCGTTGAGCGAATCGCAGAGGGATTGGGAGGGAGGGATCGTAGCCGTAGCTCTATCGGATGAAGCCAGTTCATGCACCGTGGCAAAGATTTCTTTTGATTGGGACTCCGCTGCCAATATCCTGTTAGAGTAGAATGCGGTCTTGGCATCAAGAATGCCTTGCTTATATATCTTAAGGACAGATAGATAGATGGCTTTTAGGGCAGGGCAGTACGCTCTTCTCCATGCTCGCTCGGCTCTTCGTGCGGCCAAATTCTTCTCCTTGAGATCTAAGGTGAACCAACGGTTGGCAGCATGGGCTCGCTTAACCGTTATCCGCCTCAAGGGAGCGAATTCGTCGCCCGCTTGGGTCAACCAATTATTAATGGTGGCCAGTTGGACAGGGGCGGCGAGGCCGGAAAGATCGGGACTGGATTTGGCCAGAGACGAGCAAAGAGATGGCATGTCGGCTTTGCCCCATTTTCTAACCCAGGTGTTCCTAGGGAGCGGAGGCTTAATCGCTGGGGCTAGGGTAAGGGAAAAGGAGATTAAAAAGTGGTCAGACCAGGAGCAAGGGGAAGTAAGGGGAAGTGTGATGGGGATATTCAAGGTCCAAACCTGGTCGAGCGAATGGCCCTGTATGTGAGTGGCGCTGTGAATGTGGGGGGTAAAGTTAAGACTGGTCATAAGATCGGTGAACTCTTTAGAGAGGGAGCTTTCAGCAGGGTCATTAGGCCAAAAGTTAAGGTCGCCTAAAACTAGCACTGACGAGTTGTTTACTACTAGTGTCGCTAAGAGATCTTGGAGGCTGGAAACAAAAGAGGGGGTGGGGTGGGGGGAACGGTAGATGAGAACGGAGGTCAGGGGAGCCAGATGAGAGCTCGACCGGATTATCAGGCAATCTACTTCAGGAATGGGGGGAGGGGAGGATCTGGAAATGAAGGTCAGCGCGAGCTATCAAGGCCACTCCGCCGCCTCTTCTGCCCTCCGGTCGGTCTGCTCAGATGGTAGAGTATGAGGGGGGCAGTGCAGCTAGAACGTTGACAGGGAGTCAGCCTTGAACCAGGTCTCCGTTAGAAACAGGAGATCAGGTTCGTGAGTATCGATGTAATCGAACAGCTCGTACTGATGATTGACCACCGATCTGGTGTTTAGGAGCGTGGCCACGGTATTGAATACCGGAGTGTGGGGGGGCGAAAGGGAGGGGGGGAATGGGCGGGACGATGGTGGGCACGGGGGTCAGTCGTGATATGATAACGGGGGGAGTGCAGGATGGGAGGGAGAGTAGTCCAAGATGAGTCAGGAGGTCGGTGACAGACGATCCGATGGATCCAGGAGTCCAATACGAAAGGAGATGGGAAGGAGAATATGTGAGCAAGGGGACATAAGGAGATGCCCCCTGCCCCGGCCTGCCGCGGACGGGCGCAGACGGGCTTGACTCTGGCGTGACTCCGGCGCGCCCGCTGCGCTCGTCCGCTGCGCTGACACATGGGGACCATTTAAATGGAGGAGTAGCGTGGGGGGAGTGGCGTGGGTGGGGTTGGGCGATCCAGCCCAAGCCAAGATGGCGGCCGCGGCCGCTGAAAGCCCGCGATGTAATCAGCTGACAGACAGCCACGCACAGCCCCTAGGAAGCAAGGTAAGGATTAGTGACCTGTTGATTTTCAGTACAGGTTAGTGCATAATTAAAAGAATGACAATTCCAGCGAGAGTAAAAGCGTGTCACCGCTCGCAATCAGCGTGACAATCGCGCAAGTTTAAAAATGGGAACGCAACCATCCAGCTCCTGCCAGCAAGCCCACTGCCACCGGGCTGCTCGCAATCGCTGGGGAGGCGTCAGAGACACTCCTAAATGGAGGAGTAGCGTGGGGGGAGTGGCGTGGGTGGGGTTGGGCGATCTAGCCCAAGCCAAGATGGTGGCCGCGGCCGCTGAAAGCCCGCGATGTAATCAGCTGACAGACAGCCACGCACAGCCCCTAGGAAGCAAGGTAAGGATTAGTGACCTGTTGATTTTCAGTACAGGTTAGTGCACAATTAAAAGAATGACAATACCAGCGAGAGTGAAAGCGTGTCACCGCTCGCAATCAGCGTGACAATCGCACAAGTTTAAAAATAGGAACGCACCCATCCAGCTCCTGCCAGCAATCCCACTGCCTCCGGGCTGCTCGCAATCGCTGGGGAGGCGTCAGAGACACTCCTAAATGGAGGAGTAGCGTGGTAGTAGTATAGACTAGCAGCCCGTCCCAACGTTGTCCGGGTATGAATTGCAGCCAGCCAGTAGTATATTGTTTTGTAGGATTTCTTTTTGATGGCATTTCTTATCTTTGACAGGCCTGTGAAACGCTCCGATTCACAGTGCACTGCTGATGCACTTAAGAGTACGCATTCAGTAGTGTGTGAACTCGCCGCCTGTGTGCACCTCGTTCTGTAGCCCCCACCTGCTCTGGAGAAGGCATTGACATGCCTCTTAGGGCAAGAAGGCTTCTCCAAGGCAACAAAGTATCCTCAAAGGTTGCTCTCCAAGCAGAAGACTCCTCAGCTGCAGCTCTCCAGGCAGAAGACTTCTCAGCTGCAATGATGTATCCACAGCTCAGCTCTGCAGCAGAATGGATGAAGCCAGCTCCCAGTCAGAAAGAAATGCCATACAAGCTCCATGCAGCTCAAACAT
Source organism: Lissotriton vulgaris (assembly GCF_964263255.1). NCBI lineage: Eukaryota > Metazoa > Chordata > Amphibia > Caudata > Salamandridae > Lissotriton > Lissotriton vulgaris. The sequence goes on from NC_141686.1 coordinate 257,944,040, forward strand.
CATGGAAATTCTTGCTGAGCCCCCACCAGCTTCAGAACATCAGCCAGGTCCCAGGTAAGCAATGAGTCACAGGCACAGCCCCGCCGATTTTCCTGACGCAGGCCCAGACATTCAGAATTCAGATCTTTATAGCACTTTCACAAAAGTGATTCTGAAAAATTAGCAAGCAGTGAGAGGTGATGATTTTGGGATCCTCCCTAACCTAGGTGGAGTAACAAACAGATGCCTTGAAAACAAAAAGCACATCTTATTGAACGATTTGGTGGTGGTCCCATCCTCTTAGGACCAACCTATTGTCAGAAAAACATTCCCAACCACAGGTCCTGCAAAGCATTATGGGATGAGATTATATCCAATATCAAAATATTTCTACAAAGAGCTGCAGTTCAACTGGTGGTTACTAGATGTCCCTCATGAGTCAGTGTTCCCTGAGAGGCACGTAATCAAATTACCTTCTGACGGCGTGTGGTCGGAAAAGTTTTCTTTTTCATGCGGCAAGCGGATGCGCAGTTTTATGGGTGAAAAGGGGATAATTCCAGCAGCGGGATAAGCTTATGCCCATTTCGGCTTCAAAGTCCGTCTGAAAGTGGAAGGGTGGGTATGGGCTAGAGAAAAGTCAGTGGTGGGCCGGTTGAGGAGCTGGGGGTTAAGGTGCAGTGCTTACCGGTGCAGACGTAGATAGGGAGCAGCTTCAGATTACACGTGCAATGGTGGGAATCTGTGGCACAGTGCAGGAGCGTGATTTAAATTGAGAGCGCCATGGGCGTGCGGCAGCCATATTAGGTGAGTATATAGATATGGAGGTCAGACTAAGGAAACAAGGATGTACAACGAGGTAAATCTACAAATATACAAAATAAATGCCGGTTTGTAAGCAGAACTAAGTAAAATAATTCATATGAACACATGGAAGAAGTTCTGCGGCTGATGTATACACATTTAAGGAAAGACATTCATTATGATGGTGTACACAATAGTAATACTACGAGATTATTCAACATGCTGTAGGGGAGTCTGTCTCTTATGCGCCTCCTAATCACAATCCGTAATTACAATCGGTAGTTAAAAAAGTGAAACTCAAAGAGTGATAACTACTTGATGAAATCAGTAGAGAAAGGTGGCAGTAATGAGGTACAACAGATCCTCCTAATCACAATCATGAATTTGGAACGGTGGTTAATTAAATGCTATTAGAAAAGTGATTCATACATTTTTCATTTTACAGTCAGTAGAGAATGGTGGGAGTAATGAAGTGCCACACTTGAATGAAAAGAATGTCCATTATGGGTTCCTAGATTAATGAGGTCCAGTCCTCATTTCTGTTGAGCTCAATTCTAATAGTGTCCAGGAGGATTATCAGCTTGAGTTCCTCCTTGTTCAAGAGTTGGGCCATGTCTCCACCTCTTTGGGGGAGTTTGAGCACTTTGAGTACTGTCCACACAATTTCGTCTTCGTTGTTATTGGCCAAGGAGAAATGTTCCACTAAAGGTGTGTTAGGAGTCTTGCACCTGATTCTGCTCCGATGCTGACTGATCCTGGTCTTTACCTTCTGTTTTGTTTGACCGATGTAAAGTTTAGAACAGGGACAACATTACAAGTGTTGCAATTTGAAAACGAGCGACAATTTACAGTGACATTGTTAAATATGAAGGACTTGCCTTCCATTGTGAATTCATAAACATTGCAGCAACCACATTTGGAGTGACCAACAAAAGGGGGCATACCCCAGAGAGAGTCTAGGGTGGTGTGTGGAAAGGTGTTAGAAAGTGCCGCTCTGACTAGATGATCCTTTAAATTGCGACTTCTATGAAATGCAAAGATGGGGCGCCGTATGCCAAGGCTACCTACATTGAAAACTGACCAGTGTTGGAGTATAGATTTACTGATTGCGTTGGAAACCGGTGAAAATGTGATCTTGTCAGTGTCTTTCTTGGGTTTAGGGCTAAGAAGAATTTTCCGCGGACAAAACCAGGCCCTCTTGAGTGCATTGCGTACTAAATTTTTGGGGTAACCATGGCCTTTCAGTTTAGTGGAAAGCGTAGTAGCCTCTCTGAAGTAATCCTCTTTGGTAGAGCAGTTGCGCCTAATCCTTATGAATTGTGAATAAGGGAGGGAGTCTCTGAGGGCCCTAGGGTGGTTGCTTGTGTACCTGTGTAATGTGGTACGCTCTGTGGGCTTCCTCTAGAGACGGGTCAATAATTCACCTTCCGAATGTAAAATGGTGAGGTCCAGAAATGCAATAGAGAGTTTTTCAACTGTGATGGTAAAGGTCAAGCCCATGCAGTGCAAAAACTGGTTCAGGCAATCAGAGTTGTGGGGCCAGATGACAAAAATATTGTCTATATACCTGCCCCACAATGTGATGCCAGAAAAAAGGGATTAGAAGGTGCCCGAATGGTAGTGATTTCAAGATGGTCCATAAACAAAATTGCCAGATTGGGGGCAAAAACTGCCCCCATTGAGGTACCCTTAACCTGTTGATAAAGTTGGTTGTCAAAGGTAAAAAAGTTACGTGTCAGGCAAAGTTCGAGAAGTTGAAGGATGAATAATGTAGGGACAGCGTGAGGGCGTGGTCTAGAGTACAATACTCTTTGTATCACTAGTAAGGCTGCCGCCTGGGGAATATTCATGTATAAGGATTCCACATCCATAGTAAACAGTAGGTCAAAATCAGGATTGTAAGGATGGTGCTCAACAAGATTTATCATCGCCATGCTGTCTCTCACATAGCAAGCGGTGGTAGGCACAAATTCTTTGACAAAGAAGTCCATATAAAGGCCAAGGGGTTCCAAAATAGACCCACAGCCGGAGAATTTGGGTCTACCTGGTGGGCAAGTGGAATTCTTGTGAACTTTCAGTAATGTATAGATTACCGGTGTGCATGGAGATTTGACATTGTGAAAAATAAATTCCTTTTTGTTTATGAAGCCATGATTCAGAGCGTCAGCGGTAATTTGTGTTATAAAGCCCTGTAATTCTTTGGTGGGGTTTGTCGGTAATCTGCAATAATGATCGTTGTTGGCAAGTTGTCGTAAGGTTTCTTTCTTATATGCATCTTTTCCCTGAAGGACAATACCACCACCCTTGTCTGGGCTCTTGATAATGAGGGACTCATTACATTTGAGGGACTGAATAGCTTGCTTTTCGGCAATAGTTAGGTTATAAGGAATGAAACGTCTTGTCATCTCAAGGTTGGTAAGATCCCTAAGTACCATCTTTTCAAAGGTTAAACGTCAGCAGGAATCATGCCAGATGTGGGAGAGAAGGTGGAAGGAGGGTGAAAAGGAGTATTTGAGGTATTAGTGGGTGTAAGATTGAGTTGGAAGTAGGCTTGCAACCGGATCCGTCTAAGTAACCGAAGAAATTCTGTATGTAGTTCCAGAAAGTTGGGTGGGATAGTAGGCACAAAAGACAGCCCCTTACTGAGGAGTGAGAGTTCCGGGTCTGCCAATGTATGTTTGGATAGGTTAAAGATATGGATAACCTGGGAAGGTGTCATTTGCCTGTTATTGTTATTTACTATTAATAAAATTTCTGACGCGTTAGGCGTTCTCCCGGTTGGTTGTACCAATGCTGTGTTCTCTTCCCCCAACCTCATTTGGGCGTGTCATGTTGGCCTCTCCCTAAACAATTACTATTACCTCCTCCTCTATTAGATGCGCATTGGCCCTCACCAGTATCAGATGCGTCAGATGAGTCAGCAGAAGTATCTGTAAACCCAACCAGGTTTTGCCGTCTGTTAAAGCGTCCCCATTACACCTGGGTTAATATTGTTAAACAAACACATCGTAGGCACTGTCTTCACGTGCCTTCTCTATTTAAACATCGGCTGGCAGACCAATTATTCAGCATATTTACTTGCCTCTGTGGCCCGTATCTTTTCAGTATCTTCCTTGACATTTCGTATGCCCTACCCAGTTTCACCCATTTTTGAATATTTTACCCGGTTGTCTCTCACGCATGTTTCAGTCCTTGTGGTTTACTCAAACGGAATTTCCAGTGCATGTCTTCACCTTTTTTCTGACAAAATACAAGCTTTGATACTACAACTCCTTGACAGGCTTTCCTGTTTTCCTTTTTTCCCTCTCTAAACAGGCATTATGTTCACTTTCAGGCAATCAATTGTTTAGTCCTGATGATGATCCCACTATTTTCTCTGTATGGGAACAAAACATCGTCGACAAATTGAATAGTATCACGCTCAACCAATGTGTATATAAACAGTGTGGTTACTATTTTAGACAGCTGTTTAATTGATCTAATCAAGCTTCCAGTTTTTTGTTTTGCCTTGAATTTTTATTGTTCATTGTTTTTGTTTCCTGTTTTATGTACTGGATGCAGGATTGCGTCCCGCTTTATCTTTTGTTCTCTCATTTATGCTTAATTAATTCTATTCATTATATTAAAACTCTCTGTCCGGCTGGACAGTGTACGAATATAGCACCTATTTGGGTCTATACTTCATTCGTCACTATATAAAATTCTAAGGACCATTTTTTCAATGATATAGATTGTAGATGTAAGGCAGCATGAAACTTCTGCTTCATCCCTAATCCTTTCAGGACATATTCAAAAACTTGCCCAATAAAATGGGGTCCGTTATCACTCCATAAAAGTTTGCAAACACCGAATCTGGGGAAGAATTCTTTCAGAAGCACCTTTGCTGTAGTAAGAGCTGTATTATCTTTTGCAGGGTACACATCTATCCACCTACTGAGGGCACATACCAATACTAGAACATATTTTACATTATTGCAGGGTTCAAGCTGAATGTAATCCATTTGCAAAACTTCAAAAGGTGCAGTTGCTGTAGCAAACCCTCCTGTAGGAGTTTGAGTTCCTTTACTAGGATTGAACTGGAGACAAATCAAGCAGGACTGTACTGTCTTTTTAGTGGTGCTGGCAATTTCTGGATGATCCCAAACTTGTGTAAGCAATTTCGTTATTGAGGAAGCTCCAACATGGCCGGCCCATGTGCCATATAAATCTGTAATGATCTAGCCTTCGCGTGACATGCACGCGACCTCTGTCCAGCGTTGGCCTTGTGCCGCCTGCGTGCGCGCGTACTGAGCACTCTGTGACAGTTGAATTGTCAGTTGAGATTTCCCCTGTGACCTGTGCAGATGCATGTGTTAGTTTTCCTGTGGGACTCATTAAAGATTTATCCTAAGCTTATTTACGAGTGTTTCATCCTAATTACTACACTCGATAATGGCGACAAAGGATTTTGAGTCCCACAAAGAACCCACGAGGAAGGAAAAGAAAAGAGAGTTTGTGTGAAGAAATTCAATCAAACTTACCAGAAGAGCAGCAGATCGTCGAGCTAGTGAAGTTTAACATGAGTGAATCTTCGGGGGGATTCTACTGATTTATTGAGGAAGAATAGTTGCGCTGTGGCCAGTCGCGCTGACTCAGTGAGGAGGTGTTGCTGGATCTCTCACACGGAAGCGCTGTGCTGAAAATCACGTGACTGTTGGCCCCGCCTCGGTCCGTCTACAAACATATTTGTTTAACTCCTTTACTCTAAGAGGATTTATTGCGCTGTGTCAAAGCACGTTTACTCTGTGAGTAAGCATCGTCAGACTTCTCACACGGAAGCGCAGTCCACTCGCTCCCTCATCAAGCCTGTCTGTTTAACCCTTTACTTCAGGGAGCTCTTTTGGGACAAAATTAAAGCGGCAAACAATGGAAAAATAAAACGGCAACATTTTACAGTTAAATTGACATGCATTCAGAGTGCAACGTTATACACGGTGACACACAATCTTCTAAGTTAATTGTAATTTATTAACAGCTTATAAAGGGAGACTAGGGGAGTATAAAAAAACCTTTATCTGTGCAATTTCCATTCGTTGTATTCCTTAGAGGGGAAAAGACATAACTAGACAAAAAAAACACAGTCAATACATCTCTTTTCCATAGGTGAGACAATTTTATATATCAAGGTTCTTGTCTCTTCAGTGTAGTACGACATGCAGTCTGTCTACCCTCCACCCCCATTTCTCAATGCTACATGATTACCTCCCATTGTGTGGAAGAAATTGTTTGATCCTTTTGAGAACTATTTGGGGGCAATAGGTGCACACAGATTCCGTCCTGAAAGAAAAAAGTTTTTGTTATTACACTCTTTAGGGTTTGAAGGAAGGAACACCTTAAAACACTTACCAGAACCCGAGAATGAAGGAGAGGAGGAAATTGATGAATACAAAAGCACAGTCAAAAAATTAGAAAAAAGATATGACAAGCAACCTAGTATTGTTGTACAGAGACACAAATTCTTTAAAAGGGCACAAAAAATAGAAGAGGATGTTGATACCTATATAACAGCGCTCAGGAAAATGGTAACAGAATGCGAATTTGAGAACTTTAGTGAACAGTTAGTTCGTGATCAGTTCATCAGTAAATGTAGTGACAAGACCATTAGACAAAAACTTTTATGCCTTGAAAACCCCTCTTTGGATGAATCAATTCATATTGCTAAGAGTATTGAAACGTCACAGACATCCATCAAAGAATTGGAAAAAAAAATACTGAATTGGTCACTTATGTGCGCTCATCTAATTTCAAGAAGAAGAAAGAATTTCAACCAAATAATTCGATCAAAAGAACTGATATTTGTTTCAGATGTGGATACACTCATCACGCTAAAAGTGGTAGACCTTGTCCTGCTAAAAATGCTGTATGCCGCTCTTGTGGAAAGGTGGGGTATTTTGATACACTGTGTCAGACTTTTAAAAAAGGAAATACTCGTGTGAGTTGTGTCAAAGACTCAAGTGATAGTGACAATGAAGAATGAATTGAAGAAAATGGTGCTGGTGGTAAGTGATGATGGTATAAAAAGGGGCAATCCCAATGATTGCGTAGATCCTCATGTGATGGTTGATGTGGGTGACAAGAGTCTAAGACTTCTTGTGGACTCGGGGTCGCGTATTACAATGATAACTGAGTCCGTCTTCAGAGAAAAATGGGGGAAAAGATCTTTTCAACCACCGGACCGCGAACCAGTGTCTTATGAAGGGCGCAAAATTTACCTCCTTGGATATTTCGAGGATGTTATGGTATTTAAAATAGGCGCATTCATGGGAAAATATATGTGGCCATAAATGGTTTAGACATATTAGGTAGGTTCCATCAGGGCCTTTTCAGTATGTTGTTACGCCCAGGGGTAAAAGAGCAGGTCTTAGCTGTTCGTGATCATGACCATGTGGAAGTATTACTCAACTAATTCCCAAAAGTATTCTCTGGTGAATTGGGGTAAAATTAAAGGGTTCAGACATAAGATAAAAATTAGAGATGATGCTGTACCTGTCAAACAAAAGATAAGAAGTGTTCCCTTCAGTATCAGGGATGATTTGGAAAAAGAGCTCATGTCCATGCAAAGAAAGGGAGTGATTGAACCCGTAGAATCCTCGGATTGGGCTTCATCTTTGGTGATCGCTAGAAAAAAAAATAGCGAATTGAGAATCTGCATTGATTTACTCAGTCTCAACAAGGTTATTTGGGTAGACTCTCACCCGTTACCAAATATAACAGAAATGCTAGGAGTGGTAGCAGGGGCTAAAGTTTTCACTAAGTTAGACTTACAGCCTGATTCATTATTCTCCCGTTTTGCGAGCCCCTAATAGCGATTCATAACGAATCGCTATTAAGGACTTGCAAAACGGGATTCATGTAGGAATTGCAATAATTATTGCGATTCCTACATGTTCCTTATTTGCGATTAGCTAATTGCTAATCGCTAATAAGGAATAACTCCCCATGCATTCCTATGGGCCTACAGGCCCATAGGAATATAGATGTGATTTCAAGGGTGCAGGGGTGTCCAAAGGACACCCTGTAGCGCCCCTGAAATGTAATCTACATTGGTGTTGCGCACACACATGTCCAAAGGACATGTGTGTGTGTAACATGCAACTTAGAAAAATGCATTTAAATGCATTTTTCTAATTTTTTGCTATTTACCGAGAGGTCTGACCTCTCGGTAAATAGCGGCCCAAAATTGCCATTTCGCAATTTTAAAATGCTTCATGAATTGCATTTAAGGAATCTCAAATAGAGATTCCTTATATTCAATTCTTCGCAAATGTGCGAATTCTTAAATAGCGAAATTTGCATTTGGGATGATGAATCCCAAATGCAAAAATTGCACTCGCAAAAGGCAAGATTCTGAGAATCTTGCCCTTTGCGAGTGCAATTTAGCTTGATGAATCAGGCGGATAGCCTCTGCTTATCACCAAATTGAGTTAGATAAAGATTCATGTCACTTCACTGCATTTAATTCCCCATCAGGAATGTTTCAGTTTTGCCGCATGCCATTTGGCCTGGCATCAGCCGCATTGGTTTTCCAAAGAGTAATGGTCAATTTACTAAAAGACATAAAAAATGTAGCTATCATCCATGATGATGTCCTTAATTTTGCAAAAGATCAGGCTGAACATGATGTGATATTGAGTAAAATTCTTTCCATCTTCCAAGAACATGGTGTGGTCCTAAAACGCGAGAAGTGTGTATTCTCAAAAAGTAAAGTGGAGTATTTAGGTCACACCATTTCCAGTGAAGGTGTCACTCCTAAGCCCAGCTTGGTCCAAGACATTATTGATGCGTCAGCTCCCAAAGACAAGGCAGGCGTCAAATCCATGCTTGGTTTGACTGAGTTTTATGCCCGATTTATTCAAGATTACACCTCAAAAGTTCGCCCCATCTCAAAGTTACTTAAAGAGAGGAATGAATTTGTGTGGGACTCAGAATGTTCGCTAGCATGGCTCAAAGAACAATTGAGCACTGTTAAAGCACTTAAACCGTTTGAACCCTCTTTGCCATGTATACTTTCTGTTGATGCATCAGCTATGGGTTGGGAGCCATCCTGACTCAGGAGGTTAGCAATCTGGAACACACCATCGGATTGGCTTCAAGGGTATTGAGAGAAGCAGAAGCACATTACTCTGTTATAGTGAAAGAACTCTTGGCATGTTGGTGGGGATTGAAAAGTTCAGGAACTATCTGTGGGGCAAAAAGTTCACGTTGCAAACAGACCACAAACCACTAGTTACTATCTTAGGCAGTGTCAATAACAGCAATGCTACACCACGTATAGCTGGTCTGGCGTCTAAACTCTTGCAATTCAATTTTGATATAATACACATTGCAGGAGGGGAAAATGTTAGGGCTGATGCTCTGTCTCGCTTACCTCCTCCTTACAATAAGTCTATGCATTGTGAAGATGATGTTGAATATGATGACAAAGAAGACTGTATAATAGCAAGTGTAGAATTGGAAAAAGTGTGTTCAGTAATGGAAAGCAGTTGGCATGCTGCCTTGGAAAAAGATGTAATTGTGAGTGATGTGAAGAAATACATAATGCAAGGTTGGCCAAAAGAAAGACATTTTGATGTTGATTTACAACCTTTTGTGAAAGTTTGTGATGAATTATCTTTAGAGGATGGTCTTGTGTTCAGATCCGACAAACTGATACCTCCAGTGAGTATCAGATGCAACGGGGCATATTACCAAGCAATAGCGATAATTATCGCTATTGCTTGGTTAGAGACAAAAATTTACCGCTGAGCTGCGGCGATTTTTACCGCAAATAAACCTTGGTATTACCAAGGTTTATCGCAAATGCGATAAAAATCGCTGCAATGCATGAATATCGCTGAAAAGTCAGCAATATTCATGCATTACCGAGCTAATGCTCTTAGCCATGTTATCCACCTTCCATTGGATAACATGGCTAAGAACTGCTCAGGGCAGGTGTTAGCTTTTGGAGATATTCGCGCTTATCGCAAATATCTCCAAAAGTTGGTAATAGGAGATAGCGATGTTAGCGACTGTTTTCAGTCGCTAACATCTTGGCACGCCAACTCTGCATATCATTAGTGATAAATATCACTGACATGCAAAGTGGGGCCCAGGATGGTCGCTATCTCCTACTAGCTGTCGCTAACTGGTTTTAGCTACAGCTAGGTAATTGGGAGATAATTTGATCTCCGCTTTCTTGGCTTTTAAAGCCAAAAAAGCAGAGATAAACCCCCTTGATAATATGCCCCACCATTCTTAATAAAGCTCATGAGGGACATCTGGGCCCCACGCTCACCAAACGTAGAGTGAGAGAATACCTTTGGTGGCCACAAATGGATAGGGACATCGAAGCTCTGGTGTTAGAGTGTCCAATTTGTGCCTCAAGTGACAAGTGCCTTCGCACTTCGATTCCCCCTCTCACCCCCATACCTCTTCCCGGGGCTCCTTGGGAGAAACTAGGCATTGATGTTCTTGGACCTTTTCACAATTTGCCTCATCAATGCAAATTTGCCATAGTGATGATGGACTACTACACTAAATGGCCTGAAGTAAGGTTTGGACCCAGAGCTGACTCACAAGAAATTCTTGAATTTTTGAAAGATATCGTCATGAGAGAAGGTTTCCCCAGATATGTTGTATCTGACAATGGGGTTCAATTTGTTTCTGCCGATGTGGAAGAATTCCTCTGTAAACCACCTCAGAAGTTCCCTGTATCATCCCCAAACTAATGGACTGGTTGAAAGACTAAACAGGGTTGTGGGTGACTGTGTCAAATGGGCTATACAACACAATAAAATGGTACCCCCCACAGTGAGGACAATGTTATGGTTCTACAGAACCACTCCTCACTCTTCAACAGGCATTTCCCCCTTTGATCTTCTGAGAGGCAGGAAATCTTGCACGGAATTTAGACCTGCTTGGATGTCGAAATTGTTCAAGTCTAATAGTACTCCACAAGATTTGGATGAAAGAGTCAGACACAAGGTTGGTGAAAATCAAGCCAAGCAAAAAGAATATATTGATGAGAGAAAAAGGATTGCCAGCAGAGATTTTGTTGTGGGAGAGGTAGAGGTAGTTAGAATAAAAAGACAGGGGGCATATTATTAAAGGATTTATCTCCCTATTTTTGGCTTTAAAAGCCAAGAAAGCGGAGATAAAATTATCTCCCTATTAGCAACAGGGTGCTAACACACAAATTCGCATGTTAGCACCCTTTTTCTCTAAGCTTCCCCTTGCATCTCTAATGAGATGCAAAGGGGGCGTTCCAGAGAAAAATAATTGGATAAATGTTGTTAAGCAACATTTCTCCTATTATCAAGGATTTCGCTAACCCTGTTAGAGATAAAAAAAAAGCAGCGCTAACCGCGGTTAGCACTGCTTTTTTTACACCTGGTATTTTCCTGACTTAGCCATGATATCCTATGGAAGGTGGATATCATGGCTAAGTTTGTAAGCCCCTATTATCAAGCTAACGCCAAACTTCGAGAGATTATCATTGGTTTTCCAGAGATAATCTCTCAATTGGCAGTTAGCGCGAGGATTTTTATCACTACTGAGATAAACCTTGCTAATAGCAAGTTATCTCTGCGATAATTTCCGGCAATGCTTAGCGTTAAAAAATTCGTTGCTAAGCATCGTTAGCGGTAAATATCGCTAAACGTTGGTAATATGCCCCAGGGTTTTGTAAAAAATGGTGGGGCATATTATCAAGGGGGTTTATCTCCGCTTTTTTGGCTTTAAAAGCCAAGAAAGCGGAGATAAAATTATCTCCCTATTACCAAGCTGTCGCTAACACCAGTTAGTGACAGCTAAAAGGAGATAGCGACCATCTTGGGCCCCGCTTTGCATGTCAGTGATATTTATCACTAATGACATGCAAAGTGGGCGTGCCAAGATGTTAGCGACTGGAAACAGTCCCTAACATCGCTATCTCCTATTACCAACTTTTGGAGATATTCGCGCTAAGCGCGAAAATCTCCAAAAGCTAACACCTGCCCTGAGCAGTTCTTAGCCATGTTATCCAATGGGAGGTGGATAACATGGCTAAGAGCATTTGCTCGATAATGCATGAATATCGCTGACTTTTCAGCGATATTCATGCATTGTGGCTGTTTTTTTTATCGCATTTGCGATAAACCTTGCTAATAGCAAGGTTTATCTGCGATAAAAATCGCCGATGTGCGGCGATAATTTTTGTCTCTAAACAAGTTAGAGACAAAAATTATCGCTAATTGTTGGTAATATGCCCCGGTGAGTCCAAATTCAGTAACCCTGTTATTGTGGATAAGGTATGTGAAAGTGCTGTTCGCATCAATGGACGTAATTGGTGGATCATGAACAAGATTGTAAAGAGTAAAGTCATTAACAGTCATCGGGGCAACACTAACGATGACTCAGAAGCTGCTCCTCATGTTATACCTGGTAACAGTTCAGTTCCTGATTCATGCAATCCTCCTATTGTTTAAAGGAGGAGCTCAAGAGTGGTCCGTTTGCCTGTCAGATACAGGTGTTAATTTCTTTCTCTCTTTACTTATTCTTGTCTTACTCTCGTCTTTGCTTGTTCTAAATCTCTCTCTCTCTCTCTCTCTCTCTCTCATCTCTTTCTCCTCCTCTTCTCTGTTCTCCTTTCCTCTGCGTGTTTCTATAATCTTCTCATGCATCTGTTAAGAAAAGGAGATATATGTAATGATCTAGCCCTCGCGTGACATGCACGCGACCTCTGTCCAGCGTTGGCCTCGCGCCGCCTGTGTGCGTGCGTACTGAGCACTCTGTGACAGTTGAATTGTCAGTTGAGATTTCCCCTGTGACCTGTGCAGCCGCATGTGTTCGTTTTCCTGTGGGATTCATTAAAGATTTATCCTAAGCTTATTTACGAGTGTTTCATCGTAATTACTACAAAATCATAGGTTGTAAATAGGATGGGGGCATTCTCCGTTTAGTTATGTCTTTATTTCGCCAACAACCCTCATCAACCAATGTTCCCTCTTTAGACCATTGCTCAAGTTCTTCAGCAGAAGCACTTCTGCCTAACATCATGCCAACGTTCAGCCTGTGACCTCACTACGTACATGGATGTGGTGCTACGCTGCATTGCAGTTTCACAGGCTGTGTGATCTGCGAAGGCATTGCCTTGTCCTATTTTATCGGCTACTTTCTTGTGTGCGGTACATTTAACAATTTCTATTTTCTTCGGGTATGTCAAGGCAGTCAGAAGATTATGTACCAATTCGCCATGCATTGTTTGTATCCTATGGGATGTAAGAAAGACTCTTTCCTTCCAGAGTAACCCAAAATCATGAGCCACTCCCAAAGCATAACCGCTGTCAGTGTAAATGTTCACAGACGAGTTAGTACTAAGTTCACACGCTTGTGTCAAAGCTATCAGCTCCTCGGAAGCTTGTTTCCGGTCCAGGGAAGACATGGCTTGGCAGTTCCCATGAGGCACAGGGTCAGACTGATTTGCATATAGCCATGTCTGAACTGGGGTGGCAGAGTGGGCTAAAGAACGGTGATGGATTAAACCCAGATCTTTCGACTGGGTGTGAGTGTTTGATTGAGTCAGATGCTCCGTCCATCACCATCCCCTTTTGTACCGCTGACTTCTGTGGCATACGAGCTGTCTCAAGTACCGTCTGAAGTGTTGTAATTGCATATGCAGCTGATGTCATGCCATCTGGTAATTTCATACAGGACCCATCAACCCATAGTTCCCCATCAACGTTTGAGAGGGGCGTATCTTGCAAATCGACACCCCCCTTTGTCTGTTCCTCAGTAAGGAATATACAATCATGAGGCTTTTGTTACTGAGACTGAGTCTGGGTATGGCAACAAAGTAGCTGGAATCAGGGTTGAACATCTTTTCAAAGTGATATGAGGGGCCAAAAGTGTCAATTCGAATCCTGTCAACCTAGCACTCGTTAAATGCTGTGTTTTAGTTTGATTCAAGCGAGCATCAACTGCATGGGGTACTGACACCAACAGTCTATGTGACAAGACTATCACTTCACTCTGACATATAGACATAGCTGCCGTGCGACAGAACGGAAACACCCAGGCAATGCACGAGCAACTGGATTGAGAACAGCTGAAAAATATGCACAAGGACGTTGCTTGTCACTGTGTGTCTGTACTAAAACTGAAAGTGCACACCCATCTCTCTCGTGTACATCTACACTAATATAATAGAGAGAGAGCCCAAACCTTTGAGGCGGGTAATCTCAGGAACCACAGCACCAATCACAACACCCAATACAGCGTTGGAAAGGACAGTTACAGCTGAAGGACATAGGCTATGCAGACGCCCACCATATACATTTAAAAGGTAAAAGTAGTCCCTTGTGGGCGTGTTTGCGTTGTGCTGTGGGCGTGACAAACGCTGTGGGCGTGTGGTACGTTCCGTCCTTCATGCCATGTCTCATATCATGTGCTAATCCCACCCTGCTCCCTTTAAATACCCCTGCACCCTATAATCATAACTCACCATTACTCCTTAAAATACCCCAACACCCTTAAGCACTAACCCATCTTAACCCTATAAATATACCCTGTACCCCAAAACCCAAACCTATCCCTAAACCCTAAAAATACCCCTGTAACCCAAAACCCAAACCTTGCCCTTAACCCTAAAAATACCCCTGTACCCCAAAACCCAAACCCACCCCTGAACCATAAAAATACCCCTATACCCCAAAACCCAAACCTATCCCTGAACCCTAAAAATACCCCTGTACCCCATAACCCATACCTATCCCTAAACCCTAAAACTACCCCTGTACCCCATAACCCAAAACTATATCTGAACCCTTAAAATACCCAAACACTCCAAAACATATACCTCAGTACCCCAAAACATATACCCCTATACCCATACCTACCTTATCCAAACATAAAAAAACATGCTTTTATCATTCATGCATTTACCACGAATTTCGTTGTAAATGTATGCGAGGTAAAAGCATATAAAATGCAATGCCATGCGTTATAATGGTATTGCGGAGTCATGGTACTTTCGTAATGAAAGTATGCGGAGTGATGGCATGCGGAAAGAAAGTTGCGGAATAATGGGTGTTTACCCTCCCCCGGTAAGTACATTGGTGGCACGGCGGCCCACATCTCCAGCAACATACTCATATTTTTTCACCACCCATTTGAAAAATGCACAGGTCTCTCTCATTGATGGCCAGCACCGACATACACTTTTAGACACACTTCCCGCCACAAGTTCTAGAATTGCAAACTTTAGAGCTGGGGAGCTACGTTCGAATCTCGTCATCAGGTCAACAGCCTGTGATTCCAGGCAAATCACTTTGTCTCCCCGTGCCTACCACAAATTAATGTGTTCTTTTGTAATGTAAATTGTGCTCATGCCATGTTGTCGAGTTCACGCTATATAATATTGCAAGGAAAAATAAAGTAGGGAAACTCGATTTCACACACTACTGAACACGCACTCTTAAGTGCATCAGCAGTGCACTGTGAATCGGATCGATTCACAGGCCTGTCACATATAAGAAATGCTATCAAAACGAAATCCTACAAAACAATATACTACTGCCCGGCAGCAATTCATACCCGGACAACGTCGAGACGGGCTGCTAGTAGAGTATATAAGTCTTAGTATAATCTGGAGTGCCTAATACTGGTGCAGAACAAAGAGCTTGACGCAACTGATGGAAAGGATTCTGACATTCATTCGTCCATGGAAGGGGCATTGGAGTGTGAGAAGCCTAAAATCCATTGCCTACAAAAAGAAGTAAGACCAATGAATGCAAAGACATCTTTCGGGGCACTAGTGTGTCTAAAATAGCTTGAATGCGATCTGGTGTAATTGAACATCCCTCCTTAGACAGGAGCTGACCTAAAAAGGTAACCATCTGTCTACAAAAATGCAATTTCTTCCGTGAAACTTTGTGATGGTGTGATTTAAGGACTGAAAGCAATGACAGCGTTTCGCCTTCACACTGTTCGGGCGTATCAGCGGCCAACAAGATGTCATCAACATATTGTATGAGAGCCACCCCAGTCGGGACAGGTAAAGAATCAAGCTGTCTTTGCAATGCTTGGCTGTAAATATGAGGACTCCCTGTATACCCTTGGGGAACTCTACAGAATCTAAAGGACTGGTTATTCAAAGTGAAGCCGAACAAATATCGGCTATCAGGATGAATAGGGATTGAGAAGAAAGCATTCTTCAAATCAATCACAGTAAAGGTACTAGCAGTCAGAGAAATCAAGGTAAGAAGTGACGTGATGTCAGAGACTACCGGGTATTGTGGAACTACAATCTTGTTAACCTCTCGTGAATCAATGATAAACCTGTAGATTTTAGTATCAGTAGCTTTCTTCAGATTAGGAAGGATAGGGCTATTGCAAATATTGTAAAGGATTCCTTCCACAACCCCCTCTTCAATCAAATCATGAACAATGGGTACAAGTGCCTCTTCACCTTCTCGAGAAATGTTGTATTTATGCTATTGCAGCAAAGAAGCTCCCTCCTTTACATGAATATGCACTGGTGGAATAACCATTTGCCCCACATCAGTGTCCGAAGTAGCCCACCAAGTACTAGCGATGGAAGCCAACTGCACTTACTACTTTTGGTATTCACATAAGTTAGGATTTTGTCTTAAGTTTGTCTTAAGACAAACTTAAGACAGACTTAAGACAGACTTAAGACAAAATCCTAACTTCTGTGAATACCAAAAGTAGTAAGTTCATTCTGTGAATGCCAAAAGTAGTAAGTGCATTCTGTGAATACCAAAATAGTAGTAAGTTTAGGATTGAGTCTTAAGTTCATTCTGTGAATCGGGCCCAACGTATCGTAGCCCTAAAACACTTGAGCATATCAAGACCCACAATATTGTCTGGTGTTTTAGGGGAAAGCAAAAATGGACATTGAGAAGTAAATTTATCAGCATGGAATGCAAGTGATTGTGACAGTGGGCCAAGAAAAGGAGTCCCATCGAACCTATCGATGTAATGGTTAAGCCAGACAGGGTAGCCCTTGGAACCAATTGTTTAGACAAGGAGTTACGAGTAGCTCCTGTATCAACCAGAAACCGATCAGTAGAACCCAAAACATGTGCTTGGACATAGGGACCATTCTGATCTACTAGGACTTCAACTGATTCCTTACCCCATCCTGGGCATTCCTATGCATAAGCAGAGTCCTTCAAATCCGAATTCAAATAATCAGACATTTGATACTGGTTGCGCCTGTCAAATGTGTTAGAAGAATTCGGAGGATGCCCAACAGTCTCAAATCTAGCACGATCATTCATACTCCCCTATGTCCTGGATACCCCGGGCGGCCTCTCATTTGTCCCAGACTACGCTGATACTGCTGAGTACGCAAACGAGGACATTCATAAGCCCAATGTCCAGTCTCACTGCAGTAAGCACATTGATCAGCAGACAAAGTAGCTCGGGAAAAAGAGGGTGTACCTGGGCGATACATTGCACGTCCGCAATGATAACCTTTGTTTTCAACTCCTTATTCTTTTTATCCTCATTGCCCTTAGCTCCTAATTCCTGACATTCATAATATTGGGCCATAATCAAAAGAGAGACTGGGGAAGAGGTGGTCCCTGAACTTTCGCTGGCTTTTAGGCGACTAGCTATTCCTGGCAATATGCTTGCAACAAATTTATCGACAAACAGATGCCTGCCCGTGTCATCTGTCAATGACTGGCCACTAAATTGTGGAATGCCTCCTCAAAATGTGTGAAGAAATCAGAGACCGATTCATCTGCCTTTTGCTTGCAGGATGCTAACACTGTCCAATCTATCTTTTTAGGAAGAATAGGAGTTTTCTTTTTAACTATTATAGCTTTTGGAAGGACTAACATTTCTTGCTGTGGTTTCTGTGCAGGTTCCCTTTCTGCATCGATCCTTTCAGTGCAAGAACTAATAGCTCCTTCAACTTCTTCATGAAAAGCGGGTCAGGCAAAGGAGCTTTAAGAGCCTGGACATCTGCTCTGCTCCAAGGAGTAAAAACCCAATTATAAATAAAATAACCCTTCGTATCCGCGGAATTTTTATTATCTGTTCCCGTACCCCTAGGAGGGACATACAAAGGCACTTCTCTCATGAACTACAGCATTCTTATCTATGCCTGAAGTGTCGGCATGTGGCATGGTGGTCTGAAGTGTTTATGCAGCAGCTGCCTTTTTCTCCTCCCGCAAATGGAATGCATCAGCTCGCAGTTTAACCACACGTCTAATTAAGCCAGCCACCTGAGAGGGGAGAAAGAGACCGTTACGCAATTGCTTGTAATCATTTGCTATATCAGTAGGCTCTAACTCTGTGGAATGCTTCCTAAACCGTTCAATTACTTCTATGGCAAACATTTCTACAAAATATAACTGCTCTCTATTCTGCCATTGTTGTACATTGGCTAAAAGATCGGAAGCAGAAATGCTATAACGGGCAGCTTTACGAGCAGCGGATGTAAGGGTAGCCACATGATCAGCTGTTAGCATAGGGCGAGTCTCTCGCAGAGGATCAATCCTGACTTATCTTGATCCGAAGGAGAAATATCATCATCAGAATCAGGGACAGGAGCAGAGGGAAAAGTATATGGGGCAGAGTACGATCTAGCAGAATTTAATAAACCTGTAGTTTATTAAGGAGAGGATAGAGGGGCGTCGGACAGGATATTGCCCATTTACCTGTAAACAACGCTCCGTATCCTCTCTCTCTTTTATCTCCTTCATTTCCTTATTTTTTTATTCCAGCGCTACGCATGGATATTTTTGTGTTGTCCTTTTATCTGTCAAATCTTGCTCTATTCTCACTCATTCACGTGCTTCTTTCTCCCACATTCGT
The DNA here is from genome assembly GCF_964263255.1 of Lissotriton vulgaris. NCBI lineage: Eukaryota > Metazoa > Chordata > Amphibia > Caudata > Salamandridae > Lissotriton > Lissotriton vulgaris. The sequence continues at coordinate 257,962,664 of NC_141686.1, forward strand.
ACACAGTCACACATACCCGGTCTACTTTTGCGCTTAAGCATACATTGTTCCACATACTGAATTTTTCTAAGATCAAATGACCCATGTATGGGCCATCACAACTCAGGATCCTTGCTAGTATATGTATTACATAACGTGCTGTACATTATAGAAGAAATACCATTTTTAATATACATGTCGCTATTAGGTGTTCCCTCGGGGAGAGCCAACTGATTTTGCTCAATACTCACCTTGGTACCTCCAAAGAAGCAACATATTCTACAAAGTGTGCTTAAAACAGGCATGCCAAAAATATTGTAGCATATGCAATACTATACATCAGTGGCACTTACCACGATGTGCGCCGTTACGAAGTATTCAACAGTTGGAGAAAAGTCCTCTCATTACCTGCCTATATCAATTGCAATTCATATATATCCAAACAAATTTCAAATATTGGCCCATTTCCATATACAAAGTGTCGCATCAAACAACCTTACCAAACAATAGTCTCCTGATTCTAACTGCCAAGTTCTGATTTAACCAAATGGTCTCTGCACGGCGAACTCCAGAAGAGATCTCAGTCGAGGACCGGCACCACCTGGAGGGTCAGATCAGGAACAGAGGAAAAACGCTTTGGTTGCCAAGACGCGGGTCTCCTCAGGCAGTGATCGTCCGTAGCGAGATTCCAATCCTCCGTTTTGACCACTCCTTCGGGCATTCGAGTCGCTGATGAGCCCCACTGGTTGGGCCCCAATCTGCAGAGGTGGGCCTCAGCAAAGCCTACCAGTGCTAGGGGTTCGCCCTTCTCTGCACACAAGTCCTCAGACCAGTAAATAGAAGTTGGCACAAAAACTGAAATGTCAAAGAGTTAGTTTATTAAACCTCATGAGGTGGAACTACATTTACACAACACCCTTCGGTAGAGTATGAAGTAGCACACGGAGTAGAAGAATCATGGGTCTTTATACCCACACAGGGGCTCAAAAGAAAGAAGGCGGTACAAGCACACATAGGGGAGTTACATACATAGATGGTCATACAAGAATGCACAGTCAACAAAGTAGGACGAGCTAACAGTTGCTAACTTTAGCAGAAACATCCTGACAGTAACAAACCTAAACAGGTGCATGGGCAGCTGCAGACCCCTCTGGGCATGCGCAGAGTAGCGGAAGCTAAGTATAGTCAGTTCTTTGAGCAGAATACAAGGGCAAATGACCGAGAAGAAGGAAAGAGCACATGGCGAGCACACGGTCGGCAAAATGGCTGCCAGAAACAAGACGGCTTCAGCTAAATGTTAACGTCGATCTCTGCCAAATTTCTACACCACAAGACACCACATACAAATTCTCTGGAATTATTAGTTTAAAACTAAGCAAAAAGTGGTCGGACCAGCACAATGGAGTTGCTGTGAAACATTCAATATAGGATAGATTAGAGAATATAGGGTCCAATAGGTGGCCGGCTTTGTGTGTAGGACCAGCATTGTAGAGCAGGATATTGATAGCTGCTAAGTCTGAAATGAGAGTATTACTGATAATACAGGCAGAGTCCTCTACATGGAGATTGAGATCCCCTAGAATTGGTTCTGTGAAGCTAAGGCACCCCCGGTTACTTTGGGGTTCAAGAGGAGGGGGAAGAAATAAGGAAAACTATATCTGAAAATAACCTCTTGTCAAACCCAATAGATTTACGTCAGGCAATTGCTCTGTTATAATCCATTATGTGTACAGCACAAATACAATAGGGGCATTAGTTGTATCTTTCAAATGATTTGAATTTATTTTGTACAAAAATATTTTTTCATCTTTTTAGTATAAAAAACTTTTTTTTACTTTTTTTGATACATAAAATAGAACAGTTAATTTTTCATTTTTCAGTATATATTATACTAGCAGCCCGTTCCGACATTGTCCGGGTATGAATTGCTGCCGGCCAGTAGTATATTGTTTCGTAGGATTTCGTTTTGATAGCATTTCTTATCTGTGACTGGCCTGTAAAATGCTCCGATTCACAGTGCACTGCTGATGCACTTAAGAGTGCGCGTTCAGTAGTGTGTGAACTCGAGTCTCCCTACTTTATTTTCCTTGCAATATTATATAGAGCAAACTCGACAACATGGCATGAGCAAAATTTACATTACAGAAGAACACATTGATTTGTGGTAGGCACAGGGAGACAAAGCGAGTTCCTGGAATCACAGGATGTTGAGCTGATGCCGAGATTCTAACGTAGCTCCCCATCTCTAAAGTTCGCAATTCTAGAACTTGTGGTGGGAGGTGTGTCTAAAAGTGTATGTCGGTGCTGGGCATCAATGAGAGAGACCTGTGCATTTTTCCAATTGGTGGTGAAAAAATATGAGTATGTTGCTGGAGATGTGGGCCGCCGTGCCACCAATGTACTTACGGGGGAGGGTAAACACCCATTATTCCGCAAATTTCTTTCCGAGTACCAAAACTCTGCATACTTTCATTACGAAAGTACCATGACCCCGCAATGCCATTATAACGCATGGCATTACATTTTATATGCTTTTACCAGGCATACATTTACAATGAAATTCGTTGTAAATGCATGAATGGTAAAAGCATGTTTTTTAAAAATGTTTGGATAAGGCAAGTATGGGTATAGGGGTATATGTTTTGGGGTACTGCGGTATATGTTTTGGGGTGTTTGGGTATTTTAATGGTTCAGATATAGTTTTGGGTTATGGGGTACAGGGGTATTTTTAGGGTTCAGGGCTAGGTTTGGGTTTTGGGGTATAGGGGTATTTTTAGGGTTCAGGGGTAGGTCTGGGTTTTGGGGTACAGGGGTATTTTAAGGGTTCAGGGCTAGGTTTGGGTTTTGGGGTACAGGGGTATTTTGGGGGTTCAGGGCTAGGTTTGGGTTTTGGGATACAGGGGTATTTTAGGGTTCTGGGCTAGGTTTGGGTTTTGGGGTACAGGGGTATTTTTAGGGTTCAGGGGTAGGTTTGGGTTTTGAGGTACAGGGGTATTTTAAGGGTTATGGGCTAGGTTTGGGTTTTGAGGTACAGGGGTATTTTAGGGTTCAGGGGTAAGTTTGGGTTTTTGGGTACAGAAGTATTTTTAGGGTTCAGGGGTATGTTTGGGTTTTGAGGTACAGGGGTATTTATAGGGTTCAGGGCTAGGTTTTGGTTTTGGGGTACAGGGGTATTTTTAGGGTTTAGTCAAGTCAAGTCAAGTCAAGAGATTTATATAGCGCGCTACATACCCATAGGGTCTCAAGGCGCTCAAGGAAGGGTGGGGGAATTACTTGTCGAATATCCAAGTTTTAAGTTGCTTTCTGAATGCTAGGTGGTTATGAGTAAGACGAAGGTGAGTGGGAAGAGAGTTCCAAGTTTTAGCCGCCAGGTAGGAGAAGGATCTACCTCCCATGGTGGTTTTGTTGATGCGAGGTACAGTGGCAAGGGCTTGGTTGGAGGATCGTAGCTGACGGGAGGGGGTGTAGAAGGACAGTCGTGTGTTGAGGCATTCGGGTCCAAGTTCGTAAAGTGCTTTGTGTGCGTGGGTTAGGAGGCGGAAAGTAATCCTCTTATTTACGGGGAGCCAGTGGAGGTTTTTCAGGTGACCAGTGATGTGTTCTTTACGCGGGATGTCTAGTATGAGCCTGGCTGAAGCGTTCTGGATGTGTTGGAGTTTTTTCTGGAGTTTTACGGTGGTACCGGCGTATAGGGTGTTTCCGTAGTCCAGGCGGCTCGTGACCAGTGCGTGGGTGACCGTTTAACGAGTTTCGGTGGGGATCCAGCGAAATTTTTTTTTGAGCATGCGAAGAATGTTGAAGCAGGATGATGAAACGGCGTTGACTTGTCTGGTCATCGAGAGTGAGGAGTCCAGGATGACGCCCAGGTTCCGTGCATGGTCTGTCGGGATGGGTGCTTTTCCAAGGGCCTCTGGCCACCAAGAGTCATCCCAGGCGGAGGGGGAGGTGCCTAAGATGAGGACTTCTGTTTTGTCTGAGTTCAGTTTCAGACGGCTGTGCTTCATCCACTCTGCTACTTCTTTCATTCCTTCGTGTAAGTTGGTTTTGGCGGTGTTAGGGTCTTTGGTGAGTGAGAGGATCAGTTGAGTGTCGTCAGCGTAGGAGATGATGTTGAGGTTGTGTTGGCGAGCGATGGCCGCAAGGGGGCTCATGTATACGTTGAAGAGGGTGGGGCTGAGAGAAGATCCTTGTGGCACGCCACAGATGACTTCAGTGGCCTCTGACTTGAATGGTGGGAGGCGGACTCTCTGGGTTCTTCCGGTGAGGAACGAGGTGATCCATTCCAGTGCTTTTCCTTGGATTCCGACGTTTCTAAAGGGGGGGTTATGATTATGGGGTCCAGGGGTATTTAAAGTGGGGGTGGGCGGAATTGGCGCGAACTTGGTACAATAAATCCGCAATATTTCGTTCCGTTAGATTTCCAATTATTAAAACAGAAACCTCATATATTCAAGGTAAAATAACAAGTATTTCTACATGCTAAAATGCATATAGTCATTTCACAAAAGTGAAATTAGCTTCCAGCAAGCAGTGAGAGAGGTGATGATTTTGAGATCAAGCCCCTGCAAACCATTATGGGACGAGATTAGCAGTGGGAAGTGAATATTATAGTATCCAAATAATTCTACAAAGAGCTGCAGTTCACCTGTTCTCTCCAGTTGTCCCCAAGAGGCAAATGCAATAGCATTTAAAATATTATACATCAAGCTGCAGTTCACCTAATGGTCCCTAGATGTCCCTGATGAGGCAAATGCAATAGCATTTAAAATATTACACATCAAGCTGCAATTCACCTCATGTCCCTAGATGTTCCTGATGAGGCAAAGGCAATAGCATTTAACATATTATATATCAAGCTGCAGTTCACCTCGCCGTCCCTAGATGTCCCTGATGAGGCAAATGCAATAGCATTTAAAATATTATACATCAAGCTGCAGTTCACCTCGTCGTCCCAAGATGTCCCTGATGAGTAAAATTCAAAAACATTGAAACCCATTCATGAATGCTAAAAACTATGCTAAGCTTATCCCATAATGATTTGCAAGGCCTTTTAGTTGTATTTTTGCCCATAACTGTGCTTGGGGTGGTTCTAAGAGAATGGGACCACCACTGAATTACTATTTAAAGGGAGCAGGAATGTATAGAAAACGGGGGAGAAAAAATAACACTCGTGACGGTATGCCCCCAGCGATTGTCACGCCCCCAGCACACACCCACAGCACAATGCAGACACGCCCACAAGGGACTACTTTGCTGGCACGGTTCTTTTACATTTTAAATGTATATGGTGGGCGTCTGCATAGCCTATGTCCTTCTGCTGCAACTGCCCTTTCCAACGCTGTATTGGGTGTTGTGATTGGTGCTGTGGTTCCCGAGTTTACCTGGCCAAAAGGTGCAAGTTCTCTCTTTATAATAGTAGTATAGATAATTTTAGCGTCATCCCCTCTGATGAAGTGAAGTCCAGATGAATTCTGCACAGAGGCAGTCATACCGGCATTCATTTTAGCCCAGTCTCTAATTACTAATCCATATTGAAACAGAACCTCAACCCAGGGACTTTAAGTGTGACTTTGACTTGAAGTCCTTCTCGGGATGTGACACATGTTTATACATGTTTTTTTTATTCAGAAATGAAAATTCACAAACTTCAAATTTTCTGGTGGCTTTAAATGGAACTCTAATTAAGCCTTGCAGAAATGCACAAAAAAGGCATTAAGCTCCATAATTTGTATAGCTCGTGTAGTGAAATGTATATTTTATGATATTTCCGAAGACAAACACAAACAAATCCAGCTAAATGCTGGTTCCTTGGTATTTATCAAGCTGTAAAAAATATAAAGTTAAGATGTTGTCCTTTGTGTTAATTGGCCAAAAAGCTGCAAACCGTGGCCTGCAAAGCCATAATACCATATTTTGAGCACTTTTCAGCATGCCCGTGTCATGGAATCTCCTGCTCCAATTTGCCCCCTCATGGGCAGTGCAGAACACAGAGGATTCTGACGGATGCAAAGACATTTTAAACGCCTTTCAGAAAGATGCAGAATGTCCTAACCATGCATATAATGGCGCAAAAGATGGGATCCACACACCCTTCCCTCAACTAAGATCAGAAGCACGGATTATCCCAAATGGGGTAGCAGTGTCCTCTGTGATATTCAAAATAAGAGTCGGTCGGACACAGAAATTGGGGCCAGGAATCCCACTGACATATCGGCTAGTTTAAACATATCAGACCACGGACACATCACACTGTCCCTGAGCGGAAGACACGATGGGAAACCAACGAGCAGATGGAGATTGAACAGCGACATCCTGCAGAACCCCAGCAATGTGAAAGGGATCACTGAAATAATATTGAGGGACAAAATATCGACTTGCAAAAATATCGTGGACAAAATATCGACAGTCAAAATATCGAGTTTCTATCTACAAACAGGTAAGTACAAAAATATCGAGTACAAAATATCGTTTACAATAATATAGTTGTAAAAAATATCGACTTTATTAAAAACAGTGTTAAATTAAATTAATATTAAAATTTAATTACTAAAATATACTTAAAAATACTTAAATTAACTTATAATAATTAAATAATAAATGAAAATAATAAAAATAATGTTTTACAATCTTATTTGTTAAAACATATATATATAGTAACATACTATAATTAAATAAGATACTATTATATTACCGTACGATACCAGAAGTGTAAAAAATACTATTCCCACTCCAAAGAGTGCAAGCGTAGGGAAAGCGTTGGATAGCGTAGGGGTTAAAATTACTATTCCCACTCCAGTGGGTGCAACAGTAGGGACAACTGACCCTGAACCCTAAAAATACCCCTTTACTCAAAAACCCTAAATTGACCCTGAACCCTAAAAATACCCCTTTACCCAAAAACTGAAAACTGACCCTGAACCCTAAAAATACCCCTTTACCCAAAAACTGAAAACTGACCCAGAACCCTAAAAATATCCCTTTACCCAAAAACTGAAAACTGACCCTGAACCCTAAAAATACCCCTTTACCCAAAAACTGAAAACTGACCCTGAACCCTAAAAATACCCCTTTACCCAAAAACTGAAAACTGACCCTGAACCCTAAAAATACCCCTTTACCCAAAAACTGAAAACTGACCCTGAACCCAAAAAATACCCCTTTACCCAAGAACTGAAAACTGACCCTGAACCCTAAAAATACCTCTTTACTCAACAACTGAAAACTGACCCTGAACCCTAAAAAAACCCCTTTACCCAAGAACTGAAAACTGACCCTGAACCCTAAAAATACCCCTTTACCCAAAAACTGAATACTGACCCTGAACCCTAAAAATACCCCTTTACCCAAGAACTGAAAACTGACCCTGAACCCTAAAAATACTCCTTTACCCAAAATTAATTAATATTATTTAATTACCAATTAATTATTAATTAACAATAACAATAGAGTAAATATATTAGCACATTAGCTGTAATTAATTTAATTTAATAATTAATATTATTTTTTCACAATTAATTAATTAAAAATAACTTACAATTATATATATAAATAAATTACTCTAATTAATGTAATTAACTAATTAATATTATTTAATTACCAATTAATTACTAATTAAAAATATGTACAAAATTATATTAATTAATTAACTAATTAATATTAATTAATTACCAATTAATTATTAATAAAAAATATTTACAAACATATATTCATTAATTAATTATTATTAAATTACTCCCCACCCTTATCCCCTATTAACCCAACATCCCGCTCCTAAACATTAACTACAATTTATATTACTATTTTTTCTACATATTATCAACATTTTTTACTTTGACTATTTATATATATTTTGTCTTGTCAATTTTTTTGAGTCGATATTTTTGTACTCGCTATTTTTTATCATTATTTTAATCGATATTTTGACCAACGATATTTTTGTTATCGATATTTTATTATTGTCGATATTTTTAACTCGATATTTTGTCCATTCGATATTTTGGAGTCGATATTTTGTCTGTGCACCATGTGAAAGAAATCGAAGACACCATACAAGAGTACCTGGACCACAACGACAATGACGAGGTGGAGAAGAGCACTATCTGGGACGCCCTAAAAGCGACATTGAGAGGGAAACTGATAAACATCAAGGCCAGAATGAACCGCGGCAGGAGCAAGAAAATCAAGGAACTAGAAGACGAGATTACCCCTCTGGAAAAGGGGCACTGCGCGAACCTGACAGACAGGAGCACCCTAACGGCCCTAACCAAAAGGAAATATGAACTAAACAAGATCCTCAGCAAGAGGGCAGGTACGTGGATAAATAAATTCAGGGCAATAAACCTATGCGCAGCCAACAAGGCGGGGAAACAACAGGCATCTTACCTGAAGGCAAAACAGAGGCAGCACACAATCGCGGCCATAACTGACAAATCAAACAAATCACAAACAACAAACAAGGGTATCCTAGAGGTCTTCAGACAATTTAACCAAGAACTATACTGCGCTGACAAAAACCTAGACACCGATGGAGGCTCAAGCCTACTCAGCAAGAACAACCTGCCAGCCCTCACAGCGGCTCAAAGGGATACACTTGAGGAAGACATAATAGATGCGGAAATCGACGCAGCAATCACCCAATTTAAACCCAACAAAGCTCCCGGACCTGATGGGTACACAGCAGACTTCTACAAGACATTCATCGACCAACTGAGACCCATCATGGCTGCAACCTTCACGCAATGCATTCACAGGAGCAGAGTGACAGACTCCATGGCCGAAGCCAACCTCATTGTGATACCCAAAGAAGGGAAAGATCCGCAGCTTCCACAAAACTACAGACCTATATCCTTAATCAATGTAGATTGCAAAATATACGCACAAATCCTGGCAAACAGACTGAACAGGGTCCTACCACTACTCATCCACAACTCGCAAGTGGGCTACAGAACAGACTTTCCCAGGATAACACGCAACTACTATGCCACCTCATCAACCACACAACACAGAGCGAGGACCAGGCAGTAATGATAGCTCTAGATGCTGAGAAAGCCTTGGACAGAGTATCATGGCCCTTCCTCAACGCATGCATGGATAAATTCGGACTAGGTACAAAATACAGAACAATGGTAATGGCCCTCTACAACAAACCAAGAGCAAAGGTGGTGGTAAACGGGTGCACATCGGAGACACTAACGCTGGAAAGAGGCACAAGGCAGGGCTGCCCCCTATCACTCGGTCTCTTCCTCCTGGCACTAGAACCACTACTAGCCAGAATAAGAAACAACAACAACATAACCGGTGTCAAAATCAAAAACAAGATGGTGAAACTCGCTGCCTACGCAGACAATATCCTCATCACCACCACAGAGCCCACCTCATCATAGCCCTAATGGAGACCATAGGGGAATACGCAGCAGCCTCGGGATGCAAGCTCAATAAGGACAAGTCAGAGTGTAAGCCAATGAACGTGCACACCACTAAAGATGTACTGGGCCAGTCTGGCTTAGCCTGGCAAAACAAACCGCTCAAATACCTAGGCCTACTCTTCGGCTGGGACCTAAAGACAACACTGGAACACAACGAAGAGGCCATCCTGAAAAAGATAAAGGAGAGACTGGACACCTGGTCGCCCAAATACATAAGCTGGTGGGGCAGGATTGAAACGATCAAGATGATGGTTACACCAGCTATCAACTACACGCTCAGCATGCTGCCCCTGGCTATGACAGACAACTTCCACAAGAAACTTGATAAACTAATCAACGGCTTCATCTGGAGAGACAAAAGACCGGGAATACGTCTACAAAAGCTGAGGCTAACAAAAAATGTGGGAGGCCTCCACCTAATGAACTTCAAAAACTTCCAGACGGCTTGCTTAGCGAAACAGGGCACCTTTTGGCTGACCAGCTTGCAGGAATACGAACCAGAGTGGCTGAAGGTAGAAAAGAACATCTTGGGGGGGCTCAACCCCATAGCGCTACTCACAGCGAACAAACACCCTCACCGATTCAACCCAATCCTCAGACACACCAAAGAGGCACTAATGAAAATAGACAAACGAATGGAACAGAAACTGAAGGGTTCAACCTGGGAGTCGATCTGGCTAAACACAAAAATAATGTTCCAGGGTAAGACACTAAGCAGTGAAACGTGGATGGAAAAAGGCATAACCACACCCAACCAACTGGAAACAAAAAACTCGCCAATCACATTTCAAAACCTGCAACAACTACACGACCTCCCGGCAAAGGAACTATACACATTCCTGAAAATCAAAACGGCCATTACAAAGGCAAACCTAAGCAAAATCCCGCCAACCATCATCAAATACATGGAAGCCCTCAACGCGACTGGCCACCACACAGCAAAAATATACAAGCTTCTCAACCCTCAAACATCCTCGCTAAACAAGAAAGTAACGAACACATGGGAATCACTCCTTGGAAGGCAGCTAAACGAGGAAGAAAAGGGCAAACTTTGCCGGTCGGCAACAACAAACAAGGTCACACCACAACTGGCACAAACTAAGTTCTGGCTCCTCCACAGAGCATACTGGACCCCGGCAAGACTCCACAAAGTAGGCATAAAGGACACGAGTATCTGCTGGAACTGTGATAAAGAGGAAGGGACCCTGGAACACCTAACCTTCGAATGCCACAAAGTCAAGAAGTTCTGGGCGAAAGTAAACAACTTTATCAACGACATCACCAACAAGAATATAAAGCTAACCTTCGTGAGCCTTGCCACAGGCTTCATGACGGAATGCCTGGACAGCAAAGAGGAGAGAGACCTGATAGACATCCTACTAACGGCAGCACTAAAAATCATCCTAACAAACTGGAAGAACACAGCCAAAGCAAACTTCAAAACATGGATAAACTGGGTCACTTTCCTCAGAGGCACAGACAACATCACCAGCAAGTTCACAAAGGAGCACAATGCCAAAGATGGAATGTGGGAGCTCCTCGACACATACCTGGAGTCACGAAGGACTTAACGACTTCTCTCTTCTTTCTGCATTATAATGTACTGTATGTAACTTCTGATATGAAACTTATATTTTAATAAAAACATTTGAAATACAAAAAAAAGATACAGCCATGCTGCACACCAACCTGTGCCCTGCAAAGCGTTATGGTAGTGCTTCAAGCTGTGAAACAGTCATGTTTAGTGAAAGTAAGGACAGAGCCTCTCTCTAATTGCAGTTCATGACTCCCTTTAGTCTGTCCATGGGAAGTTGTTAGTTAAATGCTGCAGTGATGTGGAAATTACAGCTGGACGTCACATTGAACAGGCAATGACAGGTATATCCGGTGTGTCTTTAAAGCTTATCCAAGAGATCATTTGAGATAGGAAAATCCTCTACTTTAGAATGCTTGAAAAAAAATAATTAACAAAAAAGTGAAGACATTGTACATGATATTACCAGTAGAACAAAGACAGAGACACTAAGCTACACACTGTCTTGTTATTGGCCTGAAAAATAGCACGTCCATTCTATAAAATATACTGCTGTTTGCAAGAGTATGTGTATAACTAGATTAAACATGACTTCTTCCAGCAAAAAAAAAAGTGGCTCACACTTGCAAGTTGGGACTGTTTTAAACTTGTATAGATACTATATATGTGTTCTGGGGGACTGCATGCACTTGTGTTTGCTGCAGTCACTATATGTTGTGATATCATGGAAATTAACAGTGAAAACTGGCCCACTACACCATAAAACAGGGCCACAAACAGCCAAAAATCGCCACACAACCTAACCTATCACACCAGCTTTTCTGGCAACAGTGAAGTTGCCCTATAGGCCAGACTGACCTTGCGCACAAGAAGACACTCACTGCTGACTTTTATGCACTGTACCACTCAGAATTGAACAGGTAGGCAGATAGTCGTACAATGCACATGAAAACAGACTGCTAAAACACACGTATGTATCGGGTGAAAGGTAGTGCACCTCTCTAAACATCCGGGGCCTCATTTATGAAAGCCTTGCGCCACCGGTGCATCACTTTTTCCCATAAATAAGGCCCCCTGGCTGTAAGTATGCAGCAGGGATTTACAGGACATGGGCATTGGAGGTGAAAAGATGTTGTGTGGCATATATCTCAGCAGGCTAGCAGAGCAGCAGACTAGAATGGGTAGGGCAAGGTACAGAGTGCCCAGCACAGCCTAGCTCCTCTGATAGCACGTTTTGAGTTAATGCAGTATTTCCTCAGGTCGAATGAGCTGAGATATTCCCTGTGTATCCTTCTCTGGTGAGGGGAAAGCCCCCTGGTTCGAGTGGCTAAGATTGAGAAGGCCTTCGGTCTCAAGTGAGATTTCTTAAAGTATCGGTACTAAGGGCCCAGTGAAGGCTTTAATACCAAGCTATGGTCGGGAGGGGTGCTATGAGAGGGCAGGGACCTGAGGGGCACTGTAACAGGAATGGGCGAGTGCTGTGGCAGGGAGGGGCATTATGATATGGAGGGGAAGGGGACTGTGGACAGAGGGGCACTAGGATACAGGTGAGAAAGGCTCTGTGCAGAGACGGGCACAGTCGGAGGTAGCGATGGGGCACAGTCACAGTGGCAGGGATGGGAGGTGTTCTTTAAGATGCTGGTGGCTGCAACAGGGACCATTGCGGAAAGGAGAGGACATAAGTGATACGGACGAGAGAGTACTGGGACAAATATAAGTGAGGTACTAATACGCTGAATGGCAGGAGGGCATTTGTTCTCTTTCGGTTTCGGACCACCCTCAGCTGTTTCCCGTATTTTGCTATAATTCTGCAAAGCCTTGCCTGAGCTCCTGAGGCATGCAGTTACTGGGCAGTTTCCTTTGGGTGCTGCCGCTGCAGAATTTATCTACAGGGTCCCACAGCCAAGGACTATTTTTTCACTCTGTTGCCTATTGGATAACAGTTGTGTGTTATATACCGCACAGCGCACGCACTACTCACCTAACCTTGCAGTTTCGTTGGCACTGGCAAGCAAAGACTTCTGGCTGGCGCTACATAAATTAAGTTCCCTGCTCATCGTACGTGCAGTTTAAACTGTGCATGACACAGCACATAAGCCCTGACCGACCCTGAAGACCATGCATCAGCACGCGCCAAAGCAAGCACACTAGTATGCACCAAATATGAACATGCCTCTGCACAAGCCTCGCTCCGAGGGGCGTTTTAATGGCCCGTGCACAGTGCAGGCCAGTGCACCAACTATGTGCATGGGAGAAAAATGCAATAGACCCGGCCCTGAGAAAGAAGTGCCGGTGCTTATCACCGGAAAGCACCTGCACAAATTAAGCACTGGGCGTATGCCCAAACGTGGGCCCCGTGCTCTTCATACCATTGGAGTCAACCTATCTGGGCTGATGAGAGGTGAAACCCCAAAACGAGTCCTAGGATGCTTGTTTCCAGTCCAGGGAGGACCTGGCCTGGAAGTTCGAGCTGGACTCTTCTCATTGGGCGCAGGGTCAAGACTGATTTGCATATGGCTAGGTCAAAGCTGGAATGGCATGGTGAGCAAAAAGGTCCCAGGCTCTCCATACCACTGGAGTCGAGCTATCCTAGCTCATGAGGCATGAAACCCTGAAACCGGACTAGGATGCTTGTTTCCAGTCCATGGAGGACCTGGCCTGTCAGTTTGGGCAGAGCTGGACAGTTACCATGAGGCGCAGGGTCTAGACTGATTTGCATATGGCTGGGTTCAAACTGGAATGGCATGCGGAGCACAAAAACTAAGGGGCTTATTTATGAGCCCCTTGCGCCTCCGGGACGTAACTTTTTGTGACGTTCCGTGGCGCAGAAGCCTGCGTGATATTTATCAGAGAGCACTAAGCCACATTTTTTTGTTTAAGGATGCCTGATGAATATCATTCCCTTTAACGCAGTGTTGTGCGTTAAAGGGGTGTGAAATGGGTGTTGCTGGGGGCGTTCCCAGATTTACGAGAAATAGTAAATCTGAGGCAGTGCCAAAATCTTACACCTCCCCAGGGGGAGGAGTAAGGGAGGCGCAATGAGGAGAAATGTCTTTATTTCTCCTCGTGTTTCATTTTACTATGTGTGCTGTATTCTGCAGCACACATAGAAAGAGGAAAACCCTCTTGTGATTATTTTTGTACAGAAAGGTGTCCCTTCTGAACAATAATCATCATCTCCGCAAAGTAGGCACCCTTGCACCATGGTGCAAAGGTGCCTGCGTTGGCGCAGGCAGCGCATTGAGCGCCGGCGCAGGGAAAAAGGACAGGAATGCGCCATATCTTATAGATACGACGCATTCCTGCTCTTTTCTTTTGCCATCGGGCAACGCAGCAGGAAGGCCTGCTGCGCTGCCCCACGGCAAAATCTCATGATTGAGGCCCGAAGGATTTAGGCCCAGATCTCTGTACTGGGGTGACTGTATGACATTGTTTTGTATTCTGTCCTTTGATCTTTTTGCTCTTTTCATCGCTCAGAACTCCGTCCATCATTTATTTCTTTTACAACAGATTTATTTAGGACTCAAAAACAACCAAAGGATTACTAAGAACTGACATCTAAAATTCCAAACCATTGGCTTTACCACTGTTTCTTTTTTAGACTGTGTTTATTTATGTATGCATTTTTATATAGCGCAGACTTTACCCGAAGGTGTCAGAGCACTTCACAATAGGAACAGTAATGATACATGAGGAGAAAATTACAAGTGAACAAATTACAAAAGCAAACGTTAAGTTACATGAGGTAAATGTGACAATTGTGAGCAAACAAGATACAAGAAAACGCTACATTACAGGAGGAAAAAGTGACATGTGTGGATGTGTGTGTGTAAGTGAGAAGAGATGAGAGAAGAGGAGAGAGAGAGCGAGTAGGCGTGTGAGAGAGGAGAGAGAGAGAGAGGGTGTGTGCATGGAGTGGATGGGGAGGAAATGGAACGCTTCGTCCAAGCAGCAGGTGCAGTACCAACCGCTGTTACTAGAGGGCAGGCTGCCTGACAGCAACCAACTGTTATGGGGAAATTTGCATACCCAGAAGCCACTGTAAAGCCACTGTAAAGCCACAAACGCTTCCGTTTCTTTGCCATGGGTAATGGAGTATTTTTAGCTTTGAAAATCAGAAGTAGTTTTCATGTGTACGTGTTTTGCTGAGATAACGCTGCATTTGTACTTGTAGTTGTGTTTGTATATTTACCCTACTTTTTGTAAGCGTTTTTCACAATTGAGGTATATGGAAACTTTTTAGGTCGAGGACCGAAAGGCTTCCCTTGCGAAGTCTTCGGGAGGAGATTTTATGTTTTTGAGTATGGGGCTTGAACTCGCCTCTCTCCTCCATCTCTCCACCATTGGCTGGCTTCCTAAACGGAGGCCAGCCATTGGAGGAGAGAGGTGTCACTCCAAACAAGCCCTGTCTCTTTTGGATTCGGGGGCGTGCTTTTGGCGTTCTTTCCACATGTGACGTCATCCGTCAATCAGAAGCCAAAAACACGCCTCTGAATCCGAAAAATTTCGGATGTTTGCGGCTGCCATATTTTTTTGGTGCCGTTTTCAGTGTTAAAGCCGTGAAGAGATTGCTTGTCTCTCCCCCTGCCGCTGGAGCCGCTACAAGTGCGTCCTGGGCCCCTGGAGCACCGTGAAGCTATCCTGTGCCTGCCCGCCCCGTGTGACCTGCTCTGCCCTTGAGCCGTCATCACACAGTGTCGCTGGGCTGCCCACACCCGCTTCGCCCTCCTCTTAAGGGCCCCCGCACTGCCTGCCGCATCCCCACTGGGGGGAGAACCCTGGCCGAGAAGCGCAACCTCCGGAGACTCCTGGTACGCTGAAGCGCACCCTCTTCCGGACGTCGAGCCCCGCCAGTGAAGCGCCTTTTCCCCGCTTTGTGCCCGGCACCCCTGTCTTGTTTGTAGCGTACGCCCGTGGAGTACAACAACTGCACCAGCCTTCATTGCCCCTCACGAGACATAACGCCTTGCCCTAGGGCCGTACGCCTCGCATCTGCCTGCATTTCAATTGTGACCCCCCACGAGACGTGCCGCCTTGCCTTGCGGGCCGCACGCCTCGCATCTGCCTGCAATCGTTGGAGAACAAGCACAGCTGATCTTGCGAGCCGTACCGGCCTGTGGGTCTCTGCCGGGTACGACTCGCACTAGCTTTCTCGGGTGAAGTTCGCCTCGTACGCTGAAGCGTACCAACTTGCTGCCTTATGCTCGAAGCGTACCCTCTTGCTCCCGTACGCCGGAAGCATACCATCTTGCCCACACCTTTTCCCCGAGGCCGCGCCACACCCAAGGGCCGCACTGTACTTGAGTACAGGTCGCCCCGTGCCGCTGACGCCTCTAGGGGAAGCTGCCTGCCTGCCACCAAAGGACGTCTACCCCCCAGCCGGACCTGCTCTGCCAGACTAGCGTCCCGAGTCCGTCCCGCACCCCGTGGGGCCCCCGCGCATCAGCAGGTACTGTGCCACATCGGACTAGAAAGTCCAACTGCCCTTACACTCCAGAGCTGCACAATTGGGGAAATACAGTGTACGGGGTCATCTTCAGCTCCTTCCCGTGCCCGCCCGCGTCATCTTCAGCTCCTTCCTGTGCCAGCCCCTGTCATCTTCATCTCCTTCCTGTGCCCGCCCCGTCATCTTCAGCTCCTTCCCGTGCCCGCCCCCGTCACAGCTCCTTTCCGTGCCCGCCCCCCGTCACAGCTCCTTCCCGTGCCCGACCGCGTCATCTTCAGCTCCTTCCCTTGCCCTTCCCTGTCATAGCTCCTTCCCGTGCCCGCCCCCGTCACAGCTCCTTCCCGTGCCCGCCCGCGTCCTCTTCAGCCCCTTCCCGTGCCCGCCCGTCACAGCTCCTTCCTATGCCCGCCCCATCATCTTCAGCTCCTTCCCGTGCCCGCCCCGTCATCTTCAGCTCCTTCCCGGGCCCGCTTGTGTCATCTTCAGCTCCTTCCTGTGCCCACTCCCGTCATCTTCAGCTCCTTCCTGTGCCCGCCCACGTCATCTTCAGCTCCTTCCCGTGCCCGCCCCGTCACAGCTCCTTCCCAAGCCCGCCCCAGTCATCTTTAGCTCCTTCCCGAGCCCGCCCGCGTCATCTTCAGCTCCTACTCGTGCCCTCCCCCGTCACAGCTCCTTCCTGTGCCTGCCCCCATCACAGCTCCTTCCAGTGCCCGCCCAGTCATCTTCAGCTCCTTCCCGTGCCCGCCCACGTCACAGCTCCTTCCCGTGCCCGCCCCGTCACAGCTCCTTCCCGAGCCCGCCCGCGTCATCTTCAGCTCCTTCCCATGCCCTCCCCGTCACAGCTCCTTCCCGTGCCCGCCCCCATCACAGCTCCTTCCCGTGCCCGCCCCGTCATCTTCAGCTACTTCCCATTCCCGCACGTGTCATCTTCAGCTAACAGTTCCATCTGACTGCAGTAGCTGGTGCCCCCGTGTTCGTGAAAGCAGTTATCATATAAAAGTCAGTGTTCCTCATTTGGAGTAGAAATAAAAAATGCATTTTTATACCAGCTGGGGTGGACAGGTATGCATAGGTAAAAACTAAACACGTCCACCCATTAAAGCATACCGAATTTTGTACTAGGCATTAACCGATAGTCTCACGAACTTTCAAACGCCTAGTGAGCTGTAAATTTGGTAACCGACAGCACTAATGTGCAGACTCATTTCTTTTCAACTAAGTGTACATCAGTCCACCTGAATAATGTCCGTGCACACCTCTTTCAAAGACCGTCACATCAGATCTTCCAAATATGGCTTGTAAATATCTGGATGGTTGGCGATATGACCGGGTCTTTTTACCTGCAAGATTGGTAGCGATGGGACCTCCTCGGATGCTTTTAAGAGTAACATGATGCCTCCCCATTTAAAGGCGCCTAAGCAGCGCACTACATCCAAGCTACTCTAGGCTGCTGCCTTAGGGTGCCACACAAGATGCCCCAGGAACGTGCCAGATAATGATTACAACAAAAGGCCGTGTTGCTAGTGAGGAGGAGCACTCAAACGTTAAACTGCAGTGGTGTTACTATTATTATTCACATATAGTTACTAAGTATTATACCTAATATTATAATGTTGTTACCGTCATTATTTTTTTTAATAATTTACACAAATAACTATTTTTGTTACTTTTATTAATACGAAGAATCATGATAATATGATAATAATAGCTAATAGTAGTGGTGGGGGCAATACTGCATTGAAAAGTTACCCTGTGTCAGAGAAAACAAAAGTAAACTTCAGTAGAATGTTCAGGTAGACAATCCCTCGTTATCATTGCCAGGGTGTGTACTTATTTATTATCATTTGTATGTTTGCTTGTTCATTGTACTGCTACTTGTAGCTTTTGTTACCTATAACAATTGCCATTCATTCCTTGACAAACCTTAAGAAAAAACCCAGGTTAGTCGAGATGTACCAAATTCGCATATCTGACAGGTGGAAATGACGTTTGCGGTCTGAAAAAAGGAGCTCGTACCGTCTACCTGTTACAAGCCCATCAAAGAAATGTGTTTACTAAAGAAGTTTACATACTCTGATGGTAGATGTAGGCCGTGGCGTATTGCACACAGTTTAGCTTCAGGACAGAAAACATGGAGCAAATCAATTTTGTACACTTTCATGTTTGCATGTTACAGTGGAGAAAAGCGGTTTAAATTTTGCATACAATCGGATGGAGCAAAATCACCATTTTTACCGCTTTTCTGAAGGTTATGTATATTTAGAAAGTTCAAGGCAAAAAGTTAGGCCCTCCTCCCCCCGTGATCAGGTCTCTCATTGCAGGCGTTTAAGCATTAAACCCACCCCTTAATGCATTTAGACTTTACTTTCCTGCGCTGACATAGTCCAGAGGACTTCCTGAAAAGGAAAGCAGTAGTCGCCCCATGATGCATTTCATCTGTGAGCCGGTTCCTTGCTGGTATCACCTGTAGCGCCCCCCTACAACTAAGCCCCACCGCCCCACTCACCGGGCTACAGGCTCCTTCACGCGGGGCTTCCCTCACTTGCATCGGCGGCCTCTGCTCCTCCTACGTGCCTACACCATTTCACAGCCTCCCCTGGGGCGGGACTTCCGCCTTCTGCCCTTCTCCTCCAGTGACTTTGTGGGCGCGGGCTTCCCGAAGAAGGCGGAAGTCCCACCCCAGGGGAGGCTGTGAACGCATAAAGCACCTGTGGGTGTGGCTCTCTGTGTGTGTGGCTCTGTCTGTGTGTGTGGCTCTGTCTCTGTGTGTGGCTCTGCCTGTGTGTGCAGCTCTGTCTGTGTGTGGCTCTGTCTGTGTGTGGCTCTGTGTGTGTGTGTGGCTCTGTGTGTGTGCGTGGCTCTGTGTGTGTGTAGCTCTGTGTGTGTGTGGCTCTGTGTGTGTGTGTGTGTGGCTGCGTGTGTGTGTGTGTGTGTGGCTGTGTGTGTGTGTGGCTCTGTGTGTGTGTGTGTGGCTCTGTGTGTGTGTGGCTCTGTCTGTGTGTGTGTGGCTCTGTCTGTGTGTGTGGCTCTGTGTGGATAGCTTTTGTTGGTGGCTCTATGTGTGGGTGGCTCTGTGTGCGAGTGGCTCTGTGTAGGTGGCTCTATGTGAATGACTGCGTGGGTGGCTCTGTATGTGTGTGTGTGGGTGGTTTGTGTGTGTGGCTCTGTGTTATGTTATGTTAAAAATTCTTGTTACCGCGCACGTTCACCAATTGGTTTCTTGGCGCTCAGAGACAAGTGGGAGGAGGGCGCAGGAGAGTAAGAGCGGCTAATCGTGAGCAAGATGAAACAGGTAGGTTTTCAAGTGTTTACGGAAAGCGATGTAATCAGGAGTGAGCCGAATTGAAAGGGGAAAAGAGTTCCAGGTGAACGGGGCGAGAAAAGAAAAGCAAGCACCACCGTGTTTCTTACGTTTAAACCTGGGAGTGATTAATAGATTGTGGGCGGAGGACCTAAGGTGTCGTGAGGGAACGTGGGGGTGGAGGCTAAGAGAAATAAAGGCAGGGGCAGAAGCAGATAAAGGTTTAAAAACAATGCATCCCATTTTGAAGATGCAGCGGTGCGCAACCGGGAGCCAGTGTAGTTTTTTCAACATAGGCGTGATATGTTGGTATTTGGGCTGTTGAAAAACCAGTCTGGCTGCCTGGTTTTGCACCAGTTGGAGCCGGTGAAGGTGGTATGCGGGAATCCCCACGTACAGACAGTTGGCATAGTCAATACGTGAGGTGACCAGGGCCATGATGACAAGGATGAGAGCCTCTGATGATAAGAACCTTCGGATGTTCCCGATTCTGCGAAGGTGATAAAAGCAGGCCGTGGTGACAGCGTTGATTTGGGGCCGCATCGATAGGTCACTAGAAATGATGACTCCAAGGCTCTTCACAGAGTTAACTGGGCAGGGGGGAGAACCAAGGGCTGGGGGCCAAAAATTAGGAGTCCAAGGGTGCGTAGGCCCACCGATCAAAACCAGCTGTCTTGCTGGGGTTGAGCTTCAGCTGGCTGAAGTACATCCACTCGTAGATGGTGAGCATTACTGATTGAAAGTTGGCGCAAGAGAGAGGGGAAGAGTCGATGGGAAAGATTAGTTGCAGATCATCTGCATAGTTGAAGATAGTGACAGAGGAGTAGCGAAGAGAGACAAGGAGGGGCTGCATATATAGGTTGAACAAAAGAGGGGACAAGGCAGAACCCTGGGGAACACCACAGGAAAGTGAAATTTGGGAAGCAGAGAAGGTGGACAGCTGTACCGATTGGGAGCGGTGTTGGAGGAAGGACCCAATCCATGACTGGGCCAGGCCCTGGGTGCCCGCATTTCTGACACGGTCGATCAGGATGACATGATCGACCGTGTCAAAAGCGGCCGAGAGATCTAATAACACCAGGGCCTGAGCCAGGTTCTTGTCGGCCCCCTGTCTCAGCGCATCCATGACTGCCACCACCACTGCCTCCGTAGAATGGGCCGGTCTGAAGCCTGCCTGCTGATCGTCAAGGAAATGAGTTTCCTCGATGAAAGCGCTCAGGCAACGGGTGACATAAGTTTCCAATACCTTCCCCAAATAGGGGAGAAGGGAGATAGGTCGATAATTACCTAAAACAGTAGGGTCAGATCCAGGTTTTTTCAAAATGGGTACAACCACTGCTCTTTTGAAAGCATCGGGGACAGAGCCTGTGGCGAGTGAATGGTTCAGTAGGTCAAGAGGAGGACCAGGACAGGCCAAATGGCGTCCCTTAAAATTTGGGGGGGGGCAGCAGTCGTGGGGGGAACCGGAGCCAACAGCCTAAAGTATCGAGAAAAATACATCTAGAGACATAGGAGGGAATTCATGCAGAGAACAGGGATTCGAAGGAGGGAGGGCACTGACCTGGAGCACGGTAGTGGGGGGAATATTACTTTTGATGGTAGAGATTTTATCGATAAAAAAAGAATTTAGAGAGTCACACAAGGCCTGCGAGGGTTGAGGCTGAGGCGTGACACGGTCAGGGAGGGAAAGTTCAGCCACAATGGAAAAAATTTCTTTTGTTTTTGATGCTGCGCTAATGATCTTCTGGGAGTAGTAGGAGGATTTGGCCAAGATAATAGATTTTTTGTATGATTTTAGTAGATCAGTGAAGATGGGCTTTAGTGAGGGGTCCTAATTTCGCCTCCAACGGCGCTCAGCTTGTCTGAGAAGTAGTTTGTCCGCCTTTAGTTGATCAGTAAACCAACGCTGGGCGTCGTGTGGGCGTTTAGATTTGATAATTTTCACAGGGGCAACCACATCACTTGCTTGGGACAGCCATTGGTCCAGAGTGGCGGTTTGAAAGTTCAGATCTGAGTAGTCATAGGGAAGTGTAGTAGCAAGAGTCGAGTGAAAAAGGTAAATGTCGGCATGCTTCCAGTTGCGTGCCGAAAAGTTTGACACTGATGGGGGACGGGTAGGTAGTGAGAGTTTGAGAGAAAAGGAGATGAAGAAATGATGTGGGTGTAAATGCAATAGGTCATGCATTTGAGAGCGATTAACCTATTGGAATTGTAAATGACAATGCCATTTATTTAACGATTAAGCTATTGGCAATGTAAATGACAATGCCATTTATTTATGATTTTAAAACAAATAAAAAAAAATCATGAGCAATGCCAATAGCTCTAGCTTTAATAATGCCGAGACCATTGCATTGTAAATGCTTGTTTTATTTGGGGATAGGCTGTCATCGATGATATTCAATTTCAAAGGAATTTTCGGGCGATTTTTCCGAGGCAAATGTCGATATAGGAGTACAAATATATAATAATTGCGCAGAAGCTTAATCACAATCCTACTATACTTGTGTAAACAGTGGTCATGTGATGGAGCGGGAACCGAGTTTGAGGCGCTGTTTGAAAGGACTGACTAGCGACTCAAAAGGCATCATCAGCAATTATGTATGAGTTAAAATGAACAGAGCACGCTGTACAGGACTCCACTGGCTCCAGGGAGTCTCTGACCCTGGACCTGTGACATATATATATATATATATATATATATATATATATATTTATATATTACCTACTGGCGGTCGCCAGTAGGTATATATAGTTAGGATTTTTTCCCTATGGGATTTCTGAAAATTCTATGTCTAATAACTTTGGCGTTTGTGGACGGAATTGGCTGAAATGTTCAGGAAAATGGCACATTTTGTTTCTGAGCAGCCCCTGAAAATTTGGGGGGTGTTCGGCAAGGGGGGGCCGAGAAAAAAGGGGGGTCCCAAAACGCGTTTTTCCCATGTTAATTTCCATAGGGCGGTTGGCCTCACTTTTAGCCCGAACGGCTGAATGGATTTGCACGAAACTTTGCAAAATTGTAGGGACTGTTAGCCCGATGTGCCTTTGCTAGGTCTCAATATATGTGCTCCAGTGGATTTTGAGAAGTTAACGTTCAAAATAAGATATATATCTGTAACAGCGCTCCGGGTAGCGCTCCGGTTCGCGTACTTTTCGCGTAACGGAACTTTGCGATGCGAAGCTGATTGGCTTTCCGGTGTCTGTCAACATTCTAAACAGTCCGGAGCGGCCGCCATCTTGTCTCTCGGTAGGATCGAGAGACAAGAGGAGGCCAAAACAAAGGGGGAAATTACCATAAGGGGGCATAGTAGATCCTCGTTGACCCCCTAGGTTTTATGTGGAGGTTTTAAAAGGTCCCAGCAGGGCAAAAAAAAAAGATTTTTTTTTTTTTTGCGTGGTGAGCGCCTAGTACGCGAACCGGAAAGCGTTCTGGGCAGCGTACTTTAAGGATAAAAGAAAGATAGACTTTTCTAATACTGTATGTTAATTGTTTGTTGTTTTTGTTGATTTTTTTTGTTTTCTTTATTTTTAAAGTATTTTTTTTTTTATTTTGATTGTGTTTCATAATTCATTAAACTTTCTAACATTTCATTAAACTGTCTGTTTCCTTCCCTTATACTTACTGTTCTTTTTTAAAAAAAAATTTTTTGGTTCGCTCCTGGTTCGCGCACCGGAGTGCGAACTGGGAGCGAACTAAAAGAAATAGAGGTTGGCAGAGTTTCAAAAATTCTACTAATTTTTTTTATAATGGGGAGGTAGTTCTGAAAAGAACTTTTTTTTTGGTTTTTGTTGTTTTAAATTTTTTTTATTATTTTTCTGAACATTTTTTTTATTTTTTTTGTTTTTTCGGAACATTTTGTAATTTTTTTGTTTTTTGGGGGGAGGGGGGAAACAAAAATGATTCATTGAAAAGGGCTCAACAGGAGCAACGAAAAAAAGAAGAATTTATTTTTTGGGGCGTTTCGGGCAAACATGATTATTGATAGCTTTCACTATAAGAGTAATGCTACTTTCTCGGTAGCATATTAATTGGTTACACCGCACGCACACTTGCTTTACTTCCCCCATGTCCATTTGAATGTTCGGGACCACCTCCCTCGCCTCTGGTCCCGATACTTCTTGGACAACAGATCTTCTCGCCATTGCCGGGGGATTTTGCTGTTCGTCACGAAGCTGGGCATTACTATAATTGTTTGGGTGCCACCTACTCATATGCCTGTGCATCGTGTAATTTCCGAAGCTGTATTTCTTGTCAGTCCCCCTTGAAAGTCGATCGTCGCAAATACGGCAAAACACATATCTGGCATTGACTTTTTTTTGCCCTTCTGGAAATTAAAAAAATTGCCAGATGTAGTTTTCTTTTCTATTGTATCTCCTGGGCTCCTCTGGCAAAAACTCAGGCTCTTCCTGTTCTTCCTCCTCTTCTTGATCTTCCTCTTCTTCTATGATTGCTTGAGCAGGTGGTCCTTTCTTCCCATGAGGAGGTGGAGGTGGTGGTGGGGGTACACTAGCTGAAGCAACTATTGAAGCCATTGCTCAACAATGAAAAAGGGTCTTTCTCTCACCAAGATGAAAGTCAGAGTGAGGAAAGAAGGAGGGGTTTTCATCATTTGGGAAAAGCAAAAGTTCTAAACCAATGAAAAGTGTTAATTTTAGATCACATGACCTAGTATTACATCATTAGGAAACCAAAAGTGAAATGAACCAATGAAAAGTGTTATTACCGAGTCACATGACCTGCTGTGTTTACGTTTCGCGCTTTGCTCCGCTTTCCGGTCCGCTTCCGGGTCCGCTAACTTGGCGCGTCCAATGACGTATTACGCGACAACGCAAAACATCATGCTAACGTAACAGTTACGCTAAAGGAACGTTTACCGGTTCGCGGACCGAGCCGCGGCTTTAAATTGAGCTAACGGGAAGCTGACCGGTTCGCGGACTGGGAGCGAAACAAAAAATTTTTTTTAAAAAAATTGTCTAAAAAACATGTAAAATATATTTTAAGATTTAAAGAAGAATACATTTTACAGCTACAGATATTAGCTTTTAAAAAACCATTGAAATTCAATGAAAAAAACATAGGTTATAGACCATATATAGTTAGGAATTAGCATTTACAAAACCTTGAAAATTCACTGAAAAAACCATAGGTTATAGACCATATATAGTTAGGAATTCGCATTTACAAAACCTTATTTTACTCACACAAAACCATTGAAATTCCATATATAGTTAGTTGCACTAACTATATATCGCGCACCCGCAATCCACTGCTGATGATGTCACATATTACATCATTCATGACATGGTCAGTGACATCACTGATGACATCACTGATGACATCTCAAATGACATCACTGATGACATCACTGATGACAACATCCAGTGACTGTATGTTTCTGTAAAGTTAAAATATGTCTTACATATTGAAGAATGAGTGGATGTATAAGTGTCTGGATGAAGGATTTAGTAGGTGCATGACTGACTGTATGAGTGAGTGATTAAATGTGTCTCACTGAGTGCATGGGTTAGTGACTAAACTGTCTTAATTTGTGCATCATTATGTCTGTTGTTCTGTAAACTGTTGCATGTGTTGATAAGTAGCTATATGAGTAACTATATGGGTTATTGATTGGTTGCCCAAGTATTTGTATGGGAGACTGAGTGTGTGTGTGGGTGGCTGGGAGGTGTATGACTCTGTGCATAGATGTGTGAGCAGTTGATTCAGTAGATGTATGGGTTCAAAACTGCATGTGGAAACAGCTGTATGGGTGGTTGACTATGTGCATGAGTGTATTGGTGAGTGAATGGATATCTCAGTGCTACATGTCAAAGTAAGTACATATGTAAAAAAACACAGTACATGTGAGAGTTGACATATATAAATAACTGTGCATAAGAGCCAGTGAATGTGTGAGTGGCTGTATGGATCATTGTGAACTTGTATCAGAGATTGTATATGAGAGTAAATATGTGTTAGTATATGTTTGAATAAGTAAAGTTTGTATAACTGTATAGTTGAGGAAATGGAGGTGTGATTGATTCTTTGCATGACTGACTAGGTGTGTGAGTAACTCCATGGATGAGTGACAGTCTGTGAGGGTCTGTTTACACTGATTGTATCTAAGGTTATATTAGAGTCTGAAGAGGTTCATCGTATTATCACATGAATGATATCATCAGTGATGTGATCAGTAATGTCAAATGAGATGTCATCAGTGATGTCATCAGTGATGTCATTTGAGATGTCATCAGTGATGTCATTTGAGATGTCATCAGTGATGTCATCAGTGATGTCACTGACCATGTCATGAATGATGTAATATGTGACATCATCAGCAGTGGATTGCGGGTGCGCGATATATAGTTAGTGCAACTAACTATATATGGAATTTCAATGGTTTTGTGTGAGTAAAATAAGGTTTTGTAAATGCGAATTCCTAACTATATATGGTCTATAACCTATGTTTTTTTCAGTGAATTTTCAAGGTTTTGTAAATGCTAATTCCTAACTATATATGGTCTATAACCTATGGTTTTTTCATTGAATATATATATATATATATATATATATATATATATATATATATATATATATATATATATATATATATATATATATATATATATATATTACCTACTGGCGGTCGCCAGTAGGTAGTTATAGTTAGGATTTTTTTCAATGTTAAATCTCAAAATTCTATTTGGAATAACTTTGGCACCGGTTGACGAATCTGCCTGAAAATATCCTGAAAATGGCCTCGTCGAGCTCCGGTTCTCCCTTGAAAGTTTGGGGGGGATACGTCAAGCGGGGGCCGAGATAAAAGGGGGGTCCCAAAACGCGTTTTCCCCATGTTAATTTCCATAGGGCGGTCGATTTCACTTTTAGCCCGAACGGCTAAATGGATTTCCACCAAACTTGGCAAAATTGTAGGGACTGGTAGCCCGATGTGCCTTTGCTATGTCTCAAGATATGTGCTCCAGTGGATTTTGAGTAATTTAGGTTCAAAAAAATATATATATCTATAGGCGCTCTCCGGTGCGCGCACCGGAGTGCGCTCCAGGCGCGACACGCGACTTGCGCGCAGAAAGCTGATTGGCTCTCAGTTGTCTGTAAACATTCTAAACAGTCCGGAGCGGCCGCCATCTTGTGTCTCGGTAGGATCGAGACACGAGAGGTGGGCAAAACAAAGAGGGAAATGACCATAGGTGGGCAGGGTAGACCCCCCCTTGACCCCCTAGGTTTGATGTGGGGGCTATAAAAGGGCCCCGCGGGGCATTTAAAATATTTTTTTTTTTCGTTTTGCGTGGGGGAAGCGCCCGGTACGCGCACCGGGGAGCGGCCCGGGGAGCGTAATATGAGGAAAAGAGATGACAGAGTTTTTAAAAAATGAAGTTTTTATTTAGAAATTGGAGGTAGTTCTAAAAAGAACTTTTTTTTTCTTCTTTTTGTTGTTTTATATTTTTTTTGTGTTTTTTGAACTTTTTGAACTTTTTTTGGCTTTTCAAAACAGTTTTATATTTTTTTTGTATTTTTTTAGGGGGAGAAACAAAAAAAGGGAATTGAAACTGGCTCAACTGGAGCAAAAAAATAAAAAACCCCAAAAATTACTTCTTTTTGGGGCACTTGTGATTATCACCTGCAAGGACGATGAGCTTAACGCTTTTTTCACCATAGGCGATAAGCTTGCCACATGCAGAACAAGTGATTTTAAAATCAGCAAATCTTGGCTGAATGCAAGGCATCATCTCGGATGTTTCTGGTCCCGATGAAGTCGGTTGGTTTGTTTGGGAGGTGGTCCTTGACGACTTGGGGAGGTTACTGGCCAGTTCCCTGAACTCAGCACGAGAGTAGTTGTTTGGGTGCTTTCTGGTCATATGACGAATCATGGTATAGTTACCAAATGAATATTTTTTGTTTGGGTTGCCCCGTGAAAGTTCATCATTGCAGATTAGGCAAGTTACCTTGGGTGCATTAACTTTTTTCTTGCCCTCTGGGATTGAAAAAAACTCCCATATACTGTGTGGCTTGGGTTTGTATGGAGTATTTTCTTCAGGCAGCCATCTTCTCCTCCCCTCCTCCTCTTCCTCTTCCTCCTCCTCCTGTTCTTGACCACCGATATAATCTTGAGGTGGTCCTCTTGGTGGTTGTGGTGGTGGCGGTGGGGCAGATGCACCCGCTGCTGCTGCTACTGAAGCCATTATTAATATCAAAAAGGTACAGAGATGTACAAACAGGTCTTCCTCAGTCAAAGGACAAAGTCAGAATAAGGAAAAAAGGTGGGGTCTTTCATCATTTGGAAAAAAAACTGTCCTGAACCAATGAGAAGTGTTATTTTCAGGTCACAAGACCAGGGGCTTCATCATTATGAAACTAAAACTGTTATGAACCAATGAAAAGTGTTATTTTCAGGTCACATGACCCGACGCGCTTACGCTACGCGCCCCGGGGCGCGCCCGGGGGCGCTTCGGGTCGCGTAGCGTAAGCGCGTCGGATGTTTACGTTGCGCGATCGTATTCGCTCGAGTACTTCCGGGTGCGCTTACGCCGTGCGTATCACGCGGACGCGGCTACGCGATACGTCATGATCATGTTTTCGTTCGCGATATTGGCGCTTACGGGACGCTCCTCGGAGCGCGCCCGGGGGCGCTTTATAAAAGTACGCTTTTCGGGGCGCTCCCCGGGAAGTGCACCGGGAGCGCTCCAAAGCAAAAAAAAAAAAAAAAAAAAAGGGAAAAATTGTAGGGACTGGTAGCCCTATTCTTAAGTGGTTTTTACGAAAATTAACTTTGATAAAATATATATTGTGCTACATTGGGCTATATATATATGCCAAAATGCCAAAATGTAACCCAAATGTAGTCCAATGTAGCCCAATGTAGCCCAAAGAGGGCCACCAGAGACCAAAAAATGTAAATGTAGCCCAAATTTCAACTAGATGTAGCCCAACTGTAGCCCAATGACAGAATGTACCAGAGTGTTCTAAAGAACAACTAGAGTGCTAACAGTCTTATTTATAAAGTGAGACTTATAGTTAGGAATTAGCATTAAAAAAACCTATGAAATTCACTGAAAAAACCATAGGTTTCACACCAGTTATAGTTAGGAATTAGCATTTAAAAAACCTATGAAATTCACTGAAAAAACCATAGGTTTCACACCGGTTATAGTTAGGAATTAGCATTTAAAAAACCTATTAAATTCACTGAAAAAACCATAGGTTTCACACCAGTTATAGTTAGCTGGAAATTTTACTGATATAAAACCATTGAAATTCCCACGTTATAGTTAGTCGGACTCACTATAACTTGCGCGTGCAATGCACTGCTGATGACATCACATATTACA
This sequence comes from Lissotriton vulgaris, assembly GCF_964263255.1. Taxonomy (NCBI): domain Eukaryota; kingdom Metazoa; phylum Chordata; class Amphibia; order Caudata; family Salamandridae; genus Lissotriton; species Lissotriton vulgaris. The sequence continues at coordinate 257,991,694 of NC_141686.1, forward strand.
TCACTCATGACATGGTCAGTGACATCACTCATGACATCACTGATGACACCATCCAGTGAATGTGTGTCTTTCTGAAAAATAAATATGTTTTATCTATGTATATGTAAAGGTCGATGGGAGAATAAATGTTTAAATAAGTGTCTAAATGGATGGTTTTAAAAAAAAAAAAATATTGAATAACTGGCTTGTTAAGTGTATCTTAGTGAATACATATATTAGTGAGTAATGTTTAAATATTTAAATATATGTATCAGTGTTTCACTTTGTGTATAAGTGGCTGCATGGGTTGGTGAGTAGCTACATATGTGTGTATATGGGTTATTAGATGTTTTTTTTAGTATCAGTATAAGTGTCTGTATGATTTGGTGGGAGTGTTACTTAGCACATAGATGCATAAATGACTGACTCACTGTTTGTATGTGTTTTGAAGACAGCATATGTGCCGGACTGTATGGGTGAATGAGTGTGTATATGTATGTGTTAGTAAGTGAATGACTGTCTTACTAGTGTCTTTATCAGTAACTACATATGTTTTAATCTAGTATATGTGAGTATTGATGTATATAAGTGAGTATATATGAGAGTGAGAGATTGAAAGAATTCTTGTTTTAATAAGTATGTGTTTCTATAAGTGATTTTTTAAGAGAGTAAGTATGTGTAAGTTTCTTTAGAAGTAAGGTGGTAGTGTGTGTATAGTTGTATATGCAAAAAAATGGATGTTCAATAGTTTATTTGCATGTGTGAGTATGTGTGTGAGCAACTTTTGGAAGACTGTCGGTGTGTTAACGGATGTATAGGTGTCTCACTACATATGATGAGTGAGTATATGTATGACTGACTATATAGAACTGTTGATGAATGAGTGGATGTGTATATAAATGGTGGAATTACTGAATTGGTTGTTGTAACTGGTATAGGTATCTCCACTTTTTTGAAAATGTTAGTTTCTATTTTTGAATATGTGTTTCAAGGGTTACTTTACAGTGAAAGGAGGTCTGTCACTGTGTCACAAGGACGGTGTCATCAGTGATGTCATGAGTGATGTCACTGACCATGTCATGAGTGATGTAATATGTGATGTCATCAGCAGTGCATTGCACGCGCAAGTTATAGTGAGTCCGACTAACTATAACGTGGGAATTTCAATGGTTTTATATCAGTAACATTTCCACCTAACTATAACTGGTGTGAAACCTATGGTTTTTTCAGTGAATATATATATATATATATATATATATATATATATATATATATATATATATATATATATATATATATATATATATATATATATATATATATATATATATATATATATATATATATATATATATTCACTGAAAAAACCATGGGTTTCACACCAGTTATAGTTAGGAATTAGCATTTAAAAAACCTATTAAATTCACTGAAAAAACCATAGGTTTCAAACCAGTTATAGTTAGCAGGAAATTTTACTGACATAAAACCATTGAAATTCCACGTTATAGTTAGTTGAACTCACTATAACTTGCGCGTGTAATGCACTGCTGATGACGTCACATATTACATCACTCATGACATGGTCAGTGACATCACTCATGACATCACTGATGACACCATCCAGTGAATGTGTGTCTTTCTGAAAAATAAATATGTTTTATATATGTATATGTAAAGGTCGATGGAAGAATACATGTTTAAATAAGTGTTTTAATTAATGTTTTTTTTTTTTAAATTGATTGGTTAACTGGCTTATTAAGTGTATCTTAGTGAATCCATATATTAGCGAGTAATGTTTAAATATTTAAATATATGTATTAGTGTTTCACTTTGTGTATATTTGGCTGCATGGGTTGGTGAGTAGCTACATGTGTGTGTATATGGGTTATTAGATGTTTTCTTAGTATCAGTATGAGTCTCTGTATGGTTTAGTGGGGGTATTACTTAGCACATAGATGCATCAATGACTGACTCACTGTTTGTATGTGTTTTGAAGACAGCATATGTGCAGGACTGTATGGGTGGATGAGTGTGTATATGTGTGTGTTACTGAGTGAATGACTGTCTCACTAGTGTCTTTATCAGTAACGACATATGTTTTATTCTAGTATATGTGAGTATTGATGTTTATAAGTGAGTATATGTGAGATTGTAAGAGTTCCTGTTTAAATAAGTATGTGTTTCTATAAGTGATTGTTTAAGAGAGTAAGTATGTGTAAGTTTCCTTAGAAGTAAGGTGGTAGTGTGTGTATAGTTGTATATGCAAGTAAATGGATGTTCAATAGTTTATTTGCATGTGTGAGTATGTGTGTGAGTAACTGTTGGATGACTGTCGGTGTGTAACAAGATGTATAGGTGTATCACTACATATGATGAGTGAGTATATGTATGAGTGACTATATAGAACTGTTGGTGAATGAGTGGATGTGTATATAGATGGTGGTATTACTGAATTGGTTGTTGTAACTGGTATGGATCTCTCCATTTTTTTGAAAATGTTAATTTTTATTTTCGAATATGTGTTTTAAGGGTTACATTACACTGAAAGGAGGTCTGTCACTCTGTCACAAAGATGGTGTCATCAGTGATGTCATGAGTGATGTCACTGACCATGTCAAGAGTGATGTAATATGTGAAGTCATCAGCAGTGCATTACACGCGCAAGTTATAGTGAGTCCAACTAACTATAACGTGGAATTTCAATGGTTTTATGTCAGTAAAATTTCCAGCTAACTATAACTGGTGTGAAACCTATGGTTTTTTCAGTGAATTTAATAGGTTTTTTAAATGCTAATTCCTAACTATAACTGGTGTGAAACCTATGGTTTTTTCAGTGAATATATATATATATATATATATATATATATATATATATATATATATATATATATATATATATATATATATATATATATATATATATATATATATACAGTGGTGCCTGGCTGGCTTGATTAGGGACCTCTAGTACTGGGCAGTTTCCTTAGGGCGCTGCTGCGCCAGAATTTATCTACAGTGTCCCACAGCCAAGGACAATTTTTTCATTCTGTTGCCTATTGGATAACAGTTGTGTGTTATATACCGCACTGCGCACGCTCTACTCACCTAACCTTGCAGCTACGTTGGCACTGGCAAGCAAAGACTTCTGGCTGGCGCTACATAAATTAAGTTCCCTGCTCATCATACGTGCAGTTTAAACTGTGCATGACACAGCACATAAGCCCTGATCGACCCTTAAGAACATGTATCAGCGTGCGCCAAGGGGCGTGGCTTGGGGCTGATGATGGAAGCGAGCTCCGTGCCTGAGCCCCTGAAAATCCTGTTAGGACGGTGTTCTGAGCCCCCTCCCCCGCTAAGATGAAAGGTGTGGGGACTGTGCCTGCTCGGTCGTGATGTGGGACTCGAGCCTGTCCCGGGACGCTGGGGACGACCGCCGGAGGTCTGGCCGGTGCGTACAGAGAAGTGCGACCCAAGATGGCGAAGGAAAAATAGAACTGGGACCCAGCACGGCACTGATAGTGATGGTGACTGCGCCTATAGAGGACGCGGAACGAAGATGAGCTGAGAGGTGGCGAGTCCCGAGGAGCCGATGAACTCCTACTGCGCAGTGGACAAGCGGAGCGAGACCCCCCGGAGTGCATACAACCTGTGGCTGCTCCAGGAGATGACAACGGAGCAGCCGGCAGCTAAGTGGTGCTGCGGAGGAGCAATTGAAGAACCCCTGTGAGCGACGCTGTGAAGGGGGGCCCTGAACCCAGCATTGCCAGGAAAGATGCGGAGAGGCTGGGGGCCGTGATCTGAGACTTATGCCTGCTCCGGGACACTAATAAAGATCGCTGGTGATCTGGCCAATGCGGGATGGGACGCGCGACCCTGGATGGCGGCTGGCCAATGGGGCTGGAACCCAGTGTGGTGCAATTGAAAGTGGTGCTTGTGCCCTATTAAGACCACTACACGACGGCGGGCTGAGAGGGGGTGACCCCCGATGGGCCGTCGAGTTCTCAGAAAAGGGCAGACGGGTGGAGAGGGCCCCCCTGTGGCGCGAACGACCAGCGGCTGCACCAAGAGGCAATACCTGAGCAGACAGGTACTACGTGGCGCTGCGGAGGAGCTCTCGAGGACTCCCCGCAAGGGTGGAATGTGGCAGGGGACCCCGAACCCAGAACTGCCATGACAAGTGGGGAGAGGCTGGGGACCACGAGTGACGGGACCCCGAGATCGCGGAGCGCTGCGACCTGAGGAAAACAGCGGGGGCGACTACGGACCCGAGGCAGGTGTACTGAGCTCCCCAGCTCTGAACAGACCATCAGGGAGCGCCGGTCGGCTGCTACTGGGGACGTCAATATCTACTAGAGTCTGTGGCGAGGGGGGGTGGGGCTGTTACCTCCCCTGGACAGATGGAACCGCGGGGGCACCTGTGGGTTGTTGCAGATGGCCCTCCCGGAGGTGGCAGACCACGTTTAGAACTGCAATATGTGTGGAGATCGGCAGGAGGGGCGCCCTTCTGATCAGAGGTGAGAGGGCCCCTTTCTTACCTAGGCACAGAAAACGAGGCGGCCTGGACGGAGGCATAGATTGCAGGCCCAAGAGGAATTTGTCTGGGGGGCACAGAAGAACGCCTGGGGAAGAGCATCGCAGGGCTCGACGTGCCAACCGTGACATTCAAGGGCCGAGCACACTCTGCCAGTGAACGGACCACACGGATGCCCTACCTGGACTGAGTTTAACCCCTGCCTTCTGGTAGCGGAGCCGAGTGACAGGACTCGACGCGTGGGGGACGGTGGTGGAGACCCCCTCCCCTGGAGCGAGATTTCGGGGGACCATCTGCCCGGAGAGACGGGAGGGGCTCTCTTCCTGGTGATGCCACACCATGGGAAAGTTAAAGGGGAAGAAGTACAGGGCTCAGCCGCTGTCTGACACTGAACTACCTGGCCGGGAGGAACAGGAAGGACCCAAGCAGCCGTGGGATCCCCACCTACAACTCCAACTTGACAAAATCCTGGCAGCGATAGCGGACTCCCTGACAGCGCTACAGCAGGACATAGCGCAGGTAGCCACGGGGTTGGGCCTATTGCGAGCTGACCACAGTAAACTGGTTGATAGAGTTAGAACGGTGGAGGGAGCGCTCCAGAGCATTGAACCACTACAGAACGACCTCAAGGCCACAATATCTAATGTTCTAGATCGCATTGGGACACTGGAGAAAAGGGCCAAGGAGGCAGAAGGAAAGAATCGCCAGAACAACATCCGTATGGTGGGACTGCCAGAAAAAACGGAAGGGACCGACATGGTGCAGTATCTTGAGACGTGGCTCAGAACAGTGGTGGCACCGGAAGGCCTCTCTACCTGTTACACCTTGGAAAGAGCGCACAGAGTGCCCGCCAGACCACTTCAGCAGGGACGACCCCCGTGACCGGTGGTGGCGCGGCTGTTGCACTATCGTGACAGAGATCTGCTGCTCCAGAAAGCACGTGTGGATGGCCCCTACCAAGTGGGGAACAACAAGGTCAACCTATTCCCGATTATACATACGAAACCCAGCGACGCCGGACCTCATTTTTGGCCATTAGGAGGGAACTGAGGGATGAGGGGCTCCAGTACTCCCTGCTATTTCAGGCCAAGTTACGGGTAATTGTGGATGGCACATCGTGCTTTTATGATACCCCGGAAGACGCCTGTGCTTAGTTGGAGTTATACAGAGCTGGGAAGGATGGCACAGAGCAACGGACACGGCTTCCCACAGAGCGCTTGCCTCAGAGGAAGTCGAGGAGCTTCGGCACGGACAGAGGGGACTGAGGAGACCTTCGTCGCTACAGACGGAAGCGGAACGGCAGGAGGTGTTGGATGCGGTGGCAACGCTGTCGGGTGCGCAGGGAGGCCTATCTCCCGGAGGAACGGAGTCGGAAAAAGAAAAAAATCGCTCTGATACAGAGCAATCAAAGGCGGACAGTGTGCGCCTGCCGAGGGTTACACCGGCAACGGCAGAAGAGATGCTGGATGAGAGCTAAGGCAGCTGCCACATTGAACAGGATGAGAACTTGCCACTTCAGTGGACTCCCTATCACAGGTTTTGGACGGAGAGCGGGGGGGGGGAGAAGGGACCCTTGGAACTTGTTATTTTTATTTTATTTATTTCTCCAGGGCTCAGTTTGGGGCGCGATGCATGCAGAGGTTGGGCAGCGGCCCGGCGGCACCCAGTCCCCCTCATCGCCCTTAAGGCGTGCCCTCAGTGACTACTGTTGGGCGTAGACGTATGTTGGAGTTTGTGATGGTTTGGATGGGAACTAGCGGTTCATCACTAGGTCCTGTTCTTGGGGGGGTGGGCAGCAGGATTGGTTGGGGGGGGGGTTTGGGGTGGGAAGTTTCACCGGTGTGCCAGCGGGAGCACGGTTTGGAATGCAGGTGTTGCTTGGGGGGAATGGGAGATACCGCTGATTTACGATGTATTACCTGGAATGTGAGGGGCTTACATACCATGACGCGACGACACAAGGTGCATGCCTATTTAGTTCGAAGGGGAATACACATAGCACTACTACAGGAGACCCATTTAACTAAGGCGGAGGGGATAGCACTGCAGAGACGTTGGAGGGGGCAAATATTCAATACCACCTACTCGGCATTTGCATGCGATGCTCTGATCTGGATCAGAGTGGGGGTCCCCTTCCAGGTTACCAGACAGGTAGACCCAGCAGGCAGGTTCGTGGCCATAGATGGTAGACTAAGGCGCAAGGACATAGCCTTTTGCAGTGTGTATGCGCCCAACGTGGATCAGATGGGTTTTCTGACGCAGCTTTCTGACTCGCTGGCATACTATCTTGTAAGTTCACTGGTGATGGGAGAAGACTTCAACTCCATAACAGATATATCGCTTGATAGATCCCACCCCCCACTAGCCAATTCCTCGATACATAGGTTGACTAAAGGCAGACTTGAATGGCAGACTAGATGGGGTCTGGTGGACGCATGGCGTCTCCATCACCCGCTCGATCGCGACTATTCTTATTTCTCCGGGATGCACGATTTGCATGTCCACCTAGATACAGTGTTATGCTCACCAGCGGTGTGGTACTGACCGAATATCTAACTAGGACGATCTCCAATCATAATCCGTTGCTATTCACCATGCACTGGATGACCGGGGTGTCGAGTATCCCCACTTGAAGGCTGCGGCCTGACACACTGGAGGACCCGACCTTTCAGAGGGAAGTGAGCAAAGGGATCACCCACTATTTTGCGGAGAATGCTGGCTCGGTCGCCACAAGGGCAATAGAATGGGATGATTTTAAAGTGGTCATCAGGGGAATTTGCATAGGTAAATATGTGGGAGTGAGGAAGGTACTCCTCCATGATCTGAACCGCGCCGAGGACGGGCTGCGTTAGGCGTTAGGCCTGGTCATCCAGAGCTTCAGGCTGAAGTCATGACAGCGAAGGAAGAGGTGGCAGTAGAGGTGGAACGATTGCGCTGCTTTGACTATAAGGCCTACACTAAGAGGGTTCATGCGGAGGGAGACAAAGCAGGGACCCTGCTGGCTTGGCTGGCCAACCCGGAGACGAGAGGCTCCCTATACTGTCTCTGGAAAATGGTGATGGGAAGTTGGTGTACACCCAAAACGAGATATTACACCGTTTCATGGGCAACTATGAGGAGCTCTATGGGAGCTCGTTGGTGGCCGGGGAACTGGAAAACGATTCATTTCTAGAGGACCTCACCCTTCCCGAACTGGAGCACCAACAAGCAAAATGCTTAGGTCAGGCTACAGAGTTAGGCGAAATCCGGAGTGCTATTAAACGTATGGCCAGGAATAAGACGCCAGGAGTAGACGTATTGCCGATAGAGTTCTATGGGAAATTTGTAGATTTGTTGGCACCAAGACTCCTGGAGGTCTTTCAGGAAGCAAAGGATCTGGGTCGGTTACCCACCTCTATGCGGGAAGCACTGGTGATTCCGCTTTTAAAGCCAGGTCGGGAGGGGGCGAATCCGTCCTCCTACCGCCCGTTATCAATGCTGACTACAGACTATAAGATATTGAGCAGCATCTTGGCGGCCCGGCTTTTAGGACACATGACCACATTGATCCACGAGGATGAAGCCGGTTTCATACCAACGAGAAACACATCTACGAACATTAGATGACTAGTGAGGGTGCGGGAGAAGGATCAGCCAGAGGCCCGACAACCAATGATACTATTGATAGACATTGAAAACCTTTTGATAGCTTAGAATGGATATACCTATAAAAGACAATGGGGAGATTTGGCCTGGGAGCCGATTTTGTACAGTGGACTAGAGTGTTATACACGTCAGTTGTAGCTAGGGTACGAGTGGGAACGCTGATATCCTCACAGTACCCAGTGGCCCGGGGTATTAGGCAGGGATGTTCACTTTCCCCTTTGTTGTTCGGCCTAGCGGTGGAACCTCTGGCGGCAAAGATCCGATTGGGGGACCATTATGAGGGTCTAAAAGAGTTTGGCAATATATATCGTTATACGCTGATGACCTGCTGTTGTTTCTTGAAGACGCAGGCGGAGCATTAACGAGAGTTGGGATCTCACTATCGGATTTTGGGGACGTCTCGGGTTGAGAGTGAACTGGTCGAAAACATGTCTGTTCCCGGTGAGGCAGGGAGAACCCCAGCCCACTACGGATAGGGACGTTAGATGGGAACCCTCTTGTTTGAAATATCTGAGAGTCCATATCTATCACACTGCCACTGATATGTTGGAAGGAAACATGGGACGAGCTGTAAGAGCATTGAAGAGTTATCGGTGACTCGATGGACAGCTCTATTGAAAATGGTAGCACTTCCTCGACTATCATATTTTTTTAGAACTCTCCCGATCTGGATCCCGTGCTCAGTGTTCAAATTATTGAAATCACTCATAGTGAGCTTCCTCTGGGGTACGGGGAGACATCGGGTCGCTCAGGCAACGCTCGTTAGGCCCAAAGCTGAGGGAGGGTTGACAGTACCAGATTTTGAGTTGAGTTGTATTACCTAGCGGCCCAACTCCAGATATTGACGCAAGCAATAGCGCAGGAATTTAGAGGCCCGGAAGAGCAAAGAGGTAGGGGAATACCTCGCTATGTTTTATAGTGCTGCAACAAAAAATAGACTTTTAGGATCTCCTAACTGAAGAAAAGACACTAAGGCTGTGCTGGAATCACTCCCAGTGCAGGGCTGGAGTCTTACAATAAGTATGCGCCCGAAATCCTGTTGGGAATGGCAACAGCACTTCCACACGGCGGCGATTGGACGCCATTACACGACTGGGAAAACGCAGGGATCCAGGTCCTAGGAGATCTATACGAGGATGGGGCAATGCTGCCTTATCAAGCGCTGCAGGAGAGATATGACCTGCCGCGAGGGGATTTTCTCCTACATGCGGCATTGACTAGGGCACTTCAAGCTCATTGGCAGGAAGGGCTGGTGGAGCCTAAAACGAACATGGCGTGTCAATATACCATGATGGCAGCCGGAACCTTCAAGGCGGTCACATGCCTCTATTCTAGAATGCTTCATGAAAGATTAGTGCCCCTGGAGACGCTGAGGGAGAAATGGGAAATGGACGTAGGGAGAGCTATTCCGGAAACGGCTTTGACACATATCATACGTTGAGCCTGGAAGAGTACGCGGAATGCGAGATTCCAACTAGTGCACTTCTACATACTCCATAGAGCATATTTGACACCAGGGAAAATCCAGAAATATTTTCAGGTGATGGAGGCCGCGTGCCCCCGATGTGCACAGGTGGGAGCAGACTTGATTCACATGTTATGGTCTTGCTCTGCGATGGGGGCTTACTGGGAGGAGGTAGGAGAGGTACGGAACACAATCAGGGAGCGACAATTGACCTTTGATAGAGCCACTAGTATTTTGGACTGGTTCCCCCACACATCAAAAAATAAAATATCAAGCAAATTCGTGGATATGGGACTATTACTAGCAAAACGAGAAATAACGAGGCATTGTAAGGCGACGGTAGGACCTAGCAGCAGGAGGTGGAGGGCTGAGTTGGAGAAATGGGCGAGCAGCGAAAGTACACTTAGATATCAGCAGGCAAGGCGGCTAAATAATGAGAGAGCACTGGAGGCAGCGACGGCATGGGAAACATTAGTGCAAGTACTACGGGATTATCAGACAGGGGATGACCAAGAGGAGGCTGCACTAGCATTGGTAGTAGAAATCCCAAAGCCAGATGAGGTACACTGAATGACTGAAAGAGAAGTGACTCCTGTTCCCACAAGACGATCTAACGCAACAGCGAAGCACACACCGGTGACAAGGGAGGAGGGGGCGGGAGTTTCCAGTTGGGAGGGAGTTGGGACCCTATAGTTTTATTGAGATATGTTCCTTGACATACGACTGTTCACTGCATTAGGATACTTGTATGGTACAGCATACAAGGGATGGGGGGGTGGGCGCCTTTGTGGGGGCTCGATTATTGCATTGATTGGAGGATGGTGTGATATTGTATGTAGATTGTATAAAACCCAATAAAATATGTTTGTAAAAAAAAATCTGCGCGCCCCAAAGCAAGCACACTAATATGCACCAAATATGAACATGCCTCTGCACAAGCCTCGCTCCGAGGGGCGTTTTTTAATGGCCCGTGCACAGTGCAGGCCAGTGCACGGTGCAGGCCAGTGCACCAACTATGTGCTTGGGAGAAAAATTCAATAGACCCGGCCCTGAGAAAGAAGTGCCGGTGCTTAGCATCGGAAAGCACCTGCACAAATAAGCACTGGGTATGCCCAAACGTGGGCCCTGTGCTCTTCATGCCACTGGAGTCAATCTATCTGGGCTGATGAGGGGTGAAACCCCGAAACGAGTCTAGGATGCTTGTTTCCAGTCCAGGGAGGACCTGGCCTGGAAGTTGGAGCTGGACTCTTCCCATTGGGCGCAGAGTCAAGACTGATTTGCATATGGCTAGGTCCAAACTGGAATGCCATGGTAAGCAAAAAGGTCCCAGGCTCTCCATACCACTGGAGTCGAGCTATCCTGGCTCATGAGGCATGAAACCCTGAAACCGGTCTAGGATGCTTGTTTCCAGTCCAGGGAGGACCTGGCCTGTCAGTTTGGGCAGAGCTGGACAGTTACCATGAGGCGCAGGGTCTAGACTGATTTGCATATGGCTGGGTTCAAACTGGAATGGCATGCAGAGCACAAAAACTAAGGGGCTTATTTATGAGCGCCTTGCGCCTCCGGAACGTAACTTTTTGTGACGTTCCATGGTGTTCCTGCGTGATATTTATCAGGGAGCACTAAGCCACTTTTTTTGGCTTAATGCTGCCTGATAAATATCAGTCCCTTTAACGCAGTGTTGTGAGTTAAAGGGGCGTGCAATGGGTTTTGCTTGGGTCGTTCCCAGCAACATCCATGGCTTTTTGACACTGCCCCAGATTTACGTGAAATCGTAAATCTGAGGCAGTGCCAAAATCTTACACCTCCCCAGGTGGAGGCGTAAGGGAGGCACAACGAGGAGAAGTGTCTTTATTTCTCCTCGTGTTTCATTTTACTATGTGTGCTGTATTCTGCAGCACACGTGGAAAGAGGATAACCCTCTTGTGATTATTTTTGTACAGAAAGGTGTCCCTTCCTGAACAATAATCATCATCTCCGCAACGTAGGCACCCTTGCACCATGGTGCAAAGGTGCCTGCGTTGGCGCAGGCAGCGCATTGTACGCCGGCGCAGGGGAAAAGGACAGGAATGCGACATATCTTATAGATACGGCGCATTCCTGCCCTTTTCTTTTGCCCTAGAGAAGCGCAGCAGGAAGGCCTGCTGCGCTTCCCTACGGCAAAATCTCATGATTGAGGCCCGAAGGATTTAGGCCCAGATCTCTGTACTGGTGTGACTGTATGACATTGTTCCGTATTCTGTCCTTTGTTCTTTTTGCTGTTTTCTTCGCTCAGAACTCCGTCCATCATGTATTTCTTTTGCAACAGATTTATTTAGGACTCAAAAACAACCAAAGGATTACTAAGAACTGACATCTAAAATTCCAAACCATTGGCTTTACCACCGTTTCTTTTTTAGAGTTTGTGGATGTGTGCGTGAGTGAGAAGGGAGAAGAAGAGAGAGACAGAGAGAGAGAGAGAGAGGGTGTGTGCATGGAGTGGATGGGGAGGAAATGGAACCAAGCTGCAGGTGCAGTACAAACCGCTGTTACTAGAGGGCAGACGGCCTGACAGCAACCAACTATTTTGGGTTAATTTGCATACCCAGAAGCCATTGCAAAGCTACAAACTCTTCCGTTCCATTGCCCTGGGTAAAGGAGTCTTTTTAGATTAGGGAATCAGAAGTAATTTACATGTGTACGTCATTTGATAAGATAACGTTGCATTTTTACATGTAGTTGTGTTTGTAAAATCACCATCCTTTTTGTAAGCGGTTTTTATTTTTCAGATAAAGGGATGGGAGTCCTGAAAAGATGTTTTACACTTTATATGAGAGGTTTGACGGTCATCGCACTTCGCGTGGCAATGATAATCAAATTTGAGAAGAATTTTTGGGCGATTTCTGCCGAGACAGAGATCGACAAAGCAGTTCAAAGATAAGGAAAATGCATCATTCAGAAAATGCGCAGCATGCTCACAGAGTCACAGTTTTACTTTACTTGTGTAAGCTGTGTGAGGGAGCGGGAACCGAGTTTGAGGCGCTGTTTGGTAGGACCGATCAGCGACGTCAAAACCTATCATCAGCAATTATGTTTGGATTCAAGTGACCAGAGCACGCCGTACAGGATATATATATATATATATATATATATTTATATCATATACATCGGTGCCTGGCTGACTTGATTAGGGACCTCTAGTGATGACCTGTGGTATGGCACCCATTCCATTTTTTTTGCAGCTTTGTATAGCTCCTACTTGATCTGAAGGTATTAGAGCACTTTACATCAGTGGTTCCTAACCTTTTGACTTCAAGAGGACCCCACTGAATCACTACAGAAATCTGTAGTCCCACCAAACAAATTTTTACATGCACAAACAAGTACTCAACAAACAAATACTTGAATTACAAAAGATGTGATTATTTTATATTGGAATAATATTCAAAAATTGAAAACCTTTAATGGTAAGTTTGGTGATGCGACTAACTTTTCAATGTTTGATTTTATTTCGGAAAGTTGAATGTTATGTTATGTTATTTAAATGTATATCTAGGCGCAACAGCTACTCGAAAGGGTTTTCCCGGTGCCCGTCAGAAACGGCAAAAATAGAGGAATGGAACTTACTGATTAAAAAGCCAAGTTTTAAGTGACTTGCGAAAAAGTATCTTATGTTATGTTAATTAATTTTCTAACGCGCGCAGCTACTCCAAGGAGTGTCCTAGCACGAGCACAGGGGACTGAGAGCACGACCAAACTAGACAAAGAGATGAGTTTTTAGGAATGTTTTGAAAGCCACAGGATCTTCAATATTAAGAAGCGCAAGTGGCAAAGCGTTCCATGCCTGGGCCGCCAAGACAGCAAGAGAACAGCCACCCAGCCTATGCCGATGAAAGCGGGGAACCTTTGCCAAGCGGAGAACGGAGGCGCGTAACAGCTTCCCCGGAACATAAAAGGAAAACCGTTTCTGCTAGTAGGTTGGCCCAAGGCCATGCAGGTAACAATGGGCAATAGTAATAGATTTAAATTTCACCCGGGCCGCCACAGGGAGCCAATGAAGGGAGCGGAGATAGCCGCACACGCTACTTCTTAAAGAAATCTCTCCCAGAAGTCGTGCCGCCGCATTTTGCACCACTTGCAGTTTGTTAAGAGAGTATGCTGGAATCCCCACATAAAGCGCAATGGCATAATCGAGGCAGGAAAGAATGAGCGGGCGGACTACTGTCTCTTTCGCCGCCTGTGGGAGAAGTGGAAGAAATCTTCTCAAGATTTTGAGAAGGTCAAAGCGGCACCCAGAGAGTCTCTTTACCTGGGTGGCAAAAGATAAGTTATCCTCAAACCAAACTCCCAAGTTCTTAGCAATACTGCTGCTGGAAGGTGGTGGCAGATACTCAGACGGCCAGATCAGATCTCTAAAGCCAGGGGGAAACTTGCCGTACAAGAGTATCTCCGACTTGTCCTCATTGCAATTTAATTGGGTGCCCGCAAGCCACTTAAATACAGAGGACAAGCAGAATTGAACAGGAGCCACAGATTCCTCATCCTTTTTCCAGGTGAAAAGTAACTGGGTATCGTCAGCATAGGCGATCACCTTAGCCCCCAGATCCTCAGCCAATATGACTAGAGGAGTAAGATAGATGTTAAACAAGAGGGGGCTAAGGGACGACCCTGGTGGGACCCTAGTAGTAACTGGCAGAGAGGCAGACGCAGCCGGAGGAAGCCAGACTTGTTGTACCCAGCCCTAGAAAAAGGACCTAATCTAGCCCCAAACCGACCCTGAGCTATCGATTTCCGTGAGTCGGTCAAGCAACAAAGAATGAGGAACCGTATCAAAAGCAGCCAACAGGTCGAACAGCACTCTCACTCCGGCATAAAGGCACTCTCGAATGGCCTCAGATACTTCCACCAGCGCCAATTCAGTACTGTAAGACGACCGAAAGCCTGACTGAGCTGGGTGCAGGATATCCGCTTTCTCCACAAACTCAGCCAACTGTCTATTCACTACCGTCTCACAGACTTTGGCGAAACTGGGAAGAAGAGAAATGGGCCTATAATTCCCAGGAATCAAGGGATTGACAGCCGTTTTTTTTAATAAGGGAAGAATTTTAGCCATCTTCCAATCATCCGGAACTCGGACTTCTTGCAGAGAGTAGTTTATAATGCTGTTAACCTCAGGATTAACAACCTCCGCTACAGCTGCCATCAATCTGGTAGGACAGGGCTCTGCTGGTGAGCCAGATTTTAGTCCCTTCAAAATTTTGAGTGTACTAGGCAGATCGACTGGGGAAAAATTACGCAGAGAGTGCTTAGGGGAGATGGGAGCAGAGGAGGATGACAAAGAATTAGGTGGACATGGTATAAAGCTTGTTTGAATCAATCTGATTTTGTCCATAAAAAATTAGCCACCGTATCACACCAAGCATCTGTGGCTGGCAGAGGGCATGATTGTGCTATAGGTGACATAAAGCTCTGAACAATCGCAAATGTTTCTTTTGAATTGTTTTGAGCTTGATCAATAAGAACAGCATAATAGTCCTTTTTAAAAAGTATGGTGTTAGTCTGTGTGCGAAGGGACATCGGAAGGGCATTCCACAAAACAGGGCCCAAATAGGAAAAAGAATGGCCGCCCTTGCGGGATAGACTAATCTTTGGCACCTGAAATTTAGCCTCAGTGGTAGATCTGAGGGTATGTGAAGGCAAATAGGGGTGGACCAGATTTTGCACATACATGGGAGACATGCCATGCTTAATTTTGAACATATAGTTCAGAGCTTTACACTTGATCCGATTTTCAACCATTAAACAATGAAGGTTCCCTCAGCGAAGCGGAAATAGAGGCTGCTCTAGTAGTGCCGCAGAGCAGTCTGGCCACGGAGTTGTGTACTCTCTGTAGCTTTCGTATCACATCTTTATTAGCTCCAAGATCGAGATGTTACCGTAGTCCAGTCTAGATGTAACAAGAGCCTGGACTACGGTTCTCTGAGTGGGGCTAGGTAGCATCCACACAATTTTTCTCAGCCACTTCAGAATGGTGAAACATGTTGCAGCAACCTTCATGGCTTGTTGACGCATAGATAGTGAATCGTCAATAATGAAGCCGAGGTTGCGAACATGATGGGAAGGCTGCGGTATTGCACCCATTTCTGTGGGCCAATGTTGCAGACCGCAGAGCTCCTTGGGCCTCATTTATGAGGCCTTGCGTCAGTTTTGCGCTGCGGATGCGTCACTTTTTGTGACGCATCTGCGGCGTAAAACATGCGCCTTGTTGCGCCATATTTAAAAAGTGACGCATCTAGGTAGATGCGTCACTTTTTAAACCCCTGCGCCACATTATACCTGCGTCAGGTATAATGTATGCAGAGGGGGCGTTCCCCCGCAAAAAGCCTCGTAATAGTGACGCAGTGAAATCTATGAGATTTCACTGCGTCACTTTTAGGATGCTGTTGCGTCAAAATCTTGCGCCTGCCTCACAGCAGGCGTAAGACTGACGCAAGCCCTTTCACATGGGGCTTGCCCCATGTGAAAGGACGCATTGCTGGAGTTGCGTCACTTTTGTGACACACTCCAGCAATGCGTCACTTTTGCGCTTACAGATACGTCAGAAATACTGACGTATCTGTAAGTCCTTGCGACATGATGCATCATACATTAAATATGACGCATCATTGGTGTCGCAAGGAGTGCGCAGTGAAAAGTGACGCATCGCTGTTTTCACGCAGCGATGCGTCACTTTTCATAAATGAGGCCCCTTGTCTTTACCCAGAACTAGGACCTCCGTTTTTTCACCATTCAACTTGAGAAGATTAACATGCATCCATGATGCCACTTTGCTAAGCCCAGCCCGAAGAGCAGATTGCTCTGAATCTTTTTCCACAGAAAGTGAGAAAATGATCTGCATGTTGTCAGCATATGAAAACAACGACAGCCCAGCTTCTTCAACGATCGTTGCCAGGGGTATAACATAAATATTAAACAACAAAGGACTAAGGATGGACCCCTGGGGAACTCCATACGGGGTAAGTGGATCTTGGAGTTTGCTGCAGAGGAAAAAACCTGGAACGTACGGCCAGTGAGAAAAGAGGTTAGCCAGCTAAGTGCGGAACCAGTAACCCCTATGGAATGTAGGGCATTTATAAAAACAGCATGGGACACCGTGTCAAAGGTCGCACTTAGATCCAGTAAGACAAGTGCTACCATATTGCCTGTATCCAGGTTCTTGTGCAATATTTCGGTTACGCCAAGAAGAGCAGTCTCAGTAGAGTGACTGGTTCAAAAACCAGATTGTGAAGGATGCAGAAGCTTGTTACTTTCAATAAACTGGGACAGTGACAGTTGGCCATTGATTTGGCTCTCCAAAATTTTTAAAAATACAGATGCAAAGAGATTGGCCGATAGTTCGAGGACACCGTAGGGTTAGAGTTGGCCTTTTTCAGTAGTGGGATGACCATTGCATGCTTCCATTCCAAGGGGACGATAGATTCCTTTAAGGATGTATTTAGAAGTTCCATAATAGTTGCAAGTACTGACAGTTCAAGCTGCTGTAGCACGAAAATCGGAAGGAGGTCACAAGGGGAACCAGATTTAATACAGCCCAGATGCTGTTTAAGGGAAGTCATGTCAAGTGGAGACCAGTTTTCTACTTTAGTAATGGTGTTTATGGCAAGCAGATCTTTGTCGACAAGTGGCAAAATTGGTTGGGTGGTAGTGAAGCAGCGGATGGTGACATATTCACAGCCAGAGTGTAATATATTGCTACCACTTTATTAGTAAAGAATTGAGCAAGATTCTCGCATTGTGCTTCATTCAAGTTGGGAGGAATGGGCTGAGTTGCAGCGCCTGATAATTCTTTTACCATTTTAAATAATGTTTTGTTCGGCAAGTAAGAAAATTTGGTGTCAGGCTCATTGGCCCTTCTCCACCTTCTTTCCATATTTTTGAATGTTGTTTTCTCAGCTTTTAACGTGTCTGAAACTAAGGGCCCTGGGGGTGGTGATTGCTAACCCTCTTCTGGGAGGCAGGGAGGCAGGTGTCTGTGGCTGTCCGGATCCAGTTTTGAAATGTTTTCCTGAGTCAATATCAAAGTATTTTTAAAAATAGGGGCATTATTACAAAGAGATTTGTTAAAATTATCTATGTCCAGCTTTTTCCAATTCCTTGTTCATTTTGGAGTGCTACTGTAGAGATGGGCCTCATCAAGGCCTACCAGTGCTAGGGGTTCGTCCTTCTCTGCACACAAGTCCCCAGACCAGTAAAGAGAAGTTGGCACAGAAACTGAAATGTCAAAGAGATAGTTTATTAAACCTCCTGAGGTGGAAGTACATTCACACAACACCCTTCGGTAGAGTTTGAAGTAGCACACGGAGTAGAAGAACCATGGGTCTTTTATACTCACACAGGGGCTCAAAAGAAGGGGGTACAAGCACACATAGGAGAATTACATACATAGATGGTCATAGAAAAATGCACAGTCATCAAAGTAGGAGGAGCTAACAGTTGCTAACTTTAGTAGAAACATCCTCACAGTAACAAATCTAAACAGGTGCATGGGCAGCTGCAGACCTCTCTGGGCATGCGCAGAGTAGGGGAAGCTAAGTATAGTTAGTTCTTTGAGCAGAATACAAGGGCAAACGACCAAGAAGAAGGAAAGAGCACATGGTCGCCAAATGGCTGCTGGAAACAAGATGGCTTCAGCTAAATGCTAACAGCGATCTCTTCCAAATTTCCACAGAAGACCCTTTTAGCATTAGCTGAAGACATCCATATTCTAGAGGAGTCTACGTATACATTATGTACATCAATTTGCATCAATTGATCAACTTCTTTGTCTAATATATACTGGGCATTAATTTGTGTAACATCACGTTTAGCAGGTGTACAAGCAGTAATACAGATGGAGCAAACCATTGGACCACAATGTATACAAGGGCAGCATGTCAGTAGAATTGCAAATAATATACACAGTTATATATACAACAGTTTCCAGCCCCAGGTAACGAACAGTGTCCAAAAACAACTGGCAAAAGTCCATGTGCCAGTATCAGGGTGGATCGCAGCAGCAGCAATTTTATGAACTTTGGAGATCGCATCAAAAACTGAAGGGGCGGGGGGAGGAGCCAAGCATCGAACCAAGATGGCCGCTTGAAATCCCGGGTCCGCCGCTACCGTCCTCTAGTCCCTACATCCTGCTAATTATTCCGCCCTGTAAGGTCTGTGACTGCAAGAACAGAGCAAGCGGAGCCATTGGCTGAAAACCCGACCTCCGCATATTGCCTGGGATTGGAGATACGGGCTCCCCTCGCTTGGGCCTGACTGCGAGTTTCAAGCCGGGGACTGGAGTGATTGTGCCACGGCCGGAGCATGAGGTGAGGTTGGCGGCCCGGAACGGAAGTCGCTGGCCGGAGCGACATCTTCATCTGTGGGAGTGCACGGAAGGTAAGCGGGGTGGTGAAAGGCGTCCCCCGCCACCACCCTGCGCCCCTGATCCTCCTGGTGCCGTGCGCTGAAGAGTTTGCAGTGATGCCGCAGCGCCGGTGAGCACCACTGCAGCTGAGTGAAACTGAGTCCCCGGGGATCGGCTTACAGAGGGGGTGCGAGTGGCTCCAGCTCCCCTTCCTCCCCCGATTGCAGAGGCTGAGGAGTGAGGCTGGGACCGAGACTGGGCAGCACCCTTTTCTGCATTATTCCGCCTGGCCTATCCCGGATGTGGCCTCACCTAACCAGAGCATCGGGCCTGTGGAGACAAGAGAGTGAAGCTGAGACATAAGAGGGTCAGTCGACAGCTTCAGGGAGGAGCAGGCACGGTAGACCCCCAGTTTTCACTGGCCCAATTTTCCCTGTAAACGAAAAAGTAAAAAAAAAGAAAAAGATATTAAGATGACCAGCCTGACAGATGATGTGACACAGCTTCAGCAGGAAGTACGTGATCTTAAAATTTTCTGCGAGACGGCCGAACGCAAGTTAGTCAATTATGAAGGGAGATCTAGACCCAATAACATCTGCATCTTGGGAGTGCCCGAAAAATCAGAGAACCTGCACCTGACCTGCTTGTGGAACACCTTATTTTGGAACACCTCAAGCCCAAGGTCCTAGGAAAATTCTTCACCATAGAACGAGCGCCCCACGCCCGCTGATTGCACGGGTCCTAAACTTCAGAGACAGAGAAGCTATCCTGCAATCTGCCCGAACGACGTCTCCCCTGTGCTATGAGAATGCCACCCTCTCTTTCTTTCCTGACTTCACACAGTTGGTGCAGAGACAATGCAGGACCTTCCTCACTGTCAAGAAGAAACTCAGGGACAAGGGACTTAGATATGCCATGATGTTCCCGGCGCGTCTGCGTGTGGAGGTTGAAGGGAGAGCGTTGTTCTTCGACAATCCTGAAGTGGCATCTGACTGGCTGGACAGTAGACTTGCCCACGGATCTGGGGGGCACGACCGAGTGAAGAATAGATTCGTGAACTACGTGAACATAGTCAGGTACAGGGGTCATGGAACCCTGAGGTTGGACATAAACTCTTGCCATATTGCCTCACATCAGTAGAACACTATAGGACATTCTGGGGACAATTTGCTGTTAAAGTGTGGGTTTGGAGGGCGGGGGGATGGAGGGTTGGCTTCCTCCTCGTTACTTCCTTTAGTTATTTGTTAGGATTAGTGTATAGAGCGACAGGCACACTGCCAGTTTGTGATGGGTGGGCCCAGTGAGCAGGGATGCAGGGAGGGGGGAGTTAGGGGGATGTGTAATGTTATTTAAAATTGAATTGTTGATTGAATTTTCCGACACCATCAAAGAAAAAAGCAGTGCTAGAGCGACTTCTGCAGGGAAACAATAATGAGCGGTAAACAGGGGTCAGAGTCCTCATAAATGGACTTGGGGATAAAATCAAGTGCGGTATGGCCAGCCAATTTATTAGGAGACATGCGCCAGATGTGATCCTTTTACAGGAAACACACCTAGTCGGAAACAAATGCATGGCCTTGCATAGAGGAGGGTATAAGCTGGTGGCACACGTGGGATTCACCTCTGGGTCACGAGGGGTGGGCATACTAATCAAGAACTCATTCCCTTTCACAATACAGGCCACGTGGTCAGACATACGAGGTAGATATATAGGGGTTTCGGGCCAATGGGAAGGAAAGACAGCTACATTAATCTCTATCTATGTCCCGCCTGGCCTACAAATAGACACATTCAAAGACATGGGCTCGATTTTCTTGACATTTCCACTGGGTATCCTGGTAATGGGAGGAGACTTTAATGCTGTGATGGCCTGGGAGCTGGACCGACATCCACCACGTGACATTAGACCAGCTCAGAGATGGCTGCCAGAATTTGTAGAAACTATGGGGCTGGTAGATGGATGGCAGATGCACAACCCAGACAGGGCACAATTCACACATGTATCGGGCACACATCGCAGTCTGTCACGCATAGATTGCATCCTTGTCCCTGCGGCACAGGCCCATGCTATCCGTAAGATTTGTCATCTAGGGCGGGGCATTTAAGATCACTCCCCTGTGCGGCTGAGAATGGAACTAGATTACATGAGCGTTAGCAGAGTATCCCCCATCAATCCATGGTACTTTAAAGATCCGACCACCCAGAAGAATATTGTCAAAGCTACTGACAATTATTTCCAAGAGAATAAGGGCACGGTTGATTCCTCCCAAACCCTATGGGAGGCATACAAAACAGTAATCCGGGGAGAAACGCTCTCCCTGATTACGGGGAAGAAGAGGGAAAGGCAGGCGGATCTTGAATAAGCAGAGGAGGACTTGTTGAAGTCAGAAGAAGAGATAGTCTCTAGTCTCTAGTCCTACCAAGACTAGACTACGGAAGCTCCACCCTCGCTGGTCTCCCTAAATATAGACTTGCTCCGCTGAGAGCAGCCCTGAATGCTGCGGCTAGATTGGTTTCAGGAACTAAAAGAAACAGTCACATTTCACCAACCTTGAAAGCACTGAATTGGTTGCCTTTGAGGCAAGAATACACCTTAAAGTGGCTTGCATGACGCATAAAGCAATTCACAACAGTACACCTGGCGCTAAAGTTGGAAAAATCGGGAGGCTGTAGACAACTATGAAGTGAGAGCACTTTCCTTCTGAAACCCCAATCCTTCCAGAAGAAGAGAACAGGCTGTAGAGCTTTCTCAGGGATTGCACCAAAGTTTTGGAACTCTCTGCCACCACTTGTGCGTGGAATCACCTCCTATACTATTTTCAGAAACGAAGTAAAAAGACTACTAATGAACAAATTTATGTCCTAAGTTTAAGTTTAAGTACAGGATGTATTTGAGTTTAAGATTTTCATCACAACCCTTGTTGCCTTTTAATAATGCAGTTCAATACTAGCTGGAAGTTGATATGCTTAATCATCCATGTGTGTTTGCTTGTATGTGCATGTGCATAGATATGTATGTATGTATATGTATGTATGTATATACGTGTATATGTGTATGTATATATATATATATATGTGTATATATTACCTACTGGCGGTCGCCAGTAGGTAGTTATAGTTAGGATTGTTTTCCATAGGAAATCCTCAACATTCTATTTGGAATAACTTTGGCCCTGGTGGATGAGAGGGTCAGTCGACAGCTTCAGGGAGGAGCAGGCACGGTAGACCCCCAGTTTTCACTGGCCCAATTTTCCCTGTAAACGAAAAAGTAAAAAAAAAGAAAAAGATATTAAGATGACCAGCCTGACAGATGATGTGACACAGCTTCAGCAGGAAGTACGTGATCTTAAAATTTTCTGCGAGACGGCCGAACGCAAGTTAGTCAATTATGAAGGGAGATCTAGACCCAATAACATCTGCATCTTGGGAGTGCCCGAAAAATCAGAGAACCTGCACCTGACCTGCTTGTGGAACACCTTATTTTGGAACACCTCAAGCCCAAGGTCCTAGGAAAATTCTTCACCATAGAACGAGCGCCCCACGCCCGCTGATTGCACGGGTCCTAAACTTCAGAGACAGAGAAGCTATCCTGCAATCTGCCCGAACGACGTCTCCCCTGTGCTATGAGAATGCCACCCTCTCTTTCTTTCCTGACTTCACACAGTTGGTGCAGAGACAATGCAGGACCTTCCTCACTGTCAAGAAGAAACTCAGGGACAAGGGACTTAGATATGCCATGATGTTCCCGGCGCGTCTGCGTGTGGAGGTTGAAGGGAGAGCGTTGTTCTTCGACAATCCTGAAGTGGCATCTGACTGGCTGGACAGTAGACTTGCCCACGGATCTGGGGGGCACGACCGAGTGAAGAATAGATTCGTGAACTACGTGAACATAGTCAGGTACAGGGGTCATGGAACCCTGAGGTTGGACATAAACTCTTGCCATATTGCCTCACATCAGTAGAACACTATAGGACATTCTGGGGACAATTTGCTGTTAAAGTGTGGGTTTGGAGGGCGGGGGGATGGAGGGTTGGCTTCCTCCTCGTTACTTCCTTTAGTTATTTGTTAGGATTAGTGTATAGAGCGACAGGCACACTGCCAGTTTGTGATGGGTGGGCCCAGTGAGCAGGGATGCAGGGAGGGGGGAGTTAGGGGGATGTGTAATGTTATTTAAAATTGAATTGTTGATTGAATTTTCTGACACCATCAAAGAAAAAAGCAGTGCTAGAGCGACTTCTGCAGGGAAACAATAATGAGCGGTAAACAGGGGTCAGAGTCCTCATAAATGGACTTGGGGATAAAATCAAGTGCGGTATGGCCAGCCAATTTATTAGGAGACATGCCCCAGATGTGATCCTTTTACAGGAAACACACCTAGTCGGAAACAAATGCATGGCCTTGCATAGAGGAGGGTATAAGCTGGTGGCACACGTGGGATTCACCTCTGGGTCACGAGGGGTGGGCATACTAATCAAGAACTCATTCCCTTTCACAATACAGGCCACGTGGTCAGACATACGAGGTAGATATATAGGGGTTTCGGGCCAATGGGAAGGAAAGACAGCTACATTAATCTCTATCTATGTCCCGCCTGGCCTACAAATAGACACATTCAAAGACATGGGCTCGATTTTCTTGACATTTCCACTGGGTATCCTGGTAATGGGAGGAGACTTTAATGCTGTGATGGCCTGGGAGCTGGACCGACATCCACCACGTGACATTAGACCAGCTCAGAGATGGCTGCCAGAATTTGTAGAAACTATGGGGCTGGTAGATGGATGGCAGATGCACAACCCAGACAGGGCACAATTCACACATGTATCGGGCACACATCGCAGTCTGTCACGCATAGATTGCATCCTTGTCCCTGCGGCACAGGCCCATGCTATCCGTAAGATTTGTCATCTAGGGCGGGGCATTTAAGATCACTCCCCTGTGCGGCTGAGAATGGAACTAGATTACATGAGCGTTAGCAGAGTATCCCCCATAAATCCATGGTACTTTAAAGATCCGACCACCCAGAAGAATATTGTCAAAGCTACTGACAATTATTTCCAAGAGAATAAGGGCACGGTTGATTCCTCCCAAACCCTATGGGAGGCATACAAAACAGTAATCCGGGGAGAAACGCTCTCCCTGATTACGGGGAAGAAGAGGGAAAGGCAGGCGGATCTTGAATAAGCAGAGGAGGACTTGTTGAAGTCAGAAGAAGAGATAGTCTCTAGTCTCTAGTCCTACCAAGACTAGACTACGGAAGCTCCACCCTCGCTGGTCTCCCTAAATATAGACTTGCTCCGCTGAGAGCAGCCCTGAATGCTGCGGCTAGATTGGTTTCAGGAACTAAAAGAAACAGTCACATTTCACCAACCTTGAAAGCACTGAATTGGTTGCCTTTGAGGCAAGAATACACCTTAAAGTGGCTTGCATGACGCATAAAGCAATTCACAACAGTACACCTGGCGCTAAAGTTGGAAAAATCGGGAGGCTGTAGACAACTATGAAGTGAGAGCACTTTCCTTCTGAAACCCCAATCCTTCCAGAAGAAGAGAACAGGCTGTAGAGCTTTCTCAGGGATTGCACCAAAGTTTTGGAACTCTCTGCCACCACTTGTGCGTGGAATCACCTCCTATACTATTTTCAGAAACGAAGTAAAAAGACTACTAATGAACAAATTTATGTCCTAAGTTTAAGTTTAAGTACAGGATGTATTTGAGTTTAAGATTTTCATCACAACCCTTGTTGCCTTTTAATAATGCAGTTCAATACTAGCTGGAAGTTGATATGCTTAATCATCCATGTGTGTTTGCTTGTATGTGCATGTGCATAGATATGTATGTATGTATGTATATGTATGTATGTATATACGTGTATATGTGTATGTATATATATATATATATGTGTATATATTACCTACTGGCGGTCGCCAGTAGGTAGTTATAGTTAGGATTGTTTTCCATAGGAAATCCTCAACATTCTATTTGGAATAACTTTGGCCCTGGTGGATGAGTCTTTGCGAATTTCTCAAAGAAGATGGCTAGGTTCACTGCACTCCTTCCCTGAAAGTTTGGGGGGGATTGGTCAAGTGGGGGCTGAGATATAAGGGGGGTCCCAAAACGTGTTTTCTCAATGTTATAGGACCTTTAGACTCGGCTACAGTTCGAACGGGTGAATGAATTTATAAGAAATTTGCCAAAACTGTAGAGTCTTGTTCGCAGATTACGCTTTTTTTGGAATGGTGTAAATCCGTTCAGTAGTTGTTGAGAAAATTAAAGTTAAAGTCAATTATATATCTATAGGCGCACACACGTGCGCGCACCCAAGCGGCTGCGCGTGAGCGGTATTTTTTTTGGCTGCGTGACGTCTGTTAACGTTCAGGAAGTTTTGTCCGCCATTTTGTCACTGCGAGTAAATATATTGTTCATTTCAAAGCGTTGAAACATGGAAAGGGGAGAAGGTAGAGATTGTCTTCCTGCGTAGGTTTTCTCGGGGTGTGCAGTAAGGCCCTTAAACGCAAAAAGATATAATTTTTCCCCGAAAAAAAAATACGGGGTGCGCGCACCCGGTCGCGCACACCTATTTACAAGAGTGTGAAAATGGAGGTAAATCAGAAGTTTGAGTGCTTAGATATAAGGTGGCTCTGAAAAGAGCCCTTGTGTTAATTGAGTGTTTTCTGCATTTATAAGTAAGTACCGATGCAGAGCCTGATGTTGCAGAGGAAGATTCTGTTTCCCTCATTCGTGAAATGAACACCGTCTCTCCTTATAGACGTCTTGCATGTGGTATCGCAAGTTGTTGTGGTAAATAGAACCCATGCTATAATCTCTGAGGAACGCAGAAACAGATTTATTTACATGTCTCCTTGCTTTCTCAAATTGTGCAGAATGGTGATTGGACCAATTCCATTTCTGTCTTTGGCATATATTGGAATATACCAAGGCAGATCGAGGAAAAAGTGTCATCAATTGTCGAAAGGTGTCTTTTAGAAGCATTTCCAGACCTACCCCAGTGATTGTGCCTAGATCGTTCCCTCCACAGTGCACAATTATAAGGTCTGGTTCTGGGAGATGCATAAAAGTTTTCACCAATGGAATCAATTGGTGACATTTCAATCCTCTTTTGGAAATCCATGTTATGTGTACATTTGGTAAGCTGAGGTTGCAAATTCGTCTGCTTACTGCATATTTTTCACTCCAGTGAATATAACTGTGTCCTATTAGCCAGACCTTCATTTTCAAGGGATTTGTAGTCGTCCTCCGATCGGTTCTGGAAGTGGAATGGTAGTTAGAAGTTGAAATTTTAAATAAAGAAAAAGGAAGAGGCTGGGTGTGGTTAAAAAAATAAAAATGATTGGTTGATTGTAACAAGTGGAGAGTGAACAGGTCAATGTTTATGTTAAACGAAAAGTACTATTGGGTGTGAAAAAACAAGACATGTAACAGAGTTGTGGATTGGCAGGTGTTTCTGGAGGGAAAATAGTCTTCTTAGTTAGCTGTAGAACGTTGAGACATGAACTTTTGACCTGTGCCTTCAGCAAGGTGCAGAATGAGGTGTAACCATGGAAACAGCCGGAGATGGCAGTTGGTGATGGGTTCACTCTTTGGTGCCTCTGCATCTGAGTCTGTTCTCTGGTGGCTGGCGGACAACTGTTTGTTATTGTGGAGATGAAAGGGTGATAAGGAGAGAAATACGACATAGCGTCTGGCCTGTAGAAGCGTGGGAGCAGTGATTAACTCTGAGTGAAGCGGAACTGTGTCGGTGCTTAGTAACAGTAAAAAAAAAATGTTAACAGTGGTATAACTGTCTTTACGGTGCACGACCTACTAAGAAAGAGTTCACGGGCCGTAATTGGTTTGCAGGTTCTAGTATCAGTAAGTGAGGTCGAGAAAAGAAAACATTCAGGACTTTATTTATGAAGGCCTTGCGCCACCGGTGCGTTACTTTTTCCCATTTTAAAAAATGAGGCACCGGCGGCGGAAGGTCTTCATAAATAAGGTCCTCAGTGACTACAGTTAAGGTTATGTGGAACCCATGAATAGTTTTTCAATATGAAATCATTTCAGTTGAGATTATGGATTAAAAGAGAAACCGTGAATATTTGAAATGTTTATTTAGAAATGTACTGTTTTAAAGGCAAATCATGATGTAATATGAGTACAGAAATTGCAAAAAACACAGTAAGTGGTATTGTCAGTAGTACATGGAATACAAACGCTATAGTTGAAGAAAAATGAATATAGTTGGAAAAAAACATTGTACACTCTTATAAGGAAGTATACTATATTTTAATAAATGGAAGAAGGTTTCTGGCCTTTCAGTTTAGGAACGATATATGAAAATGCAAGTGGTTATACATCATTACTTTTTGAATCAGCTGTCAAACAACACGAAATCATAATGTCCACTGTTAGTAAAGCAAATAGGTCTGTTCTTCAAAAGAAAATATGGAAAAGAACGTGAAGAATATAGAAAACCAAAAGGAAATGAGGACGTCAATGGCTTGTTTGAGAGTTATTGAAGCATTGTTTAGGCAAAATAGGTAGTTTCTGCTTGTAACAGGAAATCAGTTTTATCATTTGAAAGTATGTCAGCTATCCAATGGAAAAGAGTAAAGCAGTACTCATGATCTGTTATAATCGGAGCGTCTTTTACCATCAGAGGGAGCTCGGTGGGTTTTCGATGTAGCTCGCTGTTAGGAAAGAGTTAAGTGTCCATTGTGTAGGCAAAGTATGCAGCAAGTGCCTCTAACATGAAATCATTGTTATCATCTGAAAACATGTCAGCCATCCAATTGAGAAGATGAAAGGAGCATTCATGATCTGTCATTATTGGCGTGTCTTTTACCATCATTGGGCAGCTCGGTGGGTTTTCGATGTAGCTCTTTGTTAGGAAATCTTGCGCCGCTGCGAATATATTCCAATGACCCAGAACTCCTTGTATCGCTGCAAAGGCCATAAACCCTCCGTTGTAACAAAGCTGTTCATGATCAAGTAACGGATTCAGGAGGTGATTGTAATTCGGTTCAGGAGGTACCAAATTGCAGAGACATAAATCCAGGGCCCACGTGAAATCACAGCTCAGGCAATGAAATACAGGCTGCACACAGGTGAAATGCGAATATCGAAATGATAATCGATATGAAGTATTCAAAGTCGAGAGTGGTAAGATGCCGTAGTAGTCAAGCATCCTCTGGCGAAATAGTTCTAAGTGGCCCGGCTCGTTTGCGAAGGCAGGAGGGACATCCATTTTGAATTTCCCAAGATGGTACAGGAAACGGCGCAGCACCGCTGGTTGTATAGCAACTCCACAGAATTAGGTCGCCGGCTATGCAGTGGAGAGGAGCAGAATGACTTGATACATTTTCTAGGAGTCTAGTCACTTATATATTGCTTAGTGGTTATTAAAAAAGTAGCTTTTTTTGAACTGGAGGATGCGTTAAAAAATAAGGGAGTGATTTGAGGGAGTTGTAAAGCAAGGTCAATTTTTTTTTACATCAATGCTGTTTTCTGTGAATGTTAGCTTAGTGAAAGATATGTGTGTGAGCAGATGCAACGTTCAGTTTTAAATGTGACAATGGCGCTCTTGTTCATGTCTTCCGATTCAAGGTCGGTATTCGCTGCCAAATACAAAGATTAAGAAACGCATGCGTGGGGTACATAGTGTGCCTTCTTAAAGGAAAGTAAATGAAGGGTTATTTTTACCACATTAGCATTGTTGTTTAAAAAGTTATAGTGATTTCTATTGTATGTGAAGAAAGTGTCACTGATGAAGACTGAAAATAAATCCTTATAAATGATATGGACTGGTGTATTTTAGAAAAGGTTTGTAACATTACATGAATTGTGGAAAAAAAATAATGTAATTGAAAGTGTATGGTTTGAAAATGAAAAGTAGAGGTTTATAGTTCATGTTTTGAAAGCAGTTCTAGAGGGTCAGAAGAAAGTGTATGGTTTGAAAATGAAAAGTAGAGGTTTATAGTTCACGTTTTGAAAGCAGTTCTACAGGGTCAGATGCATCATAGATTTATTAAAAATAGAACATGTTTTTAAATAGTATTTTGGAAAAAATATGTGTCTTTATGTACTATTTACATTATGTGCCTGTTGCGTATTCTTTGAGTTTTAGTAATCCTGTGTCTTATAAGTTTTCGAGGGGCGGTTTGAGGTTCATGGTGGGTTTGGGCAGGAAGGGTAGGTTGGGGGTTTGTAATAGGGGGTTTGGCTGGGGTGGAGTGCGGAGTTTAGTGAAAAGTGAGGGGGGCGAGGAGTTACGGTGTTTGGTAATGGAGCAGAGTCAGAGGACGCCACATTTGTGTTATGGGCTGCCACGGAAATATGTATTTATTCTCAGAGGTTTATTATATTAAGGATATATATTAGCATGGTGGCTCTTGTCGTTTTGTTGTTTTGTGTATGTTTATAATGCTGGCTCTGTAGTTTTTGTTTATGGACGTTATTGCGACACACAGGGGATCTACGTTGCACAGTTGGAGATCAGAGACTTAGGAAATAAAACTTTATAATTGTAAGGGCTGTAAGCGATAGAAATCGCCCGTTCTCGGTGTAAAAAATATCACCGCTATTGGTGGTATTTTCTACGGTGTTAGTACTCGAAGGAGACTAGTAACATATATGTGTAATAAAATTATGTAATAGGCTCAGCATTTTACATTATCTTGGAGAGCAAAAGTTGATTTTACATAGCAATAAGTCTCTTATAATTAAGGGACGGAGTATATATAGTGCTATTTAGTACTCTGCTATTTGATTGATGTCGAATATTTCATAAGAGGAGGCTTTAAAAGATTTACGATAAACTGGTTTTCTAGGGAAGTGGGTGGAGTGTTCCGTGTAAATTGCAGAATAGAAACTAGTAAGAACCAATTGGAAGTGTTGTTTTAAAGTCACATGACTGCACATGCGTGTCTCGACGCCTGTACGCGATAGGTGGGTGCGCGCACCCGGTCGCGCACTATAAGAAAGCGGCGAGAAAATATCAGCTAATATGCTCTTCAAGCTTGTTTTGGTACAAAGAGTTAGTTCTGAAAAGAACTTTTTTTTTTTTTTTTTTTGGAAACAAGTGTTATGATGCTTTTTATTTCTTAAAGTTGCGACGACATTTTTCAGTATGTCATACTATCCAAATAAAGTGAAGAAATTTAACTTTTCTTGGAGCATTTATGACTCTCAATTATTTGTTTAATTAGAGTAAAGCTTTGCTCTCCGTATACAAGAAGTTCTCCACAGTTCGTGCATTTCATGTGCACGTTCGCCAGATATGGTCTCAAGTCCATCTCAGCACTCAATGGAGATACAGGTCGTCCACCGGAAGATGTGTTGATTACTTCTGATGGTAATAGCGTGGCCTCCGTTTTTCTTGTGAAAGGTGGTCGCTCATTTTCATCAGATTCGGAAGATGAATGCGGAACGGTAGCCATTGTATCGAAGTCTTCGGGAAGATGTTCGACGTTGTTGTCTCTTGAGAGTAGAAAAGAAAGTGATGGAAGTGGGTGGAGTGCTGCGTGTAAATTCCAGAATAGAAACTACCAAGAACCAATTGGAAGTGTTGTTTTGAAGTCATATGACTTCATATGCAAGTGTCAGGTCCTGTACGCGATAGGAGGGTGCGCGCACCCGGTCTCGCACTAAAATAAAGCGGCGAAAAAATATCTCATAATATGCTCTTGGAGCACGTTTTTTTGGGGGGGAAAGAAGTGTTATAATGCTTTCGATTTCTTAAAGTTGCTACTACATTTTTCAGTATGTAATAGTTTGAAAATGAAGTGAAGAAATGTATCTTTTCTTGGGGCATTTGTGACTGTCAATTTTGAGTTTAATAAGAACGAGGCTCTGCTCTCCATATAAAAGAATTTCTCCACACTTGTTGCATTTTATATGCACCTTCGCAAGATATGGTCTCAAGTCCATTTCAGCACTCGATGGAGATACAGGTCGTACACCAGAAGATGTGCTGGCCACCTCTGATGGTAATAGCGTGGCCAGGGCTCTTGTCGATGCTTTTGCATAATGCTCAGGATGCCTTTGTTTAACATGCCGCTGCATGGTGTGTGCAGAAAAGGAATATTTTTTATTTGGATTTCCCCTTGAGAGCTCCGAATTGCATATCGTGCAGGTTACTTTTGGCGCATTCACTTTCTTTTGATCTTCAGGATAAGTGAAAAATTGCCAAATGAAAGATTCCTTTTTTCTTCTTAACGGTGGTCGCTCATTTCCTTCAGATTCGGAAGATGAATCTGGTAGGGAAGCCATTTCAGCAAAGACTTCCGGAAGATGCTCGACGTTGTTGTCTCTTGAGAGTAGAAAAGATTGTGAGGAAAGTGGGTGGAGTGCTTCGTGTATACTCCAGAACAGAAACTACTAATAACCAATTGGAAGTTTTGTTTTCAAGTCACGTGACTTTACATGCGCTTCTCAGGACGTGTAGGCGGTGACACTATGTAGTTACGAACGTGATTACATACTTAGGAACTAGCATTCAAAAAAACTATAAATTCACTGAAAAAACCATAGGTTTTACACACGTTATAGTTAGGAAGTAGCATTTGAAAAACCTATGAAATTCACTGAAAAAACCATAGGTTTGACACCAGTTATAGTTAGCTGGAAATTTTACTGACATAAAACCAATGAAATTCCACGTTATAGTTAGTTGGACTCACTATAACTTGCGCGTGTAATGCACTGCTGATGACATTACATATTACATCACTCATGACATGGTCAGTGACATCACTTATGACACCATCCAGTGAATGTGTGTCTTTCTAAAAAATAAATATGTTTTATATATGTATATGTAAAGGTCGAGGAAAGAATAAATGTTTAAATTATTGTCTTAATGAATGTTTTTTTCAAAAAGAAATGATTGGATAACTGGCTTATTAAGTGTACCTTAGTGAATACCTATATTAGCGAGTAATGTTTAAATATTTAAATATATGTATCAGTGTTTCACTTTGTGAATAACTGGCTGCATGGGTTGATGAGTACCTACATGTGTAGGTATTTGGGTTCTTAGATGTTTTTTTAGTATCAGTATGAGTGTTTCTATGGTTTCATGGGGGTATTACTAATCACATAGATGCATGAATGACTAACTCTCTCTTTGTATGTGTTTAGAAGACACCATATGTGCAGGACTGTATGGGTGGTTGAGTGTGTATAGTTTTATATGCAAATAAATGGATGTTCAATAGTTTATTTGCATGTGTGAGTATGGTTGTGAGTAACTTTTGGATGATTGTCGGTGTGTAACAGGATGTATAGGTGTATCACTACATATGATGAGTGAGTATATGTATGAGTGACTATATAGAACTGTTGGTGAATGAGAGAATGTGTATATAGATGGTGGAATTACTGAATTGGTTGTTCTAACTGGTATGGGTATGTCCATTTTTTTGAAAATGTTAATTTCTATTTTCCAATATGTGTTTTAAGGGTTACATTACACTTAAAGGAGGTCTGTTATCAGTGATGTCATAAGTGATGTCACTGACCATGTCATGAGTGATGTAATATGTAATGTCATCAGCAGTGCATTACACGCGCAAGTTATAGTGAGTCCAACTAACTATAACGTGGAATTTCATTGGTTTTATGTCAGTAAAATTTCCAGCTAACTATAACTGGTGTCAAACCTATGGTTTTTTCAGTGAATTTCATAGGTTTTTCAAATGCTACTTCCTAACTATAACGTGTGTAAAACCTATGGTTTTTTCAGTGAATATATATATACATATATATATCTATACTACTATTATAAAGAGAGAACTTGCACCTTTTGTCCAGGTAAACTCGGGAACCACAGCACCAATCACAACACCCAATACAGCGTTGGAAAGGGCAGTTGCAGCAGAAGGACATAGGCTATGCAGACGCCCACCATATACATTTAAAATGTAAAAGAACTGTGCTAGCAAAGTAGTCCCTTGTGGGCGTGTCTGCATTGTGCTGTGGGTGTGTGCTGGGGGCGTGACAATCGCTGGGGGCATTCCTTCACGAGTGTTGTTTTTTCTTCCCAGGTTCTATACATTCCTGCTCCCTTTAAATAGTAATTCAGTGGAGGTCCCATTCTCTTAGAACCACCCCAAGCACAGTTATGGGCAAAAAATACAACTAAAGGCCCTGCAAAGCATTATGGGATAAGTTTAGCATAATTTTTAGCATTCATGAAAGGGTTTCAATGTTTTTGAATTTTACTCATCAGGGACATCTTGGGACAACAAGGTGAACTGCAGCTTGATGTATAATATTTTAAATGCTATTGCATTTGCCTCATCAGGGACATCTAGGGACGGCGAGGTGAACTGCAGCTTGATATATAATATTTTAAATGCTATTGCATTTGCCTCATCAGGGACATATTGGGACCACGAGGTGAACTGCGGCTTGATGTGTAATATTTTAATGCTATTGCATTTGCCTCATCAGGGACATCTAGGGACCATGAGGTGAACTGCGGCTTGATGTATAATATTTTAAATGCTATTGCATTTGCCTCATCAGGGACATCTAGGGACGACGAGGTGAAATGCAGCTTGATGTGTAGTATTTTAAATGCTATTGCATTTGCCTCTTCGGGGACAACTGGGGACGACGAGGTGAACTGCAGCTTTTTATAGAATTACTTGGATACTTTAATATTCACTACCCACTGCTAATCTCGTCCCATAATGGTTTGCAGGGGCTTGATCTCAAAATCATCACCTCTCTCACTGCTTGCTGGAAGCTAATTTCACTTTTGTGAAATGACTATATGCATTTTAGCATGTAGAAATACTTGTTATTTTACCTTGAATATATGAGGTTTCTGTTTTAATAATTGGAAATCTGACGGAACGAAATATTGCGGATTTATTGTACCAAGTTCGCACCAATTCCGCCCACCCCTACTTTAAATACCCCTGCTCCCCATAATCATAACCCACCCTTACTCTATAAAATACCCCAACACCCTTAAACACTAACCCATATTAACCCTATAAATCTACCCTGTACCCCAAAACCCAAACCTATCCCTAAACCCTAAAAATACCCTGGTACCCCAAAACCAAAACCTAGCCCTGAACCCTATAAATACCCCTGTACCTCAAAACCCAAACATACCCCTGAACCCTAAAAATACCCCTGCACCCCATAACCCAAAACTATATCTGAACCATTAAAATACCCAAACACCCCAAAACATATACCTCAGTACCCCAAAAGATATACCCCTATACCCATACTTGCCTTATCCAAACATTTTTAAAAAACATGCTTTTACCATTCATGCATTTACAACGAATTTCGTTGTAAATGTATGCGTGGTAAAAGCATATAAATGTAATGCCATGCGTTATAATGGCATTGCGGAGTCATGGTACTTTCGTAATGAAAGTATGCAGAGTGATGGTATGCGGAAAGAAATTTGCGGAGTAATGGGTGTTTACCCTCCCCCGTAAGTACATTGGTGGCACGGCTGCCCACATCTCCAGCAACATACTCATATTTTTTCACCACCAATTGGAAAAATGCACAGGTCTCTCTCATTGATGCCCAGCACCGACATACACTTTTAGACACACCTCCCACCACAAGTTCTAGAATTGCGAACTTTAGAGATGGGGAGCTACGTTAGAATCTCGGCATCAGCTCAACATCCTGTGATTCCAGGCAAATCGCTTTGTCTCCCCGTGCCTACCACAAATCAATGTGTTCTTCTGTAATGTAAATTGTGCTCATGCCATGTTGTCGAGTTCGCGCTATATAATATTGCAAGGAAAATAAAGTAGGGAAACTCGAGTTCACACACTACTGAACGTGCACTCTTAAGTGTATATATATATATATATATATATAAGTGTATATATATATATCTACTAGCAGCCCGTCCCGACGTTGTCCGGGTATGAATTGCTGCCGGCCAGTAGTATATTGTTTCGTAGGATTTCATTTTGATAGCATTTCTTATCTGTGACAGGCCTGTGAAACGCTCCGATTCACGGTGCACTGCTGATGCACTTAAGAGTGCACGTTCAGTAGTGTGTGAACTCGAGTTTCCCTACTTTATTTTCCTTGCAATATTATATAGCGCGAACTCGACAACATGGCATGAGCACAATTTACATTACAGAAGAACACATTGATTTGTGGTAGGCACGGGGAGACAAAGCGATTTGCCTGGAATCACAGGATGTTGAGCTGATGCCGAGATTCTAACGTAGCTCCCCATCTCTAAAGTTTGCAATTCTAAAACTTGTGGTGGGAGGTGTGTCTAAAAGTGTATGTCGGTGCTGGGCATCAATGAGAGAGACCTGTGCATTTTTCCAACTGGTGGTGAAAAAATATGAGTATGTTGCTGGAGATGTGGGCCGCCGTGCCACCAATGTACTTACGGGGGAGGGTAAACACCCATTATTCCACAAATTTCTTTCCGCAATGCCATTATAACGCATGGCATTACATTTTATATGCTTTTACCACGCATACATTTACAACGAAGTTCATTGTAAATGCATGAATGGTAAAAGCATGTTTTTTAAAAATGTTTGGATAAGGCAAGTATGGGTATAGGGGTATATGTTTTGGGTTACTGAGGTATATGTTTTGGGGTGTTTGGGTATTTTAATGGTTCAGATATAGTATTGGGTTATGGGGTACAGGGGTATTTTTAGGGTTCAGGGCTAGGTTTGGGTTTTGGGGTATAGGGGTATTTTTAGGGTTCAGGGGTAGGTTTGGGTTTTGGGGTACAGGGGTATTTTAAGGGTTCAGGGCTAGGTTTGGGTTTTGGAGTACAGAGGTATTTTTAGGGTTCAGGGCTAGGTTTGGGTTTTGGGATACAGGGGTATTTTAGGGTTCTGGGCTAGGTTTGGGTTTTGAGGCACAGGGGTATTTTTAGGGTTCAGGGGTAGGTTTGGGTTTTGGGGTACAGGGGTATTTTAAGTGTTATGGGCTAGGTTTGGGTTTTGGGGTGCAGGGTTATTTTAGGGTTCAGGGGTAGGTTGGGGTTTTGGGGTACAGTGGTATTTTTAGGGTTCAGGGGTATGTTTGGGTTTTGATGTACAGGGGTATTTATAGGGCTCAGGGCTTGGTTTTGGTTTTGAGGTACAGGGCTATTTTTAGGGTTTAGGGATAGGTTTGGGTTTTGGGGTACAGGGTATATTTATAGGGTTAAGATGGGTTAGTGTTTAAGGGTGTTGGGGTATTTTATAGAGTAAGGGTGGGTTATGATTATGGGGTGCAGGGGTATTTAAAGTAGTTTAAAGTAGGGGTGGGCAGAATTGACGCAAACTTGGTACAATAAATCCGCAATATTTCGTTCCGTCAGATTTCCAATTATTAAAACAGAAACCTCATATATTCAAGGTAAAATAACAAGTATTTCTACATGCTAAAATGCATATAGTCATTTCACAAAATTGAAATTAGCTTCCAGCAAGCAGTGAGAGAGGTGATGATTTTGAGATCAAGCCCCTGCAAACCATTATGGGACGAGATTAGCAGTGGGAAGTGAATATTATAGTATCCAAATAATTCTACAAAGAGCTGTAGTTCACCTCGTTCTCCCCAGTTGTCCCCAAGAGGCAAATGCTATAGCATTTAAAATATTATACATCAAGCTGCAGTTCACCTCATGGACCCTGGATGTCCCTGATGAGACAAATGCAATAGCATTTAAAATATTACACATCAAGCTGCAGTTCACCTCATGTCCCTAGATGTCCCTGATGATGCAAATGCAATAGCATTTAAAATATTATATATCAAGCTGCAGTTCACCTCGCCGTCCCTAGATGTCCCTGATGAGGCAAATGCAATAGCATTTAAAATATTATACATCAAGCTGCAGTTCACCTCGTCGTCCCAAGATGTCCCTGATGAGTAAAATTCAAAAACATTGAAACCCTTTCATGAATGCTAAAAATTATGCTAAGCTTATCCCATAATGCTTTGCAGGGCCTTTTAGTTGTATTTTTGCCCATAACTGTGCTTGGGGTAGTTCTAAGAGAATGGGACCTCCACTGAATTACTATTTAAAGGGAGCAGGAATGTATAGAACCTGGGAAGAAAAAACAACACTCGTGACGGAATGCCCCCAGCGATTGTCACGCCCCCAGCACACACCCACAGCACAATGCAGACACGCCCACAAGGGACTACTTTGCTGGCGCGGTTCTTTTGCATTTTAAATGCATATGGTGGGCGTCTGCATAGCCTATGTCCTTCTGCTGCAACTGCCCTTTCCAACGCTGTATTGGGTGTTGTGATTGGTGCTTTGGTTCCCGAG
The DNA here is from genome assembly GCF_964263255.1 of Lissotriton vulgaris. Taxonomy (NCBI): domain Eukaryota; kingdom Metazoa; phylum Chordata; class Amphibia; order Caudata; family Salamandridae; genus Lissotriton; species Lissotriton vulgaris. Next base: position 258,028,984 of record NC_141686.1, read on the forward strand.
TTTACCTGGCCAAAAGGTGCAAGTTTTCTCTTTATAATAGTAGTATAGATATATATATATATACTAGCAGCCCGTCCCGACCTTGTCCGGGAGCAATCAGGCTTAAGGGCCCCCGCCCGCCCCGGCCCCCGGTGCCCCGACATTGTCTGTGGGTCCCCCGGAGTAGCAGCCCGTCCTGACCTTGGCTTCAGGGCCTTACCTCATCCGCCCCACCTTCCCGCGCTCCTGAGTTCACCGGTCTGCCGCTCCTCGCCGCTCCTCCCCTCTCCTCCCCACCTGTCCGCCGCTCCTCTCCACTCCTCCCAGCCTGTCCGCCGCTCCTCACCGCTCCTCCCCACCTGTCCGCCGCTCCTCCCCGTGCTCATGTCCGCCGCTACTCCTCGCACTCCTGGACGTCGCTCCTCCCCGCTCTCCTGATGTCAGCATGCACGTCGCGGCCGGTGCTACTTCCATGGGATTACTTTTTTTTCTCGTAAATTTTTTAAATAACGTATATTTTTTACATTTATATAGCCTATGTCCATCTGCACACCCTGACAATTTCAACGATGTATCGGGGTTGTGGATTGGCACTGTGGTTCCCGAGTTTACCCGCCTCAAAGGTTCAAAGTTCTTCCTTTATAATAGTAGTATAGATTTCTTTCCTATTTTATTTCTCTCTCCTCTTCATCTTTAATATTAAATCCTTTCATTTCCACACACTCTTCATGTTACTTAGCTTGATGGTGAGGTGAGGTGTCCTTTTCTTCTTTTCCTTGGACCCTCGTCGCCAATGAAAAGTTCTCAATAAACATACAAAGATGAGAGAAGTTGTTCAGAGGTTTATTCATTGACACCCCATCCATCAGCTACCTCAGGATTAACTGACTCTTGAAGAACATCCATAACCACAGCATTCTAGGTTCCACAGAACCTTCACAAATGTAAAAGATAGAGAGAGGACAGTACACACTGTGCACCAGCACAAGGAGAGAGCAGAAATGCTCCAAATATTTGTAAATGTGGAACATTTCTGCTCTCTCCCTCTGCTTTGCTTGCTGCCTTGGTTTGTGTGAAAGATTAGCAAATCTGCCTATTGTGAAAGAAAACAGTAGAAGTTCTGGTTTTCTTTCTCTCGATTTATTTTTAGTCCAAAGCACCCACGACCGGAGCCATCCAGCCACCGAGGATCCAACCACCGTCCGGCGTTGCTAGGATTCTCGGCAACCTGGTGGCAACGCTTGAGAATGTAGGAAGGAACATAAGGAACAATTGCAATGACTACGGGCCCGATTCACAGAACTAATTTAAGACAAAATCCTAACTTCTGTGAATACCAAAAGTAGTATGTTTAGGATTTTGTCTTAAGTTAGTTTGGTGAATCGTGCCCCATGAGTCATGGTGAAACATAAGGTAATAGCACTGAAAAATAAGGTAAAAACATTACAGATATATGATGGCATTACAACACTGCCCCTAAGCGTATTGCTCCTAGGATTTTAGGGGCAGATTTATAAGACCCGTACGCCACTTTTGCCCATGTTAAAAATGACGCAAAAGTGGCGCAGTGGTCTTGTAAATCTGCCCCTTAGTACTTTCTCTCTATGTGAGTGATTTTCAGTGATTACATGGTTGAAGATGCATGGCCTGGTTAGGCCAGGGCTCACTGGGGCGTTTAATTTGAGGCACTGGTTGCTGGTGGGGTCCACTGGCGCTCATTATAGGGACTGGCATGTATCATCAAACTTTCATCCAGAGCAAAATAGAGAAAACCAGAGCAAAATACTAAAGAGCTAATATTGGTGAAAATGAAAGGGAGACACATTAATTTACAATTAACAAAAGCAAAGATAGTCATACAATTCTTTATGATCCCCCAGTCTCGCCCCACTCTCGCTGCACAACTACACACACTAACATTAAAGAGACTTTTTGACTTTGACGCTATTGTTGAATGAAACATTATACTGTGAAAATGGATTGTTTGCGAAGAGGTACAAACAATCCGCCAAGAATTCCCAACAGTTCGCAGGATAAACCCTACACACGTCGGGCATCTTATTATCACTGTAATGAGACTTTTCGTATGTTAAGTAAAAAATATATACCCTGGAAAGATAGAACGACTAACAAAACAAGTTCAGTAAGCAGATACACTTATTATAAAACACATGCGCTTTTATGAAAATGAAAGTCTACAGAAAATAAATGGTGAACATGTAGTAAATGCATCCTAGGTATGCAGACATAGCCCAAAGGATTGTGGGTATGACGATTAAAAGGCTATGAGACCCACGCATGCTCAATTGAGAAGGCTGATCTGGTAGCCCTCCCCTCCCCCCACCTCTAAACTTAAACATTGGACTCGGATGTGGCCTCGGTACCCGCACCAGTGTCGAAAGGATATATATATATATATATATTTTTTTATATATATATTTTCTATTATTCACTCAAAATCTTAATGTATGTCCGGTAGCACAATTTCCTAACGTTCACCAACTTTCTAATGTACAACGCTCTGCAGAATCCTATTTTGGTCCTCTATGTTTGCTATGTATTTTTCCCTCTCTATTTCTTTACAAACTGGGAAATTTGTTTCTGTTGACTGTAGTCTACGTCATCCTTTAGTATTCTTCTACTGTAAAGCGCTCTGATACCCTCGTGGGTCACGTTCGCGCTATATAAAACTCTATAAATAAATAACCCCTGAAAACCTCCACCTCCTGAAAGTTGATGCTAGATGAGTTCAATAGCATCGCCAGAGATAGAGCCAGGGCGCAGAGTAGAGAGGTCCAGGGCAGAGTATATGAACATGGGGATAAGGCAGGAAAGCTGATAGCATGGCTAGACAGAAGTGAGTGGATGTCGCGACTGGTTCCCGAGGTGCAGGGAGATGACTCCAGCCCAATAACAGACCCGCAGGCCATAGCAGACACGTTTGCAGACTATTACCGCACGGTATATAGTGTGACCGGCAGGTACTCAGAAGAAGAAAATAGTGAGATGATTAGAGACATAAGTCTTCCCACACTCACAGACGAGAATAGGGCCTAACTGGAATCCCCGCTGAAGGTTGATGAGGTGGTGCAGGCTAGTAGGGGAGTGAATTCAGGGAAAGCAACAGGGCCCAATGGTATCCTCGTTGAACTGTATAAACTGAGACCTAATAAACTTATCCTTCAGGCAAACAGGCCGCAGGGGAAAGTAGGGGGCGGAGTTGCTGCCATCATCTCTCACACTCACAAAGTCACTTCCATCACTATGTCCATAATCCCCTCGGTCGACTCCTACAGTCTTCCCTTAACCTTTGCCCTCTTTTATAGGCCACCTGCCCATCTACTGAATTTTCTTCAGCTATTCAGTAGTATGGTTGCTGAGCTGGCTATAAACCATGCCAAAATCCTTATCATAGGGGATTTCAATTATTGGCCCCACGATCAGCGCGAAAGCCACTGTTCGATAGATTTTACGGATCTGTTAAATGGTCTCAACTTCACCCAGCACATTAACGCAGCCACCCATATCAAGGGTCATATCCTGGACCAGGTCTGGTCTTTAACCCTGGATATTTCGAACCTTCAGATTTCCCCCTGCACCTGGTCGAATCACTTTTTTGTTTCTTTTTTTTTGCTTAAAACTGTCACCACTAAATCCTGCACCTCCGACCCCCTCACGATTAGGAATTGGGGTCGGGTAGACATTTCATCCCTTTGTCTTTCCCTTGCTGCTTTTATACCAGGTCCCCCCAGCCCTCTGGACCACCGGTATAGAGTCAAAATATCAAGTATTTTATCTCGACTAGACAGAATATCAAGTAAAAAATATAGAATAGACATAATATCGACCAGACAGAATATAGACAACCAAAATATCGACTAGAAAATTGTAATATCGAATAGAATAGCAATAATATCGAATAAAAAATATAGAATGGATATAATATCGACTAGACAGAATATAGACAACAAAAATATCGAAATTAAGGTTAGTTTATATTAGTTTTTAATTTTTGTGTAATATAATTCTGTAGCGGGTTGTGGGTTTATAACGAAATAGGGTGCGAAGTAATTTAATTATAATTATTTAAATATGTTTTTTTATTTATTGGTATTTATTTAGACTTATTGTTAATTTTGAATTGTTAATTAATTATAATATAATTGGTAATTAATTTTAATTGATTAATTATTAAATATGTTAATTTTAGTAATTTATTTTCTGTAGCGGGTTGTGGGTTTATAGGGAAATAGGGTGGGAAGTAATTTAATTATAATTAATTAAATATGTTATTTTATATATTGGTATTTATTTAGAATTAATTGTTAATTATTAATTGGTAATTAATTAAAATATAATTGGTAATTAATTTGAATTGATTAATTGATAAATATGTTAATTTTAGTAATTTATTTTCTGTAGCGGGATATGGGTTTATAGGGGAATAGGGTGGAAAGTAATTTAATTGTAATTAATTAAATAAGTTATTTTATTTATTGGTATTTATTTAGAAACAATTGTTAATTAATTATTAATTGGTAATTTATTAAAATATAATTGGTAATTTATTGTAATTGATTAATTGATAATTATGTTACTTTAATTAGATTATTTTCTGTAGTGGGTTGTGGGTTTATAGGGGAACAGCTTGGAAAGTAATTTAATAGTAAGTAATTACATTTTTTAAATATTTTATTTTGTGTCTAATTCATAAATATTTTTAAATTGTAAATTAATTTATTGTTAATTGGTAAATAATTAGTATTAGTAGGTTATCTTTATTATTAATTAATTTTCATTTTTAATTTGTATTGATTAATTAATAAATTGTATACAATTGTAAAATATTTTAATTAATTTGTAATTGGTATTATTATTTATGTTATTTATATTTATATATGAAGTATTTACTTTCTCTACTATTGCACTCACTGGAGTGGGAATAGTAATTTTCACCCCTACGCTATCCAACGCTTTCCCTACTGTTGCACTCTCTGGAGTGGGAATAGTAATTTTTACCCCTACGCTATCCAACGCTTTCCCTACTGTTGCACTCTCTGGAATGGGAATAGTAATTTTTACCCTCCCACTATCCAACGCTTTCCTTACTGTTGCACTCTCTGGAGTTGGAATAGTAATTTTTACCCCTACGCTATCCAACGTTTTCCCTACTGTTGCACTCACTGGAGTGGGAATAGTAATTTTTACCCCTACGCTATTCAATGCTTTCCCTACTCTTGCACTCACTGGAGTGGGAATAGTAATTTTTACCCCTACGCTATCCAACGCTTTCCCTACTGTTGCACTCTCTGGAGTGGGAATAGTAATTTTTACCCCTACGCTATCCAATGCTTTCCCTACTGTTGCACTCTCTGGAGTGGGAATAGTAATGTTTACCCTCCCACTATCCAACGCTTTCCCTACTGTTGCACTCTCAGGAGTGGGAATAGTAATTTTTACCCCTACGCTATCCAACGCTTTCCCTACTGTTGCGCTCTCTGGAGTGGGAATAGTAATATTTACCCTCCCACTATCCAACGCTTTCCCTACTGTTGCACTGTCTGGAGTTGGAATAGTAATTTTTACCCCTACGCTATCCAACGCTTTCCCTACTGTTGCACTCACTGGAGTGGGAATAGTAATTTTTCCTCCTTATGGCGCACGAGTTAGAGCACTAGTGGACATGTGACTTCGCGCGCTCAGGTGCCGCGAATTGAGCATTTTGCTCACCGTATTTAAATCTTTCTCCCGTCCTTGTTCATACTGCATCCGGCCCATGGAGGCGAGGAGAGGTCCTCCTACGTGTTGCGTTTTTGAAGATGAGCTGCGCCCATTTTCAGGTAGGGAGTGGGATCCTTTGTTCTGACTCTCTGGCATACTACCCCTGTAATATATTCCCAAGTCATAGCTTTTCTATTTATGTTTCAGGCCAGGACAGATCTTTACGCTGCATATTTACTGATTTACTTGCCGTGATACTCCCTTTGAGTGTTCCGTCCATTCCTTTCTACTCCAGGTATGCCCCGCCTTTTCTGTAATTTTTTTTCTGTCACAGCGGCCATCATTTCGCCTTCACTAGACCTGTTTTACAGTAAGGGCGATACTCCCTAGCGGGTTATTATTATCTGCCACGTTATGACTGTGGTGTCTGTCACATAAATTAAACAGACTAAACGAAAGATGAGTTGGGAGCCAGCTTTTATTAATACCCCATCCACAGGTAAAGCTCTCAACTGACAACATCAGTCTCTGTGTATTCCAGAATCTCACAAGAGATCGGAATCACAGAACAGAGTGTTCCACAAGTTAAAGCAACAGTAAGTAAAATACATGAACACCATTACACATCTCCCTACTAAACAAAAGCAAGTAATGACAAGTTTTACATAAGAAGAAATAAACAGAAGAAAGAATCACAATAAATAATCTCTTAAATAAACAGGAGGTCTACGTACTCTTTGGCTCCTAAAAGAAGAAGAGGAAAGGTTAGCATCATTGACAAAATGAGAAGTAGATGGATAAGATAACTCTTGGGAGGGAATTTTTGATCTAACTACAACTACTCTACTTTTATTCCATATTCTTCCATCTTCTGTTTTAATTGCATTTCTGAACACTTTTATAACAGATCTCACATCAGTGTATTTCGACCATGGTCTACAACCAACCGGAGCTTTTATTCTCACAAGATCTCCCACCAATATCTTTTGCACATTCACACAATTTCTTTTATCAAAGTACCGCTTTCTCTCATCCAACTTTCTTTCTTCATTGTAGCACCAATCACCAATCCTATTATCTATTAAACCCTTCTCAATTTTCATCCACCCTGGACATAACCACGTGTTGGGAGCTCTTCCTTTAAAAAGCTCAAAAGGAGTTCTTCCAGTAGTGGAATGTGGTGCGAAGCGATAAGCATTAATTCTCTCCTTAAGAATAGACTTCCAGTTTAAACCTGATGATCTAGCTAATTGTATAGACTCCTTCAGGGTTTTATTTACCCTCTCAACTGCCCCATTTGATTCGGGTTGGTACAATGAACAACGCTTGTGTAATACACCACACTTACTCAAAAATTCCTCAAAAACTCTCGAACAAAATTGAGGCCCATTGTCAGAAAGAAGACTGTTAGGGAAGCTCTCTTTGCCAAAAAGAGTATCTAGAAACTTAATCACCTCTTCCGAGGTAATCTCTCTAACTGCAGAGACCTCTATCCACCTTGAATATAAATCAATTAATACCAATAGATAAGGAGTATCGGACACACCAGATAGCGGACCAACAATGTCAATTGCTACCTCATCCCAGGGATGTTTTGGTAAAGATCTTTTCACCATGGGCATCTGTTTTGTTTTCAAAATCTTATCACTTGCACAGCACTCAGGACAATCTCTTACCAATCTCTCAATTTCTAGGTCCATTCCAGGCCACCACAATCGCATACGTAAGATCTCTTTGGTCTTTACAATACCAAGAAGTCCTAAGTGTGCGTGACTCAACAATTTCTTCCTAATTCCTAAAGGGGGAACCATTTTTGTTCCACGAGTCAAAAATCCAGAATTCATTGAAAGTTCATTAGAAACTAATGACTAAGGTTTTTCCAAGCGAGAACTGTTACTTAGAGACAACATAACTTTTTTAATCTCTTGATCCTTTTCCAACTCATCTCTCCATTCTTTCTCTTCAATTGCTCCCTCTGTAATCTCACACACACTTATATTCTCATCACATTCATCTAAATCATCTACATCATCAAAATCCTCTTTAGCCACCATTCTTGACAAACAATCTGCTGATTTGTTTGAAATACCAGGGATGTAATCAACCACAAAGTCAAACTCTTATAAAGAAACTATCCATCTTCTAATTCTTGACGAGATTGCATCTAGACCCTTTTTATCAAAGATCTCTTTTAGTGGTTTATGATCAGAAAATATGAACACCTTCGTGCCCCAAATCAAATTCTTTAATTTTCTTAAAGCCCAGTAGATAGCCAGGGATTCCTTTTCTATAACGGAATAATTCAATTCCGATCCTCTTAAGCATCTTGAAGAACAACATATTAAATGCTCTTTCCCTTGCTTCTTTTGTACCAGGACAGCTCCAAGACCTTTCTCACTTGCATCTGTAAACAAAATTGTGGGTAAACCTGGAACAAATGCCTGAAGAGAGGGTGCCCTATTTAATTCGGATTTGATGCATTCAAATTCTTTTTTACACTCATCAGACCATTCAAACGGAACATTCCTAGAAGTTAATCTCCTCATACACTGAGTTTTATCAGCAAAGTTGCAAATAAACTTTCCATAAAACTCTACCATTCCAAGAAAGGATACTAATTCCTCTTTGTTCTCAGGTTCTTTCACTTTGTTAATCGTGTCTACTAGTTCCTTTTTTGGAAAAATCCCATTTCCAGTTATTCTGTGTCCCAAATAATTTACTTCCTGTACACCAAACTTACATTTGTTTCTCTTAAGTGTCATACCTGCATCTTGTATACACTTTAAAACCGCACATACTCTAATGTAGTGTTCTTCAAAACTATTTCCATAAATTAGTAAGTCATCTTGATAACATCTCACACCAGTCATACCCCTCAAAACCCTTGCCATTATCCTCTGAAATACAGAGGCCGCAGACATGAGACGAAAAGGCATTCTTTTATATTTATATGTTCCCATGGGGGTGATAAATGCTGTAAGATCTTGAGAAGGCTCATCCAACTCCACCTGATGATAAGCGGAAGCTAGGTCAAGAGTGGTGAAAAACCTAGCTCCCTCTAATGTGCTCACCATCTCATCAATATTTGGTAGAGGAAATCTATCCACTACTACTTCCTTATTTAATGATCTTAGATCAACACAAAGTCTAATCTCACCAGTAGGTTTCTTAACAACAACTACTGGAGCCAACCATTCAATGGCTTCCACCTGCTCAATCACACCGTTTTTTTAACAATTTATCAATCTCCTCCTTCACCTTCTCCTGTTCTATCAGAGGTATCCTCCTTACTTTTGCTATTACTGGAACAGCATTTTCTCTTAATCTTATATGATGTTTATAACCTCTTAAACATCCTAAACCTTCCTTGAAAACGTTTGGAAATCTCTTTGCTAATTCTTCTCCTAATTCAGCTTTGACTACTTCCTTTTCACTTATGTCTACTTGATGAATTTGTACTTGAGGATTAGCATTAGGATTTAAACTCACACCAAGTTGACCTTGATGTACCCAACCCAATAATACATCACCTTTCTTCGCAACATAAATTTTACCAACAATAATCTTATTTCCAAGTTCTATTTCTGCCATAAAACAACCAACCATTTTAATTGGTTTATCTGAATATCCTAGAGGTCTTAAATCTGATCTCATCAGCTTCACTTTACCCTCAATATGCTTTTTATACAGACTTTCATCAATCAAAGTTATACGTGAACGAGAATCAAACTTAAAGTTTATCATTTCATTTTCCACCTTTACCAAATGTGATGGATGATCAGGCACTTCACATTTTATTTGAAAGGTTACTGTTCTCACTTGAGGTTGATTCCACCTTTTCCTTGTTATTTCTGGCCTAACCAATCTAGTTCTACAATATTTTGCATAATGACCTTTCTTTCCACATGAATTACATATAATTTTCAGAGCAGGACATATCGATGAATTAGCCAGATGACCTATTTGACCACACCTAAAACAAGAAAATTTGTTATTTTCACCAGTAAATGCATTCTGACTTGTGAGAGTTGAAGCAGAATTTTCTTTCTCATTAGAAGAGTCATTTTTCTTTACTAGACAAACCACTTCTTCTACTTTTGTTTCCTCTTTCTTTTCATTTAACACTCCTTTTTCTTTCTCCTTCTTCAATTCTCCAACACATTTAGTCATATGTTCTACCTGTTTTGCTATTACTAATTCTTCTTCAAGAGCTGGTTCATCTTTTAACCAGAGTTCTTTTCTGATATCATCATGTGCACATGTCAATACAAATTGATCTCTGATTCGTTCATCTAAAGTCTGACCAAAGTTGCAAGAGGAGGCCAACTTCCTTAATGAGGAAACATATTCTTCAACCGTCTCTTCCTTTTTTTGTTCTCTCAATCCAAAATGGTAACGTTCCATAATAGTGCTGATTCTTGGCAAATAATGTTTATCAAGTTGAGCAATAGCAATCTCATATTCATTCAAGTTTCGTTGTTCTGCAGCTGATAAGTCAGGTAGATGTTCCAATACGTCTTGTCCTTCTCCCCCAAGACAATGAAGAAGAAGAGCTAGTTTTCTTTCCGCACTCAAATTAGTTCCGCAGACTCTTGCATAGATTGCAAATTTTTTTTCTCCATTTTTTCCATTTTACATTTGGTTCTCCAGGACTTGTCAGAAAGAAGGCTGGCTGAGTTACATTCTGCATATTTTAAATATGTATTATATCTATTTATTTCAATTAAATTGTTGTTTCCTATTTATTTTTATTCAATGGATAAGCTGATCACTTTCTTTAATTGTATTCTCTTTTTTTTTATTGTCCACTGTAAGACTTTTATTAGAACACAGGTCTTTATGACTTAATAATCTGTATTTTTCCTTTTCTCTCTTTTTTTTTTAATTACTTTATGATGTAATAGTGCTTCTTTGCTTTTCCATTGCACGTTCTGAGTCTATGTTATTAGAATACACGGCTTCAGGTTTCCTTTCTCATTCACGTTCCAATTCAGGCTTTGTTTATAGATTGTTCTTGGAACACAAACACGTCAGAGCGTTAATTGCTCTTGAAACACGTGCGTCTTGTTCTTGGAACGCAAATAAATACGTAAACGTGCTGACGTTCAGCTTTGCATGCGCAATACGCGAGCTTCAAGTTCGTGAGTGGCCGCGTGTAAATAAACACGTAAACGCGCTGACGTTTAACTTTGCATGCGCTGTACGCGAGCTGTAAGTTTGTGAGTGCTCGCGCGTGAAACCAACGTTTCACAATTTCTTTTTCTTAAATTTATCCTTTTCCCTTTTGTTTTTAGTAAAATTAATTCGCCTTCCCACCAAACTCCTCACCGCACAACTTTCTCTTTCTTAAGAAGAACAGCCGCAGGGAAGACTTCGCTTCCTTTAATTTTTCCGCCGCTGGAGGAGCAGGTGATTTTCTTTTCAATCCTGTGTTGAGGTGGAGGGTTCACCCGATCGTCGCCAATAAATGTGGTGTCTGTCACATCAATTAAACAGACTAAACGAAAGATGAGTTGGGAGCCAGCTTTTATTAATACCCCATCCACAAGTAAAGCTCTCAACTGACAACATCAGTCTCTGTGTATTCCAGAATCTCACAAGAGATCGGAATCACAGAACAGAGTGTTCCACAAGTTAAAGCAACAGTAAGTAAAATACATGAACACCATTACAATGACGTTATCATTTCACTCTCACCAGACCCGTTTTACACTAAGGGTGATACTCCTCAGCGGATTAATATTATTTGCCACGTTGTGATGTAATCTCTTGCATGACGGGCATATTCAACTGCACCAAGTCTTATGTGTATCTCTATCTCTATCTAGACACTCTGGTCAACTGCGTGAGTGCTCGCACCACAGTCCTGCGCCCGTTGAAGCACAGACTTTGAAGCACATACGCTGATGTGCCCTGGACCCCAAACGAGTCATCTACCCTGAACATTGTTTATGGTAAGCATAATTTGCTCCCTCGTCCCTTCGTAATGCCGGTTGATCAGAGGATTAAGTGTTAGTGTGGCTCTGAGTTTAGCTGCTCATAAAGTTTTCTCCACAGTGCAGCAAAGAGAGTTATTTTCTCGCACCAGGTTTACTCGACGTCGTAGTAGGTCCTTACCTGCAGTTAGAGTGCTTCCATTCATGCAGCGCCCTTTTACCTATTTTTTACAGTATTCGACCAACTATTTGATCCCAAAATCGGTCCTTGCCTCATCTCTCGGAGCCATTGAGGGTCCTACCGTCCCACTAATATCCTCCCGATAGCATCGTTGGAGGCACCATTGATGCGGGCCTATGGTATGCCCCGAGCAGCACTTTTATCTTTGTTCTTTGTATTGCCTATTTTGCCTGATAAATTGCCCTGATTGTCCTTGGGGGAATCTTGGATACTATTCACTTATTTCTACTCTGGTGATGGTTCTTCGCACATTGTTGTGCTAGCTGTTTTCACAGGGGATGTAAGGTATTAATTAAAGTCACCACTTTACCTGTACATATTTTTATCAGCTCGTAGGGTGGTATTGTTTTCTTTGTGTATGTGTATGTGGATTCTGCCTTGCCCGTTACCATGCCCAGTTTATTTTATTTTATTGTTGATATTTTGATTCATATCCTTTTCTGCCCACAGATATGCTTCGCCAGCCACGATTATGACTAGGACACTTGTCTAAGATTGGGTGTTCGGATCTTGAGAGACCGAGCTAATCATTATTTCTGTATTCTGCGCCCTGATGAAGGAAGCTTTTATTGGCACTGTTCCGAAACGCACGTTGGCGCTTTTCCTGGATGTCTGATGAATTGCTGTCTCTGTTTGAGTTTGTATTTGTGTAGTGTTTTAGGAGGGATTTTGTGTTTGATTGGATGAGTGAATGAATTGTGTGGCAACATTTTTTTTACAACTCCATGTGTTCCTAGGCTGATGTAATGTTCTTTATGTGTGTCCTCCTAAGAACATTTTATACACAAATGTGATAAGGAAATGTATTGTGTATTGATTGTAATTATTTATATTTGATATATTTTTCTATGTGAATAAAAATAAAAATGAATATTTGATACTATCTAGCTGTTCTGTGGGCGTTTACTGTATTTTTGGAATTTTCTCCTTTTCATTATTGGGAACCTCCCTTTCATGTTGTTTGATTATTTTCTCGCCCTGGCGGGTTGTTCCCCCTCTATCTTGTTTAGGTTTCAGGGTCCCTCTTTTGTTTTTTTGCATTGTTACCAGGCACTTTACCGTGAGGGTTTTGTAGCTTCCTGTTCTGGGCTTCGGAGTAAGGCAGAGTTGAATGTGAATAGGGTCCCATATGACTAGTGCTTGATGTGAAAAACTTGGGGGCATATTATCAAGGACAGGCAATACATTATCGCCACTTTTATCGGCAGGAAACTACAGATAAAGCGGCGATAATGTGCTTGATAATATGCTCTATAAATTCCAATCGAAGCCCATGTTAGATGTGAACACATCTAACAAGGGCTTCGATTGGAATTCATAGAGCATATTATCAAGGCCATTATCGCCGCTTTATCGGCGTATTTGTATCTTTAGGAAACTTTGTATTTCTTACTTATCGTTGTTCCCTGTTTGTGTGTTTTTGTTATACTTCCATCTTTTGTTTCATTATGGATGCCATTAAAACGTTTGGATTTAGCGAAGAGGATTTCAACCGGTTACTAGGGCCATCCACATTCTTAGAGCAACCTTTCTCACTGAATAAAGGATCCAATGACGAATGGCTCAAACTTCTCAATTTGAAAAAGAAAGCTAGAAGGACGGAGCCACATGTGGATTTTATGATCCAATATTTGAAAGCAGGAGTCATACCTAATGGTCTTCCTATTAGAAATATCCCGGGATTATTTGTAGAGATCCGTCTATTCCTTGAAAGATGGTCCCTCATCGCTAACCGATGTTCCAGAGACCTAATGTTATTGATTATCGAGACAGCTAGAGAGGTGGTTGTAGAGCTTCTGAAGGAAATAACTGACATTGAGGAATCTCTCCTTAAAAATGAGGCGGTTGGGGATGCGAAACGGGAATTGGAGGAGGTTAACCTGGAGCTTGACTCCTTTAGTGACTATATTATGAGAAGGAAAACCGACAAATTAAAAAAAGATATCCGGTATTTTTCAGAGGAAAGGGTATACCCATATCTTAATGCCCAATACTATTCTGCCCTGGATGCGAATCAACAAGGAGACCAACAATATTGGTCCAACAGACAAATTCGGACCTTCTCTGATACCTCAGAATCAGAAAATGAAGGGGGCTCGGCTTCCAATGACAATTTCTCTAACAGACGTACCAATTATGACGGCCCCCAAAGACCAGACAAGTTACCAACAGACAGAGAATCCGCCTCGTTTTCTGGAGACAAGGCGAAACCATTATTGGAGGGAGTAAAAACATCTAATAACTCCTCCCTTATTCCTATCTTCAATCTGTCCAAAAAACCCTTGCAGAAAAACACCATTGATCTTTTATCACGCTGACTTTCTTTTGTTCCTAGCACTCCCTTGAATGCCTTTGAACTGAATAAAGATGTACAGGCCTTTTTCCGAAAGATAAGGTTAAAAAAAAAGAATTCTGAGAGAGAAATGGAAACAACCAACAACATATCTGGTTTCCGACCTTCTTCTGTTTTCACACCAACCCTTGAACAGGTTGGCCCGGAAGTGGGTATGTTTGAAAAGAGTGTCTGTGCTAAAATCCAAAGCATGACTAAATTTGTTCCGAAACCTCCCCTGAGCTGTGATGAATATCAAGCACTTAAAAAGTTGTCCGCTGACCGTACCCTCACTGTGAAACCTAGTGATAAGGGGGGCGAAATTGCGGTCCTGGATAGTCTAGACTACAAGGAACAAATTCTTTCTATGCTCAATAATCCTGAACATTACCGCAAGGTCTTGTCATACCCCTCGAGGAGAATTATGACTGAAATCACTGAGGTCACTCAAAGTGCTCTACAGCGTGGTTCAATTTGTGACCAGGAATTCGATTTCCTCAATAAGACCTTCTTCAAAGTCCCGGTCCTATATGGACTACCTAAAATGCACAAGAGCTTGTTGACTCCACCTTATAGACCCATTGTGTCTACAATTGGGTCACTTACGGAACCGCTGTCTAAATTTGTGGACGATCGCCTATCACCTATCATCTGCCGCCTTCCTGCTTATGTCCGAGATACAGGCCACCTGATCAGTAAGATTGAGGGCCTGGATTTTTATACCAATACGGATATACCTGTTTCAATGGACATTTGTACAGCTTATGGCCGCCATAAGTGTGGCAGGGTATGCTCAGACGCGAGTACCTTGCTCACTTTGCCACTGGATTCAAGCAAGCCGGACTGAAGACGGCTGGAATGCCAGAAACCGGTCCTCGGAAGCTTGTTTCCGGTCCAGGGAAGACATGGCTTGGCAGTTCAGGCTGGACTGTTCCCATGAGGCACAGGGTCAGACCGATTTGCATATAGCCATGTCTGAACTGGGGTGGCAGAGTGGGCTAAAGAACGGTGATGGATTAAACCCAGATCTTTTGACTGGGTGTGAGTGTTTGATTGATTCAGATGCTCCGTCCATCACCACCCCCTTTTGTACCGCTTTTGGCCGCCATAAGTGTGGCAGGGTATGCTCAGACGTGAGCCCCTTGCTCACTTTGCCACTAGATTCAAGCAAGCCGGGCTGAAGACGGCTGGAATGCCAGAAACCGGTCCTCGGAAGCTTGTTTCCGGTCCAGGAAAACATGGCTTGGCAGTTCGGGCTGGACTGTTCACATGAGGCACAGGGTAAGACTGATTTGCATATAGCCATGTCTGAACAGGGGTGGCAGAGTGGGCTAAAGAACTGTGATGGATTAAACCCAGATCTTTTGACTGGGTGTGAGTGTTTGATTGATTCAGATGCTCCGTCCATCACCACCCCCTTTTGTACCGCTTTTGGCCGCCATAAGTGCTGCAGGGTATGCTCCGACGTGAGTCCCTTGCTCACTTGACCTGGTCGGTCTGGTCGCTCCTCCTGTCGCGTGGCCACCCCGAGTGTGCCCGTTCTCCTCCCGCTGCCCCTGCCGCTGCTGGGTCAAGACTGCCCCTGTCTTGGTTTGGCCCCTGCCCCTGACTGTCCCTGTGCCTGCCTGTTGTAAGTTGTTTAACGTTGCTGCCGTTTTTTCATTTATGTAAATTGTACTTTTGTGCTGCCGTTCTCGTTTTCTCGTGTTGCCCTTAACTTTGTCCCTTGTCCTTCGTTGTTCCCGGCCCCACCCCCGCTCCCTCCAGCATCCCCGCACGCTCCCCCCCACTTGCCACCCCACCTCCCAGCTGCTCCTCCCTCCCACTACAGTACATTAGGAGAGGCTCACGGGGCTAGGAGCTGTGACCTGTCCTGACCTGGTCGGTCCGGTCGCTCCTCCTGCCGCGTGACCACCCCGAGTGTGCCCGTTCTCCTCCCGTTGCCGCCGCCGCTGCTGGGTCAAGACGGCCCCTGTGTTGGTTTGGCCCCTGTCCCTGACTGTCCCTGTGCCTGCCTGTTGTAAGTTGTTTAACGTTGCTGCAGTTTTTTAGTTTATGTAAATTGTACTTTTGTGCTGCCGTTCTCGTTTTCTCGTGTTGCCCTTAAGTTTGTCCCTTGTCCGTCGTTGTTCCCGGCCCCACCCCCGCTCCCTCCAGCATCCCCGCATGCTCCCCCCCACTCGCCACCCTGCTTACGCCTCCCAGCTGCTCCTCCCTCGCCCCCCCCCCCACTCTCCATTTATGGCAGAGTGCACGCGTACGCGCAGCGTTCAAGCGCAGCGGGCACGCCGATGGCGCGCCAAAGGTAAGCCCGTCTGTGCCAGTCCGCGCCTGGACCGTGCCCAGTGCCAGGACCCCTGGCCCCCACCGATGCAAGACGACCCAAACAGACCTACGATGCCGCCACCCTCAACGCACTCAATGCCGGCCGGAACCCCACCTGCTGCCAGGCCGCCCCGAAACGCATTCACGGACCCTTCACCTGCAGAACCTGCAATTTCACCTGCCTCCGAACCTGCACCGCGCCCGCCAAACCAAGCTCCAGCAGCAACCTCAAGTGCATCCTGCTCAACACCCGCTCCATCCACAGACACGCTGTGGAACTCTGGAACCTCCTCAACACAACATCACCAGACATCGCCTTCCTCACGGAAACCTGGATGAACGCCTCCTCAGCCCCGGACATCGCCATCGCCATCCCGGACAGGTACAAGATCATCAGGAGGGACTGCGTCAACCAGACCGGAGGAGGCATCTCCATCGTCCACAAGAACACCATCCGCATCACCACCGACTCCAACGACACCTTCGCCACCGCCGAGCACCTCCACTTCCAGATTCACTCCGACCCAAAGACGACCCTCCGAGGCACCCTCATCTACAGACCCCCGGGACCACGCGCACAATTCAGCGAAGACATCACAGGCTTCATCAGCCCACACGCCCTCCCCTCCACCGACTACATCCTCCTAGGGGACCTCAACTTCCACCTGGAGAACAACAAGGACCGCAACACCGTCGCCCTGCTGGACAACCTCGCCAACCTCGGACTCAAGCAACTGGTCAACACCCCCACCCACTACGCCGGCCACACGCTTGATCCCGTCTTCTCATCCAGCAAGCACATCACCTTCAGCTACTCCACCGGACTCCACTGGACCGACCACAGCTGCGTCCACTTCAGCTTCAGAAAAACCACAACCCACCACCACCCACAACAGGTTCCTCACAGGAGCTGGAGCAAGATCACCGCCGACCAGCTCACCACCTCCCTCAGCCAGAACCCACCTGCCAGCACAACGGACCCCAACGAAGCAGCCCGCAACTTCACGCAGTGGCTGACCGCCTGCGCCGACGCCCTCGCACCACTAAAGAACCCTCCCAGCAGACCCAGAAGCAAGAAGGCCCCCTGGTTCACCGACGAACTCAAGGACTCCAAGAAGACCTGCCGCACCCTCGAGAAAGCCTGGCTCCTCGACCAGACCACTGACAACATGACCGCCCTCAAACACGCCACCCACAAGCACCACCAGCTCATCCGCACCACCAAGAAGAAATCACCGAAGGAGCGACTGGACAACAACGCCCACGACAGCAAGGAACTCTTCAGCATCGTCAAGGAGTACTCCAACCCCAGCACCGGCAACAATGACATCACTCCTTCACAAGATCTCTGCGACTCCCTCGCCTCATTCTTCCACCGCAAGATTGCCGACATCCACAACAGTTTCGGCGCACCATCCACGCACCCAACCATCGAACCAACGCACCCCACCGCCCCCCTCCGCACCTGGACCACGGTGACCACCGAAGACACAGCCCGCACGATGAACACCATCCACTCCGGATCTCCAACTGACCCCTGCCCCCACGTCTTCAACAAGGCCGACTCCACCATCGCACCCTAACTCCGGGACGTCATCAACACCTCCTTCAATACCGCCACCTTCCCGGAGAGCTGGAAGCATGCCGAGCTCAGCGCCCTACTGAAGAAACCAACAGCGGACCCCACCGACCTCAAAAACTTCTGCCCCATCTCGCTCATCCCGTTTCTGCCAAAATCATCAAGAAGATCGTCAACAGACAACTTGCCACCTTCCTCGAGACGAACGGATCCCTCGACTCCTCGCAGTCCGGTTTCAGAGCCAACCACAGCACCGAGACCGCCCTCATCGCAGCCACTGACGACATCCGAGCCCTGCTCGACAACGGGGAAACAGCGGCACTCATCCTCCTGGACCTCTCTGCAGCGTTCGACACTGTCTGCCACCGCACCCTAGTCCAACGCCTCAGCAACACCGGCATCCAAGAGAAGGCACTGGATTGGATCATCTCGTTCCTCGCCGGAAGAACACAGAGAGTCCGCCTCCCCCCGTTTCAATCCGAGGCCACCGAAGTCATCTGCGGCGTCCCGCAAGGATCATCACTCAGCCCGACCTTCTTCAACGTCTACATGGGACCTCTTGCCGCCATCGCATGCCAACACAACCTCAACATCATCTCCTATGCCGACGACACCCAGCTGATCCTCTCCCTCATCTGAGACCCCGACACCGCCAGAACCAGCCTACACGAAGGGATGAAAGACGTTGCCGAGTGGATGAAGAACAGCCGCCTGAAACTGAACTCAGACAAGACGGAAGTCCTCATCCTGGGACCATCTTCCTCCGCCTGTGATGACTCCTGGTGGCCCCCAGCCCTGGACACCGCTCCCAAGCCAACAGAGAGCGCACGCAACCTGGGCTTCATCCTGGACTCCTCCCTCTCGATGACCAGACAGGTCAACGCCGTCTCCTCATCATGCTTCCACACCCTTCGCATGCTTCGCAAGATCTTCCGATGGATCCCGACCGAAACCAGGAAGACGGTCACCCAGGCCCTCGTCACCAGCTGACTGGACTACAGAAACACCCTCTACGCCGGAACCACAGCCAAGCTACAGAAAAGACTACAACGCATCCAGAACGCCTCCGCCCGACTCATCCTGGACAGCCCCCGACGCAGCCACATCTCCGGCCACCTGAAGGACCTGCACTGGCTCCCCGTCAACAAGAGGATCACGTTCAGGCTCCTCACCCACGCACACAAGTCTCTCCACGACCTGGGCCCCAAGTACCTCAACGACCGCCTGACCTTCTACACGCCCACCCGCCAGCTACTGTCCACTAGCCTAGCCCTCGCTGCCGTACCACGCATCCGTAGAGCCACCGCTAGAGGCAGATCCTTCTCCTACCTGGCGGCCAAGACATGGAACTCCCTCCCCATCCACCTTCGGCTGACCCAGGACCACCTCGCCTTCAGGAGACAACTCAAGACCTGGCTGTTCGAGCAGTAGCGGACCCCTTCCCCCAAGCGCCCTGAGACCCTTCCGGGTGAGTAGTGCGCTATACAAGTGTGATGATTGATTGAATGATTGACTTTGCCACTGGATTCAAGCAAGCCGGGCTGAAGACGGCTGGAATGCCAGAAACCGGTCCTCGGAAGCTTGTTTCCGGTCCAGGGAAGACATGGCTTGGCAGTTCGGGCTAGACTGTTCCCATGAGGCACAGGGTCAGACTGATTTGCATATAGCCATGTCTGAACTGGGGTGGCAGAGTGGGCTAAAGAACGGTGATGGATTAAACCCAGATCTTTTGACTGGGTGTGAGTGTTTGATTGATTCAGAGGCTCCATCCATCACCACCCCCTTTTGTACCGCTTTTGGCCGCCATAAGTGTGACAGGGTATGCTCAGACGTGAGTCCCTTGCTCACTTTGCCACTGGATTCAAGCAAGCTGGGCTGAAGACGGCTGGAATGGCAGAAACCGGTCCTCGGAGGCTTGTTTCCGGTCCAGGGAAGACATGGCTTGGCAGTTCGGGCTGGACTGTTCCTATGAGGCACAGGGTCAGACTGATTTGCATATAGCCATGTCTGAACTGGGGTGGCAGAGTGGGCTAAAGAACAGTGATGGATTACACCCAGATCTTTTGACTGGGTGTGAGTGTTTGATTGATTCAGATGCTCCGTCCATCACCACCCCCTTTTGTACCGTCAATTAACATTGAGGCATTATATTCAAATATCCCTCAGGAAGGCGCACTAGAGGCGGTTAAAAAGATGCTTAATGACTCAGATTGCCCATCGGAAAAAGTATTTATTTTGGAATGTCTAGCCATTGTGCTCGAGGAGAACTACTTTGAGTTTGATAAGGTCATTTACCAGCAAGTATTGGGCATCAGTATGGGTGCTGCTTGTGCCCCCAATGTAGCTAATGCCTACATGGGCGCCTTTGAGGAAAGGTTTATTTATACCGAGGTTGCCCCATTCTATGAGAATGACACCAATTACAATCGTTTCATTGACGACATCTTTTTTATTTAGCGAGGCCCACAGGAACTACTAAATGAATTTATTCTTTGGATACATTTGTGTGACCCACACTTAAAATTCAGTGCGATCACTAGCTCATCCAAGATAGAATTTCTTGATGTGTGGATTCAAGTTATAAATAGCCACATTGAGGTTTCACTCTACACCAAGCCCACAGCTCGAAACACCCTTTTGCTCTACGATAGTTTCCATCCGCGGAGCCAGAGAAATAGCATACCATTCAGTCAGTTTCTGCGGCTCCGCCGTAACTGTACAGATATGAGCAACTTTGAATTACATGCCACGCAACTAAAAACAAAGGGGCATATTATCAAGGGGGTTCATCTCCGCTTTATTGGCTTTAAAAGCCAAGAAAGCGGAGATAAAATTATCTCCCTATTACCTAGCTGTCGCTAACACCAGTTAGCGACAGATAGTAGGAGATAGCGACCATCTTGGGCCCCACTTTGCATGTCAGTGATATTTATCACTAATGACATGCTAAGTGGGCGTGCCAAGATGTTAGCGACTGAAAACAGTCGCTAACATCGCTATCTCCTATTACCAACTTTTGGAGATATTCGCGCTAAGAGCGAATATCTCCAAAAGCTAACACCTGCCCTGAGCAGTTCTTAGCCATGTTATCCAATGGGAGGTGGATAATATGGCTAAGAGCATTAGCTCGCTAATGTATGAATATCGCTGACTTTTCAGCGATATTCATGCATTGCGGACGATTTTTATTGCATTTGCAATAAACCTTGGTAATACCAAGGTTTATCTGCGGTAAAAATCGCCACAGCTCAGCGTTAATTTTTTCACGCTAACCAAGCAATAGCGATAATTATCGCTATTGCTTGGTAATATGCCCCAAAGTTCTTGGATAGGGGTTACCCTAACAGACTTATCAGGAGGCACTTCTGAATCCTAAGGAAAAAAATGAGGACCATAAAATCGTCGTTGTTACGACACATTCTGATTTCAATGAGAAATTGAGATACATTACTAATTCCCAATGGTATCTCTTGAATATGGACAAAAACGCTGAGAAATTGGAAAAACCTATCTTTGCGTTTCGTCGCAATAAAAATCTTAGGAATGTGTTAGTAAGGGCGTCTCTGGCAGACTGTCGTGCCGCTAGTCAGAGAAGCATTTCCGGCGCCAATCCTATCACCGGTAGCCATAGATGTGGTGGATGCCATGCCTGTGACAATGTCCTTACAATCCCTGAATTGAATTGGGGTAAGAGAAAAATCCAATTCAAAGAGATGACCAACTGCCGGACGAGTAAGGTCATTTATTTGCTCTTATGTCCATGCTCCAAGGGCTATGTAGGAGAGACAGGCAGGGAATTCAGGACACGGTTTTCCGAACATAAATCATGTATGAGAAACCTACGTATGAGGGCCCCTCTGGTGGCCCATTGGAAGGCCTTGAAACATTCAGTGGAGGACCTCAAATGGCTCATATTGGACCGTGTCCATTGCCCGAAAGATGGGAACGTTGATGCCCTTAGAGGCAAAAGGGAAGTGTTTTGGATTTTCCTTCTAGAGACGGCTGTCTCTGGACTTAATGAGCAGGTCCCTTGGGAAAATGCCATTCTGTAGAGCCCTAAGGGTCTGTTTTTGAATTTTCCCTTTTTACTGACATCCTGCGACTTCTGTATCTTCTGTGCGTTTCTGTTATTTTCTTGTCAGGCTAACCTTCATATTTTATATATATGATTGAGGTATATCACACCTTTGTCGGTGGTGAAGGCACTTTCTTTAGTAGTTTCTTCCTATTTTTGTTCTTAATATCTTTTTACTCGTGTACCTGTCTGTGCTCGGCTGAGACCGATCCACTTTGCTAGTTTATTTTTTTATTTGTCTGTGCTCGGCTGAGACCGATCCACTGTGCTAGTATATTTTGGTCCTCTATGTTTGCTAAGTATTTTTCCCTCTCTATTTCTTTACAAACTGGGAAATTTGTTTCTGTTGACTGTAGTCTACGTCGTCTTTTAATATTCTTCTACTGTAAAGCGCTCTGATACCCTCGTGGGTCACGTTCGCGCTATATAAAACTCTATAAATAAATAACCCCTAAAAAACATCCACCTCCTGAAGTTGAGGCAAGATGAGTTCAATAGCATCGCTAGAGATAGAGCCAGGGCGCAGAGTAGAGAGGTCCAGGGCAGAGTATATGAACATGGGGATAAGGCAGGACAGCTGATAGCATGGCTAGACAGAAGGGAGTGGATGCCGCGACTGGTGCCCGAGGTGCAGGCAGATGACTCCAGCCCAATAACAGACCCGCAGGCCATAGCAGACACGTTTGCAGACTATTACCGCACGGTATATAGTGTGACCGGCAGGTACTCAGAAGAAGAAAATAGTGAGATGATTAGAGACATAAGACTTCCCACACTTACAGACGAGAATAGGGCCTAACTGAAGGTTGATGAGGTGGTGCAGGCTGGTAGGGGAGTGAATTCAGGGAAAGCTACAGGGCCCAATGGTATCCTCGTTGAACTGTATAAACTGAGACCTAATAAACTTATCCTTCAGGCAGACAGGCCGCAGGGGAAAGTAGGGGGCGGAGTTGCTGCCATCATCTCTCACACTCACAAAGTCTCTTCCATCACTATGGCCATAATCCCCTCGGTTAATTTTTTGTTATTCAAACTCGACTCCTACAGTCTTCCCTTAACATTTGCCCTCTTTTATAGGCCACCTGCCCATCTACTGAATTTTCTCCAGCTATTCAGTAGTATGGTTGCTGAGCTGGCTATAAACCATGCCAAAATCCTTATCATAGGGGATTTCAATTATTGGCCCCACGATCAGCGCGAAAGCAATTGTTCGATAGATTTTACGGATCTGTTAAATGGTCTCAACTTCACCCAGCACATTAACGCAGCCACCCATATCAAGGGTCATATCCTGGACCAGGTCTGGTCTTTAAACCTGGATATTTCGAACCTTCAGATTTCCCCCTGCACCTGGTCGAATCACTTTTTTATTTCTTTTTTTTTGCTTCAAACTGTCACCACTAAATCCTGCACCTCCGACCCCCTCACGATTAGGAATTGGGGTCGGTTAGACATTTCTTCCCTTTGTCTTTCCCTTGCTGCTTTTATACCAGGTCCCCCCAGCCCTCTGGACCACCGGTATAGAGTCAAAATATCAAGTATTTTATTTCGACTAGACAGAATATCAAGTAAAAAATATAGAATAGACATAATATTGACTAGACAGAATATAGACTACCAAAATATCGACTAGAAAATTGTAATATCGAATAGAATAGCAATAATATTGAATAAAAAATATAGAATGGACATAATATCGACTAGACAGAATATAGACAAGAAAAATATCGAAATTAAGGTAAGTTAATATTAGTTTTTATTTTTTGTGTAATATAATTCTGTAGCGGGTTGTGGGTTTATAGGGGAATAGGGTGGAAAGTCATTTAATTATAATTAATTGAATATGTTATTTTATTTATTGGTATTTATTTAGAATTCATTGTTAATTATTAATTGTTAATTAATTATAATATAATTGGTAATTAATTTTAATTGATTAATAAATAGGTTAATTTTAGTAATTTATTTTCTGTAGCGGGTTATGGGTTCATAGGGGAATAGGGTGGGGAGTAATTTAATTATAATTCATTAAATATGTTATTTTATTTATTGGTATTTATTTAGAATTAATTGTTAATTATTAATTGGTAATTAATTAAAATATAATTGGTAATTAATTTTAATTGATTAATTGATAAATATGTTAATTTTAGTAATTTATTTTCTGTAGTGGGTTGTGGGTTTATAGGGGAATAGGATGGGAAGTAATTGAATTATAATTAGGGCTCCCAGTTCTATGGTATTTATTTTTCTCACTTTTCTGTCTGTATTTATCCATATTTATTTTTTGGTAATTTTATCTGTATTTATCCACATTTATTTTTGACGCAAGTAAAAAAAAACGCTAAAGCTAGTATTTTTCCACATTTATTTAAATTGACATACACACTTGCACACCGTTCACACTTGTTTAAGCCACACCAGGCTCCTGAGGTGAGCGCATGGGCCTCGCCGAGCTAGTCCAGAGGACAGGTCTATTCTTGTGGAAAAGCAGCCCTACCTGGTCTGGACACTATGGAGAAAATGCAGGGCATCAGGTGGTGCAACAGTCGTTTCTGATCTTGGTTTTATTTTTATTTAAGTAGCACTTAAATAAACTTTAAATAGAAAAATGAAGTCATGTTAACTGACTTGCTCACCTCTCATTCAGCCTCACTGCCCAACAGCGTGCATTGTGACAGAGATGCAGCCAGGCTTAATGCTAATGGTTGTTTTTGGCTTTCTGCCCCCTGCCCTGCCACATCAACCTCCTTCACCCTCTCATACAACGAGAAACACACCTCTTATGGACATCAGCTGCTTGCACTGCTCCAACAATTAGATTGCGTGAACTGCCATTGTGAGGGGTGCTGGAGGGTCTCTGCAGACACAGCGCTGCCAGTTCCCCCGTCTCTGGAGCAGTTTCAGGGCAGCAGATTCCAGTTTCTTTTGGCCGACCCTGTGCATCTCTGACTCGTATTTTACTGAGAAGCACAGAGGCAGGAGGAGCATTTCCTTTGTAAGTATATTCCCGTTTTTATATATAAATACAGACGAAAAACAAAACGTTTTCCGTCTGTATTTATATGTAAAAATCCGTTTAAACGGAAAACCGGGAGCCTTAATTATAATTAATTAAATATGTTATTTTATTTATTGGTATTTATTTAGAATTAATTGTTAATTAATTATTAATTGGTAATTTATTAAAATATAATTGGTAATTTATTGTAATTGATGAATTGATAATTATGTTACTTTAATTAGATTATTTTCTGTAGTGGGTTGTGGGTTTATAGGAGAGCAGCTTGGAAAGTAATGTAATAGTAAGTGATTACATTTTTTAAATATTTTATTTTGTGTCTAATTCATAAATATTTTTAAATTGCAAATTAGTTTATGGTTAATTGGTAAATAATTAGTATTAGTAGTTTATTTTTATTATTAATTCATTTTAATTTTTAATTTGTATTGATTAATTAATATATTTTATACAATTGTAAAATATTTTAATTAATTTGTAATTGGTATTAATATTTATGTTATTTATATTTATATATGAAGTATATACTTTCCCTACTATTGCACTCACTGGAGTGGGAATAGTAATTTTCACCCCTACGCTATCCAACGCTTTCCCTACTGTTGCACTCTCTTGAGTGGGAATAGTAATTTTTACCCCTACGCTATCCAACGCTTTCCCTACTGTTGCACTCTCTGGAGTGGGAATAGTAATTTTTACCCCCCCACTATCCAACGCTTTCCCTATTGTTGCACTCACTGGAGTGGGAATAGTAATTTTTACCCCTACACTATCCAACGCTTTCCCTACTCTTGCACTCACTGGAGTGGGAATAGTCATTTTTACCCCTACGCTATCCAACGCTTTCCCTACTGTTGCACTCTCTGGAGTGGGAATAGTAATTTTTACCCCTACGCTATCCAACGCTTTCTCTACTGTTGCACTCACTGGAGTGGGAATAGTAATTTTTACCCCTAAACTATCCAACGCTTTCCCTACTCTTGCACTCACTGGAGTGGGAATAGTAATGGTTACCCCTACGCTATCCAACGCTTTCCCTACTGTTGCACTCTCTGGAGTGGGAATAGTAACTTTTACCCCTACGTATCCAACGCTTTCTCTACTGTTGCACTTGCTGGAGTGGAATAGTTATTTTTACCCTCCCACTATCCAACGCTTTCCCTACTGTTGCACTCTCTGGAGTGGGAATAATAATTTTTACCCCTACGCTATCCAATGCTTCCCCTACTGTTGCACTCTCTGGAGTTGGAATAGTAATTTTTACCCCTACGCTATCCAACGCTTTCCCTACTGTTGCACTTACTGGAGTGGGAATAGTAATTTTTACCCCTACACTATTCAACGTTTTTCCTACTGTTGCACATTCTGGAGTGTGAATAGTAATTTTTACCCTCCCACTATCGAACGCTTTCCCTACTGTTGCACTCTCAGGAGTGGGAATAGTAATTGTTACCCCTACGCTATCCAACGCTTTCCCTACTGTTGCACTCACTGGAGTGGGAATAGTAATTTTTACCCTCCCACTATCCAACGCTTTCCCTACTCTTGCACTCTCTGGAGTGGGAATAATAATTTTTACCCCTACACTATCCAACGCTTTCCCTACTGTTGCGCTCTCTGGAGTGGGAATATTAATTTTTACCCCTACGCTATCCAACAATGTCCCTACTGTTGCGCTCTTTGGAGTGGGAATAGTGATTTTTACCCTCCCACTATCCAACGCTTTCCCTACTGTTGCACTCTCTGGAGTTGGAATAGTAATTTTTACCCCTACGCTATCCAATGCTTTCTCTACTGTTGCACTCACTGGAGTGGGAATAGTAATTTTTACCCCTACGCTAACCAATGTTTTTCCTACTGTTGAACTCTCTGGAGTGGGAATAGTAATTTTTACCCTCCCACTATCCAACGCTTTCCCTACTGTTGCACTCTCAGGAGTGGGAATAATAATTTTTACCCCTACGCTATCCAATGTTTTTCCTACTGTTGCACTCTCTGGAGTGGGAATAGTAATTTCTACCCCTACGCTATCCAACGCTTTCCCTACTGTTGCACTCGCTGGAGTGGGAATAGTAAGTTTTTACCCTCCCACTATCTAACGCTTTCCCTACTGTTGCACTCT
The DNA here is from genome assembly GCF_964263255.1 of Lissotriton vulgaris. Taxonomy (NCBI): domain Eukaryota; kingdom Metazoa; phylum Chordata; class Amphibia; order Caudata; family Salamandridae; genus Lissotriton; species Lissotriton vulgaris. The sequence continues at coordinate 258,056,316 of NC_141686.1, forward strand.
CTGGAGTGGGAATAATAATTTTGACCCCTACACTATCCAACGCTTTCCCTACTGTTGTGCTCTCTGGAGTGCGACTAGTAATTTTTACCCCTACGCTATCCAACAATTTCCCTACTGTTGCGCTCTTTGAAGTGGGAATAGTGATTTTTACCCTCCCACTATCCAACGCTTTCCCTACTGTTGCACTCTCTGGAGTGGGAATAGTAATTTTTACCCCTTCGCTATCCAACGCTTTACCTACTGTTGCACTCTCTGGGGTGGGAATTGTAATTTTTACCCTCCCACTATCCAACGCTTTCCCTACTGTTGCACTCACTGGAGTGGGAATAGTAATTTTTCCTCCTTATGGTGCACAAGTTAGCGCACTAGTGGACATGTGACTTTGCGCACTCAGGTGCCGCGGATTGAGCATTATGCTCACCGTATTTAAATCTTTCTCCCGTCCTTGTTGATACTGCATCCAGCCCATGGAGGCAAGGAGAGGTCCTCCTACGTGTTGCGTTTTTGAAGATGAGCTGCGCCCATTTTCAGGTAGGGAGTGGGATCCTTTGTTCTGACTCTCTGGCATACTACCCCTGTAATATATTCCCAAGCCGTAGCTTTTCTATTTATGTTTCAGGCCAGGACAGATCTTTACGCTGCATATTTACTGATTTACTTGCTGTGAGACTCCCTTCGAGTGTTCCGTCCGTTCCTTTCTACTCCAGGTATGCCCCGCCTTTTCCTATATTTTTTTTTCTGTCACAGCGGCCATCATTTCGCCTTCACTAGACCTGTTTTACAGTAAGGGCGATACTCCCTAGCGGGTTATTATTATCTGCCATGTTATGACGTTATCATTTCACTCTCACCAGACCCGTTTTACACTAAGGGTGATACCCCCCAGCGGATTATTATTATTTGCCACGTTGTGATGTAATCTCTTGCATGACGGTCATATTCAACAGCACCAAGTCTTATGTGTATCTCTATCTCTAGCTAGACACTCTGGTCAACTGCGTGAGTGCTCACCCCACAGTCCTGCGCCCGTTGAAGCACAGACTTTGAAGCACTGTTGGACAGGCCACATGACGGGCCGCTCTCCCCCGGCTCGACCAGGCCCGAGCCCAGTCACGCAAGCACCACACACCACCATTGCACGCCCTACGTCCCCTCAGGGACCCCTGCCCTCGAACATGATAACCTCGTGGGTCCGATCCACTGCCGGCCCATGCGCCCAGCCCGGGCCGCCATCTTGGACACTTCGCCACGAGGCCGCCTGGCCCCCGATCGACCTCAACCCTGGGCCTAGCCCAGCCTCCGACACTCCGGCACCACCCTCCACCCAGGAGGTGAGCGGGCTACTTGGCAAGTCAATGGGAGCAAGAGGTGCCGATGGCTCTCCCCCGCCCAGTGCCGCTCGCCCATCGCCTCCCCGGGCGCTGGCTCCACCCCCCTGCTGGGTGTCTGGACTCCCTCATCCCGGACCTCCCGACCTCCAAGTGCGAGGGTCCGGACATCAAAGCACGCCAGACCTATAACTGGGGCAGCTCCAGAGCAGGAAGGCAGTTGTATCTTGGAGTCGAGAGACGTAAGAGGAACTCATCCTGGACGGACTACTGGCGCTGCCGTAGCTCTGTCCTGTGCACCATCGTCCTGCCTGTTGGCGCTGCCACAGCCGTCGTAACCTTCATCCTTCACCGTCGTCCGGATCTGCTGGCGAGGCCGCGGACCGTTGTAACCGTCATCTTCATCGGGACCTGCTTGGCTTCTCCACGGCCCGTCGACCATCCTTCATCCATCTCGGGACCTGCTTGGCTCCTCCACGGCCCGATCAGCAAACACGCCGAGCTCGAGGATTGAGAGCTATTTTACGCATTGGTAACTAAGACTGTCCCGCTACCCTTTTCCTCAACCAGAGATCAGAACCGAGGGGACCCCTGAGTCCAGACCTCCTTGTATCATATCAACGTAACCTAAGAATTGCATATAAAGTCTCGTTAACCTTCAATCTTGTGTGGTGTCCGTCTGTGGGGGGGAAGTTACTTATCTGTACAGTCGTTGGAGACGGCTCTCCCTGGAGACCTCTCCCCGTAATCTCGGCCGACCCTCCCGGTCCGTCTAACAAGCACATACGCTGATGTGCCCTGGACCCCAATCGAGTCATCTACCCTGAACATTGTTTGTGGTGAGCATAATTTGCTCCCCCGTCCCTTCGTAATGCCGGTTGATCAGAGGATTAAGTGTTAGTGTGGCTCTGAGTTTAGCTGCTCATATAGTTTTCTCCACAGTGCAGCAAAGAGAGTTATTTTCTCGCACCAGGTTTACTCGACGTCGTAGTAGGTCCTTACCTGCAGTTAGAGTGCTTCCATTCATGCAGCGCCCTTTTGCCTATTTTTTACAGTATTCGAACAACTATTTGATCCCAAAATCGGTCCTTGCCTCATCTCTCGGAGCCATTGAGGGTCCTACCGTCCCACTAATATCCTCCCGATAGCATCGTTGGAGGCACCATTAAATTGCCCTGATTGTCCTTGGGGGAATCTTGGATACTATTCACTTATTTCTACTCTGGTGATGGTTCTTCAGACATTGTTGTGCTAGCTGTTTTCACAGGGGATGTAAGGTATTAATTGAAGTCACCACTTTACCTGTACATATTTTTATCAGCACGTAGGGTGGTATTGTTTTCTTCGTGTATGTGTATGTGGATTCTGCCTTGCCCGTTACCATGCCCAGTTTATTTTATTTTATTTTATTTTATTGTTAATATTTTGATTCATATCCTTTTCCGCCCACAGATATGCTTCGCCAGCCACGATTATGACTAGGACACTTGTCTAAGATTGGGTGTTCGGATCTTGAGAGACCGTGCTAATCATTATTTCTGTATTCTGCGCCCTGATGAAGGAAGCTTTTATTGGCACTGTTCCGAAACGCGCGTCGGCGCTTTTCCTGGATGTCTGATGAATTGCTGTCTCTGTTTGAGTTTGTATGTGTGTAGTGTTTTAGGAGGGATTTTGTGTTTGATTGGATGAGTGATTGAATTGTGTGGCAAACATTTTTTACTACTTCATGGCGCCGATTCCGATCCGGTAAAAAGCGCTCCGAATTGCTGTACGGAGTGTTTTTCACCGTACGAATCGTACCAGAAGGCGTCCCCGTACGAATGTGCAAGTACGATCACAACCTAATGCGTCACTCCGTACGCCCCGTAAAAAACGCAGTACGAATCGAAAGTCTATACGAATAGCAGTCGGCTGACGCTTGACGCTACGTCCGAACGTAAATAGACTGCGTCTCCCGAACCACAAAGTACGATCCGTGTTCCACACACTCCGTACGGCTCTTTTCATACAAGAGCTCAAAACTACCGTAAAACCACACTCCGGCACGACCCGCACCCCGGTACGCGACAAGCAGGACATGGACACCATCGTCCGTGTAATCCCTGTCCTGTACGCCCACCACCTCGTACTGAGAAACCGCCGACGGCGCAGAAGGTGAGTACAACGAAGTTCTACATACCAGTACATCTTGCAACACGTGCACATCTCCATTTCACGATTGTAATGTCTGGCCATGTTGCGCCCCACACAATCCCAGTGAAATACGGTGACCGGCCGTACCTACGTCATTGACCACGGTGTACGGTACGTCACCGCAGTACACCAGTGCAATACGGAGACCGCCCGCACCTACGTCATCGACCACGGGGTACGGCAGGTCACCGCACTACACCAGTGCAATACGGAGACCGGCCGTACCTACGTCATCGACCACGATGTACGGTACGTCACCGCAGTACACCAGTGCAATATGCCGCACCTACGTCATCGACCACGGGGTACGGCAGGTCACCGCACTACACCTGTGCAATACGGAGACCGGCCGTACCTACGTCATCAACCACTGGGTACGGTACGTCACCGCACTACACCAGTGCAATAGACGTGTGGCACATACGCCTGCAATGTGATTGTAAGTGTAAGTGGTGAGCAGAACACCCACCAGTGCCCAGCATCAGAGTGTGTGCCTAACACCCCCCCCCCAGTGCCCACCGGTGCCCAGCATCAGATTGTGTGCTTAACACCCCCCCACCAGTGTCCCCCAGTGCCCACCAGTGCCCAGCATCAGAGTGTGTGCCTAACACCCCCCCCAGTGCCCACCAGTGCCCAGCATCAGAGTGTGTGCCTAACACCCCCCCACCAGTGCCCCCCAGTGCCCACCAGTGCCCAGCATCAGAGTGTGTGCCTAACACCCCCCCCCAGTGCCCACCAGTGCCCCCCAGTGCCCACCAGTGCCCAGCATCAGAGTGTGTGCCTAACACCCCCCCCCCAGTGCCCACCAGTGCCCAGCATCAGAGTGTGTGCCTAACACCCCCCCCACCAGTGCCCCCCAGTGCCCAGCATCAGAGTGTGTGCCTAACACCCCCCCACCAGTGCCCCCCAGTGCCCACCAGTGCCCAGCATCAGAGTGTGTGCCTAACACCCCCCCACCAGTGCCCCCCAGTGCCCACCAGTGCCCAGCATCAGAGTGTGTGCCTAACACCCCCCCAGTGCCCACCAGTGCCCAGCATCAGAGTGTGTGCCTAACACCCCCCCACCAGTGCCCCCCAGTGCCCACCAGTACCCAGCATCAGAGTGTGTGCCGAAAACCCCCCCACTAGTGCCCCCAGTGCCCACCAGTGCCCAGCATCAGAATGTGTGCCTAACACCCCCCCCCCACCAGTGCCCACCAGTGCCCAGGATCAGAGTGTGTGCCTAACACCCCCCCACCTGTGCCCCCCAGTGCCCACCAGTGCCCAGCATCAGAGTGTGTGCCTAACACCCCCCCCACCAGTGCCCACCAGTGCCCAGCATCAGAGTGTGGGCCTAACACCCCCCCACCAGTGCCCCCCAGTGCCCCCCAGTGCCCACCAGTGCCCAGCATCAGAGTGTGTGCCTAACACCCCCCCCCACCAGTGCCCCCCAGTGCCCACCAGTGCCCAGCATCAGAGTGTGTGCCTAACACCACCCCCACCAGTGCCCCCAGTGCCCAGCATCAGAGTGTGTGCCTAACACCCCCCCAGTGCCCACCAGTGCCCATCATCAGAGTATGTGCCTAACACCACCCCACCAGTGCCCCCCAGTGCCCAGCATCAGAGTGTGTGCCTAACACCACCCCCACCAGTGCCCCCAGTGCCCAGCATCAGAGTGTGTGCCTAACACCCCCCCAGTGCCCACCAGTGCCCATCATCAGAGTGTGTGCCTAACACCACCCCACCAGTGCCCACCAGTGCCCAGCATCAGAGTGGGTGCCTAACACCCCCCCCAGTGCCTACCAGTGCCCAGCATCAGAGTGTGTGCCTAACACCCCCCCCACACCAGTGCCCACCAGTGCCCAGCATCAGAGCGTGTGCCTAACACCCCCCCCAGTGCCCACCAGTGCCCAGCATCAGAGTGTGTGCCTAACACCCCCCCCACCAGTGCCCCCCAGTGCCCACCAGTGCCCAGCATCAGAGTGTGTGCCTAACACCCCAGTACCCCCAGTGCCCACCAGTGCCCAGCATCAGAGTGTGTGCCTAACACCCCCCCACCAGTGCCCCCCAGTGCCCACCAGTGCCCAGCATCAGAGTGTGTGCCTAACACCCCCCCAGTGCCCACCAGTGCCCAGCATCAGAGTGTGTGCCTAACACCCCCCCCCACCAGTGCCCCCCAGTGCCCACCAGTGCCCAGCATCAGAGTGTGTGCCTAACACCCCCCCCCCAGTGCCCACTAGTGCCCAGCATCAGAGTGTGTGCCTAACACCCCCCCACCAGTGCCCCGTAGTGCCCACCAGTGCCCAGCATCAGAGTGTGTGCCTAACACCCCCCCACCAGTGCCCCCCAGTGCCCACCAGTGCCCAGCATCAGAGTGTGTGCCTAACACCCCCCCCCACCAGTGCCCCCCAGTGCCCACCAGTGCCCAGGATCAGAGTGTGTGCCTAACACCCCCCCACCAGTGCCCCCCAGTGCCCCCCAGTGCCCAGCATCAGAGTGTGTGCCTAACACCCCCCCACCAGTGCCCCCGTGCCCACCAGTGCCCAGCATCAGAGTGTGTGCCTAACACCCCCCCAACCAGTGCCCCCCAGTGCCCACCAGTGCCCAGCATCAGAGTGTGTGCCTAACATCCCCCCAGTGCCCACCAGTGCCCAGCATCAGAGTGTGTGCCTAACACCCCCCCACCAGTGCCCCCCAGTGCCCACCAGTGCCCAGCATCAGAGTGTGTGCCTAACACCCCCCCAGTACCCCCAGTGCCCTGCATCGGAGTGTGTGCCTAACACCCCCCCACCAGTGCCCCCCAGTGCCCACCAGTGCCCAGCATCAGAGTGTGTGCCTAACACCACCCCCACCAGTGCCCCCCAGTGCCCAGCATCAGAATGTGTGCCTAACACCCCCCCCCAGTGCCCACCAGTGCCCAACATCATAGTGTGTGCCTAACACCAGCCCCACCAGTGCCCCCCAGTGCCCAGCATCAGAGTGTGTGCCTAACACCCCCCCGCCAGTGCCCCCCAGTGCCCAGCATCAGAGTGTGCGCCTAACACCCCCCCAGTGCCCACCAGTGCCCAGCATCAGAGTGTGTGCCTAACACCCCCTCACCAGTGCCCACCAGTGCCCAGCATCAGAGCGTGTGCCTAACACCCCCCAGTGCCCACCAGTGCCCAGCATCAGAGTGTGTGCCTAACACCCCCCCCAGTGCCCACCAGTGCCCAGCATCAGAGTGTGTGCCTAACACCCCCCCACCAGTGCCCAGCATCTGAGCGTGTGCCTAACATCCCCCCAGTGCCCACCAGTGCCCAGCATCAGAGTGTGTGCCTAACACCCCCCTACCAGTGCCCCCCAGTGCCCACCAGTGCCCAGCATCAGAGTGTGTGCCTAACACCCCAGTGCCCCCCAGTGCCCACCAGTGCCCAGCATCAGAGTGTGTGCCTAACACCCCCCCACCAGTGCCCCCCAGTGCCCACCAGTGCCAAGCATCAGAGTGTGTGCCTAACACCCCCCCTGTGCCCACCAGTGCCCAGCATCAGAGTGTGTGCCTAACAACCCCCACCAGTGCCCCCCAGTGCCCACCAGTGCCCAGCATCAGAGTGTGTGCCTAACACCCCCCCAGTGCCCACCAGTGCCCAGCATCAGAGTGTGTGCCTAACACCCCCCCCACCAGTGCCCCGTAGTGCCCACCAGTGCCAAGCATCAGAGTGTGTGCCTAACACCCCCCCACCAGTGCCCCCCAGTGCCCACCAGTGCCCAGCATCAGAGTGTGTGCCTAACACCCCCCCACCAGTGCCCCCCAGTGCCCACCAGTGCCCAGGATCAGAGTGTGTGCCTAACACCCCCCCTACCAGTGCCCCCCAGTGCCCACCAGTGCCCAGCATCAGAGTGTGTGCCTAACACCCCCCCACCAGTGCCCACCAGTGCCCACCAGTGCCCAGCATCAGAGTGTGTGCCTAACACCCCCCAACCAGTGCCCCCCAGTGCCCACCAGTGCCCAGCATCAGAGTGTGTGCCTAACACCCCCACCCAGTGCCCACCAGTGCCCAGCATCAGAGTGTGTGCCTAACACCACCCCCACCAGTGCCCAGCATCAGAGTGTGTGCCTAACACCCCCCCACCAGTGCCCCCCAGTGCCCACCAGTGCCCAGCATCAGAGTGTGTGCCTAACACCCCCCGTGCCCCCCAGTGCCCAACATCGGAGTGTGTGCCTAACACCCCCCACCAGTGCCCCCCAGTGCCCCCCAGTGCCCAGCATCAGAGTGTGTGCCTAACACCACCCCCATCGGTGCCCCCCAGTGCCCAGCATCAGAGTGTGCGCCTAACACCCCCCCAGTGCCCACCAGTGCCCAGCATCAGAGTGTGTGCCTAACACCCCCTCACCAGTGCCCACCAGTGCCCAGCATCAGAGCGTGTGCCTAACACCCCCCCAGTGCCCACCAGTGCCCAGCATCAGAGTGTGTGCCTAACACCCCCCCCAGTGCCCACCAGTGCCCAGCATCAGAGTGTGTGCCTAACACCCCCCCACCAGTGCCCAGCATCTGAGCGTGTGCCTAACATCCCCCCAGTGCCCACCAGTGCCCAGCATCAGAGTGTGTGCCTAACACCCCCCTACCAGTGCCCCCCAGTGCCCACCAGTGCCCAGCATCAGAGTGTGTGCCTAACACCCGAGTGACCCCCAGTGCCCACCAGTGCCCAGCATCAGAGTGTGTGCCTAACACCCCCCCACCAGTGCCCCCCAGTGCCCACCAGTGCCAAGCATCAGAGTGTGTGCCTAACACCCCCCCTGTGCCCACCAGTGCCCAGCATCAGAGTGTGTGCCTAACAACCCCCACCAGTGCCCCCCAGTGCCCACCAGTGCCCAGCATCAGAGTGTGTGCCTAACACCCCCCCAGTGCCCACCAGTGCCCAGCATCAGAGTGTGTGCCTAACACCCCCCCCACCAGTGCCCCGTAGTGCCCACCAGTGCCAAGCATCAGAGTGTGTGCCTAACACCCCCCCACCAGTGCCCCCCAGTGCCCACCAGTGCCCAGCATCAGAGTGTGTGCCTAACACCCCCCCACCAGTGCCCCCCAGTGCCCACCAGTGCCCAGGATCAGAGTGTGTGCCTAACACCCCCCCTACCAGTGCCCCCCAGTGCCCACCAGTGCCCAGCATCAGAGTGTGTGCCTAACACCCCCCCACCAGTGCCCACCAGTGCCCACCAGTGCCCAGCATCAGAGTGTGTGCCTAACACCCCCCAACCAGTGCCCCCCAGTGCCCACCAGTGCCCAGCATCAGAGTGTGTGCCTAACACCCCCACCCAGTGCCCACCAGTGCCCAGCATCAGAGTGTGTGCCTAACACCACCCCCACCAGTGCCCAGCATCAGAGTGTGTGCCTAACACCCCCCCACCAGTGCCCCCCAGTGCCCACCAGTGCCCAGCATCAGAGTGTGTGCCTAACACCCCCCGTGCCCCCCAGTGCCCAACATCGGAGTGTGTGCCTAACACCCCCCACCAGTGCCCCCCAGTGCCCCCCAGTGCCCAGCATCAGAGTGTGTGCCTAACACCCCCCCAGTGCCCACCAGTGCCCAGCATCAGAGTGTGTGCCTAACACCACCCCCACCAGTGCCCCCCATTGCCCAGCATCAGAGTGTGTGCCTAACACCCCCCCACCAGTGCCCCCCAGTGCCCACCAGTGCCCAGCATCAGAGTGTCTGCCTAACACCCCCCCCGTGCCCACCAGTGCCCAGCATCAGAGTGTGTGCCTAACACCCCCCACCAGTGCCCACCAGTGCCCAGCATCAGAGCGTGTGCCTAACACCCCCCCCAGTGCCCACCAGTGCCCAGCATCAGAGTGTGTGCCTAACACCCCCCCACCAGTGCCCCCCAGTGCCCACCAGTGCCCAGTGCCCAGCATCAGAGTGTGTGCCTAACACCCCCCCACCAGTGCCCCCCAGTGCCCACCAGTGCCCAGCATCAGAGTGTGTGCCTAACACCCCAGTGCCCCCCAGTGCCCACCAGTGCCCAGCATCAGAGTGTGTGACTAACACCCCCCCACCAGTGCCCCCCAGTGCCCACCAGTGCCCAGCATCAGAGTGTGTGCCTAACACCCCCCCACCAGTGCCCACCAGTGCCCAGCATCAGAGCGTGTGCCTAACACCCCCCCCCAGTGCCCACCAGTGCCCAGCATCAGAGTGTGTGCCTAACACCCCCCACCAGTGCCCACCAGTGCCCAGCATCAGAGCGTGTGCCTAACACCCCCCCCAGTGCCCACCAGTGCCCAGCATCAGAGTGTGTGCCTAACACCCCCCCACCAGTGCCCCCCAGTGCCCACCAGTGCCCAGTGCCCAGCATCAGAGTGTGTTCCTAACACTCCCCCACCAGTGCCCCCCAGTGCCCACCAGTGCCCAGCATCAGAGTGTGTGCCTAACACCCCAGTGCCCCCCAGTGCCCACCAGTGCCCAGCATCAGAGTGTGTGACTAACACCCCCACCAGTGCCCCCCAGTGCCCACCAGTGCCCAGCATCAGAGTGTGTGCCTAACACCCCCCCCAGTGCCCACCAGTGCCCAGCATCAGAGTGTGTGCCTAACACCCCCCCACCAGTGCCCCCCAGTGCCCACCAGTGCCCAGCATCAGAGTGTGTGCCTAACACCCCCCCCCCCAGTGCCCACCAGTGCCCAGCATCAGAGTGTGTGTGGCTAACATCCCCCCCCCTGCCCTGCTGTTACACAAAATCACATACCATTGTGAACCGCATTACCATCTGGAGATTGACACATATGAGCATACCTAAATTACAACTTGACACCAGCTTCCAGGCACACAGCAGTCACAGACATTATCACACAAAGTCAACTTCAGAAAATAACAAGAATTGCTTTATTCAGCTGCTCCAAAAAAGAAACGCAAATAAGAGTCCCTGCTCATTAAAGGCCAATGTCCAGTCCAAAAAAGTCTGAGCAACAGTTTGTAACTCCATGGGTGTGGGCACACCCAAACTTGCCTGCACATGGCGTTTAATCTGCAGTGCAAACGATGTGGCCACCATCCGTGGAATCCTCCAGCACCGCATGGACAGGAGAGGGACGGACAAGCGGAGTGGGTGCAGGTGTAGTGGATTCAGCCACACTGGCTGGTGTATTGCCAAAAGTAGCTTCGAAAACCTGGCTGCACACCTCAGCCAGTGCGGAAAAACTACCACCTGAACCCGGGGACACATTGGGGGTGGAGGTAAAGGGCTGTGAGTCTGTACTCCTGGGTGTGTGGATGCGTGTGTGCGTTGTGTCCCCTCTCCCTGTGGATGTGCCTACATCCCCTTGAGATTGGGCGCGTGGAGCTTTGAACTTTTTCTGACGTGTGGGTGTGCTGGGTGTGTGTGACCTGTGGCGTCTTCGTGTATGTTGTGTAGACATGGGAGAGGCAGAGGTGGATGGGTCTGAAGGATGGGGGGGAGACAGATGCTGCTGGGAGTACATTGCTGCCGTCAGTGTTGACTCAATGGCAGCCAAACATGGCCGATAACATGCCCTCCATGAACGACACCAACTGTGTAATCAGTTGTGTATGTCCATGGAGGACAGTCAGTATGGATATCTGGCCTACTGCAATCTGCCGGAGTAGGTCCACAGTCTCAGCACTGAGGGCAGCAGGGGACACAGGGGCAGGGGCTGAGGTGCCGGGAACAAAGGAGACACGGGTGCTAGCACGGACCCTAGGGACACTAACGACTGGGAGGGTGGAGATGGTACTGGAGGAGGGGACGCCAGCCAAAGATGATGGAGAGACCATTGCTGCATATTCCCCCTCCTCCTGAGAGTCTGACTCGGAGTTGTCGGCATGGTAAGATGTGTCAGTCACATGTCGTCCGGCCTGCAGACTCTCATCACCCTCCGTGCCACTGCCTCCCTCTGACTCCTCAAAGCAGGTGGCACTGTCGGTGTGTCCCTCTTCCTGGTCCGCGCCTGTGTCCCCTCCAGATTCAGATGATGATGCTGTGGCCAAGGAGAAGAATAATAACATATCAGTCACCTGTACACATCAGACATGTCAGCTACAATTCATTAGGCTTCATTTCTGAACATGGCATGCATCATGAGTCACATGAGACTGAACACTGCACAATGATAAGTCTAGTTGTGGCCAATTGCGAGAGACACTACGCATAATGTATAGTAGGATACAAGCAACAGTGAAGGGAAAAATCTATCATGAGCGACACAATGATGATTGACTGCCTGACAACAGGATAGCTGATGAAGCATCACAGCTCATTTACACACCCTGCCACCCAAACCCAGACCTGCACATGTTGAATTTCCTTACACCTTGTGCCACATGGGAAAAGTCCTTCCTGAAGTGACATGTGATGCCATCCTGGGACCTGAACCAAGTGTAACATCACCTCACACTGGCATCACAGCTGTTGACACCCCAAGCCTCATTGTGTGACTGACCATCAATAGTAATTACAAAGAACATTCGACTTATTTGGCAACTATGCACACACGCACTGCCCAGTGTGAGTATGCATAAGCCCAAAATATTGCACATGTACATTGTGCACCTGTAGCCATCACATGACTATTTGAAAGAGTACCATGGACAAAGGCCACTGAGGCTGACTCGTGCAGGAGACACATGTTTAGACTCAAGATCAGTGCCTAAATAGGAAGAACAGCAGACACAGTGCACATGTGGTGCCACATGTAAGGTTCCAACAGGTGTCACAGACCCCCCCTCCAACATGATGATGTGCAAAGGAAGATGCATACAGAGACATTGCACCATAGGAGTACATGTGAAAAACAAACATCATCCAAAGCGCAGGTCAAAAGTGGATTAGGGCAAGGCATGTAAAGAAGCAGCTGCAGAAACTGGGACATTCTGATGCCAATGCATGGAGTGCCTGTCTGACCACAACACTCAATCTATGGGAGTGTAACCATGCCTTGGAGCACTGCAGGGAGCATATGACACACATCACAACAAACAGACATAAACCTACCCACTACTTGCTGCTGTCCCTCCTGCAACTGCCTATGGAGGTCTGGGAACACCATTTCCAGGACCCGGAGCATGTTGGGGGTGATGTGGCGGGTGCCGCCATGCCTGCGTGGAGCTTCCAGCTTTAGCTGTACTCTGGCGATGCGGCGGATCCAGCACCGGATGTCCTGCCACCTCTTCTTGATGTTCTGGAACCTCCTGCGAGGCCCGCCCTCACTCCTGACAGCCCTGGCAATGTCCAGCCAGATTTCACCCTTCTCATAGGCAGATACATGTCACAAATGTAAAGTAAAACAGCATCAGTACACCTGGTACATGTTCCAAACACACACATATGTGCACAAAAAACTTGATGATAACAGGGCATTGTAAGCTAAACACATTAGCATTTTTGGCCACGAGTATGTGGCCTGTGAGCAAACACCACTGCATGACATGCCATTGAAAGGCTACAGATGACATGATGGGTGCTAAACACTCTCCGAGCATGGCACTCACTGAGCAATGTATGCTACATCTGGGTGCACTGCAGCACGTGACACGCCTTCACACACCCCACTGCAACAAAAAACCCTCTAGTAACAACACTGTACACCCTGGCACTCACTCCCAACAACATTGCATCTAGACACTATACATACACAATGGCTATAATGTCACACACACAACAGGTGCACACTCCAAGGTATTGCACACATCACTCACCTGATCCTCTGGTCTCCCATACAGCTTGCTGTAGTTAGGCAGGAGGGCATCCACCAGGGCCTTGTTCTCACCATCAGTGAATGCAGGTGCCCTCTCCATGCTAAGCCAATCAGGGTCCAGAGGATTCAGAGACAGCAGCTGTGGTTACCACACCAATGTTGAGCAGGCAAGTGCCCTACCACAGCCACATGCTGCCTTATATCTGTGCTGCAGAGGGGCTGTGAGTCCAAGGAGTAGTGTTTGATAGGCCACCATAGTTAGCATCCTACGTTCCATCCAACCACTTCACACATAAGGACATGACACACATATGCATGGTTTGAAAACTGAGCCTGAGCTGAACAACAACTTTTGCAACATTGTATACTTTTGCCCAACTGATTTTTCTCGAACACCTGTAGGAGGCTCAAAAAATTCTGTATCCATGACAACCTGGTTGCATTTTGATCTGTCCACTGTTCCCCTAGATGTTCCCTATGTATTTAATCAAATACCCACACAAGTAAGGTGACATTGCCGTTGCCAATGCAACCCATTCAATGGTGTAACGAGGTGTACACGCGCACGTACCATTGGGGTACGCTGTGCTCGCGTAGGGCTGAAATGCAATAGGGAAACGAGGCGTACACACGCACGTACCATTGGGGTACGCTTTGCTCGCGTAGGGCTGAAATGCAATAGGGAAACGAGGCGTACACACGCACGTACCATTGGGGTACGCTTTGCTCGCGTAGGGCTGAAATGCAATAGGGAAACGAGGCGTACACACGCACGTACCATTGAGGTACGCTTTGCTCGCGTAGGGCTAAAATGCAATAGGGAAACGAGGCGTACACACGCACGTAACATTGGGGTACGCTTTGCTCACGTAGGGCAGAAATGCAATAGGGAAACGAGGCGTACACACGCATGTACCATTGGGGTACGCTTTGCTCGCGTAGGGCTGAAATGCAATAGGGAAACGAGGCATATGTACAGTGCATCAGACATGCTCAAGTGAACGATTGTGTAGGCTGCGTTCTTGACCTCCTTCATGTCACCATTGGGAGAGTGACTCCAGGAAATCACATAGCAGGGATGTAGTCTACCCTCATGTTGACAATGTGGATGCATACATCAGCATGGCATCCTCACATCAGCATGCCCCAGGTGTGGCAGACATTGAAGAAGCACAGGGACTGTGACCTAGTGCCTCAGTTGATGTGTGAAGAGCTGGCAAGACTTGTCATTTCTCCTTCAGCACATGTGCATCACATGCATACAACACTTTGCACCGGCGTAACGTCTACAACATATTGCGATGCACATCAACAGTGGACTGCCACACCATTCAGTACAGGGAACTGGCACATGATGACAGCAACATGCCCACTGTGACAGAGGTGTAATAGACGCACAGCATGACCCTGAGTCACCACGTCATGTGTGTGCCATATGTGATATTGTGCCTGCTGTTTGCATATGAAATGTTCAGGACAGTATCATATTACTCACCTTAGAATATCCCCACGTGTCATCCTGAACATGTCAATTTCCGCTCAGTAGTACACTTGTGTGTCGGTAGGCATGTCCTGCGGCTCACCGTGTGTTGTTGGCTTTGTGTGTGCCGTGATGACGTTGTCCGGGTACTCATACGTGACCTCAGCGTGCTCACGTCAGGTCCTCTGTATTAACAACACCTGCGCTGGTCCCGTATAAGTGTAACCTAATTCATTTTTGAAACAAGATCATAGTACGATCACTCCTGACCATTTCACTTGGATTGTCTGACTCAGGACGGTGCCAATAGGGATGTCCATTTCAAAGCCTGTGAGGATTGCAACCCTCTCATGTTGGTGACTGACCCTCACCGTCGGTGTCTCCACAGTGTTCACGTCAAGCAAGACAAGTAGAGCTGCTCCGACTGCTGGGACCAGACATATGAATCCAGGTGTGATTGGTCACACATGCCGCTCAGATTCCAGCAGTTGTCCCTGCAGCACAATGGCTCATGGTCTGGACGTGGGAGGAGTGCCTGGGCGTGGGTGTTGAGACATCATAGCCCCTGGATTTGACATCAGTCCTCCAGGGCCAAGTCGTCAGTTAACCCATATATGTGAAAGAAATGTCATCACACTTCCAAATCAACACAATGCACGTGCAATGCTGCATGGGATTCGGGTGACACCGCCCACGCGGCTCGGTCAGATTTGCAGCCGTCGTAGCCTGCACCACGACCTGTGGTCCTCATGTCCATGATGTCCCTCACACCACCAAAGGCCTACGCGGCAGATTCTGGCCCAGCAGACCCGTCTGGGGGCACTTGCGCGTCTGGTGATTTGCCCATGACGCCATCACTCACTTTGTCCCTGACGCAGGCGGCGCATTTGTGCCAGACCCGCTGTGACATAAAGGATCTGAATGTTGATCCTGGTACTCGCTGGTTCACCTCACAACCTCACTGGCAACTGTCCCCCAGGTGCCATCCTTTGCGCCGTTCTCGGGTGGTGGTGTCCCCGATACCACACCCTGTACGGCACTAGCGTGGGAACTGTGCGGCAGTATACCGCCATTAATGCTGCAGGGGGGGGTTCAACTCCTACGAGCTGGCCACAGCTCATGACAGGCCTGATTATCAGGGAATGGGTGTCAATGAGTATTGGGAGGGTCTTGAAGACCCACTGACACATGAGTGCCGGTCCCAAGGTGACAGGACAGGTGGACTGGGGCATGCAAGAGGTCTGGACACCTAGCCAGACACTGGTGATGTCTCTACTCCAAACGTGTTAATGGATGAGCGGCCAACGTACAGTGTAATGTTTATGTGGGCGGCCAGAGCCTTGCCCATTCATTTCCCCATTGACGCGGTGAGGACCAACCTCCTCACTGAGGTCCTTCAAGTGCAGTCACGCTCCGCTGAGCGTCTGCAGGCCTATCCTGAGGAATGTAATGTATCTATATTGTTCTGCATGTACAGGCACGCTGCATGTTTGGCTGTAGATAGGCACGTTGTCAGACGACCACACCCCTCCCCGGACTGACCATGTGCCCTGTCCTCCCACCCCACCCCAGAGAGCATGGGCATCCAGCCCGCCAAATCACAGACCACATTCCCCGTAGCTCCGCTGTAGAGGGTATCCAAGAGGTCTGAGCAGTACAGACAGATGTCATCATCCTCCCTGAGTCTGGGACTGAGGTCTTCCAACATCACATGCCTCTTTGTCCACTTCCCACACTGTCTGTGGGACATGGTTGTGTAACTGCTGGCAGAGTGTGCGTTGTAGATACGGGCAATACTTGGCCAAGCACTTGTAGGATGCCAGTCAGCGACACCGTATATCATCCAGTGATGGCTCAATATCCCCGACTCACATAGATGGCATCCAGGGAGGCAAATTTGTCTGAAGATTGGTATGTATTCAAAGTCAGGAACATGCTACTTACTACTGTTCCATTATGATATTTTGTTACGAAAGGTAAGTAACCAGTTCATACATTTCAGTACATCTTCTGTAGGAGCATCCATATTGTGTCCTTGCCGTGATTACAGGGTTTCTAATTTACGCACACCATGCCACTTGTGTTAATGAAGCGCTCATATGTGTGAATGCATCACAGACCATTTGTGACTAATCAAACATTAATGCAGTATGATGATGTTCATGTAATAGTTAGGGAAATATCACACCGCAACATGACTATGTCAGAACTGTGCAAATGATGCCACATGTGGTGTGTGTATTGCTGTAAGCTGTCTGGATGTGCAGACAACCTCCTACTGACATTCAAATGCCGTGTGTCACTGACATGATACATTGTCATGCTCAATAAGACCTTTCCATCAGATATTTTGTATGCATGTCATATCCATTCCACAAACCACAGGTCTTGTACTGTTCACGGAGGAGTGGCTGGGAGTTGGAACATGTTACAACAGTGTGTCTCCCACGCCACACTTTGATACAAGTGTGTGGATTGCTGCTGTTTGTAGGATACCCTTGCATTGTATGCATTTGCACACACATATCATTTTATGCTGTGGTTCAAAGATAAATCGACAAATGCGTATGTGGTTCAGTGTATTTATTTGGTGATCTTGTGCAGGAAACGTGAATAGGTGCTGTACATAAAGGGGTTGAATCCAAAGTTCAGTGGTGGAGATGAGATGCCTTACAGTTACTGTCAACATAGTCCAGGCCACAGTGCTTGGCATCATCGGGTAGACTGTGACCAGCAAGTCCATGTGGGAGAGTCGCATAGGGGATACTGTTGCACCCAGGGGCAATATGCCAGGTCCTGTGTCCTGGGAGTCGTGCATGGCCCACTGCCCCTCAACGTCTTAGCCGTGGACGACCCATCTTCCTTGGGGGACCCTCAGGTGCAGGCCTGGACGATGCATGGAACGCTACGTCAGAGAGTTCCTCCTCGTCCGCCTCCCCCCTCCCTGCGGCTGGTGTCACACTTTGCCGTGATGTTGCTGGCCTTGTGACACAGGGAGGGTGCTGCATGTTGGCAGCTATCTGACGTAGCGATTGGCTCATTTCCCGATGCACCGTCAAGAGCTGAGCCAGACTTTCCTCCCCCCGTCCATAATGTTCTTGTTGCCTGGCTATTTGCTCAGCCTGCTGTTCTTTCACCTGGTTGAGGAACTCCGCAAGCTGGCCTACCTCCCTGGTGTCCCGCCGGTATGCCTCCAGGATGTTAGTGAGTTCAGGCATACCGGGCCCTGCAGCTGGGTGGCCAGATTCCCGCCTCCGCCTTGCACCTCTGCCACCACCCTGACCCACATGTGCACCGCCTGTGCTTGTGGGCACATCCGGTCGACGGGCCCCCCGAGTGCTGGCAGAGTGGAGGTTGTCTGCCACCTCACGGGCGCCCGACAAAGGGTGTCCCTCATCTTCAGACAGGCCCTCTGATGGATCATGTGCAGGGCTCTGACCTGTCTGCTGTGATGTGTTGGGAATGGTTCTGGTGGTTGGCAGAGATGTAGCTGGTACAGTTGCTGCAGGTGTTTGGGATCCAGAGGTGCCAGGTTGGTTGTGGTCATCCACAGTGCGTTGAGTGGCATGGCTGTCGGTGGGGTCTGTGTCCGGATGAGCTTGGGACTGGGATCCTTCTCCCCCCTCGGGGGGGGGGTGGGCTCCACACGTTGCCCTGTGTTTGGGAGAGAGAGACACTGTTAAGGCACTATCAAGTGACATATTGTTTATTTATTCATTATCTGCATCACTGTTCCACATGCTTTACATTGTTGTCATTGTTCAGTTGTGCATGTAGTGGTAGTAAATTGACATGTACTCAGGGGTATTTTCATTCTTCCATTCTCTTGACAATGACTGACACAGCCATTGTCAGGGTCAGACTAATTTGCATATAGCCAAGTTCTGAGCTGGGATGGTGCAGTGAGCTGAAAAACGGTGATGGATCAAGCCCTGATCTTTGGACTGGGTAAGAGTGGTCTGCTTAATTCAGACACTCTGTTCATCACCACCCCCTTTTCTGAATCGTGTCTTGTATTGCCGGCACAACACATGTTAAGCATTGCTCAGGTTCACGCAACATCCAGGATATGGTGAAAATCCTTATGTCTGCGTCAAGCAAGCACAGAGTTTAGATGCAGCATGTTGATGTAAGACACAGGGCATCATTAATTTGCATAACATCAACTACTTTGGATGTATTTTCCTGTTCCGTGATGGCCACACAATGCCAACACCCCTGGACCTGTACACACACTTATCGATCATGGCTTTTGAACGTGTCACTTCTCTAAGACGCATCACCTTGTCAATACCCATGTCCATGTTGTTACTTACGTGCATCCACATCAGTCATGAGATGGGGCACGTGTATTGTTTGAGAGGCACAATGGACTGGAGCTTCTGCAATGTGCATGTCTTACTTGTATGCGTATTCATATGATGGAGTGTTTAGTTGTGATACATGACAATTGTGACATTGTTGCACTCCTATGCTTGTCCCCAGGGGATGAGTTTCTGTAAGGGGTGTGTATGACAGGCCATGTTAGTAGTTTGCGTGTGATTAGCAAGCCTCCATCGTTCATTATTTGGCTGCCCCCTGATGTGGCATGCTGGCATATTTGTGATTTTGGGTTCATGCACAGGATGTGTGACCTTGTCCTGGTGTTTGTGTTTGCAGTGATCACATGAGAGACTTGTGGTGCCTACACCTATGCCCATTGTGTACTACAGACCATTCCCAAATGTGTGTTCTGACACAGTACATTGTCCACTGCAAATGGTGGGTGTGTTGCAGGCAATTAGTAGATGACTGCTGTCCCTGGACATTCATCTCTATGGTGTTTTGAAGGCCTGTGCAGTGCTTGGGTGCAACTGTCTGCGTGCCCAGGGGGCTGAGGTGAGGTGACTGAGGCAGGTAGACAGAGGGATGGAGGGAGACAGAGGGAGGGAGGGAGTGCAACAGGGGGAGGGGGTGACAGGGGGAGGGGGCGACAGAGGGAGAGGGCAACAGAGGGAGTGGGCGACAGTGGGAGTGGGAGTGGGAGGGAGAGGGAGACAGGGATGGAGCCAGGTTGTTTGTGCGTGCTTGCTCGCTACACTGCCTTACTGTGCCACAAAATGTTGCTTCTCTGGAAGGTGTGTCCACCACATGAAATTGTTTGGCAACTGTAGTATACTATCTAGTGTGATATTTCCCTATCCCTGTGCATTGGGCATGGTGCTTGGGTGTGTCCCTGGGACATATGGGATGGGAGTAGCCTCCTACCCTCCACCTTCCACCCTTTGTGCATCCCCCTTGCATCAATCCCCATGTTGTTTAGTCATGCTGGGACTCATGGCCACCCACCCCATGCTGCTGGGCACTGTTGTAAGTCCACCCCTGTAACATGTTTTTCTTGTACACTCACCAGGCTCAACGGCTCCTCCTATTCCGTGTACTCCCACCGGTGCCAGCAGCTCCACGACTTTCTGCTCCCAGGGATGGTATACAGGAGGTCTGCGGGGACCACCACCTCCAGTGTAGTGTGCATTGGCGTAGTCCTGGTCCATCTTTTTCTTGACCATCCTCCGCAGATCATACCACCTGTTCTGGCATTCCCCTCTGGTGCGCCTGATGGGTGCAACAGCATTGACCCGGTCTACGATCCTCTCCCACAGGCGAGTTTTTATTGCCATGCTGGTCTGTCTGACCAATGCGCCAAACAGCTGTGGCTCGACTCTGATGATTTCATCTGTAAGGATCTCCATCTCCGGGTTAGTGAACTTTGGATTCTTGTGTGTGCTCATGGTGTGGGGTGTATGTGATTGAGGGGGTGATGGTGTGTATGGATGAGGGTGTGTGGTTCTGATTGTGAAGGGGGTGGTGTGGGTGTAGATGTGATAGGGTGTATGTGTGAAGGTATGTTGCTGCAATTGTTGGTGTGCTCTCAGTTTCTTCGCAATAATGGGTATGTTGCAAAGGATGATGGGTTGTATGTGTGGACCCTTTTATTGGTGAAGATGTGGGTGTGGCTTATTTTGAATTGGTTGGGTGTGTCATATATGGGGTGGGTGTCAGTGTTGACCTCTGTTTGCCTGTTTAGCTGTGACCAGTTCATTCTTACTCAATGGTGTGTACACAGGCGACATGTTTGGCGTTGTTGTGCTGGTTTGGGTTTTGGCGTTGTGTGCGTGCGGTACTTGGGCGTGCAATCGAGTTGTACGGGCCGTTGGCGGGTGGGGGGCTCGCGTACGCTTATTGGTGGGGTGTGCGTGCTGTACTGGCCGTTGGCGGTTGGGGGGCTCGCGTACGCTTGTTGGGGGGGTGCGTGCGGTACATGTGCATGCGATCGAGTTGTACGGGCCGTTGGCGGGTCGGGGGGCTCGCGTACGCTTGTTGGGGGGGTGCGTGCGGTACTTGGGCGTGCGATCAAGTTGTACGGGCCGTTGGCGGGTGTGGGGCTCGGGTACGCTTGTTGGGGGGGTGTGCGTGTGGTACATGTGCGTGCGATCGAGTTGTACGGGCCGTTGGCGGGTCGGGGGGCTCGCGTACGCTTGTTGGAGGTGTGTGCGTGCAGTACATGTGCATGCGATCGAGTTGTACGGGCCGTTGGCGAGTCGGGGTGGCTCGCGTACGCTTGTTGGGGGTTGTGCGTGCGGTACTTGGGCATGCGATCAAGTTGTACGGGCCGTTGGCGGGTGTGGGGCTCGGGTACGCTTGTTGGGGGGGTGTGCATGCAGTACTTGTGCGTGCGAGCGAGTTGCTTGGGGTGGTGCGTGCGGTACATGTGCGTGCGATCGAGTTGTACGGGCCGTTGGCGGGTGGAGGGCTCGCGTACGCTTGTTGGGGGTGTGTGCATGCAGTACGGGCCGTTGGCGGTTGAGGGGCTCGCGTACGCTTGTTGGGGGGGTGTGGTTGCGGTACTTGGGCGTCCGATCGAGTTGTATGGGCGGTTGGCGGGGGGCTCGCGTACGCTTGTTGGGGGGTGTGCGTGCGGTACTGGGGCGAGCGATCCAGTTGTACGGGCGGTTGGCGGGTCGGGGGGCTCGCGTACGCTTGTTGGGGGGGTGTGCATGCGGTACATGTGCGTGGGATCGAGTATGGGCCGTTGGCGGGGGGGCTCGCGTATGCTTGTTGGGGGTGTGTGCGTGCGGTACTTGGGCGTGCGATTGAGTATGGGCCGTTGGCGGGGGGCTCGCGTACGCTTGTTGGGGGTGTGTGCGTGCGGTACTTGGGCGTGCGATCAAGTTGTACGGGCCATTGGCGGGTCGGGGGGCTCGCGTACGCTTGTTGGGGGGTGTGCGTGCGGTACTTGGGCGTGCGATCGAGTTGTGCGGGCGGTTGGTGGTTCGGGGGGCTCGCGTACGCTTGTTGGGGGGTGTGCGTGCAGTACATGTGCGTGCGATCGAGTACGGGCCGTTGGGGGGGGGGGCTCGCGTACGCTTGTTGGGGGTGTGTGCATGCTGTACATGTGCGTGTGATCGAGTACGGGCCGTTGGCGGGGGGGCTCGTGTACGCTTGTTGGGGGTGTGTGCGTGCGGTACTTGGGCGTGCGATCAAGTTGTACGGGCCGTTGGCGGGTCGGGGGGGCTCGCGTACGCTTGTTGGGGGGGTGTGCGTGTGGTACTTGGGCGTGCGATCGAGTTGTACGGGCGGTTGGCGGGTCGGGGGGCTCGCGTATGCTTGTTGGGGGGGTGTGCGTGCGGTACATGTGCGTGCGATCGAGTATGGGCTGTTGGCGGTGGGGGCTCGTGTATGCTTGTTGGGGGTGTGTGTGTGCGGTACATGTGCGTGCGATCGAGTACGGGCCATTGGCGGGGGCTCAGGTACGCTTGTTGGGGGTGTGTGCGTGCGGTACTTGGGCGTGCGATTGAGTACGGGCCGTTGGCGGGGGGTCTGTGTACGCTTGTTGGGGGGGTGTGCGTGCGGTACTTGGGCATGCGATCAAGTTGTACGGGCAGTTGGCGGGTCGGGGGGCTCGCGTACGCTTGTTGGGGGTGTGTGCGTGCGGTACTTGGGCGTGCGATCGAGTTGTACGGGCGGTTGGCGGGTCGGGGGGCTCGCGTACGCTTGTTGGGGGGGTGTGCGTGTGATACTTGGGCGAGCGATCGAGTTGTACGGGCGGTTGGCGGGTCGGGGGGCTCGCATACGCTTGTTGGGGGGGTGTGCGTGCGGTACATGTGCGTGAGATCGAGTACGGCCGTTGGCGGGGGGGGCTCGCGTACGCTTGTTGAGGGTGTGTGCGTGCGGTACATGTGCGTGCGATCGAGTACGGGCCGTTGGCGGGGGGGCTCGCATACGCTTGTTGGGGGTGTGTGGGTGCGGTACTTGGACGTGCGATCGAGTACGGGCCGTTGGCGGGGGGGGGCTTGCGTACGCTTGTTGGGGGTGTGTGCGTGCGGTACTTGGGCGTGCGATCAAGTTGTACAGGCCGTTGGCGGGTCGGGGGCTCGCGTATGCTTGTTGGGGGTTGTGCGTGCGGTACTTGGGCGTGCGATCGAGTTGTACGGGCAGTTGGCGGGTCGGGGGGCTTGCGTACGCTTGCTGGGGGGGTGTGCGTGCGGTACATGTGCGTGCGATTGAGTACGGGCCGTTGGCGGGGGGCTCGCGTACGCTTGTTGGGGGTGTGTGCGTGCAGTTCTTGGGCGTGCGATCGAGTACGAACCGTTAAGAAAAAAAACTTTTTGCACATCATGGGGCATAATATCAAGGACAGGCGATACATCAGGAAACTGCCGATAAAGCGGCGATAATGGCCTTGATAATATGCTCTATTTGTATCTTTAGGAAACTTTCTATTTATCGTTGTTCCCTGTTTGTGTGTTTTGGTTATACTTCCATCTTTTGTTTCATTATGGATGCCATTAAAACGTTTGGATTTAGCGAAGAGGATTTCAACAGGTTACTAGGGCCATCCACATCCTTAGAGCAACCTTTCTCACTGAATAAAGGATCCAATGACGAATGGCTCAAACTTCTCAATTTGAAAAAGAAAGCTAGAAGGACGGAACCACATGTGGATTTTATGATCCAATATTTGAAAACAGGAGTCATACCTAATGGTCTTCGTATTGGAAACATCCCGGGATTATTTGTAGAGATCCGTCGATTCCTTGAAAGATGGTCCCTCATCGCTAACCGATGTTCCAGAGACCTAATGTTATTGATTATCGAGACAGCTAGAGAGGTGGTTGTAGAGCTTCTGAAGGAAATAACTGAAATTGAGGAATCTCTCCTTAAAAATGAGGCGGTTGGGGATGCGAAACGGAAATTGGAGGAGGTTAACCTGGAGCTTGACTCCTTTAGTGACTATATTATAAGAAGAAAAAACGACAAATTAAAAAAAGATTTCCGGTATTTTTCAGAGGAAAGGGTATACCCATATCTTAATGCCCAATACTATTCTGCCCGGGATGCGAATCAACAAGGAGACCAACAATATTGGTCCAACAGACAAATTCGGACCTTCTCTGATACCTCAGAATCAGAAAATGAAGGGGGCTCGGCTTCCAATGACAATTTCTCTAACAGACGTACCAATTATGACGGCCCCCAAAGACCAAACCGTTTTTTAGGGAACCGCCGGGGCATGACCCGTGTCAGGTTCAGACCTCAGGAGAAAGGACGGTATCAACAGACAAGTTACCAACAGACAGAGAATCCGCCTCGTTTTCTGGAGACAAGGCGAAACCATTATTGGAGGGAGTAAAAACATCTAATAACTCCTCCCTTATTCCTATCTTCAATCTGTCCAAAAAACCCTTGCAGAAAAACACCATTGATCTTTTATCGCGCTGACATTCTTTTGTTCCTAGCACTCCCTTGAATGCCTTTGAACTGAATAAAGATGTACAGGCCTTTTTCCGAAAGATAAGTTAAAAAAAAAAATTCTGATAGAGAAATGGAAACAACCAACAACATATCTGGTTTCCACCTTCTTCTGTTTTCACACCAACCCTTGAACAGGTTGGCCCGGAAGTGGGTATGTTTGAAAAGAGTGTCTGTGCTAAAATCCAAAGCATGACTAAATTTGTTCCGAAACCTCCCCTGAGCTGTGATGAATATCAAGCACTTAAAAAGTTGTCCGCTGACCGTACCCTCACTGTGAAACCTAGTGATAAGGGGGCGGAATTGCGGTCCCGGATAGTCTAGACTACAAGGAACGAATTCTTTCTATGCTCAATAATCCTGAACATTACCGCAAGGTCTTGTCATACCCCTCGAGGAGAATTATGACTGAAATCACTGAGGTCACTCAAAGTGCTCTACAGCGTGGTTCAATTTGTGACCAGGAATTTGATTTCCTCAATAAGACCTTCTTCAAAGTCCCGGTCCTATATGGACTTCCTAAAATGCACAAGAGCTTGTTGACTCCACCTTATAGACCCATTGTGTCTACAATTGGGTCACTTACAGAACCGCTGTCTAAATTTGTGGATGCTTGCCTATCACCTATCATCTGCCGCCTTCCTGCTTATGTCCGACATACAGGCCACCTGATCAGTAAGATTGAGGGCCTGGATTTTTATACCAATACGGATATACCTGTTTCAATGGACATTTGTACAGCTTTTGGCCGCCATAAGTGTGGCAGGGTATGCTCAGACGTGAGTCCCTTGCTCACTTTGCCACTGGATTCAAGCAAGCCGGGCTGAAGATGGCTGGAATGCCAGAAACCGGTCCTCGGAAGCTTGTTTCCGGTCCAGGGAAGACATGGCTTGGCAATTCGGGCTGGACTGTTCCCATGAGGCACAGGGTCGGACTGATTTGCATATAGCCATGTCTGAACTGGGGTGGCAGAGTGGGCTAAAGAACGGTGATGGATTAAACCCAGATCTTTTGACTGGGTGTGAGTGATTGATTTATTCTGATGCTCCGTCCATCACCAGCCCCTTTTGTACCGCTTTTGGCCGCCATAAGTGTGGCAGGGTATGCTCAGACGTGAGTCCCTTGCTCACTTTGCCACTGGATTCAAGCAAGCCGGGCTGAAAACGGCTGGAATGCCAGAAACCGGTCCTCGGAAGCTTGTTTCCGGTCCAGGGAAGACATGGCTTGGCAGTTCGGGCTGGACTGTTCCCATGAGGCACAGGGTCAGACTGATTTGCATATAGCCATGTCTGAACTGGGGTGGCAGAGTGGGCTAAAGAACGATGATGGATTAAACCCAGATCTTTTGACTGGGTGTGAGTGTTTGATTGATTCAGATACTCCGTCCATCACCACCCCCTTTTGTACCGCTTTTGGCCGCCATAAGTGTGGCAGGGTATGCTCAGACGTGAGTCCCTTGCTCACTTTGACACTGGATGCAAGCAAGCCGGGCTGAAGACGGCTGGAATGCCAGAAACCGGTCCTCGGAAGCTTGTTTCCGGTCCAGGGAAAACATGGCTTCGCAGTTCGGGCTGGACTGTTCCCATGAGGCACAGGGTCAGACTGATTTGCATATAGCCATGTCTGAACAGGGGTGGCAGAGTGGGCTAAAGAAGGTGATGGATTAAACCCAGATCTTTTGACTGGGTGTGAGTGTTTGATTGATTCAGATGCTCCGTCCATCACCACCCCCTTTTGTACCGCTTTTGGCTTCCATAAGTGTGGCAGGGTATGCTCAGACATGAGTCCCTTGCTCACTTTGCCACTGGATTCAAGCAAGCCGGGCTGAAGACGGCTGAAATGCCAGAAACTGGTCCTCGGAAGCTTGTTTCCGGTCCAGGGAAGACATGGCTTGGCAGTTCGGGCTGTACTGTTTCCATGAGGCACAGGATCAGACTGATTTGCATATAGCCATGTCTGAACTGGGGTGGCAGAGTGGGCTAAAGAACGGTGATCGATTAAACCCAGATCTTTTGACTGGGTGTGAGTGTTTGATTGATTCAGATGCTCCGTCCATCACCACCCCCCTTTTGTACTGCTTTTGGCCGCCATAAGTGTGGCAGGGTATGCTCAGACGTGAGTCCCTTGCTCCCTTTGCCACTGGATTCAAGCAAGCCGGGCTGAAGACTGCTGGAATGCCAGAAACCGGTCCTCGGAAGCTTGTTTCCGGTCCAGGGAAGACATGGCTTGGCAGTTCGGGCTGGACTGTTCCCATGAGGCACAGGGCCAGACTTATTTGCATATAGCCATGTCTGAACTGGGGTGGCTGCGTGGGCTAAAGAACGGTGATGGATTAAACCCAGATCTTTTGACTGGGTGTGAGTGTTTGATTGATTCAGATGCTCCGTCCATCACCACCCCCTTTTTTACCGTCAATGGACATTGAGGCATTATATTCAAATATCCCTCAGGAAGGCGCACTAGAGGCGGTTAAAAAGATGCTTAATGACTCAGATTGCCCATCGGAAAAAGTATTTGTTTTGGAATGTCTAGCCATTGTGCTCAAGGAGAACTACTTTGAGTTTGATATAGTCATTTACCAGTGAGTATTGGGCATCAGTATGGGTGCTGCTTGTGCCCCCCAATGTAGCTAATGCCTACATGGGCGCCTTTGAGGAAAGATTTATTTATAACGAGGTTGCCCCATTCTATGAGAATGACACCAATTACAATTGTTTCATTGACGACTTCTTTTTTATTTGGCGAGGCCCACAGGAACTACTAAATGAATTTATTCTTTGGATAAATTTGTGTGACCCACACTTAAAATTCAGTGTGATCACTAGCTCATCCAAGATAGAATTTCTTGATGTGTGGATTCAAGTTATAAATAGCCACATTGAGGTTTCCCTCTACACCAAGTCCACAGCTCGAAACACCCTTTTGCTCTATGATAGTTTCCATCCGCGGAGCCAGAGAAATAGCATACCATTCAGTCAGTTTCTACGGCTCCACCGTAACTGTACAGATATGAGCAACTTTGAATTACATGCGCCGCAACTGAAAACAAAGTTCTTGGATAGGGGTTACCCTAACAGACTTATCAGGGACTCCTACAAAAGAGCCAAATACTTTGATCGGGAGGCACTCCTGAATCCTAAGGAAAAAAATGAGAACCATAAAATCGTTGTTGTTAAACACATTCTAATTTCAATGAGAAATTGAGATACATTATTAATTCCCAATTGTATCTCTTGAATATGGACAAAAACGCAGAGAAATTGGAAAAACCTATCTTTGCGTTTCGTCGCAATAAAAATCATAGGAATGTGTTAGTAAGGGCGTCTCTGGCAGACTGTCGTTCCGCTAGTCAGAGAAGCATTTCCGGCGCCAATCCTATCACCGGTAGCCATAGATGTGGTGGATGCCATGCCTGTGACAATGTCCCTACGATCCCTGAATTGAATTGGGGTAAGAGAAAAATCCAATTCAAAGAGATGACCAACTGTCGGACGAGTAAGGTTATTTATTTGCTCTTATGTCCAAGCTCCAAGGGCTATGTAGGAGAGACAGGCAGGGAATTCAGGACACGGTTTTCCGAACATAAATCATGTATCAGAAACCTACGTATGAGGGCCCCTCTGGTGGCCCATTGGAAGGCCTTGAAACATTCAGTGGAGGACCTCAAATGGCTCATATTGGACCGTGTCCATTGCCCGAAAGATGGGAACGTTGATGCCCTTAGAGGCAAAAGAGAAGGGTTTTGGATTTTCCTTCTAGAGACGGCTGTCTCTGGACTTAATGAGCAGGTCCCTTGGGAAAATGCCATTCTGTAGAGCCCTAAGGGTCTGTTTTTGAATTTTCCCTTTTTACTGCCATCCTGCGACTTCTGTATCTTCTGTGCGTTTCTGTTATTTTCTTGTCAGGCTAACCTTCATATTTTATATATATGTTTGAGGTATATCACACCTTTTTGGTGGTGAAGGCACTTTCTTTAGTAGATTCTTCCTATTTTTGTTCTTAATATCTTTGTACTCGTGTATCTGTCTGTGCTCGGCTGAGACCGATCCACTTTGCTAGTATATTTTTTTATTTGTCTGTGCTCGGCTGAGACCGATCCACTTTGCTAGTATATTTTTTATCTATGAAATTCTTTCGACCAGGAACATGATTGCTATCCCGGGTATTTTTCTATTTTGTCTACTTTATTTGTTAATACATTTTGTGGATGATTCCTTTTACGGCTGGGAACCCCTGCTCATGTTTTTCAGTGCCATAGTTGGCAGTTAGCCATAGGTCGGCCGCCATTTTTCCTCCTTATGGCGCGCGAGTTAGCGCACTAGTGGACATGTGACTTCGCACACTCAGGTACCGCGGATTAAGCATTTTGCTCACCGTATTTAAATCTTTCTTCCGTCCTTGTTCATACTGCATCCGGCCCGTGGAGGAGAGGGGAGGTCCTCCGACGTGTTCCGTTTTCGAAGATGAGCTGTGCCTATTTTCAGGTAGGGAGTGGGATCCTTTGTTCCGACTCTCTGGCATACTACCCCTGTAATATATTCCAGAGTCGTAGCTTTTCTATTTATGTTTCAGGCCAGGACAGATCTTTACGCTGCATATTTACTGATTTACTTGCCGTGAGACTCCCTTCGAGTGTTCCGTCCATTCCTTTCTACTCCAGGTATGCCCCGCCTTTTCTGTCACAGCGGCCATCATTTCGCCTTCACTAGACATGTTTTACATTAAAGGCGATACTCCCTAGCGGGTTATTAATATCTGCCACGTTATGACGTTTTCATTTCACTCTCACCAGACCCGTTTTACACTAAGGGCGATACTCCACAGCGGATTATTATTATTTGCCACGTTGTGATGTAATCTCTTGCATGACGGGCATATTCAACAGCACAGAGTCTTATGTGTATCGCTATCTCTATCTAGACACTCTGGTCAACTGCGTGAGTGCTCGAGCCACAGTCCTGCGCCCGTTGAAGCACAGACTTTGAAGCACATACGCTGATGTGCCCTGGACCCCAATTGAGTCATCTACCCTGAACATTGTTTGAGGTAAGCATAATTTGCTCTCCCGTCCCTTCGTAATGCCGGTTGGTCAGAGGATTAAGTGTTAGTGTGGCTCTGAGTTTAGCTGCTCATATAGGGCCCGATTCACAGAATGAACTTAAGACTCAATCCTAAACTTACTACTATTTTGGTATTCACAGAATGCACTTACTACTTTTGGCATTCACAGAATGAACTTACTACTTTTGGTATACACAGAAGTTAGGATTTTGTCTTAAGTCTGTCTTAAGTTTGTCTTAAGACAAACTTAAGGCAAAATCCTAACTTCTGTGAATACCAAAAGTAGTAAGTTCATTCTGTGAATGCCAAATGCAGTAAGTGCATTCTGTGAATACCAAAATAGTAGTAAGTTTAGGATTGAGTCTTAAGTTCATTCTGTGAATCGGGCCCCTTGTTTTCTCCACAGTGCAGCAAAGAGAGTTATTTTCTCGCACCAGGTTTACTCGACGTCGTAGTAGGTCCTTACCTGCAGTTAGAGTGCTTCCATTCATGCAGCGCCCTTTTGCCTATTTTTTACAGTATACGACCAACTAATCGATCCCAAAATCGGTCCTTGCCTCATCTCTCGGAGCCATTGAGGGTCCTACCGTCCCACTAATTTCCTCCTGATAGCATCGTTGGAGGCACCATTGATGCGGGCCTATGGTATGCCCCGAGCAGCACTTTTATCTTTGGTATTTGTATTGCCTATTTTGCCTGATAAATTGCCCTGATTGGCCTTGGGCGAATATTGGATACTATTCACTTATTTCTACTCTGGTGATGGTTCTTTGCACATTGTTGTGCTAGCTGTTTTCACACGGGATGTAAGGTATTAATTGAAGTCACCACTTTACCTGTACATATTTTTATCAGCACGTAGGATGGTATTGTTTGCTTCGTGAATGTGTATGTGGATTCTTCCTTTTCCCCGTTACCATGCCCAGTTTATTTTATTTTATTGTTGATATTTTGATTCATATCCTTTTCCGCCCACAGATATGCTTTGCCAGCCACGATTATGACTAGGACACTGGTCTAAGATTGGGTGTTCGGATCTTGAGAGACCGTGCTAATCATTATATCTGTATTCTGCGCCCTGATGAAGGAAGCTTTTATTGGCACTGTTCCGAAACACGTGTCGGCGCTTTTCCTGGATGTCTGATGAATTGCTGTCTCTGTTTGAGTTTGTATGTGTGTAGTGTTTTAGGAATGATTTTATGTTTAATTGGATGAGTGATTGAATTGTGTGCCAAAATTGTTTTTACTACTCCATGTGTTCCTAGGCTGATGTAATATTCTTTATGTGTGTCCTCCTAAGAAAATGTTATACACAAATGTGATAAGGAAATGTATTGTGTATTGATTGTAATTATTTATATTTGATATATTTTTCTATGTGAATAAAAATAAAAATTAATATTTGATGCTATCAAGCTGTCCTGTGGGCATTTCCTGTATTTTTGGAATTTTCTCCTTTTCATTATTGGGAACCTCCCTTTCATGTTGTTTGATTATTTTCTTGCCCTGGCGGGTTGTTCCCCCTCTATCTTGTCTAGGTTTCAGGGTCCTTCTTTTGTTTTTTTGCATTGCAATAGTAATTTTTACCCCTACGCTATCCAACGCTTTCCCTACTGTTGCACTCTTTGGAGTGGGAATAGTAATATTTACCCCTACGCTATCCAACGCTTTCCCTACTGTTGCGCTCTCTGGAGTGGGAATAGTAATTTTTACCTCTACGCTATCCAATGTTTTCCCTACTGTTGCACTTACTGGAGTGGTTGTATTAAATTTAACCCTCTCGCTATCCTACGGTAAAAATATTGTATATGTTTTGTTAATAATATGTATATAATATGTATATATATATATATATATATATATATATATATATCCGTGTGAGTAACCTTTGTGTTTACTTGGAAACATGGTTAATGAATCTTGTGATTTTTAAGGATATTATTTATTTTATTTCATTTATGTTTGACCCATTGTCATTTGCATGAGAATTCTATTGTCTTGTATGAGGAAATTACCCACATGCTCTAGATGTCGTTTTACCCGGACTGTGTTGATTACAATCACATAGGGTAATATATAGATTGTCCTGGAATTCTATCAGTCATTATACTAATTGTGCTATGATTCCATGCTCTCTCTCACCCGGGTTTTGCTTACAGATAATGCTATGCATCGCCAACGTATACAATTTAATTATCTGAAATACACACACGATATTAATTTGGTTATTGGGATGATGTATAGGAACTTTTCTATGTCTGTTGCCTTACCACATGACTAAACTTTGTGTCACCATGGTAACTAGATACCAATCACAGTGAAGGAACTGTGTCTGTACAGAGGGATGTATGTTTTGTAATTATATTTGGGTAGGTGAAGTGAGCAAGTCGGAGGCTTCCGCCGAAACGCGTCTTTTCAGCAGCTTTGTAAAATAAATTTTCAACCTTGAGCAAACTCACGGAGTCGGTGCCGTCCTTTATCGTGAGGAAGTGTGCTTGGTAACAAATACGAAGGATTCATGTTTCCTGAGAATCCTACACCGACCCTCCTCGTTTTGGCAGCGCTGTGCTTTCAGGATTACTGGTGGTGAAACCCTCGAGGAGAGAGACGCGCAGCGCCCCCCGAAACCCGTTAACCGAGAGACTGCTTGTGCTGCACCTGGATCGGTAGCTGAATTACTGGATTCCTGTGAGGGCTGGAGAGGCAATCACGGGTAGTCAGGTAAGACGGCAAAAATCCATTGTGTTAGCCATTCAGTTACAAATGCAAGGGTTTATGGGAGAGGTAGTCCCGTTTTCTGAAAAGCTAGAAACGGGCAGTGAGCTTCTCAAGCGAAATATATTTTCAAGGACTGATATGGCTGCTGAGTGGGAAAAGGAGAGGGAGGAAGCTGCATTAGATATTTTTGCAGACGCTGATACAGGCAAGTCAGCTACCAACAAACAGACGACATTGAATAATGAATCTGAACCAGACAACAGCACCAAAAAACTATGTGGAGAACTGGAAAAGCTCCGCAAAAAAGAAATAGCTAAATCGTGGGAGATTAAATCGTTACAAAGATACTTGGATGTGGGAAGAATACCTAGAGGGCTGAGAATTCTTGTAGCCCGCACATATGAAAATCCAGACCCTGCCATGCTGCAAGATTGGGCTGACAACTCTGCCCAAGCATCCCAGAATATGGTCAAAATATTAATCAAATATGCTGCTAGTGACCGTGACAAACTAATTGTCAGAATTGAGGAAATTTTGAAAGAACTTGATTCAAGAGAAGAACAAGACAAAATCATGAAATTACTCAATGAAATAAAGACTAAATTGGTAAAACATGAGGAGGAAATCAAAGAGCGCAAAGCTATAACGTTTCAAAGAGATCGAAATGATTACATCAATGGGCGTGTGTACACGTTTGCCAGAAAATTTGATATCATCAAGAGACAGCAACTATCAGCAACGGCAAGTGGTGGTGAAACTACAACACCCGCAAGTGGCACAGACCTGAGCTCCTCTCTAGGCTCAGACACAGACAGTAATAGCTCACTGGGGGCAGGAGGCACAATCCCCAAACCTGCACAAGAGTTGGCTTATTTTCGGTTACAACGCCTCGCAACCCTTCGACCACAAACTCAGTGGCAGGCATGGTACAGGGGCAAAACAAAACAAGACAAAATACAAAAAGCCGACGGAGAAAAGACAGACGTTGGGGGAAACGCGGTGGGAAAACAAACAAAGCCAACCTACAGAAAAAACAGGAAACAATAATGGCAGACACAAATTTTGAAAAAATGGACAACACCGTTCTAAACCTTACAGATTTAACATTAACTGTGGAAGAGACTATGATTTTATCCTTAGGATTGACATATTGCACCGTTACTAATTTTGACTATGCCCAAACACGGATAGATCTATTTCAATTTTTGCGAAAACTTAAACTACAGGAACATTTTTGGAACTGTGCAAGAAAAGATGGTGATAAAGAACTGGGCACTGAAACAGAACAAATGCTAGCTATTACAGATATGGGGGTTCTAAGTGACATGATTGCTTTGGAATACGATGAATCACTTTCACAACTATCAGCAGGCGACATAGCAGTTCAATCCAATTTAGCTACCAACGTGGCTGCTAAAACTAACTTTAAACCCAAATCTGTTTTCATGCCCATGCTATTGAAAGATGGTTTAGATTTATTTTCGGAAAATGTTATAAAAGAACTAAAGGAACTTTCACTTTTGAGTACTAATAACTTTTACCAAACAGACATGAAAAAGAGGTTCAAATACAATAATCTCATGACAAAAATCAAAAGCAGACCGGATATAGTGGTAAGATGGTCTGATAAGGGCGGTAACATTGTTTTGTGGCCACTCAAAATGTATAACGAAGAAGCAATGGCACAACTACAAGATCGTGAATGTTACTGTAGAATTAGCCCTACTGCAACTGTAGGTTTTCAAGAACGGTTCCATGCGGAATTGTACAAATGGAAAAGTGCTAATCTGATAAGTAAATCAGAGTTTGAATTCCTCAAAAATGACTATCCGACAATGCCTCAATTGTATCTAATACCTAAGATACATAAGAATGCAGTGAAACCCCCAGGAAGACCTATAATATCTGCTATAGGCAGTTTATTTGAAAAAACTAGTGTGTATGTGGACAGTTTTTTGCAAGTGTTTGTCAAAAATCTTCCTGCTTATGTACAAGACAGTGGTGATTTTCTTCGTAAAATTTATGATCTTGAATGGAATGAAGATTATGTTTTCATGACCCTAGATGTACAGTCGCTGTATACCAGCATTAGACATACAGACGGGCTCAATGCACTCCAATACTATCTTAACCAAAGACCCATTGCACTACATGACCACACGATCATGCTCCTACAGATGGTAGAATGGTGTTTAACGAATAACACCTTCATTTTTGATCGCCTACACTATAAACAGCTACAAGATTCAGCCATGGGTACTTGCTTCTCCCCCAGTTATGCTAATTTGCATATGGGCTGGTGGGAGGAGCAAGCATTGGCCGTCACCCATTCATCGAGCATGGAGGAAAATGTTATAATCTATAGGAGATATATAGACGACATTTTCATTTTATGGAAAGGGTCAGAAGAGAGTGCAGAGAAATTTGCACTTGCAATTAATGAAAACAACCTTAATCTCAAATTCACCTGCCCCACCAGCAAAGAGAGAATACAATTTCTAGATTTAGAGTTGTTCGTAGACAAAAACAAAATTCAAACCAAAACATACCGCAAGCCTACGGCAGGAAATGCGGTTCTACATGCGCAGAGTTTTCACCCAGTTAAACTCAGAGTCCATCCCATACGCTGAGTGTCTACGTATGACAAGAAATTGTAGTACACAGGCAGGAGTGAGTGAAGCCAAAGCAAATCTATTTGACAGACTCAGCAAGAGAGGATGTAGTGCTCAAACCTTATCTCGAGCAGAAAACAAATGCCGTAATGTGAATAGAAGGGATCTTCTATTTTCAGAAAAGAAAAAGAGCACACAAGAGAACAAATCTGTCCCCAACATGCCAAGATTGATCACGGGATATAATGCCTATCACAATCACGTGAGAAAGATCTTGCAGAGACACAGGCCCCTGATACAAAATGACCCAGTAATAGGTCAGTGGTGTGACAGAAGGCCCTCAATCACCTTCAGAAGGGCCAAATCGATGCGCAACCAGCTTGTAGTCAGTGCACCGACTATCACCAAACATAACATTGTATATTAAGGATGTTATGTTCGACGCGTGCCCGGAAAAAGGCCGTTGTGGCATATCCGTGGCATGAGAAGTGTTCTAAAACATTGGCCTATCATGTGTGGATATTAACTTGGAATTAAAGAACGAATACTAATCAAAACATGGAGTAAAATGGATTTATTGGCAAAAATTGAGATAAGGCAAATAAATATGCACAATTCTCTACGAGTAACGCTGTGCGTCTGGATTTGGGGTGTAGTTACGCCCCATCCATTTCATCGTTCCCTTTAGAAACAAACCATATACCATCAGAGGCTGCTACTCATGTAAGACAGAGTACGCAGTTTACGTCCTTGTTTGCAAATGCGGCAAACGGTATGTTGGTAGTACCATCCACCCAGCACATGTCCGAATATTGCAGCACCTGCTAGAAATAACTAATAACGATGAAACCTACCCTGTGGCTAGGCACATACACAAAACACATGCTGGTAACAGTTCTGACATCAAATATTTTGTCATCAATAACGTTGCAAAAATGATCAGAGGGGGGAATCGCAGACTTGCCCTAAGACGTCTGGAATCAAGATACATTATCTTGTTGGATTCTAAGATTCCGAATGGGCTTAATGCCGATGAAGCATTAACTGTACATTTATAAATTAATGCAGCATACTCCGGAAGCCCCCCTTTCCCGCTCGTGATACACCTACACCATCATCTGTGTAAATACTTTGTTACCTCTGTAACATTTGTTTTAATCATTTTGGCAACTATCTAGCATGGCAACGTTAAGGTTCAAATCAGTATGGGTGAGATGTTGGGGTCCTTGAGTTGCACGCATCTAGGGACGGTATGATGCTAATCATAACTAGGCTTATGACCATGGCTCACACTTGACTTGTTACACACACATATAATGCTCCACTTGGAGACGAGGTCCGTGTGAGTAACCTTTGTGTTTACTTGGAAACATGGTTAATGAATCTTGTGATTTTTAAGGATATTATTTATTTTATTTCATTTATGTTTGACCCATTGTCATCTGCATGAGAATTATATTGTCTTGTATGAGGAAATTACCCACATGCTCTAGATGTCGTTTTACCCGGACTGTGTTGATTACAATCACATAGGGTAATATATAGATTGTCCTGGAATTCTATCAGTCAATATACTAATTGTGCTATGATTCCATGCTCTCTCTCACCCGGGTTTTGCTTACAGATAATGCTATGCATCGCCAACGTATACAATTTAATTATCTGAAATACACACACGATATTAATTTGGTTATTGGGATGATGTATAGGAACTTTTCTATGTCTGTTGCCTTACCACATGACTAAACTTTGTGTCACCATGGTAACTAGATACCAATCACAGTGAAGGAACTGTGTCTGTACAGAGGGATATATGTTTTGTAATTATATTTGGGTAGGTGAAGTGAGCAAGGCGGAGGCTTTTCAGCAGCTTTGTAAAATAAATTTTCAACCTTGAGCAAACTCACGGAGTCGGTGCCGTCCTTTATTGTGAGGAAGTGTGCTTGGTAACAAATATATATATATATATATGTATTAAATTTTTTATTTTTTTTATTTTAAAGTTACATTAATTATTTATTAATTTTACATTTATTCAATTACTAGCAGCCCGTCCCGACGTTGTCCGGGTATGAATTGCTGCCAGCCAGTAGTATATTGTTTTGTAGGATTTCGTTTTGATAGCATTTCTTACCTGTGACAGGCCTGTGAAACGCTCCGATTCACAGTGCACTGCTGATGCACTTAAGAGTGCGCATTCAGTAGTGTATGAACTCGAGTTTCCTTACTTTATTTTTCCTTGCAATATTATATAGTGCGAACTCGACAACATGGCATGAGCACAATATACATTACAGAAGAACACATTAATTTGTGGTAGGCACGGGGAGACAAAGCAATTTGCCTGGAATCACAGGATGTTGACCTGATGCCGAGATTCGAACGTAGCTCCCCAGTTCTAAAGTTCGCAATTTTAGAACTTGTGGCGGGAGGTGTGTCTAAAAGTGTATGTCTGTGCTGGCCATCAATGAGAGAGACCTGTGCATTTTTCAAATCGGTGGTGAAAAAATATGAGTATGTTGCTGGAGTTGTGGGCCGCCGTGCCACCAATGTACTTACAGGGGGAGGGTAAACACCCATTATTCCGCAACTTTCTTTCCGCAGACCATCACTCCGCATACTTTCATTATGAAAGTACCATGACTCCGCAATGCCATTATAACGCATGGCATTACATTTTATATGCTTTTACCACGCATACATTTACAACGAAATTCGTTGTAAATGCATGAATGGTAAAAGCATGTTTTTTTTTAATGTTCGGATAAGGTAAGTTTAGGTATAGGGGTATATGTTTTGGGGTACTGAGGTATATGTTTTGGGGTGTTTGGGTATTTTAAGGGTTCAGATATAGTTTTGGGTTATGGGGTACAGGGGTCGTTTTAGTGTTTAGGGATAGGTATGGTTTTTGGGGTACAGGCGTATTTTTAGCGTTCAGGGCTAGGTTTGGGTTTTGGGGTATAGGGGTATTTTTAGGGTTCAGGGGTAGTTTTGGGTTTTGGGGTATAGGGGTATTTTAAGGGTTCAGAGCTAGGTTTGGGTTTTGGGGTACAGGGGTATTTTTAGGGTTCAGGGCTAGGTTTGGGTTTTGGGGTACAGGGGTATTTTAGGGTTCAGGGGTAGGTTTGTGTTTTGGGGTACAGGGTTATTTTTATGGTTCAGGGCTAGGTTTGGGTTTTGGAGTGCATGGGCATTTTTAGGGTTCAGGGGTAGGTTTGGGTTTTGGGGTGCAGGGGTATTTTAAAGGTTCTGGCTAGGTTTGGGTTTTGGGGTACAGGGGTATTTTAGGGTTCATGGGTAGGTTTGGTTTTTGGGGTACAGGGGTATTTTTAGGATTTAGGTATAGGTTTGGGTTTTGGGGTACAGGGTATATTTATAGGGTTAAGATGGGTTAGTGTTTAAGGGTGTTGGGGTATTTTAAGGAGAAAGGGTGGGTTTTGATTATGCGGTGCAGGAGTATTTAAAGGAAGCAGGGTGAACACCCGGATCTGGAATGTACAGAACCTGGGAAAAAAAAACAATGAAATATTTGACACAACGCGCGCCCCACACCCGCCCACACCCCCAGCACACGATATGAGACATGGCATGAAGGGCGGAATGTAAAAGCAACAGAGAATGGACAGAATGCAGAACAATGTCATACATTCGCCCCAATACAGAAATCTAGGCCTAAATCCATCCTTTTTTTTGCATTCCACACCACCTCAGCCATGACCCTGTACCTCATGGGAACATTACAGACCGCACTGCCAAGCCATGTCTTTCCTTGACCGGACTCAAGCAACCTAAAATCAATTTCTGGGTATCAGCTGTCTTCAGCCAGGATAGCTTGACACCAGTGGTGTGGAGAGCATGGGACTCACGTCTGAGCATACCCATCACACTTGGGGTGACAAATGCAAAAACAACAGTTGATGGACAGAATGCAGAACAATGTCATACATTCACCCCAGTACAGAGATCTGGGCCTAAATCCATCGTTTTTCTGCACTCCAACCACCCTAATTCATACATGGCCATATGCTAATCAGCCTTGACCCTGTGCCTCATGGGAACAGTCCAGCCCGAAGGGTGGAACGTACCACACGCCCCCAGCATTTGTCACGCCCCCACAGCACAACGCAGACACGCCCACAAGGGACTACTTTGCTGGCACGGTTCTTTTACTTTTTATATGGTGGGCGTCTGCATAGCCTATGTCCTTCTGCTGCAACTGCCCTTTCCAACGCTGTATTGGGTGTTGTGATTGGTGCTGTGGTTCCTGAGATTACCCGCCTCAAAGGTTTTTGGCTCTGTCTTTATTATATTAGTATGGATTTTAAGTATGTTTAAATTAATTATATTTATCATTATATTAGTTTTAATTTAATTTTAAGACATTTAAAAAATTCAATATTTTGACAGTATATATTTTTTGCAATCGATATTTTTGAGTCGATATTTTTGTACTTACCTGTTTGTAGATAGGCACTCGATATTCTTGCATTCTATATTTTTACCTTGATATTTTGGTAGGTCGAAATTTTGTCTGTCGATATTCTGTCAGTGATCCGGACCACCACTCTCAGTCCATGCCCAGGCTGAAGACATCAATACTTGGTTGGCCGAGGCAAGGGACATTTTTGCCCCATTGAAAACACTTAAAAATAAACGGCCGCACGATGCCCATCTCTGGTTCACCAAGGACCTGAAAGATAGGAAACTCGCTCTTCGTCAAACCGAGCGTAAGTGGAGATTGCACTATTGTCCCCTTAATAAATTTGCCTTTCACACCGCTCTAAAAGACAAAAAATCCGCTATCCTTGTAGCAAAAACCAAACACTTCTCCGCAAAAATCCTGAACTCCTCTAATAAAGCTAAAGATATCTTTTCAATAGTGAATGA
This sequence comes from Lissotriton vulgaris, assembly GCF_964263255.1. Taxonomy (NCBI): domain Eukaryota; kingdom Metazoa; phylum Chordata; class Amphibia; order Caudata; family Salamandridae; genus Lissotriton; species Lissotriton vulgaris. The sequence continues at coordinate 258,096,041 of NC_141686.1, forward strand.
AGTAGCGAAACCCGACCGTGTCACCATCAAACCTCTGTCATCACAGTCCCTCTGCAACTCCCTTAACAGTTATTTTATTGAGAAGATAACCAAAATCAAAACTAGCATTCCTAAGACTGTTTTAAACCCCAATTTCGGCATTGTACCAGGGAATTCCCTGTTCTTCTCCAACGTCCCCCTGATTACTCAGGAGGTTTTTTTTTCCCTTCCAAATAAAGTTTGTTCCGGCTCTCCACAGGACAGTTGTCCCCCTCACATTGCTCGGGAGATCTTTCTTAACCTCCCTGATCCACCAATCTCCCTTCTTAACAACTCCCTTACCTCTGGGGTGGTCCCCATCTCCTTCAAATCAAAGTTGTCTCTCCTATCCTCAAAAAAACGGGAGCTGACCCTGAGGCATTGAGTAATTTTCGCCCCATTTCGCTGCTTCCCTTTTTCGGAAAAGTCCTGGAGCCTTTTGTAGCAAACTGCCTTAGCACCTTTGTGGAAAATTCTCACTTTCTAGACCCCCACCAAGCTGGGTTTAGGCCTCAACACTCCACTGAGTCTATTGCCCTGTTGGTTCATGACGAACTTAGAAAGGGGGCCGACCAGAATACCTCACAAGCCCTGGTGCTCCTGGATTTGTCGGCGGCGTTCGTTTCTGTTGACCATACTATCCTCCTCAATCAGGCCGAGAGCGCCGGCATCCGGGGCCCACCGTTGAGGTGGCTCACATCATTTCTTCAAGACAGAAATCAAGCGGTACGTCTCTCCACTTTTACGTCGGAGGAAAAAAGTCTCACCTGTGGAGTTCCTCAGGGCTCCTCCCTCTCCCCTTTATTATTTAACCTGTACACTTTTCCTTTGATTTCAGAGCTCCAGAAAAGATCAGTAGTCATCTTTAATTATGCTGATGACCTTCAGCTCATCTTTAACATCGATTCCTCCCCCTCCTCCATAGTGAACGTTCAATCCACTATGACCTTCATCAGTAGTTGGATGAACGCGAACCAGCTCAAGCTTAATCCTGATAAGACTGAGCTGGTCCTCACAGGGCCTCCAGGAAGTCCTTGGAACACCAATTTCTGGCCACGCTCCCTGGGCTGCCCACCATCTCCTGTCAACTCTGTTAAGAGCCTAGGACTTACCATCAGCAACAACCTCTCTATGAGGGCCCAAATTAAATCTGTGGCCTCGGTGTGCTTTTTCCACCTACGTCGCATTAGGAACATTTTGACACCCAAGGGAGTTAGGTCCTTGACGGGACAGGGGCCGGCTGGACCTTTTGCAATCACAGAAAAACACAACGAATTGCCCGCCCCTCCTTATTTATTGTAACGAGATTAATCAAATCAAGACCAAACTATTACTCAATTTCGTTCGATCAGGTACTTTGATTTGTACCACTTTGATTTTTATTTTTAGCAAAATTTCAAACGTGTTTTAGGCAGAAGAAGAGTACACCTTATCATGTAGCGCTTATGTGTACATTTCATACATTTACATACGGTACACAGACAAAATATCGATTTTTAAATATCGATATGCAAATATATCGAAGTTTAAATATCGATATACAAAAATATCGAAGGTAAGTAATATCGACAGTCTAAATATCGATATTGGTATGATATCAGTAATATCGAAGTTGTAAATATCGATGTTAATAATATCGAAATTAATAACTTTGATGTTACTAATATCAATTTTTAAATAAATTTAGTGTATATTATATTGTATTTATTATGTTTTATTATTTATTTTTAATGTTATTTTATTAAATATTGTCTTTGACTACTGTAGCGGGTTGTGGGTTTATAGGGGAATAGGGTGGGAAGTAATTTAATTATGTTAAATTAATTATTAATTATTAGGAATTATTAATTAATTAATTGAGAATTAATTTTAAATTATTTTTAATTAATTTATTAATTGATAAATATGTTCTGTAGCGGGTTATGAGTTTATAGGGGAATAGGGTGGGAAGTAATTTAATAATAATTAATTAATTGATATATGTTTGTACATATTTTAATTAATAATTAATTGGTAATTAATTTCTATTAATTACTTAATTAATTATTATAATTTATTTCATATTTATAATGATTAATTAGTTGGTAATTAATTATTATTAATTATTTAATTAAATTAATTATAGTAATTTTTATATATAATTTATTGTTATTCTTAATTAATTAATTGTGCAAAATAATATTAATTTTTAAATTAAATTAATTACAGCAAATGTGCTAATATATTTACTTTTTTTGTTATTGTTAATTATTAATTAATTGGTAATTAAATAATATTAATTAATTTTGGGTACAGGGGTATTTTTAGGGTTCAGGGTCAGTTTTCAGTTCATGGGTACAGGGGTATTTTTAGGGTTCAGGGTCAGTTTTCAGTTCATGGGTAAAGGGGTATTTTTAGGGTTCAGGGTCAGTTTTCAGTTCATGGGTACAGGGGTATTTTTAGGGTTCAGGGTCAGTTTTCAGTTCATGGGTAAAGGGGTATTTTTAGGGTTCAGGGTCAGTTTTCAGTTCATGGGTAAAGGGGTATTTTTAGGGTTCAGGGTCAGTTTTCAGTTTTTGGGTAAAGGGGTATTTTTAGGGTTCAGGGTCAGTTTTCAGTTTTTGGGTAAAGGGGTATTTTTAGGGTTCAGGGTCAGTTTTCAGTTTTTGGGTAAAGGGGTATTTTTAGGGTTTAGGGTCAGTTTTCAGTTTTTGGGTAAAGGGGTATTTTTAGGGTTCAGGGTCAGTTTTCAGTTCATGGGTAAAGGGGTATTTTTAGGGTTCTGGGTCAGTTTTGGGTTTTTGGGGTACAGTCGTACAGGGTAAAAATTAAATAAATTTAAATTAAATCAATTAAATGAAATTACAAAATATAAAATTACATTAAATTATTAAGTTTTTAATTTATTTTAAATGTATATGTATTAGTTTTAATTTTTTAATTATGTTTTAATATTTGTATTTAATATTTGTAACATTATATGTATTTTATAATTATTTTAACATTATTATTAATACATTTAAAAAAACGATATTTTTAATTTCGATATTTTTGTACTACGATATTATTTTTTCGATATTTTTGTACTTACCTTGTTAGGGATAGGATTCCGATATTTTTGACTTCGATATTTTTGTCCCGATATTTTTGTATGTCGATATTTTTGGTTTCGATATTTAGTCAGACATTCTTTACATACATTACATATAAAGCAAGGGAATTATTCACAAACTTGGAAAAACATTCAACAAATATTTAAATAATAAACATTACACAATTAACATTTACAAACAAACATCAATCTCAAGGCTTATCATAAGACAACGTTCAAAAGCCCAGGAACATAGAGGACTATTTCCTTAATCCTAATGTGTACTCAATATATAAATCTGTTCCCGTTGGAATGCCGACGCGTTTCGAGTTAGGGCCAAGGGGTTCCCGAACTCTCATCAGGGCCTTATGAATAATCTGTATGGGATGTAAAGAATAATGACTTTTAGTTATAAGTCTAAGGACCTCGTCTCTCCTTTGTATCGAAAAGTTATTGCATGCCAAAATGTACCTGTGTTCTTTAGAAGAGAAGCGGTGTATTCTCAAGCTTCCCAACTGGGGAGATGGGAGCGGGGCGTGTGGTATTTAGTGCACCCATATGGCCATGTTTAACTGCTGCTGCTCCTAGATTAAAAGCACAGCTGTCACTATCATTTTTCGTTTATGTACTGGGAGACTACAAACTAATTATCACTGTCAATTCAGAGGATAACGTACCTCATTACTACTGTGAAGTCCTGCTTAGATGGTCGTGCCGCTCACGGCTTCCGCGTGTTGATTATCTGTTGAAACAGATATGTATCAAGCTTCAGTAGGCATTTACTATGCAGCACAAAGTCTGTTACATAACTTGGCGAGGACGTTTACTGAGTAGCACAACGTTTGTTAAAAAAGCTTGGCGAGGGCATCATACCTTTATTTATTCGTAGTCTTCGTAACGTATTCGATCTCTTTTTAGTAGCTCTCTGGTGAGTATACGTGGGTGGCGGTCCAGATTGTATACGCTGTGCGCTATTTATAAATCAGACATGAGGAGAAAGAATTATTATCTCGCATGGGACCACAGGCTCTAAATTAGGTTAAAAGCGATCGGACAAGTGCTTACTTTATATTTGGTTCTTGCCGAGCGCGCAGTCATCAGCTTCCGCATGGGGTCGGGAGCCGTCTGAATGAGTGAAGGAGCCGCGGGTTCCATTTTGGAATTGAATTATGGGTACACGTGGAACCCTCGAGAATTCTAGGAGATGTAGTTCTTTTTTGGTTAGTAGAAAGGACCACCTTGGTTTTGGTGGGCACGACTGAATATAGATGTCAATCAAAATGTTAAGGCAACAGCCGCGTAGCCGGGCACATTTATCAGGAATTGTTAAAGATCCAATATTCCAGTTTGCAGACGCTATCACACTCTAGCTAATTCAGACATACTATTTAACCCGGTTAGAGTGGAGTTAAATTTTAAGATAAGGTATGCTTCTTTTTGCAGCAACACCTTGTCAACATCAAGAGGGCACTGTGTATTGTTTATCGTGAACAGTACAGACCATTTGAAATTGTTGTCAGTATGTGATTTTTCAATGAAATGCTCAACCATAGGGGCGGCGAGTACTTTCCTTTTTAGGCGGGATTTATGCTGGCCTATGCGTGCATTGACCTGTTGGTTCGTTTTCCCGATAAAGATCTTGTCGCACGGACAAATGATTATATAAACTACGTTTTTGGTCTTACAATTGGAGAAAGTGGAATGTTTCCATTTCACATTCATGTGCTGAAATTCCTTGCCCTCTACCGTGTTGGCACATGCAACACAGTTACCACATCTGTGGTGTCCTTCCAATGATTTGATATTCCAGAGAGAGAGGAGATCATGTTTTTGTTTTGGTAATGAAATGTCTGCGCGGACAATTTGTTGCCCTATGCTTGTATTCTTTTTGTAAGCAAATATAGGGCGAGGGAACGGACATTCCAATCCCTCCAAAAGGTGCCAGTTCTGGCATTAGGAAACTTAGCAGATGTCTTTCTCATGACGCCCTTGTCCAAGTCACTCTGGGATTGGTCACATATCCCGGATTGACTATGCAAACGCATTGTATGCCGGAATACCCTCTCACCAATCTCATCAACTCCAACTTATTCAGAATCAAGCTGCTAGACTCACTTATGGCCAGCCAAAGTCTTGTCATACTAAACCTCTCCTTAAGAGCCTCCATTGGCTCCCTGTGGCTCAGCGCAGCCTTTTTAAACTGGGTTGGTTGACTCACGAGGCCCTCTCCCTCCAAGGCCCGGCCTTTATTGCCACTCGTATTCACCGCTATGTTTCCTCCCGGGTCATACGATCTTCATGCTCAAACCTTTTGTCTACTTGTACCTTTAGACGTAAGAAGCATGGTGGCCTGAGATTTTCCTCACAAGCCCCACTCCTTTGGAATTCACTCCCCCAGATCTCCTTCTAATCTCCTCTTATCCCCAATTTAGGAGGGTGCTTAAGACCTGGCTCTTCTCCCAAGCATACAATTAATTTTCTTCACCATGCTGCTGCATTCTCAGCCCGTCCTTGGAAGAGCCAAGAAACCGTTGGTGTACGTGCGCTATATAAATAATTTTTAACATATCATATCATATCATGTGGTAAATTAATTTTACCGGATCATTTTTCCATATAATTATCAATAAAAGACAGCTCATTCAAATGAGAGGCAGAGTCCGTGGGATCTGAGTCATACGGGCTTTAATGGAAAATCCTCGAGTATGGGACATCATGTTCCATCACCTCTAAGGTTCAGGAAGGGACATTCAACGTTTTATTAGCATTACACATTATATATAGTAAAAAATGGTACAATTGAAACCAATACAGTAGGCGTAACAGGTGAAAAGAGAGAGATAAGAACACATGTGCGTAATAGGAGGCGTGTAAAAAGGCGTACACATGGGCGTGCACTGTACATGTCAGAGAAACGTCACAAGAAACGTCACATGTGGGTGGATGCATAGAGATAGTTGCAGGATCAGCAGAAACCCTTGACCTGAATGCGCGCGCAACTAGCATGACGTGGAACTGGGGAGAACTGGGGGCTTTGACTTTAGCACTAGTGGAGGAGACTGGTGTCTGGGATGTCAGGGCAACCTGTACCTATAGCATATCTGGTATCTCATGTTTGGAGGATGTAGTGTCTGAAGTAAAAGGTCTCTCGGGCAGGGGCCATTCAATACTGAATGCTAGTGCATGCTTACGTGTCTTGGTGCAATGCGCGGAGCCATGGGCCTACCATGGTAACGGGTTCAGTAAATCACTTGCAAGGAGGACAGGAAGGCCGGGCCCTTTGCTCTGCAGCCGGGAATATGTTTACCTATTTCACTAGACTGGAATGTGTTTTCGAGGAGGCTGAGCAGATAACTGTAGGCAAAATATGTTTTTGGCAGGCAGTCCAGGCCGAGCCGGGCACCGCTTCGCTGGCAGAAAGTAAGGCAGGGGTCAGGGATGCATACAGCTTTCGGAGACAGGAGGGAAGAGACAAAGAGGCCTCGTTTAAGGACCTAGCTCGACTGGGCCAGGAAACATGGAGAAAACGTGTGCGAAATTCAAAAGTGCACCATGTAAAGACGTTGGCACCATATGTCTAGAAGCCTAATTAACGGGATTTCTTTGCATGACTGGATAGCTAACATGTTAAGGATGGACGCAAATCTATTTGCGTCTTTCTAGCATGTACAGAACAGAAGTTACACGACATACAAGGAACATGGGTGCATGGATAGGGTGCGAGTGGGGGACACATTAGCTACCTGAAAATTTCTATTACCTCATTCCCTCCTTGGACCCTACTACACCCTTTAGGATATATCTATATTCATGAGACCATCTATCTGTTCATAAAGCATCATTTGTTCTTCTTTCTTTATTCGGGAACGGGAACGTGTACTGGGACGGGGAATACAAGCTGTGGCGCACAAGCCGCAAATCGCTGGCCCACATTGCAGACAGAGACAACAACTGAATACTATGACCAATATTACTCCTAGGAATGATAACAATTTCCATCCCCAGGCGGATATTACACTCCAGAACCAACCGGACCAAGTCCAGGAGCCTAGATTCTGGTGTATCAGGTGAGCTATTTCATGAAGCCGAGTTATGGCCTTATACACGGATGGCGCGTTATTAGGAATAAACACGCAACAACTGGATCCGATGACTCTACAAGCCCCGCCCCTATCTGCCAGGATGACGTCAAGGACAAGGCGATTTTGAAGAACAACAAGTCTCATAGCGGACTGTTCCTCGGTCAGGTTACCTAAGGCAGAAGTAGTCTCTTTCACTACTGCTTCTAAAGTTCTAGTTAATTTGCGTATCAATTTACTATTCTGGACAGGACCTACAAAGAAAAAGAATCCTTTATTGAAATCTGTATATTGCTCCCATGTTGTTTCAGTCTGGTCGACAATCGGGGTCTTGATCTCCCTTCTATGTCTTACATGCACAAGATGTGGATTTCTGTGATAATCAGGCGGGGCTAGGAAAACAGGTGGCAATAGGAACGCAATATAACATGTCCCATCCCAATCCAATGGCAGACGTACATAGGCTGTCTGACCACATATAAAATAAGAATGGCGGGAAGCTTTGAAAGTAGACTTTCCTTTATCACTGAATTCGACAACAGTATTACAATCACTGTGTCCTAGATGTACTGAACCATTCTTTCTGACGCATAATTCACCTTTCACTGGCAAAACTGTTATAAACGGCAAGTCCGAATTAGTCTCAGACTGCACATTCAGGATCATGAGGTTAAGTGTAAAATTACCTAATCCATACACTTCATTTTCTAGATCGGTCCCTGTCCTTTGGGGAAGACCTTCTTGGTCCGGAAAACATATTTTATTCATGACTGTATTCAGGTTCCCCCATATCCAATTGCCTTGGGAAACCGTGGACTTACTATCTAGGGAGGACATTAAAGTAAACCATGCACCACACGAACCATTATGTGTGAACGGATAAGGAAAGAGGGGCAGAGCTCCCTTGTATTTCTGATAGGGAGGGAGTCGGCCACATACCCAGCAATTAGTGGCATTGCTGGTCTGGTGAGAATGGTGTAACATACGGATGAATGTATTGTTGCGCATGGCTAAACGATAGGACAATTCATGGGGAGGCAGGTCACTAAAGGTGTGCTCTACAGTATCATTAGAGGAAGCATGTAAATGTGAATCAAGAGGAAAGAAAATGTGTAGCATTAGACTAATGCATATAATCGTAAGACTCAGAAGAAACATAGAAATTAATGCGATAATGCATCTGCTGTGCAAAACTTTGCAGTACTTTTTTCTTTTCTCGTTACGCCTATCTCTCTGACTACTTGGGTCTATCTTATTCATGTCAGAAACCTGTCTAACCGCTTCACCCAGGGGGGGACTTAAACAATTAAACGCTGTCTGACTTACTAGACCTTAACTTTAAACGATACTCCTCTTGGGGAGTTTTCTCTAGCAGGGGGAGTTTAGTCTCTGAAAGTGGGCAGTCCTTAATCGGAATTTCTGGACACAGTCCGTGAACTTTTTTAACGTGGCTTGAGTGCAGCCAGCCTTTTCTTCCTTCCAGCTTGACTGCAGTCCTCGTTGACATCAATACCAATTTAGGCTGCTTCCATCTGGGTTCCAGTGGACTTTTCCTATCAAAGTTCCTCACGAAGACATGATCACCCGGAACGACGTCATGCGGTTTTACTTGGGTGTTGTCTGGAAAGGCAGCCGCGACCTGTGAACGACAAGATTGTAGTGCAGACATCAAGGAAGCCAAGTAATCTGTCAGCATAGTACTTTCAACATCAGTAATGCGTCTTGGCATAGGCGTACCCCACATGTTCGGGGGACGACCAACAATAACTTCGTATGGAGACAATCCTGTCCTAGAATGGGCTACCATTCGCATGTAAAAGAGTGCAACTGGCAAGGCGACTATCCAATCTACACCTTTCTCTGCACAGACTTTTGCTAGGCGTGTTTTCAGGGTCTGATTATGTCTCTCTACGAGACCTGCGGCTTCGGGATGTCGGACACAGTGGAACTTCCACTGGTAACCTAACAGGAGTGATACCTGTTTCATAAGCTCGGACGAGAATAGCTGTCCATTATCAGAGTACACGACACGGGGCAAACCGTATCGTGGGAAAAACTCACGTACCAGCTGTTTGGCAGTGGTTGCAGCAGTGTAATCGGGGACTGGATATGCTTCTGTCCATCGGGAAAGAGCACATACAACTACGAGGACATACTTGAATCCTCGGCATCTGTCCATCTGGATATAATCCATCTGGAGGACTTCAAAAGGATGGTCAGGAGGATGAAATCCACCCTGTTCCACGGGAACACCTTTTCCTGGATTGAACTGACAACAGATCATGCAAGTACGCACTTTCTGTTTCGCTGCTGCTCGTAAATGTTTGTTGAACCAGAGATTCTGTAAACTGTCTAACATGGCTTTCTCTCCTAAGTGTGCTGGACTATGTGCTGTATTAATGATGATTTGAACCATAGAGTCGGGGAGGAACCATGTGGCTCTTCCCTTCGTCATCCATCCCTGATCTGTTTGGATCCCTCCTTGTTCAGTCCATTTCTTGATTTCGTCTGGGGTTGCATGTGTCTGTATGTCGAGTACATCTAGAGTGGGATCCTTAACTGTCAGGCAATGTGTCAGTGATGGTACATCAGTCTTTGTCATATCAGTCGGTATGTCTGTCTGAGCTGTGAGTTTGGCTGTTCGATCTGCCAGGTCATTACCCTGGGAAATAGTGTCGGTGACTTTAGTATGTGCTTTGCACTTCATAATGGCTATGGCTGTAGGCAAGTGTATTGCTTCTAACAGGGCTTGAATGAGGGGACCATGCTGGATCTTGGTACCGTGAGAAGTTAAAAAACCTCTCTCTTCCCAAAGAACACCGAAGTCGTGAACGACTCCGAATGCATACTGTGAATCTGTGTATATGTTAACTTTCTTGTTCTTGGCTAGTATACAGGCTTGTGTCAGAGCAATAAGCTCTGCAGCTTGGGCAGATAGTGTGTCAGTACGGTGTGTTTCTATGACTTCAGTTTCAGTGGTCACTGCATATGCAGCCACTAACTCTCCTGTGCTTGTTCTCATACATGAACCATCCACGTAAAGTGTCAGGTCTGGGTCGGTCAAGGCAATATCTGTCAAGTCTTGTCGGGGCTTTGTCACTGTATTAATGACTTCTACACAGTCATGTGGTGCTGGATCAATTGTACTCGAGGGTAACAATGTGGCAGGGTTAAGTATGTTGCAGCGTCTGATTTCTATGTGTGGCTGGAAAAGTGTCAGTTCATAACCTGTCAGTCGTGCTATGGTCAAGTGTTGAGTCTGGGTACGGTTCAGAAGAACTTCCACGGAGTGTGGAACCTGTACTGTCAAGGGATGTCCAAACACAATTGAATCGCTTTGTCTGATAGCTAGAGCTGTTGCTGCAACTGATTTCAAGCACGCAGGCAGAGCCTGGGCTACTGGATCCAATGTACTAGAAAAATAAGCACAAGGCTTATGGTGTCCTGCTTGATCTTGTGTGAGAACAGATAACGCTGTGCCATCGCGTTCTGTGACAAAAAGTGTAAAAGGTTTACTGTAACATGGTGTCGCTAGAACTGGTGCTTGACATAAAGCTTTCTTCAAGTCATTAAAAGCTTGTGTATGTTCCTGAGTCCAAGGGAGGACAGTCGAAGTCGCTGCCTCCTGTGTTGTCAACTGTATGAGTGGCTTGGCTAGAAATGCATACTGGGGAATCCATTGTCTGCAGTACGAAGTGAGGCCAATAAAGGCCCGTACTTCCTTTTGAGTCTTGGGTTGTGGCAGATGTGCAATTAACTGGATACGATCTGGTGTCAACTGTCTACCCCTCTTGGACAGCAAGTGTCCAAGGTATACCACTTGCTGGGCACAGAATTGGAGCTTCGAAGGGGACACTTTGTGCCCCTTTTCGGCCAGAAAATACAAGACTGTCAGTGACGCGCGCTCGCAGTCACGTTCGGTCCGTGCTGTGATCAATAGATCATCAACATATTGCAGTAGAGCAGTGTCAGTAGGCATGTGAATACTGTCTAGTTGTCGTTTCAGGGCTTGGCTGTAAATACTAGGACTTTCCGTGAACCCTTGAGGTGCACGTGCAAATTTGAAGCTTCGGCCATTTAAACAGAATCCGAAAAGGTATTGGCTATCGGGATGAATGGGGACACTACTTTAGTGTCCCCATTCATCCCAATAGCCAATACCTTTTCGGATTCTGTTTAAATGGCCGAAGCTTCAAATTTGCACGTGCACCTCAAGGGTTCACGGAAAGTCCTAGTATTTACAGTAAAGAACGCAGCCTCGGAATCAATGGCAGTCAATAGTGATGAAATATCTGGGACCACTGGGTACTGCGGTACTATACATTTATTGAGTTTGCGAAGATCGATCACCAGTCTGTAGACTGGAGGTGCATTTGGGTCAGTTCGTTTAAGAATCGGAATGATTGGGGAATTACATACGTTGGAGTCAGTTTCTACAACTACTCCTTGGGCAATGAGTTCGTCAATAATTTTCAGTAAGGCTGCTACAGCCTCGGGGGGCAATTTGTATTGTCGGATTCGGGGCAGTACAACACCTTGCTTGAGTGTGACACGATAGGGAGTAATGTGCATACAACCTACATCAGTTGGACCTTGCGCCCATAAATGCTGTGGAACATTTTTCAATCTTGCATCAAAATCTCTCAACACATAATGACCCTTGAAGTCACGTAGAAATAATCTCACTCCTTCCGGAGAACAACATATAACAGCTCCTAGAGCTTTCAGCGTTTTAATACCAAGCAAGTTTTCGGGACATGATTTCGTAAGTAACAGATCTGTAGTACTGGACAATGGACCAACTGCAAGGGGAACTGGCTTTGATACTTCGTTAACAATAGGCTTTCCTGAAAATCCAAGGGAAACATTCTGTGAGCCTGAGAGAGGTGCCCCTGTAACCTCGTCATGACTAATGGTAGTTCTGCTCGCCCCTGTGTCAATCAAAAACTTTCTGTCTTTCCCTAATACCTGACTATGTACATAGGGACCATCTTGATCTACAGGAACCTCGATAAGGGGCAAGCCAACCTCCCTCTCTAGGCTGTTTCATGTGTACTGCTGATAATCGGGGTAATCTGACTGTGCATACTGGTACATTTGCTGTGTGACGTGTTGTGTTGCGGCAATGGGTTGGGGTTGGGGTACAGCTACTGTCTGTTGCTGTGCATTCTGTGGAGGTTGCGTATTCTGTGGAATATTCTGTGGAATATTCTGTGGAACGTGTTCTGGTCTAGGCGGACGTGGTCTTTCTTTCGTTTTGCCTGTAGCAATATTGTGTCTGAGAACGGCACATTCATTTATGAAGTGACCTGGCTGTTTACAATAATTGCAATTCCCTATAACAGGAGCTGCAGAATGACTAGTCTGTGTGTTCTGCGTGTTACCCCTCTTCTGACCATCTGCTGGAATGGACTGGGCAACTAGTACTTTCATTTTTGTGTCTTTCATACGTCTCTGTTCATGATCGTGTTCCTCTCTGATTCTGTTCTGGTGGTACTGTAACATTTGTAACATTTGGGAAGGCGTATTAGCTTGCCATGTGCTTTTGACTTTCAATACTCTATTCTTAACCTGGGGTAAGGAATTCTCGACTAGTTTGGTTACAAAAAGATGTGGATATGACTTGCTACTTGTTTTCAGGCCACTATTAATAATGAAACATTTCTCGAATCTCGAATAAAAATCACTAGTGTCTTCGTATTGTTTCTGTTTGCAGGCTGAGATTGCATCCCAGTCTTCCTTTTTAACTGTCAATAATCTAGGCAAGACCTGTACTAATAATCCTGGTAATGCTTTAGTTTTGTCCCCAAGACCTAATCCTGGGGTACGTCTACTTTCCTCGTCTTCTAATTCAGTCCAGATAATCTTTTTATCTCCCACCTCCCATTCTTTCTCTTTTAGTTTTTCGTAAATCCCTGCTGGCAACAATACTTTTAACATTTTAAGAATGTCGGAATACGTGTAATCCCCCATAAGTAACATGTCTTTTAATTCACGGTGGAACCCTGCAGGATCTTTATCGTGACAAGGTACTATTTTCTTCATTTCCAATAATTCCATTTTGGTCAAAGGAGTGTATACGAATACGCGTTGAAGCGCACCCCCTGTAGTCTGGACGGGATGAACTTCTCGTAAGGGATTCTGTCTGTCTAGGTGATACGGCTGTCTTACTGGAGGTGGAACGGAAACAAAATGTGGAGTCAGGAAAGTTCTGTATTTGTGACGTTGTTCTAGAATGGTATTAATTAAATCAGTACCTAGACCTCCCCATCTTCTCAGGAGTAAGTCTTGCAATATATTATACAATGGACCTGGATCAGATTGTTGATTTTCATATAGTGTAATGAGATGTTGGATCATGTATATACCAGCTAATCGCTGTTCTTCTGGAGTAAGGCTCAAAAACGTTTGCGCTACTGAATCATCTTTATATATACTGTCATTCCCAGCCCATTGGACTGCTGACCGGGCTAGTTCCTGATCACGCATGGTACTAAGTTCATGGTAACCTATTCTTTCTTTCAATATTTTATCAGTGTCTTGGAATACATGTTCAAGAGAACATTGCTCTGGTATGGGGGAAAGGAAACGTTTCTTGTTTTCTAGACGAATAGGTCTGTCAAAAGGTCTGTCAAAAGAATACTGTTTAGGGAGCTTCACTCTACCTACGTACGCCATTGTACCTTGATTCTCTACTGGATTCTCTATTTCTTCCTCCTCTGAGGATTCATTCTTGTCTGACTCGGCTTCCCTTTCAGCCTTCTGTCTGTTATGCATTGTTACTATTTCTTTACGGATCTTTCTGGACATGGCATCTATACAATTTTGTTTATCATGTTTACAATCTGCAATATTTTGACTCCATTTTGTCAGTACATCCATCTCTTCTTTGACAACACCTGGCCGATCTCGTTCCCTTATCAAACAATTTATCATGAATCATAATATTAAACCTTGTGTCTCAGCTTTCTGATATGCCATGGCTTCACGAATACATTCTGGTCTCTCCCCCGTTCTAATAAAATGATATATATTGTCTAGATGGTTTGGCATTTCTGGTAATAGCATCAAATAATCTGTAACACGTCGTAGACGTAATGAGGCTAACATCATGTCTCCTTCCTTGCCGGGTACTGGATCATATCTACAATCTGTAACATACTGTCTAAGGTTTTCATATGTGATCGCTTTCGGCGTACGTTGCATTGCTAAGTCTCTGATTGTCATTCGTTTCACTTGTGGCGGGGTGCGGAGGTGGCCTCCTGCGGCACCTCCTGAGGCAGAAGCGGGAACATGAACTGACTGTGTTGTAGCTGCTGAGGTCATGGCGGGTAGAAGAGGTATATGTAATGGGGGTGGACTCTGGGTTGCATCTGTCGAAAAAGGATTGAGAGGACCAATAGTAAGGGGGCCAGTAGCGGCAGCAGCAGTAGGGGAAGTGACAACAGGCGCAGGAAGCGAATCTTGGAGACGTGGAGGGGTCGTGGCTTGAACAGACTGAGCAGGCTGCTGTACATTATTAGCGGGTGGTACGGGTACATTGGTATATGCTGGAGCTACGCCATCTAAATAGGAAGAAAGGAAAATGTCTGCTGCGGTCTGTTTGTGACGGAGTTTAGTCGGAACCAATGGTGGTGGCAAGTTACGGGGTACTTCCGGGGTCGCCTTGGGCAGGCCCTCGGCAAGAACTGGATACATGCCTGTAATGAGTGCATTTCTTTGGCGGTCTAATTGTTCTAATCTGACCTGTTCTCCTTCTTCTAGTAACTCTTTTTCTCTGGCTTTTTCGGATTCTTCTCTACTTTTCTCTGTTTTTCTGATTGCATTTTCTGTCCTTCTATGCGATTCTTTACGCCACAATTCTATGGCATCTTTCTGCGATTGTCTGGCTTTCTTTTTCCACAATGCTTCTTCTACTCTCATGATGCATTCAGCATCCCATGTCCCTGAGACAGGCCATCTATACTTCTCTTCCAGATCCTTAGTGTAGTCCACCCATAAATCTAAATACAGCACGGCATCTAAGCCATGCTTGTGGTACATAAAATATCCTGGAGTGTCCCTAGGCGGGACAAGAACTGCTTCTTCGAGTATCCCTTTCCTAGTACCTATCTGACGTAATTTCGAGAACAGTGGCATGATTGGAGTGATTCGGACGTGAACACAATAAACACAGTAATGAACAGCAAACAATCATTCACCCCACGACATTAAAACACATTAAAACATTTCAGACTGAATTACCTAGTACACAGAAAACACATATTCTGAAAATCTCGAGATAATACTGAATAACTAGATGCACTGCTAAAACAGTACAGACAATACCGGTCCCATAAAGAGACACGTCGGACCGTATTCACCTAAGTGAACACGTCAGGACCAGGTCTGTGTACCCAGACCTGTCTTGACCGGGCACAAATTAATGAACCCGTCTAGATGCGTTCCCAACAACGGTACTCACCGGGAAGCAAGAAACTGAAGGCCTCGGAAACTGGACTGGACTGGACTGGACTGCTACGACATCTGACAGCCACGCATCATGCTACCACGCATGCGCTTCGGAACAGGTGGGCCTCCGGACACCTCGGACCTTGCTCTCTCAACTAGGGCTCTGGTCGGGATCCTCCGCATTCCTCACCGCCTCGTCTGGACGCCGGACCGCAGTCTCCGTCTCCCCCGTGGGCCCGAGGGATGATAGCAGGAAAACCCGCAAACGTGCACGGTTTCCGTCGCGGCTGTAGAAGGGGTCAAAGCCTGCGTGACTTCGCCAAATTATGTGGTAAATTAATTTTACCGGATCATTTTTCCATATAATTATCAATAAAAGACAGCTCATTCAAATGAGAGGCAGAGTCCGTGGGATCTGAGTCATACGGGCTTTAATGGAAAATCCTTGAGGATGGGACATCATGTTCCATCACCTCTAAGGTTCAGGAATGGACATTCAACGTTTTATTAGCATTACACATTATATATAGTAAAATGGTACAATTGAAACCAATACAGTAGGCGTAACAGGTGAAAAGAGAGAGATAAGAACACATGTGCGTAATAGGAGGCGTGTAAAAAGGCGTACACATGGGCGTGCACTGTACATGTCAGAGAAACGTCACAAGAAACGTCACATGTGGGTGGATGCATAGAGAAAGTTGCAGGATCAGCAGAAACCCTTGACCTGAATGCGCGCGCAACTAGCATGACGTGGAACTGGGGAGAACTGGGGGCTTTGACTTTAGCACTAGTGGAGGAGACTGGTGTCTGGGATGTCAGGGCAACCTGTACCTATAGCATATCTGGTATCTCATGTTTGGAGGATGTAGTGTCTGAAGTAAAAGGTCTCTCGGGCAGGGGCCATTCAATACTGAATGCTAGTGCATGCTTACGTGTCTTGGTGCAATGCGCGGAGCCATGGGCCTACCATGGTAACGGGTTCAGTAAATCACTTGCAAGGAGGACAGGAAGGCCGGGCCCTTTGCTCTGCAGCCGGGAATATGTTTACCTATTTCACTAGACTGGAATGTGTTTTCGAGGAGGCTGAGCAGATAACTGTAGGCAAAATATGTTTTTGGCAGGCAGTCCAGGCCGAGCCGGGCACCGCTTCGCTGGCAGAAAGTAAGGCAGGGGTCAGAGATGCATACAGCTTTCGGAGACAGGAGGGAAGAGACAAAGAGGCCTCGTTTAAGGGCCTAGCTCGACTGGGCCAGGAAACATGGAGAAAACGTGTGCGAAATTCAAAAGTGCACCATGTAAAGACGTTGGCACCATATGTCTAGAAGCCTAATTAACGGGATTTCTTTGCATGACTGGATAGCTAACATGTTAAGGATGGACGCAAATGTATTTGCGTCTTTCTAGCATGTACAGAACAGAAGTTACACGACATACAAGGAACATAGGTGCATGGATAGGGTGCGAGTGGGGGACACATTAGCTACCTGAAAATTTCTATTACCTCAATCATATCATGAACTTAACCCCTATATCCGCTCTATGTTGATGGGGAGTAGAGATAAGGGAATGCTCCCATATGACCAACGTGTGGCCAACATAGTTGTCATATATAAAGAAGGAAAACCCAGAACCAGCTGCGCATCCTATAGGCCAATATCGCTTCTAAATGTGGAGCCCAAAGTCCTTGCAAAACTGCTTGCAACACGTCTGATTAAAGTAATTTCTACCCTAGTCCACCCAGACGAGTCAGGCTTTATGCCCCATCCCAATACAGCCCTTAACCTGTGCCAACTACATGGAGTACTGAGTAGAACACCCACCATACTGGAACCCGGCAACTCTAGTATCATTAGACTCCACCATGGCATTTAACATGGTTGAGAGACCCTATCTATTTGCGGTTTTAGGCAAATTAGGGTTCATTCCAGAATTCAAGGGCTGGATCCATCTCTTATACTCCGGCCCGATGGCCAGAGTGGTGGTAAATAACAGCAAATACCCAGACTTCCAGCTGAGTAGGGGCACCCGCCAGGGTTGCCCCCAGGCTCAATCCCTCTTTGCGTTGGCACTGGAGACACTGGCAGCCTGGATCAGGCAAGACCGGTCTATCCATGGAATGAGGTGGACCCTGGATTGGGAGGACAAAATATCCCTATATGCAGACGACATTATTCTTTACATTACTACTCCAAGAGCATCATTGATCTACTTCCTAGATGTGTTGCCAATATTCGGGAGGTACGCTGGCATCACCGTAAACTGGTCCAAGTTAGTATTCTACATCCTTCAGGGTGACCCGCCTGTAATACCGCCGAATTGCCCTATCCAGATTGCGTCGGAGGGTTTCCGATACCTCGGCATCTATGTGACGCTGGATTCGAGACTCCGCTCTGGCCGTATTCTGGACCCACCCATGCAGAGGCTTAAGAACAATGTCACACATTGGAGATCCCTTCCTCTTTCCATGCTAGGAAGGGCAGTTCTTTTTAAGATGATGGCCCTGCCTCGTTTTTTGTATGCACTCCAAAATACGATGGATCCGGTCACAATGTCCTACTTCAAGGAATTGGAGGGTCTCCAAAGGAAACTTCTCTGAGATGGCAGGCCCCGCATAGCGTTCTCCAAGTTGACTCTCATCTGGTACGATGGAGGTGTTAGTCTTCGCAACCTAAAGAATTATTATTAGGCGTCCCAGCTTGCGGCCATATATGGCAGCCCAGATATGCCATGGATAGGGGGCTGCTCCCAGGGGTAGACTATGCTAGAGCATTAAATGGCAAACCCCTTAGATTCCCACTAACCGGACCTACAGCGCATGCTGTCCAGATATGGCATACAGTCAATAAACACCTGCAGTGGGATGGCAAACTCACGCTGGCCACTTCGCTGTGGAACTCTGAGAAACCGGGGAGCCTCTGGAAATCCAAGGAAATGGGACCTCATAGGGATCTCGCGAATCAAAGACGTCTGGGGGAAGGAATGGTTCTGCCATTCACATCACTTAAAGCACAGTACAGATTGGCTGACACTGAGTATTACCGATATCTCCAAATCCGCCATGCATTACTCACTCAGATCCCTCGTAACACAACGCTCCCGGAAGCCTCCACCCTGAAGGATAGAGTGCTGGACGGACACCTCCCAGAGAAGATCATTTCCCTCATTTATAGGAAATTGATCAATAACAGGGAAGATCCACTACAGACCCTTAAGGAAAAGTGGAACAGTGAGGGCTTAGAACTTGATGACGAGGACTGGCAAGAGGCGATCTCTTCCCCATGAGAAGTAGCAATCCAGGCCAGGCTGAGATTAGTACAGCTTAAAATATTACATAGGACTTATGTAACGGGACCCTGCCTGGTTCGAATGGAACGGGCGGAAAGCAGAGAGTGTAGAAGAGGGTGTAGGGAATTAGGAACATTCATCCACATACTGTGAAACTGTCAACAGATACAAATGTATTGGAGGGACATCCACCACACACTGCAGGCAGTACTGGGGATCGACATGCAGCCAGAGGCACGGAGATGCATATTAAATGTCTGGGAGCCTACAGATCTCAATACATACACAACGCAATAGGCAACATTAGCGTTTATGATAGCAAAAAGAAACATCGCATAGCTGCGGGGCACTAGTCAGCCACCCCTATTAGGGAGGTCGAAGGAGGATCTAGACTGGTGCATGTATATGGAAAAGTCCGTTTTTATAGCTAGAGGATACCCATGGAAATGGAGAAAGGTATGGTGAGCATGGAACCACCACAGAGGTGACATTTGTTCCCCGCCTTGTCGACAGATTGACACTGATACTCATGAAACCCCTTGATCTAATTGATATGACAACTGTATTGTATTCTGCAGTGTATATTATATTACCAAGAAATAATGTAGTCGCCTGCTAGTAATCAATTGATGTGCTTTAGTCGAAATTGTTTAATAAAAATAAATATTAAAAAAAAACTGAAGGGGCATGATTTGGTATATAATATTGTTAGCAACATATTTACAATACGTCGCTACAGCGCTATATTATCAGCTAGCCGCGGCAAAAACTGCAGCTAACACTAGCATCAAGGCGATAAAAACATTGATGTTAGCAGAAGAAAAGTAGCGAAAGGCCAATTAGCTGCAAACAAAATTCATGTTAGTCAGCCCAACGTCACTTTTCAGCCTCAAGAGGCAAAATAGCCTCTAAAGAAAAAAAAGAAGAGAAAAACAACGGAATGCACAATGGAGCAGCCAAGGTCAAGTTCAGCACAGGTCTACAACCCCTCAAAACCCCGAATAGCCAGGATAACCAGCCAATATCCCAGAGAAAGAGTAAATGCAGAATCAGGGCGTCATTTATGAAAAGTGGTGCAGCACTTTTCTTAGCACCATTCTTTCGACATCATGGCGGCCAATGCCTGGAAGCGTGGCCAGTGTGCGGGGACCGGATGCCTCGCTGGGCCTGCATCTGAGACCCAGAGTGGGAGGTGGCGGTGCTGGGAGTTGCTGATGGTGGAGGCAGGCCACGTTGAGCCCAAGCCTGTGGGCTGTGGCGCTACGCATTAAGGCGATCTCCCTTATCAGGTGACGAAGTTTGGCAGGTCGCATGGAGACACGTTGCTGACCTGTATGAGAAGACCACCTGGTGCCCCTTGGAGCTGTGATCAGTAGAGGTGCTCTTGCGTACCGATGTAGGGAGGTCTTAATTGCATAACACGTCACACCACTACACTGGGGTGCACAGAGGAGATTGCGAATGTTGGGCCAATAGTGTTGCACATCGTGCCCTGAGCAATCCCTGCACTGCGGCTGACCAATATCACAGAGGGAACTGCACAAGACTGGTTGGGGTCTTCACTAACTGGCTCTGGTTGCTGATATTGGCTGTTTGTGGCGGAGGGTGCAAGTGGTATGGGGGTCGGTTCAGGACCTTGTGTGCGCCTCTTGATCGTCCGTCACTCACTGAGGAACACAGAATCTAGTTACCACAGTTAGATCACAGAAGGCGACTGGGTGGTGCTGCCCTTCATTGCCCCCTGGTAGGGAACTCTTGGGTGTACGGGGATTTCCATTGAGGATGTATGACATTACAATGCATGCTTTTACCACGCATGCTTTTACACCGCAGTTTTTACAACGCATACCATTACAACGCATAGCGCTTTGGGGTGCTGGATAGTGAATAGTTTAATTTACTATTCCAACTCCAGTCTCCGTGGATAGTAGGGAAGGTGTTGGATAGTAAATTAAATCTATTCCCTATCCTAGAGCACCCCCCAGCGCAATGCGTTGTAATGGTTTGCGTTGTAAAAGTTGCGATGTAAAAGCACTGCGTGGTAAAAGTTGCGTTGTAAAGGATGTTTCCCTCCATTGGTGCTGCCTGAACAAAGCTTCCTGGGTAGCATACACCGGACTGGAGGAGAGGGCCCGGCTGGCCACACTGCACTGCACTGTATGTCATATATATTATTTTATTTATTTCTAAAGCGCACAAATACCTTCCGGTGTCTCGGCGCTAGAGTTCACAGATTGCAGAGGATTTCCATTGATAACTTACTGATTGAAAAGCCAGGTCTTGAGATGTTTTCGGAATGTTAATAGTGAAGGGCTAAGTTTAATGTGGGAAGGGAGCTGATTCCATTGTTTTGAGGCAGCCACCACAAAACGTTTGTCTCCCCATGTTGCCTTTTTTGTACGTGGAATTTGGAGCTGTTGGGCTGAAGATGAACGTAATGTTCGACTAGGCATGTAAACATTAATTGCTTTTTTGAAGAATTCTGGTCCATTATTGTTCAAAGCCTTGTAAATAATACACATGGCCTTAAACTTTGTCCGGCTTCTAATCGGTAACCAATGAAGCTCGCAAATGATGGGGGAAATGGGTGAGTATTTAGGTGTGCCAGTCAGAATCCTTGCGGCAGCATTTTGAACAAGCTGTAATTTGTTCAAAACTTGCTCCTGTGCGTTAAGCAATAGGCCATTGCAGTAGTCCACCTTAGATAATACTAGGGTGGACATTAGGGTCTTACCTGCATTTGGGGGAAGAAATGGAAGCAATTTCTTTACCATTCTAAGGGTAAAGAAGGAGGATGAGACAACTGCGTTGGCATGGCTGACAAAGGCTAGCTTGTTGTCGAAGAGCACGCCCACATTTCTCACTTTAGATACTGGTGGTGGGGGAGTTCCCAGCTCCGAAGGCCACCAGACTGGAGACCAAGGCGGGGTCAGTTCACCAAATAACATCACTTCCGTCTTGTCAGAATTTAGCTTTAAACAATTCTGATTCATCCAGATACTGATGGCTTTCATGCCCTCCTGAAAGTTCGCTGCCACTGCTTCTCCATTTTTGTGGATCGCCAGGACCAGTTGAGTGTCATCGGCATATGATGTTAAACTGCACACTGCACTGCACTGTATGTCATATATAGTGCCTGGTAGTCTGGCGCAACGATGGCCGGCCTGCAGATTGGGGCCTCATTTACATTTTCCATCTCCTCTGTGTCGGTGAAATGAGTGGCTGGGGAGGGCCAAGCAGGATATTTTGACTTTAATCCCCAATAACTTTCCAGGAAAGGTATTAAAATTCGAATCTTTAAGTGAAAAGTCCCATATTCTTACTCTAGAGATACATAAAGAAGGCATGTGGCTTTTAATTAATACTTAACAACAATGAGACTGGCCCAAACAAATATGCTATTGTTGAAGAGGTTGATAAAGCGATAGAATGTGCCACAAACAATAGCAGCAACTGCCCTTTTAATCTTCTATGGGTGGGAGATTTTAATATATATCCCTGTAAATACAACACAGTTCCTATGTGTGCTATAGAGGTCTAGGGGCGTGACAGCCTCAACCATTTTATGGACAACTAGCAGCCCGTCCCGAGGTTGTCCGGGTATGAATTGCTGCCTGCCAGTAGTATATTGTTTCGTAGGATTTCATTTTCATAGCATTTCTTATCTGTGACAGGCCTGTGAAACGCTCTGATTCACAGTGCACTGCTGATGCACTTAAGAGTGCGCGTTCAGTAGTGTGTGAACTCGAGTTTCCCTACTTTATTTTCCTTGCAATATTATATAGCGCGAACTCAACAACATGGCATGAGCACAATTTACATTACAGAAGAACACATTGATTTGTGGTAGGCACGGGGAGACAAAGTGATTTGCCTGGAATCACAGGATGTTGAGCTGATGCCGAGATTCTAACGTAGCTCCCCATCTCTAAAGTTTGCAATTCTAGAACTTGTGGTAGGAGGTGTGTCTAAAAGTGTATGTCGGTGCTGGACATCAATGAGAGAGACCTGTGCATTTTTCCAATTGGTGGTGAAAAACATATGAGTATGTTGCTGGAGATGTGGGCCACCGTGCCACCAATGTACTTACGGGGGAGGGTAAACACCCATTATTCCGCAAATTTCTTTCCGCATACCATCACTCTGCATACTTTCATTACGAAAGTACCATGACTCCGCAATGCCATTATAACGCATGGCATTACATTTTATATGCTTTTACCACGCATACATTTACAATGAAATTCGTTGTAAATGCATGAATGGTAAAAGCATGTTTTTTAAAAATGTTTGGATAAGGCAAGTATGGGTATAGGGGTATATTTTCTGGGGTACTGAGGTATATGTTTTGGGGTGTTTGGGTATTTTAATGGTTCAGATATAGTTTTGGGTTATGGGGTACAGGGGTATTTTTTAGGGTTCAGGGCTAGGTTTGGGTTTTGAGGTATAGGGGTATTTTTAGGGTTCAGGGGTAGGTTTGGGTTTTGGGGTACAGGGGTATTTTAAGGGTTCAGGGCTAGGTTTGGGTTTTGGGATACAGGGGTATTTTAGGGTTCTGGGCTAGGTTTGGGTTTTGGGGTACAGGGGTATTTTTAGGGTTCAGGGGTAGGTTTGGGTTTTGGGGTACAGGGGTATTTTTAGGGGCCAGGGGTATGTTTGGGTTTTGAAGTACAGGGGTATTTATAGGGATCAGGGCTAGGTTTTGGTTTTGGGGTACAGAGGTATTTTTAAGGTTTAGGGATAGGTTTGGGTTTTGGGGTACAGGCTATATTTATAGGGTTAAGATGGGTTAGTGTTTAACCCTTTCGATGCTGATGACGAGCTCAGCTCGTCATAAATAAAGTAAAACAGCAATTTCCAGCACACAGCGGGAAAACGCCTAGCAGCCAAGGTGTTAAGGGTGTTGGGGTATATTATAGAGTAAGGGTGGGTTATGATTATGGGGTGCAGGGGTATTTAAAGTAGGGGTGGGCGGAATTGGCGCGAACTTGGTACAATAAATCCGCAATATTTCGTTCCGTCAGATTTCCAATTATTAAAACAGAAACCTCATATATTCAAGGTAAAATAACAAGTATTTCTAGATGCTAAAATGCATATAGTCATTTCACAAAAGTGAAATTAGCTTCCTGCAAGCAGTGAGAGAGGTGATGATTTTGAGATCAAGCCCCTGCAAACCATTATGGGACGAGATTAGCAGTGGGAAGTGAATATTATAGTATCCAAATAATTCTACAAGGAGCTGCTGTTCACCTCGTTCTCCCCAGTTGTCCCCAAGAGGCAAATGCAATAGCATTTAAAATATTATACATCAAGCTGCAGTTAACCTCATGGTCCCTAGATGTCCCTGATGAGGCAAATGCAATAGCATTTAAAATATTACACATCAAGCTGCAGTTCACCTCATGTCCCTAGATGTCCCTGATGATGCAAATGCAATAGCATTTAAAATATTAAATATCAAGCTGCAGTTCACCTCGCTGTCCCTAGATGTCCCTAATGAGGCACATGCAATAGCATTTAAAATATTATACATCAAGCTCCAGTTCACCTCGCCGTCCCTAGATGTCCCTGATGAGGCAAATGCAATAGCATTTAAAATATTACACATCAAGCTGCAGTTCACCTCGTCCTCCCTACATGTCCCTGATGAGGCAAATGCAATAGCATTTAAAATATTAAACATCAAGCTGTAGTTCACCTCGTCGTCCCTAGATGTCCCTGATGAGGTAAATGCAATAGCATTTAAAATATTACACATCAAGCTGCAGTTCACCTCGTCGTCCCTAGATGTCCCTGATGAGGCAACTGCAATAGCATTTAAAATATTATACATCAAGCTGCAGTTCACCTCCTCCTCCTAAGATCTCCCTGATGAGTAAAATTCAAAAACATTGAAACCCTTTCATGAATGCTAAAAATTATGCTAAGCTTATCCCATAATGCTTTGCAAGGCCTTTTAGTTGTATTTTTGCCCATAACTGTGCTTGGGGTGGTTCTAAGAGAATGGGACCTCCACTGAATTACTATTTAAAGGGAGCAGGAATGTATAGAAACCTGGGAAGAAAAAACAACACTTGTGACGGAATGCCCCCAGCGATTGCCACGCCCCCAGCACACACCCACAGCACAATGCAGACACGCCCACAAGGGACTACTTTGCAGGCACGGTTCTTTTACATTTTAAATGTATATGGTGGGCGTCTGCATAGCCTATGTCCTTCTGCTGCAACTGCCCTTTCCAACGCTGTATTGGGTGTTGTGATTGGTGCTGTGGTTCCCGAGTTTACCTGGTCAAAAGGTGCAAGTTCTCTCTTTATAATAGTAGTATAGATGAATAAGCAATTGTCTAAATAGGACCCTAGCAGAGAGAAACATGGTAATGACGGGTGACCTAGAAGCACTAACATGGAAAATGGGTGTAACCTTTCAACGAAACGACAGAGAGTCAACTATTGACTATGAAATGAGACCTTAGTGCTGAAGTGCACACAGTAGGGAGTATACAGCCACTTTGCAGCCGGACACCCATGAATCGGTCCAGGTACTAATGACGCAATGTGCTACACCTAGACTGATAAGAGGTACTTGTGGGCCACCCAGATGCATTACCCCAGCTGGGAGAGACCCAGTATTGTTTTTATATTGTTTGTGCTTCTTCCAGGTCACTTCTCAAGTTCCGAATGGGAAGGCATAGACATAGTTGCCATGATAAAGAAGCTATTGGAGGTTGGGAGGGGGGGGTGAGTTGCTTGCAACAACATGTTTGGGATGTTTCAGTGGGTGAGGGAGGCACGGGAAGGGAATTTAGCAATAGCAGTGACATGCCTACACAACTTATTTTTGATATGTTTGTCTCTTTTTATGCACAAATGCTAATATTTTAATACTCACATTATATTGACCGGATGATCCACAACTGGTGCAATGGCACAGGAGGATAGACACGTACTGAGGGTAGTTTCTTGGAAAATCAGGGGCCTTGGAGACCCGAGGAAAGGAATACAACCCCTGGCCTACTTAGATAGACACCAGATACAGGTGCCTTTACTACAAGAAACTCATATTAATCCAAAGGCCTTGAACACATTTGCCAGAAAATGGGTAAGCTGTCAACTCTTCATCCTATACATCTTACGCCCCTTGGCACTGCCATCTTGTTTAAAAAACAAACCCCTTTTGAATTAGTGGGGAGGATAGAGGACCCGCAGGGTAGATATGTCATTGGGTGGGGACTATTAGGTAGAGACTCGGTTACAATTGCGAATTGTTATGGACCCAACATGGACAGCCCTCAATTCTTCACTAACCTGTGGGGCAAAATAACAAACATTGGCTCCACTCATAATATTTGGGGAGGAGACTTTATGTCGCATTGAACCCGCTCAGGACAGATCTAATGTGGCTACACATCACTACACCAAGGCGCAGGAAGCACTGAGGGGTATAATTGAAGAAGGGGACCTGATAGATAGTTGGAGGTATACTCACCCACAAGTACGGGAGGGCACACACTTTAGGTCTCACACGGGAACATGGGCACGAATGGACTACTGCCTCCTCTCCAAGGGATTAGGGCCAGCCATACGAAATGTGGTACACTTAGGCAGGACTTTTTCAGACCACCGTCCAATAAAGGTGTCACTAACCCCACCAGGCTACGACAGACCCAGGCAGTGCTGGAGACTGCAACCCACGGCCCTGTTAGATATAGTCTTTCAGGCAGAACTAGGTGAGGAAATCAAGGATTTTTTATTAGAAACAAGGGAACTGTTGATAGTGTCAAATTAATATGGGAGGCTTTTAAGGTAACGATTAGGGGATTCTGTATTTCAAAGAGTTTTGGAGTACTGAAAGACATACAGAACACACTATATAAACCGGAGAGAGAACTGGGGGGCATATTACCAAGCAATAGCGATAATTATCGCTATTGCTTGGTTAGAGACAAAAATTTACCGCTGAGCTGCAACGATTTTTATCGCAAATAAACCTTGGTATTACCAAGGTTTATAGCAAATGCGATGAAAATCGGCCGCAATGCATGAATATCGCTGAAAAGTCAGCGATATTCATGCATTACCGAGCTAATGCACTTAGCCATGTTATCCACCTCCCATTGGATAACATGGCTAAGAACTGCTCAGGGCAGGTGTTAGCTTTTGGAGATATTCACGCTCAGCGCGAATATCTCCATAAGTTGGGAATAGGTGATAGCGATATTAGCGACTGTTCCCAGTCGCTAGCATCTTGGCACACCCACTTTGCATGTCATTAGTGATAAATATCACTGACATGCAAAGTGGGGCCCAAGATGGTCGCTATCTCCTACTAGCTGTCGCTAACTGGTGTTAGCGACAGCTAGGTAATAGGGAGATAATTTTATCTCCGCTTTCTTGGCTTTTAAAGCCAAAAAAGCAGGGATAAACCCCCTTGATAATATGCCCCTACGAGCACTGGAGAGACAAATGGGGCGTGGAGAAGTAGGACAAGCACATAAAGAGTTCCGGGAGAAATGATCTACCTATGAGAACACAGCACAGTGGGAATTTAAATTCAGAGGACGATACTGGGGGGCCCACAAATTTAGAGAGGGAGAGAGGCCAGGCAAGGCGCTAGCTGAGGTGACACGAACTCCCTGCTTTAATGCTTACATATTAGAGATACAGGATAACGAGGCAATATCGCAGAGCAACACGCTCACCATTTTAGATACTTACGTCACACATTATTGTAAGATGTTATATACTTCCAAGAGCCACGGACCACCAAAGTTAGACAACTTTTTTGGGGAAATAGAGCTTGGATGGTTTAGTGATGTACCAAGAGAATTCCTAAGTCTCCCATTTGAGATCGATGAAATCAGAGACGCAATCATGCAGCTAAAGAATGGGAAGACACCAGGCTCCGATGGCCTACCAGCAGAATTTTATAAAAGCTACATAGATATCATGGCGCCAGTGTTGAAAGAGGTAGACAAAGAATCTCTAGAGGTAGGCATTCTCCCCCCTTCAATGAGAGAAGCAGTAGTAACGTCACTGTTGAAACCCGGGAAAAACCCTGAATCCTGCGACTCCTACTGTCCATTATCTATACTACTATTATAAAGAGAGAACTTGCACCTTTTGGCCAGGTAAACTCGGGAACCACAGCACCAATCACAACACCCAATACAGCGTTGAAATTGGAAAGGGCAGTTGCAGCACAAGGACATAGGCTATGCAGACGCCCACCATATACATTTAAAAGGTCAAAGAACCATGCCAGCAAAGTAGTCCCTTGTGGGCGTGTCTGCATTGTGCTGTGGGTGTGTGCTGGGGGCGTGACAATTGCTGGGGGCATTCCGTCACAAGTGTTGTTTTTTCTTCTCAGGTTCTATACATTCCTGCCCCCTTTAAATAGTAATTCAGTTGAGGTCCCATTCTCTTAGAACCACCGGAAGCACAGTTATGGGCAAAAATACAACTAAAAGGCCCTGCAAAGCATTATGGGATAAGATTAGCATAATCTTTAGCATTCATGAAAGGGTTTCAATGTTTTTGAATTTTACTCATCAGGGACATCTTGGGACGACGAGGTGAACTGCAGCTTGATGTATAATATTTTAAATGCTATTGCATTTGCCTCATCAGGGACATCTAGGGACGGCGAGGTGAACTGCAGCTTGATACATAATATTTTAAATGCTATTGCATTTGCCTCATCAGGGACATCTAGGGACGGCGAGGTGAACTGCAGCTTGATGTATAATATTTTAAATGCTATTGCATTTGCCTCATCAGGGTCATCTAGGGATGACGAGGTGAACTGCAGCTTGATGTGTAATAGTTTAAAAGCTATTGCATTTGCCTCATCAGGGACATCTAGGGACCACAAGGTGAACTGCAGCCTGATGTACAATATTTTAAATGCTATTGCATTTGCCTCATCAGGGACAACTGGGGACGACAGGTGAACTGCAGCTCTTTGTAGAATTATTTGGATACTATAATATTCACTTCCCACTGCTAATCTCGTCCCATAATGCTTTGCAGGGGCTTGATCTCAAAATCATCACCTATCTCACTGCTTGCTGGAAGCTAATTTCACTTTTGTGAAATGACTATATGCATTTTAGCATGTAGAAATACTTGTTATTTACTATTTAAAGGGAGCAGGAATGTATAGAAAACTGGGAAGAAAAAACAGCACTCGTGACGGAATGCCCCCAGCGATTGTCACGCCCCAGCACACACCCACAGCACAATGCAGACACGCCCATAAGGGACTACTTTGCTGGCATGGTTCTTTTACCTTTTAAATGTATATGGTGGGCGTCTGCATAGCCTATGTCCTTCTGCTGCAACTGCCCGTTCCAACGCTGTATTGGGTGTTGTGATTGGTGCTGTGGTTCCTGAGATTACCCGCCTCAAAGGTTTGGGCTCTCTCTTTATTATATTAGTATAGATATAAGAGGTTTCTGTTTTAATAATTGGAAATCTGCCGGAACTAAATATTGCAGCTTTATTGTACCAAGTTTGCGCCAATTCCGCCCACCCCTACTTTAAATACCCCTGCACCCCATAATCATAACCCACCCTTACTCTATAAAATACCCCAACACAATTAAACACTAACCCATCTTAACCCTATAAATATACCCTCTACCCCAAAACCCAAACCTATCCCTAAACCCTATAAATAGCCCTGTACCTCAAAACCCAAACCTACCCCTGAACCCAAAAACTACCCCTGTACCCCAAAACCCAAACCTACCCCTGAACCCTAAAATACCACTGTACCCCAAAACCCAAACCTAGCCCATACCCTTAAAATACCCCTGTACCTCAAAACCCAAACCTACCCCTGAACCCTAAAAATACCCCTGTACCCCAAAACCCAAACCTAACACAGAACCCTAAAATACCCCTGTATCCCAAACCCCAAAACCCAAACCTAGCCCTGAACCCTAAAAATACCCCTCTACCCCAAACCTAGCCCTGAACCCTTAAAATACCCCTGTACCCCAAAACCCAAACCTACCCCTGAACCCTAAAAATACCCCTATACCCCAAAACCCAAACCTAGCCCTGAACCCTAAAAATACCCCTGTACCCCAGAACCCAAAACTATATCTGAACTCTTAAAATACCCAAACACCCCAAAACATATACCTCAGTACCCCAAAACATATACCCCTATACCCATACTTGCCTTATCCAAACATTTTTTAAAAACATGCTTTTACCATTCATGCATTTATAATGAATTTCGTTGTAAATGTATGCGTGGTAAAAGCATATACAATGTAATGCCACACGTTATAATGGCATTGCGGAGTCATGGTACTTTCGTAATGAAAGTATGCGGAGTGATGGTATGCGGAAAGAAAGTTGCGGAATAATGGGTATTTACCCTCCCCCGTATGTACATTGGTGGCACGGCGGCCAACATCTCCAGCAACAAACTCATATTTTTTCACCACCGATTGGAAAAATGCACAGGTCTCTCTCATTGATGCCCAGCACCGACATACACTTTTAGACACACCTCCCACCACAAGTTCTAGAATTACGAACTTTAGAGATGGGGAGCTACGTTCGAATCTCGGCATCAGCTCAACATCCTGTGATTCCAGAGAAATCGCTTTGTCTCCCCGTGCCTACCACAAATGAATGTGTTCTTCTGTAATGTAAATTGTGCTCATGCCATGTTGTCGAGTTTGCGCTATATAATATTGCATGGAAAATAAAGTAGGGAAACTCGAGTTCACACACTACTAAACGCGCACTCTTAAGTGCATCAGCAGTGCACTGTGAATCGAAGCGTTTCACAGGCCTGTCACAGATAAGAAATGCTATCAAAACGAAATCCTACAAAACAATTTACTACTGGCCGGCAGCAATTCATACCCGGACAACGTCGGGACGGGCTGCTAGTCGTTAATAAATTGTGACACAAAAATCTTGGCAAAACTATTGGCAAATCGCTTAACTTTGCTGATGGACAAATTAATACTTCCCGAACAATCAGGGTTTGTACCAGGCAGGAACACGTCCCACAATCTTAGAACTCTGTTCTCCTTGATTCAGAAATTAGCACCCGAATTACCACTTGCCGCAGTATTCCTAGACGCCACCAAGGCGTTTGATTCGGTGGAGTGGGATTACTTATTTGGGGTATTGCAGAGAATGGGTTTCCCGCTTCTTTATTTGTCTTGGATTAAACTATTATACCACAAACCCACTGCCAAGATATAGATCAATGGCCACCTATCACAGCCGATAATCATTTTTAGAGGCACACGGCAGGGGTACCCATTATCCCCATTATTATTCGCCATTGCGGTAGAGCCGCTGGCTTCTAGATTAAGACTGGTTCATAAAGACAAGGCATTGCGCTGCTGCCTGCGTCAAATACTAACATCACTATATGCGGACGACATGACGCTATATATTCGAGACCTCCAACAACACATAAACCCTATACTGCAAGAATTCATACGATTCATCAGGTTATCAGGAACTAGCAGCCCGTCCCGACGTTGTCCAGGTATGAATTGCTACCGGCCAGTAGTATATTGTTTTGTAGGATTTCGTTTTGATAGCATTTCTTATCTGTGACAGGCCTGTGAAACGCTCCGATTCACAGTGCACTTCTGATGCACTTAAGAGTACGCATTCAGTAGTGTGTGAACTCGAGTTTCCTTACTTTATTTTTCCTTGCAATATTATATAGCACGAACTCGAAAACATGGCATGAGCACAATTTACATTACAGAAGAACACATTAATTTGTGGTAGGCACGGGGAGACAAAGCAATTTGCCTGGAATTACAGGATGTTGACCTGATGCCGAGATTCGAACGAAGCTCCCCAGCTCTAAAGTTTGCAATTCTAGAACTTGTGGTGGGAGGTGTGTCTAAAAGTGTATGTCGGTGCTGGCCATCACTGAGAGAGACCTGTGCATTTTTCAAATCGGTGGTGAAAAGCATATGAGTATGTTGCTGGAGATGTGGGCCGCCGTGCCACCAATGTACTTACCGGGGGAGGGTAAACACCCATTATTCCGCAACTTTCTTTCTGCAGACCATCACTTTCATTATGAAAGTACCATGACTCCGCAATGCCGTTATAACGCATGGCATTACATTTTATATGCTTTTACCACGCATACATTTACAACGAAATTCGTTGTAAATGCATGAATGGTAAAAGCATGTTTTTTTTTCAATGTTCCGATAAGGTAAGTATAGGTATAGGGGTATATGTTTTGGGGTACTGAGGTATATGTTTTGGGGTGTTTGGGTATTTTAAGGGTTCAGATATAGTTTTGGGTCATGGGGTACAGGGGTAGTTTTAGCGTTTAGGGATAGTAATGGGTATTGGGGTACAGGCATATTTTTAGGGTTCAGGGCTAGGTTTGGGTTTTGGGTATTGCAGTATTTTTAGGGTTCAGGGGTAGTTTTGGGTTTTGGGGTACAGGGGTATTTTAAGGGTTCAGGGCTAGGTTTGGGTTTTGGGGTACAGGGGTATTTTTAGGGTTCAGGGCTAGGTTTGGGTTTTGGGGTACAGGGGTATTTTAGGGTTCAGGGCTAGGTTTGGGTTTTGGGGTACAGGGGTATTTTTAGGGTTCAGGGCTAGGTTTGGGTTTTGGGGTACAGGGGTATTTTAGGGTTCAGGGGTAGGTTTGGGTTTTGGGGTACAGGGTTATTTTCATGGTTCAGGGCTAGGTTTTGGTTTTTGGGGTGCAGAGGTATTTTTAGGGTTCAGGAGTAGGTTATGGTTTTGGGGTACAGGGGTATTTTAAGGGTTCAGGCTAGGTTTGGGTTTTGGGGTACAGGGGCATTTTAGGGTTCAGGGGTAGGTTTTAGTTTTTGGGGTACTGGGGTATTTTTAGGATGTAGGTATAGGTTTGGGTTTTGCGGTACAGGGTATATTTATAGGGTTAAGATGGGTTAGTGTTTAAGGGTGTTGGGGTATTTTAAGGAGTAAGGTTGGCTTTTGATTGTGGGGGGCAGATGTATTTAAAGGGAGCAGGGTGAACACCCACAGCTGGAATGTACAAAACCTGGGAAGAAAAAACAATGAAATATTTGACACAACCGCCCACACCACCAGCACAGATATTAGACATGGCACGAAGGGCAGTATGTAAAAACAACAGTTGATGGATAGAATGCAGAACAATGTCATACAGAGATCTGGGGCGAAGTCCATCATTTTTTTGCACTCCACTCCACACCACCTCATGGGAACATTCCAGGCCAAACTGCTAAGCCAAATCATTCCTAGACTAGTCTCAAGCAATCCTAGGACTGCTATCTGCCATCTTCAGCCAGGATAGCTTGACTCCAGTGGTGTGGAGAGCATGGGACTCACGTCTGACATTACCCGTCACACTCGGGGTGACAAATGCAAAAACAACAGTTGATGGACAGAATGCAGAACAATGTCATATATTCACCCCAGTACAGAGATCTGGGCCTAAATCCATTGTTTTTTTGCACTACACACCACCCCAGATCAGACATGGCCATATGCAAATCAGCCTTGACCCAGTGCCTCATGGGAACAGTCCAGCCCGAAGGGTGGAATATACCACACGCCCCCAGCATTTGTCACGCCCCCCCCAGCACAAGCCCATAGCACAACGCAGACACGCCCACAAGGGACTACTTTGCTGGCACGGTTCTTTTACTTTTTAAATGTATATGGTGGGCGTCTGCATAGCCTATGTCCTTCTGCTGCATCTGCCCTTTCCAACGCTGTATTTGGTGTTGTGATTGGTGCTGTGGTTCCTGAGATTAACCGCCTCAAAGGTTTTTGGCTCTCTCTTTATTCTATTAGTATGGATAAATATCAACTGAGGGAAATCGCAAGTCTTTCCCTTCACAGCGCCGGTGACTAAATTCCAACTTGTCTTCCCACTAGAATGGTGCGACACAGACCTAAGATATCTTGGTATACAGATCACCAGAGATAAGGAAGACACGATAAGAGCAAACTATGGCACGGATATAACACAACTTAATGCCAACATTACGCGGTGGATTGCATTACCACTCTTATTAGCGGGCGGGCGTCCCTTATAAAAATGGTCATACATTGTGCTCTGAGTTGATCAGATTTTTTTGGGGAGGTTGGAAGCTGCCAAGACCTAAATGGTCGACGCTAATACACCCGTATGGCCAAGGGGGAGTTCGGCGTTCCTGACTTTAAAATATACTTTTTATGTGCACAGGCGCATTACGCCTACTATTGGATACATCCCCCCGGTATATGCCACAAATAGCCATGGAAGACTGCCTCACAGATCCAGTACCATTGAATGGCCTGATATATGGGCCCACTCTCACACGCATGACACCACCCACCACTATCACCAGCTTGGTTGACGCATGGAACAAAATAATTTCTCTACTGGCCTTGCCCGTCCTCTACTCCCCTTGACTTCCACTGACTTTTCACCCTAGTTTATCATTATTGCAAGAGAAGGGATTCCTAGGGCTCTGTAAACGAGCGCATGTTGACACATGGGGAGACCTTTTTCATACAGGGACATTTCTCTCTATGGAACATTTCCTGCATGGCTTACAACATACGCCTTTAGACAATTTCCTATATGTGCGCCTACGGCAAGGAATACAGTCGATCATCCCTGATTTCCCACAGGAACCTCTAAGCCTCATTCTGTTACATCAAATGCTGGGATCCACTGATGGGAAACATCTAATGTCAAGCTTATACAACAATATACGGGCGCACAGGGAGGGAATCATTAGCCCAAGCTTGCCTACATTGCGGGGAGGATCTAGGGTGTGAAATCGTTTTTTTGCACTACACACCACCCCAGTTCAGACATGGCCATATGCAAATCAGCCTTGACCCTGTGCCTCATGGGAACAGTCCAGCCCGAAGGGTGGAATATACCACACGCCCCCAGCATTTGTCACGCCCCCCCCAGCACAAGCCCACAGCACAACTTAGACACGCCCACAAGGGACTACTTTGCTGGCACGGTTCTTTTACTTTTTAAATGTATATGGTGGGCGTCTGCATAGCCTATGTCCTTCTGCTGCAACTGCCCTTTCCAACGCTGTATTGGGTGTTGTGATTGGTGCTGTGGTTCCTGAGATTACCCGCCTCAAAGGTTTGGGCTCTCTCTTTATTATATTAGTACTAGCAGCCCGTCCCAACGTTGTGCGGGTATGAATTGCTGTCGGCCAGTAGTATATTGTTTTGTAGGACTTCGTTTTGGTAGCATTTCTTATCTGTGACAGGCCTGTGAAACGCTCTGATTCACAGTGCACTGCTGATGCACCTAAGAGTGCGCGTTCAGTAGTGTGTGAACTCGAGTTTCCTTACTTTATTTTTCCTTGCAATATTATATAGCGCGAACTCGAAAATGTGGCATGAGCACAATTTACATTACAGAAGAACACATTAATTTGTGGTAGGCACGGGGAGACAAAGCAATTTGCCTGGAATCACAGGATGTTGACCTGATGCCGAGATTCGAACGTAGCTCCCCAGCTCTAAAGTTCGCAATTTTAGAACTTGTGGCGGGAGGTGTGTCTCAAAGTGTATGTCGTGCTGGCCATCAATGAGAGAGACCTGTGCATTTTTCAAATCGGTGTTGAAAAAATATGAGTATGTTGCTGGAGATGTGGGCCGCCGTGCCACCAATGCACTTACCGGGGGAGGGTAAACACCCATTATTCTGCAACTTTCTTTCCGCAGACCATCACTCCGCATACTTTCATTATGAAAGTACCATGACTCCGCAAGGCCATTATAACGCATGGCATTACATGTTATATGCTTTTACCACGCATACATTTACAATGAAATTCGTTGTGAATGCTGAATGGTAAAAGCATGGTTTTTTTTAATGTTCTGATAAGGTAAGTATAGGTATAGGGGTATATGTTTTGGGGTACTGAGGTATATGTTTTGGGGTGTTTGGGTATTTTAAGGGTTCAGATATAGTTTTGGGTTATGGGGTACAGGGGTAGTTTTAGCGTTTAGGGATAGGTATGGGTTTTGGGGTACAGGCGTATTTTTAGGGTTCAGGGCTAGGTTTGTGTTTTGGGGTATAGGGGTATTTTTAAGGTTCAGGGGCAGTTTTGGGCTTTGGGGTACAGGGGTATTTTAGGGTTCAGGGGTAGGTTTGCGTTTTGGGGTACAGGGTTATTTTTATGGTTCAGGCCTAGGTTTGGGTTTTTCGGTGCAGGGGTATTTTTAGGGTTCAGGGGTAGGTTTGGTTTTTGGGGTACAGGGGTATTTTTAGGATTTAGGTATAGGTTTGGGTTTTGGGGTACAGGGTATATTTATAGGGTTAAGATGGGTTAGTGTTTAAGGGTGTTGGGGTATTTTAAGGAGTAAAGGTGGGTTTTGATTATGGGGTGCAGAGGTATTTAAAGGGAGCAGGGTGAACACCCGGAGCTGGAATGTGCAGAATCTGGGAAGAAAAAACAATGAAATATTGGAAACGACGCGCGCCCCGCAACCGCCTACACCCCCAGCACGGTATATGAGACATGGCATGAAGTGCAAATTGTATAAACAACAGATGATGGACAGAATGCAGAACAATCTCATATGTTCACCCAATTACAGATATCTGGGTCAAAATCCATCATTTTTTTTGTACTCCACACCACCTCAGCCATGACCCTGTGCCTAAGAGAAACATTCCAGGCCGAACTGCCAAACCATGTCTTTCCTGGACCTGACACACACATGCTAGGACCAATATCTGGCTATCACCCGTTTTCAGCCAGGATAGCTTGACTTTAATGGTGTGGAGAGCATGGCACTCACGTCTGAGCATACCCATCCCACTCGGGGTGACAAATGCAAAAACAACAGTTGATGGACAGAATGCAGAACAATGTCATACATTCACCCTAGTACAGAGATCTGGCCCTAAATCCATCGTTGTTTTGCACTCCACACCACCCCAGTTCAGACATGGCCATATGCAAATTAGCCTTGACCCTGTGCCTCATGGGAACAGACCAGCCCAAAGGGTGGACATACCACATGCCCCCAGCATTTGTCACGCCCCCACAGCACAACGCAGACATGCCCACAAGGGACTACTTTGCTGGCACGGTTCTTTTACTTTTTAAATGTATATGGTGGGCGTCTGCATAGCCTATGTCCTTCTGCTGCAACTGCCCTTTCCAATGCTATATTGGGTGTTGTGATTGGTGCTGTGGTTCCTGAGATTACCCGCCTCAAAGGTTTGGGCTCTCTCTTTATTATATTAGTATGGATGGATAAATATCAACTGGGGGAAATCGCAAGTCTTTCCCTTCACAGCGGCGGTGACTAAATTCCAACTTGTCTTCCCACTAGAATGGTGCGACACAGACCTAAGATATCTTGGTATACAGATCGCCAGAGATAAGGAAGACACGATAAGAGCAAACTATGGCACGGATATAACACAACTTAATGCCAACATTACGCGGTGGATCGCATTACCACTCTTATTAGCGGGCGGGCGTCCCATATAAAAATGGTCATACATTGTGCTCTGAGTTAATCAGATTTTTTTTGGGGAGGTTGGAAGCAGCCAAGACTTAAATGGTTGACGCTAATACACCCGTATGGCCAAGGGGGGGTTCGGCGTTCCTGACTTTAAAATATACTTTTTATGTGCACAGGCGCATTACGCCTACTATTAGATACATCCCCCCGGTATATGCCACAAATAGCCATGGAAGACTGCCTCACAGATCCAGTACCATTGAATGGCCTGATATATGGGCCCACTCTCACACGCACGACACCACCCACCACTATCACCAGCTTGGTTGACGCATGGAACAAAATAATTTCTCTAATGGCCTTGCCCGTCCTCTACTCCCCTCGACTCCCACTGACTTTTCACCCTAGTTTATCATTATTGCAAGAGAAGGGATTCCTAGGGCTCTGTAAACGAGCGCATGTTGACACATGGGGAGACCTTTTTCATACAGGGACATTTCTCTCTATGGAACATTTCCTGCATGGCTTACAACATACGCCTTTATACATATTCCTATATGTGCGCCTACGGCAAGGAATGCAGTCGATCATACCTGATTTCCCACAGGAACCTCTAAGCCTCGTTCCGTTACATCAAATGCTGGGATCCACTGATGGGAAACATCTAATGTCAAGCTTATACAACAATATACTGGCGCACAGGGAGGGAATCATTAGCCCAAGCTTGCCTACATTGCGGGGAGGGTCTAGGGTGTGAAATAACCGATGACCAATGGCAATATTGCTGTTTACAAACGGCGCAGATCTCGGCGAGCTGTAGGCTGCGAGTGATACATTACAATTATCTACACCGCCTATACTATACACCAGTTAGGAAAGATAAATTCAAGTTAGCAGACACTGATGAGTGCGAGCAGTGCAAGCAATCAGGGGTGGGATTCTTACATCTAGCATGGGAATGCCCAACAATACAAGAATACAGTTTACTAGACATAGACCCATTACTCGCATTACTAGGCTACACAGCGCAAACACCTAAAACTCATAGGAAATACCTCGCTATATCATTATTATTTGCCAAAAGAAGAGTGCCATGTCGATGGGGGAGGGCCGGGCCCCGAAATTTAAAGAATGGCTGACAAACCTAACATATTGCTCAGAACAGCTCACCACATATGCGAGTTATTACCACATGCCTCAAAACCCAAAGATGTATGGGGACCTCTCCAGGGATACCTGCTATCACAAACTTCTGAAGATGGAACTCTCATGCCTATTGTAGATACAGACACAACATAGACGCACTCCAATATAAGTACATTTCACTTAGGGCACATGTCCACCAAGCTCCTTTGTCCTGAAGGGCGAATGATAACTGAATATCGACAGCAGAAGCTAGGTCGCCTGTCATTTATATATTTGTTACTTGCAGCCCCTGGCTGATCCATGTACATCACCATATAGGCACATATTTGGAACACCCTGTGTCATTGTTGTATGCTCAAGTGTATTATTCATCCAATGTGTTGAAATCAAGGGAGTTGACCGCAAGGAGACTATTGTGATACTATTGTAATTCACTGTATATTGCATCCTCATATATTGTCATGGAATATGTTTGAAAACTATAAATAAAGTTTTTTTTTAAAGTATAAAACTATTGACTATATGTTAGTCACTGCCCCTATTAGTCTAAGAGCCACTAGGTTGGAAAATCAATTTACATTTTATAGTGACAATGCTATGCTATCACTACAGGTAAAAATAGCTAGATTGGAACCTTTACAAATTCTAAATATGGATACCCCAATAGTGGCAAGAAGGAATGAAATACAACTAAAATGGGCCCATGTTAATCAGCCTAAACTGACTGCGAAAATGATATCCGCTACACTTAATAATATAGCAACATGTTTAGAACCTGAGACCAAAGTACATGAAATTGTAAAGGCCTTCTGTGATCTCCTAGAGCAGGCAAAACTGACTCTTACACGTACTAAAGATATTAATAAGAGATCCGAAAAGGGATGGTTTGACTCACCGTGCTCAGCGGCATGGAGAGCTTTGATCCATGCTCTGAAAACCTAGAAATCAGGATGGAATCAAGGGACTGCGGGCTGCATAAAAACTTAATAAGAGAAATAGAGAGAAAGCATTAAAAGAAACTATATGGGAGGACCTAAGAGAGGCAGCAAAAATGGGAAACAGGCGTGATTTCTGGAGGATAATAAATGCACCGCATTTTTAAAATCCTGCAGACCCTACAGTAGACAACAATGTAGATGAGGAAGCGTGGGTTGCGCATTTCGAGAGTATATTCGACTCTACACTCCAACCCCCGATTCTGAATATGGAATATGGTCTACAGGCTTCTTCTTTTTTCTTCTCACTTAGTGAAGTAAGGAAGAATTTGATGTTGTGTAGTTCAGGCAAGGTCCCAGGTCTGAACGGTGTCCCTATAGATATTTTTCAGGGAATACCAGACCTTTGGGCACCATTATTGACGAATGTGATGAACAGCATAATTCAAGTCGGCCCCCCTCAAT
Organism: Lissotriton vulgaris; assembly: GCF_964263255.1. Taxonomy (NCBI): domain Eukaryota; kingdom Metazoa; phylum Chordata; class Amphibia; order Caudata; family Salamandridae; genus Lissotriton; species Lissotriton vulgaris. The sequence continues at coordinate 258,135,972 of NC_141686.1, forward strand.
CATGGTTTGTTGGTATTATAGTCCCTATCTTTAAAAAAGGGTCTAACCCCAAAAACTACAGGCCAATTTCCCTGCTGGACACAACAACAAAGCTAATGGGACAGCTCCTCCTCTCTAAGTTAGAGGATTGGGCCAAAGATAATAACATCCTAATACAGGCCCAATATGGTTTCCAGCAGGGAAGGGGCACCGTTGCTCAGTGTCCAAACCTGTCACTCATAATAGAAAAATATACCAGGATGAAGGAGGGGAAGATGTACATGGCTTTCATGGACCTGTCGGCAGCATTTGACTGTGTGACCCATGAAAAGCTGTGGACCATCATGAGGGAGATGGGAGTCGATCAATTGATATGAAACTTTATTAGACAGATGTATTCCAACGCTATGGCCTCGGTACGTTACACAAAAAATTGAGGTTGTACACACCCATTTAAAATCCCCAGAGGAGCAAGGCAGGGCTGTGTTTTGCGCCATTTCTCTTCTCCATTTATACAAATGGAGTAGAAAAAGCCCTTATCAAGTCTACAAGAGATGTCCCAATATTTAGCTCGCAACCTCTACCTATTCTGTCATACGCAGATGATTCGGTGTTGATGGCCAGGACGGGTTCCAGCTCCAGCTCCTTATATCTTCGTATGTATCGTTTATGGACTCACTTAATCTGAGGGTGAACCGTATAAATCCTTTGCTGTAATAGTGGGGGCAAGGAAAAGAGAGAGAACACGTACCTCCATGTGAAGATTGAGAGGATAGAGGTAGTGGATTCCTTCCCGTATTTGGGGGTTCTTATTGATAAGGATTTGGAATGGACAAAACTAGTGTAAGGACGCAGAGGGGTAATGGAAAGAACCCTGTCGGCAGTAAAAACTTTTGCTAAAAAATTGGGCAATAGGGCACTATTACCAATAAAACAAATTTATCAGGCCAAAGTTACGGCAGCAGTGATGTATGGGGTGGGTGTTTAGGGCACTGTAGAAACAGGTGCACTTCAAACTATAGGAAACAAGTTTTTCAAATCCCAAGTTGGCCTCCCCATCTCGACATCTACATTTTGCACTTAGAACTGGGACTCCCCGGGGGGCGTGGCTTGCGCGCCGCTTCAGCATGGCGTGTTGCGCTTGAGCTCCGAGGCGAGTTTGTCCCATCGAGCGATTTTCTCCGTCTCTTGCTGCCCTTCTTGACGGAAAAAGCAACCCTCATTAGCGGAACATGTGGTGAACTGATTGACGCTGTTTTCCTGAGGTTTTGGCCACCGGCTACATGATTTCTGCCTCACGCTTCACAGGCGCTCGCATTCCTCACGAGCGGCAGCCATCTTCCCGCTCATGACGTTCCTGTCATTTTACTTCAGAGGCGCCGCCGCGGATATAACTTTGCTGTGTTGCTGGTCCGCCTAATGCATTTCCTCCACGGCGCCCACTACTGGTAACATTTTTGCCTTCTTTATGTTACTCTCTTGCTGCTTGGTTGGGCTTTAAGCTGTTATCACGCTATTTTTCTCTCAGTCCGCTTCTTCCATAGAGGTGCCGACATTTTTGCTACCAACTCATTACGGTGCTCCCCTGCTCTGCTCATACTGTCACCGCTAGAATATCATAGCGCACTTTGAGCTTGCTCTCCTTTTTTTTACTATTTGTGAGTCACTCTGCGCACTTTTTGTGTTTTCACTCTTCCTCAAGTGGTATTTTTTACAGTCTACTACTTCAACATTGTCAATATGAATCGGTCTTCGACCAACAAAGACTCTAAGGATGTTGGCACGTCGTTGAAAAGGCTTAAGTCACTCTCTCCGACGCCTGACACTGCTTCCACATTGGACACAATATTAACGCGCCTTAATGAAGTACATGATATTGCGCAGTCAACAAAAACTAACACTGACTTGCTACAAGTGGAAGTGTCTGCTATCAGAAATGACTTTAAGGCTCTTTCTCTTCGTGTATCAGCGACTGAATCACGAATCAGCTCTGCAGAGGATGGCATGCAGAAACAATCCAGATCCCTCAACCACTTCGAGCGCTCAATGGCGGCATTGCGCAGAGATCTCACTGAGCAGGAGGACCGTAATCGTAGATCTAATCTACGCATTTTTGGTCTAACGGAAGATTCGGAGAAATCATCTTCCTCTATGATAGACTTTTTATCTCATTGGATTCCGGATACACTTCAAATATCATTCCATAGAGATTTTGAAATAGAAAGAGCACACCGTGTTCCAACGTTTCGACCTAAAGCAGCAACCCAACCAAGAGCAGTCATTTTTAAGCCTTTGCGACATCAACACACTGAGATGATTCTCTCTCATATGCGGAAAGTTAAGCAACTCAGTTGGGATGGCCATCGCATTTCCATTTCCCAGGACTTTGCCAGAGACACAGTCATGAGAAGGAAGGGCTTCCTGAACCTTCGAAAACGGCTCACGGAAATGGGCATTCCTTTTTCGTTTTCTGGCCCTTCCAAGTTTCGCATCACACATAAGGGTCGTTCCAGAGTCTTCGATGAACTGGTGGATTTGGCGACATTCCTGGACAACCAGTTGGAGATAGAGATGGAAATCCAAGAGCAACTTCACAGACTCCTGGTGCCTCAGGAACTTGAACTGTTTCTCTTCTATCTCTGGATGTACTTTTCATGGCTAGATGCCTCTTCTCTTACTCCAGCTAACTTACATGTCGGTTTATTCTCCTCACACTGTTCGTCCTAACGTTTCCATTCTTTCGTTCATACTATTCTCGACTTTCTCATCCTTCCTTATTTTCCACAACCTACATGTTCTTGCTGTTTATCCTACGACAGCTCTTTTTTCTTATCCTTCCATTTGTTTCTCTTCTTACTTCCTATCTGTCGTCCTTTTTTCAATTCCTCCTAATTATCTCTTCAACATTGTCACTCCTCTTTTATTCCTAGTCTTTTCCCCTCTCTTTTTTCATCCAAGTTCCCTTACCTCTCTATTCTCTTCCTTCAGCGATTTAGTTTCATATTCCTTTCTTTTACTGTCATAATTTGTCCTTCATTTATAATGTTACTATTTTGAATATGCGTTTTACCTGCATTATATGTATCCACTGTTTAAGACTTCTCGTATATGCTTAGCGTATTAGTACTTCTTTCATTAGCATTTTTACTCACATATATTTTCCGAGAGGATGCTTTTATATTATGGTTGATGCTCAATTCTCTTCTTTATTTGCTCTCCTGTTTACTATACTTGTTCTCTTCCTTCTATTCTCTCCCTCTTTTTATCTACAATACTCTTTTTCCACTCTCTCACGCATCTCTTTTTCTTACTTCTGTTAATTCACTTCATAGTGTATTCACATGTAGGTATATGTTATTCTTAACTATGTTGTAACTTTTTATAATACGTGTTCTATTCACTTAATAATATATGCTGATTAGTGTTTTCGTACGTAACTACACTGTTACTATTTTTTCTGATATTGTTGCTTAGTATAGATATTACTTTCGCTAAGATATTGCTACTCCATTCGATATTGAAGTACTCTCTTCTTTTTCACTTTAGTACTTGCATTATAATCCTGTTTTTTCCGGTGTTATTGGTTCCTTGCTTTTCTTATTATCAATAGCTGGTTTTTAGTATTGGGCTACTCCTTTTTACCCACTTATGCTCCTAGTACGGGCTCCTTACTCGCTTCTTCCACGTTCTCCCTTGCATGATATGGGTCTTTTTTAGACCTCCCCTCCTGCCTCCTCTCTATCTCCTTTCTATTCTATTTTCATCTCTTCTTTTTTTTCTTTCTTTCTCCTGGTTCTCCCACATGGTTGCTCCCACAGACTTTCTTTTGATTAACAGTTGGTCCCTTATATTTTTCATGTTCGTTCTTTTTCTGTTATCAGTGTTGACTTCTTTTGATCCCTCCTTTGTTACATGCCAGGTCTAAATGTGTTATCCCTTAATGTTAAGGGTTTGAATCACCCGGTGAAACGGTCTAAAATCTTGGATTACTGTAAGTCCCTCTCTGCAGATTTAGTTCTTTTTCAAGAATCCAAGATCACTAGCAGAGAAGCGCTGTTTTTGAAGAAGGAATGGGTATCGGATGTTTCATGTTCCGATGCCTCTGGCAAACAGAATGGTGTTGTTACTTTAATTTCAAGGAATTCTGGGTTATCAATTCTCTCTTCTGACCATGATTCTGAGGGTCGTTGGCTCTTATCTAAACTGTCGGATGGACAACATGATTTGTATGTTATGAATATTTACGCCCCGAATATTGATGATCCAGCGTTTTGGAAATCCATTACTAAAATTTTGCATAATACCCCACATGCTGGCAATCTCATTGTTGGTGGCGATTTTAATTTACCAATGGATCCTCTTTTAGACAGGAATTCTGCATTTCAGTTTCGTCCTCCAAAAGCACACAAACAAATGCTTAACATGTGTTCCATTTCTCATCTTCAAGATATCTGGCGTCTTCATAATCCCACTGGTAGTGATTTCTCTTTTTTCTCCTCGCCGCACTCCTCCTTTTCTCGTATTGATTATCTCCTAGTTCATTCTTCTCTTGTCTCCTCTTCTTCTTCTCCGCTTATACACCCCATTGTCATCTCTGATCATGCCGCGGTCACCTTTACGCTGTCTTCCTTTGCTCCTAAACCACGTGGTCGTTCATGGAGATTAAACACTGAAATCTTACATGACCCCTCTCAAGTGGCGGAATTTTCTACAGATATTGATACTTTTTTCCGTGAAAACGAGGATTCTGTTTCTTCTCCAATAACTCTCTGGGACTCGTTTAAATGCACTTTTCGGGGTCAAGTCATTAAATGTATGTCCAAACGTAATTCTGCTATTAAGAAAGAACTTACTGACTTATCATCGGAGATCAAGACGCTAGAAGCTTCCTTTCGACACACCAAAGATCCCACTAGTCTACAACAAATAAAGCTTCTAAAATACAAATATAATACGATTGTTACAAAACGGGCTCATATTGGTGTCCAAGCACAAAAGTCCAAAAAGTTACTTTTGAAGAATCGGGCTGGGAAACTTTTGGCTGCTACCTTAAAATTCCAAGATTTCTCTTTTAAGTCCTCACAAATTTCTTCTATTAAAGATCACAGTGGTTCTAAAAAGTTTCAAACGGAGGAAATTCTGGAAGTTTTTCGCGATTTTTATAACAAACTATATACCCCCTCTAACCAATCCTCTTTTGACAAGTGTCAAGATTTTTTAAAATCGGTTCCGATTCAGTCAGTTTCTGAGGAAGATCGCTCCATCCTGAACAAACCTACTCCTCCCGAGGAAATTGTAGCTGCGATCAAGGCCACCCGTTCTGGGAAAGCCCCTGGCCCGGATGGATACCCAATATTATTTTATAAAACCTTTCTTCCGTTGCTTGTCCCTAAGTTACCCTCTGTTTTTAATTCTTTTGTTCAGGATGTTTTTGTTTCTGGTACGGCTGCTGAAGCCACCATAGTTGTGATTCCGAAAGAAGGAAAGGACCATTCGGATCCTAAAAACTTCCGGCCTATTTCGCTCCTAAATATGGAAGCAAAGATTTTTGCTAAAATCCTGGCTAAGCGCTTAGAATCCTTTATTCCCCACCTTGTTCATCCCTCCCAAACTGGCTTTGTTAGGGGTCGTCTGGCAAGGGACAATATCCGCACTTTCTGTCATATTATCGGTGCTGCCAAACGTTCCCAACTCCCGGCCGCGGCATTGGCCCTTGATGCAGAAAAGGCCTTCGATAAGGTTTCTTGGCCATTCCTACGAGCTGTCCTATGTGCTCATAACCTTGGAGATTCTTTCATTAATATGGTAATGTCTTTGTATTCCCAACCTAAAGCTAACATTAGAGTTAATGGTGCTACGTCTTCATTTTTTAACCTTTGCCAGGGCACAAGACAAGGTTGTCCCCTTTTCCCACTCTTATTTTTATTATCTATTGATCCTCTTCTTCCGTTGATTGATTTACATCCTAATATTAAAGGTTTTTCTTTTGGTTCTCACTGTCTTAAAACTGCCGCATACGCTGACGATGTTCTTATTTTTTCAGATGATATCGCCTTGGCCCTCCCTGCTATTTCTGACACCATCTCCCTGTTTTCAACGGTATCGGGGTATACTCTAAATAAAGATAAGACGGAGATGTTCCCTTTAAATGCCTATTGCTTTCCTGCTCATATGGGCTCGGCTGGTTTTAAATGGCAATCTACACATCTCAAATATCTGGGAATTTATTTCTGTTCTACTCTGCATGCCACCGTTGCTTATAATGAATCTCAGACTATTACCAAAGTACGTCGTCTTCTAGATACGTGGTCTCCAAAACATATCTCATGGTGGGGTCGTTTACAAACCCTTAAAATGATGATCACGCCGATTATTAATTTTGTTTCCTCCATGCTTCCGCTTAAATTATCTGATTCCTTTTTTCGAGAAATTGATGCTCTTACCTCTAAATTTTTATGGAATGGCAAACGAGCTAGATTAGCATATAAATATTTACGCCGATCTTGCGATATGGGTGGATGTAACTTTCCGGACTGGGAGAAATACCAGACTGCTTTCTTGGCTTCTCAAGGTGCCTTTTGGTTTTCTCCTCCAACTCGTCATGTCCCCTCCTGGCTACTCATAGAACAGGAATTAGCATCACCTTTGCCACTTGCCTCTTTTTATACTACATCCACTTTGCATATTCTGTTTTCCCGCTCTATCATTATTGATACGATTACTGCAATTAAAAAATTAGATAGGAAAATGGCAATTCCTTTGCATAAAACAAGGTGGTCTTCTATTTGGAGAAATTCCAAAATCAAGATTACTATTTCTCCCACCCTCATGTCTTACTGGGCTGCAAAAGGAATCTCTCTTGTCCAACATTTATATAGTGATTCTGGTGACCCTTTACCTTTTTCTACCTTAGCACATAAACACTCTTTAACAAATCTTGACTTCTATACCTTTCTGAAAATCAAGGTTGCTGTTTCTAAAACTCGTCTTCACCCCTCCTCCTCCACCATTTCGCTTTTCCACATTTGGCTCAAAGCTGGTCATGTTGCTTCCAAAATTTATAAGTTTTTGTCTTCCACTTCGCTTCCTGATCAGACGGTGGCACAACAAAAATGGTCGCGCCATTTTGACCACAACATCACAGATCATATCTCATCCGAAGCTTGGCAATCCATTGGTAATTTGGCTCTCCGTAATAAAATAGCTCCTTCCCTAATGCAATCTAAATTTTTCTCGATCAATCTTCTCCATTGGACGCCTGCGCGTCTTCATTCGCTCAACCTTAAAGACGACGACCTTTGCTGGAGTTGCGGCTTGGTGACTGGTGATTTTCCACATATGTTTTATCATTGTTCCTTGCTTAAACCTTTTTGGGACCTTATTCAGCAACATTTATCCCTTATTTTTAATATTGAACTCCAGCTTTCCTTTCCTACAGTCCTACTAGGCCCCTTGGCTGCTCCTACTCCTCTTCCTTTAGAACCGATAGAATTACAACTGTTAGATCTTCTCCTAACTGTAGCAGTTAAAATCATTCTTATGGAATGGAAATCCTTTTCGTCTGTCTCTTACCATACGTGGTGGGCGTGGGTATCCTTCCTACGCAGTGCCCACACCTCAGTAGATCTAGCACACCTGTCGCCTTCCATCTCTAAAGGGGTTTGGAAAGCCTTGGATGACTATATGGAACTCTCCTCGAAAGGGTTAGTACCTCAATTCCCTGTTGATTCGTCTGTCTAATTGTTGCTTGTTTTGTGTAGTGCATTGGGTCGCTCATGTGGGAATCCTTCTTTTTTCTCTTCTTTCAGCTTTCCTGTCTTCTCATCCCGTTCCCTCTTTCTGCTGTTTTCTTCATTCTTTTCTTTTTTCTTTCTTTTCTTCTACCTCCTCCCTTGTCCCCTTCCTCAATTTAGAGAGTGATACGTATTGCTTTCGATTACTGACAGTCGATATTGGTTCATATCCCCAACTTAATTTTATTTACATCTATTTTATTTATTTCTTAAGTGATGTATATGCTTCTCCTTTTCACTTATGTCAGAATGTATCACCTCTATTGTACTTGGTTTTTATTACTTGGAACATTCTTTCTCAATAAAATCTTATTGAAATCAAAAAAAAAAGAACTGGGACTCCCCTATATCATTGATTCAATACAATTGCCCCCTGTCCTTTTGTGTCAAGCAGTCTGGAGAAGGGACACACTCCCCCTGACACATACAACAATAAAGAATTTAAATATGGATAACTGGAGGAGATCCAGATGGTTGTGCTACGTAGAAAAACTCCTGAACAAAATTGGGTTACCTGAATTGTTCCAAGATCCAGCTGAATGTAGAAAGATCTCCAAATAAAAGGTCAAAAATTTGTTTAGGATGAAGGTAGATTATGAGAGAAGGAAAATTCATGGTAAGAAGCAGGCAATGGTAAATTATAGATCAATCCCCCCGGTGATAGAGAGAGGATATTTCTTTTATCTGTCAGACGTTACAAATGCACACCATAGATTCATATTGTTAAGGTTTTGTCTGAATATGATCCAACTTATGTTTGGCTATCCTGGAAAAATATATAACCATGCTAACTTAACTATGTGCCCTTGTGACAGCTTGTCAAGACAAACTGAACTGCACCTTGTTTTATTCCGCAAACTGTATAAGAAGGAGAGGAATAGCTATTCAAAACCGATATTACAGAAGATGGATTTTAAACAATGTAGGGTAGCACTATATTTTTAGGTCTTGCCTGCCAATGCGCTTGCGCATTGCTGGCGAGAGATATAGAGGGCAAACCAAGGTCTGAAACCATCGTGGATTTCGGACAGGTCATGTGGTGCACTCGGGCGGAACGCGCGTCCACATCAAAGCCATCAGCCTCCCTCCCACGTACTTTCACTTTCCGTGTCTCGCATTTCTCCTTCCCCCTAATTATTCACCGTACTTTCAGTTTCACGGCCGCCAGGCTGTGTCTCTTTCAACATCCTCCCCCCTTCCGGTGTACTTTTATTTTTTTTCCTTTCAAGGAGGCAGTTTCAGTCGCATGTGCTTTTTACACCGCTGCCTTGTCAGGCAGTCAGACACAAAGAACACGCGCACCAGAGCGCAGACTGCCACATCACTGTATCTCCTACACAAAGAGCGAGTAAAGATGATCGTGCTGCTTGGGTTGTTGCTGGGCCCTTTGGCAGGAATTGTCCACTGCTCCCCGAGGTGCAGCGCCATGGACGAGGGACTAGGTAACACTTTTTTTTTGGCGTGTGATTTATTTTACAACCCGGCCAGGAATGTTTGCGGCTGTACATTTCTTAAATTACGTGTAGAAACATGAGACAGACGTAGACCGGGCTAGTACACTATGTGCGGAAATGATGTATACATAGTTATTTTTGCACATTTCATAGGCCGGGGATGTAAACTAATATTTGAGACGTGTAATACTTTTTATCTAAAACATGAGCACTTGAAATTCGCATGCGGTTATATTATGCGCTGTTTTTTGTTATGGGTACATATTTTTGTTTTGTTGATTGTACATGGCAAAAACGTAGCTTTTCACCCTTTGAAAGTTGCGTGCAATTGCCCATGCGTTTTTTTCGCACCTATATGAGTCGTTCAAACACGAACGCTGAGCACACCAACAAGAAAACAATGTAGTGTAACAACAGCATGTTTGTTGTGCTGATTATTTTTCTTTGTGAATGATGTCATATGCAAAGCCACGAGGTAACACAACTGCATGACTTGTAATTGAACCTAACGTCACTAACGTAATACTTTTAATAGGAAAGGTATGAAGCGGATTTCAAACTCATTCGTTCTTTATCATGATTGCAAATCAGACACAGCGTGTCTCGTGGCGCAGGCGGAGTTCAGCTGTAATTAAAACTTTGGGATGATTAATGTAATACAATTTTGCAATGGTTCGCATCACTTCATGGTTTGGTTTATTTTGATATCGATTGTTTGCAAAGATTGAATCCACATAATGTGTTCAATGTTTTATCCTTTTGTAGTTACGTGCCAGAAACTAGTTCAGGACATCCCTTCTGACATCATAGGCTGGTTAAACTAAAACATCTGTGAATATTTATTACATGTATGGCCTTCATGAACGCTCCTACCCCCCACCCCCCACCCCTCTCCCTCTATCTTTTCTCTGTGGTCTTGTACTTTAAGGGTGTTGGTGATTACATCAGAGGCACCACCATCATTTGTCTTCAAAGGCTTGAAAGCTTGAAGGCAATCTGCATCCCCACCCCCCTGGTATTTATAGCTTTTCTCACTCGCTAATGCGTTTTTTTCCCCTCCCACCCTTCCTTTGATGTCTGCCGCGCGTGGCCTCTGCCTGTTGCCTCCCCGTCCTTCACTGCCCCTCTCTGTCGTGGAATCTCAAATTTGGGGACTACATCTTCAAAACAAGCCTGTTCATGTTGACACTTGCAATTAGAATCCTTTCTTTCTTTCCTTTCATCCTTTCTTTCCTTCTTTTCCTTCCTTCCTTTCCTTCCTTCCTTCCTTTCCATCCTTTCTTGCCTTCCTTTTCTTTCTTCCATTCCTTCCTTCCCTTCCTCCCTCCCTTTCATTCCTTTCTTTCTTTCCTTCCTACCTTCTTCCTTCTTTCTTTTGTTCTTTCTTTCTTTCTTCCCTTCCCTTCCACATTATCACTCAGCACCACCACAGCATCACTCAGCACCACTTCAGCATCACTAAGCGCCACTCCAGCATCACTTAGCACCACCACATCATCACTCAGCGCTACCCCAGCACCACTCAGCGCTACTCCAGCATCACTCAGCGCTACCCCAGCACCACTCAGCACCACCACAGCATCACTCAGCGCCACCCCAGCACCACTCAGCACAACCCCAGCACCACTCAGCACCACCACAGCATCACTCAGCGCCACCCCAGCATCACTCAGCACCACCACAGCACCACTCAGCACCACCACACCACTCAGCGCCCCCCCAGCATCACTCAGTACTACCCAAGCATCACTCAGCACCACCACAGCACCACTCAGCACCACCACAGCACCACTCAGCACCACCCTAGCATCACTCAGCGCCACCCCAGCATCACTCAGCATCACTCAGCCCCACAACAGCACCACTCAGCGCCACCGCAGCACCACTCAGCGCCACCACAGCACCACTCAGCGTCACCACAGCACCACTCAGCGCCACTCCAGCACCACTCAGCACCACCACAGCACCACTCAGCACAACCACAGCATCACTCAGCGCTATCACAGCATCACTCAGCACCACCACAGCACCACTCAGCACTACCCCAGCATCACTCAGCGCTACCACAGCATCACTCAGCGCAACCCCAGGTTATAGGTATCACATTTGCGAAAGTTATAACTATTGGCATTGTAAATGACAAAGCTATTTTCAAAACCAACACATAAATAAAAAAATTGTCATTTACAAGACCAATAGCTCAAACTTTCCTAATGCGAGACCTATTGCATTGCAAATGCTTGTTTAAAGAGTCTATTTGATCCTTTGACTTGTTTAACATTAGCTTCGTTTCAATAGGCGTGCATGAAAAAAAGGAAAAACCCAGCGTTATAAGGAGTTACTGGATGAAAAGTATATAATAGGAGTAAAACCATGGAAACAGTCCATTTTTATAGATTTAATTTGTACATTTTTATTAAGGATAAAATTAACTATTTCATTTTTGATTTTAAATGAAATTGAATATTGGAAATTGGTTTTTACATATGTACTTTTATGATCATTTTGTATTTGATTGAATAAAGGATTTTGACTATGACTATGAGTGGCTGGGGATCGCTGGCCACCAGGGCAGGTGACAATGGACAGCCTGGACTGCAAACTAGACTCTTTACTCAAAGCGGATACCTCCCTCGAACAAGAGGGCACTTCTTTTGAGGGCTGCATAGAAAAAATCAAAGTCGACTTCGCCCCTGACTGTGCAGATCATCACAAGCTGACTTACAAGGTACATGACACCGAGCAAGAACTGGCCAAAGTCCCTCCAAGTACCCTGAGCGCAGTTTTGGAAGTGTAGCAGCTAATGGCACATGTGAAGACACAGGACAGAACAGGAGAGATTGTAGATGGACACTCCCAGCGTAACAAAGTGAGGGGTCTGGCTCTGCCTGAGCGAGCACAAGGTGCTGATGCAGTGGCATATACTTAGACAAGCTTGTGTGACCTACTGCCAGCAGGTGCACTCTCCCAATTCCTTGCTGCTGAGCAGGCCCAACGAGTGCCGGAGATCTTCACACTTCCTGGGACAGGTCCTAGACCCATTATCTTCCGCCTCCTACAGTGATCATGATGCTGGCCTGAGGAGGGAGGTACGCAAGCTGGGGGAGGCGAAAGAGGATAACCCAATCAATCTATAAATCAATCAATCATGACATTTATAAAGCGTACTACATACCTGTGAGGGTCTCAAGGCGCTGGGGGAGTGGGGGTGCTGCCAGTGATCGAAGAGTCAGGTCTTGAGGAGTCTTCTGAAGGCCAGTAGGTCTTGGGTCTGCCGTAGGTTGGTGGAGAGGGTGTTCCATGTCTTGGCGGCAAGGTGAGAGAAGTATCTGCCACTGGTGGTCGTTCTTCGGATGCGGGGGACTGTGGTGAGGGCGAGGCTGGTGGAGCGGGGCTGGCAGGTGGGGGTGTAGAAGTTGAGTCGTCTGTTTGGTATGCTGGGCCTGTCTTGTGGAAAGCTTTGTGTGCGTGGATGAGGAGTTTGAAGGTTATCCTCTTGTTGACGGGGAGCCAGTTCTGGCCTCTCAGGTGGGTTGTGAGATGGCTGCGGCGGGGGATGTCAAGGATTAGACGTGCTGAGGCGTTCTGGATGTAATGCAATTGTCTCAGGAGCTTGGCCGACGTTCCTGCGTAGAGGGCGTTTCCATAGTCCAGCCTGCTGGTGACGAGGGCCTGGGTGACTGTTCTTCTCGTCTTGGTGGGGATCCATTTGAAGATCCTGCAGAACATTCGGAGGGTGTTGAAGCAGGATGAGGAGGCGGCGTTGACCTGCTTAGTCATGGAGAGGGCGGAGTCGAGGATGAACCCTAGGTTGCTTGCATGGTCGGTGGGTGTCTGGGCTGTTCCTAGTGTTGTCGGCCACCAGGGGTTGTCCCAGGCTGAAGGGGTGTAGCCGAGGATGAGGACCTCCATCTTGTCTGAATTCAGCTTCAGTTAGCTGTTTCTCATCCATTCGGCGACGGCCTTCCTTCCTTCGTGGAGGTTGGTTTTGGTGGTGTGGGGGTCTTTGGTGAAGGAGATGATCAGCTGGGTGTCGTCGGTGAAGGAGATGATGTTGATGTTGTGCTGTCGGGCGATGTGACCGAGGGGTGTCATGTAGATGCTGAACAGCGTCGGGCTGAGGGGAGAGCCCTGGGGGTACACTGCAGATGATTTCGGTGGCAATGGAGTGAAAGGGGGCTGACAGGTCCAGGAGGATGAGGGCTGCTGTTTCTCTGTTGTCAAACAGGGTCCTGATGTCATCGGTGGCGGTGATGAGGGTGGTTTCGGTGCTGTGGTTGCTGTAGAACCCGGACTGGGACGGGACCAGGATGCTGTTCTCCTCGAGGAAACGGGTCAGCTGTTTGTTGACTATTTTCTCTGGGACCTTTGCCGGGAACGGGTGCAGGGAGATGGGTCAGAAGTTCTTGGGGTCTGCCTTGGGTTTCTTGAGTAAGCCGTTGATCTCGGCGTGCTTCCAGCTTTCTGGGAAGGTTACTGTCTCGAAGGAGATGTTGATTTCTTTCCAGAGATGGGGTGCGATGGCTGTGCTGGCTTTGCTGAAGATGTGATGAGGGCATGGGTCTAACGGTGATCCGGAGTGGATGGTGTTCATGATCTCGCTGGTGTCCTCGTCATTGATGCTGGTCCAGGAGAGCAGGCGGTTAGTGCAGGTGGTGGTCGTGGAGGCGGTGGTTGTCGGGGCAGTCGTGGCGTTGAAGCTGTTGTGGATGTCGGCGATCTAGCAGGTGAAAGAAGGTGCCCAGAGAGTCGCACAGGTCTTGCGAAGGAGGGATGTCGTTGGTGTTGAAGCTGGGGTTGGAGAGTTCCTTCACGATGTTGAATAGCTCTTTGCTGTTGTGTGCGTTGTTATCCAGGCGGTCTTTGAATGAGGCCCTCTTGGCGGGTCTGATGAGTTGATGACTATGCCACCCGAAGCAGAGGAGCTTGTCTGTAGTGGTCAAGCGATGCCTTCGAGAGTTGGGCATCAAACACTACCTCCTATACCCATAAAGGTTGCGAGTGATCTCAGTTGTTGACACGCAAATCATTGATACAGCTGAACAGTACTGGACCTGGCTGCAATCAACTGGTCGCCTGGTGCTGTGGACTGGGAGTGAAGGGTCTTCGCAACAAGCTGTCATTCATGGAACCAGTTGTACTGGGAGGCGTAGGAGAAGCAGGCATCCCGCCACAACTACAAGTCACCCCCAATCTGCAACAGGTTGTACAAGAGAGAGAGGCAGAAGGAGCTTCATGCGCCGCCAACAATGTGCAATTACACTCAGTGACAGGATCCCGACACTTCATGGACTTAGAAATATGTGACCCTGTCATGCATTAAACAGTGTGAAAGGGGCGCTCCATGCAGTGGCGGTCAGCATGGCTTGCAGGTTACGAGGCGAGGGCGGGTGCATGGGATTGCAGGGGGGCGCAATTGCGGGAGGTTGTGCATTATAAATTAAACATTTTTAAAATATATAAGTTAGCTTGTAGTTAGGTCCTGCAATGCAGCATGATTGTATCCTGGTTCGATGCTCAACCAGGGAAAGGGGGCCAGAGCATGTTCTCCATGCAGACTGTAATGCAGCCTGCATGGAGAATGGGTAAAGTGCACATGAATAGTTTTTGCAGCCCAGGAGGACTGGTAAAACAGCCATTGCGCACTTAGGAGTGAGCAAACCACTCCTCCCATGCCCTGCTCTGAGAGCAGAGCAGCACCGCCTGCAAAGCAGCACAAACATAAAATGGTATAACTGAAAGTTATTATCATTTTATGTTTCTTCTTCTCGCACTGCTTGAAAGAAGGGGGCAAAGCTCCTCTGCCATTCTGCCACTGGTTCAATGGGTATTGCTGTGGCCGTTCCATGCCAAATCAATGGAATCTGAAGCATCTGCAGGTTTACGAGAAACTGTAAACCTTTAGAATGCGTCAGAATCTAATACCACCCCAAGGGTGACGTTTGGGAGGCACTACAAGAATAAATGTTTTCATTTTTCCTCTTTGTTCACTTTTTCTATGTGTGCAGCATTCTGCAGCACTCAGTGAAAGAGGAAATACCCTGGGTTGATAGGTTTTGTGCAGGTAGGTGTCCCTTTCTGTACAACATTAACCTACTCCGCAACACAGTCACCATTGCACAGTGAAGCAAGGGTGCCTGCGTTGGCGCATGGCAGCCACTGTGTGTCAACATAGGGGATAAATACAGGGGGGCTTATTCATGAGCCCCTTTCAACAGTTTAACACCGCTGGTACGTCATTTTCTTGACATACTTGCGGCGTGAATTTTGCTCCATGTTGCGCCGTTTTACGAAGTGGCGTATCTTGAGCTATGCGTGACCCTGTAAAGCCCTGTGCCACATTATACCTGCATCAGGTATGATGTATGGAGGGTGTTTATTCCCACGCAACAAAGCCTCGTAGGAGTGGTGCAGTGAAATCTATCAGATTTCACTGTTCAAGTTCAAGTTCGGGCATTTATATAGCGCACTACTCACCCAGAGGGTCTCAAGGCGCTTGGGGAAGGGGTTCATTATTCTAGGATGCCACTGTGTCAAAAACATACTCCTGCCTCGTGGCAGACGTAAGAGCCATAGGGATAGGCAGTCCCAATTCATTGCTGGTGTTGTGTCATGCTTGCGACACAACTGCAGCAATGTGTGACTTTAGCGCTGATAGGTACGTCAGGATTGCAGACGTATGTCATTGATTGTGACATGGATTGCCGTACAGCAAAAATGGCGCAGCCATGTTGTCATAAGGAGGGCGTAGTGAAAAGTGTCCAATAGCTGTTTTATCGTGGTGATGCAGCACTTTTCATGAATAGGGCACAGAAATGCGCCCTATCTTATTGATAGGGCGCAACCCTGACCTTTTGTTTTGGCGTAGGGCAGCATAGCATTATTCCTTGCAGCGCTGTCCAGCATCAAGACATCTTATATGGAGGCCCAAGTGTTTGCACCAATTTTAAGACTAGCTATTTCTGATCCTAAAAAAACTGCCTCTAATTTGAGTTAGCAGCAGTTTTAGTGGTTATCGAGGTACTGGAATTTCCTTGTAAATGTCGCGAAGTCTGTTTAGCAGCAGTTCTTTCACAGGAACTCCTACCTTACATCACATTTGCATTATGTCTCGCTAACAGAAGTGGCGATCTTGAAAATTCACTTTTACCATGGAAAAGTGCCGCTAACTGCAATTAGCGGCAATTTGTAAATAAGGCAATAAAAGAAGCTTCCATAGTGTCCAAAAATGTACTCTACGGCGGTGTTAAGTTCTTGTAAATAATATCTCTCTCTGGCGGCATTCGTTCAAGTACTTGAGGATCTGGGTGATGCTTCTCCCTGAGCTTGCATGGTCTCTCAACGTCAGCCCTCTGGTGAAACGGGTATGTTCCAAAACATGCCCCTCCTCTTCTCGCGGTCCTGGTTCCATGAGATGGATGGCTTGGCCACTAAATTCCTGTGGGGGGGTCGAAGGCCGAGATTGGCCCTCAATCAATGCAGGATTCTGCCCTTTGATGGGGGGTTAGAAATGATGAACCTACATCTCTATTATCTGGCGACCAGGCTTCTTACCGTACATGACTGGTTCAATGGTGGTTGGGCGAATCCGGCTTACCGCCTGGAACTGCATGCACTGGGTTTCTCTGGTATTCAAGGGATGCTCTACAGCTCTGCCATCCTCCACACTCTGCCGGAAGTTTCTTGTGGGGTTTTTTGGCATGGCGCGCCTCCATGCGTCACACCCGCTGGTCGGACAGATTGACCCAATATACCGCCTTGTGGTGCGGAACACAGCTCGAAGACTTCACCACTCTCTCTGGGCTTAGAGCCTGGGACCTTATTGAAATTTCCCAGCTGGGAGATATCTGGCGTGGGAGCCACATTCGCGAATTCTCAGCATTACAGACCCAGTTCTCCCTCCATGCCTCTCAGTTCTACCGCTATATTCAGTTGCGCCATGCACTCCATACACACATTTCGGAAGGAACCTCATTGCCCGAATATAGCCCACCTGAAGCACAGGTTATGATTAAGCATGGGCAAATTATGCGAATCTGGCGTTCGCGAATTTGCGTATTTGCGAACTTGCAATCAGCAAAATCCGCGAATTCTCGCGAATTTGCGGATTTTTATTTTTTTTGTGTTCGCAAGGGTTTCTGTCAGTTCGCGAGGGTTTGGTACCAGTTCGCAATTGCGAACTTACTTGTCGGCTCGCAACGGTCGCGACTATGTTGTTTCTACGTCTGGTTCATCATCACAGGTTCCCAGCACCCTCTGTTTCACCACTGCCACCCTCTGTTTCACCCATGCCACCCTCTGGTACATCAATGCCACCCTCTGGTTCATCATCACTGTAGATTATGGGGGGGGAAAGCAAGCATACCTGCCCTGCTTCAACTGACATGAATTAATTTGGGGTTGGTTTATTAATGTGTCACTGTTTTAAAATTCCAGTCTGGCACCTGCTTTCCTATCAGTAATTTGCTTTCTGTTGCAGTGCAATTTTTTTTTCCAGGACCTTTGTGGCCTACTTGTAGCTATTCTATGAGCCTGCTGTGGGGGTCAGAGCAGGGTCATACAATTGTTGCAACTAGCAACTGAACTCTGGAGGGGCCCCAGTCAGGAAGCACTACAGGGAATGGTTACTAATGATGAGTTTGAACTTTTGCACCTGCTGAGTGCTTTCAGTTTTGCAAAACTCGTTTTTCTGCAATTTCGCGGGATTCGCGGGGCGCGAACTTGCGCAAGATCGAATTCGGAAGCCGCAAATTCGTGCAAATATGCGATTTGTTTTTTTGCGGCGTGTTAGTTCGCAAGGTTTTGTGCGTTTTAGCGAGCCGCTTGTAGCGCAACGGTGCGAAGTTACCCTCGCGGTCGTTCACGGGCGCGGCCATCTTGTTTGCATGACGTATTTCCGTTTCCGGGCGCGATGTGTAATCTTGCAAAGTGTGCGGCTCGCTAGTACAATTTCACGTGTGCTCGCAAGGAAAATCTCGCGCGAACTTACCCACGCGGCCGTGAACGGGCGCGGCCATCTTGTTTCTCATTCATTGCTATGGTTCTGGGCATGCTTTTTGTATCCTCTCTGAATCTCTGCCATCCTTTGCTTGTTTGAAGTTTTTTTGGATCTATTTTACTTATTATCTATCCCTCTATTTTTCTAGCTCTATATTTTTGTGTTTTATGCTATTTTTGGTTAATTTTAAACTACTTTTTTAAACTCTTTTCTTTTCTTCTCTTCTCTTCCCTATTCTATTTTCTTTATTATTTAGCTTCCTTTCTGCCCAGACCATGGTAAAGGGAGCCGGGAAGCATCCCGAGAAGGGGAAGGGTCCCGAACCCCGTGCCCGGCTCCCGTGTGGGCGTTCGAGGGGGGAGCAGGTCGCACCCTGGGAGATCACCAGCCCGGAGGAGGTGGCCACACTAATTTTTTATGTTCAGCGCCGCCTCCCCAGGACCATCATGGCAGGCGGCAAGATCGCTAGCGGGTACGGGATCCAGGAGCGCCGGAAGCGGTGGGAGAAGGTGTGCCGGGCCATGTACCACCACTCTCGGGTCTGGCGCACCTACAACCAGGCCACCCACCGCTGGACGGATTTCCTGGACCGGGAACGTGATCTGCTCGACCTGCTCGGCCTTGAGCTCCCCGGGATTGGTGAGTAGTAGTAGCTATTTCTTTACTATGTTTTCTCCTGCTCTGTGTGTTATTATCTTGCAAATTTCTGTTTTTTACCAAGAGCAATAATGCTGCTGATTACATTGTAGGTAAATTATATTTCAAAATCTTCTGTGCATTTCAGGTGCACTGCTCTCCTTCTCAGTAGCGCTGCTACTATGCTTATTTGTTTTCGATTTTGTGCTCATTGGTCTGTGAAATTATGCATGAGTGTAGTTTAAAGAACTGCCTAATGCTAGACACTAAGGGTCAGATTTTT
This sequence comes from Lissotriton vulgaris, assembly GCF_964263255.1. Lineage (NCBI taxonomy): Eukaryota > Metazoa > Chordata > Amphibia > Caudata > Salamandridae > Lissotriton > Lissotriton vulgaris. Next base: position 258,155,115 of record NC_141686.1, read on the forward strand.
AATTACCGGCGCATCCCTGCAAAGTAGCAGGGATGCGCCAGTAATTGTGCGCCACGCCACCACCACCCATGGTGCACCGTATTTACAATGCGGCGCACCATGGGCCCAAAACGTCACCAAAGCGTTACGCATCTGTGCCGTAAAGGCGGCGCATTGCTGGAGTTGCGTCGCAACGATGGTGCAGCTCCAGCAATGCTCTGGGGTGCCCTATCTCCCCAATGCTGCGTCAAGCCGTACGTCTGCTTCAAGCAGGCGCAGGGTTTAAGTCACGCATCATTGTCCTCAAAGTGACTGATTGAAATCTTGTAGATTTCCCTCAGCCACTTTTAGGATGCGTTCCTGCGCAGGAACGCCCTCCCATGCGCCGGAACGCCCCCTGATGGCGCAGGGCTTTACAACGTGATGCATCTCCCATATGCGTCACGTTGTTAATATACGTCGCACCATGGCGTCTCTTTTGTTCTGCCGCTGAGTCACAAAAGTCACGCAACAATGGAGCAAAAGTGCTGCAAAGGGCTTCTAAATCAGCCCCTACAGACTCAAGTCCAGTCCTTCCTATGTACACATGCGATAAGAAGAAATAGTGGTGGTGGATTGATAGTTTGAGTATTTTAATGACTGGTTAATGTAGTAGGAAACTTTAGTGTTGTCGCTGATCTGCAATCACGATGGACTTTGTCTGTCACTTCGCGTGCTGCGGACTGCTGCCTGCCAGTCCTAGGCAAACCTTTTTAGTACTTTGTTTAGTGAGTTACATGAGAACTTTCCAAGTCGACAGTCCGCAAATCAAGCAATACTAATAACGTAGTAGACCACATGAGATCGGTCAATATATCCCGTGGAATAGTTGTCTATTTGCTATTTCGCCAAAATATTTTGTTATTGTTCTTTTGAAATGTTTGATTTGGTTGACAAATATCATCCATGTTTTCTGGTCTTTCTTTCTTTCATGTTGTACATCAGCTCCCCCCAGGGGCAAGAGGACACAGGAGGAGGAGGCTGCTGTTCGCCAGGATGCAGGCCAGGATCGGGCAGGCGAGGGCTCCTTTGCTGTCCCCGGTAAGTTTTAATTTTAATATAGAGTACCTATTTTTTCCTAGCGTTCCTCATTTGATTTTTTCTAAATCGTCTTTGATCTTCTTGTAGACTGGATCTAAATTCTTATCCTGCCTCGACTATGACTCCCTGTGGTATTACTAGATTATTCTTATTAGTCTGTCTGTGTAGCAAACTAAGATTGCACATTTGGCAATTCCATTGGACTCCCATTCTAGTCAGCAATAGCTCTATGCACTGAGTGCAGTTCTCTGGGATTGTCCATACTGTCTTTTCAAGTCTTCTAAATGTTTATCCTTTGACAATAGCCAACAATAAAAAAGGTGAATGACCACCAAGAAAGAATAAGATACTACTTTACTTTTGGTTTGGATAGCAGAACAATCCATTCTACTACTGTTGCAGGGACAAATCTGCACAAACAGAACTATGGACACTAAATAATGCATTGCTTAGCTTATCAATTATAATAGGCGCTGTTAGACTTTCCACATACCTCAGTGATAACAGACTTTGTAGTTGAACCCCCAATCTCCTTACTGACTAGATAGTGTGGCAGAGTCATTTAGCTCCCAAAGTCACCGATGATTGATCCCCAATTATGATTAGATTATCCAACGCAGGACAAGAGAATGGAGTCAGAGTCAAGAAGTGTCAGAGGAACGGACTCATGCTTGCAAAAATTCCAAAACCTTTAGCTCAGCCACTCTATTCTGGAGGACCAAAAACCACAGAGTCTATTTAAGTTTAAAAGCTTTATTAAAAGTAAACACATTTATTAAAATCAAGTTTGTCATGAAAGTAAACGTTTAACTGAAAATGGAAAAGTGCTTAGTGCTGACGATTAATTGGACACATTTCTTGTGGTCGAGCCGAGCTCTCACCTGGTTTGAACTTGATCTTGCTCGTGTTCTTAGAAGTCAAGCTTCTGTCTGTTAGGAGAAAAAGTGGTGCGTGTTAAAAATAAAAAGCAAGCATTCATCCGTTGTGCCAAAAAGTGCAGCAAGACAACAGCCTTCCCTGGAAAAAGGGACATTTTTACTTTAGAGTAGACAGCCACAAATTATTACATTGTTTGCTGTTTTTTTAACATTTCTTTATTCCTAGACCAAATATTATATAGTAGTGAGTGGTGTATTCTAACATTCTTAAATGTAATTTGTAGGTGGAACATCTGGTGGCGGGGCCAGCGCGGAGGTGGTGGTGGTGGATGAGGGGAACACTTCTGGGGAGGATGCGGTGCAAGTGCCGGACGACACCAGTGTGCCTGTGAGGGTTCACACGGTGGTGGCGGGCAGAGGTAAGCTATATATTCCTTACTTATTGAGATTGAAGACTGCAGAGTTTGCTATCTGGGGCTCTGGGAGTGGGAGGGGGCGCACCAGCAAGTGCAAGGAGCCTGCGCGGGTGTATTATAAATCAACCAGGTAGTAGCCTCCTCTAAATGTACTACGACTTAGCTGTGTAGTTTTTGGCGAGAAGAATCCCAATCAGATCTGAGATGAACTTGATGGATGGGATGAACGAAAAGCGAAAGAAGGGTGTAAGTAAGTGTGGAAGGACGAGAAATTTAATGATGACTGGCAAAGAAGAATGATATATGTTTGCTTGGTCCCCGAGGTGGCTGGGAAGGAAAGAATATGGTATGGTGCATGGCTGGGTGAATGATGAAGCAAGGATGGGTGGAAGGAGAACAGCCTGGGTGGGTGAAACAGAAACTGTATGTGTGCATATACTTTGAATGGATGGATGCCTGGATCATGGTACTATCTGACTCTTAGATAGCATATACTCTTAGATAGCATATGTGTATCTAGAGAGAGTAGACGGTCATTGGATGAACTAAGTGTTACTTTGAAGAGCATCTAACACCACACCGCACGTCCATTCCAGTGTATGAAAGGCAAGGAAAAGAAGTTGTAATTTTGTCCAAATACTACCATGAATAGTAGCAGTAGTTTGTATTGCAACTGCAAGCACAGCATATATCCGGTTCTTACGGTGGACACTCCCTACCTCTCTTAATAACTTTAGTTTAGTAGTAGTAAGTCATTCATATGTGGGTGTATCACTGTTCACTCAATAATAAGCAAAGCACCTAAAGTCATCCCATATGTAATCAAATACATCCCATGCGAAGTGATAGATAATCAGAATTTTAGCTTCTTCATTCTCCTTTTCTAGTACTCATTTGCACTGTACGGTGAAAGCTAAATTAATTAAGCAGTAGCCCTTTTAACAGAGTATTCTCAGTGCCACCCGTAAAAGAAAAGTAAGAGCTTCACCACCTGCATGCACTGGACCGGTACAGTAACACAAGTCTGTCTCACTCATCACAGTGTGCGTCTGTTTTTCTTGGGTGCAAGTTCACTGCGCTGGCATTATGCCGGCTTGCATAAGATAACGTACCAATTTTCTAAACAAGAGAGAAGAAGAAGAATATGACTGGTGTACTGTCATAGTCGACTGTAATGGAAGTCCATAGTGCTCGTAGAATTTGTTCCTTAAACTCCCACTAATGTTAGAGCAAGGATGAAGAAGTGGGAGGTTAGATAGATACTGTCCTCAATAGTTATGTACTGTGCTTTCAATTTGCTACTTGTACTGTGACACAACTTTCTGCTCAATCATTTTGTGTTAATCTTAAGGAGCATTGGCTACATACTATGTATTTCTTTCTTCATATAGTTGCTCCTTCCAAATCAAACAGACCATCAAGGAAGGAGCTGGCTCGAATGGCCCGGCAACGGAGGCTGGATGCCACTGTCGCCGAATATCGGCGGCTGGTGGCCCTGGAGGAGGAGGACACGCAGTCTACCGGTACAACATCCACTGGGACAGCTGCATCCTCCTCCAGGCCCCCACGGGCTGCCAGCCAGCGCAGTGCTCCAGCGGTACGGAGCCGGGCTACCAAAGCCAACCGCCACCGCCGAGCAGCAAAGACAGCAGCTGCCCCCCACAGGAGTCACAAGGCACGCCAGCACCGCTTATGCCTCAGAGTGTCCTACCTGGAGCAGGAGGTCCTAACGTATAAGACCTTGGTGGAGGGCATCCGCTCCGACCATGACACCCTCCGCAAGGAGTATGATGCTCTGGCCCCAAAAGTGAACAGCAGCCTGCCGTAGTGTCCCTTGCCCCTTTTTTAGAGACTTTTGGGGGGGAGGGGGGGGAATTGGGAGTTGGGTTGTTCTTGGGACTTTTGAAGGACAATCGTTGGGGTTAGGGAGGGTCTTGCGGGAGATTATTTTGTTAGGGCTACAAAAATATACTTTTTGAAACTTTATCTGAGCATACCTGTTTTTTTTTCTGCTTTTGAGTCTGGTGGGTGGGGGTTTAACAGAAAGTTTGTGTTCCTGAAACTTAAGTCTGTGTCATTTTCTTCCTTTAAGTGTAAATGGCTAAATGTTTTCAACACTAAGTGCCTCTCACAGAGTAAGTGAATTCAAGAGTGCTAGGACTTAAGTAGTACTACCGTCAATCTCTCGTCTCTCCTAATACTCCGTTATAATACTACCTCCCACCAAACGCTTATCTTACCTGTCATTTGTGTTTGAAAGTAGGGCTAGGCCCAGGGCTGGCTCCACGGGAAATGGCGATTAAGGTTGGCAATCCTGGGCGGATGAAATGTCCTCATTGCGGTGGTACTAGTGGTGTGACACAGTGGCAGTTGCATGCCTATGTCCTTAATGTAGCATTACAACGGTACGATAGAGAATATAGCAGGTGACAGTACACTAGAACAGTGCCACAATGTAGCCTAACAAATGGTAAAGTATTGAAAGTATAACTAGTGCTTGCGTTGAATTTCTTTGACATTGGCTACTACTATAAGAAATAGTACTGAAGCTGAGTAAGTCTAGAATATATCCTCGGATTCCTTCACCAGCCTGTTGCTATGACCTTATCCTCCCCAGCAAGTGTGTGGAATTATTGATGTCATTTAGTCACACATCAATCAAAACCACACAGCCCGGGGGAAGAGGGTTAGGGTTTGGAAAATGGATGGGAATGGGGGTTTCTTTTTGGGTAGGTTTTGTTGAGAGAAGAAAAAAAAAGCACAGCATGGACAAACAATAATTGAAGATAAAGAAATCTTTGGGTACAAAGCTAACCATAAATCTTTTACGTGACATAAAGGAAGTGCATGCACTACTGCATGCATTGTTAGTGAAAAGTAAGTAGTACTTTTGACAACCGTGATGCGACAGTACAGGGCTGCAGCGTTTTCACTTGCCTATCTCTGCACTCAGAGAAACACTTCTTACATTAAATTAGGTTTAAAAAATAGCCGAAGTAAAACCTATAAAATGGCTGTAGGGATCAATTTAGAAGCAGAGAGAGATCCAAGAAATGCAGTCACACTCATAGAAGAAAACAATGGATATTGTATCTGTATGTTGTTGTAGTTGTCCTGTTGAATTTGGTAAGTAAGTTGCACGCATCAAACTATTCCTCTTATTAGCGGCACTCCTCCATTCCAGCTGACGCTTCGTCCATCAATGTTGGTGACCAGAAGACACCCTGTCCACTGCCTGCCTGGCGGATGCTGAATTGCGGCTCGCTAATGTGAATCCTGACTCCATCCTTTTTTTCCCATTGCACAGACTGAAACCCGGCCTGTAATTATTGATGGAAAAACAGGAAGTGATATTAGAACACCACTGATAAATAAATATAAGGTATGTACGCTGTGTAGTGCAAAAAGTCACACTTTGAGTTTCCTAATAGACAGTACAATATTTTTGAAAGTGCGTACACTGTCTGAGTCTCCTTTTGAAGGATAAATAAGTATGGGCAAATTAATTTAGCGGATCTTTCCCCTCAAGCTAGGTGTACTGTAAACTGTGTTTTAGAACAAAATTAGACCTTCCCAGCAGTGCTCCCACCCAGACCCTTACTAAAGTCAGTCGCAAAAATGTAGAAAACCCCCAATCAGATCTCAAAAAACGAGGCCTAGTAGAAAACTGGTGACAAAACGTACCTTGAAAGTAAAAGTAGGCCCAAATACCCCCTTACCCACCGTGGATTGTATTCACACCACTTGCAAGCAAGCAAAAGTATCCATACCCAGCATCGCTCCAAGACTCGCAAACCCCCCCACCCAAACACATGCAATACAAATACTGCTAACCCTAACGAGCCCTACGTTAAGAATAGTGGCAAAGGCTTTCTTTAACTAGGCCAAATCCCCCCTTTCCCACCATGGATTTTCTTCAAATCACTTGCAACCAAAATTACACATTCCCACGAGTGCTCTAAGACCCCAGAACTGAGTTGCAAAAATCTAGAACACCCCGAAACACATGCAATCCTGCTGCTAGGGCTAACCCTAACGAACCCTAAGTTACAAAAAGTGCCAAAAGGCTTTTCCTTATGGATTTTGTCCAAACCACTTCTATCCGGTATTAGACCTTCCCAGCAATGCCCCAAGACCCGCCAACCCACCCGCAAAAAAGCACAACACCCCCGAACAGCCAAAAAGGGAAATATCATACTTACAATATTTATCGGCCTTCGGGCCAAACGCGCTGTGCAGCTAGGTCATAACTCCCGTTTTCCACCACGGATTTCCTGAAAAGCAAATGCAATCAAGATTAGACTGTCCCAGCAGTGCTCGCAGACCCCAAAACTCACACACAAACACCCGGAACCCCCACAAAGAGCACCTCAAAGGCAACGCAAAAAACAATTCGCCTCCGATTTGGTCCAAAGCACTTTTATCCGGTATTAGAGCTTCCCAGCAATGGCTCCAGAGCCGTCAACTCACCCGCAAAGAAGTAGAACACCCCCACAAGTGCAGAGTCTTTCTTCGTTGGGCGTAATCCAGCCCTCTGCTTTGAGGGTAATAGGAGTCTGGAGGAGGAGGATAGAGGAGCATGTTCTTGTGAACTTGTGAACCTGAGGAATGCAGACTGCGGCACCTTCAAATCAATAAGCAAACAAGTGAAGACAGTTCTGCTGATGGGCTTGTTTTTGTGATTAGGTGATTAAAGTTTGAATTATATTAACTGTGCAAAACAAAGAAAGACAGACACACAGGAATAAAAGTGAATAAGGACGAAAAAGAAAGTTATTGATTCATTGTCTCATTTTCAGGGTTCGGTGTCAGGGAATAAGAATAAGGGTTCGTCATCATACTCTGCAAATTCAGGCAGGATGAGGTCAGTGTCACCAAACAGAGAAGAAATTCTCTCATCTACGTTGCTGTCCTCCTCGTCTTCATCCGGCGTGCTTTCTCGAACTTTGTAATCTGGTGGTATGAGGTGCTGATTCATCTTGATCATTGTTAACCTCTCCATATTTTTGGGCGAGAGGCGGCTCCGTTTGGAAGTTAAAATGCCACCAGCAGCACTGAAAACACGTTCAGAATACATGCATGCGTGTGGGCAAGACAAGTAGTTTATAGCCAGGTTGGAGATCTGTGCCCACAATTCTTTTTTCCCATGCCAATACGCCAATGGGTCAGCATTAACATAGACCTCTGTTGAGTCATTCAGATAATCCTGCACCATCGACTCAAGGTCCTCCAAGGTTCCTCCACTTTGCTTACTTTTTCCTGTGACCTTTTGAGAACCAAACCCAAGCCGAGTTAGCCAATCCTCTACTGCATCCAATGTTACTGTTGTGTCTGGTGCAGATGATCCGTTTGCCGGTGTCTTTAACGGCTGAGAGGTCACTTGTGCCACAGCCACAGGTGTAGAAGTGGATTCTTTTGACTGGGGATGGCCTGCTGATGCTGATGTACTGCCTTTTCCTTCAATTTGCTGCCGTTCTCTTTCAAACCTCTTGGCTGACACGGCTAGCCAACGTTTGTACTTTGTAACATCTTCATCATCAAAAGGAAAGAATGTTCGGCCTGCCAGCGTCTTTTTGTAGCGTGGATCCAGAATAGTAGCACAAATGTAATGCTCTTCTGAGGGGATCATTTTAAGACGTTCATCACCACGTAGGCGCTCTAATAATTTCTCCGCCAAAACAAAAGCGTCTTGCTTTTTTTCATCTTTTTGAAACATAGAAGACACCGCCTTCAGTTGGTGCTCTGGCATGCGCAACAATGGGATAGCTTTTCCCAAATTATAGTCCTCCTTGCTGACTGCACGCGTGAAGACCTCAAAAGGACGAAGCATGTCTGTCAGGCTTTTAACTAGGTTCCATTGCGCCACATCTAGCCTCAGGTCCTTCTTAGCTGTACACAGTGTTAAGAAATACTGATCGAGTACCGTATACTGCTCATACAGACGCTCAAGCATGTAGAAGGTTGAGTTCCAACCTGTTGACACCTCCTGGATGAGTGCTTTCACTGGCATTCTATGTTCATTTAGCAGGCTCCTCAGATGCTTCCGGGCCTTAAAAGAATGGCTGAAATGGTTGCACATTTTTCGGCAGGTGTCCACTAACTCGCACCCTGGACTGTCTTCATCACTCAAGAATTTTTTAACAACCAGGTTTATACAGTGCGCCAAACACGCACTCTGAAATAGTGACCCAGCTCCATGGCCTTAACTACATTGGCGCCATTATCCGTGGAAACATAACCAATCTGGCATTTTTTTGGGGACAGCCTGTGAAAGACCTTTGTGTTAAACTCATTCAAAATGTTTTCTGCTGTGTGACGTTTCTCCAAGCCAAACATGGCTAGTGTTGCATGTTTCCGAGCAGCTTTAAAAACTTGGTCCGGGTCAACACCTGCGTTTACCCAGTGTGCAGTGATGCACATGTAATCAACGCCTGTGCCACTGATCCACATGTCTGTTGTCAGATGTATAGTGTGAACAGCACTCTTCTGCAAAGCTGCACGAATCACCTCCAGCACATATTCATGTAGTGCTGGAACCTCAACTCTGGCGAAATAGAACCAGCTAGGAACCTTCCATTTAGGGCAGAGCGCTGCCACTAATTCTAGAAAGCCAACCCCTTCTACAAAAGAAAAAGGGAGAAGGTCCAGAGCTAGCATTTTAGCCAGCTTAGTGTTATACAGACGCGTCATTGGGTGGTTGCATTCATATGGCGCGTCTGAAAAAAACATGTTTCTAATGTTGCCCTGGACCAAGCATTTACGTGATGATGATGATGAAGACTTCTTTGACCCAGTTAGGCTCGTTGATGAACTTTTTCGCATTGGTGTCTTACTCTCTCCCACACTCTTAGTGTGGCTCGCATGGGGTGGGCTGCTGACAGGGGTACTGGGTGTAAGTGAAGTGCTTGACACGTCTACTTCTTCCTCGTCATCATCAGATGAAACATCAACGTTTTCTTGACTTGCAATTCGGGGTTCCTTGATCTCCTTTAGGTGCGCCAACCATTGGACAGCGTGCTGTCTCCTAAGATGACCTCTCTGGCCTCCGGTACCATAGTTGGTACCAAACTTACCACGACTAACTGCAATCTTACAAATGCTACAAATGGCTAAGTTTTCCTTTTTTGGGCAAACACCAAAGAAGTCCCAAACTGGGGATTTGAAATGTCTGTGTGGGCCGGAGGAGGCGGCGATACTGGTGGTGGTGGTCATGCTGCTAATCGGTCAAAGAGAAATCCCTGGGTGCACATTCGTCTGAAGTTAATACTATCCATGCGCGCACAGTTCATACATGCCAACTTAAACACAGGGAAAATTATAAAATCACTCTATAATAGCCTAAAGTCAATTTCCACACCAAAATGTTGAACGTTCACAATCTTATTTTAATGAGAATATAAAAAGAATTATATACACAATGACAAGTTAAAATTTCAAAGAACAGTCTTTGAAAATGAGATAAAAACAATTATAATAGTTCATTACATATAACCAATATACAAAGAATTTAATATAATCTATACTACTATTATAAAGAGAGAACAGACACCTTTTGGCAAGGTAAACTCGGGAACTACAGCACCAATCACAACACCCAATACAGCGTTGGAAAGGGCAGTTGCAGCAGAAGGACATAGGCTATGCAGACGTCCACCATATACATTTAAAAGGTAAAAGAACCGTGCCAGCAAAGTAGTCCCTTGTGGGCGTGTCTGCATTGTGCTGTGGGTGTGTGCTTGGGGCGTGACAATCGCTGGGGGCATTCCGTCACGAGTGTTGTTTTTTCTTCCCAGGTTCTAATAATTCCTGCTTCCTTTAAATAGTAATTCAGTGGAGGTCCCATTCTCTTAGAACCACCCCAAGCACAGTTATGGGCAAAAATACAACTAAAAGGCCCTGCAAAGCATTATGGGATAAGATTAGCATAATTTTTAGCATTCATGAAAGGGTTTGAATGTTTTTGAATTTTACTCATCAGGGACTTCTTGGGACGACGAGGTGAACTGCAGCTTGATGTATAATATTTTAAATGCTATTGCATTTGCCTCATCAGGGACATCTAGGGACGGCGAGGTGAACTGCAGCTTGATGTATAATATTTTAAATGCTATTGCATTTGCCTCATCAGGGACAACTAGGGACGACGATGTGAACTGCAGCTCTTTGTAGAATTATTTGGATACTATAATATTCACTTCCTACTGCTAATCTCGTCCTATAATGCTTTGCAGGGGCTTGATCTCAAAATCATCACCTCTCTCACTGCTTGCTGGAAGCTAATTTCACTTTTGTGAAATAACTATATGCATTTTAGCATGTAGAAATACTTGTTATTTTAACTTGAATATATGAGGTTTCGGTTTTAATAATTGGGAATCTGATGGAACTAAATATTGCGGATTTATTGTACCAAGTTCGCGCCTATTCCGCCCACCCCTACTTTAAATACCACTGCACCCCATAATCATAACCCACCCTTACTCTATAAAATACCCCAACACCCTTAAACACTAACCCATCTTAACCCTATAAATATACCCTGTACCCCAAAATCCACACCTACCCCTGAACCCTAAATATACCCCTGTACCCCAAAACCTAAACCTAGCCCAGAACCCTAAAATACCCCTGTATCCCAAAACCCAAACCTAGCCCTGAACCCTAAAAAACCCCTGTACCCCAAAACCCAAACCTAGCCCTGGACCCTTAAAATACCCCTGTACCCCAAAACCCAAACCTACCCCTGAACCCTAAAAATACCCCTATACCCCAAAACCCAAACTTAGCCCTGAACCCTAAAAATACCCCTGTACCCCAGAACCCAAAACTATATCTGAACCCTTAAAATACCCAAACACCCCAAAACATATACCTCAGTACCCCAAAGCATATACCCCTATACACATACTTGCCTTATCCAAACATTTTAAAAAAAACATACTTTTATCATTCATGCACTTACAACGAATTTCGTTGTAAATGTATGCGTGGTAAAAGCATATAAAATGTAATGCCACGCGTTATAATGGCGTTGCGGAGTCATGGTACTTTCGTAATGAAAGTATGCGGAGTGATGGTATGTGGAAAGAAAGATGCGGAATAATGGGTGTTTACCCTCCCCCGTAAGTACATTGGTGGCACGGCGGCCCACATCTCCAGCAATATACTCATATTTTTTCACCACTAATTGGAAAAATGCACAGGTCTCTCTCATTGATGCCCAGCACCAACATACACTTTTAGACACACCTCCCACCACAAGTTCTAGAATTACGAACTTTAGAGATGGGGAGCTACGTTCGAATCTCGGCATCAGCTCAACATCCTGTGATTCCAGACAAATCGCTTTGTCTCCCCGTGCCTACCACAAATGAATGTGTTCTTCTGTAATGTAAATTGTGCTCATGCCATGTTGTCGAGTTCGCGCTATATAATATTGCAAGGAAAATAAAGTAGGGAAACTCGAGTTCACACACTACTGAACGCGCACTCTTAAGTGCATCGGCAGTGCACTGTGAATCGGAGCATTTTACAGGCCTGTCACAGATAAGAAATGCTATCAAAACGAAATCCTACGAAACAATATACTACTGGCCGGCAGAAATTCATACCCGGACAACGTTGGGACGGGCTGCTAGTCCTAAATAAAGGAGAATCATAAACACAACAGCTTTACAGGTATATAATTCATTAAAGAACAATTTAAAAAATACAAAGCAAAAATACAGACTTTCTCTCAAAAACAACCCACTCTATTCGTTGTGGCCTATTGCTGACTTTACCACTTCCGATATCTGATCCAAAGGTCATTCATAGATGCGAGGGTGACGTCAACAGTAGCCTTAGTGCATGTCTATCAGTTGCTCACTTGACCCTATTTGGATTCAATGTTAAAACACAGTGCGTCGACGCGTTTCGGTGCGGACAACAGACCGTTACTGTAGCACCTTCTTCAGGACTTCTGTAATTAGGGGTCACCAGCTGAATAATATATGTAATTCGCCCTCTCTGTGGGATTATATGGAAAAAAGCAACATATCACTATATTCGCATAGTTCTTATTGCCACAATTTCATCTACATTTCTTATCTTCTGCATTCAAATGCTACTACGATCTCTGTCAGTGTACCTTGTACAGGCTCTAATATTTTGTCCTGTACCATTCCTTTTTGATTCCTTTCATTTATCTGTCTAGTTCCTGTTATTTCCCCAACAGCATGCAACTTCTAGACATTACATTTTCTTTAGTACTTTCTGACATATTCTCTTAGGTGGTTCATGCATTTAGTTATAGAAAGCCATTCTTAATCTAGTTGTTCCCTCCGTCTCTCATTTGGTGTGGAAATCACTAGAATTATTCCTGGTATCATGCTCATTCACACAATCGATCGTTTCTACACATTCTTACCCCAAGGGAGACGGGCAAGATAACTTGCATGGATAGTTCTATAGTCCTTTCCGGGCTTCACAAGTTAAAGGTAAGGTTGATCCTGTAGGATATGACACACCTTATCAGGGTTTATGGCCTCTTCCTTCAAAATTTTATCATTTAAATGTTGGTACAGTCAATTTACCTTTTTACGTACGTGGGGGTCAACAAATATCGAACCTCTTCTCTGTTTTTCAAGTCTTTGGTTCACTTGTATTGGTATCTATATTAGACATTGAGCAGTGTTAGAATTAATGCCCCTCTCTCTTTTTTTTTTATTTTTTTTAACCGATAAGATGATCTGGTTTCGTCATTCGTGCATCTTACCTTAAAATTTTATAAAACCCTTCTTGAACGGGCATAAGACGCTTTTGGTTCCGTCTGTGAACTGGATATGTTCTGCAAAATTAAATTTTAAATAGATGTGTTGGTATTTGTGCCTTGTTGAGAATAGTCTACCTTAACTCTTTACTTATTTTTACCTAATTGTTAAACTACCCTCCTCTGAATAGAATGGCTCAGGGGATAGTTTATAGCCGGTATTTTTCTTATCATTACATTTAGCTCTTAGTTATTATTCCTGACTTGCCTTTTACACAAGGTCATTAAATGCCTCTCTCCCGCCCTCTGAGGATTCGGAACTATTCTGGTGGCAGTGGAATTATTCATACATTAGGATGTGTATCTATCCCCACACAGTATTCTAGGGGGTCTAGTATGAGCATAATGACCCAGCTATTCTATGCTATCTCAATATCCTAACTACCGTCCGATATTTTAAACAAACGGGGATCGTCTAGTTAAGGAGTCTCTGTCCTATTCTTCTCCTTACCTCGCGGGTTGCTCCTTCGCGTGTCTGCCTCGTTCTTTTCTCCTTCTACTCATGGGTTCTTAGCCTCTCCTATTTATGTCGAGTTTAATTGGTGAATTGTTTTCACCTGGGTTTTGCGCTTGCGCAGACTCGGCGATGATTTTACCAGCGGTTTCGCCATCTTGGGATGGTCTATTTGGTATTGTTTCTTATAGCTTCCTCTCCTATTAAAAGTTTATCTATACTTTTATAAGAAACCCTGCGGTGCTTGTTATTTATTATAACATCAACTAAGGTTTAATCGTTCCTCTATACCTTCACTTTTCTTTTTGGATGATCTCTGTATTGCGGATATAAACACGCATTTAAATTATATGCGCTTGCGCCGGCTCGACGATGGTGTAACAAGTGGTTGCGCCATCATGCTGCTAATGCCAGATGAAGTGGAGGATGTGGATTGCCGAACTTTAGTACGTTGTGCACTTTCACCACCACTAATTGAGGTCGAGGTGGATGGAGGTCCCTTCTGGCGAGGAAGAAATATGGAAGCGGTACGTGTTGGTGTACTAGTTAACTCCAATGATTGTGGTGTTTCCATTGCCTCCTCGTCGACAACATCATCATCACGCTCAGCAGCTTCTCGGGCTAGGGTCAAAATGTCTGTTTGCTGCATGCCCGCTGGGGCTACAGTGACCTTTATGATGACTGGGTCGTCGTCGTGAGAGTCTTCATCAGCAGCAGTATACGCCACTTCTTGTTGAGCCTCATCACACTCCATAACTATGAGACTTTGGACGAGCTTCCTTTTACGCTTAACTACCTTTGTCAGATCATGGTGTGCCTCACTCTCAGACGGCAGTGGTGCTGGTTCCCAATTTTGATCCGTATCATCAGAAGGAGGTGTGCTTGAAGAAGATGTAGACACCACCCTTGATCTCTTCCTTGCTAGGGGTGTGGAAGACAATGAATGATCATCAGGAGGAGTGACTTCCTCAAATGATACCTCGCCTTGATTGTCAATTTCCTGATGTGCCCCTACTTTGGGAGGAACAACTATTGTGGGCACTTGTGACCCTCCATGCACCTCTGCTTGCGCATCTCCTTGCGCTGCCTCTCCTTCCACTTGTACTTGGGCTTGTACTTGAACATGTGGTTGTTGTTGCGGCTGTGGTTGTTCAACACTCGTCAGATGAGTTACAACAACCTGTGTTGATTGAGGGACATTGCTGCTACTTTCTTGCGATGAGCCAACATCACTGGTCGATGGTGATTGAACAACTAGACTAAGTGCCTCTGCAGCACTCAAGGGCTTGGACTTAAGTTGGCGTGGTGGTGGTGGCACTGAGCCCAATGGAGCGGGGGTGCTGCTCCCAGCTTGGTCCCCAGCAGATACCGCTGCTGCTGCAGGCGTACTTTTTTTTTTACTCCCAAAAAATGTGGCGGGCGGCACACCAGTCTCCTTGGTAACTTGCTTCTTCTGCTCCTTACTGGCAACTTTCTTGCTAGAAGAGCTACGGGGAACTTTTTTTGGGGCCATCTTCTTCAGAGGTCAAAACAGCAGGCCGCAGTTGCACGAGTTGCAGAGTTGTCTGTGGTCAGACGTGACGTCGCGTGACGCTATGCTGCACACACACACCGCTGCAGAACTTCTTCCTGGCACTGGTGGTTTTCTTGAGTCTTGTGCACCTAAAAGCAATGGAAGACAAAGGAACATCAGTTCAGTTATACACCCCAAAAAATCGAAAAACACAGAAAAATCAGCACAATCCCATGCCATCCATGATGTTTAAATTCAAGACACCCCACAGAAAGACTAGGCCCATGCACCACTCACTACCCCTGGTGAAAAGGCCACAACAACAGCCCAAGAAAACGAAAATCACAGAAAAATCAGCACAATCCCAAGCCCTCCATGATGTTTAAATTCAAGACACCCCACAGAAAGACTAGGCCCATGCACCATGCACTACCCCTGGTGAAAAGGCCACAACAACAGCCCAAAAAAGCGAAAATCACAGACAAATCAGCACAATCCCAAGCCCTCCATGATGTTTAAATTCAAGACACCCCACAGAACGACTAGGCCCATGCAACACTCACTACCCCTGGGCATAATGCTTGAAAACTAGGCAAAATGGTTGCAGGCCTAAGAACACTGCCTGCATTCAAAATGGCCACTTGCCTCCCAGCACATGGCCTGCCTGTACCAGCACTCAAAATGGCTCCCACCCACATGGCCTGTCCCCATGAACACCCCAAAAAATCGAAAAACACCGAAGAATCAGCACAATCCCATGCCATCCATGCCCTCCATGATGTTTAAATTCAAGACACCCCACAGAAAGACTAGGCCCATGCAACACTCACTACCCCTGGTCAAAAGGCCACAACAACAGCCCAAAAAATAAAAAAAACACAGAAAAATCAGCACAATCCCATGCCATCCATGCCCTCCATGATGTTTAAATTCAAGACACCCCACAGAAAGACTAGGCCCATGCAACACTCACTACCCCTGGTCAAAAGGCCACAACAGCCCAAAAAATCGAAAAACACAGAAAAATCAGCACAATCCCATGCCATCCATGATATTTAAATTCAAGACACCCCACAGAAAGACTAGGCCCATGCACCACTCACTACCCCTGCTCAAAAGGCCCCAACAACAGCCCAAAAATCGAAAATTCCAAAATTGTAGTTGCAGCAACTGTAATGCCCCAAACAAACTTACTTGTGAAATTTCTAATCCAAAAGTGATCCAAAGAAAGTAAAAAAGGCCTCAAATCCAAATATCCAGCAGCATCCACAAAAAGTGATCCTTCCAGGTCAAGATCCGAATGAAAGTGACCAGCACATGAAAAAAGTACTGGGAGGAGCC
Source organism: Lissotriton vulgaris (assembly GCF_964263255.1). Classification (NCBI taxonomy): domain Eukaryota; kingdom Metazoa; phylum Chordata; class Amphibia; order Caudata; family Salamandridae; genus Lissotriton; species Lissotriton vulgaris. The sequence goes on from NC_141686.1 coordinate 258,171,586, forward strand.
AGCTGGACAGGAACAGAAAGTTGGAGACTGTGGGGCACTTCCTTCCTCTCACCACCCCCCCCCAAAATGGACTCCTTGCAAAAAAAAGTGCAAGCAAATGTCAACCTGAGGAGTTATTCTGATCAAAATCATCATTTTCAGAAGGTTTATGCTGCTTGCTGGTGGGTTTCTTGTGCAAAATTGCTAATTTTGTAATTTCGCGAGTGCGAGATTGTTGCTGCCCGCCGCATCTACGTGTTCGCAATTGCGAACTCCCGTGATACGTGATCACGGCGTACTCGCGTTGACAAACTCTCGCTGTGTAAGGTGGCAAGCCGCGATGACGTAATCGCGGTCGCCATACTCCCGCGGGATCCCGCAGCAAGATCCAAAATGGCGCAGCACTCGCGAAATATCGAGAAAAACAACTCGGCAAACGCTGAATGACGGTAAGTGAACGCCGTACGCCGCAAAATTGTATCACCAAGAAAAAAAAATCCGCTGCGTGCGAATTTGCGGATTTTGCGGGAAATTCGCGAATCTCGCGGATTGCGAATTTACCGAAAATCCGCGAGCGGAACGGATTTTCCGCCCATGCTTCGTTATGACTGGTGATTTGGGGAAGGGGGGGATTTCCCGCATTTATCGTCCCCTCACAAATAACACCCCTAACTCCCTTTCCTCTCTCCTGGATAAATGGGAGGGTTGGTTTGGTCCTTTAGATGATTCTGACTGGAGGGATGCGCTGATGGCCACTCAAATAGTTACAGCTTCTGCGCGTCTCTGATTGGTTCAAGTATACTATTTGCACGCGGCCTGCCTTACGCCATCGCGCCTTCATCGATCTGGGCTCCGACTTGATGCTTCCTGTCCCCGCTGTCACTGGCCCGAGCAAATTTTTATCACATGATATGTCTCTGTCCCAACATTGCGCATTACTGGGGGCTAGTGACCGCTGATCTTACTGAGGTCCTCGGCTGGGAGATCCCAATGAGCCCGATGAACATACTCTTGGGAGTTACGGATGGTCTGGACGGGAACAGGGCAGAGAAGCTTTGTCTCACCACGGCTCTGATGGTAGCTAAATGAGATATTGCAGCCCTTTGGCTGGATCTGTTGGCCCCTTCCATGACACAGTGGCGCAGAGGGGTAGATTGGTGTGCAGCGCAGGAACGCCCCATGTATACTGCCCGTGGCTGTCCTAAAAAGTTTCGAAGGGAGTGGGGTAAATGGGTCGGGGTGATGGAAGACTGAACTTCTTGAAGCTTCCTTATAGACATGCTTGTGGACACAGTCGCTTGTTATTCCTAATCGGACTTTTGTGTGTGGGGGGCTTACTCCCCCCGCTTTATTTGTTGTTCTTGTGTAATGCTCGCTGTGCAAAAGTTGGCTGTGTTCTCATTACTGTGTATGTACTCATTTAAAATCAATAAACTTGATTATCCAAAAAAAAACGGACTGAGAAGAAATGCTTTAGTTCGCCTCGTTTTTCACATAGAAACAGCAAGTTGCCTATGATTTTTTAAACAATCATTTAAAAAAATGCTGTTTTTTCAACTTCAATGTGTGCTGCATTACGCAGCACACATAAAAATTACAAAACGGCATTTAAAGATTGTTTATGTGCAGGAAGGGGTACATTTCTGCACATTAACAATCTTCTCCTTAACACAGGTACCCTTGAACTATGGTGCGAGGGTGCCTACGTTGGTGCTAGGCAAGCTTTAATTTATCAGCAGCGCAGGGGATAACGCAGGGATGCACGATATTCTTGTAAATATGGTGCAACCCTATGTTGACAAAGCTTGCCATTAGCCTTCTTGGCTTAACAAAACGCTTCGCCACTTTATTGTAAATATGGGGTATATTTATAAGAGCAGCTGCTAACTAGTGTATGCGGCAATATTCTCACCACCGCGTATCGCTGAAAACTATCGCCTTGTTACCTCTGGGACCGATTCACAGAACTAACTTAAGACAAAATCCTAAACTTACTACTTTTGGTATTCACAGAAGTTAGGATTTTGTCTTAAGTTTGACTTAAGACAGACTTACGAAAAAATCCTTTGTCTTAAGTTAGTTCTGTGAATCGGGCCCAGAGTATTTTCAATACGTCGCTACATGGCGATAGTATCCGCTACTGGCTCTAGAAGCAAACCTGTGTGAGAAGATCGCCTGGCGCCCTTGTAGCTGTGATCAGTAGAGGTGCTCCTGTGCACTGATGTAGGAAGGTCTGCTTTGCATAACACATGCCACCACTACACTGGAGTGCATGCAGGAGATTGCCAATGGTGGGCCGTATCTCTCAGCACCACATGCTGGAGGATGTGCTGCTGCCCGGACGTCGTGGAGGGTGATGCCCCTGAGATCTGGCAAACCTTTGTGGGGGAGCGCTGCAACTTCAGGCCTAAGGGTGCCCTGTTACAGCACCTGGATTGGGAGGTTTCCCAGCGGACGTGGCAGCAACTGCTGTACCCAAGCTTGTGAAATTCCACCTGGCTGAGGCTCCTGCTGGCTGAGTCACAGATTAGAGAGAACGTGGTAGATTGAGCCCCGGTGTCAATGTCCAGGTGAAGAGAAGGTGGGACAGGGAGCGGAGGAGGCCCTGGGGTAGTGTCGGGCCCAGGCCTAGCACCTGTGGGTGGAGCACACTGTGCCCTGAGCAATCCCTGCGCTGCGGAGGATGCACATTGTTGAGGACACCGCACAATACTGGTGGGGGACTCTGCTAACTGGCTCAAGTTGCTGAGATCGGCCATTGTTGGCAGAGGGTGCCAGCGCCACAGGGGCCGGTTCGGTTCCAGACCTTTGGGTATGCAGCTTGATCTACCGTTTCTTGCTAGGTAACTGGGGAACACGGAAAATGATCGCCACTGTTAAACTGAAATAGGTAACCAGGTGGTGCTGCCTTTCATCGCCCCCTGGTAGTGAGCTTTTGGGTGTATTGGGAACTATCCCTTAGTGGACTTACTCTTACCACATTGCAGCGCCGTCTGGTAGCTGCTGCTGCTGTCCCCATCTGCTACTGCTGGATCCTCTGACCCAGAGGTCAGGTGTTCGAGGCCCTCCTTCCCCCGCATGCTACTGCCTGCGCCTCATCATTGTTGTCCAGTATTAGAGCATCACTGCTCTGCTGCTTGACTTCCCTCCAGTCCCTCTTTTCTGCTGTTCCTGTCTCTATTTCTGCTCTTCTCCGTTGCTTTCTATCTTTAGCTTTGTTCTTCTTTTTTCTTTGCTTTCTTTGGCTTTGTCTTTCATGTGCTTTTATTCAGTTCCTTTTCCCCTGTCCTCTCCCTCGTTGATGCTGCAATCCCCGCACACCTGTCCCCTTCAGTGTCCTTTTCCACGTTTCCTGTCTCCCAGCTTTGTGATGATTATATGCGTTTTAGCATGTAATATTAGAGTAATTTGTAAGGTTTCTGTTTTATAAATTGTGGTGAGTCGGAATGGAGCTGCGGAGAGGAATTCAAGTGGAATTCAGAATTCCATGTAGTGGTAGTCGCTAACGACGCCCACCCTTACTAGAACCCAGCAACCCAGTCTGCCTTGCACCATGGGGCAAGGGTGCCTGCCTTGGCGCCTGGCAGCCATTGTACGCCAATGTAGAGGAAAAAGACAAGGGGGCTTATGCATGAGCCCCTTCTGACAGTTTAACGCTGAAGGTGCGTCATTTTCGTGACGTACTTGCAGCATGAATCTTGTAACACATTGCGCCGTACTTACAAAGTGAGGCATCTAGGCATATGCATGGCCTTGTAAAGCCCTGTGTCCCATTATACCTGCGTCAGGTGTGATGTATGCAGGGTGGGCATTCCCCCCCAGAAAAGCCTTGTTGGAGTGGCGCAGTGAAATCCATCAGATTTCACTGTGACAATTCTAGGACGCCACTGCGTCAGAACCTTACCCTTACTCAATGGCAGGCGTAAGGGTGCCGCAGCGCCATAAGGATAGGCTGGTGTCATGCATAACTGGAGTTGCGTCATGCTTGTGACACAACTGCAGCAATGCGTGATTTTAGCACTAACAGATATGTCAGGATTCCAAACACATATGTAATTAATTGCAACATGGAGCGCTGTGCAGTGAATACGGCGCATCCATGTTGTCACAAGAAGAGCACGCTGAAAAGTGTTGCAACGTGGTTTTGTCGCAGCGATGCAACGCTTTTCATGAATGAGGCACAGGAATACATCCTATCTTATTGATCGTGCACATTCCTGCCCTTTTGTTTTGTTGCAGGGCTGCGTAGCAACATTCCTTGCAGCGCTATCCAGCACCAAAACCTCTGAAATTAGGCCCCAAGTGTTTGCACCAATTTTAAGACCAGCTATTTTCTGGTCTTAAAAAACTGCCTCTAACTGGATTTAGCTGCAGTTTTGGAGGGTTAGCGCCGGACGGAAATTTAATTGTGAATATCGCAAAGTGGGTTTAGCTGCAGTTTTTGCACGAGATCACCTACCTCGCATCTCATTTTTGTTAAGTCCCACTTAAAGAAGTGGCGATCTTGAAAATTAACGTTTACGCTGGAACAGTGCCGCCAACTGCAATTAACGGCGCTTTGTAAATAAGGCGATAAAAAAAAACAGCTGTAACGTCCAAAAATTGACGCTACAGTGGCGTTAAGGTCTTGTGAATATGTTCCTATGCCCCTTAAATGATTTTGCTGATTTTTGAACCGAACGGTAAATCGAAATACAGGATGAAATCTGATTGGTAGCAGCTTAGCACAATAACTCAACACTCACTGCTTCACTTCGGAAATGTCATTCATTCAGGAAAAAAGTACAGACCAGGCAGATCTCGCGATACTTCCGGAGCAGTCCCTAGAGTTCCAGCGAAAGGTAGGGTTGGATATGGATAACATCCTTACAATATACTGTGGTGCAATACCGCGGGTCGTCACTAGGGGTCCCAAATCAAGACTGCCAAGCTCCTCGATAAATAGACACCAGGGGTGTAGTACCCTGGGTCGTCGCTAGGGGTCCCTAATCACATCAGCCAGGCTCCACACTGTAACATACATGGGCGGGGGTTGCAGGGTCGAGGCTACTACAGGTCCTAGTCCAGTCAGACTCCACGCTGTATGTGGACAGCGTACCACTGCAGCAAGATAAAGATTAGTAAAATGGGCCTGCCTGTTTTATTTATTGTTTTGTCTTAAGCGACGCTCTTCAGACAGGGTTTCCCAGCAATCAGGGTGAAAGAATCTGAACCAACATCCGCCTGCCCATAATGCACTGCAAATACATACGCGACCCAAACCCAAAACAAAATGCATTTCTTGTTAATTATAGTTTATTCTAGTGGTTTAATGCATGATATATACGTGCTTTCTCCTCCAACTTTCAATGTCAACACCGGCCTGTTTGCCGCCCTAATATTCTAAGGTTTTGTTGTACTTACACAACAGTCAAGCGCACTCTAAACTTCGTCCTTTTCTTACCTAGTTAACGTTAATCCTTTGGTTTTAGTCGCACTGCGTGTGGTGGCTGAAAACAAAGATTTAACAATTTTTGGAAGATCTTTGCTCATGTAAAGATCTTAAACGGAAGTATCTAATGAAAGTGCATTCTGTGTAAAGCTCGTTTTGTAACAAGTATCATGGATACAGAGGGCGGGTAGAACTCCAATGCTGGGAACTTACAATGCAGCGTTCAGATTGGTATACAGTTAGTCCCGCCTCATGACAGCATGACGTCATTTGTATCCTTCCACAGCAATGGGCCACTTTACTTGAAATTTGCACATAACTATTTTCTTCCAGTGCCTGCCTTCTCCCCATTGCCCCCTCCCACAGCCTGTGCGTTCTCTGTCTCTGCTTGTCTGTTATTGGGTTTCTCTATGAGTGAATTTCAGGTATCACTGCATTTTTTCTTCACCTGCTAAGAATGTACCCAATTTTGCTTTCACTCTTGTGAATGACGCACTGAAATGAAGACCCTTTGACACCTTGTCATAAGTCGCTGCTGCTACGGCTCGCTCAGCAGATGCCACCCCCCTCCGTGGCTGCCCCAGCAGGTAGCTGGCATCGGTGCTTCCTTTCATAAAGACGCGGGGGCATATTACCAAGCCCCTTATCGCCACTTTTCTGCCGATAACGCGGCGATATTTGCATCGCCCTATTATCAAGGCAGCGTTAAGTCAATTAACGTGGCTTAAAGCAAAATTAATTGACTTAACGCTGCCTTGGTAATAGGGCCCCTTTCACTATAAACTCATCGCAGTGGGTGTTGCGGTGGGCTTTCCACCGCAACACCCATTCACTTCGACGCTGCCACCTATTATCAAGAGAGGCGATAATAGGTGGCAGCGCCGAATTTAAGGACAGGTAAGACCTGTTCTTAAGGTGACGAAACAAGGAGAAATGCTTAATTTCTCCTTGTTTTTGCTTTTTCCATGTGTGCTGCCTTGTGCAGCACACATGGAAAAAGCAAAATGCCAAGGTTTCTTTATGTACAGGAAGGTGTCCCTTCCTGTACATAAACAAACCTCTTTTTAAAAATGCCAATTTGTAACTTACATCTGTGCTGCATGAAGCAGCACACATGTAAGTTACAAAATGGCATTTAAGGTTTGTTTATGTGCAGGAAGGAACTCCTTCCTGAACATAAACAAACCTCCCTGCTCGCAGACACCCTTGCACTCTGGTGCAAGGGTGTCTACGCTGGCGATAAGTTGTCAAAACTACTGCCATCACTGGGGGAAACACTAGGCCGCACCATTTCCTTGGTAATATGGTGCAGCCTAGCGTTTCCGAAGTGGCGAAGAGAGGCGTTAAACCAAGATGGCTAAAGCCTTTTTTCGCCACTTTGTTGGTAATATGCCCCGCGTTTTGTTAAAATATTTACACGTTTCAGTGGCAGAGATTAGCGTGTTTAGATTTCCAAGTGCCTCTTTGACAGGGGTGAGCGCACAGAAGAAGAAGCCGCCAGTACAGCCTCAGCTGAGATTCACATAGAGAGGAGTCAGTGTATTTATTGCCCTTCCGGTCCTGAAACCCGACGGAGGCTGCAATGCTCGCTTCAAGATCCGCAGGGGAGCCCAAGGCTAGTAAGACTGGGTGGGTCTTACAGCGTATAATCACAAAAGCTAATGGCAGAGATCAGAGATCAAATGTATTTAAAATTATATGTCTGGGATTACATCCATAAATCTACTGCCTCTAGTGGTCGGTATCTGAGACCCTTGGAAAAGGATGAAAACAAAGAACAATGATATGGAGCATGTTCATGCTCTTACCACACTGGCCCCCACATCACGCTGCGTGCCGTGGCTTTCATTCACCTCGGATTTCCAAAATACAATTCAGAGCAGTGAAAACAACTGCGTCAAGTGTGCTGATGCCTTCGCATAAAGAGCCCTTCCTCACTAGAAACAATCATCCTCTCCAAGGCCTCTCAGCTCCAGTAACTCCCTCCCCGAGCTGTCCTGTAGCTCCTCTCTATGCCTGTCCCTGAGGCTCATGGTCCCACCTGTTCCAAGGCCTCTCAGTTCCAGTAACCCCCTCCCTGAGCTGTCCTGTAGCTCTGCAGTAATGATGCCTCAAGGCTTGTAGCGATAATTCCAAGTCAACGAAAGAACAGCCCTGTTCTTCTCTAATTTTAAGATACCTATGCGCGCGTGGTAATTCCAATAGAATTCATTAGTCAGAATAAGGTATTAAAATCAACTGTTTTATAATAAGTGAGCCGGAAAATCTTATAGTAGACAAATCGAAGCCATATAATAAAGCTCAGATTCGTCTACTATAACAATTTCAAGCCTTGAGGAAGCCGTCGATCGACTAAACACGTGTCAGCTGTTTGCTTGTCATACTGACAAGTCAACAATCTTGAGACGCGTCAAAACCTTTGAGACCAAGATTACTGTATGCGCAATGTCATTTTTCATTGTTTTTCTCTGATATCAAATACATTACTGAATGAGGATAGTCAGCTAAGACTCTTTTTTGTGCTCTGTTAAAAATTATAATTGGTCAATGGGTATGGAGGTTACCTCTATGTACTGAGTGGCACTGTGGATGGCACAGTGTTTGACATTGAGCACGCTAGGGGACATTTTGCGCTGTACAATTGCAAACTAACAGAGGTGCTGGCTTTTCTCTAAAACCACTGCCCTCATTTCTCATACATGAGAATATATGTAGTAGCAAACTATCCAGGGAGTACACATGACTCAGTTTTGCCATTCAGCCCTTTTGAACCAGCTGGTAAGAGGCAAGTGTGGCCAGCACTGGTAATAGTGGTGAGGCGTGGAAGGGGGTTGGGGGGTGGTTGGGAGAAGAGGATAGCTGACGGGTTAGGGATAGTAAAATAAAAAATGTAAAGAAACACTTAACGAGTTGGCGATGCAGGGAGCGCAAGATAAGGGTTGTTTTTTAATTTTTTTACTTTCCCTATCCCGTCATCTGCCCACTATACCCTGCCCCAGCACCCTACTGCTGTTACCTATGGCAGCTGCGCCTGGTAAGAGGAGAATTTGGTGATGGTTGTCTTCTTGATACATTTTAGGCAGAATTTCACCTTACAAATCATATAAATAATTTGTCCCATAACCCTACTGAGCCTTTTTTTAAATATCTAGATAACAAATACAACATCGCGCATAAGTGACTTAGTTCAGAAATAGAGAGAAAGTTTGAATTTTTTAAGGGAAGCTTTTCATGCAAGTGCAGAAGCATTGGATTACACACCAGAATCAAGCTGAAATATTATTGCTACCTGTGCTATCCTGCACAACAGACCCATGAGAAAGGGCTTACCCCTTGGTCCTAAGTATGGCAGTTGTGATGACGATGGAAATTTACTCCCCTACCCAACAAAACCAGGCCAAGAAACAACTATGATTGCAGAGGGCAGTGCAAGCCAAACTGGCATAACAAATAACTATTTTTAAGGGAAGGGTTAATCAAACATTGTCAAAATAAATAGGCAGAGTATTTTACTTTTATTTACTAACACACATTTTATTGATTGACAGATGAAGAACTGGAAGAAAAGACCCTGGTAATGATCAGTTATTTGTAATGATATTTTTACTTTGCAAACATAACTACAACTAAATGAAAAAACCATGCCATAACTTCAAACTAAAATTACTTTTTCTTTACTTTGCTAGTGGTCTGATATGTTTGTTTGAAGCCCACAGCACAAATCATGCCCCTTCTTGGCTTTGCAATGGTGCTCCGGGCACTGATGTGCTGCACATACTAGACAGGCGTCATCTCCTCACTTTCGGCGGATTGTATTGATCTTTCCATAGTGGCATTAGCTGTATATATTTACTCCAGGGACATTTTTTATTTGGGTAGGACTACTTGTGAAATCACCACGTTGTTTTATGACCTCATCCTGCAAGTTGGCTAAATGTCAGTACAGAATATGTGGGGAATTTGCAAGGAGATCTTCAGATCTACATAAAGCTTGCTGTTGCTGTTTAGAATACTGCTGCTCTTGTCTGAATAACCCCCTCATTTAGAAAATGAGAGACTCTGCTTATGGCCTGTGAACATTTATATATGCTTTGAGCTATGGGCGGCGTTCCTTGGCCGTGAAGCGGAATGGTTGCTTGCTAGAGCAGCTCCGCCGGGCGGGCTAATGAATCAGAAATTATCTGTTTTTAACACGCTGTGCATCGGGTGTAACTGATAGGATTGATTGCTGGGAAGATCCTTTGCGGTTTGATATTGAATTGCAAGCTGTACGACTTGTGGGAAGCTGCGGGAGGTGTGGACATCCTGGACGCGTAGAGAGGCCTGTGCGTCAAGGGAAAGCAGGGCGATTGTGTGAAAGGCCGACCGGGAACCAGTAGCGCTGGTGCTCAGGGGACGACGGTGGAAACAGTGCTCACGCTACGACGGACCTGGGAAGCTCTGGTCTCGGGCCTGTAGTGGAGCGCCAAGGATTGCTTGCAAAGGGTTGTCCTAAACATTCACAGAAAGGGAAATAAGAGCACAATAAAACACGGGCAGCGCGTAAATGGAGAGTAGAAGCCAGCTAGGGTGAACATTGAAACTACGAGACTGTAAAGGCGAGGGAGACGCCCCGGGCATATGGTGAGAGGAACCCTGGCCAGATGGCTGAGAGGACAAGCAGAGCCGCACTAATTGTACAAAGTACATAATGGACTACACGTCAGCTTTTAAGTCGCTTGGTGCAGCTATTTAAAGGAGACGCACATTATTTATACACAGGGGTGACACGCACTCGGTGACCGGCTCAGTGAACCGCCTGCCAGACTGCTCGATCCTCCCTCAGTAGTAAATGCAATGCACCTACAATGGAAATGAAGTGCACAGGTAGATTATGAGGACACACTCGGGGTCCGCCTGAGAAATATGGCAGAGCGGGGTGCATATACTGTTGCGCTGGTTTCCCTCGCTGACTGATTAATAGTGGCGCAGGATAGAGGTCCCAGATAGAGCACTGGCGAGCTGAAAATGGGTAGGGACAAGAAACACAGCCTAACACAGACGTCCCTGGGCGCAGTCAACGGGGATAGCTGGTAGAGACATAACTAAAGCGCCTCGTGAGATAGTACTATAGCTGGGATATAACAACTCGTGAGGCGACCTGAGGTCAGCTAACAGCCCATTGAGCCTGGAAACGCGTCAAGCCAGTTGGACAAGGTCGACGAGAGATTGATAAGCATCCCGTGGGGGTACGGATCGCGTTTAGATACCTCTGGGTGTGCAATAGGGCGACCCCTGTCGTGGGGAGTGCTATGGTTCAGAGGACAGCTTGCAAAGATAGCGGGCTGCACGCAAAAATGGGGAAGCCGGAAACGTGACAACCGAGACTCACCTTCGCAAGAAATCAAGTAAATCAACTGAAACTGAGGCTGCTGATCGTGAGCCGACAGAAGAAGGCGTACAGGGCCAATTGCCGGCGGTGGATGTCCGGTCCACGTTCCAGGAACTGAAAACGAGCCTACAGGGGATTGACTCCAAGATGGACACTCTGGCTGAACGCATGGACAGAATCACCCAAAGGATGGATAAGCTGGAGGGCAGGGTCAGTGTGCTGGAGACTAGAGTGACGGAGATGGAGGAAGGCCAAACCGACATGGAGAAGAAAGTGAGAGGCATGGACAAGATATTGGCACTAATTCAACAGAAGAATGAGGATTTGGAGGCGAGATCAAGACGGAACATACGGATAACGGGTATTGAGGAAACAACAGATATTAAAAATATGGAGCAGTACGTTGAAACTATGGGGCAGATTTACAAGCCCCATGAGCCTCTTTTATGCCGCCGTTGCGTCTCTTTTGTGACGCAGCGGCGGCGCAAAAGATGCGCCATGGTGCAGGATATTTACAACGTGACGAATGTGGGAGATGCGTCACCTTGTAAAGCCCTGCGCCACATGAAACCTGCGTCAGGTTTCATGTGGGCGTTTCCATGCAGGGGGAGGGGGGGCTTTCCATTGCATGCAACACAACTTCAGCACTGCGCCAACTTCACGCCCTAGATGCGACACGCATCTGTTTATTCCTGCGCCATGGTGCGCCGCATTATAAATGCGTCGCATCATGGGTGGTGCAAGGATAAACTTGCGTGCCGCATCGTTCCTGGTGCATCTCTGCTGATTTGCAGAGATGCGTCAGGAAACATAAATCTGCCCCTATGTTCAAAGAGTTGTTTGGTCCAAACCTGTCTCCCATGTTTCTTATAGAGAGAGCGCACAGATCTTTAGGGCACAGACCGAAGCCTGGCGCACCGGCGAGACCGATCTTGGCCCACGTGTTTAATTACAGAGACCGTGACTCGATATTACGCCTCACCAGGGAGAAAGGTGCCATTCAGTACCGTTGGAAATGATGTGGCTCTTTATCAGTATTTTACTTTGCAGGTACAAGCAGCCTGTAGGGAATTTCTCCCGGCAAAGAAAATTTTCCAACAAAATATGCATTAATTAACCCGGCCAAATTGTGGGTACAGGGCCCCGGCAGCCCCACTTTTTTCACAGATGCCAAGGTGGCGCTAAATTATGCCTAGCAGTTAGCAAAAGACCAGAAGCAACGAAAGTCTGCAGATGGAGGACAGACTTAGAGATAATGACGATAAGCCGTAACCTGCGAAGCAAAGCGCGTTTCATGGTTGCTCATCGTGGGAGATGTGGGAGTGCAGTCCGGTCAATGTCTGGTAAGATGAGAGCTCTGCTACTATTTTTGGGAGCCCAAACTATCCCAAAACTTAAGGATCTTCCTAATAAATATTGTGTTATGTTGTATTAGGGTGAACCCTGGATGTAAGTGCGTGGCATTTGCGGCTTAGCCACCCTGTCATGAGCACAGGGTAAGATGCCGGACACCCTGCGCACCCCATGGGATGATTCCCTTAGTTTGGACACTCTGTTTAACATGTTTGTTGACAGGGGTAACGGGGGGGGTTACACAACCTGTTTGGGGGCTTGGTGTGGGTGGAGAGGGGAGTGTTGTGGTTCTGAGAGACAGGGTGGGACTTGTGCGATTTGACTGGGGGGGTTTGAGTGGGAGGGGGGCGGTATGGGGAGTGTGTTTAGTCCTGTTATCTGCCATGTCATATATCTGCATTCGTGAAAGTTGCCAGCCTGGTTAATGTGCCTCATACAAGTGGCATTAATTGTCACATTACTCTTTCTAACATGAAATCAGAAATTGTCTTCCTACAGATACAGGTGGTACTGGTTATTGGAATGAAGCAGACTGTATATGAATATAGAGGTGAAGCAAGGTACCTGTGAGAGTCATTACCTGCCTGTCATGGAATATTAGAGGTCTGAATGACCGCAGAAAAGTGTGTTTAATACACTCCTACTTGATGCGCCGGGAGATAGATATAGGCTTATTGCAGGAAACTCATTTGATCCCTACAAATTCTAGCGTGCTAAGACACAATAGGTGGGGGGAGATTACGGAGGCTACGTACTCGAATTACACCAGAGGCGTAATCATTCTGATACGTAGGGGGTTACAATGGAAAACACACACAACGATTTTGGATACTGACAGGAGGTATGTCATGCTATAGGGCACGCTATGCAACACTCCAGTGGTAATAGTGAACACGTATGGCCTAATGTCGATAGTCCGTCCTTTTTTCAACAGGTATGGCACAAGATACAGTCATTTGTGTCAATAGTGATATTGTGGAGGGAGCCTTTAACATGGTCATGTCACCCACTGCTGATAGACAGGGAGCTGCCAGGGAACATCATCCTAACACTGTAGCGGTAATGAAGGATATTGTGGAGGAAGCCCAATTGGTGGACTCGTGGTGGGCCCTGCATCCGGCGGCCAGGGAGGGTACGTGTTTAACGTCACACAGAAATGCCTGGTCGAGAATAGATTACTGGCTATTGTCTAGGGTCTTGCATTCCTGGGTAGAAGGAGCCACACACCTCCCACGTACATTCTCAGATCATGCACCCTCTCAAATCACAATACAAATTCCACCGCAATATGTGCAGCCATTTGGTTGGAGGTTTCCATCGCAGGCGTTACTGGATCAGGTGTTTAGAGAGGAACTCTGTGAGAAATTAGTAGACTATTTTTAGATAAACGAAGGATCTGTGGACTCACCTGGGACACTTTGGGAGGCGTTTAAAGTTGTAGCCAGGGGACAATGTATGGCGCTGAAAACGGGAGTGCTTAGGGCTATAAGAAACACACTAGGTACATTAGAAAAGGAGATTGCGGATCTTGAAAAAGATATTAGAGAACATCCTTCCCCTAGCACCCAGGCTGCAATCCGCGCGAAGCTGACCACGTTTCAGGAGGAAGCCGAAAGGGAAGTGGCGTACCTACACAATTATGCACAGGCCAGACAGGGCAGGGAAACGCTAACTAATTTACTGCGCGCTCCACGTGGAGTGGACTATATAACTGAACTACAGAGGGAGGATGGTACGGTGGTCAGGACGCCGCAAGGGATACTTCGGACTATGACTGAGTTTTATGAGTCGATGTATACACCACAAACAAACCCATCAATGTCGGACATCACGGAATATTTGGACACTATTGCATTAGCATGGTTTAATAACGGCGCTAGAGATTACATGGATCTTTCCATCACGATAGAGGATGTGAAAAAGGTAATTGCCGGGATGCCAGCTGAAAAATCCCCTGGGGCTGACAGGCTAACGGCTGCCTTCTATAAAGAATATGTAGACATAGTGGCTACCCGCTTACATCAGGTGTATCTAGAGGCGATGGAAACGGGAATGCTCCCACCCACACAAAGAGAGGCCACGATTATTACTCTGTTGAAACCTGACAAAGACCCTACTAGACCGGAGTCATATCGGCCCCTATCGCTGATTAACCTAGATGCGAAAATATACGCGAAGCTACTAGCAGACAGGTTGCAACCCATGCTCCCGCAGAATGCGTTATCTGATCAGTCTGGGTTTGTACCAGGCAGATCCACATCCCACAATCTGAGAGTGCTTTTTGGACTATTACATTACCTAGCTCCACAGGTCCAGGCGGTGGCTGCACTCCTCGATGCCACGAAGGCGTTTGATTCTCTTAAGTGGAAGTTTATTTTTGCCCTGTTTAATAGAATGGGCTTTAGTCCTCTCTTTATAAAGCAAATACAAATTATATATACCGACCCAAAGGCAAGGGTGAAAGTCAATGGGCACATATCGGACGAGTTTGATATAAAGAGGGGGACCAGACAGGGCTGCCCTTTATTGCCGCTATTATTTACTGTCGCTACTGAGCCACTGGCGGCAAGACTAAGACAACACCACACGCAACGTAGCATTAGTTTCACTTCCAGAGGTTTAGTAATATTCATGTATGCGGACGATATGACAATCTACTTAACCAACCCCAAAGATAACTTTGACCTGGTAATGAGAGAGCTTATTAGATATGGAGGGCTGACGGACATACAGATGAATTGGTCAAAATCGGTACTGATGCCACTGACGGATGACACTGACAGATGTGAGACGGAGTTCCCCATCCAGTGGACAGACGGGGAGGTAAAGGATTTGGGTATTTGGATCAGCAGATCCATACAGGAAATATGGTTGTCAAATTATGGTAGAATAATAGATTGGGTTGAAGGGAAGGTAAAGAGGTGGAAATCCCTGCCGCTTTCCCTCACGGGGCGTATAGCCATCATTAAAATGGTCATCCTACCCAAGCTACTCTATCTTTTTGTTAATATTCCCATGCCCTTAACCACTCACTTTTTCAAACGTCTCCGGACTGGGATTCCTGACCTGATTTGGGCGGGAAGGCAACGAAGAGTATCCTGGAAACTATTGACTCTTCCCTTTGAACAGGGAGGATTAGCGGTCCCTGATTTCGAATTATATGCATACAGTGCACATGCACAATACCTACACTACTAGCACCATCCAATCCCGTACCTACCACATGTGGCTATTGAAATGGATGTGGCTATGCTCACTCCGCTCAATGCAACGGTATACCACCCATATGGACGTTCCCATTCAGACATTAACACTGTTGAAGCTACATGATGGGCATTGAGGAATATAACAAAGCGGGCAAGCATTAAGGAGCCGCTGGGGGGTAACCCGCTATTGGGGCCACTAACGGACAAGGCTGTGGGTGAACGTGTTAAGAAGAGAGGTCTGACGGCCGCTAGTGATCTCTATCCAGATGATAAATTCCTGATCCTACAAAAATTATGTGAGCCGGATGTGCCCTCGGCGTTTGATATGCTATTATACTATCAGCTGCGAGACGCATGTAAAGCAAGATATTTGGAATTTCTGGATGTTCCGGCTTCATTACCTGCGCTGGAAAATGTCTTGTCTAATAGCTCGACCCGCATATTGTTTACGCGTATTTATAGTATTACGCAGGAGACATCACCTATATTGCTAAGTTCATCTAGGGCTGATTGGGAAACAGAAGCTGCCATTACAATTACTGATAAGCAATGGTCATTCTGTTGTTCACAGCTGGCAAAACTATCACCGAATTACAGATTAAGGCTTATGCACTTTAACTATTTACATAGAAAGAATCGTTCACCTACGCAGTTATATCGCACTAGCAGCCCGTCCCGACGTTGTCCGGGTATGAATTGCTGCCGGCCAGTAGTATATTGTTTCGTAGGATTTCATTTTGATAGCATTTCTTATCTGTGACAGGCCTGTGTAACGCTCCGATTCACAGTGCACTGCTGATGCACTTAAGAGTGCGCGTTCAGTAGTGTGTGAACTCGAGTTTCCCTACTTTATTTTCCTTGCAATATTATGTAGCGCAAACTCGACAATATGGCATGAGCACAATTTACATTACAGAAGAACACATTGATTTGTGGTAGGCACGGGGAGACAAAGCAATTTGCCTGGAATCACAGGATGTTGAGCTGATGCCGAGATTCTAACGTAGCTCCCCATCTCTAAAGTTTGCAATTCTAGAACTTGTGGTGGGAGGTGTGTCTAAAAGTGTATGTGGGTGCTGGGCATCAATGAGAGAGACCTGTGCATTTTTCCAATTGGTGGTGAAAATATATGAGTATGTTGCTGGAGAAGTGGGCCGCCGTGCCACCAATGTACTTACGGGGGAGGGTAAACACCCAATTTTCTGCAAATTTCTTTCCGAATACCATCAATCTGCATACTTTCATTTCGAAAGTACCATGACTCCGCAATGCCATTATAACGCATGGCATTACATTTTATATGCTTTTACCACGCATAC
The DNA here is from genome assembly GCF_964263255.1 of Lissotriton vulgaris. Lineage (NCBI taxonomy): Eukaryota > Metazoa > Chordata > Amphibia > Caudata > Salamandridae > Lissotriton > Lissotriton vulgaris. The sequence goes on from NC_141686.1 coordinate 258,188,245, forward strand.
ATTTACAACGAAATTTGTTGTAAATGCATGAATGGTAAAAGCATGTTTTTTAAAAATGTTTGGATAAGGCAAGTATGGGTATAGGGGTATATGTTTTGGGGTACTGAGGTATATGTTTTGGGGTGTTTGGGTATTTTAATGGTTCAGATATAGTTTTGGGTTATGGGGTACAGGGGTATTTTTAGGGTTCAGGGCTAGGTTTGGGTTTTGGGGTATAGGAGTATTTTTAGAGTTCAGGGCTAGGTTTGGGTTTTGGGATACAGGGGTATTTTAAGGTTCTGGGCTAGGTTTGGGTTTTGGGGTACAGGGGTATTTTTATGTTTCAGGGGTAGGTTTGGATTTTGGGGTACAGGGGTATTTTAAGGGTTATGGGCTAGGTTTGGGTTTTGGGGTACAGGGGTATTTTAGGGTTCAGGGGTAGGTTTGGGTTTTGGGGTACAGGGGTATTTTTAAAGTTCAGGGGTATGTTTGGGTTTTGAGGTACAGAGGTATTTATAGGGTTCAGGGCTAGGTTTTGGGGTACAGGGGCATTTTTAGGGTTTAGGGATAGGTTTGTTTTTTGGGGTACAGGGTATATTTATAGTGTTAAGATGTGTTAGTGTTTAAGGGTGTTGGGGTATTTTATGGAGTAAGGGTGGGTTATGATTATGGGGTGCAGGGGTATTTAAAGTAGGGTGGGCGGAATTGGCGCAAACTTGGTACAATAAATCAGCAATATTTAGTTCCGTCAGATTTCCAATTATTAAAACAGAAACCTCATATATTCAAGGTAAAATAACAAGTATTTCTACATGCTAAAATGCATATAGTCATTTCACAAAAGTGAAATTAGCTTCCAGCAAGCAGTGAGAGAGGTGATGATTTTGAGATCAAGCCCCTGCAAACCATTATGTGGACGAGATTAGCAGTGGGAAGTGAATATTATAGTATCCAAATAATTCTTCAAAGAGCTGCAGTTCACCTCGTTCTCCCCAGTTGTCCCCAAGAGGCAAATGCAATAGCATTTAAAATATTATACATCAAGCTGCAGTTCACCTCATGGTCCCTAGATGTCCCTGATGAGGCAAATGCAATAGCATTTAAAATATTACACATCAAGCTGCAGTTCACCTCATGTCCCTAGATGTCCCTGATGATGCAAATGCAATAGCATTTAAAATATTATATATCATGCTGCAGTTCACCTCGCCGTCCCTAGATGTCCTGGATGAGGCAAATGCAATCGCATTTAAAATATTATACATCAAGCTGCAGTTCACCTCGTCGTCCCAAGATGTCCCTGATGAGTAAAATTAAAAAACATTGAAACCCTTTCATGAATGCTAAAAATTATGCTAAGCTTATCCCAAAATGCTTTGCAGGGCCTTTTAGTTGTATTTTTGCCCATAACTGTGCTTGGGGTGGTTCTAAGAGAATGGGACCACCACTGAATTACTATTTAAAGGGAGCAGGAATGTATAGAACCTGGGAAGAAAAAACAATACTTGTGACGGAATACCCCCAGCAATTGTCACACCCCCAGCACACACCCACAGCACAATGCAGACACGCCCACAAGGGACTACTTTGCTGGCACGGTTCTTTTACATTTTAAATGTATATGGCGGGCGTCTGCATAGCCTATGTTCCTCTGCTGCAACTGCCCTTTCCAACGCTGTATTGGGTGTTGTGATTGGTGCTGTGGTTCCCGAGTTTACCTGGCCAAAAGGTGCAAGTTCTCTCTTTATAATAGTAGTATAGATGGGTCTCCAACCAGATGCGAAGTGTTGGAGATGCGGGGAACAAGAGGCAACGTTCTTCCACTTAACATAGCATTGCAATACCATAGCACACTATTGATCAGAAGTAATAAGATACATAGGATTCATTATAGATACAAATATGACCCACTGGTGGCGCTTTTGGGTTGGGTCATGGAAGTGCCCAGAGACTTCCGTAAGTTAACTGCTATCCTGCTATTATTGGCTAAACGTCAGATAGCGCTGCATTGGAAGAAGTTGACGCCACCTTCTGTGGCGGGTTGGGTGCGTTCGGTAATTTATTGTAAGGATCAGCTGTCGAATTATTGGGACCTCTTGCCAAGTGGATCTAGGCCTGCTGATATATGGGAACCGTTCGAGGGGTGGTTGAAACAGGGGTGCTTAGATTTCTGTGCAAATAGTCAAGATACACAATAAGAAGTGGAAATATGGCAGTCTCCATACCGAATTAAGTAGTGGCTGATTAGCATATATGATCATTCCTCTTTATTGCACGTGTTGGAGTATTACATGTATGATACGGATAGCATCTGAAATGGCAAAATTCAACTGGGCGAATTACACAGTAATGTACAAATGCGTAGAGAGCGATATGGCAGGATGCAGTGGGGAGAATTATGTCTTAAGGTTTTAAAGGTTACATGGAGAAATACGCTGTGTCAGAACCTTAGCCTTACTGAATGGCAGGCGTAAGGGTGACGCAGTGCCATAAGGATAGGCTGGTGTCTTGCATAACGGGAGTTGCGTCATGCTTGTGACACAACTGCCGCAATGCGTTATTTTAGCGCTAACAGATACGTCAGGATTCCAGACGCATATGTAATTAATTGCAACATGGAGCGCCGTGCAATGAATACGGCGCTTCCATGTTGTCGCAAGAAGAGCATGTTAAAAAGTGTTGCAACGCTGTTTTGTCGCAGCGATGCAACGCTTTTCATGAATGAGGCCCAGGAGTACATCCTATCTTATTGATCGTGCACATTCCTGCCCTTTTGTTTTGTTTCAGGGCTGCGCAGCAACATTCCTTGCAGCGCTATCCAGCACCAAAACTTCTGGAATGAGGCCCCTAGGGGCTCATTTATGAGCTCTTGCGTCACTTTTGCACCACTGGTGCATCACTTTTTGTGACGCACCAGCAGTGTAAAAAATGCACCTTGTTGCGCCATATTTACAAAGTGACGCATCTAGGTGGATGCGTCACTTTGTAAACCCCTGCGCTACATTATACCTGCGCCAGGTATAATGTATGCAGGGGGTTTTCCCACGCAAGAAAGGGTCATAGAAGTGAGGAAGTGAAATCTACCAGATTTCACTGCGCCACTTCTAGGACTCAAATGCGTCAAAATCTTACTCCTGCCTCGCAGCAGGCGTAAGACTGACGCAAGCCCTTTCACATTGGGCTTGCCCCATGTGAAAGGACACATTGCTGGAGTTGCATCACTTTTGTGACACACTCCAGTAATACGTCACTTTTGCGCCATAGAGATACGTCAGAAATACTGACATATCTGAAACTCCTTGCGACATGTTGCATCATACAGTAAATATGACGCATCAATCATGTCGCAAGGATGGCGCACTGAGAAGTGACGCATCTCTGCTTTCAAGCAGCGAAGCGTCACTTCTCATAAATGAGGCCCCAAGTGTTTGCACCAATTTTAAGACCAACTATTTTCTGGTCTTAAAAAACTGCCTCTAACTGGACTTAGCTGCAGTTTTAGAGGGTTAGCGCCGGACGGAAATTTCATTGTGAATATCGCGAAGTGGGTTTAGCTTCAGTTTTTGCACGAGACCACCTACCTCGCATCTCATTTTTGTTTAGTTCCACTTAAAAAAGTGGTGATCTTGAAAATTAACGTTTACTCTGGAACAGTGACGCTAACTGCAATTAACGGCGCTTTGTAAATAAGGAGATAAAAAAACAGCTGTAACATCCAAAAATTGACGTACGGTGGCGTTAAGGTCTTGTGAATATGTCCCTATGCCCCTTAAGTGATTTTGCTGATTTTGGTACCGAACGGTAAATCAAAATACAGGATGAAATCTGACCGGTAGCAGTTTAGCACAAATAATTCTATGACAGGACCGGAGGCTTCAGATTATGCTTCTCTTTCATTTACTGTAAACTCACAGCAGCCAATAAACATACAGTTTAATAAAATTCAACTACACTAACCATGATGCTTGGCCCAAGCCACGCCTCTTTAGCCCTACAAGAGCCCTGGTAACAGTCCCAGCTTCCTCTTTCTTTGCACGAACATGCAGAATAAGTTTGATATCAAAAGTCTTATATAGTCTCCAACATGGAATAACATGGAATCACTTCCAACTTCAGAAAAGTCTCCAACGTGAGATAACGGGGAACAGCGTTCCAACTGCAGTCTTCAGTAGAAGAATCGTCACTCCTTTTTCTTGTCATTACCTAGAAAGAAATATAAAGAACCCGTAATCTATACTACTATTATAAAGAGAGAACTGTGTCCTTTGAGCCAGGTAAACTCGAAAAGTACACCACCAATTCAAACTCCCAAGACATCTTTGAAAACGTCATGGCAAGCAGAAGGACATAGGCTATATAAAAATAAAAAATATACGTTCTTTAAAAAATTTACGAATAAAAAAAAAAGTAGTCCCATGGAAGTAGCGCCGGCCTCGACGTGCGTGATGACATCGGGAGCGCGGGGAGGAGCGGCGTTCAGGAGCAAGAGGAAGAGCGGCCGACATGAGCGCGGGGAGGAGCTGCGGACAGGTGGGGAGGAGCGGCGAGCGGACAAGCGGTGAGGAGCGGCGAGAAGCGGAGGAGCAGTGGAGCGGTAAACTCAGCAGCGCGGGGAGGAGAGGCGGATGAGGTAACTGAAGCAGCCGCGGGTGCGCACCAAGGGACGGGCGGGGGCCTGGAACACTGAGTGCTCAAAAAGCATTTTCCGCAAAGTCGGGACGTCGGGGGAAACAAAGCGTGGGCAGAAGCGGCCAGGACCTACGACGGGCGGGGGCCATAAACACTGAGTGCTCAGAAAGCCTTTTCCACAAAGTCGGGACGTCGGGGGAAACAAAGCGTGGGCAGAGGCGGCCAGGACCTATGACGGGCGGGGGCCATGAACACTGAGTGCTCAGAAAGCCTTTTCCACAAAGTCGGGACGTCGGGGAAAACAAAGCGTGGGCAGAAGCGGACAGGACCAACAAAACGGCCGCTCTGCTGCGTCTCTCCTGCTGTGATGCTGCCCCCAGCCCCTTCTGCCCCGGGCAACGCCGGGGCGGGCTGCTAGTGTCTGTATAAACCAGAATCAATTATAAATAACGGGTGGGCAAGCATGATCATAGCATGACATAGCCGGGTGGGATAATCCTCGCCTCTGTGTCCTTAAAAGAATTGAAAATTCTTGGCGCGAATGCTAGCTAATTTTTGATTCTATTACAGGACCGGAGGCTTCAGATTATGCTAGTTTAATGCTGAATCAAAAACAACAGAAGTAATACCTCCCACGGCTTAAAGTATAACTGTTTGAATGACGACTCAGACGACCAATCAGCAGAATGCATTATATCTTGAATATTCGCTCCTAGCAAATATGACTTTGAAGCCATAGCACCGCTCACTGAGTGCGCCCCAAACAGTTGAACATCAACACCCGACTCTCTCATGATAAATTTAAGCCATCTGGCAATAGTGGCAGAGGACACAGGTTTAAATGGTTTTTGCACCGTAATCAGAAGTTGTGTAACCCCAGTCGGTCTCAAAGAACGAGTACTCTCCTCGTAGGCTTTCAAGCATTGGACAACACAAAGTTTTTGACTCAACACTCACTGCTTCACTTCGGAAATGTCTTTCATTCAGGAAGAAAGTACAGACCAGGCAGATCTCGCGATGCTTTGGAGCAGTCCCTAGAGTTCCAGCGAAAGGTAGGGTTGGATATGGATAACATCCTTACAATATACTAGGGTGCAATACCACGGGTCGTCACTAGGGGTCCCAAATCAAGACTGCCAAGCTCCTCGATAAATAGACATCTGGGGTGCAGTACCATGGGTCGTCACTAGGGGTCCCTAATCACATCAGTCAGGCTCCACACTGTAACATTCATGGGCTGGGGTTGCAGGGTCGAGGCTACCACAGGTGCTGGTCCAGCAGACTCCACGCTGTATGTGGACAGCGTACCACTGCAGCAAGATAAAGATTAGTAAAATGGGCCTGCCTGTTTAATTTATTGTTTTGTCATAAGCGACGCTCTTCGGACCAGGCTTACCAGCAATCAGGGTGAAAGAATGTGAACCAACATCCGCCTGCCCATAATGCATTGCAAAGACATACCCGACCCAAACCCAAACAAAATGCATTTCTTGTTAATTATGGTATATTCTAGTGGTATATTGCATGATATATACGTGCTTTCTCCTCCAACTTTCAATATCAACACCGGACAGTTTGCCGCCCTAATATTCCAAGATTTTGTGGTAGTTATACTAAAGTCAAGCATAGGCTTTTTATTGCACGTAACATTTTCTCGCAAATCCTTTCGATTTAGTCGCACTTCGTGTGGTGGCTGAAGACAAAGATTTGAAAATTTTTGGAAGATCTTTGCGTTCGTAAAGATCTAATATATAGGTACTAAAAAAAGAGCAGCACGTGTAAAGCTGAGGAAGTTTAACAGGGAAGGAGCCGGAGTGCTGCGAATCTGTACAGTCGAACCTGTCCTCCGGCTCCTCGTATTCGGCTTGTTATTCCCACTTTATGACAGCATGACATGTTTGTATTCTTCCACAGCTATGGGCCCCTTTACTTGAGGGTTGCACATAACTATTTTCTTCCTGTGCCTGCTTTCTCCCCATTGCCCCCTCCCACAGCCTGCGTGTTCTCTGTCTCTGCTTGTCTGTTATGGGGGTTTCTCTATGAGTGAATTTCTGTTATCACTGCATTTTTTCTTCACCTGCTAAGAGTGTATCCAATTTGACTTTCACTCTTGTGAATGACACACTGAAATGAAGACCCTTTGACACCTTGTCATAAGTCGCTGCTGCTACGGCTCGCTCAGCAGATGCCTCCCCCCTCCGTGGCCACCCCAGTAGGTAGCTGGCATCGGTGCTTCCTTTTATAAAGACGCGGGGCATATTACTAAGCCCCTTATCGCCACTTTTCTGCCGATAACGCGGCAATATTTGCATCGCCCTATTATCAAGGCAGCGTTAAGTCAATTAACGTGGTTTAAAGCCACTTTAATTGACTTAAAGCCACGTTAAGTCAATGAACGTGGCTTAAAGCCACGTTAATTGACTTAACGCTGCCTTGGTAATAGGGCCCCTTTCACGATAAACTCATCGCAGTGGGTGTTGCGGTAGGCGTTCCACCGCAGCACCCATTCACTTCGACGCTGCCACCTACTATCAAGAAAGGCGATAATATGTGGCAGCGCCGAATTTAAGGACAGGGAAGACCTGTTCTTAAGGTTAGCGAAACGAGGAGAAATGCTTCATTTCTCCTCGTTTTTGCTTTTTCCATGTGTGCTGCCTTGTGCAGCACACATGGAAAAAGCAAAATGCCAAGGTTTCTTATGTACAGGAAGGTGTCCCTTCCTGTACATAAACAAACCTCTTTTTAAAATGCTAATTTGTAACTTACATGTGTGCTGCATGAAGCAGCACACACATAAGTGACAAATGGCATTTAAGGTTTGTTTATGTGCAGGAAGGAACTCCTTCCTGAACATAAACAAACCTCCCTGCTCGCAGACGCCCTTGCACTCTGGTGCAAGGGTGTCTGCGCTGGCGATAAGTTGTCAAAACTACCGCCATCGCAGGGGGAAACACTAGGCTGCACCATATCCTTGGTAATATGGTGCAGCCTAGCGTTTCCGAAGTGGCCTCTCTTTGCCACTTTGTTGGTAATATGCCCCGTGTTTCGTTAAAATATTTACACGTTTCAGTGGCAGAGATTAGCATGTTTAGATTTCCAAGTGCCGCTTTGACAGGGGTGAGCGCACAGAAGAAGAAGCTGCCAGTACAGCCTCAGCTGAGACTCACTTACAGAGGAGTCAGTGTATTTATCGCCCTTCTCACTTCCGGTCCCAAAACCCGACGGAGGCTGCAATGCTTGCTTCAAGATCCACAGGGGAGCCCAAGGCTAGTAAGACTGGGTGGTGTCGTGTCGTTCTTGATCGTAGTGGACACACCAAAGGCCAGACACAGGTTAGTGGTTGTAATCTTTCTTTATTGATTATTACAGGAGCGGTCATCTGCACGTCTGTCCTCTGGTCAGTCCTGGTTCTGTGTGTCGTCCTTCCTGTCCCCTAACCAGATGTGGTGTTTCTGGTGACCTGGTCACCTCCCTCATGACCTACAGGGTCCTAACGTCCTCCTGTCTTTAGTCTATTAGTCAGGTCACGACATCTCCCCCTTTGTTACAAACAATAGTTCGTGGTACAGTTCTAATGATCAATTCTGCGCCACCACCTTTTACATCATTTACATCATTTACTCCTTGTTGCCGTGAGAGAGAGAGAGAGAGAGAGATGTCATCCTTGACTAGTCTCTCTACTTTCTTACTCCTATGTTTTTTTGCTTAGTCTCTTTGTCTCCTGGCATTCCTTTTCGGTTGCTGTTCTCTGCCATCGTCTTTTTCTTTTGTTTGGTTGTTGTCCTCCTGCTGCTCTCCGCAGGCCAGCTTCTATTTTTTTTTTCTTACTTCTGACTCCTTGTCGTGCGCCCACTGTCCTGGGCCAGCTGGCGCTACCTCTATTGGCTCCTCTCTTTCTACGGCCGCCCTTTGATTTTCCTGGTCTTTCAGTTATTCTTTTTCTCTCTTCCTCTTTCTCTGGTCCCTGTTTCTTCTCTTGGCTTATTTTCAGCATGTTGTTCAGTTTTCTTTTTGTTGTATGTCATAGGTATGAGACCCATTGTTTGGGCAGCGTTGTTGCTTAGCAGGCATGGTCCTGGTACGTCGCCTTTCAGCACGTGTATGTCTTCTTTGTTCTTTTTGTCTTTATAAAACGCAACCTCCACAACCCAACAACTTAACAAAGGCTATCCCAAGTTGCGAAGACTTCTCTGCTTTCTTCAAATTTAAAATCAATCAGAGCGTTTTTTCTACATGTACGGCATTAGAAAGTGCAAAGTGTGCATTCTATAAAAACCACAAAAGAAAATAAAATGAAGCAGACTTTGTTTACCGCCTAGGTTACAGGGACAGCTTAGATTTTCCACATGTTTGTTAAAGCCTAACGGGAAGCAGAGTAAATTTATAATGCTTCCGTCCCTGAACCGAAATAGCAAACTCCTATTCCACCTGCCTAGCTTTAAGCGGAGATAGCCCTGAGGCAGGGCAAATGGTTTATCACTTGGCTCCATAAGGGAGATGTATCAAATTGTAGTAGGCTTTACCAAGTCACGCCTTAGCCTCTCCTTACGGTAAGAATCGTAGAGGGCCTTTTTTATTAGGTTCTTGTGCGTGTGGTTAATCAGTTGCGGTGATGAAAAAAGATGACCCAGCCTCACACTCGATAAACTATTTTCCACAGCCTTAAACCAAGGTATACAGTTAGCCCTCTCACAGTTTAAACAGTCCATAATAATATCGCGCGACAGGGAGGCAGCAGGATTACGTCAAATTTTTATCCAGAACAGTGGGGGTCTGGATTTTATGAAGTCCTCTATATAAAGGAAGTTTAGTTCCTTGTGACAGATGTAAGTTGGTGCACTGATGACCCCCCCAAAATCTTCCGGCAAAATCTATTTTCTTCAGTCTGTAGTTGGGTGCAGTTAGAATAACCCCACAACTCAGCACCATAGGTCCCTACAGGTAAACATTGTGTTCTGTAGATTTGTAAAAATGACACAATCACGTCTCCCTGGTTGGGTTGGCGAAGGGAGGTTAAAGAATTTATAGCCTTACTCATTTTGTTCCTTCCCTGGGCAACATGTGGTTGCCAAGAGCCAGTGTTGGAAAATAACAAACCAAGATAAGGGAAATTGCAAGTGCTTTTTAAAATATTATCCCCTGATCGAATATGGCTTATTTTATAGCTTTTAGGGCCGCAAGACATTATGAGTGATTTTTTTAAATTGGTGCAGAGGCCCAAGTCTGCCATATATTTAACAAAACCCAAGAATAAAATTCGCAAGGCATTGGGTGTGCGGCCCATGAGTACCGCATCATCCGCATAAAGATGTGCAGGGACATGTTTGCCATTGACTCGCGGAACATCATTAGTTAATTTGCCCAAAGATACACTCAGATCATTTATGTACAAAATAAAAAGCAGGGGGGCCAAGACACAACCCTGTCTGACCCCCCTGCCGATTAAAATATCATTAGAGACTTCTCCATCATTGTTAATACGGACAGACAGACTTAAGACAGACTTAAGTTAGGATTTTGTCTTAAGTCTGTCTTAAGACAAACTTAAGACAAAATCCTAACTTCTGTGAATACCAAAAGTAGTAAGTTTAGCATTTTGTCTTAAGTTAGTTCTGTGAATCGAGCCCGTAGCCAGGGGACAATGTATGGCGCTGAAAACGGGAGTGCTTAGGGCTATAAAAAACACACTAGGCACATTAGAAAAGGAGATTGCGGATCTTGAAAAAGATGTTAGATAACACCCTTCCCCTAGCACCCAGGCTGCAATCCGCGCGAAGCTGACCGCATTTCAGGAGGAAGCCGACAGGGAAGTGGCGTACCTACACAAATATGCACAAGCCAGACGCTATGGAGAGGGGGACAGGGCAGGGAAAATGCTAGTTAATTTACTGCGCGCTCCACGTGGAGCGGACTATATAACTGAACTAGAGAGGGAGGATGGTACGGTGGTCAGGACGCCGCAAGCGATACTTCGGACTATGACTAAGGTTTATGAGTCACTGTATACATCACACACAAACCCATCAATGTCAAACATCACAGAATATTTGGACACTATCGCATTAGCATGGTTTAATAACGGCGCTAGAGAGTACATGGATCTACCCATCATGATAGAGGTTGTGAAAAGGTAATTGCCGGGATGCCCGCTGTCAAAGCCCCTGGGGCTGATGGGCCAAAGGCTGCCTTCTATAAAGAATATGTAGACATAGTGGCTACCCGCTTACATCAGGTGTATCTAGAGGCTATGGAAACAGGAATGCTCCCACCCACACAAAGAGAGGCCACGATTATTACTCTGTTGAAACCTGACAAAGACCCTACTAGACCGGAGTCATATTGGCCCCTATCGCTGATTAACCTAGATGCAAAAATATACGCGAAGCTACTAGCAGACAGGTTGCAACCCATGCGTCCCGCAGAATGCGTTATCTGATCAGTCTGGGTTTGTACCAGGCAGATCCACATCCCACAATCTGAGAGTGCTTTTTGGACTATTACATTACCTAGCTCCACAGGTCCAGGCGGTGGCTGCACTCCTCGATGCCACAAATGCGTTTGATTCTCTTGAGTGGAAGTTTCTTTTTGCCCTTTTACTAGAATGTGCTTTAGTCCTCTCTTTATAAAGCAAACTAGCAGCCCGTCCCGACGTTGTCCGGGTATGAATTGCTGCCGGCCAGAAGTATATTGTTTCGTAGGATTTCATTTTGATAGCATTTCTTATCTGTGACAGGCCTGTGAAATGCTCCGATTCACAGTGCACTGCTGATGCACTTAAGAGTGCGCGTTCAGTAGTGTGTGAACTTGAGTTTCCCTACTTTATTTTCCTTGCAATATTATATAGCGCGAACTCGACAACATGGCAGGAGCACAATTTACATTACAGAAGAACACATTGATTTGTGGTAGGCACGGGGAGGCAAAGCGATTTGCCTGGAATCACAGGATGTTGAGCTGATGCCGAGATTCTAACGTAGCTCCCCATCTCTAAAGTTCGCAATTCTAGAACTTGTAGTGGGAGGTGTGTCTAAAAGTGTATGTCGGTGCTGGGCATCAATGAGAGAGACCTGTGCATTTTTCCAATTGGTGGTGAAAAAATAAGAGTATGTTGCTGGAGATGTGGGTAGGTAAACATCCATTATTCCACAAATTTCTTTCCACACACCATCACTCTGCAGTCTTTCATTACGAAAGTGCCATGACTCCGCAATGCCATTATAACGCATGGCATTACATTTTATATGCTTTTACCAAGCATACATTTACAACGAAATTTGTTGTAAATGCATGAATGGTAAAAGCATATTTTTTAAAAATGTTTGGATAAGGCAAGTATGGGTATAGGGGTATATGTTTTGGGGTACTGAGGTATATGTTTTCGGGTGTTTGGGTATTTTAATGGTTCAGATATAGTTTTGGGTTATTGGGTACAGGGGTATTTTTAGGGTTCAGGGCTAGGTTTGGGTTTTGGGGTATAGGGGTATTTTTAGGGTTCAGGGGTAGGTTTGGGTTTTGGGGTACAGGGGTATTTTAAGGGTTCAGGGCTAGGTTTGGGTTTTAGGGTACAGGGGTATTTTTAGGGTTCAGGGCTAGGTTTGGGTTTTGGGATACAGGGGTACTTTAGGGTTCTGGGCTAGGTTTGGGTTTTGGGGTACAGGGGTATTTTTAGGGTTCAGGGGTAGGTTTGGGTTTTGGGGTACAGGAGTATTTTAGGGTTCAGGGGTAGGATTGGGTTTTGGGGTACAGGGGTATTTTTAGGGTTCAGAGGTATGTTTGGGTTTTGAGGTACAGGGGTATTTATAGGGTTCAGGGCTAGGTTTTGGTTTTGGGGTACAGGGGTATTTTTAGGGTTTAGGGATAGGGTTGGGTTTTGGGGTACAGGGTATATTTATGTGGTTAAGATGGTTTAGTGTTTAAGGGTGTTGGGGTATTTTATAGAGTACGGGTGGGTTATGAATATGGGGGTGCAGGGGTATTTTAAGTAGGGGTGGGCGGAATTGGCGCAAACTTGTTACAATAAATCCACAATATTTCGTTCCGCCAGATTTCCAATTATTAAAACAGAAACCTCATATATTCAAGGTAAAATAACAAGTATTTCTACATGCTAAAATGCATATAGTCATTTCACAAAAGTGAAATTATCTTCCAGCAAGCAGTGAGAGAGGTGATGATTTTGAGACCAAGCCCCTGCAAACCATTATGGGATGAGATTAGCAGTCGGAAGTGAATATTATAGTATCCAAATAATTCTACAAAGAGCTGCAGTTCACCTCGTTCTCCCCAGCTGTCCCCAAGAGGCAAATGCAGTAGCATTTAAAATATTATACATCAAGCTGCAGTTCACCTCATGGTCCCTAGATGTCCCTGATGAGGCAAATGCAATAGCATTTAAAATATTACACATCAAGCTGCAGTTCACGTCATGTCCCTAGATGTCCCTGATGATGCAAATGCAATAGCATTTAAAATATTATATATCAAGCTGCAGTTCACCTCGCCGTCCCTAGATGTCCCTGATGAGGCAAATGCAATAGCATTAAAAACATTATACATCAAGCTGCAGTTCACCTCGTCGTCCCAAGATGTCCCTGATGAGTAAAATTCAAAAACATTGAAACCCTTTCATGAATGCTAAAAATTATGCTAAGCTTCTCCCATAATGCTTTCCACGGCCTTTTAGTTGTATTTTTGCCCATAACTGTGCTCTAAGAGAATGGGACCTCCACTGAATTACTATTTAAAGGGAGCAGGAATGTATAGAACCTGGGAAGAAAAAACAACACTCCTGACGGAATGCCCCCAGCAATTGTCACGCCCCCAGCACACAACCACAGCACAATGCAGACACGCCCACAAGGGACTACTTTGCTGGCACGGTTCTTTTTCATTTTAAATGTATATGGTGGGCGTCTGCATAGCCTATGTCCTTCTGCTGCAACTGCCCTTTCCAACGCTGTATTGGGTTTGTGATTGGTGCTGTGGTTCCCGAGTTTACCTGGCCAAAAGGTGCAAGTTATCTCTTTATAATAGTAGTATAGATTCAAATTATATATACCGACCCAAAGGCAAGGGTGAAAGTCAATGGGCACATATCAGACAAGTTTGATATAAAGAGGGGGACCAGACAGGGCTGCCGTTTATTGCCGCTAATATTTACTGTCGCTACTGAGCCACTGGCGGCAAGACTAAGACAACACCACACGCAACGTAGCATTAGTTTCACTTCGAGAGGTTTACTAATATCCATGTATGCGGACGATATGACAATCTACTTAACCAACCCCAAAGATAACTTTGACCTGGTAATGAGAGAGCTTATTAGATATGGAGGGCTGACGAGCATACAGATAAATTGGTCAAAATCGGTACTGATGCCACTGACGGATGACACTGACAGATGTGAGACAGAGTTCCCCATTCAGTGGACGGACGGGGAGGTAAAGTATCTGGGTATTTGGATCAGCAGATGGTTGTCAAATTATGGTAGAATAATAGATTGGGTTTGCGGGGAATGAGATTTTGATCTCTTTTATGATTAATCTGATGACTTATCTCATTCAACTATTTTTGGACCGTTGGTATCTGTCATTGAGTAAAAGACAACCTCTGTATAGGTTAGATAAACCTCATTAACTGACGCCACTCTGAAGAACCACTTACAACTGATAAAGTTTAAAAGGTTTAATATAAAATTAATAAAAGTTGCATATACAATCCTCTCAGGATCAAATTCATCAAATATACAGGAACCAATAGGAACATATATTCCCTAAAGAACCTCAGTCTACAAACGAATACAATTAAAGTCAGTTCTAAAATCAACAAATTAAAAAGCATCGATATGAAGTGGTTCTTCTGCGTCATCTACAAAAAGAGAAAAATAATCAAGTTAAATCTGTCCCTACTCTATACTAGGTGACATCCCTACTTCGCAAGTTTCTAGAACCCTAAAAAGGTGTCAGCAGTTTGACTCCCAAAGAAGTTTAAACTCTCTTAGCCTCTAAAGGTAACTTAAGTTTAAGAAGCAGTACCCTCTCTGCCTACCCATCCGCTCTTCTAAGGGTCCTCGGCCTACTGCTCCCTTGCGCTCTGATCTTTCTCAGCGCATCTGTTCAAGTCATCTGCTCTTTCTAACTTGCCTCTCGCTGTTCTCTCTGAGCTCTTGCTATCTTCTCCCCGGGGTGCTGTCCCTAAAATACACAATCACAGTGTGGGTGGAACGCCCCTTGACGCCCACCACGGACTTTCCCCGATGATGTCAGTTTCTGGCTCTTTCCATTGCTTCATCTCTTTGCGTCATCCGTTAGATTGACCCTTCTTCTTAGATGTCATCTTCATCTTCTTGTTGGCGACTTCAACTGACACTTTTCAGATCAAAAGTCAAATGAACTTAAACAAGACTTTAACTTACAACTATGATTCTTGACCTTACTAGGTCCTGCGAATGGTCATTCCAAAACAAAGCTCAAATTCCAAGAGTCTCTTCTCACGTTTAAGTAATAAACTCCGTCCGGCATTGTCACCTTAAATCTAACAAAACTAGACTCTTCGGCTCGCACCTTCAAGTGAAGGCTATTCACGACTCCTGTGAGCCCACTAAATTACCAACAGCGGACTACACTCCTGCGAACCCTTGGTCAGTCAGGTTATAATCACAAATGACCTAAACTCTTCTAACACTCCTACAAACTTCTTCTACACAGTATAACCTTTAACATACATTTATATATATGATCGCTTTTAGCAAATACTTTGCTCATGTGTGAATACATTTTACATAGAATACAATTACGTAGAATATGAACCTTAATACATAGAATATAATTTACATAGAATATAAACCCTATACATAGAACATAACTTTATATTCTTCTTCATTATATTATGCTATATATGCTCTTGCACATTTCTCCATGTTACGTTTTCTCGCCGTTTCTGCATTTAAAATTACACACGTACATGAATTCTACTTTGCACGTTCTTCTGTTCGTAAGCATTTCTACACTTTTCTACCTTAGCCCATTACATATACGAGCTTTCTAAATCTAATACATTCTAAAGTGAATACAGTTACATTTATTTCTTATACCACATTGTCACTTCTGTTGACCTTTATGCTATAGACGTCAACTTTACGTTCGATATACATTTCATTCCTACGTTTATATGATATACCTCTAAATATGACTCGGATATACATTTTATTCAAATTGCGCTCTCTCAGTCCCCCCCTTTGATGACTTTTAGGAGTCATCACTAAATGCAATTTGAATAGCACCTTTAAACAGAACTAGTTACATCATTTCCTCTTTTCATCATTTCAAGTGCTCTCAAGCTTTTATACTGTTGATCTTGTAAAGCAGCTAATCTCCTTTCTTGTTCTCTCATAGATCTTTGTAACCGGTTCGTCCTATACCATTTATATAGTTTTACTAATCCTAACAATGTGATTATACAAATTAATACTATTAATACAGGTTTTAATATATACCATACTATACCTTTGCCAAGATTGGCAAACCAACTCCCAACCTTTCCTACTCTGTTACCTACTTTTTCCCAAACATTTATTTTTGTCAAATCTTCGATTTCTTGATGAATCTGTGTAATGTTTCTTATGACCTTCTCAAGTGGTTTTGAATTATCAGGAATATAAGTACAACATTCCTGGACCTTCAAAGCCTTGCAAACTCCGCCTTCTTTTGCTAATAGCACATCAAGAGCAAGTCGATTCTGAAGAACCATTGCTCTAATCGATTGCATCTCACCTTCTATTAGCATTAATGACCTTGCAGTACTTGCAGATAATCTATCTACGACTGTAGCTAGTCTCCTGATCTTAACATCGTTAAGTATTAAACCTAACATAGGAAACATCGCTCCAAATACGTCTCCTACTACTTCTGCATCTCCTACTTCCCTTTTCGTTCTTGTCGAAGCCTTTCCTTCTATGATCGCTAAATCCTTTGCATGGTATATTTTGGGGAAGACAATTGCCAAGTAACATGAACCATACCAATTGTCAGGCAGTTTTACATAGGCATTTCTCCCACATACAAAATATACATTAGGAATCACTTGCATCTCCTTCATGAAATCTTTCGTATAGTACTCTAATCGAAAAGCATGTTCTCAATTTACTTCACCTACAAATACACTCTCGTAATATGTCTTGCTTCGTGTTAAACATAACTTTCCTTTCTGCGTTCTATCCAATGCTATTGGACCATTGCTACCTTTCTTTTTATGTGCCTTCTCTTCTTCGGTCCAATCCGTTTTCCACTGTCCTGACATTTTTAGAATCTTCTGCCTTCTGTATCGATCATCTACTTGTGCTATGAACTTTTTCTCAATCTCTGACACTTTGCAAGTCAGATTATTTCTGCGTGCGTATGATGTATCTAATGTATCCCAAGGAAGGAAGAATTTGGCTAGTCTATCCTCCTTTTTGTAATAGTCCCACTTATTCATTTGCTTATAATTCGGAACTTCAGGCAGTACCGAATCATAATTTGAAAAGTAGTACTCAAATCCTTCTCTACCATAAAATATACTAAGCAGTAAACTACATGTTATCCCATAAGTCAATGGGAGATGATGATATCGGATGCCCTCATCTACAGAAGCCGGCAATTGCATACAAACGTAGCAATCTTTGGCCTCCATGGCATCGATATATTCGTATAACAGTTTAGCATATGCATTTGACCTAAAGTTTCCCTGTGACTCATCTACATGTAATCTACGAGCTTCATCTGCTAGTAACGCCTTTTCACGAATAACATTGCTCTCCTTTGTCTTCCCATCAAGAGCAGGTTTCAAAGTCGTTACAGGCTTTACATCTGCTATTTCTTTATCGGTTTCATGTCCTATTATGTATGATATTGTCACTACTGTAATTATGAGAAATATTACCACTGCTATAAGTGTACCTATTATACATCTAGCTTTTCTGTTTGGGTTGCCGTTCTCCATGTTGTCAAAAACAGCGTAACTCTTTCTTTTGCGAAAAGTTTTTCAGTTCAGTCTTTGCTTGCTTTGTTTTCTTCTCAGTTTGTAAAGTGCTTTTTATCAACAAAAGTCTCTTTTTCGCAACAATGTCTCTTTATTTTTAACAACAGACAACCCTAACCCTTCTCCGTCCTCTAAATGTAATCCCTAATTTTATTCTTCTTTCCACTCGGCGCTAGGTTATCTTCTTCTTTATAACTTATATACAAAAGTCTTTATACATCAACAATTATTCTCGCACCTGCAGCTCTCGCAACAAGTTCCAATAATTCAAAACTAATGACTTTTTCTTCTTCGTCCGGAATTTGATGACCAAATGTTGGAAATTGTAATCTGTTTAGCACTAAATCTTTGATCTGACTCAAGTATGGGGGTATGGGAAGTGTGAAAGTCAGTAATCCCTCAGTCTCTAATCCAGGAGTCAACATCCATATCTTCACTGCCACAAATGGATCGAGATCGATTATTTTCACGTTCTTCACTCTCCCAGATTTCTGTCCCCAAGACATCTGCTAAATAAGTCCACTCTGGGGTGGCGTACCTTCTGCAGGGCACACGTACCCTTCTCGATCTTCTTGGACTCTCAGTTCCTGAGTCTATAGTTTCTTCTTCTTGATCTGATTCTTCAGAGATCGGGACAAGAGTTTTCTCCGGTTGTGTCTTTAAGCTTGGCCTCCTTCTTCTCTCCGGCCAATTAACTTAGTCACTTCTTGTCCTCCTGCTCCTTGTTCTTGGACCTGTCTCTTGGTCACTCTCAGCTTGTTCAATATCCGATTCACTTTCCCAGTTACTTTCTTCTCCTGAGGCGACTTCGGTCTCACTGGTATCTTGACCCTCGTCGACCTGTTCTGTCACCGTCTCAGCCTCTTCGATCACCTCTACAGCTTGGCTTTCCCCCTCTGTGTCTTCTCCGCTTTCCGCCGGATTCTCATCCGAGAGAGGAGCTGTTTCTTCTAGAGGTGTTGGCACTCTTCGAGTGTGTGAAGCGTGTATCCAATTTGGCAGGCCTCCACACTTCACTGCAGTGTTCGTAACAAGTATGACTTGAAATGGTCCTCGCCAACGCACGTCTAAGCAGTTCTTCCTGACATGCTTTTTCACCAAGACCCAGTCCCCCGGACTCAGGTCATGGCACAAGTCCTGTGCTGATGGAACCTCTGCAGCCTGGACCTGGAGGGACACAGAATTTATGGCATCAGATAGTCCCTTGCAGTAATCCAAGATCAAGTCGTCTGTGATGTTCAATAACGCTGCAGTCGGAACCGATGGCAATCTCATAGCTCTCCCCATTAGCACTTCATGTGGAGAGAGACCTGTTTTTCTATCTGGTGTACTACGTATGCTCATAAGAACCACTGGAAGTGCGTCTGGCCAACTCAGGGATGTTGATGAACAAACTTTGGCAAGTCTGGACTTAATTGTGCTGTTGATTTGCTCTACAATCCCTGAAGCTTCTGGTCGATAACTGCAATGGAGCTTCTGATCGATACTCAAAGCTGAGCACAACATCTTCACTATTTCACTGTTGAAATGAGTTGCTCTGTCCGATTCCAAAGAGGATGGCACCCCAAACCTCGGTATTAACTCTCTAAGTAACAGTTTTGCTACTGTAAGTGTATCGCATCTACGTGTAGGGTAAGCCTCAACCCATCTAGAAAATATGCAGACAATCACTAAAACGTATCTGAGTCTGTTGCATGGAGGCATTTCTATAAAATCAAGCTGCATTCTATTGAAAGGCCCCCCAGACCTCCCAATGTGACTCAATGTAACTGGTGTTCTCTTTCCCACGTTTAGTTGCTGACAGATCGCACATCGCTGACATACTGCTTCTGCCGCTACTCTAAACTTAGGATTAAACCACGTTTGTCTGAATACTCTCACCATGGCATCTCTACCTATGTGTGCTGATCCATGCAATTTCCTTGCCATTGGACTAACAAGTTCATTCGGTAAAACTGCTCTCCCATCAGCAGAGATCCAAAAATTCATCTCGCTTTTTATACACCCAGCTGTTTCCCAGCCCTTTTTCTCATCATCTGGTGCATTCTCCTGAACACTCCTTAGCTCATCCCACGTATCTACAGTGTCTAACAACATTGTCAATTCAGTTCTTTCTTGGATTCCCCACTTTCACATCCGTGTGAGAATATCCTTGCTCTGCGCAGTAACGCGCTACTTCATCCGCATAGCGGTTACCTTGTGACACAAAATCTGTACCTTTTGTATGCGCAGCACATTTGACTACTGCAATAGCTGTCGGGCCTTGCAATGCCTCTAACAGTAATCTCACGAATTCTCCATTCCTAATGGGAGAACCCGAGGAGGTCATATAGCCTCTTTGAGACCATAACTGCCCGTAATCGTGAACTACCCCGAAACCATACTGGCTATCGGTGTATATGGTGACTCGAATTTTGTTACCTGCTAAACAGGCACGCGTCAAAGCAATAATTTCAGCTACCTGAGCGGAGTGTACTCCTTCCAGGCAAGCGGCTTCTACAACTCTGGTAATTGTACAAACTGCATAAGCTGCTCTCAGCTGACCAATATCGTCTCTTACGCATGAACCATCAACAAAGAAAATTTCATCAGGGTCAGTTAATGGCTCATCTACGATATCGGGTCTCGGTTTGGTGCATAGTTCAGTCACATCAAGGCAGTCATGATCTGTACAGATTTCATCATCCACCTCATTTGGAAGTTGCATCAACGTTGCAGGATTCAAGACGGAGCATCTTTTTAGGGTCACATTCTCGGCAGCCAGTATGACTTGCTCGTAGCGTGTGAGCCTGCTATTCGTCAGATGCTGAGTCTTAGTCCTGGTCATTAACAATTCCACGGAATGCGGTACGTACACCACTAACTGATGTCCCATCACCAAACTTTCACATCTTTCAATGCTGACACCCGTTGCAGCTACGGATTTGAGACATCCGGGCAACGCTGCGGCTACTGGATCTAATGTAGCCGAAAAATACGCTACTGGCCTACGCGCATCTCCATGAATCTGGGCCAAAACTGCTAAAGCGCATCCCTCTCTTTCGCAGCAGTAAAGCAAAAATGGTTTTGTGTAATCAGGCATTCCTAAAGCCGGGGCGCGACATAAGTCCTCCCTCAGCTGCAAAAACGCCATCAAACAATCTTTGTCCCATGGTACCGGATCACTCACTCCTTTGTGCGTCAGCTGTAATAACGGCTTTGCCTTCAGTGAGAAGTTGGCTATCCACTGTCGACAATAACCGACCATGCCTAGAAACATCCTGACTTCTCTTTGTGTTGTAGGCGCGTTCATTTTCATAATCGCCTCTATTCTGTCTGGAGACACCTTCCGTTTCCCCTTTTCGATCCTGTGGCCCAAGTATTGCACTTCGGTAAGACAATATTGCAATTTACTTGGAGACACCTTGTGCCCATTCTCGGCCAAGTGATTTAACAAGGTGATGGTGTCTACCCTGCAAGCTTCCTCTGTTTCTGACGCAACTAGGAGGTCGTCTATGTACTGGACTAGAACTGAGTTCTTGGGCAGCACTAGACTTTCAAGATTTCTCTTTAAAAGCTGGTTAAAAATAGATGGGCTTTCTGTATACCCCTGAGGGATACGACACCATGTTAAAACGCGATCTTCCAGCTTAAAAGCGAAAAGATACTGGCTCTCTTCATCTAAAGGAATCGAAAAGAAAGCCTGGCACAAAACTATCACGGTGAACCATTCAGCTTGGAACGGTATCTGAAATAATATCACTGATGGATTCGGTACCACTGGACAACATGAGACAACAATATTATTAATCTTTCGAAGATCCTGCACTATTCTGTATTTTCCACTAGGCTTCTGTAAACCCATAATCGGTGAGTTACATGGACTACCCACGATCTCCTTCAATATTCCCTGTTTAATCATGGATTCGATCACAGGCTTTATTCCTGCAATCGTCTCCGGTGTCAACTTGTATTGTGGTGTTCTTGGATACTCGGCATTGGGTCTTACCATGATCTTTACTGGTTCTACCCCCTTGATTAATCCTATTTCTTCTCCAGTAAAATCCCACACCTCAGCTGACACTTTCATCCTCAAGTCCTGTGGAAGCTCCTCCACTGTTAAGGTAGGATATAGTTCCACACATTCCTGCGAGTTTACAACTTTAAAATCGGCATCTTCATCGTTGGTCTGCACTTCTACTCCTTCAGGTGTGCAATGTATTGTGCAATTCAGTTTACACAACAGATCTCTTCCTAACAAACACACCGGGCTAGAATCACAGATCACAAACTGATGTTCGTCACTGTAATTCCCTATTTTCACTGATACTGGTTCTGTCAGAGGATTCGTCATCCTCTTGTTTGCGACTCCTACCACCTGAATCATCTCTCCTGATATCGGCAGACCTGGGACTACCGCTGATCTCAACGTGGATCTAGTGGCTCCCGTATCCACCAAAAAGGTCGTAGGACATCCAGCTACTTCAGCTTCTGCGTATGGTCCTCTCTGATCTACTTCCAGAGCTGCTCCTAAAGTACAGTCTTCGTCCCTATTCACTCGTTGCCCTGTAAGAGGATCAACGTAGTAGCATTCTTCTCCTCCTACGAACAATGGCATTTGTCTATAGGTTTTCCCTCCATTTGTAATGCGAGGCGGTTGAGGAAACGGGGCTCGAGGAGTCTGAGTCCCCCCTTTGATAAACTTTCCCTTCGGGACTGTTGCTCCCTTAACCACGTTATTCTGTACCTCTTCCTCCTCCTGTTCTAATTCCCCTGTCTCAATATTGTAAGGACACTCGCGTCTCCAATGTCCCACCTCATTACACTGATGACACCTGGTTGTCCTTTTCAGTGTTGCGATATCCATTCTCGGTCTCGGTCTTTCTTCCTCATCTCTGCTCTGATTGTTCTGTTTCTTTGTTTGGGTTCCTGTTCCCTGCTGTCGCTGTCCACTCTTTCCGGCTGCTTGCATCTGTACTAACATCAGCTTTTCCTTAAGCTTCTTTGCCTTTGTATCTATCTCATCGCTACAGTACCTTGCATACCTCAGAATCTCATCTAAAGGTTTGTTCTGCCAGCAAATTAAATGCTGTTGAATCATCAGGCGTATGTCTGGTCTCAATCCGAGAACAAACTTCGACACAAACTGTCCTATGTCTTTAGGATCCATTACGTCTAATCCACTGTACTGTTTAAATGCTTTCAGTAACCTCTCATAGTACTCGTGAACTGTCTCTTTAGGCTCCTGAGTCGTTCGATCTATCTTAACCCAGTCTATATCCTGCACCTGCACTTTCTCTTTTAGCCATGTTATTACCCTTTCGTATTTTTCCATGACTCTGTCTGATGGACCACCTGTCTGGGTATCTCTCTGAGGCTCGCAAGTGGGCCATTCAATACTAAGTTTGCATGCCGTCCACAAATCTCCGGGTACTACGATATCGAACAATGTGTTCAAATCGATCCACAGTACCTTAGAGATCTTCACGAATCTCTCTACCTGCTTGTACCACTCTACGGGATTTTCTCTAAGCTTCGGGAAGGAATTAGTGAATGCCGCTAAATCCCCCCTACTCCATGGTACATGCACGTAGTTTCCGTTCGCGATTTCTCGCAAAGGGAAAGCTTCCATTCGCATTAAGTCTGTATCCTGAGACTTTACAAGTGTACTCCGTCTGACAGATCCCTTCTTGGACCATCTTTCCTCCCATCTATCCAGATCTCTCCATATTCTAATACACATGACCAATTCCCTTATGTGTACTCTCAGCCCAATCGTTCTGCGCTCATCTAAATCTAGATCCGTGCAATTCAGCCTATGGTTGGCCTGTAAAGCCTTAGTTCGCGATATGTCTATCATGTACCTTTCTGCCAATTCAGATAACTTTTCATGAGCTGCTCTCGCTTTCCGAGTAACATCTTTGGATAAAAACAGTATCTCATCTGGTGCGTACAGCTCTAACCTCTCGATTGCCACTGTGCCGTCAATTATTTCGTTCAAGTCTGATTTTAAACTCATTACATCTATGCGTCTTGCTTTTATTTCAGCTCTCAATACGTCAGTCCTAGGTTGTTCTCTTACATCCCTCTCACCCCCACTATGCGCCCTACGCCTAAGCACAGGTGAGTTATGAGGAATTTTTCTTCCATCTCTTTGTTCCCACCTCTCTAGATCCCAAGCCTTTCCATCTTCCCTTGGGGTGTGGTGGAACAATGCTCCATCCTTCAACCCTACATTCCGTCTTTTCGACTCGGTTTCTCCAGATACAAGATAGGATCCTCTGTGCTGTTCTAAACCACTGTAACTCGCTTGCTGTCTGGTATCACTTAACAAACGATAAGGACCTTCATGGCTCTCCATGCTCCCGCGATCTCGTTCGTGATCACCGGATGTATGGCGAGACGTTTCGCGACTCCCTATATTCTCGTGACTTCGTTCTTGTTCACCGGACGCATGGCGAGACCCTTCGCGACTCTCCATGTTCCCGTGATTCCGTCCGTAATCACCAGAGGCATGTCGAGACGTTTCACGACTCTCCATGTTCCCGTGATTCCAATGTTGCACATTTTCATCCGGAGCATGGTGTGTGCATCTGAAAGTGTTTCGGTATTCCTGCGTCCTTCGTTCTTCCTCATTGAAAGTGACGCGAGGCACTTCGCCACACCCTGCACTCCTGTCATTACTCGTTTGCCTATTGCCACTAGTAGTAGGGCAAATATCTCCTCTGCTTCCTTGACTCCCTCTCTCCCACTCCGGGCTGCTTTCGCCAGCTCCACAATGAGAGAGGATCTTGTTATCCTGGTCTCTCCACTCTGCTCCTGTTTCTAAACTTTTATTCCGAGCCTCTTCGGCAGTATCCCATTCTTTCAGGTATTCCCTTAATTCCTTATAGGGTTTTGGTTTTGGTCCCCTCAAGTCCATTGATCCTCTTTGACCCCCTTGTTCTATCCAGGGACCCGCTGCGGAATCTAATGGGGTACTCCGACTCACTGGTGCTAATCTCTGTCTTTGAGGATTCATCGTGTTATTCCTGTTCTCCATCTCTGCCCTTTCCCTGTCCCATCGTGCCTGTTCCTCCTGCTGGACCCCTTCTGGGTTGTAGATTGACACTATAGGGCCTATGGTGACAGGTACTTGTAAAGCGTCTGGCATTTGGTACGACCTTGCACATTGCGTTTCTGGCACCTTCTGGACCACAAATCTTCCCACTACTCTGTGTTCGGAACTAGCTTGGGGTATTTCCTCACTCTTGTTGGAGTCCCACTCTGTTACTGGGATCGATTTATATTCACCCCATCTAGCTCCGTCCCCTTGCTGTAATATGGGACTTGCGGATTCACCGCTATATGGAGGTGGTCTATCTATTAACAGCCTATCTATTAGATCCTCCTCCGTCTCGCTTTCCTCATCTTCTTCCTCTAGAGGTTTCTTTTCTCCCGTGGCTTCTATCATGGTGAACAGTTTGTCTGCTTCTATCTTTTGCACTCTCCACTTCTTAGCTTCCTCATCCCATTTGGCATCCTGCACTGCCTTTACTGATCGTCTCACTCGTTCCTGACGTCTCTTTAAACTCTTCTCGTGAGCTGCTCTAAACCATGCACTAAGAGCTTCGAATTGTGTTGGCCTCGGTAGAGGTCTTGTTGCAAGCATTACCGCTTTCAGTTGGTTCAACACGTCTAGTTTAAACGTTCCGAATCTCGGAAACGTCAGTTCCTTTTCCCCTTCAGTTAGCCTATTCCACTCGGAGATCCACAATATCGAGTGTAAGCCTACATTTACTGCCATATGATAAGCTGGTGTGCCTTCTGGTGGAGCTTCTTCTCCAGCATATACATTTCTTCTATTCCTCCTAAAGATTTTCCTTAAACCCTTAAAGCACTTCATTTTTGATAGTCTACGATTTTCTCTGATCAATTCTCTTCCTTATTTACGTCCTGTTGACAACCACCAATCCCTGTGCGACTCTCGCTAATCAGCCTATCCCAATTCGGTTCTACGCTAACCGACCAATCTCAGCGCGACTCTACGCTGACGTCACTCGTTCCCTCTGCAGCAATTTCCTTCGTTTCTCAACTCGTCTCGCGGTCTTACATGCGTTTCATTCATACGCCGAAAAATGACTACTTCCGTCCAAGCGATCACTTTTCTCTGACTGTACGGCCACAGTCTAACTGTAATTGTCACCTCAACTGGCGAGACGTCTTTCCTCTTACGGTCGGACGCTTGCCTCAACTGATAGGTTACTTACACACAGTAAACGTACGACCAGCATGCGTTTACTCATACACTCACTCAAACGCTCCCCTTATCATCGGTCTGCGGGCGATCAATGGTACCTCATGACCCCCTTTAAATGGTAGACAAATTACTCTGGGTGTTCGATACACCCGAACCACTTAAGCCCTCTCTGGACATAAGATTTTATCCGGTTGCACGCGCTCACAACCTTCCCTCAATCACACTACAGGCATTCAACTCCGCTTGACATTACAACACAGGAACAACATAAAACACCGCAATCTTACAACGCATGACCCTTATACTCACTCTCGACCGATTCTGCTGCTTCCCTCTCGACGCACCGTCAGCACCTTCTTCGGCAGGGATTCTTCTTCTGGTCGTCGATGACTAGGGACCTTGGGGTAAACTAAACCTGGCCTAGGTCGTCTTCCTCAAGAAGATAACCATCATTACTCTGCTACCAACTGCGGGGAATTAGATTTTGATCTCTTTTATGATTAATCTGATGACTTATCTCATTCAACTATTTTTGGACCGTTGGTATCTGTCATTGAGTAAAAGACAACCTCTGTATAGGTTAGATAAACCTCATTAACTGACGCCACTCTGAAGAACCACTTACAACTGATAAAGTTTAAAAGGTTTAATATAAAATTAATAAAAGTTGCATATACAATCCTCTCAGGATCAAATTCATCAAATATACAGGAACCAATAGGAACATATATTCCCTAAAGAACCTCAGTCTACAAACGAATACAATTAAAGTCAGTTCTAAAATCAACAAATTAAAAAGCATCGATATGAAGTGGTTCTTCTGCGTCATCTACAAAAAGAGAAAAATAATCAAGTTAAATCTGTCCCTACTCTATACTAGGTGACATCCCTACTTCGCAAGTTTCTAGAACCCTAAAAAGGTGTCAGCAGTTTGACTCCCAAAGAAGTTCAAACTCTCTTAGCCTCTAAAGGTAACTTAAGTTTAAGAAGCAGTACCCTCTCTGCCTACCCATCCGCTCTTCTAAGGGTCCTCGGCCTACTGCTCCCTTGCGCTCTGATCTTTCTCAGCGCATCTGTTCAAGTCATCTGCTCTTTCTAACTTGCCTCTCGCTGTTCTCTCTGAGCTCTTGCTATCTTCTCCCCGGGGTGCTGTCCCTAAAATACACAATCACAGTGTGGGTGGAACGCCCCTTGACGCCCACCACGGACTTTCCCCGATGATGTCAGTTTCTGGCTCTTTCCATTGCTTCATCTCTTTGCGTCGTCCGTTAGATTGACCCTTCTTCTTAGATGTCATCTTCATCTTCTTGTTGGCGACTTCAACTGACACTTTTCAGATCAAAAGTCAAATGAACTTAAACAAGACTTTAACTTACAACTATGATTCTTGACCTTACTAGGTCCTGCGAATGGTCATTCCAAAACAAAGCTCAAATTCCAAGAGTCTCTTCTCACGTTTAAGTAATAAACTCCGTCCGGCATTGTCACCTTAAATCTAACAAAACTAGACTCTTCGGCTCGCACCTTCAAGTGAAGGCTATTCACGACTCCTGTGAGCCCACTAAATTACCAACAGCGGACTACACTCCTGCGAACCCTTGGTCAGTCAGGTTATAATCACAAATGACCTAAACTCTTCTAACACTCCTACAAACTTCTTCTACACAGTATAACCTTTAACATACATTTATATATATGATCGCTTTTAGCAAATACTTTGCTCATGTGTGAATACATTTTACATAGAATACAATTACGTAGAATATGAACCTTAATACATAGAATATAATTTACATAGAATATAAACCCTATACATAGAACATAACTTTATATTCTTCTTCATTATATTATGCTATATATGCTCTTGCGCATTTCTCCATGTTACGTTTTCTCGCCGTTTCTGCATTTAAAATTACACACGTACATGAATTCTACTTTGCACGTTCTTCTGTTCGTAAGCATTTCTACACTTTTCTACCTTAGCCCATTACATATACGAGCTTTCTAAATCTAATACATTCTAAAGTGAATACAGTTACATTTATTTCTTATACCACATTGTCACTTCTGTTGACCTTTATGCTATAGACGTCAACTTTACGTTCGATATACATTTCATTCCTACGTTTATATGATATACCTCTAAATATGACTCGGATATACATTTTATTCAAATTGCGCTCTCTCAGGTTGAAGGGAAGGTAAAGAGGTGGAAATCCCTGCCGCTTTCCCTCACGGGGCATATAGCCATCATTAAAATGGTCATCCTACCCAAGCTACTCTATCTTTTTGTTAATATTCCCATGCCCTTAACCACCCACTTTTTCAAACGTCTCCGGACTGGGATTCCTGACCTGATTTGGGCGGGAAGGCAACGAAGAGTATCCTGGAAACTATTGACTCTTCCCTTTGAACAGGGAGGATTAGCGGTCCCTGATTTCGAATTATATGCATACAGTGCACAGGCACAATACCTACACTACTAGCACCATCCAATCCCGTACCTACCACATGTGGCTATTGAAATGGATGTGGCTATGCTCACTCCGCTCAATGCAACGGTATACCACCCATATGGACGTTCCCATTCAGACATTAACACTGTTGAAGCTACATGATGGGCATTGAGGAATATAACAAAGCGGGCAAGCATTAAGGAGCCGCTGGGGGGTAACCCGCTATTGGGGCCACTAACGGACAAGGCTGTGGGTGAACGTGTTAAGAAGAGAGGTCTGACGGCCGCTAGTGATCTCTATCCAGATGATAAATTCCTGACCCTAAGAAAATTATGTGAGCCGGATGTGCCCTTGGCGTTTGATATGCTATTATACTATCAGCTGCGAGACGCATGTAAAGCAAGATATTCGGAATTTCCGGATGTTCCGGCTTCATTACCTGCGCTGGAAAATGTCTTGTCTAATAGCTTACCCTGCATATTGTTTACGCGTATTTATAGTATTACGCAGGAGACATCACCTATATTGCTAAGTACATCTAGGGCTGATTGGGAAACAGAAGCTGCCATTACAATTACTGATAAGCAATGGTCATTCTGTTGTTCACAGCTGGCAAAACTATCACCGAATTACAGATTAAGGCTTATACACTTTAACTATTTACATAGAAAGTATCGTACACCTACGCAGTTATATCGCACTAGCAGCCCGTCCCGACGTTGTCCGGGTATGAATTGCTGCCGGCCAGTAGTATATTGTTTCGTAGGATTTCATTTTGATAGCATTTCTTATCTGTGACAGGCCTGTGAAACGCTCCGATTCACAGTGCACTGCTGATGCACTTAAGAGTGCGCGTTCAGTAGTGTGTGAACTCGAGTTTCCCTACTTTATTTTCCTTGCAATATTATATAGCGCGAACTCGACAACATGGCATGAGCACAATTTATATTACAGAAGAACACATTGATTTGTGGTAGGCACTGGGAGACAAAGCAGTTTGCCTGGAATCACAGGATGTTGAGCTGATGCCGAGATTCTAACGTAGCTCCCCATCTCTAAAGTTTGCAATTCTAGAACTTGTGGTGGGAGGTGTGTCTAAAAGTGTATGTCGGTGCTGGGCATCAATGAGAGAAACCTGTGCATTTTTCCAATTGGTGGTGAAAAACATATGAGTATGTTGCTTGAGATGTGGGCCGACGTGCCACCAATGTACTTACGGGGGAGGGTAAACACCCTTTATTCCGCACATTTCTTTCCGAATACCATCACTCTGCATACTTTCATTACGAAAGTACCATGACTCCGCAATGCCATTATAACGCATGACATTACATTTTATATGCTTTTACCACGCATACATTTACAATGAAATTTGTTGTAAATGCATGAATGGTAAAAGCATGTTTTTTAAAAATGTTTGGATAAGGCAAGTATGGGTATAGGGGTATATGTTTTGAGGTACTGAGGTATATGTTTTGGGGTGTTTGGGTATTTTAATGGTTCAGATATAGTTTTGGGTTATGGGGTACAGGGGTATTTTTAGGGTTCAGGGCTAGGTTTGGGTTTTGGGGTATAGGGGTATTTTTAGGGTTCAGGGGTAGGTTTGGGTTTTGGGGTACAGGGGTATTTTAAGGGTTCAGGGCTAGGTTTGCGTTTTGGGGTACAGGGGTATTTTTAGGGTTCAGTGCTAGGTTTGGGTTTTGGGATACAGGGGTATTTTAAGGTTCTGGGCTAGGTTTGGGTTTTGGGGTACAGGGGCATTTTTAGGGTTTAGGGATAGGTTTGGTTTTTGGGGTACAGGGTATATTTATAGGTTTAAGATGGGTTAGTGTTTAAGGGTGTTGGGGTATTTTATAGAGTAAGGGTGGGTTATGATTATGGGGTGCAGGGGTATTTAAAGTAGGGTGGGCGGAATTGGCGCAAACTTGGTACAATAAATCAGCAATATTTCGTTCCGTCAGATTTCCAATTATTAAAACAGAAACCTCATATATTCAAGGTAAAATAACAAGTATTTCTACATGCTAAAATGCATATAGTCATTTCACAAAAGTGAAATTAGCTTCCAGCAAGCAGTGAGAGAGGTGATGATTTTGAGATCAAGCCCCTGCAAACCATTATGTGGACGAGATTAGCAGTGGGAAGTGAATATTATAGTATCCAAATAATTCTTCAAAGAGCTGCAGTTCCCCTCGTTCTCCCCAGTTGTCCCCAAGAGGCAAATGCAATAGCATTTAAAATATTATACATCAAGCTGCAGTTCACCTCATGGTCCCTAGATGTCCCTGATGAGGCAAATGCAATAGCATTTAAAATATTACACATCAAGCTGCAGTTCACCTCATGTCCCTAGATGTCCCTGATGATGCAAATGCAATAGCATTTAAAATATTATATATCATGCTGCAGTTCACCTCGCCGTCCCTAGATGTCCCGGATGAGGCAAATGCAATCACATTTAAAATATTATACATCAAGCTGCAGTTCACCTCATCGTCCCAAGATGTCCCTGATGAGTAAAATTAAAAAACATTGAAACCCT
The DNA here is from genome assembly GCF_964263255.1 of Lissotriton vulgaris. Classification (NCBI taxonomy): domain Eukaryota; kingdom Metazoa; phylum Chordata; class Amphibia; order Caudata; family Salamandridae; genus Lissotriton; species Lissotriton vulgaris. The sequence goes on from NC_141686.1 coordinate 258,219,086, forward strand.
TTCATGAATGCTAAAAATTATGCTAAGCTTATCCCAAAATGCTTTGCAGGGCCTTTTAGTTGTATTTTTGCCCATAACTGTGCTTGGGGTGGTTCTAAGAGAATGGGACCACCACTGAATTACTATTTAAAGGGAGCAGGAATGTATAGAACCTGGGAAGAAAAAACAACACTCGTGACGGAATACCCCCAGCAATTGTCACGCCCCCAGCACACACCCACAGCACAATGCAGACACGCCCACAAGGGACTACTTTGCTGGCACGGTTCTTTTACATTTTAAATGTATATGGCGGGCGTCTGCATAGCCTATGTTCCTCTGCTGCAACTGCCTTTCCAACGCTGTATTGGGTGTTGTGATTGGTGCTGTGGTTCCCGAGTTTACCTGGCCAAAAGGTGCAAGTTCTCTCTTTATAATAGTAGTATAGATGGGTCTCCAACCAGATGCGAAGTGTTGGAGATGCGGGGAACAAGAGGCAACGTTCTTCCACTTAACATAGCATTGCAATACCATAGCACACTATTGATCAGAAGTAATAAGATACATAGGATTCATTATAGATACAAATATGACCCACTGGTGGCGCTTTTGGGTTGGGTCATGGAAGTGCCCAGAGACTTCCGTAAGTTAACTGCTATCCTGCTATTATTGGCTAAACGTCAGATAGCGCTGCATTGGAAGAAGTTGACGCCACCTTCTGTGGCGGGTTGGGTGCGTTCGGTAATTTATTGTAAGGATCAGCTGTCGAATTATTGGGACCTCTTGCCAAGTGGATCTAGGCCTGCTGATATATGGGAACCGTTCGAGGGGTGGTTGAAACAGGGGTGCTTAGATTTCTGTGCAAATAGTCAAGATACACAATAAGAAGTGGAAATATGGCAGTCTCCATACCGAATTAAGTAGTGGCTGATTAGCATATATGATCATTCCTCTTTATTGCACGTGTTGGAGTATTACATGTATGATACGGATAGCATCTGAAATGGCAAAATTCAACTGGGCGAATTACACAGTAATGTACAAATGCGTAGGGGGCGATATGGCAGGATGGAGTGGGGAGAATTATGTCTTAAGGTTTTAAAGGTTACATGGAGAAATACGCTGTGTCAGAACCTTAGCCTTACTGAATGGCAGGCGTAAGGGTGACGCAGTGCCATAAGGATAGGCTGGTGTCTTGCATAACGGGAGTTGCGTCATGCTTGTGACACAACTGCCGCAATGCGTTATTTTAGCGCTAACAGATACGTCAGGATTCCAGACGCATATGTAATTAATTCCAACATGGAGCGCCGTGCAATGAATACGGCGCTTCCATGTTGTCGCAAGAAGAGCATGTTAAAAAGTGTTGCAACGCTGTTTTGTAGCAGCGATGCAACGCTTTTCATGAATGAGGCCCAGGAATACATCCCATCTTATTGATCGTGCACATTCCTGCCCTTTTGTTTTGTTGCAGGGCTGCGCAGCAACATTCCTTGCAGCGCTATCCAGCACCAAAACCTCTGAAATGAGGCCCCTAGGGGCTCATTTATGAGCTCTTGCGTCACTTTTGCACCACTGGTGTGTCACTTTTTATGATGCACCAGCAGTGTAAAAAATGCGCCTTGTTGCACCATATTTACAAAGTGATGCATCTAGGTGGATGCGTCACTTTGTAAACCCCTGCGCTACATTATACCTGCGCCAGGTATAATGTATGCAGGGGGGTGTTCCCATGCAAGAAAGGGTCATAGAAGTGACGCAGTGAAATCTACCAGATTTCACTGCGCCACTTCTAGGACTCAAATGCGTCAAAATCTTACTCCTGCCTCACAGCAGGCCTAAGACTGACGCAAGCCCTTTCACATTGGGCTTGCCCCATGTGAAAGGACACATTGCTGGAGTTGCGTCACTTTTGTGACACACTCCAGTAATGCGTCACTTTTGCGCCATACAGATACGTCAGAAATACTGACGTATCTGAAACTCCTTGCGACATGATGCATCATACAGTAAATATGACGCATCAATCATGTCGCAAGGATGGCGCACTGAGAAGTGAGGCATCTCTGCTTTCAAGCAGCGAAGCGTCACTTCTCATAAATGAGGCCCTAAGTGTTTGCACCAATTTTAAGACCAGCTATTTTCTGGTCTTAAAAAACTGCCTCTAAGTGGACTTAGCTGCAGTTTTAGAGGGTTAGCGCCGGACGGAAATTCCATTGTGAATATCGCGAAGTGGGTTTAGCTTCAGTTTTTGCACGAGACCACCTACCTCGCATCTCATTTTTGTTAAGTTCCACTTAAAGAAGTGGCGATCTTGAAAATGAACGTTTACTCTGGAACAGTGACGCTAACTGCAATTAATGGCGCTTTGTAAATAAGGCGATAAAAAAAAAAAGCTGTAACGTCCAAAAATGGACTCTACGGTGGCGTTAAGGTCTTGTGAATATGTCCCTATGCCCCTTAAGTGATTTTGCTGATTTTTGTACCGAACGGTAAATCAAAATACAGGATGAAATCTGACCGGTAGCAGTTTAGCACAAATAATTCTATGACAGGACCGGAGGCTTCAGATTATGCTTCTCTTTCATTTAGTGTAAACTCACAGCAGCCAATAAACATACAGTTTAATAAAATTAAACTACACTAACCATGATGCTTGGCCCAAGCCACGCCTCTTTAGCCCTACAAGAGCCCTGGTAACAGTCCCAGCTTCCTCTTTCTTTGCACGAACATGCAGAATAAGTTTGATATCAAAAGTCTTATATAGTCTCCAACATGGAATAACATGGAATCACTTCCAACTTCAGAAAAGTCTCCAACGTGAGATAACGGGGAACAGCGTTCCAACTGCAGTCTTCAGTAGAAGAATCGTCACTCCTTTTTCTTGTCATTACCTAGAAAGAAATATAAAGAACCCGTAATGTCTGTATAAACCAGAATCAATTATAAATAACGGGTGGGCAAGCATGATCATAGCATGACATAGCCGGGTGGGATAATCCTCGCCTCTGTGTCCTTAAAAGAATTGAAAATTCTTGGCGCGAATGCTAGCTAATTTTTGATTCTATTACAGGACCGGAGGCTTCAGATTATGCTAGTTTAATGCTGAATCAAAAACAACAGAAGTAATATCTCCCACGGCTTAAAGTATAACTATTTGAATGACGACTCAGACGACCAATCAGCACAATGCATAATGTCTTGAATATTCGCTCCTAGCAAATATGACTTTGAAGCCATAGCACCGCTCACTGAGTGCGCCCCAAACAGTTGAACATCAACACCCGACTCTCTCATGATAAATTTAAGCCATCTAGCAATAGTGGCAGAGGACACAGGCTTAAATGGTTTTTGCACCGTAATCAGAAGTTGTGTAACCCCAGTCGGTCTCAAAGAACGAGTACTCTCCTCGTAGGCTTTCAAGCATTGGACAACACAAAGTTTTTGACTCAACACTCACTGCTTCACTTCGAAATGTCATTCATTCAGGAAGAAAGTACAGACCAGGCAGATCTCGCGATACTTCCGGAGCAGTCCCTAGAGTTCCAGCGAAAGGTAGGGTTGGATATGAATAACATCCTTACAATATACTAGGGTGCAATACCACGGGTCGTCACTAGGGGTCCCAAATCAAGACTGCCAAGCTCCTCGATAGACATCAGGGGTGCAGTACCATGGGTCGTCACTAGAGGTCCCTAATCACACCAGCCAGGCTCCACACAGATACATGGGCTGGGGTTGCAGGGTCGAGGCTACTACAGGTCCTGGTCCGGCAGACTCCACGCTGTATGTGGACAGCGTACCACTGCAGCAAGATAAAGATTAGTAAAATGGGCCTGCCTGTTTAATTTATTGTTTTGTCTTAAGCGACGCTCTTCGGACCAGGCTTACCAGCAATCTGGGTGAAAGAATCTGAACCAACATCCGCCTGCCCATAATGCATTGCAAAGACATACCCGACCCAAACAAAATGCATTTCTTGTTAATTATGGTATATTCTTGTGGTTTATTGTATGATATATACGTGCTTTCTCCTCCAACTTTCAATGTCAACACCGGACAGTTTGCCGCCCTAAAATTCCAGGATTTTGTGGTAGTTATATAAAGGTCAAGTATGATCTGCTTACCTTTCTTAATATTTTTTAATAATCCTTTCGATTTAGTCGCACTTCGTATGGTGGCTACTTACCTGGCAGTGGAGACACCATGATCACGAAGGTGGTTCTCCCGCTGGGTTTAGTATCCGACGCTTCTCTGTCCTTTGGCTAAATCAGGTGCAGTTTGAGATGTGCTTGATGGGCCAGGGGGTGGGGAGATGTCGTAACGGCTGAGATGCTTCATTTGCATGTAATATTGCAAATGATTTTCTCGAGCATGAAATGGGGGTTGTGGGGCTTGAAAGTCGGGAGGCTGGCGGTAAAAGCCGACTGACCGGCAAGATGGCTTCACAATCCCTTGGCTGAGATGCCTTCGTCTGCGGTTTCGTGGATGATGCTCTCGAGCATGATTTTGGCTTCGGCAATTGGCACTTTGATTGACTTCAGGGGGTAGTGGCCGGCTCTAGGAGTTGGCAAGGGAAAAAAAAAAAAAAAAACTTCGTGTGGTGGCTGAAGACAAAGATTCGAAAATTTTTGAAAGATCTTTGCGTTTGTAACGATCTGATATCTAGGTACTAAAAATAAAGCAGCACGTGTAAAGCTCAGGAAGTCTAACAGGGAAAGAGCCCGAGTGCTGCTAATCTGTACAGTCGAACCTGTCCTCCGGCTCCTCGATTCATTGTCTCAGGCCCAAAATGCAGCCTTCAGTTTGGTATTCGGTTTGTTATTCCCGCTTTCAGACAGCATGACATGTTTGTATTCTTCCACAGCTATGGGCCCCTTTACTTGAGGGTTGCACATAACTATTTTCTTCCTGTGCCTGCTTTCTCCCCATTGCCCCCTCCCACAGCCTGCGTGTTCTCTGTCTCTGCTTGTCTGTTATGGGGGTTTCTCTATGAGTGAATTTCTGTTATCACTGCATTTTTTCTTCACCTGCTAAGAGTGTATCCAATTTGACTTTCACTCTTGTGAATGACACACTGAAATGAAGACCCTTTGACACCTTTTCATAAGTCGTTGCTGCTACGGCTCGCTCAGCAGATGCCTCCCCCCTCCGTGGCCACCCCAGTAGGTAGCTGGCATCGGTGCTTCCTTTTATAAAGACGCGGGGCATATTACCAAGCCCCTTATCGCCACTTTTCTGCCGATAACGCGGCAATATTTGCATCGCCCTATTATCAAGGCAGCGTTAAGTCAATTAACGTGGCTTAAAGCCACTTTAATTGACTTAAAGCCACGTTAAGTCAATGAACGTGGCTTAAAGCCACGTTAATTGACTTAACGCTGCCTTGGTAATAGGGCCCCTTTCACGATAAACTCATCGCAGTGGGTGTTGCGGTGGGCGTTCCACCGCAGCACCCATTCACTTCGACGCTGCCACCTACTATCAAGAAAGGCGATAATATGTGGCAGCGCCGAATTTAAGGACAGGTAAGACCTGTTCTTAAGGTTAGCGAAACGAGGAGAAATGCTTCATTTCTCCTCGTTTTTGCTTTTTCCATGTGTGCTGCCTTGTGCAGCACACATAGAAAAAGCAAAATGCCAAGGTTTCTTATGTACAGGAAGGTGTCCCTTCCTGTACATAAACAAACCTCTTTTTAAAATGCTAATTTGTAACTTACATGTGTGCTGCATGAAGCAGCACACACATAAGTGACAAATGGCATTTAAGGTTTGTTTATGTGCAGGAAGGAACTCCTTCCTGAACATAAACAAACCTCCCTGCTCGCAGACGCCCTTGCACTCTGGTGCAAAGGTGTCTGCGCTGGCGATAAGTTGTCAAAACTACCGCCATCGCAGGGGGAAACACTAGGCTGCACCATATCCTTGGTAATATGGTGCAGCCTAGCGTTTCCGAAGTGGCCTCTCTTTGCCACTTTGTTGGTAATATGCCCGGTGTTTCGTTAAAATATTTACACGTTTCAGTGGCAGAGATTAGCATGTTTAGATTTCCAAGTGCCGCTTTGACAGGGGTGAGCGCACAGAAGAAGAAGCCGCCAGTACAGCCTCAGCTGAGACTCACATACAGAGGAGTCAGTGTATTTATCGCCCTTCTCACTTCCGGTCCCAAAACCCGACGGAGGCTGCAATGCTTGCTTCAAGATCCACAGGGGAGCCCAAGGCTAGTAAGACTGGGTGGTGTCGTGTCGTTCTTGATCGTAGTGGACACACCAAAGGCCAGACACAGGTTAGTGGTTGTAATCTTTCTTTATTGATTATTACAGGAGCGGTCATCTGCACGTCTGTCCTCTGGTCAGTCCTGGTTCTGTGTGTCATCCTTCCTGTCCCCTAACCAGATGTGGTGTTTCTGGTGACCTGGTCACCTCCCTCATGACCTACAGGGTCCTAACGTCCTCCTGTCTTGTTGTCCTGTCTGTAGTCTATTTGTCAGGTCACGACATCTCCCCCTTTGTTACAAACAATAGTTCGTGGTACAGTTCTAATGATCAATTCTGCGCCACCACCTTTTACATCATTTACTCCTTGTTGCCGTGAGAGAGAGAGAGAGAGAGAGAGAAAGAGAGAGAGAGAGAGAGAGAGAGAGAGAGATGTCATCCTTGAGTAGTCTCTCTACTTTCTTACTCCTATGTTTTTTTGCTTAGTCTCTTTGTCTCCTTGCATTCCTTTTCGGTCGCTGTTCTCTGCCATCGTCTTTTTCTTTTGTTTGGTTGTTGTCCTCCTGCTGCTCTCCGCAGGCCAGCTTCTATTTTTTTTTCTTACTTCTGACTCCTTGTCGTGCGCCCACTGTCCTGGGCCAGCTGGCGCTACCTCTATTGGCTCCTCTCTTTCTACGGCCGCCCTTTGATTTTCCTGGTCTTTCAGTTATTCTTTTTCGTGCTCTTCCTCTTTCTCTGGTCCCTGTTTCTTCTCTTGGCTTATTTTCAGCATGTTGTTCAGTTTCCTTTTTGTTGTATGTCATAGGTATGAGACCCATTGTTTGGGCAGCGTTGTTGCTTAGCAGGCATGGTCCTGGTACGTCGCCTTTCAGCACGTGTATGTCTTCTTTGTTCTTTTTGTCTTTATATGTCAGTTCCCTTGTGAATTTTCCCAAGTTTGTTACCTCTTTCCTTGACCCCCAGGTGAAGATCTTCACTTTGGACGCTCTCAGCGTCGGTTTTGACTCCATTTTCTCGTATTCTGATGCACACATGACATTGCATGCTGCACCACTGTCCAGTATAAATTCTGCTTCATGTTCTCAGACTCCTATCTTTGCCAGGTCCATCTTTTCCTGGGTGCTACTGCCTGTGCAAGTTATTGTCTCTCTTTTTCTGTTTTCTCCTCTCAGTTTTATGTGGACCTCCGACATGTGGTATAGTCTTTCCACTTTCTCTTCTTCCTCATCTTCGCCTGAACCTCGCGATGAGCTTCTTCTTTCTCTGTCGACATATCTGACGTGTCTTGTTGTCGACTCTTGTTGTCTTCCTGTTGTTCTCCTGTCATCTCTGAGTTGTGCGCTTTGGCACATACTGGCGTAATGATTCCTCCCATTACATCTCCTGCAGGTCTGGCCAAACGCGGGGCACGGACCTCTGTGTGGAAATTCCATTCCACCTTTGAAGCATGTTCCTTCGTGTTGTCTTTTCTCTGTTTTTTCTCCCCGGTCATTCCTCCACCAGCCTGTGCGATATTTGTTCGTCACGTAGTGTGCAGTTTCTATTTTGACGTTCTTCCCTCTTTCAATTTCTTTAGCATGTGCCGTTGCTCTCGCCTCTGCTCTTGCCAGAGACAGGATGTTCTCCAATGAAATCGGTTCTTTCAGGATTCTTGCCCTGAATCCTGTATCGCGACAGCCTTCAATGATCCGTAGTCTTATTGCTTGTTCGTTGTCAAACTTGTCAAACTCACAATGTGTCACTAATTTCCTCAGCCTTGTCGCAAAGTCATCCAGCGTCTCATCCACTTGTTGACATGCAATAGTGAATGTGTATCGTTCAAAATCAATATTCCGTTGTGGGTCGAATTTGGCCGTTAGGCATTTCTTTAGTGTCTCATATGTCTTTATTTCTTCAGCTGGTAGGGTCACTAGAAGTTCTTCGATGTCATCCCCTGCTAGGTTCAGCAGTAATCCAAGTCTCTTTCCTTCTGTTACGTCTGTTGCTTCCATATATCTTTCGAACCGTCTGATCCACTTCTCCCACCTTATTCCTGTTTGTGGCTCTGACAGGTTGAACGGCAGTGGCCTCCGGTATTGTGCGCTGGGCTTCGGGTCAGCCATCCTTGCCTTTATCTGTTTTTCTTTCTCCTTTCTCTTTGTCTTCTTTTCTCTTTTCTCCTTCTTTTCTCTATATCACTTTCTTTTCTTTACTCTTTTGCTTCTTTTTCTCTTTGTTTCTCTTTGTCCAACCTTTATTTGCTGTCTTTGGCTTTGCCTGTGCTTTATTTCTTTTCTTCCTCTTCTAAATCGGCACTTTTCTTTCTCTTCTTTTCTCTTTATTTTCTTTCCTCTTTTCTTCTTCTTTTCTCTGTATCACTTTGTTGTTTTAGCTTTTTTTTGCTTCTTTGTCTCTTTCTTTCTCTTTCTCCAGCCTTTGTTTTCTGTCTTTGACTTTCCCTGTGCTTTATTGCTTTTATATCTCTTCAAAATCTGCGCTTTCCTTTTGTTTACGATCTTTTCTGACTTTAAAATGGCCGCCTCGTCGTCCTTGCTTCCTATTGGCTCTTTTGCCTGATCCTAAAATGGCCGCCGATAGTCTTGCGGTACTTCGCAGCCAATCGCGCTATAGCCTGACTTCAATATGGCCGCCCACGCGATGCTGCTTGCTGATTGGCTCTCCTGCCTGACCTCAAAATGGCCGCCGAGACTCTCGCGAGAGCTCGGGCCAGTCCTTTCAACTTTGCGCTGCTTTGCACGGCACTTACCGGTCGAGTCTTTTCTTCTCTCGCAGCGGTTGGGGTGGGCTCCGACGTCGCTGGTCTTCTTTCTTGATCCTTTGGGCAATCTTCTGGGCCACTCTCCTTCTTCTGGGCACGAGGCGAACCAGGGTGGGCTCCTGGTCTAAAATCGCCATTTTTTCTGCCAATGAGCACGCAGATAGGTACGTCGCTTCGTCGCCAGTTGTCGTGTCGTTCTTGATCGTAGTGGACACACCAAACGCCAGACACTGGTTAGTGGTTGTAATCTTTCTTTATTGATTATTACAGGAGCGGTCGTCTGCACGTCTGTCCTCTGGTCAGTCCTGGTTCTGTGTGTCGTCCTTCCTGTCCCCTAACCGGATGTGGTATCCGGTGACCTGGTCACCTCCCTCATGACCCACAGGGTCCTAACGTCCTCCTGTCTTCTTGTCCTGTCTGTCGTCTATTTGTCAGGTCACGACAGGTGGGTCTTACAGCGTGAAATCACAAAAGCTAATGGCAGAGATCAAATGTGTTTAAAATAATATCTCTGGGTTTACATCCATAAATCTACTGCTTCTAGTGATCGGTTTCTGAGACCCTTGGAAAAGGATGAAAACAAAGAACAATGATATGGCGCATGTTCATGCTCTTAACACACTGGCCCGCACATCACGCTGCGTGCCGTGGCTCTCATTCACCTCGGTTTCCAAAATACAAATCGGAGCAGTGAAAACAACTGCGTCAAGTGTGCTGATGCCTTCGCATAAAGAGCCCTTCCTCACTAGAAACAATCATCCCCCCCAAGGCCTCTCAGCTCCAGTAACCCCCTCCCTGAGCTGTCCTGTAGCTCCTCTCTATGCCTGTCCCTGAGGCTCATGGTCCCATCCCTTCTAAGGCCTCTCTGTTCCAGTAACTCCCTCCCTGAGCCGACCTGTAGCTCTGCAGTAGTGATGCCTCAAGGCTTGTAGCGATAATTGTTAGTCAACAAAAGAACAGCCCTGTTCTTCTCTAATATGAAGATACCTATGGGTGCGTGGTAATTCCGATAATCAAATGTTTTATAATAAGTGAGCTGGAAAATCGTTATAGTAAACGAATTGAACCCATATAATTAAGCTCAGATTCGTCTACTATAACGATTTCTAGCCTTGAGGAAGTCGTCCATCGACTAAACACGTGTCGGCTGTTTGCTTGTCATACTGACGTGTCAACACTCTTGAGATGCGTCAAAACCTTTGAGTCCAAGATTACTGTATGCTCAATGTCATTTTTCATTGTTTTTCTCTGATATCAAATACATTACTGACTGAGGATAGTCAGCTAAGACTCTTTTTTTGTGCTCTGCTCTGTTAAAAATTATAATTGGTCAATGGGTATGGAGGTTTCCTCTATGTACTGAGTGGCACTGTGGATGGCACAGTGTTTGACATTGAGTACGCTAGGGGATATTTTGCGCTGTACAATTGCAAACCAACAGAGGTGCTGGCTTTTCTTTCAAACCACTGCGATCATTTCTCATACATGAGAATATATTTAGTAGCAAACTATACAGGGAGTACACATGACTCAGTTTTGCCATTCAGCCCTTTTGAACCAGCTGGTAAGAGGCAAGTGCGGCTGGCACTGGTAATAGTGGTGAGGCGGGGAGGGGGGCGGGGGGGTGGTTGGGAGAAGAGGATAGCTGACGGGTTAGGGATAGTAAAATAAAAAATGTAAAGAAACACTTACCGAGTTGGCGATGCAGGGAGCGCAAGATAAGGGTTTTTTATTTTTTTATTTTACTTTCCCTATCCCGTCATCTGCCCACTATACCCTGCCCCAGCACCCCACTGCTGTTACCTGTGGCAGCTGCGCCGGGTAAGAGGAGAATTTGGTGATGGTTGTCTTCTTGATACATTTTAGGCAGAATTTCACCTTACAAATCATATAAATAATTTGTCCCATAACCCTACTGAGCCTTTTTTTAAATATCTAGATAACAGATACAACATTGCGCATAAGTGACTTAGTTCAGAAATAGAGAGAAAGTTTGAATTTTTTAAGGGAAGCTTTTCATGCAAGTGCAGAAGGATTGGATTACACACCAGAGACAAGCTGAAATATTATTGCTACCTGTGCTACCCTGCACAACAGAGCCATGAGAAAGGGCTTACCCCTTGGTCCTAAGTATGGCAGTTTACTCCCCTACCCAACAAAACCTGGCCAAGAAACAACTATGATTGCAGAGGGCAGTGCAAGCCAAACTGGCATAACAAATAACTATTTTTAAGGAAAGGGTTAATCAAACATTGTCAAAATAAATAGGCAGAGTATTTTACTTTTATTTACTAACACACATTTTATTGATTGACAGATGAAGAAATGGAAGAAAAGACCCTGGTAATGATCAGTTATTTGTAATGATATTTTTACTTTGCAAACATAACTACAACTAAATGAAAAAAGCATGCCATAACTTCAAACTAAAATTACTTTTTCTTTACTTTGCTAGTGGTCTGATATGTTTGTTTGAAGCCCACAGCACAAATCATGCCCCTTCTTGGCTTTGCAATGGTGCTCCAGGCACTGATGTGTTGCACATACTAGACAGGCGTCATCTCCTCACTTTCGGCTGATTGTATTGATCTTTCCATAGTGGCATCAGCTGTATATATTTACTCCAGGGACATTTTTTATGTGGGTAGGACTACTTGTGAAATCACCACGTTGTTTTATGACCTCATCCTGCAAGTTGGCTAAATGTCAGTACAGAATATGTGGCGAATTTGCAGGGAGATCTACAGATCTACATAAAGCTTGCTGTTGCTGTTTAGAATACTGCTGCTCTTGTCTGAATAACCCCCTCATTTAGAAAATGAGAGACTCTGCTTATGGCCTGTGAACATTTATATATGCTTTGAGCTATGGGCGGCGTTCCTTGGCCGTGAAGCGGAATGGTTGCTTGCTAGAGCAGCTCCGCCGGGCGGGCTAATTAATCAGAAATTATCTGTTTTTAACACGCTGTGCATCGGGTGTAACTGATAGGATTGATTGCTGGGAAGATCCTTTGCGGTTTGATATTGAATTGCAAGCTGTACGACTTGTGGGAAGCTGCGGGAGGTGTGGACATCCTGGACGCGTAGAGAGGCCTGTGCGTCAAGGGAAAGCAGGGCGATTGTGTGAAAGGCCGACCGGGAACCAGTAGCGCTGGTGCTCAGGGGACGACGGTGGAAACAGTGCTCACGCTACGACGGACCTGGGAAGCTCTGGTCTCGGGCCTGTAGTGGAGCGCCAAGGATTGCTTGCAAAGGGTTGTCCTAAACATTCACAGAAAGGGAAATAAGAGCACAATAAAACACGGGCAGCGCGTAAATGGAGAGTAGAAGCCAGCTAGGGTGAACATTGAAACTACGAGACTGTAAAGGCGAGGGAGACGCCCCGGGCATATGGTGAGAGGAACCCTGGCCAGATGGCTGAGAGGACAAGCAGAGCCGCACTAATTGTACAAAGTACATAATGGACCACACGTCAGCTTTTAAGTCGCTTGGTGCAGCTATTTAAAGGAGACGCACATTATTTATACACAGGGGTGACACGCACTCGGTGACCGGCTCAGTGAACCGCCTGCCAGACTGCTCGATCCTCCCTCAGTAGTAAATGCAATGCACCTACAATGGAAATGAAGTGCACAGGTAGATTATGAGGACACACTCGGGGTCCGCCTGAGAAATATGGCAGAGCGGGGTGCATATACTGTTGCGCTGGTTTCCCTCGCTGACTGATTAATAGTGGCGCAGGATAGAGGTCCCAGATAGAGCACTGGCGAGCTGAAAATGGGTAGGGACAAGAAACACAGCCTAACACAGACGTCCCTGGGCGCAGTCAACGGGGATAGCTGGTAGAGACATAACTAAAGCGCCTCGTGAGATAGTACTATAGCTGGGATATAACAACTCGTGAGGCGACCTGAGGTCAGCTAACAGCCCATTGAGCCTGGAAACGCGTCAAGCCAGTTGGACAAGGTCGACGAGAGATTGATAAGCATCCCGTGGGGGTACGGATCGCGTTTAGATACCTCTGGGTGTGCAATAGGGCGACCCCTGTCGTGGGGAGTGCTATGGTTCAGAGGACAGCTTGCAAAGATAGCGGGCTGCACGCAAAAATGGGGAAGCCGGAAACGTGACAACCGAGACTCACCTTCGCAAGAAATCAAGTAAATCAACTGAAACTGAGGCTGCTGATCGTGAGCCGACAGAAGAAGGCGTACAGGGCCAATTGCCGGCGGTGGATGTCCGGTCCACGTTCCAGGAACTGAAAACGAGCCTACAGGGGATTGACTCCAAGATGGACACTCTGGCTGAACGCATGGACAGAATCACCCAAAGGATGGATAAGCTGGAGGGCAGGGTCAGTGTGCTGGAGACTAGAGTGACGGAGATGGAGGAAGGCCAAACCGACATGGAGAAGAAAGTGAGAGGCATGGACAAGATATTGGCACTAATTCAACAGAAGAATGAGGATTTGGAGGCGAGATCAAGACGGAACATACGGATAACGGGTATTGAGGAAACAACAGATATTAAAAATATGGAGCAGTACGTTGAAACTATGGGGCAGATTTACAAGCCCCATGAGCCTCTTTTATGCCGCCGTTGCGTCTCTTTTGTGACGCAGCGGCGGCGCAAAAGATGCGCCATGGTGCAGGATATTTACAACGTGACGAATGTGGGAGATGCGTCACCTTGTAAAGCCCTGCGCCACATGAAACCTGCGTCAGGTTTCATGTGGGCGTTTCCATGCAGGGGGAGGGGGGGCTTTCCATTGCATGCAACACAACTTCAGCACTGCGCCAACTTCACGCCCTAGATGCGACACGCATCTGTTTATTCCTGCGCCATGGTGCGCCGCATTATAAATGCGTCGCATCATGGGTGGTGCAAGGATAAACTTGCGTGCCGCATCGTTCCTGGTGCATCTCTGCTGATTTGCAGAGATGCGTCAGGAAACATAAATCTGCCCCTATGTTCAAAGAGTTGTTTGGTCCAAACCTGTCTCCCATGTTTCTTATAGAGAGAGCGCACAGATCTTTAGGGCACAGACCGAAGCCTGGCGCACCGGCGAGACCGATCTTGGCCCACGTGTTTAATTACAGAGACCGTGACTCGATATTACGCCTCACCAGGGAGAAAGGTGCCATTCAGTACCGTTGGAAATGATGTGGCTCTTTATCAGTATTTTACTTTGCAGGTACAAGCAGCCTGTAGGGAATTTCTCCCGGCAAAGAAAATTTTCCAACAAAATATGCATTAATTAACCCGGCCAAATTGTGGGTACAGGGCCCCGGCAGCCCCACTTTTTTCACAGATGCCAAGGTGGCGCTAAATTATGCCTAGCAGTTAGCAAAAGACCAGAAGCAACGAAAGTCTGCAGATGGAGGACAGACTTAGAGATAATGACGATAAGCCGTAACCTGCGAAGCAAAGCGCGTTTCATGGTTGCTCATCGTGGGAGATGTGGGAGTGCAGTCCGGTCAATGTCTGGTAAGATGAGAGCTCTGCTACTATTTTTGGGAGCCCAAACTATCCCAAAACTTAAGGATCTTCCTAATAAATATTGTGTTATGTTGTATTAGGGTGAACCCTGGATGTAAGTGCGTGGCATTTGCGGCTTAGCCACCCTGTCATGAGCACAGGGTAAGATGCCGGACACCCTGCGCACCCCATGGGATGATTCCCTTAGTTTGGACACTCTGTTTAACATGTTTGTTGACAGGGGTAACGGGGGGGGGGTTACACAACCTGTTTGGGGGCTTGGTGTGGGTGGAGAGGGGAGTGTTGTGGTTCTGAGAGACAGGGTGGGACTTGTGCGATTTGACTGGGGGGGTTTGAGTGGGAGGGGGGCGGTATGGGGAGTGTGTTTAGTCCTGTTATCTGCCATGTCATATATCTGCATTCGTGAAAGTTGCCAGCCTGGTTAATGTGCCTCATACAAGTGGCATTAATTGTCACATTACTCTTTCTAACATGAAATCAGAAATTGTCTTCCTACAGATACAGGTGGTACTGGTTATTGGAATGAAGCAGACTGTATATGAATATAGAGGTGAAGCAAGGTACCTGTGAGAGTCATTACCTGCCTGTCATGGAATATTAGAGGTCTGAATGACCGCAGAAAAGTGTGTTTAATACACTCCTACTTGATGCGCCGGGAGATAGATATAGGCTTATTGCAGGAAACTCATTTGATCCCTACAAATTCTAGCGTGCTAAGACACAATAGGTGGGGGGAGATTACGGAGGCTACGTACTCGAATTACACCAGAGGCGTAATCATTCTGATACGTAGGGGGTTACAATGGAAAACACACACAACGATTTTGGATACTGACAGGAGGTATGTCATGCTATAGGGCACGCTATGCAACACTCCAGTGGTAATAGTGAACACGTATGGCCTAATGTCGATAGTCCGTCCTTTTTTCAACAGGTATGGCACAAGATACAGTCATTTGTGTCAATAGTGATATTGTGGAGGGAGCCTTTAACATGGTCATGTCACCCACTGCTGATAGACAGGGAGCTGCCAGGGAACATCATCCTAACACTGTAGCGGTAATGAAGGATATTGTGGAGGAAGCCCAATTGGTGGACTCGTGGTGGGCCCTGCATCCGGCGGCCAGGGAGGGTACGTGTTTAACGTCACACAGAAATGCCTGGTCGAGAATAGATTACTGGCTATTGTCTAGGGTCTTGCATTCCTGGGTAGAAGGAGCCACACACCTCCCACGTACATTCTCAGATCATGCACCCTCTCAAATCACAATACAAATTCCACCGCAATATGTGCAGCCATTTGGTTGGAGGTTTCCATCGCAGGCGTTACTGGATCAGGTGTTTAGAGAGGAACTCTGTGAGAAATTAGTAGACTATTTTTAGATAAACGAAGGATCTGTGGACTCACCTGGGACACTTTGGGAGGCGTTTAAAGTTGTAGCCAGGGGACAATGTATGGCGCTGAAAACGGGAGTGCTTAGGGCTATAAGAAACACACTAGGTACATTAGAAAAGGAGATTGCGGATCTTGAAAAAGATATTAGAGAACATCCTTCCCCTAGCACCCAGGCTGCAATCCGCGCGAAGCTGACCACGTTTCAGGAGGAAGCCGAAAGGGAAGTGGCGTACCTACACAATTATGCACAGGCCAGACAGGGCAGGGAAACGCTAACTAATTTACTGCGCGCTCCACGTGGAGTGGACTATATAACTGAACTACAGAGGGAGGATGGTACGGTGGTCAGGACGCCGCAAGGGATACTTCGGACTATGACTGAGTTTTATGAGTCGATGTATACACCACAAACAAACCCATCAATGTCGGACATCACGGAATATTTGGACACTATTGCATTAGCATGGTTTAATAACGGCGCTAGAGATTACATGGATCTTTCCATCACGATAGAGGATGTGAAAAAGGTAATTGCCGGGATGCCAGCTGAAAAATCCCCTGGGGCTGACAGGCTAACGGCTGCCTTCTATAAAGAATATGTAGACATAGTGGCTACCCGCTTACATCAGGTGTATCTAGAGGCGATGGAAACGGGAATGCTCCCACCCACACAAAGAGAGGCCACGATTATTACTCTGTTGAAACCTGACAAAGACCCTACTAGACCGGAGTCATATCGGCCCCTATCGCTGATTAACCTAGATGCGAAAATATACGCGAAGCTACTAGCAGACAGGTTGCAACCCATGCTCCCGCAGAATGCGTTATCTGATCAGTCTGGGTTTGTACCAGGCAGATCCACATCCCACAATCTGAGAGTGCTTTTTGGACTATTACATTACCTAGCTCCACAGGTCCAGGCGGTGGCTGCACTCCTCGATGCCACGAAGGCGTTTGATTCTCTTAAGTGGAAGTTTCTTTTTGCCCTGTTTAATAGAATGGGCTTTAGTCCTCTCTTTATAAAGCAAATACAAATTATATATACCGACCCAAAGGCAAGGGTGAAAGTCAATGGGCACATATCGGACGAGTTTGATATAAAGAGGGGGACCAGACAGGGCTGCCCTTTATTGCCGCTATTATTTACTGTCGCTACTGAGCCACTGGCGGCAAGACTAAGACAACACCACACGCAACGTAGCATTAGTTTCACTTCCAGAGGTTTAGTAATATTCATGTATGCGGACGATATGACAATCTACTTAACCAACCCCAAAGATAACTTTGACCTGGTAATGAGAGAGCTTATTAGATATGGAGGGCTGACGGACATACAGATGAATTGGTCAAAATCGGTACTGATGCCACTGACGGATGACACTGACAGATGTGAGACGGAGTTCCCCATCCAGTGGACAGACGGGGAGGTAAAGGATTTGGGTATTTGGATCAGCAGATCCATACAGGAAATATGGTTGTCAAATTATGGTAGAATAATAGATTGGGTTGAAGGGAAGGTAAAGAGGTGGAAATCCCTGCCGCTTTCCCTCACGGGGCGTATAGCCATCATTAAAATGGTCATCCTACCTGAGCTACTCTATCTTTTTGTTAATATTCCCATGCCCTTAACCACCCACTTTTTCAAACGTCTCCGGACTGGGATTCCTGACCTGATTTGGGCGGGAAGGCAACGAAGAGTATCCTGGAAACTATTGACTCTTCCCTTTGAACAGGGAGGATTAGCGGTCCCTGATTTCGAATTATATGCATACAGTGCACATGCACAATACCTACACTACTAGCACCATCCAATCCCGTACCTACCACATGTGGCTATTGAAATGGATGTGGCTATGCTCACTCCGCTCAATGCAACGGTATACCACCCATATAGACGTTCCCATTCAGTCATTAACACTGTTGAAGCTACATGATGGGCATTGAGGAATATAACAAAGAGGGCAAGCATTAAGGAGCTCTATGCCCCATCTATGCCGCTGGGGGGGTAACACGCTATTGGGGCCACTAACGGACAAGGCTGTGGGTGAACGTGTTAAGAAGAGAGGTCTGACGGCCGCTAGTGATCTCTATCCAGATGATAAATTCCTGATCCTACAAAAATTATGTGAGCCGGATGTGCCCTCGGCGTTTGATATGCTATTATACTATCAGCTGCGAGACGCATGTAAAGCAAGATATTTGGAATTTCTGGATGTTCCGGCTTCATTACCTGCGCTGGAAAATGTCTTGTCTAATAGCTCGACCCGCATATTGTTTACGTGTATTTATAGTATTACGCAGGAGACATCACCTATATTGCTAAGTTCATCTAGGGCTGATTGGGAAACAGAAGCTGCCATTACAATTACTGATAAGCAATGGTCATTCTGTTGTTCACAGCTGGCAAAACTATCACCGAATTACAGATTAAGGCTTATGCACTTTAACTATTTACATAGAAAGAATCGTTCACCTACGCAGTTATATCGCACTAGCAGCCCGTCCCGACGTTGTCCGGGTATGAATTGCTGCCGGCCAGTAGTATATTGTTTCGTAGGATTTCATTTTGATAGCATTTCTTATCTGTGACAGGCCTGTGTAACGCTCCGATTCACAGTGCACTGCTGATGCACTTAAGAGTGCGCGTTCAGTAGTGTGTGAACTCGAGTTTCCCTACTTTATTTTCCTTGCAATATTATGTAGCGCAAACTCGACAATATGGCATGAGCACAATTTACATTACAGAAGAACACATTGATTTGTGGTAGGCACGGGGAGACAAAGCAATTTGCCTGGAATCACAGGATGTTGAGCTGATGCCGAGATTCTAACGTAGCTCCCCATCTCTAAAGTTTGCAATTCTAGAACTTGTGGTGGGAGGTGTGTCTAAAAGTGTATGTGGGTGCTGGGCATCAATGAGAGAGACCTGTGCATTTTTCCAATTGGTGGTGAAAATATATGAGTATGTTGCTGGAGAAGTGGGCCGCCGTGCCACCAATGTACTTACGGGGGAGGGTAAACACCCAATTTTCTGCAAATTTCTTTCCGAATACCATCAATCTGCATACTTTCATTTCGAAAGTACCATGACTCCGCAATGCCATTATAACGCATGGCATTACATTTTATATGCTTTTACCACGCATACATTTACAACGAAATTTGTTGTAAATGCATGAATGGTAAAAGCATGTTTTTTAAAAATGTTTGGATAAGGCAAGTATGGGTATAGGGGTATATGTTTTGGGGTACTGAGGTATATGTTTTGGGGTGTTTGGGTATTTTAATGGTTCAGATATAGTTTTGGGTTATGGGGTACAGGGGTATTTTTAGGGTTCAGGGCTAGGTTTGGGTTTTGGGGTATAGGAGTATTTTTAGAGTTCAGGGCTAGGTTTGGGTTTTGGGATACAGGGGTATTTTAAGGTTCTGGGCTAGGTTTGGGTTTTGGGGTACAGGGGTATTTTTATGTTTCAGGGGTAGGTTTGGATTTTGGGGTACAGGGGTATTTTAAGGGTTATGGGCTAGGTTTGGGTTTTGGGGTACAGGGGTATTTTAGGGTTCAGGGGTAGGTTTGGGTTTTGGGGTACAGGGGTATTTTTAAAGTTCAGGGGTATGTTTGGGTTTTGAGGTACAGAGGTATTTATAGGGTTCAGGGCTAGGTTTTGGGGTACAGGGGCATTTTTAGGGTTTAGGGATAGGTTTGTTTTTTGGGGTACAGGGTATATTTATAGTGTTAAGATGTGTTAGTGTTTAAGGGTGTTGGGGTATTTTATGGAGTAAGGGTGGGTTATGATTATGGGGTGCAGGGGTATTTAAAGTAGGGTGGGCGGAATTGGCGCAAACTTGGTACAATAAATCAGCAATATTTAGTTCCGTCAGATTTCCAATTATTAAAACAGAAACCTCATATATTCAAGGTAAAATAACAAGTATTTCTACATGCTAAAATGCATATAGTCATTTCACAAAAGTGAAATTAGCTTCCAGCAAGCAGTGAGAGAGGTGATGATTTTGAGATCAAGCCCCTGCAAACCATTATGTGGACGAGATTAGCAGTGGGAAGTGAATATTATAGTATCCAAATAATTCTTCAAAGAGCTGCAGTTCACCTCGTTCTCCCCAGTTGTCCCCAAGAGGCAAATGCAATAGCATTTAAAATATTATACATCAAGCTGCAGTTCACCTCATGGTCCCTAGATGTCCCTGACGAGGCAAATGCAATAGCATTTAAAATATTACACATCAAGCTGCAGTTCACCTCATGTCCCTAGATGTCCCTGATGATGCAAATGCAATAGCATTTAAAATATTATATATCATGCTGCAGTTCACCTCGCCGTCCCTAGATGTCCTGGATGAGGCAAATGCAATCGCATTTAAAATATTATACATCAAGCTGCAGTTCACCTCGTCGTCCCAAGATGTCCCTGATGAGTAAAATTAAAAAACATTGAAACCCTTTCATGAATGCTAAAAATTATGCTAAGCTTATCCCAAAATGCTTTGCAGGGCCTTTTAGTTGTATTTTTGCCCATAACTGTGCTTGGGGTGGTTCTAAGAGAATGGGACCACCACTGAATTACTATTTAAAGGGAGCAGGAATGTATAGAACCTGGGAAGAAAAAACAACACTTGTGACGGAATACCCCCAGCAATTGTCACGCCCCCAGCACACACCCACAGCACAATGCAGACACGCCCACAAGGGACTACTTTGCTGGCACGGTTCTTTTACATTTTAAATGTATATGGCGGGCGTCTGCATAGCCTATGTTCCTCTGCTGCAACTGCCCTTTCCAACGCTGTATTGGGTGTTGTGATTGGTGCTGTGGTTCCCGAGTTTACCTGGCCAAAAGGTGCAAGTTCTCTCTTTATAATAGTAGTATAGATGGGTCTCCAACCAGATGCGAAGTGTTGGAGATGCGGGGAACAAGAGGCAACGTTCTTCCACTTAACATAGCATTGCAATACCATAGCACACTATTGATCAGAAGTAATAAGATACATAGGATTCATTATAGATACAAATATGACCCACTGGTGGCGCTTTTGGGTTGGGTCATGGAAGTGCCCAGAGACTTCCGTAAGTTAACTGCTATCCTGCTATTATTGGCTAAACGTCAGATAGCGCTGCATTGGAAGAAGTTGACGCCACCTTCTGTGGCGGGTTGGGTGCGTTCGGTAATTTATTGTAAGGATCAGCTGTCGAATTATTGGGACCTCTTGCCAAGTGGATCTAGGCCTGCTGATATATGGGAACCGTTCGAGGGGTGGTTGAAACAGGGGTGCTTAGATTTCTGTGCAAATAGTCAAGATACACAATAAGAAGTGGAAATATGGCAGTCTCCATACCGAATTAAGTAGTGGCTGATTAGCATATATGATCATTCCTCTTTATTGCACGTGTTGGAGTATTACATGTATGATACGGATAGCATCTGAAATGGCAAAATTCAACTGGGCGAATTACACAGTAATGTACAAATGCGTAGGGAGCGATATGGCAGGATGCAGTGGGGAGAATTATGTCTTAAGGTTTTAAAGGTTACATGGAGAAATACGCTGTGTCAGAACCTTAGCCTTACTGAATGGCAGGCGTAAGGGTGACGCAGTGCCATAAGGATAGGCTGGTGTCTTGCATAACGGGAGTTGCGTCATGCTTGTGACACAACTGCCGCAATGCGTTATTTTAGCGCTAACAGATACGTCAGGATTCCAGACGCATATGTAATTAATTGCAACATGGAGCGCCGTGCAATGAATACGGCGCTTCCATGTTGTCGCAAGAAGAGCATGTTAAAAAGTGTTGCAACGCTGTTTTGTCGCAGCGATGCAACGCTTTTCATGAATGAGGCCCAGGAATACATCCTATCTTATTGATCGTGCACATTCCTGCCCTTTTGTTTTGTTTCAGGGCTGCGCAGCAACATTCCTTGCAGCGCTATCCAGCACCAAAACTTCTGGAATGAGGCCCCTAGGGGCTCATTTATGAGCTCTTGCGTCACTTTTGCACCACTGGTGCATCACTTTTTGTGACGCACCAGCAGTGTAAAAAATGCACCTTGTTGCGCCATATTTACAAAGTGACGCATCTAGGTGGATGCGTCACTTTGTAAACCCCTGCGCTACATTATACCTGCGCCAGGTATAATGTATGCAGGGGGTGTTCCCACGCAAGAAAGGGTCATAGAAGTGAGGAAGTGAAATCTACCAGATTTCACTGCGCCACTTCTAGGACTCAAATGCGTCAAAATCTTACTCCTGCCTCGCAGCAGGCGTAAGACTGACGCAAGCCCTTTCACATTGGGCTTGCCCCATGTGAAAGGACACATTGCTGGAGTTGCATCACTTTTGTGACACACTCCAGTAATACGTCACTTTTGCGCCATAGAGATACGTCAGAAATACTGACATATCTGAAACTCCTTGCGACATGTTGCATCATACAGTAAATATGACGCATCAATCATGTCCCAAGGATGGCGCACTGAGAAGTGACGCATCTCTGCTTTCAAGCAGCGAAGCGTCACTTCTCATAAATGAGGCCCCAAGTGTTTGCACCAATTTTAAGACCAGCTATTTTCTGGTCTTAAAAAACTGCCTCTAACTGGACTTAGCTGCAGTTTTAGAGGGTTAGCGCCGGACGGAAATTTCATTGTGAATATCGCGAAGTGGGTTTAGCTTCAGTTTTTGCACGAGACCACCTACCTCGCATCTCATTTTTGTTTAGTTCCACTTAAAAAAGTGGTGATCTTGAAAATTAACGTTTACTCTGGAACAGTGACGCTAACTGCAATTAACGGCGCTTTGTAAATAAGGAGATAAAAAAACAGCTGTAACATCCAAAAATTGACGTACGGTGGCGTTAAGGTCTTGTGAATATGTCCCTATGCCCCTTAAGTGATTTTGCTGATTTTGGTACCGAACGGTAAATCAAAATACAGGATGAAATCTGACCGGTAGCAGTTTAGCACAAATAATTCTATGACAGGACCGGAGGCTTCAGATTATGCTTCTCTTTCATTTACTGTAAACTCACAGCAGCCAATAAACATACAGTTTAATAAAATTCAACTACACTAACCATGATGCTTGGCCCAAGCCACGCCTCTTTAGCCCTACAAGAGCCCTGGTAACAGTCCCAGCTTCCTCTTTCTTTGCACGAACATGCAGAATAAGTTTGATATCAAAAGTCTTATATAGTCTCCAACATGGAATAACATGGAATCACTTCCAACTTCAGAAAAGTCTCCAACGTGAGATAACGGGGAACAGCGTTCCAACTGCAGTCTTCAGTAGAAGAATCGTCACTCCTTTTTCTTGTCATTACCTAGAAAGAAATATAAAGAACCCGTAATCTATACTACTATTATAAAGAGAGAACTGTGTCCTTTGAGCCAGGTAAACTCGAAAAGTACACCACCAATTCAAACTCCCAAGACATCTTTGAAAACGTCATGGCAAGCAGAAGGACATAGGCTATATAAAAATAAAAAATATACGTTCTTTACAAAATTTACGAATAAAAAAAAAAGTAGTCCCATGGAAGTAGCGCCGGCCTCGACGTGCGTGATGACATCGGGAGCGCGGGGAGGAGCGGCGTTCAGGAGCAAGAGGAAGAGCGGCCGACATGAGCGCGGGGAGGAGCTGCGGACAGGTGGGGAGGAGCGGCGAGCGGACAAGCGGTGAGGAGCGGCGAGAAGCGGAGGAGCAGTGGAGCGGTAAACTCAGCAGCGCGGGGAGGAGAGGCGGATGAGGTAAGTGAAGCAGCCGCGGGTGCGCACCAAGGGACGGGCGGGGGCCTGGAACACTGAGTGCTCAAAAAGCATTTTCCGCAAAGTCGGGACGTCGGGGGAAACAAAGCGTGGGCAGAAGCGGCCAGGACCTACGACGGGCGGGGGCCATAAACACTGAGTGCTCAGAAAGCCTTTTCCACAAAGTCGGGACGTCGGGGGAAACAAAGCGTGGGCAGAGGCGGCCAGGACCTACGACGGGCGGGGGCCATGAACACTGAGTGCTCAGAAAGCCTTTTCCACAAAGTCGGGACGTCGGGGAAAACAAAGCGTGGGCAGAAGCGGACAGGACCAACAAAACGGCCGCTCTGCTGCGTCTCTCCTGCTGTGATGCTGCCCCCAGCCCCTTCTGCCCCGGGCAACGCCGGGGCGGGCTGCTAGTGTCTGTATAAACCAGAATCAATTATAAATAACGGGTGGGCAAGCATGATCATAGCATGACATAGCCGGGTGGGATAATCCTCGCCTCTGTGTCCTTAAAAGAATTGAAAATTCTTGGCGCGAATGCTAGCTAATTTTTGATTCTATTACAGGACCGGAGGCTTCAGATTATGCTAGTTTAATGCTGAATCAAAAACAACAGAAGTAATACCTCCCACGGCTTAAAGTATAACTGTTTGAATGACGACTCAGACGACCAATCAGCAGAATGCATTATATCTTGAATATTCGCTCCTAGCAAATATGACTTTGAAGCCATAGCACCGCTCACTGAGTGCGCCCCAAACAGTTGAACATCAACACCCGACTCTCTCATGATAAATTTAAGCCATCTGGCAATAGTGGCAGAGGACACAGGTTTAAATGGTTTTTGCACCGTAATCAGAAGTTGTGTAACCCCAGTCGGTCTCAAAGAACGAGTACTCTCCTCGTAGGCTTTCAAGCATTGGACAACACAAAGTTTTTGACTCAACACTCACTGCTTCACTTCGGAAATGTCTTTCATTCAGGAAGAAAGTACAGACCAGGCAGATCTCGCGATGCTTTGGAGCAGTCCCTAGAGTTCCAGCGAAAGGTAGGGTTGGATATGGATAACATCCTTACAATATACTAGGGTGCAATACCACGGGTCGTCACTAGGGGTCCCAAATCAAGACTGCCAAGCTCCTCGATAAATAGACATCTGGGGTGCAGTACCATGGGTCGTCACTAGGGGTCCCTAATCACATCAGTCAGGCTCCACACTGTAACATTCATGGGCTGGGGTTGCAGGGTCGAGGCTACCACAGGTCCTGGTCCAGCAGACTCCACGCTGTATGTGGACAGCGTACCACTGCAGCAAGATAAAGATTAGTAAAATGGGCCTGCCTGTTTAATTTATTGTTTTGTCATAAGCGACGCTCTTCGGACCAGGCTTACCAGCAATCAGGGTGAGAGAATGTGAACCAACATCCGCCTGCCCATAATGCATTGCAAAGACATACCCGACCCAAACCCAAACAAAATGCATTTCTTGTTAATTATGGTATATTCTAGTGGTATATTGCATGATATATACGTGCTTTCTCCTCCAACTTTCAATATCAACACCGGACAGTTTGCCGCCCTAACATTCCAAGATTTTGTGGTAGTTATACTAAAGTCAAGCATAGGCTTTTTATTGCACGTAACATTTTCTCGCAAATCCTTTCGATTTAGTCGCACTTCGTGTGGTGGCTGAAGACAAAGATTTGAAAATTTTTGGAAGATCTTTGCGTTCGTAAAGATCTAATATATAGGTACTAAAAAAAGAGCAGCACGTGTAAAGCTGAGGAAGTTTAACAGGGAAGGAGCCGGAGTGCTGCGAATCTGTACAGTCGAACCTGTCCTCCGGCTCCTCGTATTCGGCTTGTTATTCCCACTTTATGACAGCATGACATGTTTGTATTCTTCCACAGCTATGGGCCCCTTTACTTGAGGGTTGCACATAACTATTTTCTTCCTGTGCCTGCTTTCTCCCCATTGCCCCCTCCCACAGCCTGCGTGTTCTCTGTCTCTGCTTGTCTGTTATGGGGGTTTCTCTATGAGTGAATTTCTGTTATCACTGCATTTTTTCTTCACCTGCTAAGAGTGTATCCAATTTGACTTTCACTCTTGTGAATGACACACTGAAATGAAGACCCTTTGACACCTTGTCATAAGTCGCTGCTGCTACGGCTCGCTCAGCAGATGCCTCCCCCCTCCGTGGCCACCCCAGTAGGTAGCTGGCATCGGTGCTTCCTTTTATAAAGACGCGGGGCATATTACTAAGCCCCTTATCGCCACTTTTCTGCCGATAACGCGGCAATATTTGCATCGCCCTATTATCAAGGCAGCGTTAAGTCAATTAACGTGGTTTAAAGCCACTTTAATTGACTTAAAGCCACGTTAAGTCAATGAACGTGGCTTAAAGCCACGTTAATTGACTTAACGCTGCCTTGGTAATAGGGCCCCTTTCACGATAAACTCATCGCAGTGGGTGTTGCGGTAGGCGTTCCACCGCAGCACCCATTCACTTCGACGCTGCCACCTACTATCAAGAAAGGCGATAATATGTGGCAGCGCCGAATTTAAGGACAGGGAAGACCTGTTCTTAAGGTTAGCGAAACGAGGAGAAATGCTTCATTTCTCCTCGTTTTTGCTTTTTCCATGTGTGCTGCCTTGTGCAGCACACATGGAAAAAGCAAAATGCCAAGGTTTCTTATGTACAGGAAGGTGTCCCTTCCTGTACATAAACAAACCTCTTTTTAAAATGCTAATTTGTAACTTACATGTGTGCTGCATGAAGCAGCACACACATAAGTGACAAATGGCATTTAAGGTTTGTTTATGTGCAGGAAGGAACTCCTTCCTGAACATAAACAAACCTCCCTGCTCGCAGACGCCCTTGCACTCTGGTGCAAGGGTGTCTGCGCTGGCGATAAGTTGTCAAAACTACCGCCATCGCAGGGGGAAACACTAGGCTGCACCATATCCTTGGTAATATGGTGCAGCCTAGCGTTTCCGAAGTGGCCTCTCTTTGCCACTTTGTTGGTAATATGCCCCGTGTTTCGTTAAAATATTTACACGTTTCAGTGGCAGAGATTAGCATGTTTAGATTTCCAAGTGCCGCTTTGACAGGGGTGAGCGCACAGAAGAAGAAGCTGCCAGTACAGCCTCAGCTGAGACTCACTTACAGAGGAGTCAGTGTATTTATCGCCCTTCTCACTTCCGGTCCCAAAACCCGACGGAGGCTGCAATGCTTGCTTCAAGATCCACAGGGGAGCCCAAGGCTAGTAAGACTGGGTGGTGTCGTGTCGTTCTTGATCGTAGTGGACACACCAAAGGCCAGACACAGGTTAGTGGTTGTAATCTTTCTTTATTGATTATTACAGGAGCGGTCATCTGCACGTCTGTCCTCTGGTCAGTCCTGGTTCTGTGTGTCATCCTTCCTGTCCCCTAACCAGATGTGGTGTTTCTGGTGACCTGGTCACCTCCCTCATGACCTACAGGGTCCTAACGTCCTCCTGTCTTTAGTCTATTAGTCAGGTCACGACATCTCCCCCTTTGTTACAAACAATAGTTCGTGGTACAGTTCTAATGATCAATTCTGCGCCACCACCTTTTACATCATTTACATCATTTACTCCTTGTTGCCGTGAGAGAGAGAGAGAGAGAGAGATGTCATCCTTGACTAGTCTCTCTACTTTCTTACTCCTATGTTTTTTTGCTTAGTCTCTTTGTCTCCTGGCATTCCTTTTCGGTTGCTGTTCTCTGCCATCGTCTTTTTCTTTTGTTTGGTTGTTGTCCTCCTGCTGCTCTCCGCAGGCCAGCTTCTATTTTTTTTTTCTTACTTCTGACTCCTTGTCGTGCGCCCACTGTCCTGGGCCAGCTGGCGCTACCTCTATTGGCTCCTCTCTTTCTACGGCCGCCCTTTGATTTTCCTGGTCTTTCAGTTATTCTTTTTCGTGCTCTTCCTCTTTCTCTGGTCCCTGTTTCTTCTCTTGGCTTATTTTCAGCATGTTGTTCAGTTTTCTTTTTGTTGTATGTCATAGGTATGAGACCCATTGTTTGGGCAGCGTTGTTGCTTAGCAGGCATGGTCCTGGTACGTCGCCTTTCAGCACGTGTATGTCTTCTTTGTTCTTTTTGTCTTTATAAAACGCAACCTCCACAACCCAACAACTTAACAAAGGCTATCCCAAGTTGCGAAGACTTCTCTGCTTTCTTCAAATTTAAAATCAATCAGAGCGTTTTTTCTACATGTACGGCATTAGAAAGTGCAAAGTGCGCATTCTATAAAAACCACAAAAGAAAATAAAATGAAGCAGACTTTGTTTACCGCCTAGGTTACAGGGACAGCTTAGATTTTCCACATGTTTGTTAAAGCCTAACGGGAAGCAGAGTAAATTTATAATGCTTCCGTCCCTGAACCGAAATAGCAAACTCCTATTCCACCTGCCTAGCTTTAAGCGGAGATAGCCCTGAGGCAGGGCAAATGGTTTATCACTTGGCTCCATAAGGGAGATGTATCAAATTGTAGTAGGCTTTACCAAGTCACGCCTTAGCATCTCCTTACGGTAAGAATCGTAGAGGGCCTTTTTTATTAGGTTCTTGTGCGTGTGGTTAATCAGTTGCGGTGATGAAAAAAGATGACCCAGCCTCACACTCGATAAACTATTTTCCACAGCCTTAAACCAAGGTATACAGTTAGCCCTCTCACAGTTTAAACAGTCCATAATAATATCGCGCGACAGGGAGGCAGCAGGATTACGCCAAATTTTTATCCAGAACAGTGGGGGTCTGGATTTTATGAAGTCCTCTATATAAAGGAAGTTTAGTTCCCTGTGACAGATGTAAGTTGGTGCACTGATGACCCCCCCAAAATCTTCCGGCAAAATCTATTTTCTTCAGTCTGTAGTTGGGTGCAGTTAGAATAACCCCACAACTCAGCACCATAGGTCCCTACAGGTAAACATTGTGTTCTGTAGATTTGTAAAAATGACACAATCACGTCTCCCTGGTTGGGTTGGCGAAGGGAGGTTAAAGAATTTATAGCCTTACTCATTTTGTTCCTTCCCTGGGCAACATGTGGTTGCCAAGAGCCAGTGTTGGAAAATAACAAACCAAGATAAGGGAAATTGCAAGTGCTTTTTAAAATATTATCCCCTGATCGAATGTGGCTTATTTTATAGCTTTTAGGGCCGCAAGACATTATGAGTGATTTTTTTAAATTGGTGCAGAGGCCCAAGTCTGCCATATATTTAACAAAACCCAAGAATACAATTCGCAAGGCATTGGGTGTGCGGCCCATGAGTACCGCATCATCCGCATAAAGATGTGCAGGGACATGTTTGCCATTGACTCGCGGAACATCATTAGTTAATTTGCCCAAAGATACACTCAGATCATTTATGTACAAAATAAAAAGCAGGGGGGCCAAGACACAACCCTGTCTGACCCCCCTGCCGATTAAAATATCATTAGAGACTTCTCCATCATTGTTAATACGGACAGACAGACTTAAGACAGACTTAAGTTAGGATTTTGTCTTAAGTCTGTCTTAAGACAAACTTAAGACAAAATCCTAACTTCTGTGAATACCAAAAGTAGTAAGTTTAGCATTTTGTCTTAAGTTAGTTCTGTGAATCGAGCCCGTAGCCAGGGGACAATGTATGGCGCTGAAAACGGGAGTGCTTAGGGCTATAAAAAACACACTAGGCACATTAGAAAAGGAGATTGCGGATCTTGAAAAAGATGTTAGATAACACCCTTCCCCTAGCACCCAGGCTGCAATCCGCGCGAAGCTGACCGCATTTCAGGAGGAAGCCGACAGGGAAGTGGCGTACCTACACAAATATGCACAAGCCAGACGCTATGGAGAGGGGGACAGGGCAGGGAAAATGCTAGTTAATTTACTGCGCGCTCCACGTGGAGCGGACTATATAACTGAACTAGAGAGGGAGGATGGTACGGTGGTCAGGACGCCGCAAGCGATACTTCGGACTATGACTAAGGTTTATGAGTCACTGTATACATCACACACAAACCCATCAATGTCAAACATCACAGAATATTTGGACACTATCGCATTAGCATGGTTTAATAACGGCGCTAGAGAGTACATGGATCTACCCATCATGATAGAGGTTGTGAAAAGGTAATTGCCGGGATGCCCGCTGTCAAAGCCCCTGGGGCTGATGGGCCAAAGGCTGCCTTCTATAAAGAATATGTAGACATAGTGGCTACCCGCTTACATCAGGTGTATCTAGAGGCTATGGAAACAGGAATGCTCCCACCCACACAAAGAGAGGCCACGATTATTACTCTGTTGAAACCTGACAAAGACCCTACTAGACCGGAGTCATATTGGCCCCTATCGCTGATTAACCTAGATGCAAAAATATACGCGAAGCTACTAGCAGACAGGTTGCAACCCATGCGTCCCGCAGAATGCGTTATCTGATCAGTCTGGGTTTGTACCAGGCAGATCCACATCCCACAATCTGAGAGTGCTTTTTGGACTATTACATTACCTAGCTCCACAGGTCCAGGCGGTGGCTGCACTCCTCGATGCCACAAATGCGTTTGATTCTCTTGAGTGGAAGTTTCTTTTTGCCCTTTTACTAGAATGTGCTTTAGTCCTCTCTTTATAAAGCAAACTAGCAGCCCGTCCCGACGTTGTCCGGGTATGAATTGCTGCCGGCCAGAAGTATATTGTTTCGTAGGATTTCATTTTGATAGCATTTCTTATCTGTGACAGGCCTGTGAAATGCTCCGATTCACAGTGCACTGCTGATGCACTTAAGAGTGCGCGTTCAGTAGTGTGTGAACTTGAGTTTCCCTACTTTATTTTCCTTGCAATATTATATAGCGCGAACTCGACAACATGGCAGGAGCACAATTTACATTACAGAAGAACACATTGATTTGTGGTAGGCACGGGGAGGCAAAGCGATTTGCCTGGAATCACAGGATGTTGAGCTGATGCCGAGATTCTAACGTAGCTCCCCATCTCTAAAGTTCGCAATTCTAGAACTTGTAGTGGGAGGTGTGTCTAAAAGTGTATGTCGGTGCTGGGCATCAATGAGAGAGACCTGTGCATTTTTCCAATTGGTGGTGAAAAAATAAGAGTATGTTGCTGGAGATGTGGGTAGGTAAACATCCATTATTCCACAAATTTCTTTCCACACACCATCACTCTGCAGTCTTTCATTACGAAAGTGCCATGACTCCGCAATGCCATTATAACGCATGGCATTACATTTTATATGCTTTTACCAAGCATACATTTACAACGAAATTTGTTGTAAATGCATGAATGGTAAAAGCATATTTTTTAAAAATGTTTGGATAAGGCAAGTATGGGTATAGGGGTATATGTTTTGGGGTACTGAGGTATATGTTTTCGGGTGTTTGGGTATTTTAATGGTTCAGATATAGTTTTGGGTTATTGGGTACAGGGGTATTTTTAGGGTTCAGGGCTAGGTTTGGGTTTTAGGGTA
Source organism: Lissotriton vulgaris (assembly GCF_964263255.1). Lineage (NCBI taxonomy): Eukaryota > Metazoa > Chordata > Amphibia > Caudata > Salamandridae > Lissotriton > Lissotriton vulgaris. The sequence goes on from NC_141686.1 coordinate 258,250,161, forward strand.
CAGGGGTATTTTTAGGGTTCAGGGCTAGGTTTGGGTTTTGGGATACAGGGGTACTTTAGGGTTCTGGGCTAGGTTTGGGTTTTGGGGTACAGGGGTACAGGGGTATTTTTAGGGTTCAGGGGTAGGTTTGGGTTTTGGGGTACAGGGGTATTTTAGGGTTCAGGGGTAGGATTGGGTTTTGGGGTACAGGGGCATTTTTAGGGTTCAGAGGTATGTTTGGGTTTTGAGGTACAGGGGTATTTATAGGGTTCAGGGCTAGGTTTTGGTTTTGGGGTACAGGGGTATTTTTAGGGTTTAGGGATAGGGTTGGGTTTTGGGGTACAGGGTAGATTTATATGGTTAAGATGGTTTAGTGTTTAAGGGTGTTGGGGTATTTTATAGAGTACGGGTGGGTTATGAATATGGGGGTGCAGGGGTATTTTAAGTAGGGGTGGGCGGAATTGGCGCAAACTTGTTACAATAAATCCACAATATTTCGTTCCGCCAGATTTCCAATTATTAAAACAGAAACCTCATATATTCAAGGTAAAATAACAAGTATTTCTACATGCTAAAATGCATATAGTCATTTCACAAAAGTGAAATTATCTTCCAGCAAGCAGTGAGAGAGGTGATGATTTTGAGACCAAGCCCCTGCAAACCATTATGGGATGAGATTAGCAGTCGGAAGTGAATATTATAGTATCCAAATAATTCTACAAAGAGCTGCAGTTCACCTCGTTCTCCCCAGCTGTCCCCAAGAGGCAAATGCAGTAGCATTTAAAATATTATACATCAAGCTGCAGTTCACCTCATGGTCCCTAGATGTCCCTGATGAGGCAAATGCAATAGCATTTAAAATATTACACATCAAGCTGCAGTTCACCTCATGTCCCTAGATGTCCCTGATGATGCAAATGCAATAGCATTTAAAATATTATATATCATGCTGCAGTTCACCTCGCCGTCCCTAGATGTCCTGGATGAGGCAAATGCAATCGCATTTAAAATATTATACATCAAGCTGCAGTTCACCTCGTCGTCCCAAGATGTCCCTGATGAGTAAAATTAAAAAACATTGAAACCCTTTCATGAATGCTAAAAATTATGCTAAGCTTATCCCAAAATGCTTTGCAGGGCCTTTTAGTTGTATTTTTGCCCATAACTGTGCTTGGGGTGGTTCTAAGAGAATGGGACCACCACTGAATTACTATTTAAAGGGAGCAGGAATGTATAGAACCTGGGAAGAAAAAACAACACTTGTGACGGAATACCCCCAGCAATTGTCACGCCCCCAGCACACACCCACAGCACAATGCAGACACGCCCACAAGGGACTACTTTGCTGGCACGGTTCTTTTACATTTTAAATGTATATGGCGGGCGTCTGCATAGCCTATGTTCCTCTGCTGCAACTGCCCTTTCCAACGCTGTATTGGGTGTTGTGATTGGTGCTGTGGTTCCCGAGTTTACCTGGCCAAAAGGTGCAAGTTCTCTCTTTATAATAGTAGTATAGATGGGTCTCCAACCAGATGCGAAGTGTTGGAGATGCGGGGAACAAGAGGCAACGTTCTTCCACTTAACATAGCATTGCAATACCATAGCACACTATTGATCAGAAGTAATAAGATACATAGGATTCATTATAGATACAAATATGACCCACTGGTGGCGCTTTTGGGTTGGGTCATGGAAGTGCCCAGAGACGAGAGAGAGGAAGATGGCGGCCGACTAGAAGGTCCGGTCGGGAGCTCCATGAATCATCCTCATGTCTAAAGGCAAAATTTAAACCTTTCTGTTCGCTTTGTTTTATGGAAACCGTAGCAGACGCTTAGCGGCTTAGTGGCTCTCACCTTGTCATAGCGAAGAAGATCTTTGTTGGAACCTGAGCAGGAGAGACAGTTGCGAGCGGCGTCAGGCTTCAGTCATTTCTGGCTCCAGCCCCCGACTCTAACAGCGGCGTGGCCCCCGGAACTCAGAACGTCTGGAGGCACGGGGGATGAGTGACCGCGACCCGCTGGAGCCCGGAGACTTCGAGGTGGTTGGGAGTCTCACTGCGATCTTTCGTCACAGATGGGCAGTAGCCTCCGACGCACACCGAGACTGCCGGAGAGCGCAGAGCAGACTGTGCTTCTACTTCCGGGGCAAGAGCGGCAGCGGCAGCAGCATAGGTGACGGTAGTGGCCGGTCGAGAGTTCAAGGCTTCCTGCAGGGTAGGGAGTTGCAGTGGCACGGACAGAGTGGGTCCCGAGTGAAACTGGGAAGCGTCAGCAGAGAGCAGAAAGACGGGGAGCCCCAAAGGAGAAGCGCAGAACAACAACATCTGCCCAGCACTTGGCGTTTTTGGCATTTTTCCTCGGAAATAAGGCAGACTGAATCGTGGAGTCTGGGCAACACGAGGATCTCTGGTGACAAAGTTTCAAGCCCATACTGCAACCCCATGAGCCAGGTACGAGGGGAAAGAAAAAACCAAGGGGGAATTGCCCTCGATTTAATTGAGGGGTGCAAGGAGGGAGAACAGGGGGACGTTCAAATAGCAGAAGTTGGAAAAGATGGCTGCATAAGGGAGGGTGGATTAGATGCATTGTCTGTTCCAAATAAGACAAGAAACAAGGTGGAAGGGGAGAATCAAACAGAAGTACTAGAATCTGAGGAAAGGGGGAGAGTAAGGTCGAGTTATTGCCTTAGAAATAGGCAATTCCCTAAACAAAGTTTCTCACAGCCACCTAAAAAAGTGACCCTGCCAGAACAAAAGAAACAAAAAAAAAGTAACACGAATCGGGAACGTCAGCCCAAACCAAGATCAGACAAGGCAGCAGTACCCCCTAAACATAAGCTCAAAATTACACCCTCGCTGAAATCTTTCTTTAAAGTGCAACAACCCCTGCGGGTAGCAGAAAGAAGTTCCCTCACCCTAATACCTGGTTCCAAAGAAACTCCTGAAAATCAGGCCAATAAATCTCCGAAAATGAGCACAGAAACACCAAGTAACATGAGCCCGCTGGGTGAAAGGTCAGAGGCTCCTGAGGTTCCACCACTACAACCCGTAAGTGAATCAAGTACAAGCGCCGCTAACTGCACTCCTCCACAGACTGCCCTCGAGCAGACGGGAAAACTCATGGAAAGTCTAATGGAGAAGGTCATGGGAGAGATGAGAGAGAAATTTCTGATATCGGAATCCAACCAGGCCAAGATTCAAGAAGTCTGTGAGACCCTAGACCAAAAGCTGAGTGCTCTAGGGGACAGAGTGTCGGCAGTAGAGTCAGAGGTGGTGTCCCTCAACAAAAAAGTAGACTCAAACCAATCCGAAATCAGGAAATTAAGAGCCGCGGACAAAGTTACCAGGGAAAAATTGGAGTCGCTTGAAAATCAAGCAAGGAAAAACAACCTTAGGATTCTAAATGTGCCAGAAAATCTGGAAGGGCAAGACATAAGGAAATTTACCATATCTCTGCTTGAGGAATACTTCCCATGGACCAAAGACATAAATTTGAGTGATGACATTCAAAGGGTACATCGAGATCCATTCAGAAAGAGCAGAGATAGGAAGACGCCAAGAAAGATCTTAATTAATTTCAAAACGTACACACTAAAAGAAAGAATTCTAAGTGAAGGATTAAAGAGCAGCTCACTAAAGAAAGACAATTGGACCTTCAGGATTCGTTCAGATATGTCCAAAGCCACCCAGGACAGACAGTGGGAATTAGGGCAATATATGACTGAACTAAAAACCTTAGGCGCCACGGTTCAGATGAGATTTCCCGCTGCTCTGAGAATCATGTGGCAGAACAAAATGCACAACATCAGAGAGCCTAGCGAAGTGGAAAATTTTATACAACTGATAAAGGAACAGCTACGGACAAAAACATAAATTTAAGATAGGAAACGCAATAAAAAGATGAATTATGGAGCTCGAAAGGGCGAACAATACCGCCCAAGAGAGTGAAAGGAGGCTTCCTCGGGGAGGGGAAAGATAAGCACAGAAAAATACAAAACCAAATAAAAAAGACACCGTGGGCGTGGGGCAAATTAGGGAAAAAAATGAAAAAAATATCCTCAAAAGTGAAGCAACAAGGAATGCAAGAGAACGACAAGGAAAAATGGAAAGGGAACTAAACCTACAAATCCTAAAAATAAAAGCATGTCTAAAATAGCGAAGGAATTTAAAATCCTATCATGGAACGTAAATGGCCTCAGAACATCTAGCAGACGTAGGAAGATCTTTGAATATTTAAAGTTAGCAGATAACGAAGTTATCATTCTTCAAGAAACTCATCTCCTAAGCAATGAATGGGAACAAATAATAAAATCTCTGAACTGGGTGGATATTTGCGTTTGCACAAATCAAAACTGCAATGTTAAGGGTATCGCAATACTTTTTAAAAAATCGCTCAACGTTAAAGTCATACATAAAGTAGTAGACAGCAAGGGCAGATGGGCCGTAGCAAAAGTAAAAATATATGACAATAACTTTATTATAGCGGGATACTACGGACCAAATACGGATGATCCAAGTCCCTTACAGAAATTATATACAGAACTGTTGACTACATCTGATCCAATAATATTGGGAGGCGACTTTAACATAATGATAGATCCTAATCTAGATAGATCCCCCCCAGGAAGATACTCTAACTTGCCAAAAATGAGAGAATGGCTAAGCATTTACAAAAACGACCTAGAACTGATTGACATGTGGAGAGAGAAAGGAAACAAGGAACACCCATTTACTCTACACAACAAAAAACTAGGTCATAAGTCCAGAATAGACTATTTTCTGATTAGTAAAATTCTTTACAAGAACATCAAAGTGTTGGACCATCTGCCAGAGCATCTCTCAGACCACTCGGCGGTACAATTAACCATACAATCGGAAATAAATAAACCTCAGCTTAGATGGACAGTTGACCGCACTCTCTTTTTGGACCCAAAAATAAGGGAAGATCTGAGTATAACCTCAGCTAATTTCTTTGAAGATAATAGAATAGGCACCTCAGACCAAATAACCTGGGATACCTATAAGGCTGTCATCAGAGGTAAACTCATAAACCTGGGGGCTTACAAATCAAAACTCACTAAACAAGAGATCAGAGATTTGGAAGAAAATATAAGTCAACTAGATGTGCAGATTAATACAGAACAAAACTTGGAAATAAAAAATACGCTGGAGATGGAGAGGAAAGATCTAAAAGGAAAACTGGCAGATTATCTTGAAGATAGAGTGAAAATGAAGTGGGAAGCAAGTAAACTAGCCGTCCACGAGTATGGAGAAGGTTGCGGGAAACTTTTGGCCTGGAAAACCAAAACGGAACAGACTAGAAACAAAATAGCCAGTATTCAACTTAGCAATCAAATAGGTGTAACCACTGATGAAGCTGAAATCAAGCAGGAGTTTGAAAACTTCTTCTCTAAACTGTATATGGAAGATTCCTCCCCCTCTGCTGAGCAATTAGGAAAGTATCTTGAATCTTTAAATTTACCGAAATTGTCGGATCTGGAAAACGAAGAGTTGAACGCAGAAATAACAACGGAAGAAGTAGAAACAGCCTTGAAATCCTTGAAAAAAGGGAAAGCAGCCGGACCTGATGCCTTACCAAATGAACTCTATTTAGCCCTAAGGGAAATTATAGCTCCTCCACTAACGAGATTGCTAAACAAAATCTATTGGGAAAAGGAAAAAATTCCAGACTCCTGGAACGACGCTATTATCAGCATTATTTTAAAACCAGGAAAAAATCCCACAGCCTGTGAGTCATATAGACCCATATCTCTGCTAAATTGTGACTACAAAATTTTCACACAAATAATAGCAGGGAGACTAGCTTTGGTAATGCCAAATCTGATACACTTGGACCAAAAGGGGTTCATAAAAGGGAGGCAAATATCAGAAATCACTCACGAACTTTTTGCAACAGTTGATATGGCAACTAGTGAAAAAATCCCTCTTACAATAGTAACTTTTGATGCTGCCAAAGCATTTGACCGGGTCAATTGGTCCTTTCTAAATAGAGTTATTAGCAAATATAACCTCGGTCTAAATTTTAGTCATCTGATAACAGAGACTTACAGAAACCCAAGAGCAAAGATCTTAATTAATGGGAGTCTCACTAATAACTTCGCGATACAAAGAGGAACGAGACAAGGGTGCCCGTTGTCTCCCTTGCTTTTTAATCTGTACATAGAACCGTTGGCAGACACAATAAGAAATAATGATTCAATAATTCCCTTTAAACATCATGAGTGGGTCAAAAAGGTGGCGCTTTATGCTGACGATCTAATGATATTTACAGAAAACTATCAAAGTTCCTCTCCGGCAATAAATAAGGCAATCACAGAGTTCGGGAAAGTTTCCGGTTACCTGACCAATGAAGCAAAAACCGAGTCAATGAGTTGGAATACACAACAGAACAACCCATACACAAAAGATAAAATAAAATATTTGGGTATAATAATAGTGAAAGATCTCGAGAAAATACCCCAAATGAATCTCAACAGGATTTCACTGGAGACAAAAAAACTTCTCAAGGTATGGGACAAGCTACCTCTCAACATGATTGGAAGATCAAATCTGGTAAAAATGTCGATCCTCCCTAAATTTACCTACCTTTTTAATGTTATACCTTTGGAGTTTAAAAGAGACTTCCTGAAGAAAATTCAGGGAGATATAACGAACTTCATTTGGGCTTCAAAAGGTTCAAGGATTGCCTGGAGTAAAATACGAAGAAAAAAACAACAAGGAGGAATAGCTAGCCCAGATATTCTGGAATATTGTAAAGCTTTCCAATTCAAGAATGTGAGATCCCTTATGAAAACCTATGAACTTTACCCCCAATTCCTCCAAATATTAACAAACAAAACTGACCACTTCTTGTTTAAATTTGGACACCCCAAATTCTTTAAAAAGATAAAACTAAAGATACTAAAAAATTCGGCGAAACTTTGGTATCAAGTAAGAAGCTCATTAAATATCCCTTACTACAGCTCCCTGGCTCCCATATGGGATTCTCCAGGCACCCCGGAGTGCTTAAAAGATGCCCTAGCAACCCCTTTAAGAATGGCGGGAATTGACAAATGGGGCCAACTGATGACAAAGAACTCTATAATGCCCTGGGAACAACTTACAGAAATAACCAACGGAACTTTGTCAAAATTTAAATATTACCAACTCACAAGCTGGGCAGGTTCTCTGTCGGAGAAAAAAACAGGAAACATGGAAATAGAGAAAGAGATTATCAAAATCTCCCCAATAAAAAAGGAAATTTCAAAATGGTACTGGGCTATAATCGCTGCAGGAGACGAAAATACCTCAATATCGGAACCTATTTGGAGTAAAAACATCACAGAGCCGGAACTTGAAAACTTATGGCAGAAATCATGGGAAAAATGTTGGACTTTGATTAAACCAGCACGTCTAAAGAGAAATCACCTGTTCACACTGCATAGGGCATACTGGACACCTAAAAAATTGTCTAAATTCAAAGGAGCAAGCACAAAATCCTGCCCTAAGTGTGGGCTTGAAAATGCAGACGATATACACATGTTTCATAGATGCCCGCAATTGGATCTCTTCTGGCTGGAAGTAGGTAACACTCTATGTCGGATATTGGGAACAAACCTAAAAGTGAGTACAACTTTAATTATTTTTGGGATATGTACCGAATTTAATGTAAGTAGCGTGAAGTTAACTAGAAAACAAGAAAATTTGTTATTTGTTTTGATGCTTCTTGCTAGAAGAGAGATATGCCTGAATTGGATTAAAACAGTACCACCTTCACCTGAGGGCTGGCTAAACTCCATTATAACAACTCATAAACTCGACAGGAAGGGAAATCCCTCCAAAAGGTTTAACTTCTGGGAAATTTGGGAAAATTACTTTACGAGTAATATTTAAGGGTAATCCGACAACACCTTAATAAGTCCAATGATTAATGCGGTGACAACAATTCAGACGGGAATAATTCCCCGCCGAGTGGCCATGATGGCTTGCTCTCACCCCCTCCGCTATGAATTATTGAATATGGTAAAGGACAAGGAGGACAAAATTTGACAGATCCACCAAAGGGATACTCTAAGTAATCGGCAAAGTAAAGAATAAGAGTGAAGGAACAAAAGTGGAAGTCCTAAGGTTCTCCGTTGCATTTCCTTATACATTTCATGCGCAAATGAGGACAAAAAAAAAAAAAAAAAAAAAAAAAAAAAAAAAATAGCATTTAAAATATTACACATCAAGCTGCAGTTCACGTCATGTCCCTAGATGTCCCTGATGATGCAAATGCAATAGCATTTAAAATATTATATATCAAGCTGCAGTTCACCTCGCCGTCCCTAGATGTCCCTGATGAGGCAAATGCAATAGCATTAAAAACATTATACATCAAGCTGCAGTTCACCTCGTCGTCCCAAGATGTCCCTGATGAGTAAAATTCAAAAACATTGAAACCCTTTCATGAATGCTGAAAATTATGCTAAGCTTCTCCCATAATGCTTTCCACGGCCTTTTAGTTGTATTTTTGCCCATAACTGTGCTCTAAGAGAATGGGACCTCCACTGAATTACTATTTAAAGGGAGCAGGAATGTATAGAACCTGGGAAGAAAAAACAACACTCCTGACGGAATGCCCCCAGCAATTGTCACGCCCCCAGCACACAACCACAGCACAATGCAGACACGCCCACAAGGGACTACTTTGCTGGCACGGTTCTTTTTCATTTTAAATGTATATGGTGGGCGTCTGCATAGCCTATGTCCTTCTGCTGCAACTGCCCTTTCCAACGCTGTATTGGGTTTGTGATTGGTGCTGTGGTTCCCGAGTTTACCTGGCCAAAAGGTGCAAGTTCTCTCTTTATAATAGTAGTATAGATTCAAATTATATATACCGACCCAAAGGCAAGGGTGAAAGTCAATGGGCACATATCGGACGAGTTTGATATAAAGAGGGGGACCAGACAGGGCTGCCCTTTATTGCCGCTAATATTTACTGTCGCTACTGAGCCACTGGCGGCAAGACTAAGACAACACCACACGCAACGTAGCATTAGTTTCACTTCGAGAGGTTTACTAATATCCATGTATGCGGACGATATGACAATCTACTTAACCAACCCCAAAGATAACTTTGACCTGGTAATGAGAGAGCTTATTAGATATGGAGGGCTGACGAGCATACAGATAAATTGGTCAAAATCGGTACTGATGCCACTGACGGATGACACTGACAGATGTGAGACAGAGTTCCCCATTCAGTGGACGGACGGGGAGGTAAAGTATCTGGGTATTTGGATCAGCAGATGGTTGTCAAATTATGGTAGAATAATAGATTGGGTTTGCGGGGAATGAGATTTTGATCTCTTTTATGATTAATCTGATGACTTATCTCATTCAACTATTTTTGGACCGTTGGTATCTGTCATTGAGTAAAAGACAACCTCTGTATAGGTTAGATAAACCTCATTAACTGACGCCACTCTGAAGAACCACTTACAACTGATAAAGTTTAAAAGGTTTAATATAAAATTAATAAAAGTTGCATATACAATCCTCTCAGGATCAAATTCATCAAATATACAGGAACCAATAGGAACATATATTCCCTAAAGAACCTCAGTCTACAAACGAATACAATTAAAGTCAGTTCTAAAATCAACAAATTAAAAAGCATCGATATGAAGTGGTTCTTCTGCGTCATCTACAAAAAGAGAAAAATAATCAAGTTAAATCTGTCCCTACTCTATACTAGGTGACATCCCTACTTCGCAAGTTTCTAGAACCCTAAAAAGGTGTCAGCAGTTTGACTCCCAAAGAAGTTCAAACTCTCTTAGCCTCTAAAGGTAACTTAAGTTTAAGAAGCAGTACCCTCTCTGCCTACCCATCCGCTCTTCTAAGGGTCCTCGGCCTACTGCTCCCTTGCGCTCTGATCTTTCTCAGCGCATCTGTTCAAGTCATCTGCTCTTTCAAACTTGCCTCTCGCTGTTCTCTCTGAGCTCTTGCTATCTTCTCCCCGGGGTGCTGTCCCTAAAATACACAATCACAGTGTGGGTGGAACGCCCCTTGACGCCCACCACGGACTTTCCCCGATGATGTCAGTTTCTGGCTCTTTCCATTGCTTCATCTCTTTGCGTCGTCCGTTAGATTGACCCTTCTTCTTAGATGTCATCTTCATCTTCTTGTTGGCGACTTCAACTGACACTTTTCAGATCAAAAGTCAAATGAACTTAAACAAGACTTTAACTTACAACTATGATTCTTGACCTTACTAGGTCCTGCGAATGGTCATTCCAAAACAAAGCTCAAATTCCAAGAGTCTCTTCTCACGTTTAAGTAATAAACTCCGTCCGGCATTGTCACCTTAAATCTAACAAAACTAGACTCTTCGGCTCGCACCTTCAAGTGAAGGCTATTCACGACTCCTGTGAGCCCACTAAATTACCAACAGCGGACTACACTCCTGCGAACCCTTGGTCAGTCAGGTTATAATCACAAATGACCTAAACTCTTCTAACACTCCTACAAACTTCTTCTACACAGTATAACCTTTAACATACATTTATATATATGATCGCTTTTAGCAAATACTTTGCTCATGTGTGAATACATTTTACATAGAATACAATTACGTAGAATATGAACCTTAATACATAGAATATAATTTACATAGAATATAAACCCTATACATAGAACATAACTTTATATTCTTCTTCATTATATTATGCTATATATGCTCTTGCACATTTCTCCATGTTACGTTTTCTCGCCGTTTCTGCATTTAAAATTACACACGTACATGAATTCTACTTTGCACGTTCTTCTGTTCGTAAGCATTTCTACACTTTTCTACCTTAGCCCATTACATATACGAGCTTTCTAAATCTAATACATTCTAAAGTGAATACAGTTACATTTATTTCTTATACCACATTGTCACTTCTGTTGACCTTTATGCTATAGACGTCAACTTTACGTTCGATATACATTTCATTCCTACGTTTATATGATATACCTCTAAATATGACTCGGATATACATTTTATTCAAATTGCGCTCTCTCAGTCCCCCCCTTTGATGACTTTTAGGAGTCATCACTAAATGCAATTTGAATAGCACCTTTAAACAGAACTAGTTACATCATTTCCTCTTTTCATCATTTCAAGTGCTCTCAAGCTTTTATACTGTTGATCTTGTAAAGCAGCTAATCTCCTTTCTTGTTCTCTCATAGATCTTTGTAACCGGTTCGTCCTATACCATTTATATAGTTTTACTAATCCTAACAATGTGATTATACAAATTAATACTATTAATACAGGTTTTAATATATACCATACTATACCTTTGCCAAGATTGGCAAACCAACTCCCAACCTTTCCTACTCCGTTACCTACTTTTTCCCAAACATTTATTTTTGTCAAATCTTCGATTTCTTGATGAATCTGTGTAATGTTTCTTATGACCTTCTCAAGTGGTTTTGAATTATCAGGAATATAAGTACAACATTCCTGGACCTTCAAAGCCTTGCAAACTCCGCCTTCTTTTGCTAATAGCACATCAAGAGCAAGTCGATTCTGAAGAACCATTGCTCTAATCGATTGCATCTCACCTTCTATTAGCATTAATGACCTTGCAGTACTTGCAGATAATCTATCTACGACTGTAGCTAGTCTCCTGATCTTAACATCGTTAAGTATTAAACCTAACATAGGAAACATCGCTCCAAATACGTCTCCTACTACTTCTGCATCTCCTACTTCCCTTTTCGTTCTTGTCGAAGCCTTTCCTTCTATGATCGCTAAATCCTTTGCATGGTATATTTTGGGGAAGACAATTGCCAAGTAACATGAACCATACCAATTGTCAGGCAGTTTTACATAGGCATTTCTCCCACATACAAAATATACATTAGGAATCACTTGCATCTCCTTCATGAAATCTTTCGTATAGTACTCTAATCGAAAAGCATGTTCGCAATTTACTTCACCTACAAATACACTCTCGTAATATGTCTTGCTTCGTGTTAAACATAACTTTCCTTTCTGCGTTCTATCCAATGCTATTGGACCATTGCTACCTTTCTTTTTATGTGCCTTCTCTTCTTCGGTCCAATCCGTTTTCCACTGTCCTGACATTTTTAGAATCTTCTGCCTTCTGTATCGATCATCTACTTGTGCTATGAACTTTTTCTCAATCTCTGACACTTTGCAAGTCAGATTATTTCTGCGTGCGTATGATGTATCTAATGTATCCCAAGGAAGGAAGAATTTGGCTAGTCTATCCTCCTTTTTGTAATAGTCCCACTTATTCATTTGCTTATAATTCGGAACTTCAGGCAGTACCGAATCATAATTTGAAAAGTAGTACTCAAATCCTTCTCTACCATAAAATATACTAAGCAGTAAACTACATGTTATCCCATAAGTCAATGGGAGATGATGATATCGGATGCCCTCATCTACAGAAGCCGGCAATTGCATACAAACGTAGCAATCTTTGGCCTCCATGGCATCGATATATTCGTATAACAGTTTAGCATATGCATTTGACCTAAAGTTTCCCTGTGACTCATCTACATGTAATCTACGAGCTTCATCTGCTAGTAACGCCTTTTCACGAATAACATTGCTCTCCTTTGTCTTCCCATCAAGAGCAGGTTTCAAAGTCGTTACAGGCTTTACATCTGCTATTTCTTTATCGGTTTCATGTCCTATTATGTATGATATTGTCACTACTGTAATTATGAGAAATATTACCACTGCTATAAGTGTACCTATTATACATCTAGCTTTTCTGTTTGGGTTGCCGTTCTCCATGTTGTCAAAAACAGCGTAACTCTTTCTTTTGCGAAAAGTTTTTCAGTTCAGTCTTTGCTTGCTTTGTTTTCTTCTCAGTTTGTAAAGTGCTTTTTATCAACAAAAGTCTCTTTTTCGCAACAATGTCTCTTTATTTTTAACAACAGACAACCCTAACCCTTCTCCGTCCTCTAAATGTAATCCCTAATTTTATTCTTCTTTCCACTCGGCGCTAGGTTATCTTCTTCTTTATAACTTATATACAAAAGTCTTTATACATCAACAATTATTCTCGCACCTGCAGCTCTCGCAACAAGTTCCAATAATTCAAAACGAATGACTTTTTCTTCTTCGTCCGGAATTTGATGACCAAATGTTGGAAATTGTAATCTGTTTAGCACTAAATCTTTGATCTGACTCAAGTATGGGGGTATGGGAAGTGTGAAAGTCAGTAATCCCTCAGTCTCTAATCCAGGAGTCAACATCCATATCTCCACTGCCACAAATGGATCGAGATCGATTATTTTCACGTTCTTCACTCTCCCAGATTTCTGTCCCCAAGACATCTGCTAAATAAGTCCACTCTGGGGTGGCGTACCTTCTGCAGGGCACACGTACCCTTCTCGATCTTCTTGGACTCTCAGTTCCTGAGTCTATAGTTTCTTCTTCTTGATCTGATTCTTCAGAGATCGGGACAAGAGTTTTCTCCGGTTGTGTCTTTAAGCTTGGCCTCCTTCTTCTCTCCGGCCAATTAACTTCGTCACTTCTTGTCCTCCTGCTCCTTGTTCTTGGACCTGTCTCTTGGTCACTCTCAGCTTGTTCAATATCCGATTCACTTTCCCAGTTACTTTCTTCTCCTGAGGCGACTTCGGTCTCACTGGTATCTTGACCCTCGTCGACCTGTTCTGTCACCGTCTCAGCCTCTTCGATCACCTCTACAGCTTGGCTTTCCCCCTCTGTGTCTTCTCCGCTTTCCGCCGGATTCTCATCCGAGAGAGGAGCTGTTTCTTCTAGAGGTGTTGGCACTCTTCGAGTGTGTGAAGCGTGTATCCAATTTGGCAGGCCTCCACACTTCACCGCAGTGTTCGTAACAAGTATGACTTGAAATGGTCCTCGCCAACGCACGTCTAAGCAGTTCTTCCTGACATGCTTTTTCACCAAGGCCCAGTCCCCCGGACTCAGGTCATGGCACAAGTCCTGTGCTGATGAAACCTCTGCAGCCTGGACCTGGAGGGACACAGAATTTATGGCATCAGATAGTCCCTTGCAGTAATCCAAGATCAAGTCGTCTGTGATGTTCAATAACGCTGCAGTCGGAACCGATGGCAATCTCATAGCTCTCCCCATTAGCACTTCATGTGGAGAGAGACCTGTTTTTCTATCTGGTGTACTACGTATGCTCATAAGAACCACTGGAAGTGCGTCTGGCCAACTCAGGGATGTTGATGAACAAACTTTGGCAAGTCTGGACTTAATTGTGCTGTTGATTTGCTCTACAATCCCTGAAGCTTCTGGTCGATAACTGCAATGGAGCTTCTGATCGATACTCAAAGCTGAGCACAACATCTTCACTATTTCACTGTTGAAATGAGTTGCTCTGTCCGATTCCAAAGAGGATGGCACCCCAAACCTCGGTATTAACTCTCTAAGTAACAGTTTTGCTACTGTAAGTGTATCGCATCTACGTGTAGGGTAAGCCTCAACCCATCTAGAAAATATGCAGACAATCACTAAAACGTATCTGAGTCTGTTGCATGGAGGCATTTCTATAAAATCAAGCTGCATTCTATTGAAAGGCCCCCCAGACCTCCCAATGTGACTCAATGTAACTGGTGTTCTCTTTCCCACGTTTAGTTGCTGACAGATCGCACATCGCTGACATACTGCTTCTGCCGCTACTCTAAACTTAGGATTAAACCACGTTTGTCTGAATACTCTCACCATGGCATCTCTACCTATGTGTGCTGATCCATGCAATTTCCTTGCCATTGGACTAACAAGTTCATTCGGTAAAACTGCTCTCCCATCAGCAGAGATCCAAAAATTCATCTCGCTTTTTATACACCCAGCTGTTTCCCAGCCCTTTTTCTCATCATCTGGTGCATTCTCCTGAACACTCCTTAGCTCATCCCACGTATCTACAGTGTCTAACAACATTGTCAATTCAGTTCTTTCTTGGATTCCCCCCACTTTCACATCCGTGTGAGAATATCCTTGCTCTGCGCAGTAACGCGCTACTTCATCCGCATAGCGGTTACCTTGTGACACAAAATCTGTACCTTTTGTATGCGCAGCACATTTGACTACTGCAATAGCTGTCGGGCCTTGCAATGCCTCTAACAATAATCTCACGAATTCTCCATTCCTAATGGGAGAACCCGAGGAGGTCATATAGCCTCTTTGAGACCATAACTGCCCGTAATCGTGAACTACCCCGAAACCATACTGGCTATCGGTGTATATGGTGACTCGAATTTTGTTACCTGCTAAACAGGCACGCGTCAAAGCAATAATTTCAGCTACCTGAGCGGAGTGTACTCCTTCCAGGCAAGCGGCTTCTACAACTCTGGTAATTGTACAAACTGCATAAGCTGCTCTCAGCTGACCAATATCGTCTCTTACGCATGAACCATCAACAAAGAAAATGTCATCAGGGTCAGTTAATGGCTCATCTACGATATCGGGTCTCGGTTTGGTGCATAGTTCAGTCACATCAAGGCAGTCATGATCTGTACAGATTTCATCATCCACCTCATTTGGAAGTGGCATCAACGTTGCAGGATTCAAGACGGAGCATCTTTTTAGGGTCACATTCTCGGCAGCCAGTATGACTTGCTCGTAGCGTGTGAGCCTGCTATTCGTCAGATGCTGAGTCTTAGTCCTGGTCATTAACAATTCCACGGAATGCGGTACGTACACCACTAACTGATGTCCCATCACCAAACTTTCACATCTTTCAATGCTGACACCCGTTGCAGCTACGGATTTGAGACATCCGGGCAACGCTGCGGCTACTGGATCTAATGTAGCCGAAAAATACGCTACTGGCCTACGCGCATCTCCATGAATCTGGGCCAAAACTGCTAAAGCGCATCCCTCTCTTTCGCAGCAGTAAAGCAAAAATGGTTTTGTGTAATCAGGCATTCCTAAAGCCGGGGCGCGACATAAGTCCTCCCTCAGCTGCAAAAACGCCATCAAACAATCTTTGTCCCATGGTACCGGATCACTCACTCCTTTGTGCGTCAGCTGTAATAACGGCTTTGCCTTCAGTGAGAAGTTGGCTATCCACTGTCGACAATAACCGACCATGCCTAGAAACATCCTGACTTCTCTTTGTGTTGTAGGCGCGTTCATTTTCATAATCGCCTCTATTCTGTCTGGAGACACCTTCCGTTTCCCCTTTTCGATCCTGTGGCCCAAGTATTGCACTTCGGTAAGACAATATTGCAATTTACTTGGAGACACCTTGTGCCCATTCTCGGCCAAGTGATTTAACAAGGTGATGGTGTCTACCCTGCAAGCTTCCTCTGTTTCTGACGCAACTAGGAGGTCGTCTATGTACTGGACTAGAACTGAGTTCTTGGGCAGCACTAGACTTTCAAGATTTCTCTTTAAAAGCTGGTTAAAAATAGATGGGCTTTCTGTATACCCCTGAGGGATACGACACCATGTTAAAACGCGATCTTCCAGCTTAAAAGCGAAAAGATACTGGCTCTCTTCATCTAAAGGAATCGAAAAGAAAGCCTGGCACAAATCTATCACGGTGAACCATTCAGCTTGGAACGGTATCTGAAATAATATCACTGATGGATTCGGTACCACTGGACAACATGAGACAACAATATTATTAATCTTTCGAAGATCCTGCACTATTCTGTATTTTCCACTAGGCTTCTGTAAACCCATAATCGGTGAGTTACATGGACTACCCACGATCTCCTTCAATATTCCCTGTTTAATCATGGATTCGATCACAGGCTTTATTCCTGCAATCGTCTCCGGTGTCAACTTGTATTGTGGTGTTCTTGGATACTCGGCATTGGATCTTTACTGGTTCTACCCCCTTGATTAATCCTATTTCTTCTCCAGTAAAATCCCACACCTCAGCTGACACTTTCTCCCTCAAGTCCTGTGGAAGCTCCTCCACTGTTAAGGTAGGATATAGTTCCACACATTCCTGCGAGTTTACAACTTTAAAATCGGCATCTTCATCGTTGGTCTGCACTTCTACTCCTTCAGGTGTGCAATGTATTGTGCAATTCAGTTTACACAACAGATCTCTTCCTAACAAACACACCGGGCTAGAATCACAGATCACAAACTGATGTTCGTCACTGTAATTCCCTATTTTCACTGATACTGGTTCTGTCAGAGGATTCGTCATCCTCTTGTTTGCGACTCCTACCACCTGAATCATCTCTCCTGATATCGGCAGACCTGGGACTACCGCTGATCTCAACGTGGATCTAGTGGCTCCCGTATCCACCAAAAAGGTCGTAGGACATCCAGCTACTTCAGCTTCTACGTATGGTCCTCTCTGATCTACTTCCAGAGCTGCTCCTAAAGTACAGTCTTCGTCCCTATTCACTCGTTGCCCTGTAAGAGGATCAACGTAGTAGCATTCTTCTCCTCCTACGAACAATGGCATTTGTCTATAGGTTTTCCCTCCATTTGTAATGCGAGGCGGTTGAGGAAACGGGGCTCGAGGAGTCTGAGTCCCCCCTTTGATAAACTTTCCCTTCGGGACTGTTGCTCCCTTAACCACGTTATTCTGTACCTCTTCCTCCTCCTGTTCTAATTCCCCTGTCTCAATATTGTAAGGACACTCGCGTCTCCAATGTCCCACCTCATTACACTGATGACACCTGATTGTCCTTTTCAGTGTTGCGATATCCATTCTCGGTCTCGGTCTTTCTTCCTCATCTCTGCTCTGATTGTTCTGTTTCTTTGTTTGGGTTCCTGTTCCCTGCTGTCGCTGTCCACTCTTTCCGGCTGCTTGCATCTGTACTAACATCAGCTTTTCCTTAAGCTTCTTTGCCTTTGTATCTATCTCATCGCTACAGTACCTTGCATACCTCAGAATCTCATCTAAAGGTTTGTTCTGCCAGCAAATTAAATGCTGTTGAATCATCAGGCTTATGTCTGGTCTCAATCCGAGAACAAACTTCGACACAAACTGTCCTATGTCTTTAGGATCCATTACGTCTAATCCACTGTACTGTTTAAATGCTTTCAGTAACCTCTCATAGTACTCGTGAACTGTCTCTTTAGGCTCCTGAGTCGTTCGATCTATCTTAACCCAGTCTATATCCTGCACCGGCACTTTCTCTTTTAGCCATGTTATTACCCTTTCGTATTTTTCCATGACTCTGTCTGATGGACCACCTGTCTGGGTATCTCTCTGAGGCTCGCAAGTGGGCCATTCAATACTAAGTTTGCATGCCGTCCACAAATCTCCGGGTACTACGATATCGAACAATGTGTTCAAATCGATCCACAGTACCTTAGAGATCTTCACGAATCTCTCTACCTGCTTGTACCACTCTACGGGATTTTCTCTAAGCTTCGGGAAGGAATTAGTGAATGCCGCTAAATCCCCCCTACTCCATGGTACATGCACGTAGTTTCCGTTCGCGATTTCTCGCAAAGGGAAAGCTTCCATTCGCATTAAGTCTGTATCCTGAGACTTTACAAGTGTACTCCGTCTGACAGATCCCTTCTTGGACCATCTTTCCTCCCATCTATCCAGCTCTCTCCATATTCTAATACACATGACCAATTCCCTTATGTGTACTCTCAGCCCAATCGTTCTGCGCTCATCTAAATCTAGATCCGTGCAATTCAGCCTATGGTTGGCCTGTAAAGCCTTAGTTCGCGATATGTCTATCATGTACCTTTCTGCCAATTCAGATAACTTTTCATGAGCTGCTCTCGCTTTCCGAGTAACATCTTTGGATAAAAACAGTATCTCATCTGGTGCGTACAGCTCTAACCTCTCGATTGCCACTGTGCCGTCAATTATTTCGTTCAAGTCTGATTTTAAACTCATTACATCTATGCGTCTTGCTTTTATTTCAGCTCTCAATACGTCAGTCCTAGATTGTTCTCTTACATCCCTCTCACCCCCACTATGCGCCCTACGCCTAAGCACAGGTGAGTTATGAGGAATTTTTCTTCCATCTCTTTGTTCCCACCTCTCTAGATCCCAAGCCTTTCCATCTTCCCTTGGGGTGTGGTGGAACAATGCTCCATCCTTCAACCCTACATTCCGTCTTTTCGACTCGGTTTCTCCAGATACAAGATAGGATCCTCCGTGCTGTTCTAAACCACTGTAACTCGCTTGCTGTCTGGTATCACTTAACAAACGATAAGGACCTTCATGGCTCTCCAATCTCCCGCGATCTCGTTCGTGATCACCGGATGTATGGCGAGACGTTTCGCGACTCCCTATATTCTCGTGACTTCGTTCTTGTTCACCGGACGCATGGCGAGACCCTTCGCGACTCTCCATGTTCCCGTGATTCCGTCCGTAATCACCAGAGGCATGTCGAGACGTTTCACGACTCTCCATGTTCCCGTGATTCCAATGTTGCACATTTTCATCCGGAGCATGGTGTGTGCATCTGAAAGTGTTTCGGTATTCCTGCGTCCTTCGTTCTTCCTCATTGAAAGTGACGCGAGGCACTTCGCCACACCCTGCACTCCTGTCATTACTCGTTTGCCTATTGCCACTAGTAGTAGGGCAAATATCTCCTCTGCTTCCTTGACTCCCTCTCTCCCACTCCGGGCTGCTTTCGCCAGCTCCACAATGAGAGAGGATCTTGTTATCCTGGTCTCTCCACTCTGCTCCTGTTTCTAAACTTTTATTCCGAGCCTCTTCGGCAGTATCCCATTCTTTCAGGTATTCCCTTAATTCATTATAGGGTTTTGGTTTTGGTCCCCTCAAGTCCATTGATCCTCTTTGACCCCCTTGTTCTATCCAGGGACCCGCTGCGGAATCTAATGGGGTACTCCGACTCACTGGTGCTAATCTCTGTCTTTGAGGATTCATCGTGTTATTCCTGTTCTCCATCTCTGCCCTTTCCCTGTCCCATCGTGCCTGTTCCTCCTGCTGGACCCCTTCTGGGTTGTAGATTGACACTATAGGGCCTATGGTGACAGGTACTTGTAAAGCGTCTGGCATTTGGTACGACCTTGCACATTGCGTTTCTGGCACCTTCTGGACCACAAATCTTCCCACTACTCTGTGTTCGGAACTAGCTTGGGGTATTTCCTCACTCTTGTTGGAGTCCCACTCTGTTACTGGGATCGATTTATATTCACCCCATCTAGCTCCGTCCCCTTGCTGTAATATGGGACTTGCGGATTCACCGCTATATGGAGGTGGTCTATCTATTAACAGTCTATCTATTAGATCCTCCTCCGTCTCGCTTTCCTCATCTTCTTCCTCTAGAGGTTTCTTTTCTCCCGTGGCTTCTATCATGGTGAACAGTTTGTCTGCTTCTATCTTTTGCACTCTCCACTTCTTAGCTTCCTCATCCCATTTGGCATCCTGCACTGCCTTTACTGATCGTCTCACTCGTTCCTGACGTCTCTTTAAACTCTTCTCGTGAGCTGCTCTAAACCATGCACTAAGAGCTTCGAATTGTGTTGGCCTCGGTAGAGGTCTTGTTGCAAGCATTACCGCTTTCAGTTGGTTCAACACGTCTAGTTTAAACGTTCCGAATCTCGGAAACGTCAGTTCCTTTTCCCCTTCAGTTAGCCTATTCCACTCGGAGATCCACAATATCGAGTGTAAGCCTACATTTACTGCCATATGATAAGCTGGTGTGCCTTCTGGTGGAGCTTCTTCTCCAGCATATAAATTTCTTCTATTCCTCCTAAAGATTTTCCTTAAACCCTTAAAGCACTTCATTTTTGATAGTCTACGATTTTCTCTGATCAATTCTCTTCCTTATTTACGTCCTGTTGACAACCACCAATCCCTGTGCGACTCTCGCTAATCAGCCTATCCCAATTCGGTTCTACGCTAACCGACCAATCTCAGCGCGACTCTACGCTGACGTCACTCGTTCCCTCTGCAGCAATTTCCTTCGTTTCTCAACTCGTCTCGCGGTCTTACATGCGTTTCATTCATACGCCGAAAAATGACTACTTCCGTCCAAGCGATCACTTTTCTCTGACTGTACGGCCACAGTCTAACTGTAATTGTCACCTCAACTGGCGAGACGTCTTTCCTCTTACGGTCGGACGCTTGCCTCAACTGATAGGTTACTTATACACAGTAAACGTACGACCAGCATGCGTTTACTCATACACTCACTCAAACGCTCCCCTTATCATCGGTCTGCGGGCGATCAATGGTACCTCATGACCCCCTTTAAATGGTAGACAAATTACTCTGGGTGTTCGATACACCCGAACCACTTAAGCCCTCTCTGGACATAAGATTTTATCCGGTTGCGCGCGCTCACAACCTTCCCTCAATCACACTACAGGCATTCAACTCCGCTTGACATTACAACACAGGAACAACATAAAACACCGCAATCTTACAACGCATGACCCTTATAATCACTCTCGACCGATTCTGCTGCTTCCCTCTCGACGCACCGTCAGCACCTTCTTCGGCAGGGATTCTTCTTCTGGTCGTCGATGACTAGGGACCTTGGGGTAAACTAAACCTGGCCTAGGTCGTCTTCCTCAAGAAGATAACCATCATTACTCTGCTACCAACTGCGGGGAATTAGATTTTGATCTCTTTTATGATTAATCTGATGACTTATCTCATTCAACTATTTTTGGACCGTTGGTATCTGTCATTGAGTAAAAGACAACCTCTGTATAGGTTAGATAAACCTCATTAACTGACGCCACTCTGAAGAACCACTTACAACTGATAAAGTTTAAAAGGTTTAATATAAAATTAATAAAAGTTGCATATACAATCCTCTCAGGATCAAATTCATCAAATATACAGGAACCAATAGGAACATATATTCCCTAAAGAAACTCAGTCTACAAACGAATACAATTAAAGTCAGTTCTAAAATCAACAAATTAAAAAGCATCGATATGAAGTGGTTCTTCTGCGTCCTCTACAAAAAGAGAAAAATAATCAAGTTAAATCTGTCCCTACTCTATACTAGGTGACATCCCTACTTCGCAAGTTTCTAGAACCCTAAAAAGGTGTCAGCAGTTTGACTCCCAAAGAAGTTCAAACTCTCTTAGCCTCTAAAGGTAACTTAAGTTTAAGAAGCAGTACCCTCTCTGCCTACCCATCCGCTCTTCTAAGGGTCCTCGGCCTACTGCTCCCTTGCGCTCTGATCTTTCTCAGCGCATCTGTTCAAGTCATCTGCTCTTTCTAACTTGCCTCTCGCTGTTCTCTCTGAGCTCTTGCTATCTTCTCCCCGGGGTGCTGTCCCTAAAATACACAATCACAGTGTGGGTGGAACGCCCCTTGACGCCCACCACGGACTTTCCCCGATGATGTCAGTTTCTGGCTCTTTCCATTGCTTCATCTCTTTGCGTCGTCCGTTAGATTGACCCTTCTTCTTAGATGTCATCTTCATCTTCTTGTTGGCGACTTCAACTGACACTTTTCAGATCAAAAGTCAAATGAACTTAAACAAGACTTTAACTTACAACTATGATTCTTGACCTTACTAGGTCCTGCGAATGGTCATTCCAAAACAAAGCTCAAATTCCAAGAGTCTCTTCTCACGTTTAAGTAATAAACTCCGTCCAGCATTGTCACCTTAAATCTAACAAAACTAGACTCTTCGGCTCGCACCTTCAAGTGAAGGCTATTCACGACTCCTGTGAGCCCACTAAATTACCAACAGCGGACTACACTCCTGCGAACCCTTGGTCAGTCAGGTTATAATCACAAATGACCTAAACTCTTCTAACACTCCTACAAACTTCTTCTACACAGTATAACCTTTAACATACATTTATATATATGATCGCTTTTAGCAAATACTTTGCTCATGTGTGAATACATTTTACATAGAATACAATTACGTAGAATATGAACCTTAATACATAGAATATAATTTACATAGAATATAAACCCTATACATAGAACATAACTTTATATTCTTCTTCATTATATTATGCTATATATGCTCTTGCGCATTTCTCCATGTTACGTTTTCTCGCCGTTTCTGCATTTAAAATTACACACGTACATGAATTCTACTTTGCACGTTCTTCTGTTCATAAGCATTTCTACACTTTTCTACCTTAGCCCATTACATATACGAGCTTTCTAAATCTAATACATTCTAAAGTGAATACAGTTACATTTATTTCTTATACCACATTGTCACTTCTGTTGACCTTTATGCTATAGACGTCAACTTTACGTTCGATATACATTTCATTCCTACGTTTATATGATATACCTCTAAATATGACTCGGATATACATTTTATTCAAATTGCGCTCTCTCAGGTTGAAGGGAAGGTAAAGAGGTGGAAATCCCTGCCGCTTTCCCTCACGGGGCATATAGCCATCATTAAAATGGTCATCCTACCCAAGCTACTCTATCTTTTTGTTAATATTTCCATGCCCTTAACCACCCACTTTTTCAAACGTCTCCGGACTGGGATTCCTGACCTGATTTGGGCGGGAAGGCAACGAAGAGTATCCTGGAAACTATTGACTCTTCCCTTTGAACAGGGAGGATTAGCGGTCCCTGATTTCGAATTATATGCATACAGTGCACAGGCACAATACCTACACTACTAGCACCATCCAATCCCGTACCTACCACATGTGGCTATTGAAATGGATGTGGCTATGCTCACTCCGCTCAATGCAACGGTATACCACCCATATGGACGTTCCCATTCAGACATTAACACTGTTGAAGCTACATGATGGGCATTGAGGAATATAACAAAGCGGGCAAGCATTAAGGAGCCGCTGGGGGGTAACCCGCTATTGGGGCCACTAACGGACAAGGCTGTGGGTGAACGTGTTAAGAAGAGAGGTCTGACGGCCGCTAGTGATCTCTATCCAGATGATAAATTCCTGACCCTAAGAAAATTATGTGAGCCGGATGTGCCCTTGGCGTTTGATATGCTATTATACTATCAGCTGCGAGACGCATGTAAAGCAAGATATTCGGAATTTCCGGATGTTCCGGCTTCATTACCTGCGCTGGAAAATGTCTTGTCTAATAGCTTACCCTGCATATTGTTTACGCGTATTTATAGTATTACGCAGGAGACATCACCTATATTGCTAAGTACATCTAGGGCTGATTGGGAAACAGAAGCTGCCATTACAATTACTGATAAGCAATGGTCATTCTGTTGTTCACAGCTGGCAAAACTATCACCGAATTACAGATTAAGGCTTATACACTTTAACTATTTACATAGAAAGTATCGTACACCTACGCAGTTATATCGCACTAGCAGCCCGTCCCGACGTTGTCCGGGTATGAATTGCTGCCGGCCAGTAGTATATTGTTTCGTAGGATTTCATTTTGATAGCATTTCTTATCTGTGACAGGCCTGTGAAATGCTCCGATTCACAGTGCACTGCCGATGCACTTAAGAGTGCGCGTTCAGTAGTGTGTGAACTCGAGTTTCCCTACTTTATTTTCCTTGCAATATTATATAGCGCGAACTCGACAACATGGCATGAGCACAATTTATATTACAGAAGAACACATTGATTTGTGGTAGGCACTGGGAGACAAAGCAGTTTGCCTGGAATCACAGGATGTTGAGCTGATGCCGAGATTCTAACGTAGCTCCCCATCTCTAAAGTTTGCAATTCTAGAACTTGTGGTGGGAGGTGTGTCTAAAAGTGTATGTCGGTGCTGGGCATCAATGAGAGAGACCTGTGCATTTTTCCAATTGGTGGTGAAAAACATATGAGTATGTTGCTTGAGATGTGGGCCGACGTGCCACCAATGTACTTACGGGGGAGGGTAAACACCCTTTATTCTGCACATTTCTTTCCGAATACCATCACTCTGCATACTTTCATTACGAAAGTACCATGACTCCGCAATGCCATTATAACGCATGGCATTACATTTTATATGCTTTTACCACGCATACATTTACAATGAAATTTGTTGTAAATGCATGAATGGTAAAAGCATGTTTTTTAAAAATGTTTGGATAAGGCAAGTATGGGTATAGGGGTATATGTTTTGAGGTACTGAGGTATATGTTTTGGGGTGTTTGGGTATTTTAATGGTTCAGATATAGTTTTGGGTTATGGGGTACAGGGGTATTTTTAGGGTTCAGGGCTAGGTTTGGGTTTTGGGGTATAGGGGTATTTTTAGGGTTCAGGGGTAGGTTTGGGTTTTGGGGTACAGGGGTATTTTAAGGGTTCAGGGCTAGGTTTGGGTTTTGGGGTACAGGGGTATTTTTAGGGTTCAGGGCTAGGTTTGGGTTTTGGGATACAGGGGTATTTTAAGGTTCTGGGCTAGGTTTGGGTTTTGGGGTACAGGGGCATTTTTAGGGTTTAGGGATAGGTTTGGTTTTTGGGGTACAGGGTATATTTATAGGTTTAAGATGGGTTAGTGTTTAAGGGTGTTGGGGTATTTTATAGAGTAAGGGTGGGTTATGATTATGGGGTGCAGGGGTATTTAAAGTAGGGTGGGCGGAATTGGCGCAAACTTGGTACAATAAATCAGCAATATTTCGTTCCGTCAGATTTCCAATTATTAAAACAGAAACCTCATATATTCAAGGTAAAATAACAAGTATTTCTACATGCTAAAATGCATATAGTCATTTCACAAAAGTGAAATTAGCTTCCAGCAAGCAGTGAGAGAGGTGATGATTTTGAGATCAAGCCCCTGCAAACCATTATGTGGACGAGATTAGCAGTGGGAAGTGAATATTATAGTATCCAAATAATTCTTCAAAGAGCTGCAGTTCCCCTCGTTCTCCCCAGTTGTCCCCAAGAGGCAAATGCAATAGCATTTAAAATATTATACATCAAGCTGCAGTTCACCTCATGGTCCCTAGATGTCCCTGATGAGGCAAATGCAATAGCATTTAAAATATTACACATCAAGCTGCAGTTCACCTCATGTCCCTAGATGTCCATGATGATGCAAATGCAATAGCATTTAAAATATTATATATCATGCTGCAGTTCACCTCGCCGTCCCTAGATGTCCCGGATGAGGCAAATGCAATCGCATTTAAAATATTATACATCAAGCTGCAGTTCACCTCGTCGTCCCAAGATGTCCCTGATGAGTAAAATTAAAAAACATTGAAACCCTTTCATGAATGCTAAAAATTATGCTAAGCTTATCCCAAAATGCTTTGCAGGGCCTTTTAGTTGTATTTTTGCCCATAACTGTGCTTGGGGTGGTTCTAAGAGAATGGGACCACCACTGAATTACTATTTAAAGGGAGCAGGAATGTATAGAACCTGGGAAGAAAAAACAACACTCGTGACGGAATACCCCCAGCAATTGTCACGCCCCCAGCACACACCCACAGCACAATGCAGACACGCCCACAAGGGACTACTTTGCTGGCACGGTTCTTTTACATTTTAAATGTATATGGCGGGCGTCTGCATAGCCTATGTTCCTCTGCTGCAACTGCCTTTCCAACGCTGTATTGGGTGTTGTGATTGGTGCTGTGGTTCCCGAGTTTACCTGGCCAAAAGGTGCAAGTTCTCTCTTTATAATAGTAGTATAGATGGGTCTCCAACCAGATGCGAAGTGTTGGAGATGCGGGGAACAAGAGGCAACGTTCTTCCACTTAACATAGCATTGCAATACCATAGCACACTATTGATCAGAAGTAATAAGATACATAGGATTCATTATAGATACAAATATGACCCACTGGTGGCGCTTTTGGGTTGGGTCATGGAAGTGCCCAGAGACTTCCGTAAGTTAACTGCTATCCTGCTATTATTGGCTAAACGTCAGATAGCGCTGCATTGGAAGAAGTTGACGCCACCTTCTGTGGCGGGTTGGGTGCGTTCGGTAATTTATTGTAAGGATCAGCTGTCGAATTATTGGGACCTCTTGCCAAGTGGATCTAGGCCTGCTGATATATGGGAACCATTCGAGGGGTGGTTGAAACAGGGGTGCTTAGATTTCTGTGCAAATAGTCAAGATACACAATAAGAAGTGGAAATATGGCAGTCTCCATACCGAATTAAGTAGTGGCTGATTAGCATATATGATCATTCCTCTTTATTGCACGTGTTGGAGTATTACATGTATGATACGGATAGCATCTGAAATGGCAAAATTCAACTGGGCGAATTACACAGTAATGTACAAATGCTAAAAGGAAGACCAGGTTACACTAAGCACCCTCTTTGAAATTCAAAATCAAGGAACAAGGATTTCCTTTTTGTTTCCAAATGCAAAAATAATATTATAGTTCTTTTTCACCAATTTCAACAGTCAGTTCATAAGTAGTAGGGAAGCTTCAAAGCATGGATCCAAAACCGTGTGTAGTTCTTTCAAGATCTTTATTTTAAACACATTAAAACGTTTTTTCCAGCTTGGCTCTGCCGACACGTGTTTCGCCCTCTAGGGGCTTTTTCAAGGCTGGAAGCAATAAAAGTTACAGTAAATAGATGGGCCAAATATAATCTAAATATATACAGTTTCCCTAAATAAATACACTGTGCCTAATTGGTTTAGGCTGCTAAGCTCTTGCTTGTTGCATAACATTGATAAAAACATGGGCAATTGAGAAAAACCACAAAAAAACCAAAGAAATTATTACACACTATGTACAAGTTTTACAGTTGGTATGCTGACAATACCAGACATTTCATATATAAGTCAAATACCACACTTGATAGTTCATGTGTTCATATTGTCAACATACAGGTTTGTAACATTAATATAGTTCATGTGTTCATATTATCAACATACAGGATTGTAACATCAATATAGCTCTATAATTTCAAAGTTCTGTTTCCATTTGCCAAAAGGAAAATGAATTTTGTGCGATTTAATAGAGGGGTAAGAGATCACAGTCCCAGTTCCTGACCCCTATTCTCTAGTTAAAAAAAGGGACTTCTGGAATATTCCGATTCAGTGCATCATTTTGTTACGCGCTCTCAGAGTTAGGACATACCAATCTAGATGAAGATGCACAGGTCTTATTTTCAAACGGTTCTTGTTAATTGGGTGTAGCAGGTACGATGTAGTTGTAATAGGAATCCTAATGCAGTAAGGATGGTAAAGGAAAAAGTACATACTCTCAGACATGACCTTCCCAAATATCCACACAAGATCAAATTTTAAACAGAAATTCCACTGCTCATACCTATTAGTTCAGATGCTGACAGTTAAGGTGATGCAGATGTAAGTTCCAGTTTGATTGCTGCAAAGGATGTGAGAACCAATTATTACACTACATTGTATACATATGAATACATGGAGACTGAGTCACCTAAAGAAAAGGAGGTCCTGCTATAATCCCTATCACAATAGTAAAAGAGAGGGTTGAGAATTCGCAAATTACTCACTCAAAAGAGTCGCGTAAATCACTTTGTGGAGATCATTCCTTTGTGTCCATGTAGTTAGGAATCCCGTAGACCATGATAAGTCTAGAGGGAAATATAGAAGCTATTATAATACATACTGTGTCATTTGATATAGTCTTGAAGAGACTGTACTATTATAATGCCTAATGTAACATTCAGTAACGTCTTAAAAATGACTTAGGCTATGTATTCTTAAACATGGGGTGTCGCTGTATAGTTGACATGCTAAGTACAGAGATTTAAATTGACTCATACTTGACTCATAGTTCCATACAAATGCGTAGGGGGCGATATGGCAGGATGGAGTGGGGAGAATTATGTCTTAAGGTTTTAAAGGTTACATGGAGAAATACGCTGTGTCAGAACCTTAGCCTTACTGAATGGCAGGCGTAAGGGTGACGCAGTGCCATAAGGATAGGCTGGTGTCTTGCATAACGGGAGTTGCGTCATGCTTGTGACACAACTGCCGCAATGCGTTATTTTAGCGCTAACAGATACGTCAGGATTCCAGACGCATATGTAATTAATTCCAACATGGAGCGCCGTGCAATGAATACGGCGCTTCCATGTTGTCGCAAGAAGAGCATGTTAAAAGGTGTTGCAACGCTGTTTTGTCGCAGCGATGCAACGCTTTTCATGAATGAGGCCCAGGAATACATCCTATCTTATTGATCGTGCACATTCCTGCCCTTTTATTTTGTTGCAGGGATGCGCAGCAACATTCCTTGCAGCGCTGTCCAGCACCAAAACCTCTGAAATGAGGCCCCAAGGGGCTCATTTATGAGCTCTTGCGTCAGTTTTGCGCCGCCGGTGCGTCACTTTTTGTGACGCACCAGCAGTGTAAAAAATGCGCCTTGTTGTGCCATATTTACAAAGGGACGCATCTAGGTGGATGCGTCACTTTGTAAACCCCTGCGCTACATTATACCTGCGCCAGGTATAATGTATGCAGGGGGGTGTTCCCACGCAAGAAAGGGTCATAGAAGTGAGGAAGTGAAATCTACCAGATTTCACTGCGCCACTTCTAGGACTCAAATGCGTCAAAATCTTACTCCTGCCTCGCAGCAGGCGTAAGACTGACGCAAGCCCTTTCACATTGGGCTTGCCCCATGTGAAAGGACACATTGCTGGAGTTGCATCACTTTTGTGACACACTCCAGTAATACGTCACTTTTGCGCCATACAGATACGTCAGAAATACTGACATATCTGAAACTCCTTGCGACATGATGCATCATACAGTAAATATGACGCATCAATCATGTCGCAAGGATGGCGCACTGAGAAGTGACGCATCTCTGCTTTCAAGCAGCGAAGCGTCACTTCTCATAAATGAGGCCCCAAGTGTTTGCACCAATTTTAAGACCAGCTATTTTCTGGTCTTAAAAAACTGCCTCTAACTGGACTTAGCTGCAGTTTTAGAGGGTTAGCGCCGGACGGAAATTTCATTGTGAATATCGCGAAGTGGGTTTAGCTTCAGTTTTTGCACGAGACCACCTACCTCGCATCTCATTTTTGTTAAGTCCCACTTAAAGAAGTGGCGATCTTGAAAATTAACGTTTACTCTGGAACAGTGACGCTAACTGCAATTAACGGCGCTTTGTAAATAAGGCGATAAAAAAAAAGACAGCTGTAACGTCCAAAAATTGACGCTACGGTGGCGTTAAGGTCTTGTGAATATGTCCCTATGCCCCTTAAGTGATTTTGCTGATTTTGGTACCAAACGGTAAATCAAAATACAGGATGAAATCTGACCGGTAGCAGCTTAGCACAAATAATTCTATTACAGGACCGGAGGCTTCAGATTATGCTTCTCTTTCATTTACTGTAAACTCACAGCAGCCAATAAACATACAGTTTAATAAAATTAAACTACACTAACCATGATGCTTGGCCCAAGCCACGCCTCTTTAGCCCTACAAGAGCCCTGGTAACAGTCCCAGCTTCCTCTTTCTTTGCACGAACATGCAGAATAAGTTTGATATCAAAAGTCTTATATAGTCTCCAACATGGAATAACATGGAATCACTTCCAACTTCAGAAAAGTCTCCAACGTGAGATAACGGGGAACAGCGTTCCAACTGCAGTCTTCAGTAGAAGAATCGTCACTCCTTTTTCTTGTCATTACCTAGAAAGAAATATAAAGAACCCGTAATGTCTGTATAAACCAGAATCAATTATAAATAACGGGTGGGCAAGCATGATCATAGCATAGCACAACGGGTGGGATAATCCTCGCCTCTGTGTCCTTAAAAGAATTGAAAATTCTTGGCGCGAATGCTAGCTAATTTTTGATTCTATTACAGGACCGGAGGCTTTAGATTATGCTAGTTTAATGCTGAATCAAAAACAACAGAAGTAATACCTCCCACGGCTTAAAGTATAACTGTTTGAATGACGACTCAGACGACCAATCAGCACAATGCATAATATCTTGAATATTCGCTCCTAGCAAATATGACTTTGAAGCCATAGCACCGCTCACTGAGTGCGCCCCAAACAGTTGAACATCAACACCGGACTCTCTCATGATAAATTTAAGCCATCTGGCAATAGTGGCAGAGGACACAGGTTTAAATGGTTTTTGCACCGTAATCAGAAGTTGTGTAACCCCAGTCGGTCTCAAAGAACGAGTACTCTCCTCGTAGGCTTTCAAGCATTGGACAACACAAAGTTTTTGACTCAACACTTACTGCTTCACTTCGGAAATGTCATTCATTCAGGAAGAAAGTACAGACCAGGCAGATCTCGCGATACTTCCGGAGCAGTCCCTAGAGTTCCAGCGAAAGGTAGGGTTGGATATGAATAACATCCTTACAATATACTAGGGTGCAATACCACGGGTCGTCACTAGGGGTCCCAAATCAAGACTGCCAGGCTCCTCGATAAATAGACACCTGGGGTGCAGTACCATGGGTCGTCACTAGGGGTCCCTAATCACTTCAGCCAGGCTCCACACTGTAACATACATGGGCGGGGGTTGCAGGGTCGAGGCTACTACAGGTCCTGGTCCAGCAGACTCCACGCTGTATGTGGACAGCGTACCACTGCAGCAAGATAAAGATGAGTAAAATGGGCTTGCCTGTTTAATTTATTGTTTTGTCTTAAGCGACGCTCTTCAGACAGGGTTTACCAGCAATCAGGGTGAAAGAATGTGAACCAACATCCGCCTGCCCATAATGCATTGCAAAGACATACCCGACCCAAACAAAATGCATTTCTTGTTAATTATGGTATATTCTTGTGGTTTATTGCAAGATATATACGTGCTTTCTCCTCCAACTTTCAATGTCAACAGCGGACAGTTTGCCGCCCTAATATTCCAAGATTCTGTGGTAGTTATACAAAGGTCAAGCATGAATTTATTACCTTTCTTAATATTTTTTAGTAAACCTTTCGATTTAGTCGCACTTCGTGTGGTGGCTGAAGACAAAGATTCGAAAATTTTTGGAAGATCTTTGCGTTCGTAAAGATCTGATATGTAGGTACTAAAAATAGAACAGCACGTGTAAAGCTCGGGAAGTCTAACAGGGAAGGAGCCCGAATGCTGCTAATCTGTACAGTCGAACCTGTCCTCCGGCTCCTCGATTCATTGTCTCAGGCCCAAAATGCAGCCTTCAGTTTGGTATTCGGTTTGTTATTCCCGCTTTCTGACAGCATGACATGATTGCATCCTTCCACAGCCATGGGCCCCTTTACTTGAGTGTTGCACATAACTATTTTCTTCCTCTGCCTGCCTTCTCCCCATTGCCCCCTCCCACAGCCTGCGTGTTCTCTGTCTCTGCTTGTCTGTTACGGGGGTTTCTCTATGAGAGAATTTCTGTTATCACTGCATTTTTTCTTCACCTGCTAAGAGTGTATCCAATTTGACTTTCACTCTTGTGAATGACACACTGAAATGAAGACCCTTTGACACCTTTTCATAAGTCGTTGCTGCTACGGCTCGCTCAGCAGATGCCTCCCCCCTCCGTGGCCACCCCAGTAGGTAGCAGGCATCGGTGCTTCCTTTTATAAAGACGCGGGGCATATTACCAAGCCCCTTATCGCCACTTTTCTGCCGATAACGCGGCAATATTTGCATCAAGGCAGCGTTAAGTCAATTAACGTGGCTTAAAGCCACTTTAATTGACTTAAAGCCACGTTAAGTCAATGAACGTGGCTTAAAGCCACGTTAATTGACTTAACGCTGCCTTGGTAATAGGGCCCCTTTCACGATAAACTCATCGCAGTGGGTGTTGCGGTAGGCGTTCCACCGCAGCACCCATTCACTTCGACGCTGCCACCTACTATCAAGAAAGGCGATAATATGTGGCAGCGCCGAATTTAAGGACAGGTAAGACCTGTTCTTAAGGTTAGCGAAACGAGGAGAAATGCTTCATTTCTCCTCGTTTTTGCTTTTTCCATGTGTGCTGCCTTGTGCAGCACACATGGAAAAAGCAAAATGCCAAGGTTTCTTATGTACAGGAAGGTGTCCCTTCCTGTACATAAACAAACCTCTTTTTAAAATGCTAATTTGTAACTTACATGTGTGCTGCATGAAGCAGCACACACATAAGTGACAAATGGCATTTAAGGTTTGTTTATGTGCAGGAAGGAACTCCTTCCTGAACATAAACAAACCTCCCTGCTCGCAGACGCCCTTGCACTCTAGTGCAAGGGTGTCTGCGCTGGCGATAAGTTGTCAAAACTACCGCCATCGCAGGGGGAAACACTAGGCTGCACCATATCCTTGGTAATATGGTGCAGCCTAGCGTTTCCGAAGTGGCCTCTCTTTGCCACTTTGTTGGTAATATGCCCCGTGTTTCGTTAAAATATTTACACGTTTCAGTGGCAGAGATTAGCATGTTTAGATTTCCAAGTGCCGCTTTGACAGGGGTGAGCGCACAGAAGAAGAAGCTGCCAGTACAGCCTCAGCTGAGACTCACTTACAGAGGAGTCAGTGTATTTATCGCCCTTCTCACTTCCGGTCCCAAAACCCGACGGAGGCTGCAATGCTCGCTTCAAGATCCACAGGGGAGCCCAAGGCTAGTAAGACTGGGTGGTGTCGTGTCGTTCTTGATCGTAGTGGACACACCAAAGGCCAGACACAGGTTAGTGGTTGTAATCTTTCTTTATTGATTATTACAGGAGCGGTCATCTGCACGTCTGTCCTCTGGTCAGTCCTGGTTCTGTGTGTCATCCTTCCTGTCCCCTAACCAGATGTGGTGTTTCTGGTGACCTGGTCACCTCCCTCATGACCTACAGGGTCCTAACGTCCTCCTGTCTTGTTGTCCTGTCTGTAGTCTATTTGTCAGGTCACGACATCTCCCCCTTTGTTACAAATAATAGTTCGAGGTACAGTTCTAATGATCAATTCTGCGCCACCACCTTTTACATCATTTACTCCTTGTTGCCGTGAGAGAGAGAGAGAGAGAGAGAGAAAGAGAGAGAGAGAGAGAGAGAGAGAGATGTCATCCTTGACTAGTCTCTCTACTTTCTTACTCCTATGTTTTTTTGCTTAGTCTCTTTGTCTCCTTGCATTCCTTTTCGGTCGCTGTTCTCTGCCATCGTCTTTTTCTTTTGTTTGGTTGTTGTCCTCCTGCTGCTCTCCGCAGGCCAGCTTCTATTTTTTTTTCTTACTTCTGACTCCTTGTCGTGCACCCACTGTCCTGGGCCAGCTGGCGCTACCTCTATTGGCTCCTCTCTTTCTACGGCCGCCCTTTGATTTTCCTGGTCTTTCAGTTATTCTTTTTCGTGCTCTTCCTCTTTCTCTGGTCCCTGTTTCTTCTCTTGGCTTATTTTCAGCATGTTGTTCAGTTTCCTTTTTGTTGTATGTCATAGGTATGAGAGTATGAGACCCATTGTTTGGGCAGCGTTGTTGCTTAGCAGGCATGGTCCTGGTACGTCGCCTTTCAGCACGTGTATGTCTTCTTTGTTCTTTTTGTCTTTATATGTCAGTTCCCTTGTGAATTTTCCCAAGTTTGTTACCTCTTTCCTTGACCCCCAGGTGAAGATCTTCACTTTGGACGCTCTCAGCGTCGGCTTTGACTCCATTTTCTCGTATTCTGATGCACACATGACATTGCATGTTGCACCACTGTCCAGTATAAAATCTGCTTCATGTTCTCAGACTCCTATCTTTGCCAGGTCCATCTTTTCCTGGGTGCTACTGCCTGTGCAAGTTATTGTCTCTCTTTTTCTGTTTTCTCCTCTCAGTTTTATGTGGACCTCCGACATGTGGTATAGTCTTTCCACTTTCTCTTCTTCCTCATCTTCGCCTGAACCTCGCGATGAGCTTCTTCTTTCTCTGTCGACATATCTGACGTGTCTTGTTGTTGACTCTTGTTGTCTTCCTGTTGTTCTCCTGTCATCTCTGAGTTGTGCGCTTTGGCACATACAGGCGTAATGATTCCTCCCATTACATCTCCTGCAGGTCTGGCCAAACGCGGGGCACGGACCTCTGTATGGAAATTCCATTCCACCTTTGAAGCATGTTCCCTCGTGTTGCCTCTTCTCTGTTTTTTCTCCCCGGTCATTCCTCCACCAGCCTGTGCGATATTTGTTCGTCACGTAGTGTGCAGTTTCTATTTTGACGTTCTTCCCTCTTTCAATTTCTTTAGCATGTGCCGTTGCTCTCGCCTCTGCTCTTGCCAGAGACAGGATGTTCTCCAATGAAATCGGTTCTTTGAGGATTCTTGCCCTGAATCCTGTGTCGCGACAGCCTTCAATGATCCGTAGTTTTATTGCTTGTTCGTTGTCAAACTTGTCAAACTCACAATGTGTCACTAATTTCCTCAGCCTTGTCGCAAAGTCATCCAGCGTCTCATCCACTTGTTGACATGCAATAGTAAATGTGTATCATTCAAAATCAATATTCCGTTGTGGGTCGAATTTGTCCGTTAGGCATTTCTTTAGTGTCTCATATGTCTTTATTTCTTCAACTGGTAGGGTCACTAGAAGTTCTTCGATGTCATCCCCTGCTAGGTTCAGCAGTAATCCAAGTCTCTTTCCTTCTGTTACGTCTGTTGCTTCCATATATCTTTCGAACCGTCTGATCCACTTCTCCCACCTTATTCCTGTTTGTGGCTCTGACAGGTTGAACGGCAGTGGCCTCCTGTATTGTGCGCTGGGCTTCGGGTCAGCCATCCTTGCCTTTATCTGTTTTTCTTTCTCCTTTCTCTTTGTCTTCTTTTCTCTTTTCTCCTTCTTTTCTCTATATCACTTTCTTTTCTTTACTCTTTTGCTTCTTTTTCTCTTTGTTTCTCTTTGTCCAGCCTTTATTTGCTATCTTTGGCTTTGCCTGTGCTTTATTTCTTTTCTTCCTCTTCTAAATCGGCACTTTTCTTTCTCTTCTTTTCTCTTTACTTTCTTTCCTCTTTTCTTCTTCTTTTCTCTGTATCACTTTGTTGTTTTAGCTTTTTTTTGCTTCTTTGTCTCTTTCTTTCTCTTTCTCCAGCCTTTGTTTTCTGTCTTTGACTTTCCCTGTGCTTTATTGCTTTTATATCTCTTCAAAATCGGCGCTTTCCTTTTGTTTACGATCTTTTCTGACTTTAAAATGGCCGCCTCGTCGTCCTTGCTTCCTATTGGCTCTTTTGCCTGATCCTAAAATGGCCGCCGATAGTCTCGCGGTACTTCGCAGCCAATCGCGCTATAGCCTGACTTCAATATGGCCGCCCACGCGATGCTGCTTGCTGATTGGCTCTCCCGTCTGACCTCAAAATGGCCGCCGAGACTCTCGCGAGAGCTCGGGCCAGTCCTTTGAACTTCGCGCTGCTTTGCACGGCACTTACCGGTCGAGTCTGTTCTTCTCTCGCAGCGGTTGGGGTGGGCTCCCACGTCGCTGGTCTTCTTTCTTGATCCTTTGGGCAATCTTCTGGGCCACTCTCCTTCTTCTGGGCACGAGGCGAACCAGGGTGGGCTCCTGGTCTAAAATCGCCGTTTTTTCTGCCAATGAGCACGCAGATGGGTACGTCGCTTCGTCGCCAGTTGTCGTGTCGTTCTTGATCGTAGTGGACACACCAAACGCCAGACACTGGTTAGTGGTTGTAATCTTTCTTTTTTGATTATTACAGGAGCGGTCGTCTGCACGTCTGTCCTCTGGTCAGTCCTGGTTCTGTGTGTCGTCCTTCCTGTCCCCTAACCGGATGTGGTGTCCGGTGACCTGGTCACCTCCCTCATGACCCACAGGGTCCTAACGTCCTCCTGTCTTGTTGTCCTGTCTGTCGTCTATTTGTCAGGTCACGACAGGTGGGTCTTACAGCGTGAAATCACAAAAGCTAATAGCAGAGATCAAATGTGTTTAAAATAATATGTCTGGGTTTACATCCATAAATCTACTGCTTCTAGTGATCGGTTTCTGAGACCCTTGGAAAAGGATGAAAACAAAGAGCAATGATATGGCGCGTGTTCATGCTCTTAACACACTGGCCCGCACATCACGCTGCGTGCCGTGGCTCTCATTCACCTCGGTTTCCAAAATACAAATCGGAGCAGTGAAAACAACTGCGTCAAGTGTGCTGATGCCTTCGCATAAAGAGCCCTTCCTCACTAGAAACAATCATCCCCCCCAAGGCCTCTCAGCTCCAGTAACCCCCTCCCTGAGCTGTCCTGTAGCTCCTCTCTATGCCTGTCCCTGAGGCTCATGGTCCCATCCCTTCTAAGGCCTCTCTGTTCCAGTAACTCCCTCCCTGAGCCGACCTGTAGCTCTGCAGTAGTGATGCCTCAAGGCTTGTAGCGATAATTGTTAGTCAACAAAAGAACAGCCCTGTTCTTCTCTAATATGAAGATACCTATGGGTGCGTGGTAATTCCGATAATCGAATGTTTTATAATAAGTGAGCTGGAAAATCGTTATAGTAAACGAATCGAACCCATATAATTAAGCTCAGATTCGTCTACTATAACGATTTCTAGCCTTGAGGAAGTCGTCCATCGACTAAACACGTGTCGGCTGTTTGCTTGTCATACTGACGTGTCAACACTCTTGAGATGCGTCAAAACCTTTGAGTCCAAGATTACTGTATGCTCAATGTCATTTTTCATTGTTTTTCTCTGATATCAAATACATTACTGACTGAGGATAGTCAGCTAATACTCTTTTTTTGTGCTCTGCTCTGTTAAAAATTATAATTGGTCAATGGGTATGGAGGTTTCCTCTATGTACTGAGTGGCACTGTGGATGGCACAGTGTTTGACATTGAGTACGCTAGGGGATATTTTGCGCTGTACAATTGCAAACCAACAGAGGTGCTGGCTTTTCTCTAAAACCACTGCCATCATTTCTCATACATGAGAATATATTTAGTAGCAAACTATCCAGGGAGTACACATGACTCAGTTTTGCCATTCATCCCTTTTGAACCAGCTGGTAAGAGGCAAGTGCGGCTGGCACTGGTAATAGTGGTGAGGCGGGGAGAGGGGGGGGGTTGGGAGAAGAGGATAGCTGACGGGTTAGGGATAGTAAAATAAAAAATGTATAGAAACACTTACCGAGTTGGCGATGCAGGGAGTGCAAGATAAGGGTTTTTTATTTTTTTACTTTCCCTATCCCGTCATCTGCCCACTATATCCTGCCCCAGCACCCTACTGCTGTTACCTGTGGCAGCTGCGCCGGGTAAGAGGAGAATTTGGTGATGGTTGTCTTATTGCTACATTTTAGGCAGAATTTCACCTTACAAATCATATAAATAATTTGTCCCAGAACCCTACTGAGCCTTTTTTTAAAAATATCTAGATAACAGATACAACAACGCACATAAGTGACTTAGTTCAGAAATAGAGAGCAAGTTTGAATTTTTTAAGGGAAGCTTTTCATGCAAGTGCAGAAACATTGGATTACACACCAGAAACAAGCTGAAATATTATTGCTACCTGTGCTATCCTGCACAACATAGCCATGAGCAAGGGCTTACCCCTTGGTCCTAAGTATGGCAGTTGTGATGACGATGGAAATTTACTCCCCTACCCAACAAAACCTGGCCAAGAAACAACTATGATTGCAGAGGGCAGTGCAAGCCAAACTGGCATAACAAGTAACTATTTTTAAGGGAAGGGTTAATCAAACATTGTCAAAATAAATAGGCAGAGTATTTTACTTTTATTTACTAACACACATTTTATTGATTCACAGATGAAGAACTGGAAGAAAAGACCCTAGTAATGATCAGTTATTTGTAATGATATTTTTACTTTGCAAACATAACTACAACTAAATGAAAAAAGCATGCCATAACTTCAAACTAAAATTACTTTTTCTTTACTTTGCTAGTGGTCTGATATGTTTGTTTGAAGCCCACAGCACAAATCATGCCCCTTCTTGGCTTTGCAATGGTGCTCCGGGTACTGATGTGCTGCACATACTAGACAGGCGTAATCTCCTCACTTTCGGCTGATTGTATTGATCTTTCCATAGTGGCATTAGCTGTATATATTTACTCCAGGGAAATTTTTTATTTGGGTAGGACTACTTGTGAAATCACCACTTTGTTTTATGACCTCATCCTGCAAGTTGGCTAAATGTCAGCACAGAATATGTGGTGAATTTGCAAGGAGATCTTCAGATCTACATAAAGCTTGCTGTTGCTGTTTAGAATACTGCTGCTCTTGTCTGAATAACCCCCTCATTTAGAAAATGAGAGACTCTGCTTATGGCCTGTGAATATTTATATATGCTTTGAGCTATGGGCGGCGTGGCTTGGCCGTGAAGCGGAATGGCTGCTTGCTAGAGCAGCTCCTCCGGGCGGGCTAATTAATCAGAAATGATCTGTTTTTAACGCGCCGGGCATCGGGTGTAACTGATAGGATTGAATGCTGAGAAGATCCTGTGTGGTTTGATATTGAATTGCAAGCTGTACAACTGGTGGAAAGCTGCGGGAGGTGTGGACATCCTGGACGCGTAGAGAGGCCTGTGCGTCAAGGGAAAGCAGGGAGATTGTGTGAAAGGCCGACCGGGAACCAGTAGCGCTGGTGCTCAGGGGACGACGGTGGAAACACTGCTCACGCTGCGACGGACCTGGGAAGCTCTGGTCTCGGGCCTGTAGTGGAGCGCCAAGGATTGCTTGCAAAGGGTTGTCCTAAACATTCACAGAAAGGGAAATAAGAGCACAATAAAACACGGGCAGCGTGTAAATGGAGAGTAGAAGCCAGCTAGGGTGAACATTGAAACTACGAGACTGTAAAGGCGAGGGAGACGCCCCGGGCATAAGGTGAGAGGAACCCTGGCCAGATGGCTGATAGGAGAAGCAGAGCCGCACTAATTGTACAAAGTACATAATGGACTACACGTCAGCTTTTAAGTCGCTTGGTGCAGCTATTTAAAGGAGACGCACATTATTTATACACAGGGGTGACACGCACGAGGTGACCGGCTCAGTGAACCGCCTGCCAGACTGCTCGATCCTCCCTCAGTAGTAAATGCAATGCACCTACAATGGAAATTAAGTGCACAGGTAGATTTTGATGACACACGCGGGGCCCGCCTGAGAAATATGGCAGAGCGGGGTGCATATACAGGTGCGCTGGTTTCCCTCGCTGACTGATTAATAGTGGCGCAGGATAGAGGTCCCAGATAGAGCACTGGCGAGCTGAAAATGGGTAGGGACAAGAAACACAGCCTAACACAGACGTCCCGGGGCGCAGTCAACGGGGATAGCTGGTAGAGACATAACTAAAGCGCCTCGTGAGATAGTACTATAGCTGGGATATAACAACTCGTGAGGCGACCTGAGGTCAGCTAACAGCCCATTGAGCCTGGAAACGCGTCAAGCCAGTTGGACAAGGTCGACAAGAGATTGATAAGCATCCCGTGGGGGTACGGATCGCGTGGAGATACCTCTGGGTGTGCGATAAGGTGACCCCTGTCGTGGGGAGTGCTATGGTTCAGAGGACAGCTTGCAAAGATAGCGGGCTGCACGCAAAAATGGGGAAGCCGGAAACGTGACAACCGAGACTCACCTTCGCAAGAAATCAAGTAAATCAACTGAAACTGAGGCTGCTGATCGTGAGCCGACAGAAGAAGGCGTACAGGGCCAATTGCCGGCGGTGGATGTCCGGTCCACGTTCCAGGAACTGAAAACGAGCCTACAGGGGATTGACTCCAAGATGGACACTCTGGCTGAACGCATGGACAGAATCACCCAAAGGATGGATAAGCTGGAGGGCAGGGTCAGTGTGCTGGAGACTAGAGTGACGGAGACGGAGGAAGGCCAAACCGACATGGAGAAGAAAGTGAGAGGCATGGACAAGATATTGGCGCTAATTCAACAGAAGAATGAGGATTTGGAGGCAAGATCAAGACGGAACATACGGATAACGGGTATTGAGGAAACGACAGATATTAAAAATATGGAGCAGTACGTTGAAACTATGGGGCAGATTTACAAGCCCCTTGCGCCTCTTTTATGCCGCTGTTGCGTCACTTTTGTGACGCAGCGGCGGCGCAAAAGATGCGCCATGGTGCAGGACATTTACAACGTGACGAATGTGGGAGATGCGTCACGTTGTAAAGCCCTGCGCCACATGAAACCTGCGTCAGGTTTCATGTGGGCGTTTCCATGCAGGGGGAGGGGGGGGCGTTCCATTGCATGCAACACAACTTCAGCACTGCGCCAACTTCACGCCCTAGATGCGACACGCATCTGTTTATTCCTGCGCCATGGTGCGCCGCATTATAAATGCGTCGCATCATGGGTGGTGCAAGGATAAACTTGCGTGCCGCATCGTTCCTGGTGCATCTCTTCTGATTTGCAGAGATGCGCCAGGAAACATAAATCTGCCCCTATGTTCAAAGAGTTGTTTGGGCCAAACCTGTCTCCCATGTTTCTTATAGAGAGAGCGCACAGATCTTTAGGGCACAGACCGAAGCCTGGCGCACCGGCGAGACCGATCTTGGCCCACGTGTTTAATTACAGAGACCGTGACTCGATATTACGCCTCACCAGGGAGAAAGGTGCCATTCAGTACCGTGGAAATGATGTGGCTCTTTATCAGTATTTTACTTTGCAGGTACAAGCAGCCTGTAGGGAATTTCTCCCTGCAAAGAAAATTTTCCAACAAAATATGCATTGATTTACCCGGCCAAATTGTGGGTACAGGGCCCCGGC
Source organism: Lissotriton vulgaris (assembly GCF_964263255.1). Classification (NCBI taxonomy): domain Eukaryota; kingdom Metazoa; phylum Chordata; class Amphibia; order Caudata; family Salamandridae; genus Lissotriton; species Lissotriton vulgaris. The sequence continues at coordinate 258,291,507 of NC_141686.1, forward strand.
AGCCCCACTTTTTTCACAGATGCCAAGGTGGCCTTAAATTATGCCTAGCAGTTAGCAAAAGACCAGAAGCAACGAAAGTCTGCAGATGGAGGACAGACTTAGTGATAATGACTGATAAGCCGTAACCTGCGAAGCAAAGCGCGTTTCATGGTTGCTCATCGTGGGAGATGTGGGAGTGCAGTCCGGTTACTGTCTAGTAAGATGAGAGCTCTGCTACTATTTTTGGGAGCCCAAACTATCCCAGAACTTGAGGACCTTCCTAATAAATATTGTGTTATGTTGTATTAGGGTGAACCCTGGATGTAAGTGCGTGGCATTTGCGGCTTAGCCACCCTGTCATGAGCACAGGGTAAGATGCCGGACACCCTGCGCACCCCATGGGATGATTCCCTTAGTTTGGACCCTCTGTTTAACATGTTTGTTGACAGGGGTAACGGGGGGGGGGGGGGGTTACACAACCTGTTTGGGGGCTTGGTGTGGGTGGAGAGGGGAGTGTTGTGGGTCTGAGAGACAGGGTGGGACTCGTGCGATTTGACTGGGGGGGTTTGAGTGGGAGGGGGGCGGTATGGGGAGTGTGTTTAGTCCTGTTATCTGCCATGTCATATATCTGCATTCGTGAAAGTTGTTAGCCTGGTTAATGTGCCTCATACAAGTGGCATTAATTGTCACATTACTCTTTCTAACATGAAATCAGGAATTGCCTTCCTACAGATACAGGTGGTACTGGTTATTGGAATGAAGCAGACTGTATATGAATATAGAGGTGAAGCAAGGTACCTGTGAGAGTCATTACCTGCCTGTCATGGAAAATTAGAGGTCTGAATGACCGCAGAAAAGTGTGATTAATACACTCCTACTTGATGCGCCGGGAGATAGATATATGCTTATTGCAGGAAACTCATTTGATCCCTACAAATTCCAGCGTGCTAAGACACAATAGGTGGGGGGAGATTACGGAGGCTACATACTCGAATTACACCAGAGGCGTACCCATTCTGATACGTAGGGGGTTACAATGGAAAACACATACAACGATTTTGGATACTGACAGGAAGTATGTCATGCTATAGGGCACACTATGCAACACTCCAGTGGTAATAGTGAACACGTATGGCCTAATGTCGATAGTCCGTCCTTTTTTCAACAGGTATGGCACAAGATACAGTCATTTGTGCCGATAGTGATATTGTGGGGGGGAGACTTTAACGTAGTCATGTCACCCACTGCTGATAGACAGGGAGCTGCCAGGGAACATCATCCTAACGCTGCAGCGGTACTGAAGGATATTGTGGAGGAAGCCCAATTGGTGGACTCGTGATGGGCCCTGCATCCGGCGGCCAGGGAGGGTACGTGTTTAACGTCACACAGAAATGCCTGGTCGAGAATAGATTACTGGCTATTGTCTAGGGTCTTGCATTCCTGGGTAGAAGGAGCCACACACCTCCCACGTACATTCTCAGATCATGCACCCTCTCAAATCACAATACAAATTCCACCGCAATATGTGCAGCCATTTGGTTGGAGGTTTCCATCACAGGCGTTACTGGATCAGGTGTTTAGAGAGGAACTCTGTGAGAAATTAGTAGACTATTTTTAGATAAACGAAGGATCTGTGGACTCACCTGGGACACTTTGGGAGGCCTTTAAAGTTGTAGCCAGGGGACAATGTATGGCGCTGAAAACGGGAGTGCTTAGGGCTATAAGAAACACACTAGGTACATTAGAAAAGGAGATTGCGGATCTTGAAAAAGATATTAGAGAACATCCTTCCCCTAGCACCCAGGCTGCAATCCGCGCGAAGCAGACCGCGTTTCAGTAGGAAGCCGAAAGGGAAGTGGCGTACCTACACAATTATGCACAGGCCAGACGCTATGGAGAGGGGGACAGGGCAGGGAAACGCTAACTAATTTACTGCGCGCTTCACGTGGAGTGGACTATATAACTGAACTACAGAGGGAGGATGGTACGGTGGTCAGGACGCCGCAAGCGATACTTCGGACTATGAGTTTTATGAGTCGATGTATACACCACAAACAAACCCATCAATGTCGGACATCACAGAATATTTGGACACTATTGCATTAGCATGGTTTAATAACGGCGCTAGAGATTACATGGATCTTCCTATCACGATAGAGGATGTGAAAAAGGTAATTGCCGGGATGCCAGCTGAAAAATCCCCTGGGGCTGACGGGCTAACGGCTGCCTTCTATAAAGAATATGTAGACATAGTGGCTACCCGCTTACATCAGGTGTATCTAGAGGCGATGGAAACGGGAATGCTCCCACCCACACAAAGAGAGGCCACGATTATTACTCTATTGAAACCTGACAAAGACCCTACTAAACCGGAGTCATACCGGCCCCTATCGCTGAATAACCTAGATGCGAAAATATACTCGAAGCTACTAGCAGACAGGTTGCAACCCATGCTCCCGCAGATTGCGTTATCTGATCAGTCTGGGTTTGTACCAGGCAGCTCCACATCCCACAATCTGAGAGTGCTTTTTGGACTATTACATTACCTAGCTCCACAGGTCCAGGCGGTGGCTGCACTCCTCGATGCTATGAATGCGTTTGATTCTCTTGAGTGGAAGTTTCTTTTTGCCCTGTTTAATAGAATGGGCTTTGGTCCTCTATATAAAGCAAATACAAATTATATATACCGACCCAAAGGCAAGGGTGAAAGTCAATGGGCACGCGTTTGATATACAGAGGGGGACCAGACAGGGCTGCCCTTTATCGCCGCTATTATTTACTGTCGCTACTGAGCCACTGGCGGTAAGACTAAGACAACACCCCACGCAATGTAGCATTGGTTTCACTTCCAGAGGTTTACTAATATCCATGTATGCGAACGATATGACAATCTAATTAACCAACCCAAAAGATAACTTTGACCTGGTATTGAGATAGATTATTAGATATGGAGGGCTGACGAGCATACAGATAAATTGGTCAAAATCCGTACTGATGCCACTGATGGATGACACTGACAGATGTGAGACGGAGTTCCCCATCCAGTGGACGGACGGGGAGGTAAAGTATCTGGGTATTTGGATCAGCAGATCCATACAGGAAATATGGTTGTCAAATTATGGTAGAATAATAGTTTGGGTTGAAGGGAAGGTAAAGAGGTGGAAATCCCTGCCGCTTTCCCTCACGGGGCATATAGCCATCATTAAAATGGTCATCCTACCCAAGCTACTCTATCTTTTTGTTAATATTCCCATGCCCTTAACCACCCACTTTTTCAAACGTCTCCGGACTGGGATTCCTGACCTGATTTGGGCAGGAAGGCAACCAAGAGTATCCTGGAAACTATTGACTCTTCCCTTTGAACAGGGAGGATTAGCGCCCCCTGATTTCGAATTATATGCATACAGTGCACAGTCACAATACCTACACTACTGGAACCATCCAATCCCGTACCTACCACATGTGGCTATTGAAATGGATGTGGCTATGCTCACTCCGCTCAATGCAACAGTATTCCAACCATATAGACGTTCCCATTCAGACATTAACACTGTTGAAGCTACATGATGGGCATTGAGGAATATAGCAAAGCGGGCAGGCATTAAGGAGCTCTATGCGCCATCTATGCTGCTGGGGGGTAACCCGCTATTAGGGCCACTAACGGACAAGGCTGTGGGTGAACGTGTTAAGAAGAGAGGTCTGGCGGGCGCTAGTGATCTCTATCCAGATGAAAAATTCCTGACCCTACAAAAATTATGTGAGCCGGATGTGCCCTCGGCGTTTGATATGCTATTATATTATCAGCTGCGAGACGCATGTAAAGCAAGATATTCAGAATTCCCGGATGTTCCGGCTTCATTACCGGCGCTGGAAAATGTCTTGTCTAATAGCTCACCCGCATCTTGTTTACACGTATTTATAGTATTACGCAGGAGACATCACCTATACTGCTAAGTACATCTAGGGCAGATTGGGACACAGAAGTTGCCATTATAATTACTGATAAGCAATGGTCATTCTGTTGTTCACAGCTGGCAAACCTATCACCGAATTACAGATTAAGGCTTATACACTTTAACTATTTACATAGAACGTTTTGTACACCTACGCAGTTATATCGCATGGGTCTCCAACCAGATGCGAAGTGTTGGAGATGTGGGGAACAAGAGGCAACGTACTTCCACTTAACATATCATTGCAATACCATAGCACACTAGTGGTCAGAAGTAATAAGACACTGCAACACCCATTCACTACGACGCTGCCACCTATTATCAAGAGAGACGATAATATGTGGCAGCGCCGAATTTAGGGACAGGTAAGACCTGTTCTTAAGGTGGCGAAACGAGGAGAAATGCTTCATTTCTCCTCGTTTTTGCTTTTTCCATGTGTGCTGCCTTGTGCAGCACACATGGAAAAAGCAAAATGCCAAGGTTTCTTTATGTACAGGAAAGTCTCCCTGACTCGTGAGGCCACCTGAGGTCAGCTAACAGCCCATTGAGGCTGGTAATGCGCCAAGCCAGTTGGACAAGGTCGACAAGAGATTGATAAGCACCTCGTGGGGGTATGGATCGCGTTTAGATACCACTGGGTGTGCGATAGGGCGACCCCTGTCGTGGGGAGTGCTATGGTTCAGAGGACAGCTTGCAAAGATAGCGGGCTGCACACCAAACTGGGGAAGCCGGACACGTGACAACCGAGACTCACCTTCGACAAGAAATCAAGTAAAGGAACCCTGGATTTCGACGAGGCCAACGTACCCGACGAACATACAACGCCGTCACCCTTCGCGCACTCAACACCAACCGGAACCTTGACTGCTACCTGGCCACCCCGAACGCACCCACGGACCCTTCACCTGCCAAGACTGCAAATTTACCTGCATCCATCCTGGACCAGCACCCACCAAACCCACCACCAGCAAGAATCCCCTCAAGTGCATCCAGCTCAACACCCGCTCCGTCCACAGACACGCAGTCGAACTCTTGAACTTCCTGGACACAACAGCACCGGACGTCGCCTTCCTCACGGAAACCATGATGAACGCCTCCTCAGCCCCCGACATCGCCATAGCCATCCCAGACGGCTACAAGATCACCCGGAAGGACCGCACCAACCAAACCGGAGGAGGCATGCCATCGTCCACAGAAACACCATCTGCATCACGACCAACACGGAAGACACCCTCACAGCCGCGGAACACCTGCACTTCCAGATACACACCGACCCCAGGACCACCCTCAGAGGCACCCTAATCTACAGACCCCGGGGGCCATGCACTCTATTCAGCGAATCCATCGCAGACTTCGTAAGCCTTCACGCCCTCACCTCCCCCGACTACATCCTCCTAGGAGACCTCAACTTCCACCTGGAGAACAACAAGGACAGCAACACCGCCACCCTGCTGGACAACCTCGCCAACCTCGGACTCAAGCAACTGGTGAACACCCCCACCCAATACGCCGGCCACACGCTTGACCCCGTCTTCTCCTCCAGCAAGCACGTCTCTTTCAGCCACTCCACCGGACTCCACTGGACAGACCACAGCTGCGTCCACTTCTCCTTCGAGAAAACCACGACCCACCACCACCTGCAACAAGCCCCCCGCAGAAGCTGGAGCAAGATCACCACCGACCAGCTCACCATCTCCCTCAGCCAGAGCCCCCCCACCAACACGACGGACCCCAACGAGCAGCCCGCAACCTTGCACAATGGCTCACCAACTGCACCAATGAACTCGCACCATTGAAGAAACCACCCAGCGTACCCCACAGCAAGAAAGCCTCATGGTTCACGGACGACCTCATAAACTCAAAGAAAACTTGCCGCTCCCTGGAGAAAACCTGGCGCCAGAACCAAACAACAGAGAACATGGGAGCCCTCAAGAACGCAACCCGCAGGCACCACCAACTGATCCGCACCACCAAGAGAACTACCTACAAACAGCGCCTGGACAACAACACCCACAACAGCAAGGAACTCTTCAGCATCGTTAGAAAGCTCTCGAACCCCAGCGCCTACAACAACAACAATGGAAGAAGTTGACGCCACCTTTTGTGGCAGGTTGGGTGCGTTCGGTAATTTATTGTAAGGATCAGCTGTCGAATTATTGGGACCTCTTGCCAAGTGGATCTAGGCCTGCTGATATATGGGAACCGTTCGAGGGGTGGTTGAAACAGGGGGGCTTAGATTTCTGTGCAAATAGTCAAGATACACAATAAGAAGTACAAATATGGCAGTCTCAATACCGAATTAAGTAGTGGCTGATTAGCATATATGATCATTCCTCTTTATTGTACGTGTTGGAGTATTACATTTATGATACAGATAGCATCTGAAATGGCAAAATTCAATTGGGCGAATTACACTGTAATGTAAGAATGCGTAGGGGGCGATATGGCAGAATGGAGTGGGGAGAATTATGTCTTAAAGTTTTAAAGGTTACATGAAGAAATACACTATTTTTGTTGAATATGACCCACACAAGTTATAAATATCAGCATTGATAGTGCTGATACGCCGCTGGACCCCCGGGTTGCCGGCTACAGGGCTGTGTCATCGAAATGTGATGTAAGTGTCTTGGATGCTGCCGGCCTCAGGGTTGTAGGTGCACAGCTGTGTTGCTTGTGGAATACGTAATAAAGTTTTAAAAAAAAAAAATATATATATATATATACGCTTTGAGCTATTGCTGCAATTGTTTCATATATGATGCATTTTAAGCCATTAATCTAGCGGCTAGTTTCATGTAGGTCCTTACTGCACCCGTAGCATCTTCTTTTCCACATTTTGAAAATCAGCTGGAGCAGGTGTGCCAATAACCACTTGTGTAGATCTTCTGCTGCGTTGAGTATTCTTCTACTCTTGCCTGGTGTAGGAGGTGTGAAAATCACTTATGCGCTTAAGCTCACAGGGCCCGATTCACAGAATGAATTTAAGACTCAATCCTAAACTTACTAATATTTTGGTATTCACAGAATGCACTTACTACTTTTGGGATTCACAGAAGTTAGGATTTTGTCTTCTTAAGTTTGTCTCAAGACAAACTGAAGACATACTTAAGACAGACTTAAGACAAAATCCTAACTTCTGTGAATACCAAAAGTAGTAAGTTCATTCTGTGAATGCCAAAAATAGTAAGTGCATTCTGTGAATACGAAAATAGTAGTAAGTTTAGGATTGAGTCTTAAGTTCCTTCTGTGAATCGGGCCCACAGTGTGGTAGGGTAGTAGTAGTTGTAGTAATACCGGCGAAACTACCAATACTATGGCTTGCTTCTTGTGGTTTTTCAGGATAGTCACGTCTGACATCTCCACTTTCCCTGCTTGTATCCCCAGAGTGACTTTTCTAATCTCAAAATGTCTTAGTACGTCAGGGCAATAGTACATGGGGTTTTATGCTTTGTTAATGGCAGATCTGTATTATTTGCTCTTTTGAAATTGCAAAAGAAACTCTTTTGTACCCCAGGCTCTATATGGGTGCATAAACTTTTGCAGCACTTAATTTTGCTACCTTAGTTTGCACACTAACAACCTCTTACAAATACTTAGGTTTTAATTGACTGAAAATGCATACTTTGGCATACAATGTTTTATTTTCACGATAAAGTGAAATTACTTTAAGGATATGCCATGGAAATCATAATTCAGAACTATGAGTTTTTCAATATAAGGAAATGCATGTTAAAGTGAGACTATCTTACCAAACCAAATCCTTAATACTGCATATCCTTGATGCTGTGTGTGATGTTTAGCAATTGTGTCCCCCTGAGGACACCGTAGTCGGTTGCATGCCTATGTGTCCCTTTGAGGACACTGTAGGGCTGTTTGCATCACCAGCTGTCCGTTGACATCCGACAGTTGACAGGTGGTGATCCTGAAGAAGCTGCTGGAATTGCGCTCCGCATTCGGAGCTGTGTTGGTGAAACAAAGAACTTACCTTCTTACAACTCGCCGCATACTGAAGTTCTTTACAAAGTGGCAACGATCACCAACACCGGAACCCACAGACAGCAGTGCAACACTGCAACAAAGTTACAGGCAAGATATCGCCTTATAAACAAGAATACTGAAGAAGAAAATATAAATACAGAATCTAAACAGAATTTTATAAAAAACCTTCAAGCCAAGGATCACAAGGAATAATATACAAAAAGTTCGTGGAATCTAAAAAATTTAATTTGTGTGGGTGTATAGATGTTAGCTTACAGATTTACATGTGCGAGGAGTTCAATCGACTCTAGTGTACAGCGTTCACTTAAAAGGACTGTATTGTACCGTAATACCAAATAATATCCTGCATTCAGCATTACCTACCCGGCTAAAAGAAATCTGCAACGAACGCTACATGGTAGAATCTCCACAGAAGGAAAGTGACAGTTCAACTGCATTTCCATCTGTCAGCTGAGTGCAAACAGATGGTAACAATGGCATGACGCACTACGTTGCAACTCGGAGGCCATTTCAGAAGAAATACGGTCAGCAGTCAAGCTCTTGAGTGACTCTTCATGCAACATCGCGTGCCGCCAGCAGCACTTCGCGCGTATGCGCATATCAGCTGAATAAACAAATAAAGGTTAAAACGGTGATATCTACAAATCGGATGCAAGCGCAGAAACACAGCTACGGCGCCCATAATACTGAAGCATAAGAACAAGTTTAAATGGGAAATTCTATGGCAGGACAGGAGGCTCAGATTATGCTTTCTCTATTTCTTTACTACCAACAGCAGCCAATAGGAACATAGTAAAGAAACAACAAACTACAACTCCCATGAGCCCTTAGGCAACCATTGAGTCCACACACTATATAAACCACCATAGAGGACAACACTTCCTCTTTCTTTGCTGCTTCGCAGCCAGTTAAGTCAATTTCTATTACTTACAACTTGCATGTCTGAATTTTGGCATTGTGTTTTGTGTATTGATTAATGCGCTTACTCACGCGCTGTTGTGCCGCTTTTCAGCTGCTGCTTGGGTGTTGCCGTTTTCGCCGTGTGGTTTATATCGCCTTTGGCGGTCGGTTTTCGCTGTTGTCGCTTGTGTTTTGGTTCGCTTTGAGAGCGCGTGTCGCCTCTCTGGAACATTGTGCCCGTGTGTCCTCTATTGTGTGGAGCGGGACGGGGCTCAGGAGCTGCGCGCTTCTATCGCGCGTCGCTCCTCTTCCGGACTGCCAGGCACGCCTTCGCGCATGCGCGTTGGCTCTGTTTACGTTCCGTGTGTGTCACGGAGCCCAGACACGCTCGGAGGCAGCGTAGCTTTTACTGCCTCAGCCCACAGCCTGCCGGAGAGCCCCACAAGACGCCTTTTTCCCTCAGGATAGGGTTCTAGGCCGTATAATATTTAGAGGCGTTGCCTAGGGTGGCTACTGTGCAAGCCTGTCCCTCCACTTTGATTTTGCATGTACTTTGGTCGAGTTAGTGGCTCTACCTGTTAGGCTTGCTTGGGGTTGTCACCCCCCCTGACTGGGTCGCTTGGTCCCCGCCTTGACCCTTTTTTTTTGCTTATTACTTTGTGGGCTTATTGGTACATATATATCTTTATATATATATTCCTCAGTGGTGTGTATTTTTCTGTTTTTTCTTCCACCATGGCTGAATATGAGGATGCTGAAGAATATTTTTATGATGAGGAGCCCGAGGAGTCTTTTGAGTACGACTTGGTCAATACCCTTGACCAAGGGGTCAGACATTCAGTCAATACTGCTCTAGTCCACGCAATAGGACCCCTGAAGCGCCATTTGACGGATTACGCTCAGCAGCAGGGCTGGATTCCATCCTCTTCTGCCAAACACTCCTCTAAGTCGCCTAAGAACCCTCATAAATCAGACTTTATGAAATAGGCTCAATCCTTGTCTGCCCCTACTGTGTCTGAGAGGTCCCATGCTCCTTCCCCGGACACGTCATCCTCTTCATCATCTGGTCCCTCTGGTCTTCCCCCTGCTAAAAGGTCGCGCAAAGAACATTTTGTTGACGCCTCTTCCTGACCTTTGAGCCTACGGATATCATCCATCCGAATTCAAAAACTTGGTCCCCTGCGCCAGAGGTTGCTGATTATATACAAGCTCACATCCGGGATTCCTTTGATCAGGAGGTGCGCTCTCGGTTACGTTCCGAGTGCCCTCGCCCGGAATTGGAAGATAAATTAGCTGACACCCCGGAGGTTGATCCCACTATCTTGACATACCTCAAGAAATTTACCAAAGACCCGAAAAAAGGCATTGATCGCTCTTGGCGCCTGTGTCAGGATAAACTTCTTGATCTTCTTGGCCCCCTAACCGAAATCCTGGATTTGGGTTATTAAGCACAAGGGTCAGCGTCTGGCATCGACCCGGATGAACTTATTGGTTGGGCCCAACGGGCTATCTGTTTCCTGGGAAACGCAAACTGTGCCCTGTCCACCGAACGACGGCGGTCCATACTATTGAAGATGGACCCCCGGTTATCTGAATTGGCAACATCTGAGTCTGGCCCCTTGGCCCAGGGTCTCCTGTTTGGCCTACCATTTTTGAAAGAATTAACGAAATTTGTTGCCACCTTTAGTGGCCTCAACAAGGCGCAGTCTTCCTTGCGCAGGGCATTCCGCCCGGTTTTTGCCAGGGCCGGACGTTCTGGGGGACGTTCGTTCGGCCGAGCTTCTGGCCAGCAGCGTGGCCAGCAGTCCCACCAAGGAGGAGGCGGACAGCGTCAACAGCAGCAGTCCTCCTACTCCGGATCCAAAACGACCTTCTACCCCTCCCGTAAAGGTCGTGGTCAAGGCAACAAGGGAGGCTACGGTGGAAACCAGGGAGGTCGCCAAGATTTCTCCTCAACAGGTGAACTTAATTCCTTACGAGAGTGTTGTTCTGGGGGGCAGGGTGCAATTTTTTCTACAGAATTGGCGCACGATCTCCAACGATGCATGGATCTTGCAGACAGTTCAAGGGTACCACATCGAATTTTATCACCCCCCCCCCTTCAGGGTCCCGTCCCTTTACCCCTTGTTTTTTCCCAACGAGATCGGGATCTGATCTCCGAGGAAATCGATTCTCTTCTTCTCAAAGGGGCCATTGTGCGCACAACCCTACATCCACAGGGGTTCGTCAGCAATGTGTTTCTGGTGGAGAAGAAAGGGGGAGGGTCTTGCCTGGTGCTCAATCTCAAGGAGTTCAACAACGGGTGGTCTATCGCCACTTCAAGATGGAGGGCATCCATCTTCTCAGGGATCTTCTTCGCAAGGGCGACTGGATGGTTCGCCTGGATTTGAAGGACGCTTACTTGTCCGTTCCCATCTTTCCGCCTCATCGCCGCTTTCTGCAGTTCCAATGGTCGGGGGAGTGGTTCGAGTACATGGTTCTCCCGTTCGGCCTCTCGTCCGCCCCATGGTGCTTCACGAAGCTCCTGAGACCAGTCATGGAATCGCTGCGTGCACGGGGAGTGCGGCTAATCGTGTATCTGGACGACATTCTTTTGATGGCTCAGTGCCCGCTACAACTACGTTCCCATTTATCATGGACAATCGATCCGCTTCAGTCTTTCGGATTTCTAGTGAATCCTCAGAAATCTCATTTACATCCCACTCAATCGATAGAGTTTCTGGGTTTCCTTGTGGACTCGGTCTCTTGCCAACTTCTCTTGCCTGCCCAGAAGGTCAGATCTATCAAGAGGGAATTGAAGTCACTGTTGTCTGCTCCGAACGTATCGTTACGGTCGATCGCTCGGATTGTCGGACTTTTGGCCTCTTCCATTCAGGTGATCTTTCCGGGTCCCTTACATTATCGGGCCCTGCAGCGTCTCAAGATCCGACACTTGCAGAAGGGTCTTCGTTATTCCGACCTTGTTCCTCTGTCACAGGACGCGAAGTCGGAGATGATGTGGTGGCTCCATCATATGGAAGCCTGGAACGGGAAAGCCCTGTTCGGTTCCACTCCGGACTTGGTGTTGGAGTCGGATGCGAGTCTATGGGGCCGGGGAGCCCATTGCGGGGACTTGACGACGGGCGACCGTTGGTCTCCGGACGAATTAGCCCTTCACATCAATTGCCTGGAACTTCTGGCGGGATCGTTTGCGATCCGCAGCCTTGCTCCTCAGGCCACCAGCTGTTGCATTTTGCTCCGCATGGACAACATCTCAGCGGTGAGGTATGTGAACAAACTGGGGGGGACACAATCGAGAATGTTAGCGGAGATTGCAAAGGACTTCTGGCATTTCTGCCTTCAGAGGAAGATCACTCTTATTGCAGAGTATCTCCCGGGTCGCCAGAATCAGGTGGCCGACTGGAACTCTCGCCATCTGCTGGACTTCAGCGACTGGCGTCTTCATCCACGGGTCTTTCGAACTCTGTCTCGCCTTTGGGGTCGACCTTGGATCGATCTCTTCGCCTCTCGCCTCAATGCTCAACTGCCCAAGTTTTACAGCTGGCGTCCGGATCCGGAGGCTCTTGCCACGGATGCCTTTCTCCAGACTTGGCCTCCTCAGCTTTGCTATGCTTTTTCCCCTTTTGCGATGATTCCGCGAGTCTTGGCCAGAACGACGCAGTTTCTATCGGAGATCATTCTGATCACTCCTCTTTGGAGGGCTCAAGCGTGGTTTCTGGACCTTCTGGAAATGAGTTGCTCGACTCCATTCCTGCTTCCAACGAAGTGGAACTTGCTGTTGGATCCTCTGCTCCATCCACATCCTCTAATTCTGTCGGGACAGCTTCGTCTGGTGGCGTGGCGTCTTTCGGGGAACGCTGGAAAGTCCCTGGCTTATCGGGAGACGCTGAGCGATTTATCAATGAAGCTTGGGCCCCCAACACGCGCAAGCGTTATGCGTCAGCTTGGCGTCGGTGGTGTGATTGGTGTTCTGAACGGAATCTGGATCCCGCTTCAGCAGATGTCTCTCTAGTTGTTAATTTTCTTGCTTCCATCGCTTCTTCTAGTTCTGCTTACAGGACTGTCAATTCTTTTCGCTCCGCTCTTTCTGCGGGCCATAACCTTGTCGACGGGAAGCCTATTGGAAACATCATCTAATTTCTACATTGCTTCGTGGAGTTCGGATGGCTAAGCCGCCATGTCCGAAATATGTAGCTCTTTGGGATGTCTCCGTTGTGTTACGTTTTCTGGAAGCATGGCCTCCCAACGCTTCTCTGCCTCGTAAGCAATTGTCTGCGAAATTGACAATGCTTCTATGCTTGATATCTTGTAAACGTGTCTCGGATGTCCGCGCATTGGACCTCGCGGGCCGTTCTTTTTACCCGGAAGGCGTTACTTTTACGGTTTCCAGACGTACGAAGACTAATCTGTCCACTGTCACTTATCCAGCTTTTCCTCACAACCCACAGTTGTGTGTGGTTCGTTGCATAAAAGATTATGAGGTGAGTACTGCTCCTTTTCGTCAGGATTTATTTTGGACAGTTGTTAATTGCTTTGCAAAAGCCTTTTAAACCTGTGGCGCCAGCTACTCTGGCTCATTGGGTACGCTGGCTTATGTCAGAGGCTGGAATTGATGTCTCCATTTTTGGAGCTAATTCCGCGAGGGGTGCCATGGCCTCTAAGGCTTTTCATGTTGGTGTGAGTTTGCAAGACATTGTGAAGATGGCTGATTGGTCTTCTGATACTGTGTTTAAGACATATTATTTCAAACCTATTGTGGATATTGCCTCTGTTGTGGTGGATAAGCTTTGAACAAGCATAATCTGAGCCTCCTGTCCTGCCATAGAATTAAAAAATTTGCAAACATTCGTGACAAGAATTTTCAATTCTATTAAGGACACGGAGGCAAGGATTATCCCACCCATTTGTATTCTACTGCATTGTTAATGTTGCATTTGCTTTGCTGTGCTCTGCAATGTTTCTTGCATCCATTTTTTCCCCACCCTATGTGATGCTGCCTTTACAGGGTTTTGGGGTTGTATATTACGGCTCTGTTTTTCTTTCAGGTTCGGACCAGAAGTAATCCTTCGTCATGGTCTCTCCTGCACTGTTTCCGATCCCTTGGATGCTGGATCTGCTGTGTTTCCTGCGACTTCTTCGCTTTTGGATGGTTACCTGTTTCCGGTTGATCTTTGGTGGTTGCCTTCGGACTTTTCCTTCAGGATGGTCGGCGGTACTTTCTTCAATGACTTTTGACTGTTTATGATTTCCTGGACAAAGAAAGAGGAAGTGTTGTCCTCTATGGTGGTTTATATAGTGTGTGGACTCTATGGTTGCCTAAGGGCTCATGGGAGTTGTAGTTTGTTGTTTTTTACTATGTTCCTATTGGCTGTTGTTGGTAGTAAAGAAATAGAGAAAGCATAATCCTCGCCTCCGTGTCCTTAATAGAATTGAAAATTCTTGTCACGAATGTTTGAAAATTTTTAATTATACTGTAAGACTTTTTCCAAGTGCAAAGCAGTTGACAAACGAAAAAAAAAACTTGCAGAATGCATATTTGCCCTGATACTTTTTACCAGACGCAAAAAAAAAATAGACGGCTATTGTTTAAAGATAAATAATAGAAGTACAAATATATAAAACACATTTTTAACTGTGCCACACAAAAACATTCTCCTTAAAGCAAATATGGCATTAGGTTACCTCTGGAATCTCTCTCCCCCACAGTCATTCCTACCAGGAGGGGGTGAACCAGTACCCAAATGGGAGGAATGGAGGGAGTATTTTAACAATTACATTTCACAATTTCATGATGACAATGAATTTACCCCTAAAAAAAATACAAACTCTTATTGCCTTGGAGCTGGTGGAATAAAAGTTTACAACAGCATAAATCAAAAGGCAAGAGGGGAAAGTTAGGATGATGTTTACGCAAACGCTATAGATGACCTAAATACATACTATAAGCCAAATGTGTGTGTAGGTGTGGGCAGATACAAATTCTTCCACAGGAAGCAGGGAAAAGACGAGTCCGTCGATGACTTTGTGTCCGCACTCAAAAACTTGGCATTAAACTGGCGTTTTGGCACCTTACATGTCAAATTCATCAAAGATCAAATAGTAATGCAGGGGGCAAACGCTAACATCCAGGACAGTTTATGGGCAAAAGGGGAGTACTCACTCCAAAACATAATAGACGTTAGCAGAGTTGACTGGTCGCTGTGCTAAAGCTGTCATAGCTGAGAGTAATGAAAAAAAAGAGAGTAAAACCGTCAGCAAGGTGACACAAGTTAAGCGCACCCCAAAATGGACATGGAGCAACAAAACAACCAAACCTATATACAACAAACAAATGGATACCGAAATGAAGCGTTGTTATAGGTGTGGCAACAACTCGCACTGGACAGACGACAGGAAGTTTCCTGCTAGGGGAGTGAAGTGCACATACTGCGGAGTCATAGGACATTTCCAAAAGGTGTGCCGGAGGCGTAATGCACGGCCTGTCAAAATCATTAACGAAGAAGATGCGTACCACCCTGATACATCAGATGATGATGACATTAATATGTTTGTCCTCAGCATAGAAGACAAGCAAATAAATGAGGTCATTGCAACTGAGACCACTAAAAAAACAAACCCACGCCATGCCATGGGAAAGGGCGGGGTGGACATTATGGACCCCGTACTGAACAGTGGTACATAATCGTAATCATAGACCATTTTACCAAGTAGCCCGAACTCAGATTTACCACCAGGCCGGATTCAAAGACTGTAGTTGAGTTTTTAGATGCAGTGTTTATACGAGAAGGGCTCCCTAAACAGATTATCAGCAACAATGGACCACAGTTCATGTCAGATACCTTCAGGGCACACACATCAAAAAACCTAATTATGCACAAAACAACATCGGTGTACCAACCAGCCGGAAATGGAGCAGTGGAACATTTCAACAGAGTACTTAAGGGTATCATACAGCTGGCCAACAGCAACAGACTAAGCCCGAAAAAAGAGATCCTTAAGACCTTGTGAGCCTACAGAATCACACCGTGTGACACCACTGGCCACAGCCCATTCATACTCATGCGAGGCAAGACAACCCTCACAAAAGACATTGTGGGTTGGACATTAGCCGCAAAAAGAGTTACCTGGTCTACTGACCAGCACAATTGCAAAAGCCGGTATGATCGTAGACACGGTTAGAGGCAGCTGACCCGTAAGCAGAAAACGGCCCGGGACCAGGGTTCAATTCCCGACGCGGCAGGGTTGTGGACCAGGGTCAAATCGGACTCGATAATTCTCGCCTCGGTGCCTACTCCAACCAGGGAACACACTCGGCAACTCTGGGCATTAAGCTTGCCTCCTCTCTACAACGGCCCCCCACAGACGCTGGGGATGCCTAGTTTCACCTTGGAGATACCCAGAAAGGGACCATCTCACTGGGAAAACCAGGACGGGTTCCCCAGCGGTCTTCAGCGCCAGGATACTCCATGGAGTTGCAGTGCGCTTTACAAGTACACCCACATTTACCTTTACATTTACGGTTGCAAACCGGTGCAACTCTCTGAAGGAGACACTGTAAAGGTTAAGAGAAGTGGACACGTAGCCAAGGACAGGACAGGTTCGCCCCACCCCTATCTATAAGCAAGGTGTAGTGTAACTCCGCCCTTTTGAGCGACGGTTGGGTGTGGCACTTCTCCGGACTCTCTATGTGCAAACCCACCTCTGAGAACCTTACCAATACGCCCAGTAAGTCATCTAGCATGTGTCAATAAGCACCACATTGCCATTTCAGACTCGTCCGACTGCGAGTCTGTAAACTACCCCCTCACATCATGCACTGAGGCATCAAACCCGGCTGCACCAACTCCAGCTGACTTGGTGCGTGCTGCCCCCATGAGCACCAACTCTGGTAGTGTAGTCACTAGTATTGCCCCCCTTTCCTGGGCGAAGCATGCACTATACACTACAGTGTGGAAGGTTTGTGGAAGCTCTGCCCATCTTTTGGATTGGCAAAGATCCTAAATTGTGCCTACAGATTGGTTTTAGGCTTGTTTGTCCCTCCTCCTGACGGCCATGTTGTGATTGGTATCCTTCCCTGGCTATTGGCCCCTTTACTAGAACACTATTTTCTTCCCTGTGTTTCTCCCCGCTCCCTCTCGCAGTCGTGACTTCTCGCCCTCCCCTCCCGACCCCCATCCTGTTCATGCTTTCTTGGATACCTGCCCTCCTGTTTCTAATGTAATAGATCTCGCGTAAATCCGAGTCCTATTGCATTGCAAATGCTTGTTTGTTGTGGGATTGGCTGGGTGAATTTGCACTCTTTTTTTGTCTCGCGCGATGTTTACTATGCTGTCCCTGAGGTCAGGAATGTTCTCAATCGCAGTGCACATGAAAATGAAACCTGCAGCGCTGTGCTCCTGAAGTAACAGAAGCCGTTGTGTCTGCTGGCAGCTGCATACTCTGCTGATCCAGTAGAAGTGCCTGTGGAGGAGAGAGATGGGTGCAAGGTACGGTGATGATACAGTGAAATTCCTGTTGTGATGTCATGGAAGTGATTTTTTACTTCTGTTGATGCAATTGTGGTGGTTATGAGAGGGTATGTGTTTTAGCTGCAGTTTTGGTGTCTATGGGTGCATTGAGCTGCGATGACGCAGTTGTAGTGCCTGCATGGGACAATTTTCTAAGAGGTTGCAGCGTTGATGCTTGTTTAAGGCAGAGCCCTGTGATGATTGAACAGTGGGGGGCACTGTTGTGTGATGGTATACATGTGGCACACTGGGTAGGACACAAGGTGTGACAGTCTTTAATCAGAGGTGGTGGCTGTCTGTGAAAGGCAAAGAACTGTAATGTGGCAATAGAGGTGTCATTGGTGCCAGTGGCGGAAATGTGATATAACCGCACACTGCTGGTACCTGTGGGAGGAATGGTGTTCCAGTGGCTTCTTAGGGCAATTACTGTTTCATTGATGGTGGGTGTTCCTGTATTATGTAACTAGCAGCCCGTCCAGACGTTGTCCGGGTATGAATTGCTGCCGGCCAGTAGTATATTGTTTCGTAGGATTTCATTTTGATAGCATTTCTTATCTGTGACAGGCCTGTGAAACGCTCCGATTCACAGTGCACTGCTGATGCACTTAAGAGTGCGTGTTCAGTAGTGTGTGAACTCGAGTTTCCCTACTGTATGTTCCTTGCAATATTATATAGCGCGAACTCGACAACATGGCATGAGCACAATTTACATTACAGAAGAACACATTGATTTGTGGTAGGCACGAGGAAAAAAAGCGATTTTGCCTGGAATCACAGGATGTTGAGCTGATGCCGAGATTCTAACGTAGCTCCCCATCTCTAAAGTTCGCAATTCTAGAACTTGTGGTGGGAGGTGTGTCTAAAAGTGTATGTCGGTGCTGGGCATCAATGAGAGAGACCTGTGCATTTTTCCAATTGGTGGTGAAAAAATATGAGTATGTTGCTGGAGATGTGGGCCGCCATGCTACCAATGTACTTACGGGGGAGGGTAAACACCCATTATTCCGCAAATTTCTTTCCGCATACCATCACTCTGCATACTTTCATTACGAAAGTACCATAACTCCGCAATGCCATTATAACGCACAGCATTACATTTTATATGCTTTTACCACGCATACATTTACAACTAAATTAGTTGTAAATGCATGAATGGTAAAAGCTTGTTTTTTAAAAATGTTTGGATAAGGCAAGTATGGGTATAGGGGTATATGTTTTGGGGTACTGAGGTTTATGTTTTGGGGTGTTCGGGTATTTTAATGGTTCAGATATAGTTTTGGGTTTTGGGGTACAGGGGTATTTTAAGGGTTCAGGGCTAGGTTTGGGTTTTGGGGTACAGGGGTATTTTAGGGTTCTGGGCTAGGTTTGGGTTTTGGGGTACAGGGGTATTTTTAGGGTTCAGGCGTAGGTTTAGGTTTAGGGGTACAGGGGTATTTTAATGGTTATGGGCTAAGTTTGGGTTTTGGGGTACAGGGGTATTTTAGGGTTCAGGGTTAGGTTTGGGTTTTGGGGTACAGGGGTATTTTTAGGGTTCAGGGGTAGGTTTGGCTTTTGAGGTACAAGAGTATTTATAGGGTTTAGGGCTAGGTTTTGGTTTTGGGGTACAGGGATATTTTTAGGGTTTAGGGATAGGTTTGGGTTTTGGGGTACAGGGTATATTTATAGTGTTAAGATGGGTTAGTGTTTAAGGGTGTTGGGGTATTTTATAGAGTAAGGGTGGGTTATGATTATGGGGTACAGGGGTATTTAAATTAGGGGTGGGCGGAATTGGCGCGAACTTGGTACAATGAATCCGCAATATTTTGTTCCGTCAGATTTCCAATTATTAAAACAGAAACCTCATATATTTAAGGTAAAATAACAAGTATTTCTACATGCTAAAATGCATATGGTCCTTTCACAAAAGTGAAATTAGCTTCCAGCAAGCAGTGAGAGAGGTGATGATTTTGAGATCAAGCCCCTGCAAACCATTATGGGACGAGATTAGCAGTGGGAAGTGAATATTATAGTATCCAAATAATTCTACAAGGAGCTGCAGTTCACCTCGTTCTCCCCAGTTGTCCCCAAGAGGCAAATGCAATAGCATTTAAAATATTATACATGAAGCTGCAGTTCATCTCATGGTCCCTAGATGTCCCTGATGAGGCAAATGCAATAGCATTTAAAATATTATATATCAAGCTGCAGTTCACCTCTCCGTCCCTAGATGTCCCTGATGAGGCAAATGCAATAGCATTTAAAATATTATACATCAAGCTGCAGTTCACCTCGTCGTCCCTAGATGTCCTTGATGAGGCAAATGCAATAGCATTTAAAATATTATACATCAAGCTACAGTTCACGGGGGCATGGCTAAGCGCGCAACGGGAATGGCCGCCTTGGGGTAGAGCTCTGATCCAAGCTCCCCTTCCCGGCGCACTTATCAGGAGAATTGCTGATCCTAGCCGGCCGATAACCGCCGGCGCTGCTGTGGGACACCGTCCTTGAGCACCCCACCGACTTTGGTGAAGATCGGTGCACCCAAGCCACACCGAGAATTCCGCGTCGCCCAGACCGCACACGTCGCCTCCGACCTCGGCGGGCGCCCAGGACAGGCCGAGGCTTTGGCGGGCGCGATTGGCCCGAGACTGCGGCCTGCTCGCAAAACCAGCGCACTGCGCCGTGTCACGAAGACAACGCCCGGGACCCGGCCTGACTTAACCGGGGGTCCCGCTCACTGCGTGCTGCAAACCTCGAAGCCTGGCCATATGGGTGGCGACGTGTAGCCGTACAACACCGACCAGACCGCCACAGGCCGGAGGCGGGAAGGAAGGAGCTGACCCACCGGACACGGAGGCCTGCCACTGCCATCCGAGAGGGCCCGAGAACTCGCCCCTGCGCCAGGTGACTCGCGATAATGGCGCTGCTCAGCCACGAGGAGTGAGCGGAGAAGGACTGGGCGGCAGGGTCGGCCAGAATTGACGGCGCAATTGCTGGGCAGACTCGGACGTATCCATCGGGAGCCAGATCACCCACCCATCAGTGGAGAGCGGTAAGAACGCACAGGCGCCTGCAGCTTGGGAAACATAGCATCCATAAAGCTAACTGCACCACGTGGGCAGCGCAGAGGCACGCACGACCCGCAGCCATACCTAAAGCGCCCCAGGGGAATGCACACCGGCTCAGTACCACATGCCAGCGAGGAAGCAGCGGCCTAGCTGACACAAGGCGCCACAAACCGCCGGCACGTAGACACAGTCACGGCCACCTGCCCGCCTACGGGCCGCAGACGCTGAGAGACTGTCTAGAACCCCGCCGCGCAACAGACATACGCACCGGCTGGCCCTCTGGGGATAGATCGCGCCGCTGAGGCGGAGGCAGTGCTGCGAGACAGATATCTAACGGACCTAGAACCCGGACAGGGACCGGCAGCACGAACTCAAAGGGCAAGATGGACAAGCCCGGGAAGAGCACCGACCCAGACCAAACAACAGCGAAGCTAGACACCATGCTGGCTGCAATGGAGAGATTAGAAGAATCTATACAACTAACTCGCACCTCCCTGGCCACGAAAATTGATAGCGTGGTCATAGACCTGACACACTTGAGAGCGGACCATAAAAAACTGGCGGAACGCACCACGACTCTGGAAGGCGACGTGCAGGCGCTTAAACCTCAAGCCGACCAGTCGCATAAGCAAATCCAGGACTTACTAAACAGGGTGGAATTGCTGAAGGACAGAGCCGAGGATGCGGAAGGCAGGGCACGTAGAAATAAAGTGCGATTGGTCGGGTTCCCGGAGAAATGGGAAGGGAGGACCCCAGAGGAGCACATGGAACGGTGGCTGAAAGACATACTACCGGAGGGGTCGCTCTCCGCACACTTCGTAATAGAACGTGCTCACAGAGTCTCCACCAAGACTCTAACAACGGGCTCCAACCCACGGCCCATGCTGCTCCGCATATTGAACTATCGGGACAGGGACTCCATCCTGCGCGAAACACGCAAACTCCACGAGATCCGGATTGAAAATGCGTCTGTGATGTTCTTTCCGGACTACACTGTACAGGTACAGCGGCAAAGACACTCCTTCCTATAGGTGAAAAAACGCCTGAGGCAGTTAGGACTGCAATACTCTCTGCTGTTTCCTGCGAAATTGAGAGTAGTAGCTGGGGAGCATACTCACTTCTTCACTGACCCAACAGATGTTGAATCCTGGCTGGACAGCGGTGTAGATACAGACCTCAGAGCGACTGCAGGTCCCGCGCCTCGGCGACAATCCGGGAGCAACAGAAGAAGGCGCAGACCCCGCCAACGGTCACAGACCGGTGCACGAGGAACGACAAGGACACCCCCCCAGCGGATGCCGCGAGGCAGGAGAAACAAGATGCCCTCCGCCTGGTGATGGAACTCAGCAGATCCCACCAGTATCCATAAAACGAAGTAAACGAGATCAAATAAAAGAAAAAACAGTAAAAGTACAATAAGATACTGCACGTAAATGTAAAAGTAAGTGTTCCGACTGTCTCACCTGTGCTCCTCGTGAAAAATGGTGAATAAGTGATTCCGCTTACAGTAATGATTCTGCCTGTTGCGTGTAGGCACTGTGAAGAAAGGCAGCGTGAAGCGGCGTGTGAAATTGACAAGCGCTGACTGCCGAAGAGATTTCCCAAAATGGCCGCTACGCAGGGTCACGCAGCGTGACCTTATGCGCCTCCGTCACACGTCACACCGTTATTGCGAGTGTCATGACGTAGGGGAGTCGCGTAGGTAGCAGAGATCGCGCAACATGGAGCGCGAGTGGAACTTTGTTCGGCAATTAAAAGATGCAGGCGATGTCGTCTGAAATCGTGAGTGGTAACGATTTTTTTTGGGCCTACCTTAAGCAGCTTTACAAAGTCCATCCGTGGTTATACTAGAAAGGGCGGAGTAGCGGTCCATAGGTGCGGGGAGTGTAGAACAGGTTGATGAATCCTCCGGTATGGTTGAAAGTGTCCAAGATGTTTTTTTTTTTTTTTTTTTTGTAAATAAAAAAAAAAATACGTAAAACAAAATTTAAAGATTCAGATCCCTCGTCGTCGCCAATTGTTAAGTAAGGAGCCGGAAGGTGATTCTTCAAGTAGTTTATTGAAGCAGAAATATAGAAGCACAGGCGGAGCCAGCAACACATCTAATAGTCAAGCAGCCAGGGCGTAACTGACACACAGGAGAGAATACAGTGGATGCAAGGGTAAACATTCTAGAGGCTTGCAACAGCACGAGCCTTAAAGCAATACTAATAAATAAATCACAGCATAACAAATATCTTTAGGGGACGAAACCCAGACAGGCTCAAAACAAAGAGAACACACTGCCAGTCGCAAACTGCAAACGTTGTAGCGTGCAACGCGTGGGAATAAAGCGCTATCTAAATGTACATAAAATACATGTACACAGTGCTTGAAATGGAAAAATAGAAGTGCAGATCTGTACCAGAGTACCTGCTGTACTCTACAATTAAAAGTAATACGTCTCTCTTGAGAAGTGCTGGTACTCCGTACTGGACAGTACCGGCCCATTTAAAGCACTGCATATAAATAAAATGCAATTCGCCGTTTTTAAAAGTCAAAAGTCATCCTGATATATTGTTTTCTTTGTCCCAACTGGACAGGAAATACGTATAGAAAATAAGTTACAATGTTATGACTGTAAGCATGGTGATCTATTTTATCTATCTATATCAATAGGCAAACAAGCATTGGTATAGCCATAAGGTCTCGCCTTTCGGACCTTATAAGTGCTTAACCATGCAACAGTTCATGTTGTTGCACCAAGGATATTGTGCTGGATAATTAAACTCTTATAAGGCCCCAAAGGCAAGACCTATTGTCTATGCCAATGGTTGTTTATGTTTAAATTGACCAAAGCTGATGCAGACCTGCATTTTAAAATGGCTAACGTTTGGATACTATCTTGTTTCATGATGCATGTGCATTTTATTTCTGGGAGAAGTTGAAGTACAAATTAACATGATGAGTCTCTGATTTCTTCTCATGTGAACTATTTTCTTTAGTGCTATCTGAGGAATGTTCTAATTAGTTGCATCAGTACACCCAGAGAGTCCAGACTGGTCCAATGTAACTTGTGTGTTGGAGACAGCTACGTTTGAAGGGCACTTCGAGAAGCTGTATTTGTAGAGTGTCCTGAGAAATGAATGAGCTCTAAGATGTATCTTTTTGGTTTGACCCGATTGGAGCATTTTGTGGAATCCACATGTAGGTAGAACGAATGTTAGAATTGTGTGATTTAAGCTAGTGCAAGTAGAGAGGTCAGAATTTGTTTCCAGAGCTTACTGCAGAGTAACGTCCTCTCTTTTTTTTTTTATTTCAGTAATTTTTTATTGAAAAGAAAGTTTATATATACAAGGTACAGTATACAGGGGTACGTTCTGTTTTTGAGGTAGCCAACCTGCGAGCAGTGTATGAGTTTGGGTAGGAATGTGTTAAGTCTGGTCGCTAGTATCTTCGCATGGATTTTGCTGCCTACATTTATCAGGGAAATTGGCCTGTAGTTCTTCGGATATTGTGTGTCCTTCCCCTCTTTTGGGATTACTATGGCTTCCGCCATTGTGGGTGTCATGCAGCCTTTTTGGACGCAGCTTGTGAAGACTTCTGTCATTGTGGGTCTGAGTAGGGGTAGGAATTGCTTATAGAATCTCGCTGTGTACCCGTCCGGACCTGGGGCTTTGTTTTCTTTGAGGCTTCCCACTGCCTTTTTTATTTCGTCACCTGTGATGTCTGATTCTAGCCTCTTCCTTTGTTTGTCTGTAAGTGTGGGCATTGGGATCTTATCTAGGAGAGCTGCTCCGCCGTCCTTGCTTAAGGTCTGGTCCTCCTTATAGAGCTGCTCGTAGAAGATCTTGAACACTTTGAGGATTTCTTTGTTAGCGGTCTGTGATTTGTCTTTGGCGTCTGTCACGGCCGCTACTGCGTGTTGCCTTTGCTTGCTTTTTAGGTATGAGGCAAGTGCTTTCCCTGCTTTGTTGGCGGTGCATAGGTTAATGGTTTTGTATTTGTTTAGCCATGTTCCCGCTCTTTCGCTGAGAATCTTATTTAGCTCATACCTCTTTTTCGTTAGTGTTGTGAGGGTGTTCCTGTCTCTTAGGTTGGCTTCGTGGCCCGTCTCTAGGCCTTTTATTTCCTTTTCCAGGTTGGAAATCTTACTGTTCCTCTCTTTGTTTATTCGCCCTTTGATGTAGAGTATTTTACCCCTGATCGTTGCTTTTAGGGCATCCCACAGGGTACTTCTATCAGTTTCTGGGTTGTCATTGAGTTCCAGGTACTCTCTTATGGCATCTTCTATTCCTGCTGTTGCGGTTAAGTTCTTGAGGAGGTCATCATCAAACCTCCATCTTCGTGTTCTTCTTTCGTTATGTCTGCCTGATAGGGTCAGACTGATGTGAGAGTGGTCTGAGATGGTCCTTGGGGCTATTTCCATTTGGTCTATGAGGTGGGTGTGTGAGCCTGAGATTAAAATGTAGTCAATTCTGCTGTAGGAGTTATGGGGGTGTGAATAGAAAGTGTACTCTCTGCCGTCCAGATTTGGGGGTCTCCAGGGATCTTTGAGTTTAAGTCTAGCGCACACGTTTTTCAGAGTGTTCCCTCTTTGTGTGCTTTGGCTCTGTCTTAGTGGGTGTCTGTCTATGGCCTGGTCAAAGACCTGGTTTAGATTGCCCGCCACTATTAGAAGGTCATCCTGCGGCAGTGTGCTCAGTTGTGCTTCTACCCTCTCCCAGAAGTGTTTGTCATCCGTGTTTGGCCCATATATATTGGCTACGTGTATTGCCTCCTCTCCCCTGGATAGACTGGTTATCAGGACCCTCCCTTCGTCGTCTGCGTGTAAGTATTTAAGTGCTAGCTTAGCCTTCTTGTTAATTAGTGTAATGAGTCCGCTTTTTTTGTTGTACGCTGGTGAGCCTATTACCTCCCCTATCCAGTTAGCTTTGAGACGGCCTATGTCGTCCGCAGAGAGTTTTGTCTCTTGAAGGACGTACACATCACTTTTTAGTTTGGCAGAAACTCAAGGACCTTCCTTTTTTTACCGGATGTTTGAGACCCTTAACGTTGAGGGACGCCACTTTGATGTTGGCTAAGAGGTGGCATTGCTGGTTGTGTGTCATTCTTTGTTGTGTGGCTCTCGCCCTATGCTTGGTGATCTGTTAGTGGTGTTGTTGGTATGTCTCGTGTGGATATCTCTGTCTGTCCTGGTGTCTACGCCTCTGTTACAGTGTTGCCTGCCTGTGCTTGTCAGTAGTGGCTTGTGCATTCCCCTAGGTGGAGAGTAGTGGTCAAAGAGTGAAGAAAATTTAAAGAAGGAGAAAGAGTAAAAAATATAAGGAACCCCATATGACTGCACCCGACCTTCCCCCCGACCTCCCTGCCCCCCTCCTTGCCCTCCCCTCTCCCCCGTCACTTGCTGAGTGGGTGTGCGACAACAAAGTTCCCTTTGATCCATAGGAGTCCCTGAGGCTTAGTGTTAAGTTCTTCCCGCTTGTGTACTAGAGTGCCTCTTTAGTGATGGCGAGTGTAAACATAAAGGATATGGTAGGTGTTCTGGCTGCTTCCCGCGGCTGGTTGTCTTCTGCTCCTTGTTCGTTGATCGTCATTTTAGGCACCATGGTGTATTTCAGTTAGCTTGTTGTGATCAGAGATTCGCCTGTGCGCATAGATTAGTGTGTCTCGAGGAAGGAGACTGTAAACGATAATAAGGTTGAGGTAGATAGTCACTGAGGTAGCAATGTTGTTCGGATGCTTGCTACATAGCAAGCGTGTACCCAGTTCTAGTCTGACTTCTCTGCGCTGTACGGCGAGGCGCTTCTCTTAGCTCGTCCTGAGCTCTTGGTTTCCATGTCCTCTGCCAGTGGTCCTCGTAGGTATCTTCTTAGGTCGTCCGGGTCATCGAAAAACTGTGTCTTCCAGTTGTCTGTGACTTTGAAGCATGCAGGGCCTGCGAAGCTGAAGGTGAGGTTCTTCCTGCGTAAAGCGTCTCTTAGCGATAGAAAACCTTTCCTGGTTTCTACTGTTTGTTTCGAGAAGTCCTGTGTGAGGATTATGTTGTTGCTTCCCCACTTTAGATTTTGGTTTCTCCGGGCGAAGGTGAAAATGGTGTCTGTGTGGTTTGATCTGAGCGGGCAGCAGATTATTGGTCTTGGACCCTTGCCTTGTTATGGTTTTACGGCTGGCACTCGATAGGCCTTGTCGACCTCGAACTGCCTGTCAAAATTCAGGCCAGTCAGCTGTGGCAGCAATTCCTCTAGCATGGCCATGCATGTGCCAGCTTTGTCTTCAGCGCCCTCTGGGATCCCCAGTATTCGGATGTTCCCCCTTCTAGCCCGATCGTCTTGTTCAGCCATCTGTTTTTGTAGGGCTCTTATGATCCTGGAGATTTCTGTTAGGGCTTTGTTGTTCTTGCTGGTTACATCTTTGATATTGCTTATTCGTGCCTCTGCTGCTTCTATTCTGGTGTTGGTGCTGTGTAGGTCTGCTCTTATTGCTGTTAGTTCCAGCTGCATGTTGTCTATTGTTAATTTTGTTTGTTTGGCCACTGAGTTACCTTCATTTACCCTTTTTTGGATCGTCTCTAGGTTGGTTGTTTCATTTTTTTGCTTAAGTGGTGACTCCGGCGATTCTTTTCTATGTTTTTTCAGGTCGTTATTGGGTTTTCCTTCGTGGCCTGCCATTGTGCCGATACCTCTTCTGGATTGGAAGCTGCCTAGTCTGCCCTCTTTTTGGATTGATACTAGGGCCTTGGCTGGCACCGTCTTGGGTGCGGGGACTGTGAGGTGCGTCCTGTATTTGCTGGGTTCTCTGATGTTCCTCGTCGTTGTTTTCGCTTTTGCTCCTGCCAGCGCTTTTATTGTGGTGCCCCTTTTTTCCCTTTTGTTTGCTTGCGGACGGAGGGGTGCTGAGGTTGCTGATGTCCCGCTTCCTTGGCGCTTCCTCCTGTTGTTAGCCCTTTCCGTGCGCTCCCGCTTGTTGCGCTGCCCCTCTGTTGGTATTTATTTTTCCACTTTACAGCGCCACTTATTCCACTTTAAAGATGGCTGTGCTTGTTTTATTATTATTTTCGTTTCTTAGCTTGTCGAGGCTCGTTTGCTCTCCGCTGGGATCGCGTGCCGGTTGTGCCGGTTGCCGTCGCTAGATGAGCGGTGGTGGGCTTTTACTCTCTGGGTTCTTGCAGTCTCTTAAATCTCTCTCACTCGCACTTGCCGTCCCTTGTTTGCTGCCAGCCCTCTTCCCCCTTGTTCTTTTTGGCTCCAAAATGGCCGCTTCCAACGTTAGGTTTCGGTTACGTTTAGCTCCTGTACCCCGGTGTTGTCTGCCGACTGCCGGTGCTAGTTTGAGCGCTCCCTCTGGGATCTCGTGTAGGTCGCTGACTTGTGCAGGCCTTTGCTGGAGGTTTCAGAGGGGTTGCAGGGTTTTTTTCGCCGAGGCTGCGCTCACCTCTTCGCTTCTCTACTCACGCTTGCCGTCCGCCATCTTGTCTGGGCTTCCGACTCCTTTGCTTCCGCTGGGATCGCGTGCCGATTGTGCCGGTAGCCATCGCCAGATGGGCGGTGGGGGGCTTTCATTCTTTGGGTTCGTGCAGCCTCTTAAAACTCTCCCACTCGCACTTGCCGTCCCTTGTTTGCTGCCAGCCCTCTTCCACCCCTCGATCTTTTTGGCTTCAAAATGGCCGCACCAACGTTAATGTTTCGTTTAGCTCCTGTATCCCGGTGTGGTCCGGCGGCTGCCGGAGCTACTCTGAGCACTCTCGCTGGGGTCTCGTGTAGGTCGCTGGCTTGTGTGGGCCTTCGCTGGCAGTTTAAGAGGGGTTGCTAGGATTTTTTTCACCTGGGCTGTGCTTACCTCTTCGCCTTTCTATTCGCGCTTGCCGTCTGCCATCTTGTCTGGCTTCTGACCCCTTTGCTTCTGGATGGGAAGACAGATTTTGCGTCTTTGGCTACTTGTCTGGGAATTTTTCTGGGCTCATTGCCTTCCCGTGATGTTCCGATTTCTTTTTCTGTGCTTCTTGTTCCAGGATGAACTCGTTTGGCTGTCTATATTCGCGGCTGAAAACCTCGGGGCTCTGGAGGCATCGGAGCTAGACGTCCGTCCGCATTGCCGTCCAAGCCACGCCCCCAGTAACGTCCTCTCTTTACGGGAGAACTGATTTTACTTTCCTCTTTCATTGAGGAGACTTTATAATAATTTGTGCTCTTGCTTATATGACTTTGATTGCTTTGAAATTCAAATTGACTAATGCAATCATGTTTTGCTTATTGATTTGACACAGATTTGATGATTTTGAGTATATGAACAATGTTATCCTTTAAGAAACTTCTATGGTTTAAAAACTTAACCATTCTCTGTCTCTCTTGTGGACCCTTAAGTGCTTCACGATATTTAAAATGTATTAATAGGATGACTAACCTAGCTGTGAATTTTGCATAATTAGATGGCTTTTGATGGGCCCAAAATTTGCACAAAGAAAAACGCTAACAAAATTGGAAGCAGAAAATGGTTTACACGGAGGCTAGAAGGATTTAAAATTTGCCCCTGAGAGTCAAAGTTTGCCCTGACTCCATCTGTATTACTGAGTTTGCATGGTCCTGTTTGGATTACTAATGGCGTTCCTGATGCGGTTGCGGTATACCAGGAGTGTGAATATAAGTGGGGTAATGCAATTTTGATTGTGAATTGACAAGAGTTGCAATGTTTACAGTGCTTTATGATCTATCATGTTCTGAGTTGTCGTGTCAAATATGGGTCAAAGAGGGCTCTCGTTTTAGATACAGAGATATATAAAGTGATATTTGACTTGAGGTGCCATCTGCCGCACCAAGATAGGGACTTATTAAAATTCTGTTGTGAGGTTGTACTAATGGCGATTGGTGTTCAGTTCATTCTTCTCATGCACTTAGAATAATCTGAGCATGTTCCCGCTAGTCAGGGCACAAGTCCTAAAAAAAGAAGCGGGGGGACTCTCCAAGGTAGGCGTGGTCACAGGAAGTGACATCACGACAGGAAGTGACATCACAACAGGAAATGACATCACGGCAGGAAGTGACATCACGACATCCTGAGTGTCCTATAATAGCACGTGTTAAGTCTGGTTATTCCACGTCCCGAAGAAAGGGTGGTACGGGTAACTGGAAGGAAGAGCCTCTGGGTTCTGCAAGTGTGACCATTGTCCACTGGGGTACAGTTATAGGCAGAGGTCATTCCACTGAAATGACGCTCCAGTCAGTACCTCTGAAGGTCTGCCTACTTGGGGCGGATTTGCTGAGGCAGACCACTCTCAGTGTCTGCCATGCCTGGCAGGAAAAATGAACACTGCCCACCACTTGTAGGGGAAAATCTCCCTGTGGGTAGGAGACATTTTTATTTTTCAGAAACAAACCCTTGAATTGTGGGCTTGTTTCTGAAAAACAAAGAAGTTTGCAAAGTTGGCTGTAACAATATGACAGCCCACTCAGCATTCAGTCTTGCCAAAAGCACATCTACTTCACCAATGGATACACTTGTGTTAAAGACTTCCCCATCGACACAGTAAAGAGTTATACGTTGGGTGGGTTGTCCTCCATAGGGAGTGGTAGTAAAGGTTACAGAATATTCTACGTTCTATTATATGACCTGCATTTTTGGGCAGCATGTTTATCCCTCAGTTACAGATATTGCCAAGATGCCATTTTGCTAATTATCCAAATACAGCCCACATTGCCATATTATCAGACTGAATAAACTATGCACTTAAAGTAGCTTAAACATGGATGTATTTAGGTGGTAAATGGTACTAATGAGATGAAACATTTGCCCAGTTGCGGTGATTCCCAGGATCAAGATAGCCAGAAGTGGCGGTAGCCTCTTCTCACTCAATGCCTCCAGACTATGGAATGCCCTCCCACTGCATCTACGGAGCGAACCAAACCATTTGAACTTCCGAAAACAGTTGAAGATCTGGCTGTTCATATAAAAGCTCAGACCCCCTCCCCTTAGCCCCGCGCAGCGCTGGGATGCCTCTGGGTAGCCATGCGCTATACAAGTAACAATGCAATACAATACAGTTAGTGTTAGCATGTGCAAAATTTCAAAATAATAAAGTAACTCTATCATAAAATATGCAGCATTATACTACATAACTTGCCTTTGCTTGCCTCATAATTCCACCCTGCTGCATAATTTGGTCTTCTCCTGACGCATAATTCCAGTGACCCGGACTATGGCAAAAGGCAAAGGTGGGCGAGACACCAAATTACCAGGGACAGCGGAGCCAAGGGTCTGCTCTGGCTCTTAAGAACCCATACACAAGCCAAGCCTTGAAAAAATGTGGTGTGTCAATCATGCAGCACAGATTATGTTAGACTATAGTAAACTATCGAAAGCACCTCATGTTAGTACTTCAGATTATGTGCAAAGTATTTATCAAACAAGACCTGAGAATCGTTCCAGCTCCCCCACCACCTCCCCCCAAAAGACAGTGCTATTAGTGAACTAAAAGGCAAGTCAGGGGTTTTGTACAGTGCAAAGCCTGAAGTCATGTATTTGAAGGTGTATTCTTTGTGATGATAAATAAAAAGGAGAATTGGTTTAAAACTTTTTGCCTATACTTCAAGATGAATGTTTAATGTAGTTTTTACAGTTTTTTGATCAACATCGACTGGAAAGTATTGGAGCTCTTCATTTGAGTATCAATACTGGAACCTGTTTCCAGGGCCGGCTTTAGCACTGGTGGTGCCCAGTTAGCGCCCCCCCAATGACCACTACCAGCACAGATTCCCTTACCACCACCCTTCAACAGGATTCAAAATGTAACACCATACTTGAGAGTTCTCTGTAATAATAACAATTGTTTTCTACCCAAACAAATCTTTTTGGCAACAATAAAAAAATGGAAGACTGGGGAAAAAAGTATAACACTCTAATATATAACTTGCAGTTTGCATGCAGCGCTTTGATTACAGTTGATAGCTCGCTGTTCCATTTTAGGATTTTAACTTAGAAACTGCAAGTAACTAAAGAATACCTCTAACAAAAACAGTAACCCACTGAGCTACCTTCATAAATACAGGTCTGTGATGTATGGTACACGTCCTTTGCATCAGGCATATTAACCCATATTAACAATGAGTCAAAACTTTCACTAGACAAAACTCCGATCTCACTCCAAGTAGAACATTAATCACCAAAGCTATGTAACATTTTTATTGTGGCTAGGAACGAGGCAGAAGGTGCTTTTTAAACTTTAATATCATAGCTGCCAAGGTTTCAGAATGCTATGTGTGAAATTTTCATAATTTCAGTGTAATTATGAGTGACATTCGACAACTATGAGTGACACTCTACTGCCACAAGCAAAATCAAGCAATGAAGACTAGGGAAACATAAATGTCAGAAATTGCACCCATTTGAGCACCAAGAAACCATAAGATCATCTTAAAACACCTGTAAATCGCCAAAAATGGGAGGGCGCTAACCAACTTGACACACAGAGTGTGTCTGGGCTCTCTTCTTGGGATCTGACTGTCCCGAGACCGAGTCAGTCATGTTCAGGGCCTCTCTCACGTGGTGAAGTCGACCACCAGCCCAAACAACAGAATGTGAGAGAGGTCGGGCTGCAGGCTGAGAACCTACAACGAACCTGGGCTGGTGGTCATCTGACACATCAGGGCCTCTCTCTCTAGTCACGTGGTGGGAGTCGACCCACCCTCACCACCTGAGCCGGCCCAAGCAAGATGTGTCTGTCTTGTGAGAGTAGAGGCAGGCTGGACCGAAAGCGAACCTGCTTGGTCATCTGTGATGTGCTGGTGGGACCTCCGAGTTCATCCTCCCTTGTAAATGATCATGCTGCCCGGGCCGGGCAAGTAATTGCTTAATTCTCTCACGTTTTCTTTCAGAGACCCTGTTGCCGGCAGACAAA
Source organism: Lissotriton vulgaris (assembly GCF_964263255.1). Lineage (NCBI taxonomy): Eukaryota > Metazoa > Chordata > Amphibia > Caudata > Salamandridae > Lissotriton > Lissotriton vulgaris. The sequence continues at coordinate 258,323,761 of NC_141686.1, forward strand.
CAACTGTGCGAGTCGTTAAACTCCCCCTCCCCCCACCACCACTCCCCACTCCCCACACAGGATGAGAGCAGACAGAGACAAACTATGCGTCCTGCCGGGCAAAACACCCACCACCCGTCGTGGTAATGGTTTTGTCTGAAGACGGAAACCCTTTCAGTTTCGTTTGTACTGGTGCCCAAGGCCTCTGAAGGATGACTCACAGAGCAGCCCTGCTGCTCGTCCTGCAGATTAAATTGATTAAATACATGCAGATTATATCATCTTGCAGATAAACCACACACTCCGTCAGACAGGATTAAGAGGCAGAGCAGCCCTGCCTGCAGATTTTGTCTGAAACAGAGATTTTGCAGCCTGCTTGACGGTGCACTCGGCTCGTACACTGTAGAGAGAAACTACTAGTTACTTACGTGACTTCAGTAGCAGGAGCGCCTCTGCCCAGGCAATGGCTGAAACTAAAGGAAAACTCAAACAACAGTAAAAACTTACTTGAACAACGATACTTACCCTAGTGCTACATTCCTTCTATGAACATCCCCTGTTAGACTTCAAGGTAAGCTACCATAGGACTATAATAATGGTACATACAAATCGGATTCACTTGTTAGATCATTCTGATATTTATATTAGCCCTTGCTTTGTATTGACAGGGAGATCTTCTTCCCTTTTCTAAAACCTTCAACTATAAAGAGCTCTGCCGAAAAATTTCGGGTAAGATGTGATATGTGTTTTTTAATTTTAAAGAGACAACTGAGATCAACCACATGACCTCGTTAATATTTCTTATTTAATTTCTTTCCCCGCTATATCGAACAGGCCGGGAGATCTTTTAAATGAATCGACAAATGAACATTGTAATACTTGAATTTCAAGATTTACCAAATTGATTAATATCGAACTACAAGTACCCTTAAGACTTATCCGGCAGGCGGGATTTACAGAATCTGGTCAACTTATATGAGGTAAACCTAGAATAAGTTTTTTATTAGACCAAGGCTATTGATATTGGCCAAAATAATTAAAAAAGAATGCTATCTTTGTTTTTCTTTCTTATAAATAAAGCATCTAAAAAACATCAACTAACCAGAAAGTATTTAAACATCATCTGAACGCTTTATCGACTATTGACGCAAACCCTGATTTTGACCTGTGAGTACCACCTATCTATGATGAATTTACCTAAATATCTAACATCTTCTGGCAATGAGTGAGCGATAAAATAAGGTCAATTATGAATAAATATATGCTCACAAATAAAAATGCTGACCTATGATAAATAAATATTCATGACAAATAGAAAGTTATATATCCTAATAAAAAATATCATGATAAGCAGAAAGTTATATACTCTGAATTTTTCAAAAGTTGAGCATGAATATCATGAGTCTGCAGAAATATGCGAGTATCTGAGTACTCATTGGTAAACAAGCTGATCCATTGGGAAACAAAAATATTCATAAGAGAGAAAAAAAGAAGTGTTTACATCTAAAGAAGTCTGAATTAACTATCAATTTGTTTTGAGAAGTAATACTCTCCATATATATCTCAGTGTCTGAGTGAATGTGTACAATATGCAAGGAAATGAAAAGATATATAAATAACCATGATCTTAAAGTAAGACATACTGGCTACAATGTTAGGATGTAGAATGATAGGTGTTTTGTATACATATTCTTCAAGGATGTATAACTAATGCAATGTTTTTAAATGCATTTTGTTTTAGAGCTTGTGTGGCTACTCCAGAAGAAGGCGCTGGTTCGCCGAAACGCGCGTAGAGACCCAAATTGCCACTTTCTACTTTTTAACTCATTTTCATATATATAGTCACAACTATATGAATTTCTTAATTTTCCATTGTGTGATATATGATTTTATTGATGTCAAATGTTTCTCTCTTTAACTGTGCTATATGTTGTATTTTTTTTAAAAAAGCCTCGAAATAAAAAACATATATTTTCTTAACTTATTGTAGCCATTTGTCTTTAAATATATTGCATTGTTCAGTGTAGGTTGCCTAGGTTGTTTTTTGTCACATAGTTCATTTTCCCTGGCCTAGGAACTTTGGTATCCGAATCTTCAGGGGGTCCTTGTTAAATACACAAGGATTAAGAGGCAGAGCAGCCCTGCCTGCAGATTTTGTCTGAAACAGAGATTTTGCAGCCTGCTTGACGGTGCACTCGGCTCGTACACTGTAGAGACAAACTACTAGTTACTTACGTGACTTCAGTAGCAGGAGCGCCTCTGCCCAGGCAATGGCTGAAACTAAAGGAAAACTCAAACAACAGTAAAAACTTACTTGAACAACGATACTTACCCTAGTGCTGGCCTCGCAATCCTCCCCCAGTTCCAATTTCAGCAACACTGGGCGTAATGACACGTCCACACCCTCTCATTGCAGTGTGAAACACATTCACATAGGATTAGTTTCACACTGCCTGCTAAGGGCCTCTTGGAAAACTGTAAGCAGCCCCTTTGTAATTTAATTGCTGTACTGGGCTTCCTTGTGCGCCTCCCCCTTTGAAAAGGGACGTTTTGACGATACCCTTTTGTTATGTATTCTGCTTCTCGAGGGGAGAGCGCACTCCCACAGAGCGTCTGGGCGCTGTAGGAAGAAAGTCTGCATTCGGGCACACACGCGCAGCCTAGAGGCAAACATAATTCATCAGTAATGGTGGACGCGGTTTTGATTGAGCAGGGTGGATGGCGTCCACCCTAAAAAACCCTCGAAAATAAGTGGGGGGATGCCGTCCACCCGCGCGGGACCCCGACTCGTGCCCTGCCGCTAGTCGAGGACTCATTTTGTGCATTTGTAAGCAGTATTTTGGTTTTTTAGCTTATGCAAAGTTCATTAGAGCCAGGTGAGAGGCGCTGTTTGATACTGAAGTTACATCATTAGGTGTCACGCTATAATTGGTTGTTCGGCTTGTGTGCCATGCTGCGATTGGTTGTCAAGTCACTGGGTGCGGCGCTGAGAGTGGTAGGTTCAGTAGTGTTTTGCTAGGATTTGATGTTTGGGTCATTGAAGATTTCGTTGTGACTGGTTGGGAACTGCTGGTTATTTCAATTTGGGATTTACAAAATCTGGGGTAGATTTATGTTAACTGGCGCATCCCCAGGGATGCGCCAGTTAACATGCGCCACAGTGCGCCACATCTCCGCCAGCCATGGTGCGCCGCATTTATAATGCGGCGCACCATGGTGCAAAAACGGCACAGATGCGTGACGCATCTGTGCCGGAAATGTGGCGCATTGCTGGAGTTGCGTCGCAAGCGCGACGCAGCTCCAGCAAGGCTCGGGGGTGCCCCATTTTAACAATGCTGCGTCAAGACCTACGCCTGCTTCAAGCAGGCGCAGGCTTTTGACGCAGCATTGGCTCAAAAGTGACTGAGTGAAATCTCATAGATTTCACTCAGCCACTTTTGCGAGGCGCACCTGCCCCGGAACGCCCACCCTGCGCCGGAACGCCCACAAGCGGCGCAGGGCTTTATAACGTGACGCATCTGCCTAGATGCGTCACGTTGTAAATCGTTCGTAGGGATGCGCCACGTTTACGCCGCCTTGCGTGACGCAACAGCGGCGTAAACGTGGCGCAAGGGCCTCATAAATCTGCCCCTCTGTGTTGCTTTGTGTAAGGAGAAAGATGCAGGGGCAGATTTACAACCCCAATGCGTCACTTTTGTGCTGTTGTTGCATCACTTTTGTGATGCAGTGGCAGCGTAAAAGTTGCAGCCCATTTACAACGTGACGCATCCAAGGAGATGCCTCACGTTGTAAAGACCTTCGTGACATTATACCTGCGTCAGGTATAATGTATGCAGGGTAGGTGTTCCCACGCAGGAAAGCCTCATAAAAGTGATGCTGTGAAATCTACAAGATTTCACTGGGTGACTTTTAGGACGCCACTGCGTCAAAACCTTACGCCTGCTTGAAGCAGGCATAAGGAGTGATGCAGTATATTGGGAATAGGCTACAACACGCATTGCTGGAGTTGCGTCATGCTTGCGACACAACTCCAGCGATGCGTGACTTTTCTGTAAACAGATGCGTCAGAATTTCTGACGCATCTGTGAATCCTTGCACCATGGTGTGCCGTATTGTAAATACGGTGCATCCATGGTGACAAAAGGGTTTTGCATGGTGGCGCAGGGAAAGTGACGCATCTCTACAGATGCGTCACTTTCTTGTAAATCTGCCCCTCAATTCTTTAAGAAAACAAAACCTATGTTGAGAAATGACGTGAGCTTTCCTGTTCGTGAGGTTGAGAAGGCTCCTCCAGAGCACACACCTGCACATGATTTAGCTACTAAAGTCAGTTTACCCACTTGTGTTTGGATCAAATATTGGAATAAGATTACAGAGGAAGATAGGTGCTTGCTAGCAATCTCCCAAGAATGGCACCTTGAATGTGCAGAAAATTGAAAATCTCAGATGAGTGATGTGATGTAAGGAAATGGGTTGTTTTATATGGTGTGGTTTTCAGACCTTACTTCAGGACCAGTCAGGTTTCGGTTGTTAAACCTTAGCTCAACCTTGGGTAGCTTTGGCTCTGACCAGTCAGGATTACACAAAGGAACAAACGTCATGTATTTAAACAACACCAAAACAATTGAAGAAGGAAGAAGCAGAAACAGAAAATAATTACACTTAACCTTCTAGGCGCCACATCCTCCTAGCTCAGGCCTCCTTGAGGTAGGCTCCAACGCGGGACCGAGGAAACTGCACTGAAGGCTCCTGGCTTTGCTCTCATACCATCATCGTAATCATTCCCAGAATTTGTGTTGGCTGCTTGATGATTAACTCGATTTTCTACCATGCCCATCACCGAAGCACCTTGAAATGTAGAGGAACTCGGAACACATTGTTGAGCGGATTCACCTATCTACTGCACAGTGCGTCTGGTCATCAGCGTTGCAGCATCAGTAAGCACCGAGGCGCATAACAGCAAGACAATTATTGTTGCGTTAGCGGCCGTTTTCAGCCGGAAAGCGGCAATACTTGTATCGCCCTATTAGCAAGGTCACGCTATCGCGTTAATCTTTGCCTCAGCGCCCTTTCCCTTAATGCCCAGCTTTGCATCTCTAATGAGATGCAAAGTGGGCATTTCTCCCCAGAATAATGACAGAAATGTCGCTAAGTGACATTTCTCCTATTATCAAGCCTCATGATAACCTGCAGAGCAATAAGAAAAGTAGCGCTAACCTAGGTTAGCGTTACTTTACTTATGACTGCTTTTCACCTGACTTAGCCATGATATCCAATGGAAGGTGGATATCATGGCTAAGTATGCCCTGTCCTATCACCAATGTAGCACCAAACATTATGCGATTCTCGCTGGAATCCCAGCAATAATTGCACATTTGGCAGCTAACTCGGTTGTTTTTATCGCTCCGGAGATAAGCGTCGCTGATAGCGCGCTATCGCCGCGATAAAAACAAACGATAACTGGCGATAATTATCCTAGCTCTTAGTGCGCTTTGCGATAATTATCGCCAGTTGTTGGTGATATTCCCCCAAGTCATTTACTAATTTAGATGGCACCCTGCCTAGTAGGTGGTTTATTATGTGGGAAAGAAATAAAGCAGTGATTGAAGGATAAAGTAAGTAATTATCAAATATAGGCTAGAAGCCTTTTAAATGTCGGAATATGCATGGGATTTTGTTTATGGCATATGCTCTTCAAAGACGTGCGTAGTGGTTACAAGGTTTTCACTTTGTGTTGACTTTTATAAAACAGGCCACATGCACCTTTCATGAAGTTATTCGAGAGTAGTTTGCTGAATGAGGCAATGTGCTAATCTTATATAAAATGGTTATTAAAGAAACCCCTACAATCTGTATTGTGCAAGAACTAAGGGCAGATTTATGGTGTTGCTTACTATAGATTAAGTATTATTATGTCACTTCTGACTGATTAAATGCTCATAACCACTTTCACTCACTGTAAAGTGCATTCAAAGTGTCACACGTGGCAGTGAAATGTCAATCATCGACACACTGAAATAATGGAAAGCTATGTCAGTGCACAGTTAAAATAGCATATATAAGAGGAAATCACCTTAAAATGTGTTTTAGACCTGCATTAATCACCCCTGATGGATAGCTAAACAAAGCAGCAAAGCCATAATAAAAATGAATACAAACAATTTTATAAAAAGTATTTTTGCAAAATCTTAAAACAGGAGCAAAAGGTGGTAACACTAATAAGAGCCTGTATGAAGGAGTCTGACATTTCCTAGTGGTGAAATAACTCTTTTGGCCTTTAGAACCGGCACCGGTCTCTCATTTTCATACCATTCACTGACTGAGAAATCTCTGTGTGGGTCGGGCCTGATGGTTCCGTCTCATACATTTATTGTGATTACAATCTACTTCTTTCTGGCTTTTTAGGTCGAGCCCTGAGCCAGCGCGCAAGCGCTGATCTGGGGTTGATATGAGATAGCTGACTACGCAAGGGAAGCCCCGCCCACTCCCCGCCCATCTTTTTCATTGGCTTGTGTCTTTGTCCTTCCTAAATGCTGGCTTCTGGTTGCTAAATCGGCTTGTTAGTCCCTCCTTAGTACGACCGAGTGATCATTTGTAACCTCCCATGGCTACTGGCCCCTTTACTTGGTTGTTACACGGGTATAACAACTTCGTCGCCAAAATGTTGTGGGTAAAAGAAGTCCTTGAGTCAGGAATATATTTAAGTTGCTTTATTCAGGATGGTTACAGGTCCAGATGTTAAGATAGTAATTAAGAGACCCCACCAGGAGTGACCTCCCTGTCACTCAGCCTGCCTCCAACTGCCAGTAGGCTCAGGCAAAACCCCCAACATTCTATGATGTCACCAGGTAATCTCACAGTGACATCAAGAGAGCAACAAGGAAATACAAACCCGGGGAAAAGAGACAAAGTCCAGGTACAACACTCTTGTAAGCACTATTTTTGCCTTTGAGTTTCTCCTACTTCAGGTAGGACGATGTTTGAACTCATGCTCTGTGCTTTACCACACACCATAGCAGCCACGCTTCGACACAGTACCTGTAGCGTCCTGCACCTATGATATGAAAGGTCCCTCCCCACAGTCCCAGCTTTTGAATGGCCTCTGCAAAACTCCTCAGCAGGCAGGGCGCAAACAAAACAAGGTCACCCCTCTGATGCTCACAAACCTGGCGAGGCTGCTGACTCGCGCTCTTGTCCGCTGGGGGTCTTGAGACTGCAAGGAAGCTCGAACCAAAGGTGCGGAGCCACCACCTAGTTTACTTCCACATCTGCACTGTAGTCTTTCTTGTTTTTGATGATTTCAATCATTGTAACTTGCTACCAGGCACTTAGCCCCAAATCCTGAAAAATCGCTCAAACCAGGATGTCTTCTAAGAAGGTGTTTTGACTATTTGTGTGTGGCTGGTATGAGAGCTTCATTAAGCTTTAGACATAATTGCTGCGGAGGAACTGCTATAATTGCACTGTTGCGCTGTGTAAACCGAGGGCGGTTCAATATCCTAGCTTGTATGGCTGCTTTCGGCAATCAACTTGTTTCCCTGTGCAGTGACGAGAGATGGCCTGTGACTCTGGCAGGATTTTGCTAGTATAGGTAAGTTTCGAAATCCCCCAGCAGCCCTCCTCGTCCCTGTTTCCGCTATATTGCAGGAACGGTGGGTAGCATGCCTTGTTCTGGCCTACTTAACATCGGCAGTGGCCTTTCAGTTTTATTTTGTTGTGTCTTCTGTAACACATTGGCTACTTAGAGGTGATATTTATTTGCACTCACTGACTCCTCCAGTTTCTTTTCTAAGTGGTTAACAATTTCGATAGAGAACATTCACACCTGCGAGCGCTATGTGGCGTTTTTAGCAGCAGTTAACACAATATTGGCGGCCCCCCAAGAGGGCTTACACCGTACGTTTACACAAGTTATTTGTCTGGAACATTACAGTTTTTTGAGAGTTGTGAAAAAGCAGAACATTTGGGGGTGGGCGGGCGAGCTTACGTTAGACGCAAAAGGCAAAAACAGGTGAAACCTTTATTTTAGGCCTTCATGACAAAGCATTTTTTTTCTGTCGCCACAAAACAAAATACATTTGCTAGCCACAGCACCGCCACACCCATTCAATGCCGGGTGGTTACGTGCATACATCCAATCCTGGGACTTTTACAAATGTGTGCCCTTCAGCATTTGCAGAACAAATGTTCTTCAAATGACACAAGATAAAAGCCTCGGGGACCCTGATAGGTGTATATGCCATGCCCTTAGCCCCTTTCACTGGAAGATGAAGAAACATGTGTTTTCCCTGTTAGCTGGATGATTATACTTCGCAGAGTTTTGGGCTGTACAGGTTAAATCATTCCCTTGGGATTGTGGTGTCTCAGTGTCTGACAGGCTGTTACCGTTAGGTTCTGGCCTCGCATCATGTGAGCCAACAGCACCTCTACCTCTGCATATCTGGTGCTGTCAAATCCATTCACTGAATTTGAAGTGTATAGCGTATTTTCCATAGAAGCACTAGGGGGCATATTCTCAAGGACTTATCACCGAGTTATCTGCACTTTAGCGCAGTAAAAGTGCTGAAAGAATAATCGCCCATTCTCAAGCTGGTGCAAACTGCCGATATCGCCAGTTTTCCAGCAATAGCTTCCGCAAAAAACATTGCAGCGGATGAGAGCGACAACTAACGCTAATGATATGCAGAATAGGCGTTCCCATGCAAAAACACCAGAAAACACAATTTCTCGATATTCTCAATGACCAGTCAGACCTGGATGCGATCCAAAAACAGGCGATAAGGTGCGTTAGCAGCAGGGATTCAACACCTGCCTTTTACTGGTTTAAAGCAGGACAACTACCTGCAGTATGAAAGGGAGCCCAGCCCAGAGCCACATCTGAAGACCAACACATGTCATGGAGCTACAGATCATGCAGCTCGGAGACCCAAGAGGTCCACAGCACCAACCACCACCACCCCCATGGCCCTCCGGACCACCCCCAACCCCGACTACCACTGAGGCAGCGCAGAACAGGACAGCTGACCTTCAAACAACGGCATGGCCCCTCAGCCACACAATAGCAGAATGTGGGGATAGGTAGAAACCAAGTGGTGGTGATGTGCTGGACAGACCTCAGTATGCAGAGCACACACCTGTCCATGTGGACATATACATTCTGTTGTTTGTAGTGTTGTGGACAGTGGACGCAACCATGTTACCTCAGGCAGTGGGGAAGACCTCAGTCATGTAGGTGTGTCGTCCTCCCCTGTAAGTGTAAGCAGAGTGGGCTGGTCCGGCGTACGCCAGTCCAGCGTAGGAGTGTGAATAAATAGGCCGGGGCTCTGGGAGTGGTTCACTTCCGGGATGGCCAACGTGTCTGCCAGGGAGTCCCACGCTGTGACTGCCGGCCTCCTCAGCCGATCGCTGGCATCCGCGACACAGGCCCCCAGTGGCACAGCACAGCAGAGTTGTGTCTGTGCTGACTATTGCCTTCGACCTACACTGTGGTCAGCAGGGCTCACAATTCAGATCGAGTCACGATTGCAGATAACACAGTCCAGTAGACAACATACATTGCTACCAGTGCGGCCTGCCAGGACAACGCATCATCACAGGCTGTGCACACGCTGAGCGCTACAGGTGCCACTAACTCTGTGCACCACAAGTCAACGCCACGTGGCTGTGGACCCCTGCTGACCTCTGCCTCCGGCCTACACTGTGGTCAGCAGGGCTCACACACATCAAATCCATTCCTGACCTTCACAGACGATGCATCATCGGAGGTTGCACACCCGCTGGGCACGTAGAGAAGTGTGGCTCAATGGTTAGAGCGGCAGACCCTGATGCAGTAGTCTGGCCGGGACCAGGGTTCAATTCCCGCCTCGGTGGGTCTCGGGCTCAATTTCCTCGGACCTGATAATTCTCGCTTTGGTGCCTATTCTAATCATGAGTCCCACTCTGCACCTCTGGGCAATAGCTTGCTTAATCTCTACAACGGCCCTAACAACGCTGAGGATGCCTGACTTCACCTTGGGGATGCCCAGGAGTGGGCTCCTCACAGGGAAAGGCCAGGAAGGGTTCCTCGGCGGTATTCGTACAAGCGCTGAGATGCCTACGGGTAGTCGTGCGCTATACAAGTGCGTAATCATTTCATTTCATTTCATTTCAGCACCACAGGTGCCACTAACTCTGTGCACCACAATTCATGGACACTTTGGGCCTGATTCACAGAACTAACTTAAGACAACATCCTAAACTTACTACTTTTGGTATTCACAGAAGTTAGGACTTTGTCTTAAGTTTGTCTTAAGACAAACTTAAGACAGACTTAAGTTAGGATTTTGTCTTAAGTCTGTCTTAAGTTTGTCTTAAGACAAACTTAAGACAAAATCCTAACTTCTGTGAATACCAAAAGCAGTAAGTTTAGGATTTTGTCGTAAGTTAATTCTGTGAATCGGCCCCTTTATGATTGAGTTGCGTGCTGTGGACTGTGGACGCAACAATGCCACCTCAAGCCGTGTGGAAGACCTGGGACGATGATGATGAAGACGAGGCAGGTGTAACACACCCCGCTGCAGCAATAATATCCCAAAGGGACACAATCATTGACAATTTCTTCATATGAGAACGCTTAGTTCAGGTGCCCCAACCTCAGTGCACCACAAGTCATGGCCCCTTCTGATTGAATATTGGGTGACCTCTGTACTTGCTCCGGCTATCTCCATGATGCTTCGCAGTTGTTTGTGTTATGTTGGTGTTTTTTGTTTCTGCTTTAATAGTGATCACTGTTCAAGTTGTTGCCAGCACCAACCACTCCCTGAGGGCTGGCTCACAGTCACCCACCCCATACCCATCCAGCACAGGCGTCACTGGATATGTGATGCTGGCAATAAAAAGGGGCCGGGCGCACGTACCCGTAGCCAGTTCCACTATCTATCCAAATGTGTCCGTATGATTATTATGTATGAATGAGGGCCCTGGGCCCTACCACATTACATTGTGCTGTCGACAGCGGACGCAACTATGTCACCTCAGGCAGTGGGTAAGAGCTTGGACATGTAGCTAAGTCCCCCCCCTGTAAGGGACAATGTTGCGATGTAGCATGCACCCCTGAGGGCGGGCGCGCAAGAACGGATTAATGAAGGAGCCCAAGACCGCTCAGGGTCCAGGATCATACATGCCAAGTGTTGTGTGTATCTGTATTGACGCAGCATGAGACAAATGCCTAGACATATTAGCAGAGCGAATTCAGCCAGGCTGACTCTACATCTGTGTCCGCCCTATCCTTACCATCGGCCTACACTCACGTGGCCCACCACCTTCAACGGCCAACATCACAGTGTCGATGTCAGGCTTGTGGACGTGTGCAGACAGGCATGACAATACTGTGCCGTAGGAGTGCAAGTGATGTAATCATGCAGCGCACATAAGTAAATGGGTTCGGGGGAGGGAGGAGCAGCTGTGAGGCAACGTAACACACAGTGATGTCGCTCATATGCCACATGCAGGGCATGTCAAAAATGAATCCCAAAGTCGCACTCATCCTACCCCACCCCCAACAAGCCACTTCACATTTCATGAATGCAAGCAGATTACAAACTCACATTAGGGGTGAATGCTCTTTTGTCTGAACTACCAGGCGGAAGAACATCTGCACATCCGAATTTGAAATTGCATGTGGCCAACACTCCCTGACAGATACGATAGCAGCCGAGGACGACTCCCACACTTTGCACAGTCTGACAACAGACCACCGTATACACACCCCACACACAGAAGTCCTTGCTAGGAGTCATCTTGCATGGAATGGCCTTCACGCTTACTCCCACACCATCCCAGGCGTACAACTGTTGCACCATTAAAACGACTCATTGATCCGAGCTGTGGCATTTCCTCCACAGAACTGGCGCAGGTCTGAACAGTGCCGCTTTAACCAGAGCCAATAACTCATGGGCAGAACATCCCGACCAAATGCACAACCTTGGTCACGTGGAACTGTACCGTGCACATATGCTGCATTTACTGGGGGCACTGCTATTGGCAGTGCTGTGGATAAGTTACCGACTAAGCCTCCGCCTATCCAACTTCACCTGCGTTAAGCCTGTGTTGCATTGTCGATCATGCATATTCGAGTGGTCCACGGCTGTCTGCCTTTCCAACAGGATGGTAGCTGAACTGGATTTTGACATGTGTGTGCGCCCCTTGTTGGACCACTACCAGAAGTGTCACAGTGTTTCCTGTTTATGGGACGCCTGGATACTTGTCATACATGCTGGCAGATGGAGCTGGGGGATTGCACAACTCCTCGTGTACAGTGACCACATTGAACCACTCCCCTATTTAGCTGTCATGCTAATTGGTGAAAGGGGGTGGACGCAGCACATCTCTCCGGACCTGCTAATGGATTACCTCTCCGTCCTGTTTGATGAAGTTGTCAACAACCTCATGTTGTAAATGATGGCCTACGAAGCTACAATCGCTTTCATGGATGAGTAACTACGTACCTGCAGCCACAACAGATTGGAACCCATTGCAAATGTACCAACACCTTCTTGCATCTATGAGATCTGGTCACATGTCCCATGACAATAGTGGACATGGCTGCATTCACCTGGACTCAGAATGCATGAGCGGACAACAACGCAGGCTAACACACACCTGTGAAAGGTGAGGCCCTCCCCCAAAGTGGACAGGGGTGCTTGGCAACGTTCCCCATTCGGACATTCTGCTGCATTGGTCTGCATGTTGTGGCACTTGTGTTGACCGTACTGACACACATTTGTTAATAAAGTCTACACACCTTCACTTCTATTCTACTGTGATGAGTGTTGATTTGAATGACAATGTGTGTCTCACTGCCTGTCAGGGTCACGGTCATACATGCACATTGATAGCATTACCCAGGGAGTATCTTTCTGTGGAATCACTGTCTCTACGTTCATCCATACTTAATCCTAGCCATGACACATCTGTGTGTATTAGAATGCTTTATTCGCATTCAGTGGAGTGTTGGAGCTGGACCAGTACAGGGCCATGCAAACCCCACTTTACATTGTTGGCTCATAGAGGGCCAGCCACAGTCCTTTAGGGATTGACAAGTTCATCGGTAGAGGAAGACTTCAGTCCGCAGTGTGATTGCTGTCATTGGTAACAAAACAAAATATGGCAATCCATGTCGAGGTCCAAGGTGAGAGTCGTTGATCATATCAAGGGACAGTGGAAGGTGATATTCCAAGGCATGAATCAGAGGGCAGAAGCAAGCAGAAACAGGCCATATGGTGGAGATGAATGCTACAACTTCATTCTTTTTTTTTTTTTAATTTTTGGAAGACCTTTATTGATAAAAAAAAGGCAATTACAAGTCAACAGGAGCCCTGGGGCTCACACATACGGTACATTATAACTTACTGAAAGCACAGAGGATTCATTACAGAAGGACTGAGGTCTAGTTTTAAAGTTTTCCTTGTAGGATAGACATAAGCAGGATATCGTAGCACAGCAAGTCAATACTGGTGTAGGACAATCAGGATAGACAATCTTGTAACATAAGAGAACACCAGAGTTGCTGCGCAGCACCCAGAAAAGAAACGTCTAAACCCCAGGGAAGGAAAAAAGGGGAAAAGAATAGAAGGCCCATAGAACAAAAAAGAAAAACAAAAAGAAAGCAGCCCCACCCCCCAAGTACCCCCCACCCTGCACCCCTGCAGCTGGCTACGGCCTGTCCCCCCCTAGCAGTGTGCCTGTCGCCCAAGAAAAGGAGTTCCGAAATATAGAGAGTAAGAAAAGGATAGAATCCTAAAACTCTCATAAAATAAAGAAGGGTGGGGAGGAGCCCACTATCCGTCCCCCAGCTCCGCCATCTCGTACCAATAGTATCAGCAGTAGTCTGACGCCCAATAATGGTAACATGCCCAATATGCAGAGAAAACTGGAGTCGCAGCAGCAGCGCACAGTGTATGTAAGGCAGCAACACCCAACCCAAGCGTAGGCCTCCGCTATAGTCTTCTAGCACCACCGATACATTTCCGGGTCACTCAAAGAAACTAGGTCCCCCGCTGTCCCACCCACAAGAACGGTGCAAGAGCAGGAGTTAGTAGCCTGATGGCCATAAAACGGTCCCAGAGCACAGATTGGAGCACAGCGGCAATATCAATAAAACAGATTACCGACAACATGTCCCCCTCCGTCACAATCAGTAACCAGAAATCCACCAGTTCGATAAGGGAAGTGTCTATCCTTGTCCCGTTTTCTCCTTACCACCGCAGACCCGTATGGTTGATGTAGGTGAAGACGGCAGTCCAGGGAAATAACCGCGGTGCAGGTGACTCGGTGCATACAGGGCAGTTAAATCCAGGAGTCCCAAAGAAAGCGCCGAGCACGCCATCTCAAACTCCCCGGGTATAGCCAGGGCAGGGAGGGAGATCTCTGCGTCCATCACCTCTCGGGGCGAGTCTCGGGGATCCGCGAACATGGCGAGGAGGGAGGGCTCACGTCGTGGCGGAGGCTCCGGAGGGGTATACGATTTCGGGAGCCAATCTCCCGCGACTGATGGTAGTGACAGGCTTGGGGTCACGAGGGTGCCACCGACCCCAGTGGACGCCATCGTAGCACAGGTGAAGGTGGAACAAAGAGCGGCGCCGAGACCCTGCAAGTCGGCCATCTTGGGGCGAGTCGAAGCACTGAGGATGTTCTCCATCTTGTCCAACAGGGCGCAGCCAAAGCGTAGAGCCTCAGATCGGAAGGAGAGGACCGCTTCCAATATACTCCCATAGCTGTGAGAGGTAGCACACAGTATATCAGGCATGTCTTTCCACTCAGTGGGTCCAGAAACACCAATCACAGCCAACCCGTCAGGATACATAACAGCATGTCCACCATAGCGTCAGGCAGGGATTCCCCGGGTAGGAACAGGCTGCGCACCCTAGGAGAACAACTGGGCGTGCTGCGAAGGCAGATGTATGGGCCTGGGTGCAGACAATAATTCAGTCCGTCCAATACGTCGCCCCGCTTAGTTCCGAGTACCTGGCCAGGTCGGAAGCCCATCACCAATAGCGGGACGAAATGCAGGCAATAAGCACACAAACAGCAGTGCAAGTGCCCGTAGCATTACAGTTGTAGCCTGGTGGAATTGTCGCAGCGCCAACAGTGCAGCGGGACATGGGTGCAGGGTCCGCTGTCCGACGATAGCTGCCAATCGGGACCTCACAGTCACCAAGCCCGGGAGCGCGCGTCTGACGACCGGCCTCGATAGACACACGAGGTCCCGGTCTTTATGCCGATGCGGGCCGCCAACTGTGTCCAAGCGTTTCTTCAACTTGCCGAAGAGCAAATACTTCAGGATTTCGTGGCGGGTCGGCGGAGTGCGTCTGCTGTCGAAATCAGCCACTTCGGTACAGGATATCTGGCAGGAGAGGCTCGAAGGCGGAGACGGTACCCGGAGCCGAGGGACTACACGTCCGATCCGAGCACCATTTTGGCTCCTCCCCCCTACAACGTCATTCTTATTTCATAAAACAATGGTCCTAAGCATAGAAGGGATAATCACAAAAGTTTTTATAGACTTCAATAAGCACTATAAAGTTGATTCTTGTGTCCAGCCGGACATGGAATGTTTATTAAATCAATATATAGATACGAAAAAATTAAACCACAAACAAATACAGTAGGGCACAGTCCTGTACCCAACATGAGGGAAAGAAAATAAAGGAAAAGGTAGGAATCAAACAAAATATCAGGCAATAACTTTGAAGCCAAACGTGGCTTGCACCTCATTACGTAATACGGCAAGCTCTAACTGACAGTAACCACAATACATAAACACAATGGTTAATTTGCAGCACAGTTTGTGAAAGTCGACGTTTTGATCCCAAGCTCCTACATTAACGGGATCATCATCAGGACTATTAATATAATTACCTGGTTGTAAACATTTTGGCCTGTTGGAATAAGGGGAGAGAGAAAACAGATAGTGACCCAGGAGAATCACCTAAAGTTCAAGTTCAAGCATGTCAACAACAATTGGCTGATCCTCCATGTGGCTTGTGGGGTTCTGGTTGTCTTCTGTACTTGCTCCGGCTACCTCCATGGTGCTTCACAGTTTTTTGTGTTTTGTATGTGTATTTTTTTGCCGCTTTTATAATGAATTTTGCAACCTGACTTGTTGGAATTGCAGGCCTAGCGCTGCTTATCGCTGACTTTTTTATCGCAGATGGGCCCATCACAACTTTTTTCATGTTTGGGTTTGGATTTTTATCGCCATCCCGGTAATGTTATCGCGGACATTTGATGCCTTATCGGGTAACTAGAGCATGTTACCAACGTGTTGTGAATGTGACGTTAAGACGGAGTTATTTTCCTGCGATAGACGGCGATATAAAAAATTGCGTTCGTATTTTTTAGCGATGATTATCGCATGTTCTTGAGAATATGCCCCTATGTGTAAATGTATTATGTGCCATCTTGAATATCATTGTGTATAGAACCACAAACGAGTGCTATTTTTTAACATTAACACGTTTTTTTCAGTCTGCAGTTGTTTATGGACCAAATAAACATTGTACTACTGTGTGAGCAAGTGGCACCCAGTTAGCCATTATGTTTCGCACTTGTGCTCTAGTTTTGTAACTACTTCTAATCTTGTGCATTAGCCATAGTTCATCATAGGGGGGCCGATATGACAACTTCTAGAGTGCTGCAGATTTTTTAAACCTGCGCTGGTGACAGCTTTTTGCCATCCTCTCTCCTATTATGCTGTATCAGCCTGATATGAATGTTTACAGGGCTTCGAAGAAACGTGTGCTTTATTATGCAACCTTGAATGAAAACCACTATTTTCTAGCTTCTGACGTATTACTAAATCAGTACCTTGTTCCGATGTCTCCAAAGCCACCTTCCGCATATTGGTATCTTATGGAAAATGTGCAAGTTTTGGATACATGATAATAGACCCAAGTTAGACTGGAGACTGTTAATCTTTTAACCAAAAAGTGCTTTATTTTGGAATCCACCCCTTCAAATTGCCTCTGCTTCAGTAGTCAGTGGGAGAAATGCATTCTCCCAATTCGTTATCCTACTTTCCTCTATTAAAATTTTCACATGTTTGGTTTTGTTTGCCAATTTTGAAATTCGTTTCACTCTTGATGCTCACCAGTGCTTACGTGCTTAACCAGAGAACCGTCGGCATGTGATTATTTTTTTTACTTTTGTTTTACACCTTGATATGTAAACCATTTGAAAAACAGTTGAATTAATTGTGTTTATGTCCATTGGTCTTTCTCACATTACTTTAATATGGAAGGGCTGAAGAACCGGGCCTTTGGGCCTGGCGGCGCAGGGCACGCCTGAAATCTTCGAGTTCACCTGCCTTGTTGCACAGAGACACAGAATACTCTGTTGGCGTAGAAAGACCAAGTTTATTAGCTGCTGCTAAGCACAGTTGTCCAAGAAGTACATCAAGTAGGTTCTCAGGAGACTGACACTTTACTCCGTGGCTCACAAACTTTTATATCCAAAATACATCTGTACAAACATACACCCAATGCACAAAGTTTTAGCCAATCAGAAGAGTTTGAAAACAAGGTGTTGTGCAACCAGAATGCTTTCTGCTTACATGTTTGTGTGTTATCCAGCCCCCAGAGTTAATCAATACTGGTACCCATGGTTCAGTCTTGCAATGGCAGGACATGTCTTTATGCTTCAAAAGAAAGGTTGTAAAATAGGAAAACACAAGGAGAGAATGGCGAAGGCCAAAATATAAGATACGGCTAGAGAAGAATACTAAAGGCTAACAGATAGTTAATTTAGAGATTAGGTAGTCCAGACAAGGATTAGTTAGGCCGGCTGGTGTCTGAGATTGGTTTCAAAACAAGGAAGGAGGGGGTTTTCGACGCGTTGCAGTCCAAAAAGGCAGAGATACTTCGTTCATCGAGCAGCCTGTGTAAAGGCAACACAAAATGGCGGCAAATGTAAAATGGAGTCAAAATTAAAGAACCTCAGGGCAACGTTTTAGCTAATTACCACTTTGATTTTTTTTTTTAACAGGCACCATGGTGCGCATGAATGTTCTTGCAGATGCTCTTAAAAGCATCAACAATGCAGAAAATGTGGAAAATGCCAGTTTCTGGTCAGGCCATGCTCCAAAGTGTTTGTGCGTTTTTTAACTGTGATGATGAAACATGGTAAGTATACTGACTAATGCTGACAGTCATATTAGTTGGATGGCATATTACCTCACCGGGTTGTAGTTGTTTTTGTGTGTTAAATGGGTCCGGTATAAATTTTGTATCTAATACGGAGTGGAAGCTCCATGGAAGCTCCACCCATGTTTTTAATTGGCTTGTGTCATTGTCCTTCGTAAATGCTACCGTCTGATTGATTATGAGGCTTGTTGGTCCCTCCTTATTAAGGCCATGTCGTCATTTGTGTTCTTCCACGGCTACTGGCCCCTTTACATCGAGTGTTGCACCATATGTGTTATTTAGATTGTGAGCACTATTTTGTTCCTGTGGGTTCTCCCCCTTCCTGCAGTCCATGACTCCTTGCCCCCTGCTCCCTACCCGCACTCCCGTTTGCAATGCAATAGGTCTCGCGTAAATGTGAGTCCTATTGCATTGCAAATGCTTGTTTACACTGTGTTCTATTTTGGTCACTCACTGTTCTCGCGCCCGCACTAGTTTTCAGTCGCAGCGAGAGTCACACTCTGCGAGACACCCCACCAGTGCCATCATGGCGGTACGTTTTTTACTATTATTTTATTTCCGTCGTAGTGGTAAGACACACCTGCTTTGTTATTGTTTATTCACATGTCAGAATTGCATGCGTTTAATCCCACTGTCATCAGTTTCTTGTGATGCTGGTTACTTACCACGCACGGCAAAATGTGTGTGCTATGCAAGTTTGGCTAACCCCACTATTCACTTTAGATTACAATGAGGCACGTTTGGCTATTTTCACTGAAGGGCATATTACCAACAACTAGCAATATTTATAGCTAAATGGGCTTAGCAAGTTTTTTTTATCGCCAAGCATCGCCGGATATTATCGCAGAGATAACATACTATAAGCAACGGTTATCTCTAAAGCGATAAAATATCCGGCGATTGCGGCAAAATCTGTGAATATCGCTGAGAATACAGCGTTATTCAAGCATTAACGCCAATAGGGTCTTAGCCATAATATCCACCTCCCATTGGATATAATGGCTAAGAACTGGTCTGAGCAGGCTTTAGGTTTTGGAGATATTCACGTTTAGCGCAAATAATTCCATCGCTACCCCTGCGTTGATAATAGGCAATAGCGATGTTAGCGACTGTTTTTAGTCACTAACAGGTTGGGTACGCCCACTTTGCATGTCATTAGCGATAAATATTGCTGATATGCAAATCGGGCCCCAAACCGCTTGCTATCACCTGAAAGCTGTTGCTAACTGATGTTAGCGACAGCTTACTAATAAGGAGATAAAACGGCCGCTAAATCGGGGATAATTAAATTTCGACCGCCTTGATAATCTGCCCGTGAGTATCTCCCTTTTGCATGACCTTTTCTTCGCACAGAGCCCCTGATTACTCGCTTTTTACTATTTTAAAATCCCGTACACCAGTCGTGTGGATTAGTGCCTTTACTTTCGTCCCTGGTTTGGATTTAACACACAGCCTTTTTCTCTCCATCTTTCACCATTAACCTTTCGATGTACTTGTGAACAACAATGGCCGTAAAAGGAAACTAAAGAGTAGGCGAGCCCAGGCTCCAGGCAGTGTTCGAAACACATTTGTATAAACGTAGACTCCCTCTAAAGTGCTTTAGTGCACACCGCAGACGTGTTCCTGTGTGACAGGGGGTATAGGTGAATAAATGGCCCCGGGGGTGGAATGTTATGTTATGTTATGTTATGTTATGTTATGCGTTTTTATTTGGCGCATAGATGCTCCAGCTAAGGAGCGTCCTGGCGCCCGACAAGGCAGCTGCACAACACAACTAAACAAAAGAACAAACATATGTATACAAACTAAGGAAATAAAAAGGTTTTCACCGCACGACGAAAGGAAAGCAAATCGCTCATAGCGCGAATCGCCGGGGGCAAAGAGTTCCAAAGGACAGCTGTGCGCACTCGAAACGAGCGTCCACCGGCCCTACTCCGCTTAAAGCGCGGCACCACGGCCAGTTCAAGGTCTGCAGATCTTAAGGGTCGCGCTGGGATGTAGTTGGCCAGGAGGACCGTAAGGATCGTTGCTGGGGACCCCTTCAGAATTTTATAGGCGACGCAGAGGACCTTAAACTGAATCCGCTGGGCCACCGGAAGCCAATGCAGTGACCGCAGGGTACTGGAAGTAGGACAGAATCTTGGGAGGCCTACCACCGCTCTAGCTGCGGCGTTCTGCGGCGTTCTGCGGCGTTCTGAATCCTCTGAATGTGCACGTAAGTACAAATTTCTTCCAAAAGTCGGAGGCTGTCCACAAACTATGACAAGTTCAGACTCATCATCACTGCTGGTGAGCCCCTGCTGTCTGCTCCATATTTCACCAGGTGGAATTACCAGATGTTAGCAAGCGGCTTTTGCACTTGTAATATTGCCCTTGAAAAGACCAGGTTCCTCCTCCCCCACCTTCCCCTGCTGCAGCAGTGGTTGTGAGCCCAGCCCGCCATTTGCCAGCAGCTTGTAGCTGTCCTTCCATCTCACTGCATTCACCAGTAGTGTAGCAAAATCTGGGGGGTTGATAGGGGACCTGACGCTGCAAGGTACGCTGATGGCCAACCCTGAATTATGGCTACCAGGTAGAGCCGGTGTCAGGCTTCTGAGGCTGGGCGATCCAGTGCTTAATTTGTGCCGGTGGCACGCTACTGAGGGCTGGGTGATCCATTTCCACCCACCAAATATTGGCATCTTGTAGTGAGGAAGAGCTGAAATGAAGTTTAGATGTAGGAGTAGAGGGAGACTTTTTACTACAGGAGCTGAAGCTGGCACACGATATTTTTATTGCTTCATGGGAGAGATCCTTTTTTTTAAAGTATACAACACCCTTCCTGGCCCACAGCCATAAAAGCAGTATGTCTTTTCATTCCAAAGCTTAAATCTTCCTCCTTGTAAGAGTAGGCATCGGTTGAGTTACAATATAGGTCTGGATTTGAGTGCAGAGGGACTGATTGTCTGTTCTGGCCACTATATATTTTCCCTTCAACTGTAGATGGAACTGCAGTGCTTTCCACTTCACCACCAGTTATCTCCAATTGTACTACCAAGTTTTCTGCACTTCGGATCAAGAACCCTTCACTTCCTCATCCTCCAAAGTTGCACCCCTCCCCCAGATGCTGACATTTTTCTGTTATCAGAACTGAGCATGGATATTGAAAAAGAACTCCCCGTATTACGTTGTCCTTCACCAGCCATCCTATCAGATCTTGCGATATCTGTGGCGTAACTGGAATCAACTGTGCGTAATTGAGGGGGTTTGGGGCCCAGTGATCCAAGACATGATTTACCGTGAGTTTGGGGTGGTATTGTGAAATGCAGCTGTTGATACCAACTTCATCCCTTGCACTTTCAACAACATTCTTGTATACACTTGGGTCTATGGTAACAGAATCATAAATTTGCAACATTTTATTTGGGGCAAAGCCTCTGGATACTGTTTGAGGCTACACAGCCGTATTAAATATAACAAATATCTCACAGAAACATGAACATTAGAAAAACGCTGTCCGGTTAAATGCAGCAGCTGTTTACATTTTCATTTGTTGAATATCAATTTACTCCTGGAGACTGGAGGCAGAGGTTCTGTAAACGGCCACTAGGGGCGCACTTCGCCTGTTTATAAAATCTACGGAGAACATTGTACGAGAGAGAGGAGGGTTTCCTCTTCTGGGTCAGTGGCGGTAGAGACAGCACCAGCTGCGGATGCTGACATCGCTTCCAGCTTCCCTGTGCACTTATTTTCATCCTCAGACCCCCACAGACAGCTTTTCAGAACCCAAATCTGCACCTACCACACTCTGGGAGGAGGATAGAGCCTGGGAATATCTGCACAGGCTTCTGCCCAGGTAGGAGATTGTCAGCACCTTCTGCTGTGTTTGTAGAAATAGTCTTGATAATCCTGGAGGAAATCTCTGCCAGGAACCGGGCTGAGCTCTGGGGGCCTTTCCTTCAAGCCCTGGGGTCGTTTATGATCATCGTTTGTGTTAAAGAGGGGATCTGTGCAGTGCACTGCATCCAACTGCACTGTGAGGAGTCAGTGCACACTGCACTGCATCTTCCTGTACTATGAGGAATCTCTGCAGAGTTCACTGCATCTCACTGCACTATGGGGAATCAGTGCATACAGACTGAACCCTTTTGAAGTCTGCGTTTAAGCGTTAAGACACTTGGTATTTGTGCACTTAAGAACATTATTACTTGCTTACTACACTGCATCTTACTGCACTATGAGAAATGTGTGCACTGCATCTTACTGTAGTATGAGAAATCTGTGCACTACACTATGAGGAATCTTTACACTACACTGCATCTTACTGCACTAAGAGGAATCTGTGCACACTACTACTCCATTTTACTGCACTATGAGAATTCTGTTCAAACTGCACTGCATCTTACTGTACTACGAGGAAAGTATGCACACAACACTGCATCTTACTGCACTATGAAAAATATGTGCACTGCATCTTACTGCTCTATGAGGGATCTGTGCACACGACACTTCAGCCTACAGAAATATGAGAAATATGTGCACTGCACTGCATCTTACTGCACTATGAGGAATTTGTGCACACTGCACTGTATTTGTCTGCAGTGTGAGGGATTTTTAAACACTGCAGTGCATCGTACTGCACTATGAGGAATCTGCACACTGCACTGCTTTTAACTACACTCTGTGGATTATTGACAAAAGAGGAGGTGTGTGAAAATGGCTCTGCTTTTTACTACTTTGTGAGAAATGTGTGCACTTCTGTTCACTACTGTCTGTGGACTGTTTTACAATGAAAATCTGTACATTGCATTTATTTTTCCTACTCTAAGGTGGATGTTGACAGGAAAGGAAATGTGTGCACTACACTGCTTTTTTACTACAGTATAAGGGGGATTTAAAATAAAGGAGGAAATCTGTGTAGACTCCTTTGCCTTTGACTAATCTGACAAGGGTGTTTGGAGCACAGCTGTAGTCTGCATACTGAGTTACTTTTTACTAAACTACGAGAGGGGGTTAAAAAGAGATATTCTGAAAGAACAGTTAGTTATAAATTCCTTACCTTAGAATTACCCCCAGGCGTCAGACTGGAGCCAGAAAGTTTTTTGTCAGTAGTACTCCTGTGCGTTGAAAGGTGGCCTTAGTCGGCTTCGCGTTCGTTGTTGGCGTGATGGACATTGCAGTAGCTATTTTAGATGATGCCCTCGCGCGCTGATGTCAGTTCTTTCTTTTTCCGCGCCTTCCAGAGCAGATCCGGAGAGAGCGGTACCTCCAGTCACTTTTTGACTGACTTTCTGCCGACTTTTGTTGACCCTGTTTTCGAGTCTTCGACTCCTGGTGCACGTCAGGGATGCCCGGCTTCAAGGCTGGCGGTTCCTGTACCCGACTGATGTTGGTGACGGATCCGCACCGCATGTGCCTCGCTTGCCTGGGGCGTGACCATGACCCCAAGTCGGGCGCTCAGACTGCCGGACCATGAATACGAAGTCTTTGCGGGAGCAGTCCTGAAAGCTTCTCGAGGCCTGGCAGTCTGTTCCAGTGCCGTCCGAGGTATCGGTCATGTGGGAGTTTGAGGGACAGGTCGCGGAGTCATCATCATCATTCTTCTTTCAAGTTTTCGCACTTGGGGTCAGGTAAGTCGAGGCACAAGAAGAAGTCAACGAAGCATCGTCGCTCTTTGACTACTCCCTGTCTCTGGGCTGACATGATGAGGGATGCAGGTGGTGCCCCTCCTGCGGCTCCTCGTGCGGATCCCGAAGGGTCGACTCCGAGATTCCCTCCCTTCCCGGGACCCAGAGTGACCCCTGCCATGCTTCGCCAATTTTACGAATCGATGCATGCTATTTTTGGGCAGCCAGACTCCGCAAGTTCACCTTCAGGCACTGGGGACTCAGCTGGGGGCCCTGGGCCTTCGATGCCAGTAGCTTTGGCCCCGGCTCGGTAGGGTCCCCTTGGATCCAGGCCTGGATCCGGATCGGCGCCGGTTCCACCGGCACCACGTCTGCAGCTAGCGTTGGTTGTGTCCCCAGCCGACATCGACCCCTGCCTACTCCTCGATGTAGACACGGAGCCGGACCAGCGTCAACCGACGCCAGATCCGGTGCCGATGGGTACTTTTGTGCCTTGTCCTGCCCTTGCTCTTTTAGACCAGATTGGCACCCAGAAGAGGGTGAAGAGGACTGGGAGGGGTCTGGAGACCTTTTAACTGACCAGATAGGTTATGAACCGGACTGGAGAGGGGAACTGGGGGGAAGCCAGTGGTCTGAATACCTCACCAGATCTTGGCATGTTGTCTACTCCTACCGTGGCTACGGAGGCGGGAGCGTCTTACGCCGGGGTGTTGCGTAGGGCGGCTGAGGCTCTTCACCTCGAGCTAACTACGGTGGCAGTAAGGACTAACCTCCTGCAGGAGATGCTTCAACCGGCAACGAGCTCTTCAGAGCCCCTGCTACTGTTTAATGAAGTCCTCAGTGACATACTTTTGGGCATCTGGTCCAGGCCCAACACAGGGGCTCCTGTGGATGGATGGTTGCCCGACGCCACCGCCTGGCCCAGTAAGACCCCACTTTCCTCTCCCAACACCCCACCCCTGAGAGCTTTGTGGTCCAAGCCCCCACCTCCAAAGGCGCATTCCCTACCGCACCACCTGATAGGGAATCTAAAAAGCTGGACCATCTTGGGAAGAAGATGTTTTCTTCCTCCTTCTTGGGACTGCGGTCGGTAAACGCTGCATGCCTGTTGAGCCGTTACACCCACTCCGTGTGGGATACAGTGGCGCAAGTACTGCCCCAGTGCCCAGAGGAGGCCCGGACTGTAATCTTCCATGTACTTGCAGAAGGGAGAGACACAGCAAAGTTTACCACCCCTGTGGGCTGGATACCGCTGACTCACTAGGCAGGATGATTTCCATGTCGGTAGCCCTTCGACGCTACGCCTGGTTGAGGTCGACTGGTTTTCAATTCACTCTTATGGACATGCCCTTTGATGGCCGTCGTGAATTTGCGACAAAGCAGACAAAGCGCTGAGCGCTTTAGGGCCTCTCGGCCTACGGCGAGGTCCTTAGGCCTCTCCACCACCTGCCCTGCAGTCTGCCTTGTGCCCCTTTTGTGGCTGTCGTCTCCCACCTCTAGACTACAGCCAACCTCCTGCATTCGCTGGGGTTCTCCATCAACATGCCGAAGTCACACCTGACTCCCTCCCTCTCAGAAGCTCCTCTTCATTGAAGCGGTTCTGGACAAAACGCAGTTTCGGGTCTATCCTCCCGAACAGTGAGTCCAGGATTTTCGGCCTATGATTCCGATCTTTCAGCCTCTATTCCGGATTTCGGTCAGAAAGACCCTCTGGCTACTAGGCCTAATGGCCTCCTGCATCCTGCTGGTGGACTATGCCAAATGGCATATGTGGACTCTGCAGTGGGACCTGAAGTTCCAGTGGGCACAGCATCAGGGTAACCTGTCCAATTGCGTCCAGATCTCGGAGGGCACTGCACACCATTTGCAGTGGTGGCTAATGAACCAGGATTGTGTTGACGGCAGCTCCCTCTCCCTTACCCAACCAGAGTTCACGGTGGTGACCGATGCATCACTTCTGGAATGGGGCGGCCATGTGAGGGAGGCGGAGATCAGAGGCCTGCACATCAACATTCTGGAGCTTTGGGCGATTCATCTTGCATTCAAGGCATTCCTTCCCTCTGTCCGGGGAAGAGTAGTGCAGGTGTTCACAGACAACACCATCGCCATGTGGTACTGTAACAAACAAGGCGGGTGGGGTCTTCGACCCTATGTCAAGAGGCCCTCCGCCTCTGGACATGGCTGGAACATCAGGGCATATCCCTGGTGGTTCAACACCTGGCAGGATCACTGAACGCCAGGCCAGACAAACTCAGCCGCAGGTGCATTATGGCTCACGAATGCCGTCTTCACTTGGAGGTGGTGCAAGGTCTCTTACAACAGAGGGGGGGACCTTAGTTAGATCTATTCACCACTGAAGAGAACGCACAATGTCAACAATTCTGCGCATAGGAATTTCCAAGGCAGCACTCGCTAGGCAACGCTTTTCGTACGGTCTTCTGTACGTCTTTCCGCCTATACCACTACTGTCCAGAGTGCTGAAGAAGATCAAGCGCGATCGGGCCCAAGTCATTCATGTGGCTCCGGATTGGGCACGAAGAGTCTGGTGTCCCGAGCTGCTACACATGGCCATCGATCCTCCAATCAGACTGCCTCTTCGGGAGGATCTTCTGTCGCAGCAGCTGCGAACCTGTCCAGTCTCCATCTCTTTGCGTGGAGATTGAGTGGCAGCAGTTGACGTCGTTTGACCTGCCTCCCGAAGTCTGTGATGCTATCTTGGCAGCCAAGTGTCCCTCCACTAAGACGGTGTACGCCTGTAGATGGAACAAATTTGTGGCATGGTGTGCAGCAAAGGCTGTGGTTCCCCTTTCTGCCCTCTTTTCTGAGGTTCTCTTGTTCCTCCTTTTTTTGGCCCAGCAGGGCTCTGCTCTGGACACACTTAAAGGCTACTTCCTGGACATTTCAGCCTTTTTTAGGCTTCCTGATCAGCCTTCTCTTTTCTAGTCCCCTGTTGTAAATCGCTTTCTTAATGGCATTACTCATCTTTTTCCTCCTGTTCCCTTCATAATGCCTCAGTGGGACTTGAACTTGGTTCTTACCTACCTTATGTGCGCTCCCTTGTGGCCATCACCTCTGCACTGGGTGAGTGAGCTCCAAGCTCTTTCTTCAGAACCTCCTTTTCGGACTGTTCATCCGGACAAGTTTGTCCTGAGAACTCATCCATCCTTCCTTCCATACTGGACAGACCATCACTTTGCCTACCTTCTTTCCGCATCCTTCCAAAGAAGAGAGGCTCCACCATCTGGATCAAAAGCGTGCGCATTGAGGAGCTACGACACCAACCAAGATGGCCGCATAGTCTCCCGGCTCCGCTGACCTCCGTCCTTCGCTCTATTATCCTGTCGCCTATCCTAGTTACCTGCACCGTATCCGTGTGTGTGATTGGACCTGCTCTCCAGTGGTGCAATCCCGGAGTTTCTCCGCCGTTGTGGAGCGGAGTTACGTCGATGATCGTTTGAGGCCTAACCCAGCAGGGACGCCGGGGTCTCGAGTGCGGGCTCTGCCGGGTCCGAATTGAATAACAACGGACTGCTGAATGAGGTCGGGTCCGCTCTCTGGAACACTCGGACTTTTTGATTGGTCTGCTACCACCAGCTGCCTGGTGCCCTACTGTAGGTGAGGTGACGAGTGACACAAGGTGCTGTGTCGCGGGGGTCCCTGACCGGGGGGTTCGGCATTTGCATCGTCGATCACCCTGGGTCGGTGTCTCGCTGCGTATTACGGCTTGCTAACCGTCAGTCCCTCATGGCTTACTCCTGCTCCGCCTAATTTTGCCCCGGAGAAGGCGCCTCTCAGTGGGGACCATCATGTTGGAGGAAGAAAGGCATCTAGCGGAGCAGGCTCGAACTGGCCCGTCACTACGAACGGTGCTGGAGGCACTCATTGCACTTAAGGGGACCATTGAAGTCCAGACTTGCAATTTGTTGTCTGCGACGAAAGGACTCACAGGCCTGAGAGCGGATCCTGACTCGACACCCGTGCCCCGGCAGCTAGCCTGCATTTCAATAGATGTTTCGGAGATGACCCGGCGCTGGAAGCAGAGTCTGCCCCTATTGTACTGGATCTACCTGACTGTACTGTGCCCGATCACCCAATGGAGCCGTTGGAACCCCCAACTGTGTATCCCTTGGAACATTTACATGTCTCCCCCATTCTGGAACTTTCTACTTTTCATCTTTTGCTGTTTCGGACCTTGTCGACTCCCCTCCCCTGTCGATCTTACAAGATGGCGGATGGAGTACAGCCTGGCTTCGGAGACAGGGAGGGGCAACATTGGCACCAACCATCTACATTGAGATCTGCCGTTCTTTTCTCCTCTGTTTACTCCTGTTCTGTAGACTTTTGCAGTAATTTGTGGAAGGGACTTTCTTTAATTGACGACTTTAGTGAATTTGATCGACGGGGCCAGGGTTGAGATTGTTATCTGGGTCTCTCATTGTGGCACTGGGTTTAACGGGATTGCTTTCTTGACCTAACGGAGTCCGGGGCGGGGCTGGCTACGACGGGTGGAAGGAGACCGGGAGTCCGTAGAAATATGCCCTCCTCCAATTTCCCTCACCGAGTGGGGCTCTTTGCCTTTTCTTTCTTTCTCTTCTTCTATATTTCGGGTTCTGATTACTGGGCGACAGGCACGCTGCGAGAGGGGTGGCCGTAGTCATCAGCAGGGGTGCAGGGTGGGGGGTGTGGGGATGGGTGTTCGTTTTTATTTTTGTTCTATGGCCTCTTTTCTTTCTTCTCTTCCCTTGTCTTCTTCTCTTTTTCCTTTTCCAGGTTAGTGTAGTGGGTTCGGCTTTCTTACATCCTTGTTTCTATATCTGTACCTTGACTTTTCTGAGGTTTTGGTGCTCTGGGGCGGACAATAATGCTGGAGTAGACGAATAATAATGTGCTAGTTTATCCTTATGTCTTATGTCTTAACTCCGTTGACTTATTTTATGGCGAGTTTATTTTGGACACGTTGTTTCTTTGCTCGCCCCCCCCTCTTGTGATCCGAGACACTGTGCGACACCTGACTCTTCCTACTTATTATTTTAAAATGAAAACCTCCTATCCTGTGTCCAAATTGAACTTCCATTGCAACCGATCCGTTTTGTGAATTGAGATCCTATGCTCTCCAGGGAGGCGGGTTTGAAGTTTGCGGGTAATAACGTACTAAAATGCTTAGTGGCCAGCCCTGGGGGTTGTAGGTCCTTGTCTGTATTTGATTGCAAATGTTAAATAAAGGTTTTCAACAAAAAAAAAAAAAAGCGTGCGCATTCCTTGTACTTGAATCGCACAAAACAATTCTGGGTGGATGACCAGCTCTTTGTTGGCTACAAAGGGCCCCAAAAAATGTTGGGCCGTGCAAAAACTGACCATCTCTAGACGGGACGTTTTGTGCGTCAAAGCTTGTCATTCCTTGGCAATGAAGGAGCCATCAGTGGGGCTGCGTGCCCATTCCACCAGGGCGACGACAGTTACCACTGCTTTGGGACATGGAGTCCCCCTTAATGACATCTGTCATGGCAGCTACGTGGGCATCGCTGCACACATTCACAAGATACTACTTCCTGGACAGTCAAGTCCCGAGAGACAGCTTATTTGGCCGTTCTGTTCTCCAGGACTTTCTGGTTATGTTATGTTATGTTATGTTAAAATTTATTTGTTAGGCGCTCGTACGCCCGAGGGCTTCATGGCGCTATCGCAGAGAACAAAACAACATTGCAAAACTCAGAAAACATAACAATTGTAAATCAAATCTCAACAGTAAGCCTGATTAAAAAGCCAAGTTTTTACAGAATGTCTGAAAGTGAGAAGATCTGAACTCATTTTTAAAGAAAACGGTAATGAATTCCAAAAAGTGGCTGCCAGGTGGTCAAAGCAGCAGCCGCCAAGACGTGTTTTCTTGAAAGAAGGAACAACCAATAAAGCTTTATAAGCAGAACGAAGATTTACTGAGGGGTTGTATCTGGAAACAAGGTTTTTTATAAATTTCGGACCTGTGTCCTGTAAAGTTTTAAAAATGATACATCCCGTTTTGAACGCAATTCGCTGTGCAACAGGCAGCCAATGAAGTTGTTTCAAGCCAGGTCTAATAGACTGCCATTTTGCCTGTCTGGTGTGAACTTGTTGTGCAGACCCACCTCCGGGGATGGTATTGCTTGGGTATCTGTTCTTAGGTAAGGAATCTATAACTGTTTCTTTCAGATAAACATGTTACTTACCTTCGGCAACGATATATCTGTAAGAAACATAGGTTAGTTATAGATTCCTACCACGTCACCCACCCTCCCTGTTCTGCGAACTGACTTCTAGGGTTAAGGACTTCCTTTCAGGGCCCTAGTTGTGTGCACCAGTGGTCAGTGTCTTGCATGGCTCTGCGCTTCTGGTGTGGAAAGTCGTGTACAGAACTCTCGTCAGCGCACGAGGGCAGCGTCCAAGTAGCTACTGCGACGTTGTCCTGGCGACCACAATGCCAACAATGAACGTGGAGCCGACCAACGCCACCTTTCGACGCTCAGGGGTACTGCTGACAAAAAACATTCCGGATACAAACTGACGCCGGGGGGGAAGGAATCTATAACTAACCTATGTTTCTTACAGATATATCGTTACCGAAGATAAGTAACTTGTTCATCTGGGCACACAGCACTGCTTTTTACTCTTCACTGTGAAAAATCCGTCCACACTGCACTGCCTTTCTCTACACTGTGTGTGGTATTTTCAGAAGAGATGATCTTTTTGCACTGTATCGTTTTTTACTACATTATGAGCGGCATTTACGAAAGAGGAAATCTGTACACTGCACTATTTTCTAACTGCAGTAGAAGCAGTGTTTACATCTACAGGAGGAAATCTATTTTACAACAGAATAAGAGGTGGTTACAAAATAATTGATCTCTTCACACTGCACTGTTGATTACTGATACTATAAGGTACCTTTACAGAGAGAATCTGTAAGCACTGCTCTGTTTTTACCTATACTATGAGGGGCAGTAACAGGAGGAAATCTGTGTACAGGGCATTGCTCTTTATTACACTTTGAGGGGCATTTACAGATTAAACTGCAAACTGCACTGCCTTTTTACAAAACAGGGAGGGTTGTTTACAAAAGAGGATATCTGTGTACATAGCAGTAATCTTTACTACATTAGAAGGCTATATTATAGGGGTACTTCCTGATCTGTAAGGCGTACTGATATTTACTCATACTAAGAGGCGTTCTTTGAGAAGAGAATATCGGTACACTACTTTTTACTCGCACTACGAGTGGCATTTACTGTGGAACGTTTATAAACTGCACCACTTATTAATGACACTGTTATGGGTGTTCATTAAACGAGGGAATCTGTTCATGTTGCAATGCATTTTACTCAAGTTCACACTGTAAGGAGTGCAAACAGATGACAACATTTCTACTCTGCACTTCTTTTTACTTTACTTCACTTTGAGGAGGCATTTGCAGATGTAATTTTTCCACAAAGTTCTGCTTTTTACTGTGACTGTGGAAGAGAAGTTAGGATGTGGATAATCTCAGTTAGATATTGATTTGTTCCGATATTCTTTCCATGTGCTACACAGTCCTACAACTCCCTAGTAACAAACTGCTAGCTTCTGGTGATTCACCTTATATAGTTCCCTTACATTAACAGGAGGCTGGTTCACTATAATTCCACAAAAGGTTTTCAGAACCACTGGTACTGAATGCTTCAATCTGTGTGACTCAGAACCTCATTTATCTTCTGAACGTCTGAGAAGAAGATGAAATTGGGTTAGTCCCTACATGAGGGTCAGCGTCTGTATATATGGCCTTCTTCAGCAAGCAACCCCTGGTAGCATCCCTGAGCAACCTCCTTGTTGTTAACTAGTTGTCTGGCATAGGGCGTGGAATACACATTCAAAAATATCCTCTTATCTCGTTGGCTCCCTTGGTGATTGGAGACTGGTTGAATGGCAAATTAAAGAAAAGTCTGGTTTAGCCAATGGTAGAATTCTGCCTGTTGCACTGGGTGATGTGGAAGAGTGTGTGTCAGACATCATTTCACAGAAGAGCTCAGATTGGTAGTTCCAGTGCTTGGTATCCATTGTTTGCATCCAATTCTCCTAGTATCTGGCCTGTGTTCTTGCATTGTGTGCTCTGCGTTTATGTTAGTATTCTAGTAGTTGCTGCTGTTCTAAAAAACAAGATACTTTTTATCCCAATAAAGTGTATCTTATAGCAGAGATCTGGCACGGATCCTGCAGCAGTAATCCATTTCCTATTAATGTACCAACAGACAGCACTACTTGCCTATCAGAGAAGTTGTAAGGTCCGAAACAGTACATACCTAAGTAGGTATGATGAAAAACAAACTGTTGACTAAGGTTTTAAATAAAGATACTGCTGTGATAGACAACAAAACATTCATTTTAAAACAACAACAGTGAAACAATGGTACATGGAATGATAATAGTAGTTTTATGTACAGTGTGTGCAGTATGTGGCATGTATTGTTCTTGTCTTCCATTCTCATGAGATGGCTTTACATGGTATCTTTGAGCTCACTGCGTGTGGAGCATCCGCGAATCTCAGAGACAGGCAATTCAAAAGATGGTAACATAAAAGTTTGAAATATTTCAGTCTGGATGCTGGTAGATAGTGTGAAAGATTGGAGTCTGGATTGGACTACCAAGTTCGGTAAAATAGATCGGTAATCCCTGGAGAGTGTGTAGTTGGTCTGTGTGTTAGCACAGCTGCCCACGGGGTGTAAGAAAATGTCAGCAATTTGTGGAGGGCCCAATTTTGGATGAGAACCACCCAGCTTCGTGCAACATGAACTTGAGGGTGTGTGTCTGGGCCTGATGAGTTACAATCTTATAGCAGAATGGAGGACCTTGTCCAATGGGGATAGATGTTACCAAGAAGTACTATCTTCAGTTACACTTACAACAAATAGAGAAGTCCACGTACCTAGAGATTCTTGAAAAGCTTTCTGCGCTGAACTAGGGCATGCAGGACATTTATTCTCTAGTTGGCATTTGCCAGGGGATGTTCCGATACAGTGGTTGAATTAAACCTTGGAACAGTAATTGTAGCGTTACCTCTTGAAGTCTTGTAGTAAGTGGTAGATACAGTAGAACTGTCTCATTGTTCCACGGAGCTCAGGAAATCCAGATTCACCTTCATCTCACAGCTTGAGCTCTGTGGCTTGACCAGTTGAACTCCATTAAAGAAGATGGCATAGACCAGTTCTGCCTCACCCGACCTTTGAACTGATTGTTGAGGAAAGAAGCCCCAGCCTGGAAGGAAGATCCACACAAGGCACCGCTGATAAACGTCCTGTCTGGAAGGAAGATCTGAACAAGGCACATCTGACAAAAGACCTGCCTGGATGGAAGATCTGCACAGGGCTCAGCTGACAAAAGACCTGCCTGGAAGGAAGATCTGTGCAAAGCACTGCTAGCAAAAGGCCTGCCTGAAAGGAAGATCTGCACGGGACACAGCTGACGGAAGTGCTGCCTGGAAGGAAGATATGCACAAGGAGCAGTTGTTGGAAGTCCTGTTTGGATGTGGCCTTAAAGCAGTGAGAAACCCACAAACCACAAGTTCCTTCAAGCCCAACTGGCCACAGTCACCAAAGCAGCAACAAGCCTAATCCAGGTCCCGGAGCTACAGAGCATCCATGTATCTCAGGGACAGGGAGTTCCAGTGATGGGAATTTAGAAAGTTGAACGATTTGAGACTGAATGTTGGTAGATAGAGTCTGGATTGGACTACCAAATTCTGGTAGATGGATTGGTAATCCCTGGAGGGTGTGTTGGTCTGTGTGTTGTCGCGGCTGCCCGAGGAGTGTCATAAAATGTAAGACATTTTTAGAGGCCACACTGGACACAATGTATACCTAGGGCCTGATTTAGATTTCGGCAGATGGTTTATTCCATCGCAAATGTGACAGATAACATGTCTGCCCTATAAAAGTGCATTATATCCTTGTAATAAGGCAGACAGGATATATGTCCTGATATGAGTCAATAACCTGTCCAACAAACTCCAAATCAGGCCATATGTCTGCAACAAGTGTTGTAGAAGGATCGAGAGCCATGACCTCTTGGCTATCAGGCCATTTTCTGACTCCTGCTCAGCATTCAGAGTGAGTGCACAGACAGAGGGGAGTACGGGAACCGAAGGACAGGTAATGAGGTAAACTTGAATAGAAGAAATGTTTAAAGGTATAAATGCTGCAACAGACACCTCCTCCCGCTCTACCAAATGCCCATCCAGTCACAAAGAAGCATCCTGGGCCCCAAACAGACAACATTAAGTCTGATACCATGTAAAGGTAGAAAAAGGAGGAAAAAAAGATGAATGTGTACACAACCGTTGCGAGGATATGTTAGGTAAAATATTGGTTGTGATGGATTCTCTACCAGGACTAAATGACTGATATCTTTGCATATTAAATGATATCAATCAGTGTTTATTTGCCTTTTCCGCATGTGTAATGTAAAGGTCGGGCATTACAATGAACTCCTCATTGTGTTTTGTAAAAAAAAGCACTGCTTTGTTTTTTTATGTTGACTTTCAGGGCCAGAATCAGGTCCTGTAAGCAGTACTAGTACTAAACCCACCTCAATTTGCAATAATGAACACATCTTCTAGGTTAGAAGAAACTAGAAATGCTTGAACCAGGGGAGCTGTTGAAAGTGTCAAAGGTGACTTAATGAACTGCAAGGTAAAGACAGGAGTTTGCATTTGGGCTGATCCAGTGTGAACAGGAAAGCACGAAGAAGTGTGTGAATGAAGTTACTTTGGTTATATACTTCCTGGAGGGATGAATGAAATGAAATGAATGAAATGAAATGAAAATTGCACTTGTATAGCGCTAACTACCCGGAGGCCTCGTAGCGCTTGTGACTGAATTTACTTAGCGCGGGCTCAGGGCAGATCAGCAGGATTTGGCATACAAGTGTGTTTTCAGGGCTTTCCTGAAGGACAGATGGTTACTGTTTCCTCGAAGGGATAAAGGGAGGGTGTTCCAGAGTTTAGCCGCATTATGGGAAAAAGAGCGGCCTCCCCAGCGGGCTTTCCTGACTCTAATGGAGGTGGCCAGCTGGAGGGTACAGGAACGGAGGGAACGGGACGGGACATAGGGAGTAGCCAAGGGATGTAGGATTGCGAGACCTGTGCGATGAAAGGCTTTGTGTAAAATACACATAGCCTTAAATTGTACTCTTGCCACTATAGGGAGCCAATGAAGCTCCCTTAGGGCGTTCCTCGCTGACTGCCAGCGAGGGAGGTTATAGAGTAGGCGGGCCACACTGTTTTGAGTGACTTGGAGCTTCTGGGTGGCAAAGGTCGGAGCTCCCATGTAGAGGGCATTCCCATAATCCAGGCGGGAGAGTATAAGGGCCTGAACCAGAATCCTCCTTGCCTGGAATGGGAGCAAAGGGAGCACCTTCCGCAAGTGGCGGCGGTCTTTGTGGCTTGGACCGAAAAGTCCAAAGCTTTATCAAACCAGATCCCGAGGCTTTTTATTTGGGACTTGGGGACAGGGGGCGGGCCCAAACATGGTGGCCAAATGGATGCAAGGACAGGGGGAGAAGGATTGCCCAATAGGATGACATCTGTCTTCTCCCCGTTAAGTTTTAAGCAGGAAGATTGCATCCATCTGGTAACAGCCTCCAGACAGGGGCCTAGGGTGTGGGACGATCCCTCAGGGTGGTCTAAGGAGACCACCAGTTGGGTATCGTCCGCGTAGGTGACAATACGCACACCGAAGGGATGGACTATCCTGTCTAGGGGTTCCATGTAGGCATTAAACAGGGTGGGGCTCAGGGAGGAGCCCTGAGGAACCCCACACCTGAGTGGATGTTTGGGAGACACCGCCTCACCCTCGAAGACCTGGAAGAAGCGGTCAGCCAGGAAGGATGTCAGCCATTCCAGGGCCGCGCCCGACACGCCCATGTCCGCCAGTCGTTGTAATAGCGTGACATGGTTAACCGTGTCGAACGCGGCGCTGAGATCTCGTAGAATGATGGCGACTTTTCCACCCCGGTCCAACACGGCTCTTGCCTCTTCCGTTACCGCTAAGAGAGCGGTTTCAGTCCCATGCAGAGGACGGAACCCTGTCTGAGAGACACGCAGAAGACTATTTGACTCCAAATAGTTCATCAAGATGTTATTTACGTGCCTCTCAAGCAGTTTGCTCAACCAAGGGAGTAAGGAAATAGGACGGTAATTCGCCAAGTTGTTCTGGTTGAGATTGGGCTTCTTCAACAGCGCCCTCACCATCGCGCACTTCCATGGAGGTGGTACGGATTTGGAGGTGATGGATGTGTTGAGAGCGTCCAGTATGACCGGGCGAATAACGTCCTTGACCTTAATGAGGGTCTGAGGGGGTGCTGGGTCGTTGGGAGAGCCAGAGGTAATTTTAGGGATAAGTCTATCCAAGGCAGGAATGTCCAAGAGTGGAATTGTATCGAGCGTACAAGAGACAGAAGAATCGGAGGTTGTAGGTACGAGGGGTTCCGTGTCATTATTGGCATCCCAAAAGGAGGAATATATGGTCTGAATTTTTTGAGAAAAGAAAGTGGCCAAATCGTTACAGCGATTTTGGGCGCCTTCAGCAGAGGGACACTCGGCAGGGGGTGTGACGAGGGATTTGACGATTTTAAAGATTTCCCTTGGGGCATTAGCGGCTGCATTAATTTTGCCACTGTAAAAAGAAGCTTGTGCCACCTTTATCTCCTGTTCGTAGAGCTTGATGGCAGCTCTATATTCAGCCTTCCTGAGTTGGGAGTAGTCCTGTCTCCAGGCTCTCTCCCGTTTACGACAAGCTAATTTCATGGGATACCTTTGTAATATACTTCCCGAAGAGTTACCTTTGTTATACACGTACTGAAGAGTTACTGAAATAACAACAGCCGACCCTCATCCCTCTCTTTTTTCCACAATTTGTTCTTGTTTAAATAAAATCTTGTCCATGTGTGTCTACCTAAGGCTGTAGCAGTAGCATGTGGGTGCTCTGTGACCGCCCTTTCTTTACTAAGTTACGCTGTGAACAATGGTAAATCACCTCCTTTTCAGAAGTCAATGATATGTGACATGATCAACAGAACTTTTAGTTAAATATCTGTGTATGATGAAATATTCATTGCTAGGTTTCAAAGATGGTAAAGGAGAATTGTCTTTTACAACGAGTTAAACATTGTGAATTCACATTCCATCATGTTTACATTTAGTAATTTTAAATATCTTTACATCCAACAGAAAACAAACCTTGAATGCATGAAATGATTATGAATAATGAATGCTGTAAATCTGCAAAAAAAAAACAAGAAATAATGAGCTCCAGTATTCAGGAAACATCATGGCAATCAGAGACAGAAGAACCTGCACATAAACTAACCGAGCCATGAAGAATCAGTCAAGGGCATTTCAGAGGACGTAAGAGTCTGAGCTGTGCACCTCCACGCAATAAGACTAAAAAATAACATGTAGAACATTTAGACAACAAAACTGACAAACCACCTTCATTATAAACAGGTGTCCAACACCAGCTTTGATCGTGGGCTCAACATGATATGGTACTGCAGTGCTCTGTTTTCTAAAATTATAATAAGCCATCATTCAGGGCTCTAGGTATCTTGTAAACTCTTTCTGCCCAAACCCCAGTAACCAGAGAAAAGCACAATAGAGTGGACCCAGACAACTGAAGTGTAAAGGAAAGAGGGGTTCTGCTATCTCCAAAACAATGGGCTGTACCGATTTGCAATGGGCAGAAGGAAGATTAAGCTTTAATTGCAAGAGTGCAAAACCATTATCCAATCTAAAGACACAATTGCCTACAAAAAAACCTTATACATTTTATGAGTGTGGCAAGTATTTGGAGGCTATTGAACGTTTCTGTTAAACAAGAAATCAAACGTGCAATATACCGCACAGACAGTGGAAATAACACAAGTTCTTTATCAGCAATGTTGGCCCATCAGGAAACACAGTCTTGGGATATAGACGAATATATACTCAACCCAGAGACATTAACCATGAAAGAAAAATCATACGCATGCAATGAGAACTTTAGTTTGTCATCATTACTAAAGTGCAATCAGCAAATACACACAGGAGAAAATCAATTCAAGTGCAGTGAATGTGTGGAGAGCTTTAGTCAATCAGCACACCTAAAAGAGCATCAAATAACCCACACAGAGGAAAAGTCATCCAGGTGCAGTAAATATGTGAAGAACTTCACTTGGTTATCGCAGCTACAAACACATCCCCGAATATACACAGGGGAAAAACCATACAAATGCGATGAAAGTGTGAAGTGCTTCAGACAGATTTCGCATCTACAGAGACATCAGCGAAAACACACAGTGGAAAAATTATTGAAGTGCAATGACTGTAAGAAGAGCTTTAGTCAATCAACACTCCTTAAAGAGCATCAAAATACACACGCAGGAGACAAACTATTCAAGTGCAGCAAATGTGTGATGAGTTTTTGTCAGTTATCAAGTCTACAAAGACATCAGCGAACACACACAAGAGAAAAATCATACAATTGCCATGAATGTAGAAGTAGTTTTAGTAGTTCCTCAACATTAATGAATCATCAGCAAACACACACAGGGGAAAAACCATTCAAGTGCAGTGAATGTGAGAAGAGTTTTAGTCAGTTATCACACCTACAAGGACATCAACGAACACACACAGGGGAAAAACCATACCATTGCAATGAATGTGGAAGTAGTTTTAGTAGTTCCTCAACATTAAAGAATCATCAACGAACACATACAGGAGAAAAGCCATTCAAGTGCAGTGAATGTGCAAAGTGCTTTAGACAGTTATCAGACCTACAAAGACATCAGCAAACACACACAGGGGAAAAAACACATCATTGCAATGAATGTGGAAGTGCTTTTATTGACTCTTCATCCTTAAGGATTCATCAGCGAGCACACACAGGGGAAAAGCCATTTAAGTGTAGTGAATGTTGGAAGAGCTTTATTACCTCTGGACACCTAAAAGATCATCAGCGAATACACACAGGGGAAAAACCATTTAGGTGCAGTGAATGTGTGAAGCGCTTTTGTCACTTATCAAATCTATATAGCCATAAGCGAACACACACAGGGGAAAAACTATACCATTGCAATGAATGTGGAAGTAGTTTTAGTAGTTCCTCAACATTAAGAAATCATCAACAAACACACACAGGGGAAAAACCATTCAAGTGCAGTGAATGTGCAAAGTGTTTTAGTCAGTTTTCACACCTACAGACTCATCAGAGAACACACACAGGGGAGAAACCATTTTATTGTAGTGAGTGTGGCAGTGCTTTTATTGACTCTTCATCATTAAGGACACATCAGCGAACACACACAGGGGAAAAACCATTCAAGTGCAGTGAATGTATGAGGAGCTTTATTCAATCAGGACAACTAAAAGAGCATCAACGAACACATACTGGGGAAAAGCCTTTTCGGTGCAGTGAATGTGTGAAGAGCTTTAGTCACTTATCAAACCTGAAAAGACATCAGCGAACACACACTGGGGAAAACCCCTACACCTGTTGTGAATGTGACAGTAGTTTTAGTGACTCTTCAGCATTAAGGAATCATCAGCGAACACACACAGGGGAAAAACCATTTAGATGCAGTGAATGTATGAAGAGTTTTAGTCACTTATCAAACCTATATAGTCATAAGCGAACACACACCGGGGAAAAACCATATAAATGCAGTGAATGTGTGAAGAGCTTTAGTCACTTATCAAACCTATATAGTCATAAGCGAACACACACAGGGGAGAAACCATTCAAGTGCAGTGAATGTTTGAAGAGCTTTAGTCAGTTATCACACCTACAAAGTCATCAGCGAACTCACACAGGAAAAAACATTTTAGTGCAGTGAATGTATGAAGAGCTTTATGCAATCAACACACCTGAAAGAGAATCAGCGAACACACACAGGGGAATAACCATTTAGATGCAGTGAATGTGAAAATATTTTTAGTCACTTATCCTGAAAAAGACATCGCGAGCACACACCGGGGAAAACCTCAAACATTGCAGTGAATGTGGAAGTAGTTTTAGTTACTCATTAGAATTAAACATTCATCAGCAAATGCATACAGAAAAAACCTTTTAAGTGCGCTTAATGTGTGAAGAGCTTTTGTCATTTATCAAACCTACAGAGCCATCTGCGAACACACACTTGGGGAAAAAAACATATGACTGCAGTGAACATAGAAGTAGTTTTAGTGAATCTTCCACATTAAGGATTCATCAGCGAACAAGCACAGAGTAAAAGCCTTCCAGGTGCAGTGAACGTGTAAATATTGTCAGTTATTAAGCCTACGGATACATCAGGAGACACACACAGAGGAAAAACAATATCATTGCAATGAATGTGAGAAAAGCTTTTGTCAGTTATCAGATCTCCAAAGACATCCGCAAACACACAGAGGGAAAACCATACAAGTGCACTGAAAGTGTGAAGAACTTTGGCTATTTTCAATCCTGCACAGCACTCAGCGAGCACACACCTTCAATTAACTCACATAGAAATAATCCTAGAGATGCAGTGAATCCGCGAAGAACTTAAAAATAATAACAATAATATTGAACCGTCTGTGAAAATAGACCTGAGCAAAAAAGTGATGTTAATGTGAGATGAAAGAATTACAGAAAAAGATAAAATTACAATTATATGGGATATTGAAATACCAGATGATAGAAGACCCGACTAGCAGGAAAGAAAAAAACAGATAACAATATTTGTAGAACTATGAAAGTGTCTTTTCCCAGTGATAAATAACTTTTTTACACAGTAAAACAACATGACATACCAGGAAACACATACGAAGACTAGCACAATGTGGACTAAAAGAAAATAAACATTGGTTAATTTTATTTGGTGAAGAAGAGATACAAAGAAAAACATCCAAGCACACCTGATCATACTAGATGTTAAAGCAACACTATGAACAGTACTGGGGCTAACAAGGGTATTTTCAGCTAACTTGAGGTATTTGTGATAACACCTATAAACCGAACACACCCAGACTGAGACCCTGCAAGAAGAAATAATTTAACAAGTGCACACTGGTGAATATTCACAGCTGATTGTGGTGTTTTGTTATTTCATTCAACATTGATGATTCAGTGACAGTGACCATTGAACAGTGTCCAAAAGCACAAGAAGTGAAAGTAGCAAAATGTGAACTGTTAGGGTGAATGCTTTCTGTGCACAACATTTAGCCCCCAAGCCCTGACGTGAAAAAAGTGAAAAGAACAGAATGTGACCTGTGACTCTCAGAGTTAATGCTTGCAGTGCACAAAATCTACCACCCAAGCCCTGACGTAGAAGGAGTGAAAGGAACAGAATGTGACCTGTGACTCTCAGAGTTAATGCTTGCAGTGCACAAAATCTACCACCCAAGCCCTGACATGGAAGAAGCGAAAGGAACAGAGTGTGACCTGCAACTCTCAGGGTTAATGCTCGCAGTGCACAACATTTACCACCCAAGCCCTGACGTGGAAGGAGTGAAAGGAACAGAATATGACCTGTGACTCTCAAGGTTAATGCTTGCAGTGCACAACATTTACCACCCATGCCCTGACGTGGAAGAAGTGAAAGGAACAGAATGTGAGCTGTAACACTCAGGGTTAATGCTTACAGTGCGCGGGTTTACACTCAAGTCCTGATGCGGAAGAAGCGATGCTACAAGTGTCTGGAAATGCACCCATCATAGTGGCACTTCCCAGAGGTGTCCAACATCGATCTGAATCTTGGCTCACTGCTGACTATGTAAATGACTCGCGTTTACATTAATTGTATATGAATATGTTTTATGAGTTTTTCTTATTTACAGAGAATCATTCAAACGAATCCTTACTGGTTAAAGAAAAGAACCAGTGCATGATGGCAAAATTATTGATAGGAATTATTGGGGAATGAATGAGGCCAGTACAGAGAGTTTCTCATAAACCTATGAGCACCATGAAAGGGTGAAGGTGAGCAGTTATAAAGTTATATTTATTTGAGGGTTTTAGTTTGTTGAAACGCTCCTGCAAATATCATATCCAGAATGTTGCTCTTCCTATGTCTCAGACAAACTCATTTTTAATGTTTTTTTCCACAATATGCGAGGCTGCTCCTCTGAGACCCTGTGAGGATGTACAGTGCTAAAAGTCTAGCAAAGCCAAATTTATGGTGCTACTCCACTGGCAAACTGAGTAGGACCTGCTTC
Source organism: Lissotriton vulgaris (assembly GCF_964263255.1). Classification (NCBI taxonomy): domain Eukaryota; kingdom Metazoa; phylum Chordata; class Amphibia; order Caudata; family Salamandridae; genus Lissotriton; species Lissotriton vulgaris. The sequence continues at coordinate 258,365,736 of NC_141686.1, forward strand.
TGCTGTAGTCATATGTTACCTGTAAACTAGAATGTTTTGGGTTTATCTGGGGGCTAGTATTTCCATAGCACTATGGTTGTGTAACTACAAATATTATTTATAATGGAATTAAGAGCCCTCCTGGACTGGGCCAAGAAAGGGGCAAGTACGTGACATGTATGGATGGATGTGTTTGTTACCCAGACCCTGCTGAGATTCTGGGGAGAATGTTCACAGACGGCCCGATTCACAAAGGTAACTTCCATGTAAATTTACAAGTGTGGAGTCTCTACACTCGGGGAAGAGACTCTGCATAACTTTACGACATGTAAGTACCTTCGTGAAACGGGCTTTGAATGTTTTAGAAAATATTTGTTGTCCTTGAGTGTAAGTGATTGGCATGGGGATCTGGGATATCTCACAGTTTATTCTGCTAATGGATTTTGTTAAAGTGCCTTCCTTTCATGTGCATATTCACTCCAGTACTTCTAAAGGTATGCAACCACATCTAAAAATTAATGCAATTGAGTATGATTACTAGATTGAGGCATTTCATAATGGTAGTGGACCAAAAAGGTTGACATAAAAAAACTTGGATATCAAAGTGAATCTGTTTATTTTTGTGAAGGGGTAAATCAAAGAATCTTGAAACCTTTTTATTTTTCTGACCCTGGTTCACTTGAAAACAGCTGCTAGTCCATATGTTTATAAAGCTGGTGTGAGATAGAGATGCATCAGTTACTGCACTAGGTTTATGTCCAGTAGTCTGGGACGAGATCACTTTCAGACTTTGTAAATTAAACTATTACTTGCTGTTGAATGGCAGTATGAGCACAGCACATCTATGGAGCCAGAGCTCTGTCTATCCTGGCTTGTTTGGTATGGAAAACAATGGGAGTAAAGTATGGCGAATTCCTAGACTCATGGCTACCTGTCCTGCATCACATTGCGTGGTTTCACTGAGAATTGTGTTGGCCACCCAGGCTGGGGGCACTGGGGTTATTTAACTAATTGAAATGATCACTTTATTGATAAGACATCTGTCCCTATCTTTCACATGTACAGTATAAGGAGATGCAATCATTAGCTATGACTTCGAGGCAGTGTATTTGTGCCCCTAAAATGAAAATAATTATTTCAGGTGATGTAGAAGTTCTGGAGTAATAAAACATATTTAAACTAGAGAGAAATTGTCTAATTCTGTGAATTTTAGCTCATAAATGACTTCATTTACCTAAAAACTGTATCACCCATAGGTTGGTGGATGCTGCTGGTACATGTTTCAGCAGGTTTCGTTTAACTATTGACGAGATAAACTAACAAATCATTTCAGTTAGTCTGTGTATCTTTGAATGTTTAATTCAAATTGACTCAGACCTCTCAATGAACTCACAGATTGGTTCAGGTACCTAGGCCTGTTTTTTCAAACTTCGGAAGCTGCGGAAAATCAGAAGTTTTTTAGCAGAGAGGCCAGCATCCAAATCACTATTACCTTGATTTTTTTCTAAAATGAACTATGCTAATGCTATTTACCTCGTCCCTCCTGAAATGAGAAGCATCATTTGCAGCTGATCCAAAACCAAGCATCCAGAATGATTTAACACAACAAGGCAGACGTTGCCATGTCAAGCCAATACTGAAGGAACTCTGCTGGCTCCCAGTGGAGCACTGTCCCATGTTTAAAACTTGATGTATACTGTTTAAAGCTATACATGGTACTGACCCGCAATATATAACCTCAAGAATTCAGAGATACTCTCCACAGCGCACTCTAAGATCCATGCATATGAATATTTTGGTGGTGCCTAGACGCAAACAAATAGGAGGGTCGCGCTTTTCAACACAGTGTCCCCCATTCTGGAACTCTCTTCCCCCTCTGTTGAGATTAGAAACGGACCTCTTGCGCTTCAGGAAAAAACTGAAAACCTGGTTGTTCACCTAAGCCTACAGCTAGATATGGACCTGTCAAAAACGGTGCCTTGAAAAGGAAAATAAACTGTCCAGCGGCAAGAGACCTGTTGTTAAACGTGCGCTCTTCAAATCCCCATTAACATAACATAACATAATCAAACATATAATCAATTTTAGACGTGTGATGAATAATATTATTTTGATGCAGTGGGTGTTTGCTTCCCACCAGTGTTTATGAATTGATTACACTAAGAAAGTGTGTTATTGGTTGAGTGGGGGTGAGATCTCCACTCAGGCAACAACCACAATCCTTATGAGGGTGACAGAAGTTAGGATTTTGTCTTAAATTTGTCTTAAGACAGACTAAAGACAGATTTAAGACAAAATCCAAACTTAAGTCTGTATTAAGTCTGTCTCAAGACAAACTTAAGACAAAATTCTAACTTCTGTGAATATCAAAAGTAGTAAGTTTAGGATTTTGTCTTAAGTTAGTTCTGTGAATTGGGCCCAGAGTCACTAAATTCATCTCTGCTCAACCCTCTGATATCTTCTCACAAAGCAGTCAGGTTTCACTTAGAGGCCAAGCAACAAGTATTTCCACAGCAAACAAGCAGTAATAAAGTGAAAACACAACACAAGAAAAATCCCAAATCGAATTAGACAACTAGATAATGTTTTAATAAATAAATTGTGATCAGAAATACAATACTCCAATCACTAGAGCCAGAGATATACAATTTAAAATGTTTAAGTAAAAATAGTGTTTAGAAGTGAAAAGCACTGTCTTTGGTTATCTAGTTGCGTGACTAGGACAAAGTCACAGGTTCAAGCCAACCGTGATGGAGCTTGGGCTGCGTACAACACCAAATTCAGTTTGCTGAGGATTATAACCTGTATCTTTTGCGTCAAGATGCAAGGTCTGCGTCTGCCTATGCTACGTGGGTGTCACTGAAGCCTTCAGACAGGAGATACGATGAGAGATCCTTCCTTGAGATATGTTGCATCAGGTCCACAAAAAGCCATAGAAATTCACCAGTTATAGTTATCTCACATATCTATGACTTGTGCCCTAAGGTAACTATAATGCCCGCCATGCACAGTTTTCTCATCAATAATTTTATTTCAAATGTTGCAGTGATAATATCAGTGATGTCATAGAAGATGTTATGAGTGATGTAATACGGGAGTAATTGGTAGTTACAGGCGAGGGCGCGAGTTATGGTACTTTTGGGCACGAGCTATAGTTACTTGAGAAAACTATAATTGATGAATTTCAGTGGTATTTAGGAGTTTAAAAGTTAGTTTGCTACTAAAATCTTCACTTAACTATAAAGTTAAGTTTTTTTCAGTGAATTTCTAGACGTTTGGCCGTGCCTGGCGAGGGCTTTTGCACTGAAAAAAACAAAAGTTAAAGAGACGTTATAGTTGGATAAAAATATCAGTTAAACCATACCATTTTAAACGAACAATACCACTGAAATTCACAGTTAGTTATCTCATGTAACTATAACGCGTGCCTTAAGATAATTATTACTCACACCCTTGCCAAGCACTGCAATTTACTCCACATATTACATCAGTTATGACATGGAGTATCAGTACATGGCGAGTGCACAAGTCACAACTCCGTTAGGGCACAAGTTATAGCTCCTGTAACTGTGAATTTCACTGGTTTTGTTCACTTGAAACAATCCATTTTAACTGACATTTTCACCTTTATCCTTTGTTTCTTGACACTCTAATGTTTTAAACTGATTATTTTTTACCGGGTTATAGTTATCTCAATTAGCTATAACTCACGCCCCACCATACATTTTTCTTCCCAATAATGTCAATGCATATATTGCTGTGCTATGTCATAAAAGATGTCATCAGTGATTTAATATGTGGGGTAATTAGCAGCGTATGGTGAGGGCGCAAGTTATAGTTACTTTAGGGCACAAGTTATAGTTTTTTTGAGATAACTATGACTGTTCAATTTCTGTGATTTTTAACAATAAATATGACCCTCAGGGTGGGCCAAAGCACGGGGGTCAATGTATTGTATTATTTGAGGTTTTCGTTCGGACATGCCACCCCCATCACCGAGCTGATTACAGCCTCCGGGATGCCATCCCCATGGAGCCATCGCCCGGACCAGACATATTCATGAAAGGGGATGGAGGGATGCATGGCATCCATCCCCCAGCCAATCACAGCCCTGGGTAGCCCATGCCCTTGGGGCCCAGCATAAGTATTAAAGGGAAAGGAGCAGCCCTCCTCCTTGAGCCTCAGGGACCCCATCCCCCCAGGGCCTGCCATAAATAGTAAAGGGGTAAATGTGCATGCCCAAACCCCCGGCCTACAGATAGCTTCTGAGGCGGAAGCCGGGAGACTAGTCCTGATTCTTAAAAAACTTACTGTATTTGTACTGCTTATATTAACTGTTGTCCTCACTCGGCAAGGAGCACTTCCCCCCCAACTCAGTCTCGCCGACATCACCGCGCAGCCGACTTAAACGCTGCCGCGGACTTGACAAAACTTACTTTGGCCGCCATTACCGAGGCCACATAGGCCACGCCCACCTGACGGAGGCCACACCCCCGCCCGCTAGTTAAGCCGCGCCAGCCCACGCATGCATTAGCCTACAGATAGCTCCTGAGGCGGAAGCCGGGAGACTAGTCCTGATTTTTAAAAAACGTACTGTATTTGTACTGCTTATTTTAACTGTTGTCCTCACTCGGCACTGAGCACTTTCCCCCCACCTCAGTCTCGCCGACATCACCGCGCAGCCGACATAAACGCTGCCGCGGACTTGACAAAACTTACTTTGGCCGCCATTACCGAGGCCACATAGGCCACGCCCACCTGACAGAGGCCACGCCCCCGCCCGCTATTTAAGCCACGCCAGCCCACTGACGCATTAGCCTACAGATAGCGCCTGAGGCGGAAGCTGGGAGACTAGTCCTGATTTTTTAAAAACGTACTGTATTTGTACAGCTTATTTTAACTGTTGTCCTCACTGGGCACTGAGCACTTTCCCCCCCACCTCAGTCTCGCCGACATCACCGCGCAGCCGACATAAACGCTGCCGCGGACTTGACAAAACTTACTTTGGCCACCATTACCGAGGCCACATAGGCCACGCCCCCCTGACGGAGGCCACGCCCCCCACCCGCTATTTAAGCCGCGCCAGCCCACGCACGCATTAGCCTACAGATAGCTCCTGAGGCGGAAGCCGGGAGACTAGTCCTGATTTTTAAAAAACTCACTGTATTTGTACTGCTTATTTTAACTGTTGTCCTCACTTGGCACTGAGCACTTTCCCCCCCACCTCAGTCTCGCCGACATCACTGCACAGTCGACATAAACGCTGCCGCGGACTTGACAAAACTTACTTTGGCCGCCATTACCGAGGCCACATAGGCCACGCCCACCTGACGGAGGCCACGCTGCCCGCTATTTAAGCCCCGCCAGACCACGCACGCATTAGCCTACAGATAGCTCCTGAGGCGGAAGCCGGGAGACTAGTCCTGATTTTTAAAAAACGTACTGTATTTGTACTGCTTATTTTAACTGTTGTCCTCACTCGGCACTGAGCACTTTCCCCCCACCTCAGTCTCGCCGACATCACCGCGCAGCCGACATAAACGCTGCCGCGGACTTGACAAAACTTACTTTGGCCGCCATTACCGAGGCCACATAGGCCACGCCCACCTGACAGAGGCCACGCCCCCGCCCGCTATTTAAGCCACGCCAGCCCACTGACGCATTAGCCTACAGATAGCGCCTGAGGCGGAAGCTGGGAGACTAGTCCTGATTTTTTAAAAACGTACTGTATTTGTACAGCTTATTTTAACTGTTGTCCTCACTGGGCACTGAGCACTTTCCCCCCCACCTCAGTCTCGCCGACATCACCGCGCAGCCGACATAAACGCTGCCGCGGACTTGACAAAACTTACTTTGGCCACCATTACCGAGGCCACATAGGCCACGCCCCCCTGACGGAGGCCACGCCCCCCACCCGCTATTTAAGCCGCGCCAGCCCACGCACGCATTAGCCTACAGATAGCTCCTGAGGCGGAAGCCGGGAGACTAGTCCTGATTTTTAAAAAACTCACTGTATTTGTACTGCTTATTTTAACTGTTGTCCTCACTTGGCACTGAGCACTTTCCCCCCCACCTCAGTCTCGCCGACATCACTGCACAGTCGACATAAACGCTGCCGCGGACTTGACAAAACTTACTTTGGCCGCCATTACCGAGGCCACATAGGCCACGCCCACCTGACGGAGGCCACGCTGCCCGCTATTTAAGCCCCGCCAGACCACGCACGCATTAGCCTACAGATAGCTCCTGAGGCGGAAGCCGGGAGACTAGTCCTGATTTTTAAAAAACGTACTGTTTTTGTACTGCATATTTTAACTGTTGTCCTCACTCGGCACTGAGCACTTCCCCCCCCACCACAGTCTCGCCGACATCACCGCGCAGCCGACATAAACACTGCCGCGGACTTGACAAAACTCACTTTAGCCGCCATTACCGAGGCCACATAGGCCATGCCCACCTGACCGAGGCCACGCCCCCGCCCGCTATTTAGGCCATGCCAGCCCATGCACGCATTAGCCTACAGATAGCTCCTGAGGCGGGAGCCGGGAGACTAGTCCTGATTTTTAAAAAACTTACTGTATTTGTACTGCTATTTTAACTGTTGTCCTCACTCGGCACTGAGCACTTTCCCCCCACCTCAGTCTCGCCGACATCACCGCGCAGCCGACATAAACGCTGCCGCGGACTTGACAAAACTTACTTTGGCCGCCATTACCGAGGCCACATAGGCCACGCCCACCTGACGGAGGACACGCCCCCCGCCCGCTATTTAAGCCGCGCCAGCCCTAGCACGCATTAGCCTACAGATAGCTCCTGAGGTGGAAGCCGGGAGACTAGTCCTGATTTTTAAAAAACTTACTGTATTTGTACTGCTTATTTTAACTGTTGTCCTCACTCGGCACTGAGCACTTTCCCCCCCACCTCAGTCTCGCCGACATCACCGCGCAGCCGACATAAACGCTGCCGCGGACTTGACAAAACTTACTTTGGCTGCCATTACCGAGGCCACATAGGCCACGCCCACCTGACGGAGGCCACGCCCCCGCCAGCTATTTAAGCCACGCCAGCCCACGCACGCATTAGCCTACAGATAGCTCCTGAGGCGGAAGCCGGGAGACCAGTCCTGATTCTTAAAAAACTTACTGTATTTGTACTGCTTATATTAACTGTTGTCCTCACTCGACACTGAGCACTTTCCCCCCCACCTCAGTCTCGCCGACATCACCGCACAGCCGACATAAACGCTGCCGCGGACTTGACAAAACTTACTTTGGCCACCATTACCGAGGCCACATAGGCCACGCCCACCTGACGGAGGCCACGCCCCTCCCCTCTTCCCCCCTCTATCAAAATGTGCCTTGGTCGGACGCGCAGCGGGCGCGCCAAAGGCAAGCCCGTCTGCGCCCGTCATCGCCAAGACATCGCCTCTCGCCTGTCCCCCTGGCCAAACTCCAAGGGAATCCCACTATTACGATAGGGAGTTTCTCCTCACCCTGAACCCTGGCCAGAGCTGTGACGAGACATCAGGCTGCCTCGTACAGACATGCCTACAATGTAAGTCATGTAACTTCGCAACACCCAGCCCCTGTCTATCTTGCTACAGTGTTAACTCGCCTAAATATACCCCTTTTACTGTCCTCCAACTGAACGTTAGGTCGCTCGTGAAACACCATCTAGAGGTAAATACCCTCCTAACTGACGAGAGCCCTGATATTCTATTTCTATGTGAAACTTGGCTCCGTGATGATATGAAAGTAACAACGGGGGGAGGTAGAGTATAGAGATAGGATTCCTACTCCACAGGCACTGATAATTAAACAAGAAGAATCCTACTCCCAGTGTACACCGCAAGGATGGGGGACACTCAGTGTTGTGTAAAATACCCCTCACACACCAACAGGCCCCTTGGTGTCCGTGATGATATGACCAGTCTTCCGAACCTCACGTTGATAGACGGCTTCTTAATGAAGACTCTTAACCGAGATGCTAGTGGTGGCGGCATAGCAGTCATCTATAACAAGCATTGGAAATGCAATAGGTCTCGCATTAGAAAAGTTGGAGCTATTGGTCTTGTAAATGACAAATATTTTATTTATTTGTTGGTTTTTAAAATAGCTAAATTGATAGCTTTGTCATTTACAACACCAATAGTTATAACTTTCGCGAATGTGACACCTATAGCATTTGGAATGCAACATTTTTTGTATTTTCGTTACTTAGATGGCAGCTCTGGTCGTTAGGCCACATCTCTAGAGAGCAGGAGAGTGCAGCAGGGGAGAGAAGCACAGCAATGCAATAGGTTTCGCATTAGGAAATTTTGAGCTATTGGTATTGTAAAGGACACATTTTTTCTTTATGTGCTTGTTTTGAAAGTAGCGAAAGTAATAGCTTTGTTATTTACAATGCCAATAGTTTTATGTTTCGCAAATGTGACACCTATTGTAACACAATATGTGTTGTAGCACTGAGTGGTGTGAGGGTGAGGGGTGTGAGGGTGAGGGTGTGTGAGGGTGAGTGAGGGGGTGTGAGGGTGAGTGAGGGTGAGTGAGGGGGTGTGTGGGTGAGTGAGGGGGTGTGTGATGGTGTGTGAGGGTGAGGGTGTGTGAGGGTGAGTGAGGGGGTGTGAGGGTGAGGGTGTGTGACGGTGTGTGAGGGTGTGTGAGTGTGAGTGAGGGTGTGTGAGGGTGTGTGAGGGGGTGAGGGTGTGGGTTAGGGGGTGTGAGGGTGAGGGTGTGAGGGTGACTGAGGGTGGGTGAGGGGATGAGGGTAAGGATGTGTGAGGGTGAGGGGGGGTGATGGTGAGAGGGTGCGAGGGTGAGGGGTGGTGTGGGTGTGTGAGGGTGAGGGTGTGAGGCGGGTTGAGGGTGAGAGGGTTGTGAGGGTGTGAGGGGAGCGAGGGTGTGTGAGGGTGAGGGGGTGTGAGGGAGAGGGGGTGTGAGGGAGAGGGAGTGTGAGTGTGTGTGAGGGTGATGGTGAGTGAGGAGGTGTGAGGCTGAGTGTGTGTGACGGTGTGTGAGGATGAGGGTGAGTGAGGGTGTGTGAGGGTGAGTGAGGGAGTATGAGTGTGTGGGTGTGTGACGGTGTGTAAGGGTGAGGGTGTGTGAGGGTGAGTTAGGGAGTGTGAGGGTGTGTGAGTGGGTGAGTGTGAGAGTTAGGGTGTGTGAGGGTGACTGAGGGTGTGTGAGGGTGAGGGGATGAGGGTAAGGGTGTGTGAGGGTGAGGGGTGTTGATGGTGAGAGGTTGCGAGGGTGAGAGTGGGTGAGTGTGTGTGAGGGTGTGTGAGGGTGTGTGATGTTGAGTGTGTGAGGTGTAGTGAGGGTGAGAGTGTTGTGAGGGTGTGAGGGGAGCGAGGGTGTGTGAGGTTGAGGGGGTGTGAGGGTGAGGGCGTGTGAGTGAGGGTGAGTGAGGGGTGTGAGGGGGTGTGAGGGTGTAGGTGTGTGAGGGTGTGTGAAGCTCCAACTTTTCTAATGCAAGACCTATTGCATTTCCAATTCTTATGATTTACTTCCCTGTCAGGCCTACGCTGATATCTGCGTGTTTTTAGGGCGGAATTAAAACATGAAAAGTAAAATAAAGGGAGATACGGCCTGGCGGCCGTGAAACTGCAGGGAGAGAGTGGGGAGGTGCTGTCGGCTGGGGAAGGGGAGGAGAAATGCGAGCCTGGCGGCCGTGAAACTGCAGGGAGAGAGAGGGGAGGTGCTGGCGGCTGGGGAGGGGGAGGAGAAATGCGACCCTGGCTGTGTGCGGGGAGAGAGAGGGGAGGAGCTGGCGGCACCAAGCTGGGGAACAGATGGCAAAGACTGGCGATTTGATGCTGTGCACGCGCATTTTAACTCATTGCGCTTGTGCATTGAGCAAAAAAGCGCACATGCACTGCATCAAATCGCCAGTCTATTTAAACGTCTGTTTAAGCCCCTATAGTCTCGCTCCGCTCAGTGCGCATGGGCATTGACAGGCGAGACCTAAAAACCGCTGACCGTCAACTACCATATTCGATATACAGAAGGAGCCACAGCCGAAATGGAGGGGGTGTCCTGCATGTGACAAGCACTGGAGACTGCCATGGTAGTTTTTGTTCCCCAGGTCAGTCAGTCAACAGACACCGTTGAACCCAACAACTTTCTTTTTTCAGGATATCTACAGGGTGAAGGAGCAATACTTGGGTTTGCAGGAGGAGGAGGAGTTTCTCCATGTGGAAGAATTATTAGATGAACATTTTTGAATTTTAAAGTGCAGTTGCACTAATGCGTCACATTTATGCACACTTAAATGGGCACCATTGCACGATTATGAAGGCAAAGATTCTTTCACTTTGGTATAAACGGGAATTTTAAAAAAAATCTGGACTCTCCTGTAAACCCCTGACTTCCCAAAGTACTCATCGTATTGTTTGTGAGTTCCAAAAATAAATCTGAAATTTACTCCACATGTAGGAAGAAATTAGGAAGAGTACATTTCCATCTTTTTGTAAGCTTTGCCCTTGTAAATTTTCCTCTTTTCCAGGGGCAGTTTTGTGAATCGGGGACATAATGATGACCTGGTTACTGTTGAACATTGATATTCTATGTTTTGTTCGCTACTCCTCTTAGTAGTGGCCTCTGAAGCCATTGAGATAAGGAATTTCAATGTTACTTCTGCTCTCGTAATTATTTAATAATTGGCCATTACTAGCATACTGTGCAGTATCAGAGATTTTGCTAATTTACAACTAGAGGTCTGAGTAATCGAGTTTTTCTGAAGCTACTTGTGTTTTACTTAATGAACGTTCTGAATTACTCCTGAATTTTTGGTCCTTATTCCTAAAACGTTATTCTGTGGGTAGTTATGTCTTACCACAGACCGGTTTGTGGCTTACAATGGTTCATGGGCTTGTTTCACTACGTTTTTTTGCATGTATGAATATGCTAATGCTGGGGATCTGTGAGGAGATTACACCAAAGGTTGGGATAAATTAGACACAAGTACTCGCATACTTTGAGTCAGCCTAAAATCAGAGTAATAGTTACCACCTAAAAAAGGAGTAAAACAAACCTACTTATTCGTTGGAAAAAGCTTAGCTCGCCTTCAAAGCACCCCTTGGATGGGTATTTGGTTCTAATGTGTTCCACCATGTAGAAGAAAACAAAGTAACTTTGAAAAGGGTAACTTTAAGATAATCAACCTTGGCCCAAGAAGAATATTCCCTCATATAAAGGAGTTAATTTTACTTTTTTCGTCCAAAAGAAAACTAAAATATTCGTTAGGGGTTTGATAGATTTGGGATTATCGATACGTAGAGCAGTCTTGTGTGGCAGTGACAAGTCACATAGTCCTATAAACAATGCTTTCGCTCATAAGTTTACAAAGAATATGCCCCTCCGATACCAAAGCATATTCAGATATTGTGATTTTTTGGGGAAAACCGCCTCGCAATAACTCTTTTTACTGCGCTTGGTGTTTATAAAAAGTTATCAGTTCTACATCAAGCGTATTGTTCTTCCTAATGGAGCCAGCAAATGGCAGTCTCTACTCCGTTGTACGTAAGCAGTTCGACGAAAACTTGTTTTTTAAGATCTCATTTTGCAGCAGTTAGTTTAAAGAAGATGGAGTGTATCAGTGATGGAATTGGAGAAAATTATCTCCAGGAAACCATAAATTGGTTGTCAAGGTGTGGCAAAGAAAGTGGGTGGACTCACGAGGGGCAAAGTTTAACAAGCAAAACAAGTCAAATAAGGAGACACGGCAGGCCGAGCGGCCGTGGAACTGAAAGCACGGCCGGTGTCCGTGAAAGCCTTTGATCCGGCAGGGGGTGGAGCGGCACCAAGCTGGGCAACAGATGGCTGGCGATTTGATGCTGTGCACGCGCATTTTAGGTCAATGCGCTTGCGCATTGACCTAAAAGCGCACGGGCACAGCACCAAATCGCCAGTTAGATAAAGTCTGTTTAAAGCCCTATAGTCTCGTGACCTCAATGTGCATGCGCATTGATAGGTCACGAGACCTAAAAAGCAATATATCTGCTCCTTTACCAAGGAAGATATCTGGGGTTGCGAAAGTGCCCGCTTTAAGATCACTACGGGCCCCCACTTTACCTTGTCAGGGCTTTACATCTATCGACCCCCTGGATCTGCTTCCAAGTTCATCAAAGCACTCCTAGAAGTGGCAAACTCCTTGGTGGTGAGTTCGGCCAACTTCACCATACTTGGAGATCTTAATCTCCACTTCGACTCGACACTAGACCCTACCATTAAAAATCTCTTGGCGGACTTTGCTGCCTTACAACTAAACTCGGTAATTCAAACTGCCACTCACTCAGCTGGACATATATTAGACCCTGTCTTTACTAACATCCCGGAAGTCAGGACTGACCTGCCCAAGCCTATGGGTTGGACAGATCACTATCTCATCAAAATCACTATGATGGTTAGGGAACTGCCCAACAAAGAAGAGCCAACTCGTCGTCTAAAAAGACCTTGGCATAAACTCTTAACCAGAGATCTCCAGTCTACCCTAGGAGAATTTCACTACGAGGCAAATAAGGATATTAACACGACAAATGCTGCCTTCCATGACTTGATCACTAGAGGATTAGACGCTCTCATTCCAGCCAAATGGACTAAGGGGCGCTGCTCCCCCTCTAACCCATGGTACAACGGCACTCTGAAATCCATGCGGAAAGAATGCAAAAAAGCTGAGCGAACCTGGAGAAGGGAGTACAATAATACGAATAAAGTATCCTACCTGTCTAAATTAAAACTCTACCACAAAGCTATTCGCTCTGCGCGCGCCTCCTTCTACGCTGAAGAAATCAATTTCAGCCTGAATCCCCCCAAAGTCATTTTTAAATTGGTGCAAGAACTGCAAAATAGTAGAACCCCTGCCTCCTGTATTACCTCCACGCAACAGTGTGAGGACCTTGCCACTTACTTTATAGAAAAAGTGCAATAAATCTACAGCTCATTCCCGCATAACTTCCCTGCTCCACCTAACTCCATTAATGCTAGCACAAATGGCACTATACTGACACTTATACCTGAAATCTCTTACGATGACCTAAATAAACTTTGCAGGAAAGTCAAGTCTGGTTCTCCAGCCGACCCCATGAGGCCATCCCAATTTCTTGAATCTTTGGATTTCTTCATACCCTCCCTTGCCTCAATACTCAATAGTTCCTTTTCCTCGGCTGAGGTCCCAGCTGTCTGGAAACAAGCATGGGTTTCCCCCATCATTAAGAAGCCGACTCTTGACCCTACCAAACTAGAAAACTACAGACCCATCTCGCTGCTCCCATGGGTGTCCAAAATTGCAGAGGCCTATGTAAACAATGTGCTGTCCCACCATATGGCTCAAAATAACGTCTTGGACCCATCTCAAAATGGGTTCAGGCCGGGACATAGTACTGAGTCGGCCCTCCTGTCCACTACCGAACATCTCCGGACTATCCTCGATGCCGGTCAGAGTGCTGCGCTGATATTGCTCGATCTCAGCGCAGCCTTTGATACGGTTTCTTATAACATCTTGTTAACTCGTCTGGAGACAATATGGATAAACCGTCTTGCCCTGGAGTGGTTCCGCTCATTTCTGAAGGACAGATCCGTCCGGGTATCAGCTCCCCCGTTTCTCTCCCAGCCCCATTCCATCGGCCAGGGAGTTCCTCAGGGCTCTGCACTTAGCCCATCCCTTTTTAATCTCTATGTGCAGCCACTTGCGGTAGTGGCTAAGGAGTGGGACCTAACGCTGGTGTCATACGCAGACGACACTCAGCTGGTCATCACCCTCACCGAAGGCCCTTCGATCTCGGCCTCGAGATTTAGGGATGGCCTGGCTGCAGTAGCCCAGTGGATGACTGCCTGCAGCTTAATGCAGGCAAGACGGAGGTGCTGCTCCTCGGGAGGAATACCAGTTATTGGAATGAGCACTGGTGGCCTTCCTCGCTGGGCGCCATCCCGCCACCCAAATCCTTGGTCAAGAATCTGGGTGTCTGGATGGACTCCTCGCTCAATTTCCAGACCCACACGAAAAAAGTGGCTGCTACTTGTGTGGGCCTGCTGAGGAGCCTTAACCCGATACGCAAAATCCGCCAGCTCATTGTTCAGTCCATCATCCTTTCACGACTGGACTATGCCAGCGTTCTACTTCTAGGCGCCAATAAAGCGGAGATAGCTCGATTCCAACACGTACAGAACTCAGTGGCTAGAGCCCTGGTGGGTCTCCCCCGGAGGTGCTCAGTCAGAGCTACAATTCGGAAATTACATTGGCTGCCCATTGAATCTCTTATTCAATTCAAAACCCTGACTATGGCCTTCAGATTCTCAAATCCGGATGCCCAGAACTCCTGCGCCCGCTCTTAACACCTTATGCGCCACAGCGCAACCTGCGCTCTTCAGGACAGCACCTAGTGACGATACCCCGTACTAGGCTCTGCCGTATTGGTGGCCGATCCTTTAGGGTTCTGGGAGCTAAGCTCTGGAACTCCTTGCCGCTAAACATTTGTTCCCTGGATAATCTGTCTGCCTTCCGGAAGGCTATTAAGACCCATCTGTTCCCCCCCTCCTAGGACTCCCTCCCCCTCCCTTTCCCCCCCTTAGGATAGCTTCTGTGGTTACTCAGCGCCGGGACGCCTCGTTGCTGGGGCAGCTGTCTGCGCTTAACCAAATAGATAACATAACATAACATAACATTGTGTTTACCTATGGAACCCACCCACTGGACACTGTTTATCTGAAGCAAGGGCAGGGTCAGGCAAACTCATATTGCTTCCACCCAGTGGAAGTTGTGAAAAGTACCTGCTCCCGCTTCACCCAGGATGGGTGAATGCATGTAGCCAAAGGTGCTACGGAGACCCTGTGGCTCTCCCAGCTGCCCCCCAAAAGATTTCTTGTGGGTACCTTAGGTGGGCACTGGGGCAGCCACATTAGGCCCTGGGGAAGACTTCATGGGGCCTTAAAGGCTTGGTGGGCAGGGCACCCCATCTCCTTAATAAAAAAGGCCCAAAAGGATTGAGTCTCTGGGGCCCATAGTTGCCCAGGGAGGGGGCATGCATGGACCAGCCCCCTAATAAAATGTAGGCCCAGGAGATGGTGTCCTCAGGGCCCGTAGAGGCTCAGGGAGGCTTGGGGAGGGGGGAACGTAGCCCCCCTCCCTATTAAATAGAGAAGGCTCAGGTTGGGCTCTCCGACGTCCTGAACGCGCTTGCGCTTCGTTGTTAGATTATCACTGGTTTTGGCGATCAGTTGACTCCAGCCTGCCGGTCCCGCCTAGCTGGGGCGACCAATAGTGAAGGGCAGGGGGAAGAGTCTCAGCCACTCTTACGGCACATATGACAAAGGCAAGCCCGTCTGCGCCCATATGCACCCAGCCGTGCCCTGGGCCCTGTCACTTTGCCCAAACTCGTATCTACTCCTCCGTAGAACTTCGAAAGCTTCACTTCATCTCCCTAGCACTAAATCTAGACACCAGCATGAATTTGCAGAATCACTTAATCTGGCTACCACAAAACCCCTTTCCAGAGGTTAACAAACCCCTACATCACAGTGTAGAACACCTACAAAAATATAAGTGTTCAAAGCTCTCAATTTATTATTTTAACACGTGATCACTGGTTAAGCACCAACTTGATATTTTTACCCTTCTGGATATTGAAAAACTGGATATTCTTCTACTTACGGAGACATGGCTCACCTTGAACTCCTCTCCTGACATACTAGCAGCATTGCCTAATGAGTACTATATCCTACACACCAACCGCCCTCAAGTTAAACAGGGGGGCGGGGAGTCATGGCCATCATACGCCAAGAGTTTAAATTTAGTGCCCTTACCCCACTTTGTCTCCCTGCAGTTGATAATACAGTAATCAAATTGGAATCAGATGTGTCCCCGTTAGTATGTATCGTTCTTTATAGACCGCCACAGCATATGCCCTAATTTCCGTACTCTTTGGTTGAACAAGTCGCCAAGCTGGCATTTGACATCGCAAGAGTTCTACTGATAGGTGACTTTAATTACTGGGCAAATGTTACTCACGAAGGGCCGCCATCGGCTGAGCTGACTGAATTGCTAAGTAATTTGAACTTTGCTTAACAAGTATCATCAGCTACGTATTTTAAGGGACACACTTTGGACCAAATCTGGTCCATTCATTTGGTATTATCTGACCTATATGTAGTACCGTGCATCTGGTCAGATCACAACTTGATAAAATTTACTTTAGAGGTCCCCATCATGAACAAAACACAAACTAAAGGAGGGCGTTTGGTATGTAAATGGAATGCTATTGATATGACTGACTTCAGTAGCACTTTGGCAAACACAATACCTCAGTACACTTACGACATTAACACCCAAGAGGAAAATATTTCAGCTTGGCTACTGGATGCTAGCAACAAACATACACCTTTGAAAAAATCTAAATCGACTCGCCGTTTCGATGCTCAGAAATGGTTCTCGCATGGACTAAAAACTCAAAAACGTACTCTCCGCCAATTGGAGAGGAAGTGAAGGGTGAGCTATTCATCTAAAGACAAAGTATCCTATCAAACTGCTATGAGAGAATATAAAAATTGCATCCTAAATGCAAAAGCTGCTCACTTCTCATCCAGACTTCTAACCTCCACCATCAGTCTAAAGAAATATTTAACATCGGAGAGGAACTGTCTAATCCAGACAGAGTATTAAGTAAGCCTACTCCCTCACAAACTCTATGTGACAAACTGAACAATTACTTTATTGAGAAAATCTCCATTATCAAGGCTAGCATTCCTACTCATATAGCCCAAGACGTTTCCCCATCCATATATAAAAACTCATGTTCCTTGAACACTTTCTCCCCCATTGATTCTAAGACCTTTCATAGCCTACTGCTTAAAGTCAGCTCTGGCTCTCCTACAGATCATTGCCCTCAACATGTCTTGAAGGAGGTCTTTACTTCCCATTAAAGGCCCTGCTCTTGCCTTGCTAAATGACTCTTTATCTCAGGGCTATGCACCTAAATCTTTTAAAGAAGGAACTGTGATCTTCCTCTTGGAGAAACCTGGAGCCGACCCCCTGACACTGTCCACCTATCGACCGATTTCCCTGCTCCCATATCTGCCGAAGATGCTGGAGGCTCATGTGGCAAAGTGTCTGTCCAGTTTTCTGGAACAAACTAACTTTCTTGATCCTCACCAAGCGGGGTTTCGTCCTGGCCATTCCACGGAGACAGTCATTACTGCGCTAATGGACGCCCTACGGGAGAAGGCTGATAAGAGGATTCCACAAGCCCTGGTGCTGCTCAACTTGTCCGCGGCTTTTGACACAGTCGACCATGGTATCTTGGTGGACCGTGTCAAGGAAGCGAGCCTTAAGCTGGATTTGTTCCTTTCTGGAGGATCGCTCCCAGGCCGTTCAACTGGCTCAGTTTGTGGCGCCCAAGGAAAGTACCATGTGCGGGGTGCCACAAGGATCCTCGCTCTCTCTACTTTTATTCAACCTATATCTCCTTCCACTGATCAGGTCATTGAAGGAAAGACAAATGGTTACCTTCAACTATGCTGATGACCTGCAGCTACTCTTCACCGTTGATAACTCACCCCTCTCAGTCTCGGAATTTCAGTCAACCTTGTGGTTTATCAGTCACTGGATGGACAGAAATCATCTAAAACTAAACCCAGGAAAGACTGAATTAATCTTGACAGGTGGCAGCCAGAAATTCTGTGGCTCCCACTACTGGCCTGGAGAACTGGGTCCATCTCCCACCCCTTCCTCTTCTGCCAAGGGCCTTGGAGTTAAGATATCCAACAACCTGTACCTAAAAAGGCAAGTGGGTTCTGTTATATCTTCATGTTCACACCAGCTATGTAAAATCAGAAAGATAAGCAATTGCTGACCCAAGCCGCGCTGGTACAGGTTGTAATGGCCATGGTTCTATCGCAGCTCGACTACTCTAATGCAATTTACCTTGGATTACCAGCTGGTCTTCTGAAACGGCTGCAGATAGTCCAAAACCAGGCAGCCAGACTGATATACCGGCAACCTAGGTGGCATCATGCTTCCCCCTTTTTGAGGGAACTGCACTGGCTTCCTATACTCCAACGCTGTGCTTTTAAGATTTGTTGCTTGGTATTTAAGTAATTGCATGATCAGAGGCTGGATTCATAAATAATATTATTTCTAGTTACACTCCTTCACGAAACCTTTGATCAGCTCACCTTCAGCTACTATCAACCCCCACTTACAAACTAAAGCAACATGGAGGCACCATGTTTGCTACCCTGGCCCCTAAGCTATGGAATTCCATCCCTCTGTAAATCAGGTCCACTACTGACCAACTTAAATTCAGAAAGCGGCTTAAAACCCGGTGGTACTGTCAGGCTTATAATTGAACTATCTATTTCTCTGGCATTTCCTAGATCCAGCGCCAAGAAACCTATCCGGTTAACGAGCGCTTTACAAAACAGTACTAACATAAGATAACATAACAGAGATGCAGGTAGTGGGACTACGTGCCCCCCTCCCTAAATACATGAGTATGGCCCTGGGGGATGAGTCTCTGGGGCCTTTAAAGGCCCTTTGGAGTTGGACGCAACTCAACCAAAATAAAAAGAATTGTAAAAATAATGAGAGGCTGGAGCCACTCATTTATTATTCACTGCTCCTTGAAGGGGTACCTCTTTTTAAGCATTTCTTTTTACAGTTTGGTGGTGTCCTAGAAGGCACAGGAGCACCACCAAGTATCTTTTTAAGCCCATGCATGCGGTGCATTTTCCAGCTGTGTGCTGAAAAGTGATTTTCCCATTGTTCATGACGAGCTTAGCTCGTCATGAGCACACAACCAGTGTACTGCATGACGAGCTGAGCTCGTCATGAGCATGGAAGGGGTTATTGTTGTGGGGAGAGCTGCATGGAGTGCAGCAGCCTTCAAGCAACATTTAAAAATGAACACTAGCTATCCGGGATATTTGAAGACATGACCCCATGAGAACTTACCATATTTTTCAAAAACACTCATACCTGGAGGTCTACGCTTTTCTTCAACTGCAGTGCAAATCCCTCTTGTGATTTTGGTTTTTATTCCATCTTGTGGGTTGAAAAATGTTAAAAGAAAGACTGCGGGGATGTACCATGTTACTCCGCATACTTTTACTCCGCATACCGTTACAACGCGACTTTTACAACGCATACCATTACAACGCATAGCGCTTTGGGGTGCTGGATAGTGGTAAGTATAATTTACTATTCTAACTCCAGTCCCCGTGGACCCTAGGGAAGGTGTTGGATAGTAAATTATACTTATTCCCTATCCTAGAGCACCCCCCAGCGCAATGCGTTGTAATGGTATGCGGAGCAAAAGTCGCGTTGTAATGGTAGTGCGGAGTAAAAGATGCGTTGTAACGGGTGTATACCGACTGCGGGGCCCATTAGGATGGCGGGCGGGCTTTAGTCCGCCCGCCAACCTCGTGCCGCTGGGACCACCCGCCAGACGGTCGCATTCCACATGTTTGACATTGCGGCGGGTGCTGCTGCTAAATTGACATGTTGTGCATTCCTATGCACAACGTAGCAGGCACCCTACTGTGTCTGCCACCTTGTGCATGGTAATACAGGGGGGTACCATGGGTACCCCGAAGTGCACCCCCTCCCTCTCACTCCCCCCCCCCCCGGTGGCCCGCAACAGGCTCCCAAAGCACATCCCCGCCAGCCTTTCCATGGCGGCATCGCCACCACATAAACGCCAGTTACCGTACCCAGCACCGCCACCATATTAGTGGCCAGGTCTGCCTGGCCGGCAATCGTAATGATTGCCGACCAGCGGAAAAGCATCGAACCCACTTTGTGTCCACCGCGAGACCCCCGCCATAATAATATGGCGGGGGATAAATTAAGTTGCGATGGCGGGCGGATCGCTAATGACCTCCTCAGTCATGTGTTGTTGTTTTTTAAAACACTTCTCTGAATATTTTCTTAACAATTTTTCATCCCTCTAACTCTAGTAATTGAAACTATCTTAAACAAAAGACTCACAGACATGTTGATTTTTTTTCCCATTAAAACATTATCAAACATTTTTTTAATAATCAATATTATTAAACTTTGTATTGTGTGAATTGCTGAAGTATACATTTGAGGAAAAACATTGGTGATTTTTTGGAGAAAGATGATGGATCTGCCCTATGTATATTTATATGCTCACCCCTTGATGAAGCCAATAGGCCGACTTGTTATGTTTGGTGTTATGACTCTTTAACAAAATCATTAGTCTAGCTGAGTGTAGCCACAACCTGTGAGACCAACTGCACCCCCTACATGCCAGAAGGCCATGTGTGGTGTGGGGTTTGCTGCTTTCAAGAAGTTAGATGCAGGGTCTGACCACAGGCCAAACCCTGCAGCCAACCTCATAACGTGCACCGCTAAAGGCTATTTGTAGCGTGGGGCTCCTTCTGTGCAAAGGGTTGGATGCAGGGGCCTGCCCGCAAAACCTTTAACATAATGATTGTCCGTGGCGGGTGTTGGCTGCCATCTGGGAATCTGGCGTTAGGCTTTATGTACTGTAATTAAATATTACTTTAATTTAAAAAAACTAGAAATTCACTAAGAAATCAAAGATCAAAGTGGCGTTATAGTTATTTAAAAAAAAATATCTTTGTTATATTTTTTATAATTTTCTCGATACAGACAAGCATAGATACATATTGCACTTACATACAAAATCAATATCACTGTGCCATTTTCTATGTAGGTCCAGGTGTTACCACTTAGTGAGCACAGCGTAATGTACCTCTAGCTCGCAAAAGGTGACGTGCATTGGCAGTTTGGTATATGTATACGATACCCATGTATACTGTTACCTCTAATTGAGGGGCAGGACATATGTATCATATGGGTCCTCTTCCTACAATACTTGGTCAGATGTGAACACGTCTAGTAGCCCAATTTCGTACAACTTATGTGCCATACAGTCGTTGAATAACAATAGACAATAAGGCACAGGTAATATGAAGTGAACAATTTAGCTGATTGCAAGGTATCTTCGTTTTTCAACTCTTGGACCATAACTAGGAAACTTAAAAGAAATGCAAAAGTAAAGGAGATATCGGGAACATAAAGAAACATGTGACTAGACTTTTCTCCTACTAATACGTTCTCGGGAATCCTCTTATACCGTCCACCTGGAACCTTAGGAGATTTTGCCATCAACCTCCCCTCCATCTCGGCCATTTTAGCGAACACACCAGCAAATTTTACTCTACTGGGAGATCTTATTATTCACTTCGACGACACTAACAATCACACTGCTCTACACTTGCTAGCAAGCCTATCGGCCATACAACTGACCCAATTAGTATCTGAACCAACCCACACAAAAGTTCATCTACTCGATCCCATTTTTAGCAACTGAATAGAGCTGGAAGTATGTACCCCCTCCCCCATTCCGTGGTCTGACCACCACTTGATCCCATTCATCTGAACCGCTCCTTACCTACACTCTCCGCCACACACTACTACACTTATGCATAGAAACTGGTCCAAACTCCCGCTGGACGACTGGCTGATAGCTCTGGACAATACCAGACCACGCAACAATCCAGACCCTACCTCAGCTAACGAGGAATACAACAGCTGAATCTTCGAATCCTTAGACTTAGTACTTCCCCTGAAATGCGCGGAAGAAGCTTAGTTCAAAAACTGCTCCTTGGTACTCTCCCAGATTACGGGAACTAAAATGTAAATGCAAACGATTAGAAAGGAAGTGGAGACTGGAATTTTCCCCCACCAGTGAAACTGACTACAGAGAAATGCTTAGAACCTACAAAAATTAGATTAAATCAGCACAATTGGCCTTCTTTGTAGAAAAAATTAATACAGCAGCCTAATCCGAAAGAGATTTACCGCATTGTTAAAACCCTTCTTAAATGTCCAGAACAGCCCCCTGACCCTTTCAATACACAAGCCTGCTGCAACAATTTGGCCGAGTTCTTCCTCCACAAAATTCAAAATATCTAAACCTCTTTCCCCCTTATCCCCACTACCACCCAATCAGTAACCGTCCCCATCACTGACACCCAACCCACCTCTTCCATGCAATCCTTTCCTCCTCTCGATCTCACCACACTAGATTCCATCCTGCCACAGGTAAAATCAGGCTCTCCCAATGATCCGGCCCGCTAAGTTCTTTGAATCTGGTAAACAACAATATTCTTCCAACGGTACTCAATCTACTCAATGCCTCCCTAGCCACTAGCTACGTTCCACCTCCTTGGAAGTGCGCCATGGTTAAGGCCCTTCTTAAAAAACGTAACCTTGATCAGAGAGATTCTAACAACTACCAGCCAATTTCTCAACTACCCTGGCTGAATAAGTTACTTGAAAAACACACCAAAACCGCACTAGTAAACTTCCTCGACACCAACCACTTGCTTGATATCTCTCAAACTGGCTTCCGCCCCATGCATGGGACCGAAACCGCGCTACTTGCAGTGACGGAGGAGGCAAGGAAGATCTTGGACCAGGGGGGATCAGCAGCTAAATCCTCCTTGACCTAAGTGCCAACTTCGACACTGTCAACCATAGCATGCTAGTCCATCTGCTCTCGAACAATCTGGATCTCTGGAAAGGCCATTTCCTGGCTTGAATCCTTCCTCTCAGACCGCTCTTTCCAAGTGTTCGAGGGTAACATCACCTCCCCGAGCAAGCCTCTTGTCTGCGGTGAACCACAGGGCTCTTCCCCGAGCCCTACGCTGTTTAATGTTTATATGGGGCCCCTAGCTGAGGTAGTCCGTCCGTATGGAATAAAAATCATTACCCATGCAGATGACACTCAGGTAGTGGTGGCCCTCAATCAACTGGACACAACCCCGACAATCTCAGGACCTGCCTGGCAGAGGTCTCTAAATGGATGACTCTGTTCTGCCTTAAACTCAACGGCGAAAAAACTGAGCTAATGCTCCTAGGCAACCCCTCTCCACACTCGCTCAAGTCACTGTGGCCCCCCTGCCTCGCGCTCCCCCACACCTAAGGATAAAATCAAGAGCCTAGGCATATGGCTCGATAAATCCCTCAATTTTAACGCCCAAGCCACTAAACTATCAGCAACCTGTTTTGGCCTACTCAGGCTAATACGGAAGATCCTCCCTTTACTGCCTTTCCAAGCCAGAAAAATTATGATCCAGGGACTTGTTCTCTCCAGGATGGATTTTGGAAATACCTTGTACTTAGGAGCCCCCCAATCTACCTTGAACACGCTCCAGATCGTACAGAAATGCGCAGCGCGTACACTACTCCAAATACCCCTCCGACTCTCGGTAAAAACTGGCCAGAGGAGCCTCCACTGGCTTCCAGTGAGACAAAGAATCGAGTTCAAGACCCTCTATATAACCCACCGAGCATACTGGAAAACCGGAGCTGCCATTAACCATTCTTTGATCACTGTATACAGCCCCACGAGACATCTCAGATCATCGTCCACTCTCCTGGTGACAGTACCTAGGATCAAGAGAATCAGATGCGGAGGTCGGTCCTTCTCGTACAACGCATCAAGGCTCTGGATTTCCCTCTCCCACCACCTGCACGCAGAGCCTAATCTCCTATCCTTTCGCAAGCACCTAAAAACCCTGCTCTTATCAAAACCGAATAATCTTTAATACTGCTCCCCACAATGGACAAGTCTACAGCGCTAGGACGCCTCAGGGTAGCTACTGCAGCCTACAAACTATCTTTTCATTTAATTTCATTTCATTTCTAGTGCGGTATGTGCCTTCCGAGTGAGGTCATGTCGAGGGTCACGCGCATTGTAGTGGATTTGGTTCTCTGTTCCTAGCCAGTATGTAATTGTGTGGGTGCCAAGGCATCATGCGTCTAGGATCGTGTCTATGTAGCATCATGATGGAATGTGGGGTCGTTGCCCAGCCTAACTGCTATGTCCAAGGGTGCCCTGTGTACACGGCCCATCCACTCCAGCCAGGCATTGTGTAAGGCGTCTCCCAATCGCTGTGTCGGGGGAGCACGCAATGCTGTGCTAGTTTGTACAAAGGTTTTCAGCCCAGCCGTTTCTTCTCTATGAAGAATGGTGCACTCCGCCTGTGCCCAATTTTCTAGAGGTTTTAGCCACTGGGGTGCCTCCGTCGAATCTTTGTTTCCATCTCTTGGTTATCAGTCGTTTTGCAGTGATTAAACCTAGGTCACAGAATCTAGAGCTTACTTTGATGGCTTTCGTGCGTTTTGTAAATCCCCAGGATGCAAACCTCCCATGTGTGTGGCACTTTGGTATTAATACTACTGGTGAGAGTTGCCGTTGGATATATGATGTTACAACGCGTACTTTTAGCACGCATACCATTACCACGGATTTTTTACAACGCAGGTCATGTTACAACGGATACCTTTACAACGCAATACACTACAACGCTGATACTATTACAACGCATACCATTACATCGTAAGTATAATTATAGGTAAGTATATAATATTAATTTATATTGTAAATAATTATATTAGAATTATTATATTTAATTATTTATTATTAAATAAATAAAAAAATAAAAATTGTAATTTGTAAATATATATTAAAAATACCCCTGTACCCCAAAACACAAACCCAGCCCTAAGTATATAATATTAATTTATAATGTAAATAATTATTTTAGAAGTATTATATTTAATTATTTATTAGTAAATTAATAAAAAAAAATTTAATTTTTAAATTTGTAAATATATATTAAAAATACCCCTGTACCCCAAAACCCAAACCCAACCCTAAAACCTAAAAATACCCCTGTACCCCACAACCCAAACCCAACCCTGAAACCTAAAAATACCCCTGTACCCCAAAACCCAAACCCAACCCTAAAACCTAAAAATACCCCTGTACCCCAAAACCCAAATCCAGCAATAAAACCTAAAAATACCCCTGTACCCCCAAACCCAGCCCTAAAACCTAAAAATACCCCTGTACCCCAAAACGCAAACCCAACCCTAAAACCTAAAAATACCCCTGTACCCCAAAACGCAAACCCAACCCTAAAACCTAAAAATACCCCTGTACCCCAAAACCCAAACCCAACCCTGAACCCTAAAAATACCCCTGTACCCCAAAACCCAAACCCAACCCTAAAACCTAAAAATACCCCTGTACCGCAAAACCCAAACCCAACCCTAAAACCTAAAAATATCCCTGTACCCCAAAACCCAAACCCAGCCCTAAAACCTAAAAATACCCCTGTACCCCAAAACGCAAACCCAACCCTAAAACCTAAAAATACCCCTGTACCCCAAAACGCAAACCCAACCCTAAAACCTAAAAATACCCCTGTACCCCAAAACCCAAACCCAACCCTGAACCCTAAAAATACCAAAACCCCTAATAAATGTTATTTAAAAAAGATAAACTTACCTATAAACTTACCTAAACTTACGATGTAATGGTATGCGTTGTAATAGTACCTGCGTTGTAGAATAATGCGTTGTAAAGGTATCCGTGGTAATGGGTTTTGCGTGGTAATGGATCCGTGGTAACGGTACTGCGTGCTAAAAATTGCGTGGTAACAGTTACATACCGTTGCCGTTATTGTGCGCCAATAGGAGTGAAGTAGGGGGCAGGACCAAAGCATGTGCATTAGATCAGCGTCTAGCTGATGACATCTTGGGCAAGCAGTGGTGGTGATGTTAAAATATTTATTAATCTTGTCTGGCGATAGATACGCTCTGTGTATTATGTACGTTTGTATGAGTTTGAAGCATGAGGTACGCGGTATGCCTGTGGCACTGGCCAGGACACTTTCCCAGTCTTTATCTGTCCAGGGCTGACCTCTGTCTTCAGCCCATCGCGCCCGGAGTCTCTGTGGTGGTTTTAACACGTGTGTAAGTAGGGCCTGCACTAGACAGTGAATCACATTCATCCCCTCCCCCATCACATGCAGGTACTGCAGCAGCTGATGTGTTTGTGGCTCAATTGTCAAATCTCCCCATGTCAGTGTCAATGTCCGTATGAATGCTGCGTGTAAGAGGAACTGACCCACCGGCAGGCCAGTATCCGCTGTCAAGGTTGCAAAGGACAACAAGGTACCATCCGCCTATAGATCTCCTAATGTCTCCACTCCGGCCTCAGTCCAGGGCGTCTGCGCTACATCCGTTACAAAGTCTCTCCCTCAGGGCATACCGACCAGTGGTAGTATTGGGGCATAGGTAATAGTGTCTTTCGTAAGTTGTAGGCTCCTTCAATAGCATCTGTGGGCCAACTCAATATGTAACTGTGTCGGCGAGGATATTTCGCCAGTGGGTGGAATAAGCTATAGATTTGTGTCTGTGTCCATGAACATGACTCCGTGGCGGTATCTGCCAGGTTCTTGCCGCTTAGCCACTTTACAACCCACTGCAACTGCACCGCTAAGTAATACAATTCTAGATGAAGAACTGCCAAGCCCCCGCATTCCAGTGGTGCATGCAATTTCTGTAGCGCTATTCTGGGCCGCCCTGTATTCCATTAAAGCTTTGAGTAACCCGTCCAGCTCCCGAAACAGCAGCACCGGGACATATACCGGCAGATTTGCAAAATAAAATAAAAGCCTGGGTAACACTATCATTTTAGTCAAGGTGATGCGACTCAGCACATTGAGTGGCAGTCTTCCAAAATGTTATCTGCGCCTGTATGGAGGAGATGGCGTGCACCAGGTTGCCCTCCAGTCCGCTGGGGATCTGTAGATGTATATGCCCAGATATCTAAACATTGTTCGGTACCAGGCAAGCACAGTGCCGTTGATTGTTATATCAGTTGCGTCCACATTCTCCTGAGACTTCCTCAAACCTTTGAAATATGTTAGATATAGCTAGCTGGCGGTATATCATGTAAGTCTCTCATGTACAGCAACAGGTCATCAGCACCGTGTGGAGACCATCTTTCAGGGGAATACCCCAGTCTGCTCCACTTTCTCGCAGTAGAGCCACCAGAGGTTCCATGGCAAGGGAGAAAAGCAACAGGGACAAAGGGTACCACGTCTGACCCTGATTGTATCAGACATGACCTGGCCTATGCGGGCCCGTATCATGGGCCGCTGGTACAATAACAGCACCATTTGTAAGTACCCATCCCCTAGCTCGTATTTACGTAGCACTGCTGCAAGATAGGGCCACTCAACCGAATCAAAGGCCTTCTCCAAGTCTAATACTAAGGTGGTGTTATAGTTATGAGTTGTATTTATATCTTGCTGTCCATTAAAAAAATACCTTAGAAATTCACTGAAGTTTAAAGTAATGTTATAGTTGGGTGAAAATTTCAGAGACAACGTAACGTTTTAAACCAGAAAAAAAACACTGAAAGTCACAAGTTATAATTATTTCTGGTAACTGATACTGGTGCCTCAAATGAACTATATCCCACACCCTCACCATGCACAGGCAATTACCGCACATATGACATCACTCATAACATGCTCTAGAACAACATTGACACCATCACTGAAACATTTCAAATGACATCAACTGTGCATGGCGGCCATGAGTCGCTAACATATAATTAAAGCATCATGTAGTGATGCACTGTCATTTACAGATGGCACATTCTCCTTTCAAATGTCCACTAAGTTTTGAGAGATGCAGTTTTACTGATAAAAGTATTCAGCGGGCAAATGATAATGTATAGAAATCGAGTTTCAGTCAATATCATTTGTACATCACCCAAAACTGTCTTGATTTGTTCTGATCCTTTGAAATCAGAACTCATAATTATAAAAAAAAATGGGGTTCATTTTTGCTTTCCTAACTGCTGATATATTCTGAAATATATCAGCAGTTAGTAGAGCTACAGGTATTTACATAGCTGTACTGTATGATGCAAGAAATGACATCTTATGACCTTTCCTTTCACACTGCATGTAGGCCAGAGATATTGACATAATATGTTCACTTTAAAAATTACCATCGCTTTGCAGTAAGAGTAAGAAAGGTAAACACCAATCCACAGGGTAACAGACTAAGCAGGAATTTGGCAGAAGATATATCTTAACGTTTGACATCTGCCTTTCAAGCACCGCAAATGTAACAAGATAAATACACATATAAAGGCATCTTTATTTACACTCTTTCGTGACCCAGCAGAAATTAGATGGTGCGCAATTTAGGAAACGCTGCTCTATAATGTTGATGTATCGATTTAATGGAATATACATTCATTCTAAAATAAATGTCAATTGATTCATTCACTCACATTCTGTCGACTCTTCAATGAGTTTCTTATTTACGGACAGAGAGTGCGGGATCCCACAGGAGTGAGATAAAGGATTAGGGAGTGTCTGGTGGTGGATTAAAGAATTTTGAGAAAACAGGCTTTTTGCAGGTTTTCCCTAATGTTTTGCCCTCTTTTGGACTACTATCTATAGGTTTTCGACTTTGAAAGTGCACTGAGGCCTGCTGGTTTAATTGGGTGTCCCCAACTGGCATGTGCTGACTAACTTATAAGTAACTGGTATATGGTACCCAGGTACCCAGGGCATGTGAGGCTGGCTGTCCACTCACGAGCTTCAGCACTGGTTGTGCCACTCTGTTTGTTACAGTTGCAGACTGAAGAGGCTGTGCATGCACTGCACGCATGACGTTGCCACTACCACTAGTGTCAAAGTGCACAAGTCCCTTTACTATATACATGTCTCCTCTAGGGCAGATCCATGAAGCCCTAAGGCAAGGAGCTGTATATTGTTAAGATAGACATATATTTTTGGATATGTCTATGCAGCACAACCCTAAAGAGTAGTGTTTGCTGAGGATAAGTAAGTAGCCTTATAAGGTAATTACAGGGTTAACGGTCAGCATTCCAACGTGTTTAACTCCTGATAGAGGCTACTTACCTATGTCATGTAAGGTGTCAAATTAAAGGGGACATTAAATGCGACTCAATGGTGCAGTCAACATTTATGTCAAGTTTATTGCTGAACACTTTTGCGAAAGTTGCCATTCTTTGACCCTGCTGCTCCAGTGACTTTGCAGAAGTACTGGGGCTGAGACAGGGTTCTGCCTGCCTGGGGAGACAAGTAAACAACTCTCAGGCAAGGAACAAAGGCTGTTGTAGTGATGTGGCTTGCTCCCCTCCCCACAGGATAGCCTGCAAAGAGCGTTAGCCCAAAAGGCACACATCAAAGGTGATGGCGCCTTTGAAGGGCCGCGCGACAATGCTCCCATACAGGAAGGCTTTTGTTTCCCCCAGACAAGGTAGCGCCAGGGACAAAGAAGGGAAAACCAGTTTTAGAACCCGTTTTCCATGGCGTGAAGGCCATGGTAGCCACACCTCCGGGAGTACCAAGGTCTTTAAACTCAAAGAAGACCTCAGCCATATAGGTTGAAACATGTTTTTGCACTCTGTATTAGCCAGGTGCCACACTTCACCGGAGCTGTGTTACCAGATAGAAGGGCACCCACCCGCCCATTGGCTAGTGACCGCTTTGTCCCCTGGAGACACTTTACTGGGATATAGTGGGCACCCCTGCAACCTGAGACTTCTGTACTCGCTGGACTTGGAAGGAAGACGAGAAGAAGACCACTTTGCACCCATGGGAAACGCACAAAGGCCGACAAGTCAGAGTGATTGCACCACCTGCACTTTGGGCTAGCAGAGTTTGGACCCTGTTCTGTGTGCCTGGCTTGGGGAAACGTTGATTCCCAGTCCAAAGTAGAGACTCTAAGGGTTTTGAGAGCCCAATTCGTATCTCTGGTAGCCACCACAGACATTTTGCCTCTACCAGATGCCAGGCACCCCAAACGACAATTCAGAAATAGCACCCGTGTCTGCGGGTCCTGAGAGTGTTTGTTATGACCAGATTTGTCACCCAAGAAGGACACCAGCCCCCACCAAAGATTTGCACAGTGACTGCTGTGATGCAAAAGCGCATGGTCTGCATTGGCAGTCTTTGAAAGCCTGCATAGAGGGCTTTGTGAGAGCCCAAAATCTATGAGTCACCCTCACTCACTTGTGGACCAGGAATTCGGCCGTACTCCATCCCCATGGACTGAACAGCATCATTGAGCATATCTAAGTTTGCATCCCTCAGCATCAGGACCACTCCGTAGAAGTCAATGGCGGTTGTCCTGTAAAGTTTGGAACTCGCTCTAAAATGCTCTGGTGGCCAGGTAACTGTCCAAAGTATTACTTTTATCCCCCTAGACCTTGTCCATGCTGGATTTGGTTACCCTAGTAGGGTTGGAACACACACTAACTTTTACAACCTTCTTAAAAGTTTTCAAACTTTGCATTTGCCAATGCTTGTTTGCGCTTGCATTCAAAAGTTATAAAAAGTTATAAAATCTGTTTTTTTGGAATCCTCTGGTGGGATTAAGGTCTCTAAAAATTCATAAAAATATGCTCTATTATTATAAATTGTTTTGCCTCTTTTTTGCTTGGTGATTTTTAGGTCGAGCCTTGCGTTGCAGCACATTCGCTGCTCGCTCTGCAAGGCATATTATAGAAGGGACAGATGTGTAAGTGTTGTGGAATCTCCGTTCATATTTTTCAGTGGCTGGTGTCATTGTCTGTGGCAAATGCTGGCTTCCAATTGATAATGAGGCTTCTTAGTCCCTCCTTGTTACCGCCATGTCTCCTTTTTGTAACTGCCCATCAGGTCTGGATCTTTTACTTGCGGCGGTTCACGGTCTCCTTCATTAAGTCGGAAAGCATTATTTTCTTTCAGTCAGCTTTGGCAATGTCGGCTGCGTGTTTATTTTTGCATCACACTTTCACTTTAACAATAGCTGCTGCACCACCCCACGAGTGCTGTGTGGGGCGGCAGCTATTATTAAAATGAAAGCGTGATGCAAATATAAACAAGTGGCTGCCTTTGCGCAATGGTTGACAGCTTGTTCTCCAGTGAAACTAAGTTCTGGATCCATGCGATGGGTTGAGATAAAAATAGCCCTCCCGTAGCACTCCCTCGCAACACCGAGACAGGCAGCCAGACGAAACTTCCTCTTCTAACAACAACACCCAGGCAGGGGAGTGTGCGCCGCGTGCACATTTGTCAGCATTTGAAAAGTGAAAAGCGGAGCGCAGATGAAAGTAAGGGAAGAGTGCTTCGCTTTGAACTGCTTTGACATCAGTGCCATGATGTAAGTGCAGTCCTGGTGATGCCACTCGCTGTCTCCCAGACGCTCACGTAGGTGCAATTGATCTTGCACTGTTAGTTATCTACTGGCCTGACGTCACAGTTCGATGCACCGAGACTCACTTCTGGTGATCCTAAGCTGCTTTCATTGGAATGGCATGTGGGCTGAGTGGACTCTCGTGTTAAGGTGTGCCAGAGGCTCAAAACCTCCACCAGCATGCAAGGGCAATCGCGCTGGTATTAAGCCCCCTTCACCCCACCTTTAGTCAAGTGTTGCAGTGCTCTTTTTTCAGTCCTCGCTTCAGCACCGGTGACAATCATTAGACTGTAACAGCTGATGGCTTGATATTGTGAAGTGTGTTGGTGATCTGACCTTGTGATCTGATGTCATAGCCAGATGGAGTGAGGACATTTTTTGTCCGTGATTAATGCCCCGGTTACTTACCGGTAATCTTCATTACTCCGAGTATAGTCTTCCTCGCCACATGAGTTACAAAGTGAGCTTTAGCTCCACAACAGAACCCTCCAAAGCAAAAAACCACCACCTCCCACCCCCTCCCAACATGGCCGACCAGTCCCACCTGACCTCTATAAGAGGCGGACCGGCCCGACCAACAGCCTGACCTACCAAGCAAACAATGAAGCCGATAGCCAGACAGGGAGGGGGGGAGGGAACTCATGTGGCGAGGAAGACTATACTCGGAGTAATGAAGATTACCGGTAAGTAACCGGGGCATTACCTCCTCGTAAGTCTTCCTCGCCCCCTGAGTTACAAAGTGAGCAAATACCCAAGCCAACAAGGCTTCATTGACCACCAGAAGAACCACACCACACGGTGATGCAGGTAAACCAACATAAGGCTTTAATCAGCATAAGTAAAGTACACATGAATTGCATCAAACCTGAAACTAGACATAACAGAAACACACCTCAAGGAGCCACCGCTCCCGCACTGAGAACGGCCCCCGCGAAGTCCCCCTGGTCAGAACCCCCCAAGACAACGCGATAGTGTTCCATGAACATGTGGGGGGACGACCACGTCGCCGCCCGACAAATCTCCTCCGTGGAGACACCCCTGAAGGAGGCCCAGGACACAGCGACACTCCTCGTGGACCGCCCCTGGACCCCCACAGGAACCCCCGAACCCTGCGAAGCATAGGAAAGGATGATAGCCTGTTTAAGCCAGCGGCTCAAGGTGGAGAGAGAGGGCTTGTGGCCTGAGCGGACTGGACCGAAAGTAACGAACAGGCTATCACACCGGGCCAGGGGAGATGTGCGTTCAAGGTACAACAACACTGCCCGCCGGACATCCAGCAAGGCTAAGGCAGGATCCGTGCCGGGGGGGAAAGAAGGCAATGACACTTCCCGAGCCCGGTTCACCATGGAAGGCACCTTGGGAAGAAACCGTGGGTCATGCCGGAGCAGTAACCGGTCTGGCAACACCCGCAAGAAGGGCGGGGAGCGGAGGAACGACCCCAGCTCGCCCATCCGCCCAGCAGACACCATGGCAACCAGGAAAATCACCTTGAAGGTGAGAAACCGCTAAGCCACCGAGGCCAGGGGTTCAAAGGGAGGACCCTGAAGCGCCCGCAGCACGAGAGGCAGATCCCACGGAGGGGACAGGCAGAGTGACCGCGGGCGACGGAGAAAGCAACTCCGGAGCAAGCGGGCCACCAGGGCATCCAGCCCGTCGAAATCCGGACTGCAGAAGGCCCGCAAGGCCGCCCACTGGGCCCTCAGGGAAGAAGGGGCCAAGCCCAAGGAAAACCCCTCCGCCAGGAAATCCAAGACCCGCAGGGGAACCACGGTGGCGGGGTCAGAACCCCGCAGATCGCACCAGCGTGTGAAAGAAGCCCAGTGCCGGGCATAGGACGACAAGGTGGAAGACCTGCGGGAGCCCTGTAGCAAATCCACCTCCCTAGGAGAACACCCCCGAGCCAGCAGCGTCACCCGCTCAAGAGCCAGGCCTGCAGATGGAGCCGGCGCAAAACCGACTCCGGGAGCGGGGGGCCCCTCAGGGGGAAGGGCCGATCCGGGATCGGCCAGAAGGCCTGAACCGCCAGATCGCAAAGGAGAGGATACCAGGGGCGGCGGACCCAGCCGGGCACCACCAGGAGCACCCTGGCCTTGTCCAAGCGGATCTTGCAGAGGACCCGGGGGATCAGGGGGAACGGGGGGAATGCGTACAGCAGTCCGGAAGGCCAAGCGAACGACAGGGCATCCACTCGCCATACCCCCGGACCCGGGAGGAGAGAGCAGAACTTGGGCAGAAGGGCCGAGTCCCCGTCCGCAAACAGATCTACCAGAGGAAGACCGAAACGAGACACCAGGCGTTGAAACACCCTCGGTGACAAGGAGAGACACGGCAGCGCGGGAAAGATCCGACTCAGTCGATCCGCCTCCACATTGTCGGCCCCCGGGAGATAGACCGCCCGAAGGGACAGGACCGAAGTCTCCGCCCATGTGCACAACTCCTGAGTCAGCAACCAGAGGGAGCGCACCCTGCACCCTCCCTGATGGTTGACATAGCATCTCACCACCTGGTTGTCCGTCCGCACCAAGACATGGTGACCCAGCAGTGACGGAGCAAAATGATGGCAGGCCAGGAGGACCGCCTTCAACTCCCGATAGTTCGAGGAGCAGTGAGACTGAAGGGGATTCCACCGACCCTGAATCGACTCCCCGCCCAGATCCGACTCAGTCGATCCGCCTCCACATTGTCGGCCCCCGGGAGATAGACCGCCCGAAGGGACAGGACCGAAGTCTCCGCCCATGTGCACAACTCCTGAGTCAGCAACCAGAGGGAGCGCACCCTGCACCCTCCCTGATGGTTGACATAGCATCTCACCACCTGGTTGTCCGTCCGCACCAAGACATGGTGACCCAGCAGTGACGGAGCAAAATGATGGCAGGCCAGGAGGACCGCCTTCAACTCCCGATAGTTCGAGGAGCAGTGAGACTGAAGGGGATTCCACCGACCCTGAATCGACTCCCCGCCCAAGGTTGCCCCCCAGCCGAGGAGACTGGCATCGGTCGTGAGCACCCTGGATGGGGATACCAAGAAGGGAAGCCCCTCCGCGAGGTGAGCCTCCACCAACCACCACCCCAACTCCGTCCGGAGTCGAGGGGTGACCGGGACCAGAAGCTCGTAATCCTCCGAGCGGGGGTCCCAGAAGGACAGCAGGTGGTTGACCAAAGGATAGAGGTGGAGGCGAGCCCAGGGGAGCACATTGATGGTCGCTGACATTAGGCCCTGAACCCGCAACCAAAGGCGGACCGGAGCAGACTCCTGATCCAGCAGGGACCCCAGATCCCGCCACAAAGTGTCCCGTCGCCCTAGAGGCAAGAAAATCATCCCCTGCACCATGTCCAGACGACCCCCAATAAATGCCAAGTCCTGAGCGGGCAACAGATGTGACTTCCGCTCGTTGATCAGGAAGCCGTGGGTGGACAGGACCTCGCAGACCCTCCTGACGTGCAGCATCCCCTTGGAAAGAGAAGAGGCAGAAATTAGCCAATCGTCCAGGTAAGGAAACACCCTGATCCCCTCCCGGTGCAGAATACCCACCAGGGGGGCCAGGACCTTAGTAAAAACCCGCGGGGCAGAAGACAAGCCAAACGGAAGTACCTGGAACTGATAGTGGGAGCCTGCCACGCCGAATCTGAGGAAGGACTGGGAATTCGGATGAACCGGGACATGTAGGTAGGCGTCGAGGAGATCCAGCGAAGCCACCACCTCGCCCCGCACCAGAAGAGGCAGAATCTCCTGTAGAGAGATCATTTTGAATTTAGTATGAGGAATATAAACGTTCAACCCCTTCAAATCCAACACAGGGCGGAACTCCCCAGACACCTTCCTCACCAGAAACAGGATGGAGTAGACGCCCCGGCCCCGCTGTGACGGAGGGACCGGGCGGATGGCCTGTTTTTCCAGCAAGTCCTGAACACCGGCCAGCAAAGCCCGTCTCTTGACCAGGGAGGAAGGAAGGGGCGTAGCGCGGAAAAAATCCGGAGGAGGGGAGGAGAAGGAGATGGACAATCCTTCCCTCACAATCCGCAGGGCCCAAAGATCCGTGACCGAAGACTCCCATGCCAGGATGAAGTGGCGGAGACGTCCCCCCACAGGGAGCCCCCCGGAGGGAGATGGCCGAAAGTCAGGACTTGTGGGTGGCAGAGGGGGTGGCAGCCGCCGGCTGAGACCGGGATTTTCCGAAGTAAGGTGCTTCATGAGCAGAGTCTTCTGGGCCGCCTCCGACTTCCAATGGCGCAGCCAGATCTGTCGTCGGGCCTGGATCGCTGCACCCCCCGCGGCAGCCGCCGCACCCAGGGTGTCAAAGGAAATGTCCGATAGTAGGCGAGTCTGCTGTTCCATCAGGGCTAGCGTGGGCACCACATCAGCCCCTTGATCCAGGAGTTCCCCCAATGACTGGAAATCTCTTAACAGAGACTGGACCGTGCACGACAAATAGGCCGAGGCCCGGATGGAGAAATTAGCAGCCGCATAAGAGCGCTTCGCGGCAGCCTCCACGCGTTTGTCCACGGGGTCAGAGGGAGAGGCGTCCTCCGAAATGATGGAACCCTGGGACGACAGACCCACTACCAGGGAGTCCACCTTCACAATCGGAGGGAAGTCCTTGGTGAATTCCTCCACAGCGTAACGTTTCGCCAGATACCGTGGAAACGCCTGTTTATCAATGTCCAGCCACTCCCCCTCGATGACCTTCTTGATGGAGGCATGTAGCGGCAGGGAGTCCGGCGCCTTGCGCTGATATTGGACAAAGAAGTCCTCTGACGCCTCCTCCGCTGCAGGTGGCGGGAAGGCCAAGTTATCTTTGATGTGCGCCAGGACCTCACGCAGGTCCTGGCCCTGTATGTATCGTCCATGGTGATCCTCCTCCTCCCCCTCCTCCTCAGAGACAGGAGAGGGGTCCCTGCGTGGCCGTTTCGGCGAGGAAGGACCCTGCGCATCTCGCCTCGCCAGGGCATCGGTGACCGCCGACTGGATCATCAGCTGAATGGACTGAGCCGAAATGGGCAAAGCAGAACAGGGGCCAGGTCCCTGACCCGCCGTGACATCCTCCTGCTCCATAGTCAGAGTAAAACACCACCAACCCAAGCAAGCGGTAAAACTCAATGACCCCCGGGTCAGTGGTGCCTTATCAATCCGCCCGAGGACACAGCTGCAAGTCTATCCACACGAGCTGCACCTGGCGAGAAGCCCCGCCCCCAAAAGGCGGGACGCGACCTCGGCCAATCAGGGCACGGGACCGTTCGCGTGCCGCAGCTGAAGACCCTCCCGTCTGGCGGCAGCGTCCAGCGCTGTAACCCGTCCAGGGAGTCGGCACGGAAGACCCGGAACCGCCGAGGCGCGTGGAGCGTCAGCCCCCGGCCCGGCGACTGCAGAGATGCCGGTAAGAACATCCCCAGCCCCGAGCGGGGAGCGCGGAATCCCGCGAGTGAGCTCCCAGGCCAGACGCGGCAGCCCCAGCCACCGCCGCCCAACAGGGGAGACATCGGAAATTACCGCCCCTGGTACACCCAGGCGGCCACACGGCAGCCGCATCAACCCGCGACCGGCGCCGCGTCTCCCCACTCACTAGAGGCAGAGATGGAACCCAGAGCCCTAGCAACGGGCGAGGGCCACCCCCAAACGGCAGGAACAGGGAAAAGGGCGAGACCTTAACCCCCCCACCGCCCCCCCCCCCATCCCCCCAGGAGCCCAGGCACGCTAGAGCAGCACCTCACCCGCCAAAAAAAGACGGGGGACGGGGGAGGGGGAGGGGGCAAGGTCCCAGGTCCTAGGGTCCGCTAGGGCAGGACCTCCAACCCAAGAGCCACGGACCTGCTAGAGCAGGACCCATCCTTACCTTACGGCGCTCTGGAGTAGAATGCGCAGAACAAAAAAAACAGGCTGTTGGTCGGGCCGGTCCGCCTCTTATAGAGGTCAGGTGGGACTGGTCGGCCATGTTGGGAGGGGGTGGGAGGTGGTGGTTTTTTGCTTTGGAGGGTTCTGTTGTGGAGCTAAAGCTCACTTTGTAACTCATGTGGCGAGGAAGACTTACGAGGAGGTAATGCTGTGATGTTACTTAGTGTGGGTGTTGTTAAGATTTGCAGAACTAAGGGGCAGTGAGCGTTTCCACTAAATTCTATTACCACACGACAGTTTCAGTGAAGTGTAAACTGACTTTACAAGGCAGTTTACACCAAAATACTCAGTTAACACTGACCCTGACGTCACAGGGTAGTTTACGTGAGGATACTCAGTCAACACTTGCATCACAGGGAAGTTTCATTCCTGAAATTCAGTGAGCTTTGACGCCACATTGCAGTTTTAGCACAGATGCCACAGGATAGTGTTTAATGACACTTAGGGGCCGATTCACAAACTAATTTAAGACAAAATCCTAAACTTACTACTTTTGGTTTTCACAGAAGTTAGGATTTTGTCTTAAGTTTGTCTTGGGACAAACTAAAGACAGACTTAAGACAAAATCCTAACTTCTGTGAATACCAAAAGTAGTAAGTTTAGGATTTTGTCTTAAATTAGTTCTGTGATTCGGGCCCTTAGAGTGCGCTCTGACTTTGACGTCACAGAGCTCACTTATTAAGGGTTTCTTGTGACTTGTGATTTCAGGGGCACTTTCAGTAAGGATATCCCGTGAGCTCTGGTCTTCGTGCTATTTCACTTCACAGTGCTCTCAGTGAGGCTATCCCGTGAGCTCTGGTCTTCGTGCTATTTCACTTCACAGTGCTCTCAGTGAGGCTATCCTGTGAGCTCTGGTCACTGTGCCATTTCATCTCACAGTGCTCTCAGTGAGGCTATCCCGTGAGCTCTGGTCACTGTGCCAGTTCATCTCACAGTGCTCTCAGTGAGGCTATCCCATGAGCTCTGGTCACTGTGCCATTTCATCTCACAGTGCTCTCAGTGAGGCTATCCCGTGAGCTCTGGTCACTGTGGCAGTTCATCTCACAGTGCTCTGTGAGGGTTTTCAGTGAGTTCTGGCCACTTTGCCATTTCGTGTCACAGTGATCTTAGCTAGGCGATCAAGTGAGCTCTGGTCACTGTCCCATCTCAGTCTTCTTTCAGTGAGGCTATCCAGTGAGTGCTAATGTCGCATTACTCTTTTAGGTCCCAGTTTACAAAGGCTGTTTTTGTGAGCAGGTGTGTCTTTTCCTGTTTTGGATGCAATTTACTTCTACATTTTCAGGCAAAATTACAACATTTTTTTTTTACTTTTAACATTTCTTTTAAAAAGTATTTCTTGGTCTGAAAATCCAAAAGTAAGAGACGTTTGCCTCTGGAGCAGGAGTGAATTACTCAGAGAAACAAGCATTTGCAATGCAATAGGTCTCGCAATTACGCGAGTTTGAACTATTGACATTGCAAATAACAATGCCCTTTATTTTTGTTTTCGTTTTTAAAACATAAATAAAAGGCATTGTCATTTACAATGCCAATAGCTTAAACTCGCGTAACTGCGAGACCTATTGCATTGCAAATGCTTGTTCTTATTCTGTTGTTTGGTGTTAAATGCTTTACACATTGTGCCTTTCCGAGGTCTTTCTGCTTTGTGCCTTAACTATCAAAGGGTTGGGGTGAAGGTTAATTAAATGACCCTGACTGACTCGAGACAGTATCTGTGAGTGTATTCCCTGATAAGGCCCCACAGCCATATCATATCTCTTCCCATCCATCTATCTCTTCTCTCCTCCCTCTCTGATCACTGTCTCTCTACCTCCTCTTCCCTCTCCTTCCCTCCTTCTCTCTATCTTTCTCCCGTTCTCTCCCCGCTCTGATCGCTTTTTCTCTCCCCCCCCTCCTCTATAACTCTCTCCTCTTCTTTCCTTCTTTCCTCCTTCGCTGATCGCTTTCTCTCTTTCCTCTCCTTCTCTCCTTCTCTCTATCTGTCACCACCCCTTCTTTCCTCCTCCTCCGATCGCTTTCACTCTTCCCTCTCCCTCTCTCTATCTCTCTCCCCGTCTCTCCTCCCTCTCTGGTCGCTTTCTCTCTTCCCTCTCCTTCTCTCGATCTCTCTCCCCTTCTTTCCTCCCTCTCTTTATCACTGTATCTCTTCCTTCTCCTCTATATCTCTATCCCCTTCTTTCCTCCTCCTCCGATCGCTTTCACTCTTTCCTCTCCCTCTCCCTCTCTCTCTCCCCGTCTCTCCTCTCCTCCCTCTGTGATCGCTTTCTCTCCCTTCTCCTTCTTTCTCTCTTACCATCCTTCCAACCCTCTCTCCTCTTGTCCCCTATTTGATTGCTCTCTCTCTACCCCCTCCCTGTTTTTCTTTCTCTCTTTCCGTCCATGCTCGCTCTCCTCTTCTCCTCCTTCCTCCCTTTCTTTAAAGTCACTTTTTTGGAGATGGGTCATTGAGGGGGCCGCTGCATCAGCGGAACCACGTACCGGGGTTGAAAGATGCTAAATAGATCAGGATATTTCTGTCCTATCCCTGTTCCTGCGTGATTAACAGGTGTCTCGTATGTAGCGCTTAGTATCTGGTTTTAAGTTAAAGCGCTCTCGGCTCAGAGCCACAACCCTCCTCCATCCGACTCCTCTGAAGAGGTCAAGGGAGTAGTGCCTCTCTTCGGGGCCTGTGCATAGCGCGCCGAGGCACAGTGCGGAGTTGGAGGCGCTACACGGGGTGTAATTAATTCTCGGCTCCTCTGTCCTTAAGAGGATCCTTCACCTAGAGCTCCTGTCAGAAGCCGCCGCAGCACCCGAGAGGCCTGGCCAGGGGTACGGAGGAGGTGAGGCCTGGTCAGGGGGTACGGAGGAGGTGAGGCCTGGTCAGGGGGTACGGAGGACGTGAGGCCTGGCCGGGGGTACAGAGGAGGGGAGGCCTGGTCAGGGGGAACGGAGGACGTGAGGCCTGGTCAGGGGGTACTGAGGACGTGAGGCCTGGTCAGCGGGTACTGAGGACGTGAGGCCTGTTCAGGGGTACGGAGGAGGTGAGGCCTGGTCAGGGGGTACGGAGGAGGCAATCCTCGTGGCACTGGGACCACCCACCAGACTGTCGCATTCCGCATGTTTGACATTGCGGCGGGTGCTGCTGCTAAATTGACATGTTGTGCATTCCTATGCACAACGTAGCAGGCACCCTACTGTGTCTGCCACCTTGTGCATGGTAATACAGGGGGGTACCATGGGTACCCCGAAGTGCAACCCCCTCCCTCTCACCCCCCACCGGTGGCCCGCAACAGGCTCCCAAAGCACATCCCCGCCAGTCTTTCCATGGCGGCATCGCCGCCATATAAACGCCAGTTACCGTACCCAGCACCGCCACCATATTAGTGGCCAAGTCTGCCTGGCCGGCAATCGCAATGATTGCCGACCAGCGGAAAAGTATCGGACCCACTTTGTGTCCACCGCGAAAATTAAGTTGCGATGGCGGGCGGATCGCTAATGACCTCCTCAGTCATGTTTTTTTTTAAAAACACTTCTCTGAATATTTTCTTAACAATTTTTCATCCCTCTAACTCTAGTAATTGAAACTATCTTAAACAAAAGACTCACAGACATGTTGATTTTTTTTCCCATTAAAACATTATCAAACATTTTTTTAATAATCACTATTATTAAACTTTGTATTGTGTGAATTGCTGAAGTATACATTTGAAGAAAAACATTGGTGATTTTTTGGAGAAAGATGATGGATCTGCCCTCTGTATATCTATATGCTCACCCCTTGATGAAGCCAATAGGCCGACTTGTTATGTTTGGTGTTATGACTCTTTAACAAAATCTAGCTGAGTGTGGCCACAACCTGTGAGACCAACTGCACCCCCTACATGCCAGAAGGCCATATGTGGTGTGGGGTTTGCTGCTTGCAAGAAGTTAGAAGCAGGGTCTGACCACAGGCCAAACCCTGCAGCCAACCTCATAACGTGCACCGCTATAGGCTATTTGTGGCGTGGGGCTCCTTCTGGGCAAAGGTTTGGATGCAGGGCCTGCCCGCAAAACCTTTAACATGATGATTGTCTGTGGCGGGTGTTGGCTGCCATCTGGGAATCTGGCGTTAGGCTTTATGTACTGTAATGAAATATTACTTTAATTTAAAAAAAACTAGAAATTCACTAAAAAAATATGTATATTATTATTATATTTTTTATAATTTTCTCGATACAGACAAATCAAGCATAGATACAGATTGCACTTACATACAAAATCAATATCACTGTGCCATTTTCTATGTAGGTCCAGGTGTTACCACTTAGTGAGCACAGCGTAATGTACCTCTAGCTCGCAAAAGGTGACGTGCATTGGCAGTTTGGTATATGTATATGATACCCACGTATACTGTTACCTCTAATTGAGGGGCAGGACATATGTATCATATGGGTCCTCATCCTACAATAATTGGTCAGATGTGAACACGTCTAGTAGTCCAATTTCGTACAGCTTATGTGCCATACAGTCGTTGAATAACAATAGACAATAAGGCACAGGTAATATGAAGTGAACAATTTAGCTGATTGCAAGGTAGCTCTAGGACACCCCCGTGCCGCACGGCCACCAGCTGCTGCGTACGTGTTCCCTGCCTTCTGCCTTGCTAGCCGAGCTCCGCCACGTGACCACGCCCCCTGCCTTCTAGCGGCGTGGTCCACGACCTGCCCCCGTCGTTATTGCTGTTATTTACTGTTTTTTGTTTCTTGTTGCCTGTCTCCCTGTAACTTGCTGATTTTTGCCTTCTGTTTTGCTTGTTGCGTTTAGCCCCTTCGTCCCCCCTCCCCGCTCCCCGCTTCCCGCCACCGCCGCTAACCCCGCCCCTTTTGCCTTCTGTACCCTCCCCGCTCCCGCCTCCCAGCTGCTCCGCCCCCCCGCGCACTTCGCCATATATGGCGACCGTGCGAATGCGCAGTGGTCACGCGCAGAGGGCGCGCCGATTGTGCGCCGAAGGCGCGCCAAAGGTAAGCCCGTGTGCGCCCGTCCGCGACCGGACCGCGCCCGGCGCCAGAACCCTTGGTCCACGAGGACCCCGAGCGACCCGCCTGACCTACACCGCCGCCACCCTCATCGCACTCAACAACGGCCGAACCCCAGGATGCTACTGAGCCACCCCACGACGCTCCCACGGACCCTTCAGCTGCCACGCCTGCAAGTTCACCTGCATCCGGACCTGCCAGGCACCAGCACCTGCCAAGCCGAACACCAGCAGCAACCACCTCAAGTGCATCCTCCTCAACACCCGATCCGTCCACAGACACGCCATCGAACTCTGGAACCTCCTAGACGCCACAGCCCCTGACGTTGCCTTCATCACGGAGACCTGGATGAACGCCTCCTCAGCGCCCGACATCGCCATCGCCATCCCAGAGGGCTACGAAATCCCCCGGAGGGACCGCACCGCCAACCAGATGGGAGGAGGCATCGCCATCATCCACAGGAACACCATCCGAATCACGACTAGCACCGACAACATCCTAACCACCGCCGAACACCTGCATTTCCAGATCCACACCGATCCGAAGACCACCCTCAGAGTCACCCTGATCTACCGACCCCCGGGACCACGCACTCAATTCAGCGAAGACATCGCCGACTTCGTGAGCCCGCATGCCCTCCCCTCCGCTGACTACATCCTCCTGGGGGACCTCAACTTCCACCTGGAGAACAACAACGACCGCAA
The DNA here is from genome assembly GCF_964263255.1 of Lissotriton vulgaris. Lineage (NCBI taxonomy): Eukaryota > Metazoa > Chordata > Amphibia > Caudata > Salamandridae > Lissotriton > Lissotriton vulgaris. The sequence continues at coordinate 258,408,373 of NC_141686.1, forward strand.
CACCAGCACCCTGCTCGACAACCTCGCCAACCTTGGACTCAAGCAACTGGTGAACACCCCCACCCACCTCGCCGGACACACACTCGACGCCGTCTTCTCATCCAGCAAAGACATCGCCTTCAGCCACGCCACAGAACTCCGCTGGACGGACCACAGCTGCGTACACTTCACCTTCAAAAGAACGACGATCCACTACCACCAGCAACAGGTTGCCCGCAGAAGCTGGAACAAGATCACAGCCGACCAGCTCGCCACCTCCCTGAGCCAGCGCCCTCCTGCCAGCTCAGCGAACCCCAGCCAGGCCGCCGACAACCTCACGAAGTGGATCAGCAACTGCGCGGATGAACTCGCCCCTCTGAGGACCCCGCCCAGCAGACCCGGCAGCAAGAAAGCACCATGGTTCACCGACGAACTCAAGAGCTCCAAGAAGAACTGCCGAGCCCTCGAGAAAGTCTGGAGAAAGGAACCTACACCGGACAACATGACCACCCTCAAACTCGCCACCCAGAAGCACCACCAACTGATCCGCGCCGCCAAGAAAACTGCATTCAAGGACCGGCTGGACAACAACGCACACAACTGCAAGGAACTCTTCAACATCGTCAAAGAGCTCTCCAACCCCAACGCCGGAAACAACGACATCACCCCCTCGCAAGACCTCTGCAACTCCCTCGCCTCCTACTTCCACAACAAGATCGCGGACATACACAACAGCTTCATCAGCCAACCGACGCACGCCACGACCCCAGCAACGCCGCCCACCACCACCCTCCGAGCCTGGACTCCGATCAGCACCGAAGACACCGTCCGCATGATGAACTCCGTCCACTCCGGATCTCCGACCGACCCCTGCCCTCACCACGTCTTCAACAAGGCAGACGCTGTCATCGCACCCCACCTGCGGGACATCATCAACACCTCCTTCGACACCGCCACCTTCCCCGAGAGCTGGAAGCACGCCGAACTCAGCGCTCTTCTCAAGAAACCTACAGCAGACCCCACCGAACTCAAGAATTACCGCTCAATCTCGCTACTCCCGTTTCCAGCCAAAGTCATCGAGAAGACCGTCAACAAACAGCTGGCCGCCTTCCTCGAGACGAACGGATCCCTCGACCCCTCGCAGTCCGGCTTCCGAGCCAACCACAGCACCGAGACCGCCCTCATCGCCGCAACCGACGACATCCGAGCCCTGATGGACAACGGAGAAACAGCGGCCCTCATCCTCCTAGACCTCTCCGCGGCCTTCGACACTGTCTGCCACCGCACCCTAGTGCAACGCCTCAGCAACGTCGGAATCCAGGAGAAGGCACTGGAATGGATCATCTCCTTCCTCAGCGGAAGAACACAGAGAGTCCGCCTACCACCGTACAAGTCAGAGGCCACCGAAGTCATCTGCGGCGTCCCCCAAGGATCCTCGCTGAGCCCCACCCTCTTCAACGTCTACATGAGCCCCCTCGCGGCCATCGCACGCCAACACGACCTCAACATAATCTCCTACGCCGACGACACCCAGCTGATCCTCTCCCTGACCAACAACCCCGCCGCCGCCAGAGCCAACCTACACGAAGGGATGAAGGAAGTAGCCGAGTGGATGTCGGCCAGCCGCCTGAAACTGAACTCAGACAAGACGGAGGTCCTCATCCTGGGCTCCACGCCCACCGCCTGGGACGACTCCTGGTGGCCCCACGCCCTGGGCACCGCACCCAAACCGACGAACCACGCACGCAACCTGGGCTTCATCCTGGACTCCTCCCTCTCCATAACCAGACAAGTCAACGCCGTCTCCTCGGCGTGCTTCAACATCCTGCGCATGCTACGGAAGATCTTCTGGTGGATCCCCACGGAGACCAGGAAGACCGTCACCCAGGCCCTCGTCACCAGCCGTCGGGACTACGGCAACGCCCTCTACGCCGGAACCACCGCCAAGCTCCAGAAGAGACTTCAGCGGATCCAGAATGCTTCAGCCAGGCTCATCCTCGACATCCCACGAAACAGCCACATCTCCGGACACCTGAGAGACCTGCATTGGCTCCCCGTCAACAAAAGAATCACCTTCCGTCTCCTCACCCACGCACACAAAGCCCTACACGATCAAGGCCCGAGCTACCTCAACAACCGAATCAACTTCTACGCTCCCAAACGCCACCTCCGATCAGCCAGCCACGCCCTCACCGCCGTCCCACCCATCCGTAGAGCGACAACAGGAGGAAGGTCCTTCTCCTATCTGGCCGCCAAGACCTGGAACTCCCTCCCGACCGACCTGCGCCTGACCCAAGACCACCTCTCCTTCAGGAAGAAGCTCAAGACCTGGCTGTTCGAGCAGTAACGGCACCCCCCCCCCCCTAAGCGCCTTGAGACCCTACGGGTAAGTAGTGCGCTCTATAAATGCCTTGATTGATTGATTGATTGATTGGTATCTTCGTTTTTCAACTCTTGGACCAAAACTAGGAAACTTAAACGAAATGCAGTAAAGGAGATATCGGGTACATAAAGAAACATGTGTCTAGACTTTTCTCCTACTAATATGTTCTCGGAAATCCTCTTATACCGTCCACCTGGAACCTTAGGAGATTTTGCCACCAACCTCCCTTCCATCTCGGCCAGCTTAGCGAGCACACCAGCAGATTTTACTGTACTGGGAGATTTTAATATTCACTTCGACGACACTACCAATCACACTGCTCTACACTTGCTCGCAAGCCTATCGGCCTTGCAACTGACCCAATTAGTATCTGAACCAACCCACACAAAAGGCCATCTACTCGATCCCATTTTTAGCAACTCTATAGCACTGGAAGTATGTACCCCCTCCGCCATTCAGTGGTCTGACCACCATTTGATCCCCTTCATCTGAACTGCTCCTAACCTACACTCTCCGCAACACACGACTACACTTATTCATAGAAACTGGTCCAAACTCCTGCTGGACGACTGGCGGATAGCTCTAGACAATACCAGACCATGCAACAATCCAGACCCTACCTCAGCAAACGAGGAATACAACAGCTGGATCTCCGAATCCTTAGACTTAGTACTTCCCCTGAAATGCGCGGAAGAAGCTTAGCTCAAAAACCGCTCCTTGGTACTCTCCCAGCTTACGGGAACTAAAATGTAAATGCAAACGATTAGAAAGGAAGTGGAGACTGGACTTTTCCCCCACCAGTTAAAGTGACTACGGGGAAATGCTTAGAACCTACAAAAATTAGATTAAATCAGCAAAATTGGCCTTCTTTGTAGAAAAAATCAATACAGCAGCCTCCAAACCGAAAGAGATTTACCGCATTGTTAAAACCCTCCTTAAATGTCCAGAACAGCCCCCTGACTCTTTCAATACACAAGCCCGCTGCAACAATTTGGCCGAGTTCTTCCTCCACAAAATTCAAAATTCAATTAAATTCCCCCTTATCCCCACTACCACCCAATCAGTAACCGTCCCCATCACTGACACCCAACCCACTGCTTCCATGCAATCCTTTCCCCCTCTCGATCTCACCACACTAGATTCCATCCTGCCACAGGTAAAATCAGGCTCTCCCAATGATCCGGCCCCCTTAAGTTCTTTGAATCTGGTAAACAACAATATTCTTCCAACGGTACTAAATCTACTCAATGCCTCCCTAGCCACTATCTCCGCTCCACCTCCTTGGAAGTGCGCCATGGTTAAGGGCCTTCTTTAAAAAACCTAACCTTGATCAGAAAGATCCTAACCACTACCGGCCAATTTCTCTACTCCCCTGGCTGAGTAAGTTACTTGAAAAACACACCAAAACCGCACTAGTAAACTTCCTCGAGACCAACCACTTGCTTGACATCTCTCAAACTGGCTTCATGGCATGGGACCGAAACCGCGTTGCTTGCTGTGATGGAGGAGGTAAGGAAGATCTTGGACCAGGAGGGATCAGCCGCTAAATCCTCCTTGTAATGTATTGCGACTTATATAGCCCACGTATCACCCGAAGGCATCAAGGCGCTTGCCTTGGGAACCCGTCCTGGCTTTTTCCCTGTGAAATAACCCTTACTGGGCATCCCCAAGGTGAAAGCCAGGCATCCCGCAGCGGGTGGGCCGCCGTAGTGGAGATTAAGCAAGCTATTGCCCAGAGTTGCAGAGTGGGACCCCATGATTAGAGTAGGTACCGGGGCGAGAATTATCGAGTCCGTGGACATTTTTGGGCTCAGGACCCTTCCGCGTTGGGAATTGAACCCTGGTCCCGGGCCAGACCTCTGCATCAGGGTCTGCCGCTCTAATCAGAGAGCCACACTCCATAGCATGCTACTCCATCGGCTCTCGAACATCGGGATCTCTGGAAAGGCCATTTCCTGGCTTGAATCCTTCCTCTCAGACCGCTCTTTCCAAGTGTTCGAGGGTAACATCACCTCCCAGAGCAAGCCTCTCTGTCTGCGGTGTACCACAGGGCTGTTCCCTGAGCCCTACGCTGTTTAATGTTTATATGGGGCCACTAGCTGAGGTAGTCCGTCTGTATGGAATAAAAATCATTACCTATGCAGATGACACTCCAGTAGTGGTGGCCCTCAATCAACGATTTTTCGTAAACAACTGAAAACTTTTCTCTTTTGTTAAATCACTGTGCCTCTCACTCACTTAAATTTTACTCTGTTTGGTTAAGCGCTGGGATGCTCTAGGGTAACCACGCGCTATACAAGACTGTTTTAATAATAATAATAATAATAACTGGACACGACCCCCGACAATCTCAGGACCTGCCTGGCAGAGGTCTCCAAATGGATGACTCTGTTGTGCCTTAAACTCAACGGCGAAAAAACTGAGCTAATGCTCCTAGGCAACCCCTCTCCACTTGCGCTCAAGTCACTGTGGCCCCCCTGCCTCGCGCTCCCCCCACACCTAAGGATAAAATCAAGAGCCTAGGCATATGGCTCGATAAATCCCTCAATTTTAACGCCCAAGCCACTTAACTATCAGCAACCTGTTTTGGCCTACTCAGGTTAATATGAAAGATCCTCCGTTTACTGCCTTTCCAAGCCAGGAAAATTATGATCCAGGGACTTATTCTCTCCAGGATGGTTTTTGGAAATGCCTTGTACTTAGGAGCCCCCCAATCTACCTTGAACACGCTCCAGATCGTATAAAACTGCGCAGCGCGTACACTACTCCAAATCCCCCTCCGACTCTTGGTAAAAACTGGCCTGAGGAGCCTCCACTGGCTTCCGGTGAGACAAAGAATTGAGTTCAAGACCCTCTATATAACCCACCGAGCATACTGGAAAACCGGAGCTGCCATTAACCATTCTTTGATCACTGTATACAGCCCCACAAGACATCTCAGATCATCGTCCTCTCTCCTGGTGACAGTACCTAGGATCAAGAGAACCAGATGCGGAGGTCGGTCCTTCTCGTACAACGCATCAAGGCTCTGGAACTCCCTCTCCCACCACCTGCACGCAGAGCCTAATCTCCTATCCTTTCGCAAGCACCTAAAAACCTTGCTCTTCTCAAAACCGAATAATCGTTAATACTGCTCCCCACAATGGACAAGTCTACAGCGCTAGGACGCCTCAGGGTAGCTACCGCGGTCTACAAACTATCTTTTCATTTCATTTCCTTTCTAGTGCGGTATGTGCCTTCCGAGGGAGGTCATGTCGAGGGTCACGCGCATTGTAGTGGATTTGGTTCCCTGTTCCTAGCCAGTATGTACTTGTGTGGGTGCCAAGGCATCATGCGTCTAGGATCGTGTCTGTGTAGCATCATGATGGAATGTGGGGTCGTTGCCCAGCCTAACTGCTATGTCCAAGGGTGCCCTGTGTACACGGCCCATCCACTCCACCCAGGCATCGTGTAAGGCATCTCCCAATCGCTGTGTCGGGGGGAGCACGCAATGCTGTGCTAGTTTGTACAAAGGTTTTCAGCCCAGCCGTTTCTTCTCTATGAAGAATGGTGCACTCCGCCTGTGCCCAATTTTCTAGAGGTTTTAGCCACTGGGGTGCCTCCGTCGGGTCTGTATGTTTCCATCTCTTGGTTATCAGTCATTTCGCAGTGATTAAACCTAGGTCACAGAATCTAGAGCTTACTTTGTTGGCTTTCGTGCGTTTTGTAAATCCCCAGGATGCAAACCTCCCATGTGTGTGGCACTTTGGTATTAATACTACTGGTGAGAGTTGCCTTTATTGTGTGCCAATAGGAGTGAAGTAGGGGGCAGGACCACAGCATGTGCAGTAGGTCAGCGTCTAGCTAATGACATCTTGGGCGAGCAGTGGTGGTGATGTTAAAATATTTATTAATCTTGTCTGGCGATAGATACGCTCTGTGTATTATGTATGTTTGTATGAGTTTGATGCCTGAGTTACGCTGTATGCCTGTGGCACTGGCCAGGACACGTTCCCAGTCTTTATCTGTCCAGGGCTGACCTCTGTCTTCAGCCCATCGTGCCTGGAGTGTCTGTGGTGGTTTTAACACGTGTGTAAGTAGGGCCTGCACTACACAGTGAATCACATTCGTCCCCTCCCCCATCACATGCAGGAACTTCAGCAGCTGATGTGTTTGTGGCTCAATTGTCAAATCTCCCCATGTCAGTGTCAATGTCCGTATGAATGCTGCGTGTAGGAGGAACTGACCCACCGGCAGGCCAGTATGCGCTGTCAAGGTTGCAAAGGGCAACAAGGTACCATCCGCGTATAGATCTCCTAATGTCTCCACTCCGGCCTCAGTCCAGGGCGTCAGCGCTACATCCGTTACAAAGTCTCTCCCTCAGGGCGTACCGACCAGTGGTAGTATTGGGCATAGGAATAGTGTCTTTCGTAAGTTGTAGGCTCCTTCAATAGCATCTGTGGGCCAACTCAATATGTAACTGTGTCGGCGGCGATTTTTTGCCAGTGGGTGGAATAAGCTATAGATTTGTGTCTGTGTCCATGAACATGACTCCGTGGCGGTATCTGCCAGGTTCTTGCCGCTTAGCCACTTTGCAACCCACTGCAACTGCACCGCTAAGTAATACAATTCTAGATGAGGAACTGCCAAGCCCCCATATTCCAGTGGCGCATGCAATTTCTGCAGCGCTATTCTGGGCCGCCCTGTATTCCATTAGACCTCTGAGTAACCCCTCCAGCTCACGAAACAGCAGCACCGGGACATAAACCGGCAGATTTGCAAAATAATATAAAAGCCTGGGTAACACTATCATTTTAGTCAGGGTGATGTGACTCATCACATTGAGTGGCAGAGTCTTCCAAAATGTTATCTGCACCCACGTGGAGGAGATGGCGCGCACCAGGTTGCCCTCCAGTATGTCCGCTGGGGATCTGTAGATGTATATGCCCAGATATCTAAACATTGTTCGGTACCAGGCAAGCACTGTGCCGTTGATTGTTATATCAGTTGCGTCCACATTCTCACTAAAAGAATAAGCGCCCGACTTGGCACAGTTTACCTTAAGGCCTGTGACTTCCTCAAACCTTCGAAATATGTTAGATATAGCTAGCTGGCGGTATATCATGTAAGTCTCTCATGTACAGCAACAGGTCATCAGCATATAGGGACACCATGTGGAGACCATCTTCCAGGGGAATACCCCAGTCTGCTCCACTTTCTCGCAGTAGAGCCGCCAGAGGTTCCATGGCAAGGGAGAAAAGCAACAGGGACAAAGGGTACCATGTCTGACCCTGATTGTATCAGACATGACCTTGCCTATGCGAGCCCGTATCATGGGCCGCTGGTACAATAACAGCACCCTTTGTAAGTACCCATCCCCTAGCTTGTATTTAATCTAATCAAAGGCATTCTCCAAGTCTAATACTAAGGTGGTGTTATAGTTATGAGTTGTATTTATATCTTGCTTTCCATTAAAAAAAATACCATAGAAATTCACTGAAGTTTAAAGTGATGTTATAGTTGGGTGAAAATTTCAGAGACAACGTAACGTTTTAAACCAGAAAAAAACACTGAAAGTCACTAGCTATAATTATTTCTGGTAACTGATACTCGTGCCTCAAATGAACTATATCCCACACCCTCACCATGCACAGGCAATTACCGCACATATGACATCACTCATAACATGCTCTAGAACAACATTGACACCATCACTGAAACATTTCAAATGACATCAACTGTGCATGGCGGGCCATGAGTCGCTAATATATTATTAAAGCATCATGTAGCAATGCACTGTCATTTACAGATGGCACATTCTCCTTTCAAATGTCCACTAAGTTTTGAGAGAATGCAGTTTTACTGATAAAAGTATTCAGCAGGCAAATGATAATGTATAGAAATCGAGTTTCAGTCAATATCATTTGTACATCACCCAGAACTGTCTTGATTTGTTCTGATCCTACCTCAGAATTATAAAAAAAATGGGGTTCATTTTTGCTTTCCTAACTGCTGATATATTCTGAAATATATCAGCAGTTAGTAGAGCTACAGGTATTTACATAGCTGTACTGTATGTTGCAAGAAATGACATCTTATGACCTTTCCTTTCACACTGCATGTAGGCCAGAGATATTGCCATAATATGTTCACTTTAAAAACTACCATCGCTTTGCAGTAAGAGTAAGAAAGGTAAACACCAATCCACAGGGTAACAGACTAAGCAGGGATTTGGCAGAAGATATATCTTAACGTTTGACATCTGTCTTTTAAGCACCGCAAATGTAACAAGATGAATACACATATAAAGGCATCTTTATTTACACTCCTTCGTGACCCACCAGAAATTGGATGGCGCGCAATTTAGGAAACGCTGCTCTGTAATGTTGATGTATCGATTTAATGAAATATACATGAATTCTAAAATAAATGTCAATTGATTCATTCACTCACATTCTGTCGACTCTTCAATGCGTTTCTTATTTATGGACAGAGAGTGCAGGATCCTACAGGAGTGAGATAAAGGAATAGGGAGTGTCTGGTGGTGCATTAAAGAATTTTGAGAAAACGGGCTTTTTGCAGGTTTTCCCTAATGGTTTGCCCCATTTTGGAATACTATCTACCGGTTTTCGACTTTGAAAGTGCACTGAGGCCTGCTGGTGTAATTGGGTGTCCCCAATTGCCATGTGCTGACTAACTTATAAGTAACTGGTATATGGTACCCAGGTACCCAGGGCATGTGAGCTTCAGCACTGGTTGTGCCACTCTGTGTGTTACAGTTGCAGACTGAAGAGGCTGTGCATGCACTGCACGCATGACGTTGCCACTACCACTAGTGTCAAAGTGCACAAGTCCCTTTACTATATACATGTCTCCTCTAAGGAAAGGAGTTGTATATTGTTAAGATAGACATATATTTTTGGATATGTCTATGCAGCACAACCCTAAAGAGTAGTGTTTGCTGAGGATAAGTAAGTAGCCTTATAAGGTAATTACAGGGTTAACGGTCAGCATTCCAACGCGTTTAACTCCCAATAGAGACTACCTTCCTATGTCATGTAAGGTGTCAAATTAAAGGGGACATCAAATGCGACTCAATGGTGCAGTCAACATTTATGTCAAATTTATTGCTGAACACTTTTGCGAAAGTTGCCATTCTTTGACCCTGCTGCTCCAGTGGATTTGCAGAGGTGCTGGGGCTGAGACAGGGTTCTGCCTGCCTGGGGAGACAAGTAAACAACTCTCAGGCAAGGAACAAAGGCTGTTGTAGTGATGTGGCTTGCTCCCGTCCCCACAGGATAGCCTGCAAAGAGTGTTAGCCCAAAAGGCACACATCAAAGGTGATGGCGCCTTTGAAGGGCCGCGCGACAATGCTCCCATTCAGGAAGGCTTTTGTTTCCCCCAGACAAGGAAGAGCCAGGGGCAAAGAAGGGAAAACCAGTTTTAGAATCAGTTTTCCATGGCGTGAAGGCCATGGTATTTACAAAAAGGGGTGGTGAGGGACATGGTAGCCACACCTCCAGGAGTACCAAGGTCTTTACACTCAAGGAAGACCTCAGCCATATAGGTTGAAACATGTTTTTGCACTCTGTATTAGCCTGGTGCCACACTTCACCGGAACTGTGTTACCAGATAGAAGGGCACCCACCAGCCCATTGGCTAGTGACCACTTTGTCTCCTGGAGACACTTTACTGGGATATAGTGGGCACCCCTGCAACCTGAGACTTCTGTACTCGCTGGACTTGGAAGAAAGACGAGCAGAAGACCACTTTTCACCCATTGGAAACGCACAAAGGCAGACAAGTCAGAGTGTCTGCACCACCTGCACTTTGGGCTAGCAGAGTTTGGACCCTGTTCTGTGTGCCTGGCTTGGGGAAACGTTGATTCCCAGTCCAAAGTAGAGACTCCAAGGGTTTTGAGAGCCCAATTAGTTTCTCTGGTAGCCACCACAGACATTTTGCCTCTACCAGATGCCAGGCACCCCAAACGACAATTCAGAAATAGCAAAAAGGTGCACCCGTGTCTGCTAGACCCAAGAGTGTTTGTTATGACCAGATTTGTCACCCAAGAAGGACACCAGCCCCCACCAAAGATTTGGACAGTGATTGCTGTGATGCAAAAGCGCATGGTCTGCATCAGCAGTCTTTGAAAGCCTGCATAGAGGGCTTTGTGAGAGCCCAAAATCTATGAGTCTCCCTCACTCACTTGTGGACCAGGAATTCGGCCGTACTCCATCCCCATGGACTGCACAGCATCAATGAGCATATCTAAGTTTGCATCCCTCAGCATCAGGACCACTCCGTAGAAGTCAATGGCGGTTGTCCTGTAAAGTTTGGAACTCGCTCTAAAACGCTCTGGTGGCCAGGTAACTGTCCAAAGTATTACTTTTATCCCCCTAGACCTTGTCCATGCTGGATTTGGTTACCCTAGTAGGGTTGGAACACACACTAACTTTTACAACCTTCTTAAAAGTTTTCAAACGTTGCATTTGCCGCTGCTTGTTTGCGCTTGCATTCAAAAGTTATAAAAAGTTATAAAATCTGTTTCTCTGGAATCCTCTGGTGGGATTAAGGTCTCTAAAAATTCATAAAAATATGTTCTATTATTATAAATTGATTTGCCTCTTTCTTGCTTGGTGATTTTTAGGTCGAGCCTTGCGTTGCAGCACATGCGCTGCTCGCTCTGCAAGGCATATTATAGAAGGGACAGATGTGTAAGTACTATGGAATCTCCGCTCATATTTTTCATTGGTTGGTGTCATTGTCCGTGGCAAATGCTGGCTTCCGATTGATAATGAGGCTTCTTAGTCCCTCCTTGTTACCGCCTTGTCTCCTTTTTGTAACTGCCCATCAGGTCTGGATCTTTTACTTGCGGCGGTACACAGTCTCCTTCATTAAGTCGGAAAGCATTATTTTCTTTCAGTCAGCTTTGGCAATGTCGGCTGCGTGTTTATTTTTGCATTGCACTTTCACTTTAACAATAGCTGCTGCACCACCCCACGAGTGCTGTGTGGGACGGCAGCTATTATTAAAATAAAAGCGTGATGCAAATATAAACAAGTAGCTGCCTTTGCGCAATGGCGACAGCTAGTTCTCCAGTGAAACTAAGTTCTGGATCCATGCGATGGGTTGAGATAAAAATAGCCCTCCCATAGCACTCCCTCGCAACACCGAGACAGGCAGCCAGATGAAACTTCATCTTCTAACAACAACACCCAGGCAGGGGAGTGTGCGCCGCGTGCACATTTGTCAGCATTTGAAAAGTGAAAGGCGGAGCGCAGATGAAAGTAAGGGAAGAGTGCTTCGCTTTGAACTGCTTTGACATCAGTGCCATGATGTAAGTGCAGTCCTGGTGATGCCACTCGCTGTCTCCCAGACGCTCACTTAGGTGCATGTGATCTTGCACTGTTAGTTATCTACTGGCCTGACGTCACAGTTCGATGCACCGAGACTCACTTCTGGTGATCCAAAGCTGCTTTCATTGGAATGGCATGTGGGCTGAGTGGACTCTCGTGTTAAGGTGTGCCAGAGGCTCAAAGCCTCCACCAGCATGAAAGGGCAATCGCGCTGTTGTTAAGCCCCCTTCACCCCACCTTTAATCAAGTGTTGCTGTGCTCTTTTTTCCGTCCTCGCTTCAGCACCGGTGACAATCATTAGACTGTAACAGCTGATGGCTTGATATTGTGAAGTGTGTTGGTGATCTGACCTTGTGATCTGATGTCATAGCCAGATGGAGTGAGGACATTTTTTGTCCGCGATTACTACTGTGATGTTACTTAGTGTAGGTGTTGTTAAGATTTGCAGAACTAAGGAGCAGTGAGCGTTTCCACTAAATTCTATTACCACACGACAGTTTCAGTGGAGTGCAAACTGACTTTACAAGGCAGTTTACACCAAAATACTCAGTTAACACTGACTCTGACATCATAGGGTAGTTTACATGAGGATACTCAGTCAACACTTGCATCACAGGGAAGTTTCATTCTTGAAATTCAGTGAGCTTAGACGCCACATTGCAGTTTTAGCACAGATGCCGCAGGATAGTGTTTAATGACACTTAGGGGCCGATTCACAGAACTAATTTAAGACAAAATCCTAAACTTACTACTTTTGGTTTTCACAGAAGTTAGGATTTTGTCTTGGGACAAACTTAAGACAGGCTTAAGACAGATTTAAGACTAAGTCTGTCCTAAGTCTGTTTTAAGTCTGTCTTAAGTCTGTCTTAAGACAAACT